>NC_136433.1:85719561-87022061 GCF_052849685.1 Lactuca virosa | reverse complement strand
TTGTGCATTGGGCTCTTTCATTAACTAATATAAATATCAGCTAGTCCGCTATTTTTATTTTTTACCGAAAAATAAGGAGATGGCTCCATGTGCTCTGAGTCATTATGTGGATTCAGATTGAGGAATACTACCAAAGTTTTTCAAGGGGGGTTATCTTGACGTAGGTTACTGGAATTATTGTTTGCATTTATCATTATCATTACGTCACCGTTTGTTTTCTATTTTTTTTTATAATTTAAGTTATTTACTATTCTTCTATTGTTTTTATTTATTTTGGATTCAAGTAATGAAAAATAGAAAAACAAAAAAAAAACAAAAACTCAAACACCAAAATTGTAATATACTCTAATATATTAATACATTTTACACTTTTCATCTTTTTTTGGTTTTTTCGTATTTTTTTAAATTTTTTCGTATTTTTTTAAATTTTTTCGTATTATTTTTATTAATTTTTTCGTATTATTTTTTATTTTTTCCTATTTTTATTTTTTTTTCGTTGTTTCGTTTTATTTTTCATCAATTTGATAAAAAAAAATTGACATTTTTCTAAAAGTGTAAAATGTATGAATATATTATAGTATATTACAATTTTGGTGTTTGAGTTTTTTTGGTTTTTTATTTTTTTCGATGTTTCGTTTTATTTTTCATCAATTTGATAAAAAAATTGACCTTTTTCTAAAAGTGTAAAATGTATGAATATATTAGAGAATATTACAATTTTAGTGTTCGAGTGTTTTTGGTTTTCTATTGTTTTTAATTATTTTGTTTTTATGGTTTTTGTAACATTTTTTTTATTTTGATTCGAGTAAATTAAAAACTTATGTTTCTTTCTTTATTTATATTTGTAAATATAACTATTTTATTTACTCGAATCAAAATAAAAAACATTACAAAAATCATAAATAATCAAAATTATATAAAAAAAAGAAAGAAAGAAAAACTCAAACACCAAAATTGTAATATAGTCTAATATATTCATACATTTTACACTTTTTGGAAAGGGACAAAAAAAAGTTATCAAATTGATGAAAAATAAAACGAAATAATGAAAAAAATAAAAATAGGAAAAAATAAAAAATATAATACAAAAAAAAACCAAAAAAAGATGAAAAGTGTAACGCCCGTGTTTCTAGGATAGGCATTAATATTGACATAATGGTCTAAGTTAACCTTTGTAACTCATTTAGAAGAAATGAAAAGGAATTATGTGAATATTATGTGAATTATGTGTTTTATGCTTAATTATTAGGGTTTAATTAATTAAGAATAAAAATGAGCGTCAAAAATTAAATTTTAGATAAAGCCGATATCTATTAATAAACTTGTAGTGGGCGTGACAAGGATTACGGATATATAAAGAATGCCGAAATCCGAGTTATAACGAAGAAGTTATGACCTGTCGAAGTTTCACGATAAACAGGCACGGTGCCGAATGTCGTAAAAAGTGAGTTTTTGATAAACTACTTTTTAGCCTCAGTGATCTAAACGAAACTCGTAGTGTTCGTTAAACCAAGAGTAGGTATAAAAAGAACACCCAAATCTGACTTCGTATGACGAAGTTATGATTTTTTGAAGTTTCAGCTTAGCAGTAGACAGCTAAAAACTCGAATTTTAGATCGAGTGATATTTAGCCGACGCGACCTAAATGAGAATCGAAGGTCTCGTAAATAGTAGCACAACGGTAAAAAGTCTGACGAAAACCGACGTCGAATGAAGAAGTTATGAATTTTTAACGGATTTCCTGTCCCGGTCTGTTAAAAATAATAATATAAAAATTAAATTCAAAATTAGCCGACAAAGTTTAAACGGAAGTTGTAGAGCGTAATTTTACCTACGTGTGCATATAAACAACATCAAAAACGGAGCTCGTATGCGAAAGTTATGGATTTTAGAAGTTTTTGCACAAAAACCGAGAAAATTCGCATAGTCACAATTGCCACGTCACCCTCGCTTAGAATGTGACACGTGTCCGAAATCTGTGACTCATGCGAAGCCACGTGGCGAAGCTGCTGAGTCATCCGAGCACATGGCCTTATCCGAAGCGGTCCAGTAGCCATGCGACACGTACCCTCTTAGCACGAGACCGAACCCTCGCTGACTGCCACGGTGCCTAGGCTTCGGACCAGTAGACCTCGGTCCAATAGGAGACTGCCAGCGAGCCTTCGCAGGTGCGACCCACGTGCAGCCCTCGTGCGAGCCTCCTCTGCGAGCCGTCGGATCCGCGGAGCGTGGCCACTTCTCAGCCATTGGATCAGGAGGCTCGGCCCTATAAATACAAGGGTGCGAGACCTCCCGGGGGTACTTTTGAAAATTGTCAATTTTAGCCCCTAAACTCATATTTCTTTCATATTATCACCCCCCGAAGCCCCGGTATCAATTATAAGCCCCGGTATCAATTATAAGCCCCGGTATCAATTATAAGCCCCGGAATACGCCACGAAGTGCCCGTGAAGCCCGGAAAATTTATCTTTTCGGTTTCGAAGCCCGACCCTTGCAGAGCCCGGTTTCTCAATAAAACTCCCGGTTTTATTAGAAACGATCATTTTAGGAAACGAATTGCTGCCCGATGTTCATTAAATCAGGTGAGTGTATAGTCACTTTCACCGTACACATAGATATGAAGTATTTACCTTAAAATACGTGCTATGTGTAAATATATTAATTGTTTATTTGAGGTGACTGTTGAATTGATGTTTTATACAAGTTTTAAACTGTATATATATATATATATATATATATATATATATATATATATATATATATATATTGATCTACAAATATGTTGGGTAAAACATGGGTAGATTAATTAGATGATGTGTGATGAAATAAAAGTGATGAGAGGTATCGATGTTTAAGATGATCTAGTCATCTAGCAGAGTATAGACAACGACCACAGACTATTTTAGATAGTCCAGTGGAACGTTAGTAGACTTGTAATCGGTACGTATGTTTGCACTATATGTTCATAAAGTGTTCTTGAACTATATGTTCATTAGGTGTTTTTGAACTATGTGTTCATCCATTAGTTCTTCCTTTTGACACTATTACGTGTCGGGGTACGGGAGCGTACGGGAGTACTTTATCAGTATTTCCCTATACTTTTATTTGGAAGAACTTTGGAGTCTTTGTTCTTTTATGAAGTGATTGGACAAGGTTCATGAGTTAGTGATATAGATCATGAGTTAAATAGTGAGTGGTGAAATATGGGAAAAGCTTTTACCCAGATGTTGGCGTGAGTGGTGCAATATGAGAAAAGCCCTTACCCAACGTTGACCCCGTCATTCAGCAGAGTATGGATGACAACCATGGACTGTTTTGATGGTCTGTGGAACACTAGCAGGTTCGTAACCTGTAGGTGTTAATGGACTTAAGTGTTTATTCGCTGTACACTAAAACCCCCGTCATTCAGCAGAGTATGGATGACAACCATGGACTGTTTTGATGGTTTGTGGAACACTAGCAGGCTCGTAACCTGTAGGTGTTAATGGACTTAAGTGTTCATTCGCTGTACTCTATTCCCCTCATGAGTGCCTTTAGGGCAAGTAAGGCTGGGGAAAACCCCTTAGTATGTTCATCAGCTGTATGGAAAACCCATTGACATGTATTACGGGGGGAACTCCCGTGGGAAATACCGTCGATGAATAAGAGCTATGGACTAGCACATGGCGACGATGTGACTTCGTGCCTATTTGACATAAATTGTTGAAGGAAAGCAATGTTGTCACCTTATTGGTTGTTTTATGTTAGGATGTCTTGTTTGACATAACTTGCTGAGGGAAAGCAATGTTGTCACCCCGATGTTTGTTTTATTTGACATAACTTGCTGAGGAACCCCCAAAGCAATGTTGTCACCCCTAGTGATAATCCTTAGGCTAGGTCCCTTATGATAGTTGTTTTAGGGACGTAAAGTGAGGATAATGGGAATGGGTAATTAGGGTTATTTTGGTTGATGGAATTAATAAATTTATTGTTGATTGAGAACTTAATAAGTTTATTATTTATTGTGGGTTGAAAACCCTATATGCTCACCAGGCTCCCAAGCCTGACCCACTCAGTTTATTTGTATCACAGGTATCGATACAAAGTTGCTTTACACTGAGAGATTAAAAGAGAAGTAGATCACTAGTGTAAATGATTGTAAGTTTTGTTTATGCTTATGTTTTTGTATTGACAATGACATCCCAATGGTTTAAGTGAATAAAATACATTTCTTCGGAAATGATTTGATAACATATTTATTATGTTTTTCTGGGAACAAATTCCGCAACACCTTTAATCAAATGATTACTCTGAAATTATTTCAAAAGCATAAATTAAACCGGTCTTTTCTGGCCGTGAATTTGGGGATGTCACAGTTGGTATCAGAGCATTAGTTTAAGCGAACTAAGAAATTGTAGGATTTCTAGACTTAAACTTAGAATGCTAAGTGATGATTGTGAGATGAGTGCCTGCTATATTTTAGACACGAGCACAAGTTTATTTTAGGAAAGATGCCTAAAATGTTTTATGTGTTAAATATTTTATGTTATAGCTATAAGGATGCCTTTTATGGTATTATTTGTTCGGATCTATGGTCTGTTGCCGACCGGATCTGGAAACCTTATGTGTGTAGGATTCTAAGCGTATGATTACGAGATTAGAACTAACATGTAAACGTTTCAAAGTGATAAGGAGATCTATACGTTTATCGTAAATAAAGCTTTTCTATCTTAAATTCTCGCCCGGTACACCGAACGTCTGCTTGGGTGTACAAAACGTTATGGTGAAGACTCGTAGAGAATTGAGTAGATGGAGGAAATGAAAAGCTTATGATAGTGAATGATACCTATCAGAAGATATCGTAAGAGTGGTATCTTGTCTTAGAATATGTTTGATAAAATAATGAAACGTTTAGAGGATTATGGTACGTCTGAAGTACACCTCCGATTGGTAGGATGATGAATGGTTGGTGAATTTCTTGAAGTTGTTCCATCGTCTGGAATTTCTATCACCAACCAAGTTGAAGTAGAATTGATGACTGAAGATACGCTTGGAAGAAGTCCTAGTAGAGTCTAGGAAAATTCTATAATTAATTGGACACATTCGTATGTGTTAAATTGTTTTGTGATTTTAGGATTTGGGGACTGCGAGACAGTACTTGGGACGAGTATGAGTAGGTGTGAATAGTAGTAGAGATCTATACTACTGGAAGCACAGGACTCACACTTGGATCGGGGAAAGTCACAAGGTTACCAAGGAACTCGTAATTGATTCCGTCTTATTCTAGTATGTCATTACCATCGTTTCGGTAATGACTAAGAAGATGATTGTTATTCCGACCCTAGTGGTCATATCGAATTGAGTCCGACTACGATGAGTTTGTTATGTGGTTCAGAGAACCAAGTTCGATGTAGCAGTTGACTTAAGCCGAATTGAAGTAAAGGCTGATCAAAGCGATCAATAGAAGTATCGCGTTCGTTGTTAAAGAAGTTGGGTTAGTTTGTGTTCTGACCCAAAGGGATAAAGTGATAGCATATGCATTGAGGCAATTGAAGGAGCATGAAAAGAACTACCCCACTCATGATCTGGAGTTGGCAGTGGTAGTATTCGCCTTAAAGATAGGGAGGCACTATCTTTATGGTACTAAATGCATACTTTTCACTGATTATAAGAGTCTTCGATATCTCTTTAATCAGAATGAATTGAACATGAGGTAACGGCGCTGGCTAGAGTTACTCAAGGACTACGACTGTGAGATACTTTACCACCCTGGTAAAGCAAATGTTGTTGCTGATGCTATCAGTCGGAAGGTAAATCTTGAAAAGAAAAGGCCAAGAGCGTTGAGAATTGAAGTTGTCTTGACAATTGTGGAAAGTATAAAGAAAGCTCAAGAGGAAGCTTTAGAGAAAAATGGCCGAAAGGAAGAACGTTTGGGATAAAACGTTAGTGTTTGATACAAACGGTCAAGGACTGAAGGTATTCAAAGATAGGATTTGGGTACCTAAGATGGGAGGAGTAAGAGATCTTCTGATGGAAGAAGCTCACAAGACCATGTACTCGATTCATCCCGGCAGTATAAGAATGTATAGGGACCTAAAACCCTATTACTGATGGCCGACGATGAAGCTCGATGTTTTTAAGTATGTGGCCGAGTGTGTAACATGTGCTAGGGTTAAGGCACAACATTAAACGGTATGGGAGTTTAGAACCTTTGCCTGTACCCATGGGTAAATGGGAAGGTATCACTATGGATTTTGTGACTAAACTGCCCAGAACAAGGAACGGTCACGACATGATTTGGGTGGTCATTGATCGCTTCACTAAGAGTGCGCATTTCATAGCAGCCAACGAGAAATGGTCTATGGATAAACTTGCGAATTCTTATGTGAAGGAAAGTGTGAGGCTTCACGATGTTTCGTTAACGATTGTATCCGATCGTGACAGCCGTTTTACCTCAAGATTTTGGAGGAGTCTATAAGCGGAATTGGGTACCAAGTCGTGTTTGAATACAACTTACCATCCACAAACCGATGGTAAGAACGAATGAACAATTCAAACATTGGAGGATATGCTGAGAGCATGTACCCTGGAATTCCAAGGTAACTGGGGTAAACACTTACCTCTAGTAGAATTTTCCTATAATGATAGTTTCCACTCGAACATCTAGATGACACCTTATCACGCTTTGTATGGGGAAAAGTGTCGAATGCCGTCATGTTGGCTGGAAGCTAAGGAAAAGCAGTTTATGGGACTTGAAATAGTCCATCAGACTGCTGAAAAGTTGAAAGTGATTAGGGAAAGGAGGTTAGCTGCTCAAAAGAGCTATGCTGACAAGAAAAGACAATCGATATCATTCGAAGTTGGAGATTCGGTTTTACTTAAAGTCTCGCCGTGGAAGAGACTTATAAGATTTGGTAGAAGGAGAAAATTGAGTCCAAGATTTATTGGACCATTTAAAGTTCTTCGGAGGATCGGGAATCAAGATTACAAGCTAGAATTATCGGAAGAACTGGAGGGTATTCATAATACCTTTTATGTGTGTTATTTGAGAAAATTTACGGGAGATGTGCCCGACATAATTCCCATTTCTAAATTAAGGTTGGATGAAAACAAGAGGTTGATTAAAGAACCTGAGGCAATCGTTGACCGTAAGACTAGGAAGTTGTGACGTAAAATTGTCGAATTAGTGCTTATGTGTTAGAAACATACGAATGGGCCAAATCTCACCTGGGAAACGGAGAGTGACATGAGGAGTCGCTACCCGTATTTGTTTGCTGATGTGTGATTCCGGGGACGGAATCATTCTAAGGGGCAGAGAGTTGTAACGCCCGTGTTTCTAGGATAGGCATTAATATTGACATAATGGTCTAAGTTAACCTTTGTAACTCATTTAGAAGAAATGAAAAGGAATTATGTGAATATTATGTGAATGATGTGTTTTATGCTTAATTATTAGGGTTTAATTAATTAAGAATAAAAATGAGCGTCAAAAATTAAATTTTAGATAAAGCCGATATCTATTAAGAAACTTGTAGTGGGCGTGACAAGGATTACAGATATATAAAGAATGCCGAAATCCGAGTTATAACGAAGAAGTTATGACATGTCGAAGTTTCACGATAAACCGGCACGGTGTCGAATGTCGTAAAAAGTGAGTTTTTGATAAACTACTTTTTAGCCTCAGTGATCTAAACGAAACTCGTAGTGTTCGTTAAACCGAGAGTAGGTATAAAAAAAACACCCAAATCTGACTTCGTATGGCGAAGTTATGATTTTTTGAAGTTTCAGCTTAGCAGTAGACAGCTAAAAACTCGAATTTTAGATCGAATGATTTTTAGCCGACACGACCTAAATGAGAATCGAAGGTCTCGTAAATAGTAGCACAACGGTAAAAAGTCTGACGAAAATGGACGTCGGATGAAGAAGTTATGAATTTTTAACGGATTTCCTGTCCCGGTCTGTTAAAAATAATAATATAAAAATTAAATTCAAAATTAGCCGACAAAGTCTAAACGGAAGTTGTAGACCGTAATTTTACCTACGCGTGCATATAAAGAACGTCAAAAACGGAGCTTGTATGCGAAAGTTATGGATTTTAGAAGCTTTTGCACAAAAACCGAGAAAATTCGCATAGTCACAATTGCCACGTCACCCTCGCTTAGAATGTGACACGTGTCCGAAATCTGTGACTCATGCGAAGCCACGTGGCGAAGCTGCTGAGTCATCCGAGCACATAGCCTTATCCGAAGCGGTCCAGTAGCCATGCGACACGTACCCTCTTAGCACGAGACCGAACCCTCGCTGACTGCCACGGTGCCTAGGCTTCGGACAAGTAGACCTCGGTCCAATAGGAGACTGCCAGCGAGCCTTCGCAGGTGCGACCCACGTGCAGCCCTCGTGCGAGCCTCCTCTGCGAGCCGTCGGATCCGCGGAGCGTGGCCACTTCTCAGCCATTGGATCAGGAGGCTCGGCCCTATAAATACAAGGGTGCGAGACCTCCCAGGGGTACTTTTGAAAATTGTCAATTTTAGCCCCTAAACTCATATTTCTTTCATATTATCATCCCCCGAAGCCCCGGTATCAATTATAAGCCCCGGTATCAATTATAAGCCCCGGAATACGCCACGAAGTGCCCGTGAAGCCCGGAAAATTTATCTTTTCGGTTTCGAAGCCCGACCCTTGCAGAGCCCGGTTTCTCAATAAAACTCCCGGTTTTATTAGAAACGATCGTTTTAGGAAACGAATTGCTGCCCGATGTTCATTAAATCAGGTGAGTGTATAGTCACTTTCACCTTACACATAGATATGAAGTATTTACCTTAAAATACGTGCTATGTGTAAATATATTAATTGTTTATTTGAGGTGACTGTTGAATTGATGTTTTATACAAGTTTTAAACTGTATATATATATATATATATATATATATATATATATATATATATATATTTTGATCTACAAATATGTTGGGTAAAACATGGGTAGATTAATTAGACGATGTGTGATGAAATAAAAGTGATGAGAGGTATCGATGTTTAAGATGATCTAGTCATCTATCAGAGTATAGACAACGGCCACAGACTATTTTAGATAGTCCAGTGGAACGTTAGTAGACTTGTAATCGGTACGTTTGTTTGAACTATATGTTCATAAAGTGTTCTTGAACTATATGTTCATTAGGTGTTTTTGAACTATGTGTTCATCCATTAGTTCTTCCTTTTGACACTATTACGTGTCGGGGTACGGGAGCACTTTATCAGTATTTCCCTATACTTTTATTTGGAAGAACTTTGGAGTCTTTGTTCTTTTATGAAGTGATTGGACAAGGTTCATGAGTTAGTGATATAGATCATGAGTTAAATAGTGAGTGGTGAAATATGGGAAAAGCTTTTACCCAGATGTTGGCGTGAGTGGTGCAATATGAGAAAAGTCCTTACCCAACGTTGACCCCGTCATTCAGCAGAGTATGGATGACAACCATGGACTGTTTTGATGGTCTGTGGAACACTAGCAGGTTCGTAACCTGTAGGTGTTAATGGACTTAAGTGTTCATTCGTTGTACTCTAAAACCCCCGTCATTCAGCAGAGTATGGATGACAACCATGGACTGTTTTGATGGTTTGTGGAACACTAGCATGCTCGTAACCTGTAGGTATTAATGGACTTAAGTGTTCATTCGCTGTACTCTATTCCCCTCATGAGTGCCTTTAGGGCAAGTAAGGCTGGGGAAAACCCCTTAGTATGTTCATCAGCTGTATGGAAAACCCATTGACATGTATTGCGGGGGGGAACTCCCGTGGGAAATACCGTCGATGAATAAGAGCTATGGACTAGCACATGGCGACGATGTGACTTCGTGCCTATTTGACATAAATTGTTGAAGGAAAGCAATGTTGTCACCTTATTGATTGTTTTATGTTAGGATGTCTTGTTTGACATAACTTGCTGAGGGAAAGCAATGTTGTCACCCCGATGTTTGTTTTATTTGACATAACTTGCTGAGGAACCCCCAAAGCAATGTTGTCACCTCTAGTGATAATCCTTAGGCTAGGTCCCTTATGATAGTTGTTTTAGGGACGTAAAGTGAGGATAATGGGAATGGGTAATTAGGGTTATTTTGGTTGATGGAATTAATAAATTTATTGTTGATTGAGAACTTAATAAGTTTATTATTTATTGTGGGTTGAAAACCCTATATGCTCACCAGGCTCCCAAGCCTGACCCACTCAGTTTATTTGTATCACAGGTATCGATACGAAGTTGCTTTACAGTGAGAGATTAAAAGAGAAGTAGATCACTAGTGTAAATGATTGTAAGTTTTGTTTATGCTTATGTTTTTGTATTGACAATGGCATCCCAATGGTTTAAGTGAATAAAATACATTTCTTCGGAAATGATTTGATAACATATTTATTATGTTTTTCTGGGAACAAATTCCGCAACACCTTTAATCAAATGATTACTTTGAAATTATTTCAAAAGCATAAATTAAACCGGTCTTTTCTGGCCGTGAATTTGGGGATGTCACAAAAAGTGTAAAATGTATTAATATATTAGAGTATATTACAATTTTGGTGGTTGGATTTTTGTTTTTTGTTTTTCTATTTTTCATTACTTGAATCAAAATAAATAAAAACAATAGAAGAATAATAAATAACTAAAATTAAAAAAAAAATAGAAAACAAAATGTGAAGTAATGATAATGATAAATGTAAACATAAATTTGCTAACAATATTAACTATGGAGCGTCCAAGTAAAAAAACATGAACCGTAACGGCATAAAACTAAAAAAATTAACGCTTCAATTTACAAATAAGAAAAATTAAAGAAAGAACGATTTTAACATGGTTTATCAAATTTAAGTTTATTTATTTGAATAAAAATAAATAAAAACATTAAAAAAACCATAAATAACTAAAATTATAGGGCTAGATTATTATATTCTAAATATTTATTGTGTGGATGTAGGTGTTGATTGTGGACCAATCTTTTTAGTTATTTTAAGAAATTAATAAATAAATATTATTAATGTTACGGTGCAAAGTCACGCTTGGATGAAATTTGTGCTTACCCGCTTGTATTGTGTAACGAGTTGTCTTTCCTATAAATAGGAAGTGAGTGACACACATTTATGAAAGGAACATTTGTGAGAGCATTAGTTTTAAAGAGAGAAATATTGCAAACTCATTTGTACTTTTTCTATCAAAAACTAATGAGAGCTTAAACCCAAATTTATTTACTCTCCTGTGTTCTTCATGTTCTTGGTTCTTACAATGATTCACTAGATCTTATCAAGAATTTATCCATGATGACATTCTTGATTTGGTGATTCTTCATTGTTTTTTGATCTTCGTGTTTAGAGAGTGTTTTGTGTTCTACAAATCAATTTTTTTCCTTTATTTGATCCATAATTCGATTTTCTCTCTCTAGAATACTTGTTTGTATCACTTTCTCTCTCTAGAATTTGGTTCATATTCACTCTCTCTCTCTCTAGAAATCTCTTCGATTATCATTTTCTCTCTTTCGAAAAACCCAAGATCTCATCAATTGATCAAAGATGGAAGAAACAATTCGTGAAGATTGGTTTATGGAGGATTATCCATGGTCATTCAATTTTGAAGGAGTTCTCAATTGTTTTGTAACCGGGTATTTCAAACAAAATTCACTCATTTCTAGTAAGAAATGTGAAAATGGAAAATTCAATGGTTATCATCTTGATCATGATCATCATAAGGTGCTGCTTAATCGTTTGGTAACAACTTATCATGAAAGAAGGAATAAGAAGAAAGATGATGAAGTAATTGAAGGAATTCATCTTGATGAATGCATATATGGTGATAATGTTCTTGCTTCTTACCCGGATGTTCTTGATGTTCAAGAAAAAGGAGTTCAAATTGATTTTCATGAAGATGAAAAAGTTTTTTGCTTAATTGGAGTACAAACCAATGATATTTTGTGTTCTTGTGATTTGTTTGAATGGATTGATTCCTTATCGAAAGCCACCAATCCAAGAAATTCACAAGTATCAAACTCCAAAAGATTTGATTCAAACTTGCAAAGTTGAAGTTGTCAAGAATGAAGTTGTTCTTGAAATCAAATCTTCAAGATGCAAAAATATGAGAAAGAAAAAGAAGAAGAAGATCAAACGGAAGAACAAGTGAGTTTACTCACAAAAATAGTCAAATGTTGTTGTGAATCCAAAATCCATGAAACAAATTTGGGTTCCAAAGAAACAAATTTGGGTTCCAAAGAAACAATCTCCGAATGGTTCTTGTGAAGATGTTCTTAGATCGTTGAAGAACACGAAAAACGAGTTGTACAACACGCGTCGTGGGTGGTACAATGTTCGAATTGGAGATTTTCTCGTTCCAACAAAAGAACCAAGATCTTTTAAATTTGATTCGTTCGTTGCAAATGGAACTCGGATCATTAAAAATGTATCTCAAATTCTCAAATAGATTCCAAAACGTCCATGATTTCGATTCGTATTTTGCGTTTTCCATTTTTGATCGCTTTGTCTCATTGGATCTATTCCGTTTCAACCCTATTGATTGATCCAAGTATTTTTTGTTTAGATCAACTCAAAATCAAAATCATATTCTAACATTTTTTCTTTAATTTCAAAATGCCATTGTTCATCAAGATCAATTGATTTCGAAGCCGAAAACAATTCCAATCCATTACTGTTCATTGATCAATTCCATAAGTCCAATCATATTTTCGATACTGTTCATCAACTTTCAAGCCCAAGTTTGGATCCGTTTCTTATTAATCCAAAAAGTTCTAATCTGAAAACTGTTCATCACTTTTTATGTTCATCGCATAAAGTGATTACATCGTTTGAGTCGAGAAAGTCCGATTATGATGAAGAAGTTGAAGTAGAAAGATGGGTTGTGATGAAGAAGTGATGGGTTATTATGATGTAGTAACGAGTACATTTATAAACTCATAAATGAAGAGTAACTTGTTGCAATATTGGAAGACTTGGAAGTCAATCGGGAATTTGTATCCACCAACTCAATGGAGAATTTAGCCCACTCATTTTTTTAATAACTAAATATAATAATTAAAATAGAAAAAAAATAATTAATAAAATGTTAGAGGCAATTTAGCCATTTCACGTTTCTTATGATACACGAACTTGTGAATTTGTTCACGGGAAAATGATACATAAGAGATTGAAGTAATTTCATGGTATAGCTCACATGTGACTTTGAAGTCAACAATGTTGCATAAACTTACTGCCATGGTAGGCAATGGAAAATTTGTATCCACAAACTTGTATTCTTTTGGTCTTGTTTTTAATTTTCTCCTGATCAAAAATAAGTGGTTATGGTTACGTATATTCCCATAACACACATAATTACTTGGTTACAAGTGTTTAACAAAATATGAATTGAATAAAACACAGTTTTGTCAAACAAGCACTTATATGTTTGAGAAATCAAAGATAGTGTATAAACTTTTGTAAATTATACTTCTATATTATAAACCTGATGTTGATGGTTAACGATTTTAGAAAAAACTAGATATAACAGAATAAGTTCTTTTTTCTATTATATGACTTAACAAGGTTGATGTGTCGATCCTAAAGAAAATATCATTTATGTTATTTGAAATTCAAATTTTCATCTTATCTTTTGTAAAAAAAATTGTGGTATTAATATTGTCAAATTACATGTAACATTCAGTTTGTTTATTAAGACAATTTTGTTTATATGAGACAATGTGTTTCTTACATTATGAGGTTCACGATGAGTTAGATGGTCGATGGGTTCGTTTTTGTTATGGGTAGTTTAAACACTTCATTAGCGAATCATTAGCTACGCTTCGTTGGCAATGATCTTTACACACTTTGTTGACGAAGTCTTTAAGGTGAAAAGCGAATAGTCGCCTGGTATAACGAAGTGAAGAAGAAAATAAACATTTTCAGTTTGCACCCCTTAACTTTTGATAAAATGGCAGTTTTAGTCCACATCCGACATTGGGATAAAAGTTTGTGTTAAATACAGACTTTTCGCTTCGCATCCCTGATGTTTCGAAGACTTGGCAGAAATTACCCAATTTCGACATTTGGGTAATTTTCTGAGAAATGGAAAGGAGTTTCGTTTCGAGTCCCTGCAGTTTATGTGAATTAACGCTTTATACTCAGTTTCGTAATTGGGGGAGTGTTTCGCATCTTAAGCTGTTTTTGGCGGAACGGGTCCCTGCAGAATTCTGATAATGGTAGTTTTTACCCGGATTTTGGAAATTCTTGCAACTATCACCCAAAAGTCGAAAATTTTCATAAATTTGGAAATTTTTCGTGGCTTTTTCGTGATTTTTTTTCCATGCAAGTTTTTTGTGGTTTCATTTTTGGCACACATCAAGGGGGAGTTTTGTGAAGATTATTCCCCATGAACTTCTCACCCTTAATGGGTTTTATAATCATTTTTTTATTATAAAAAGGGGGAGAATGAAGAGTGGGTATTCAAAGCTTCTCGGGTATTCATTTGCGGATTTGAAGACCGATATCATTTTGATGGGGAGTTGGTCTTGATCACGCGAGCTCGTTGGATATTGAAGTCGGGACATCCAATCCTAACTTTGAGGGGGGAAATGTTAGGGTGCAAAGTCAGACTTGGATGTAATTTGTGCTTACCCTCTTGTATTGTGTAATGAGTTATCTTTCTTATAAATAGGAACTGAATGACACTCATTTATGAAAGGAACATTTGTGAGAGCATTAGTTTTAGAGAGAGAAATATTGCAAACCCATTTGTACTCTTTCTATAAAAAACTAATGAGAGCTTAAACCCAGATTTATTTACTCTCTTGTGTTCTTCATGTTCTTGATTCTTACAATGATTCACTAGATCTTATCAATTCTGTATATGTCATCATAATCAACACCACTACAATTAAATTAAAGATAATAGAAAATCACCATCTAAATTCATTACAAGGGTATTTTAGTCTATTAAGTTAAATTTAAAAAAAAGAAAATTCCAGATTTTAGGAGATAATTAATTCTCTTGATTTAAAGAATCTATTTTTTTAATTAATTCAGTGTCAATTCTAACATAATTTGTAAACAAGATCGATTTTTATTCTGTTAGAATGATAGTTCTGTTATAATATTCTATCATAATGTATTTTTAAAAATTAACAAAATTTTAAATACAAGTTCAAATTTTTCCTCATATTCTTAAAAAATACAAAACTTTATATATTATTCTATGATAATGTAGCACTCACTAGCAACAAGCAAATACAATATGTAGATTATTCTATCGGAATATACTATTACATATACTCTTATCATTATGTTATAGCTTATTTTGCTAGAATATGACTATGAATAGTGTATTTTTTTGGAAGATTGGTGACCATTGACCATTGTTCATCTTCATCCCACACACATTCATCCAACCTTCAGTCCCTTGGCCATCATGTCCTTTTCCCATTCTATGAAAATAACTGATATGACAATCAATCTCAATGTGATTCGTCTGCTCATGGAAAACAGAATTTTTCGCAATTTGTATCGCACTTTTGTTATCACAATGCAGGGGAGTAGGTGAAGAAATGTGAACTCCCATATCCACAAGCAGCCACCATAACCAAATAATCTCACATGTAGTCACACCCATAGCATGATATTCAGTCTCTGTGGAAGATCTAAAGACAACGTCATGTTTCTTGCTCTTCCATGAAATGAGAGACTCTCCAAGAAATACGCAAAATTCGATGGTGGATTTACGATCATGACGATCGCCATCCCAATCAGCATCACTATAAGCACGTAACTCAAGAGAAGATGTCGAGGGAAACAAGAGGGTATGAAACTAAGTGCCACGAAGATATCTCAGAATACAAAGTACAGCTCCCCAATGAACAGAGGTAGGAGCAGTAACAAACTGACTAACAACATGAACACCATGAGCAATATCCGGACGAGTAATTGTGAGATAAACCAAACTTCCCACAAGAGTGCGATAAAGATTCGGATCGGACAACGGAACACCATAAGTAGAAGAATAATATATTGGGATTAAAGAAAACTGGTTAATAATAGAGGGACTGGTTTTGCAAATCACTGATAGTTGCAATGTTGGGCTAATGGACTTCTTTTGGGAGGGCTGGACGAAATCTATAGGTGGCCCTATAGAATTCGTCCAAGGCTTCTAATTAAGGAGGTTCATGGATTGCTTAAGGCCTAAGCAAGGAAATTAGGGTTTCCACCTGAAAACCCTAATAGCCCCAACTATATAAAGCCCCTTACCCTATGGATTTCGTCCCCTATGAGTTTCTAAGAGATACTGGTCGAAATTCCTTCCCTCTCCAAGTCATCCTTTGCAAAAGTGTTTGTGACTCCATTAGAGGTGCAAAAATTGGGGCGATAAGCTTTCAAAGGTCAAGGAATTCTTGTTATTGCTACATAACAATTGAGGTAATGTTCTAAAACCTTTTTTTACATATGAATATCGAAATTGTGTATGCTAGCATTAGGGTTTATGCTTTGGATGATTATTTGCATGTATAACTTGAGAAAAACCTAGATCCAAAGCATTAGGGTTGCGTGTACACCATAGGAATGTTGTAGTGCTCAAAACCCATCACAAAGGTCTCCTCATAGTCAAAACCGTACTATTGGGAATACCCTTTTGCTACAAGTCTGGCCTTGTACCGCTTAACATACCCATCAACTTTTATTTTTATCTTGTACACCCAACGACAACCTATCGTATGTTTCCCAGGAGGAATGGAAACCAAATCCCATGTATGAGTCTGATGAAGAGCAGTGAGTTCCTCAGCCATAACATTATGCCAAAGAGTATCTAAAATAGCCTCTCTATACGATTCAGGTTCAGACAGATGATGGATGCTCATTATAAATGAACGAAATGGCCCTGAGTATGTACACTAAGCAAAATCTGGAAGCTTGGTTGACTTGATAGGACGAGTAGACCTCCTGAAGGGTGGTGGTGGAGGTGGATCTCCAATTTCAACAATCAAAGGGGCAGGAGAAGTCGAGGAACTCTCTGAAGAAGTGGGTGTGTCATGAGCTGAAGGATCAAGTGGCATAGATGGATCTCGAGCCTCTATCTCATCATCAAAAGGATCAATATGCAGAAGGTCTGACTTCAATACATTGTGGGTTGTAGCAGGAATCGAGTAGAAAGGAATATGATCCAAAAAAAGTGACATGTCGGGAAACATATAACTTCTGACTCATAGGATCATAGCAACGATATCCATTATGTCCAACACCATACCTCGAAAATACACAAATAGCAGATTTCGGCCCCAACTTGTTCCTCTCAACATGAAGACGAAGAACAAAACAAGTACTTCCAAAAACTCGTAAAGAAGAGAAGTCTGTTAGGTGACCATATAGCTTCTCAAAAGGAGATATTTCTGAATTCAATGAAGTCTGGATACAATTAATCACATAAACAACAGTTAGGACTGCTTCTCCACAAAAGGCACTACGGACCTGCGCAGACAGGAGCAATGAACGGACTGTCTTAAAAATATGACGGTGTTTTTGTTCCGCCACACCGTTTTGCTGAGGAGTGTCAGTACATGATGATTGGTCTATGGTACCATCAGAAACAAGCAACTGAGTAAAATCATTAGAGGTATATTCACCCCCTAAGTCACACTTGAAGCACTTGATCACAGCCGAATGTTGAGTTTTAACAAGAGCTCTAAAAATGTTGTAAATGCTAAGGAAATCAGATTTGTGTTTCATAAGATAAACCTATGTATATCGAGTATAATCATCTATAAAAGATACATAATAAGTTGACCCACCCTTTGTGGATACTGATGCATGACCCCACACATCAGAATGAATAATATCAAAAGGAGCAGTAGAACAAGACATACTTTTACTAAAAGGTAAAGCAGAGAATTTTGCTAGTTCATAACCACTACAATCAGAAATATCACAAGTGTTCAAATGACCCAAAACACTACTAGATGCTAGAAAACTCAAACGTGATACACACACATGTCCCAAACGAGAATGCCAAAGATAAAACTCAGAGGACAAAGGACTCAAACGAAAAAAAGACAAATCAATGTTAGAGATAGCAACAACAGATACTTTAAGAACCTCCAAGACATACAGTTCCCCCACCCTACGGTCGATCCCAATCACCTTCTGGGTGTGTTGATCCTGTAAAACATAGACAAAATCAAAAAAGAACACCCAATTACCAGACTTACACAACTAACTGACTAAGACAATATTCAAAGTAAGTTTGGGAATGTAATAAACATCAGGAAGAGTGATATGATAAGTAAAGACAGACCCAACACCCTCGACTAACATAGATGTATCAGTAACAGACATAACAGAAATAGATGACACATGTGACAAAGAAGTAAATGATGACAAATGAGGATTAATGTGACAAAGAAGTGATAAATTGAAAAAAATATGGAAATCTTGATATGAAGAAATGATAACACTATGAATCTGCATTGCATTTTTTAAATTTTATATTTTATTCTATATCGAATAAAATACTTGTACTATTATGTTTATAGATTGATTAATAAAAATGAGATTTTCTCATTATTTACTTACGAATATTATAATATAAGAAATATGCATATATCCATTTGAAAAAATATGCATATATCCATTTAAATATTCTAGTTTTTTTTTTTAATTTACTGATTTTTTAAAACTTACTTTTTTTAAAAAAATACAGTTTTTTAAAAAAAATTGCAGTTTTTTTGAAAAAATTACAGTTTTTTTAAAGCATTTTTAAAAAAAAAAAGTTGCAGTTTTTTCTAAAAAAATTGCAATTTTTTTGAAAAAATTGTCCTTTTTTTTTAAATTCAGTTTTTTAAAAAAAAATATTTTTCACAAATTTTTTTTTCTAAAAATTTTTTTTTCAATTTTTTTTTAAAAATTCATGTTTTCTTAAAAAATTTAAAAAATCTATATATTTAAAAAAAATCAAAAATTATTTTTTTTTTAAAAAATCCAAAATTTGATTTATTATGTTAATTTTTAGAACTTTTTATTAATATTTTCAATAACCAAAAAAAAAATTTGAACGTTAAATAAGATCGGTAAGATGACAATCATGCCCTTAATGAGTTAATTTTGATCTAATGTTCCACCTTTAGTTCTCAAGTTTTCGGGAAATATTGAGTTCTTAACATATCTCACCCCTATATATATATATATATATATATATATATATATATATATATATATATATATATATATATATATATATATATATATATATATAAAATGTAGTTATATCCTTGGGCATCTTTAGGTCCGGTAAATAGGATGTTTTAGTTAGGGATGGCAAAAAAATTCCATATCATATGAGAATCCAAAACTTGCATCCGTTTTGACGAGGGAATCTCAAGTTGAACGGGAATGGGTCCCCGAATAAAAAAAGTAGGGATGAGGATACCTCTAATCCCCGACCCTAGATTTGCCCCGATATATATATTAATATATAAAAATAATACAAAACACATATTTATAGTACGATTTACAATACATAAAATCTAATCCAAGTAACCTAAATCATTAGTAATTACTTGATTCAAATTATATTTTTTCTCTCTTTTATCTAATTTAAACTCGTGTATACTTTTTTTTTCTCTTTGGTTTATCTATTTTAATTCAAATATCACTCTGATAATCGCGACGAACCAGTCCCTTACTACGACATGGCAAGGAGTTGGCAACGGCGTGGCAAACGTGAGGCTCGTGACAAATCTATCTTAGACCACAATGTGGCAAGGGTTTTGTAATGACGTGCTAGTCTGCTGAGTTAATTTTTGACCATTGACTTTTGACTAAGTTTGACCTTCTGTCAAATTCTAGGGTTTTTAGGTCATAAGTTGTGGTTTGACCTTTCGCAACTTGATTAGGTGATTGTTGTACCCGTCGGTGCGTGGTGTGTGTGCTGAACTAGAGAAATTTATGATTTCGTCTGTGACATGAGTTTTCTCACTATGTTATGTATGTCATGGTGCTTGTGCTATGATGGTATGATAGACTAGTTGAGTCTTAGTTGATACTTGTATGTATGCATGTTCGTTGTATCATTACGGACTCAGGGTTGATGCTGACCCGAGGTTAATGTGAACCCATTCGGTTGAAACACACAGTTGAGTCGATGCAGACTCGGAGTCGATGTGAACTTGGGGTTGATACAGACTCGGGGTTGTTACGGACTCGTAGTTGTATTAGATGGTTATTTGTGTTGTATGTGTTACTTTGGGGAATTCACTAAGCTTTTGCTTATATTTGTGGATTTAAATTTTTCAGGTATTTCGGAGGATCGGGGCAAACGAAGGCGTGACTGTAGACATTATCTAGTAGATTCTAGGATTTGACAGATGATATGATTTGATACTCCGATTTTGATTCCACTTTGTAAAACTACTATTTTTATGATAATTGACTTTTATGAAATGGTTTTGATTTTGTTTAAAATTTGAAAAATTTTACCTTGGTTTTTGGAACGTTACATTTGGTCCGACTGATATCACTCTACCGACGATGGCTAGCTCTCGGTTTAGTACCCTATCGCATGAAGATATTGAATTTCTTCACGACGTCGTTTCTGGAGATGAAATTAAAGTTGCAGTATGGGCGTGTGGTGGGGATAAAGCACCAGGTTCAGATAGGTCCTCGTTTCAATTTATTATGAAATTTTGGTTGGTTATGGTAACTCATATTATCGCATATGTTCAAGAGTTTTTTTAGTTCTAGGGTTATGCCTAACGGATGCAATGCATCATTCATCATGTTGATCCCTAACTCTCAAAATCCACTTTTTGTGAAAGATTTTTGTCCCATATCTCTCATAAGTGTGCAATATAAAGTCATAACAAAGGTCTTAACAACTCGTCTGGCTAGAGTAGTAGATTCCCTTGTATCGGAAGACCAAACTGCCTTCTTTAAAGGGGGGCAAATACTTGACGGACCACTTATATTGAGCGAGATGATAGACCGGAACAAAAAGAATAAAGAAAAATTAATAATTTTTAAAGTTGATTTTGAGGTGTATGACTCTTTAAGCTGGGAATATCTTGATCATGTCTTGAAGGGTATTAGGTTTGGAGATAAATGGTGAGGTTGGACTCGAGCATATCTTGAATCTACTAGAGGTTCTGTGTTAGTCAATGAGAGTTCTACTACCGAGTATAGATGAAGTTTCATTGGTGAGTGGTGACTTCATACAAGGTGGTGTACGTTACTTCCTAAGAAGGTAAATATATTCCTGTGAAGACTAATGTTAGATTACCGACATGCTTCAATCTTTCTAAAAAAGGTTTAGAGTTGCAATCTATTTTGTGTCTAAGTTGTGGTGTTGGGTTAATCAACCGATCACTTTTTTTTTAAGTGCGAAGCGGCGATAGCAGTATGGTCTTCAGTAAATTATGTAAATTATGAGTAATATGATTTTAATATCAGTCATTTAGAAGGAAATCTTATGAAAAAAATGGAATAGAACATATACTGATCATGGAAATAAAAAGAGAATAATCTAAAAATAAATACTGCGTTTTTTTTCTTTTTAAAGGTATATTAAATATGGATTTCATTCATGTTAATCAAATTACAGATATGATCCTTGTTGTGTATTACATTTTTCATGGTTGGTCCAAAAGGTAAATGGGTCGTTTTCTCAAATACACATCAAGGGCTTGAACATTTAAGGAAATACTAATAACACAATTATATTAGTCAAATCAAAAAATAGGTGACAAAAAAAAATAATAATAAATAAATAAAAATTCAAGGAATATGTTTTGTATGTCTTCCCTGCACAAGCAGGTCAAATTTGGAGGAATTTTCCAAGGATATTTGAAGAAATATATTCGACTAAATGTTCTTCAAAATTAACCTCTTCCCAGTAACAATCGAGCAGACCATAACTTTATCTAAATACCAAATCCAACAAAAAAACTCCACCTTTCACCCCAAACATCCTCTTTCGATACATGAAAAACTATAAAATTTACAAATGAAGAAATAAATAATGAGTGGATTACCTGGTTCTTACTTACCTGGACCAATGTAGATGAAAGCCGATGGATGCAACATGTCAACAGCAGCAGAAGGTCGAAAGCAAGAGATCGGTATTAAAAGGGAAAATAAAGTCCTACAATAGTAATCTAATCTACAACTTGATCATGTACAAATACCAAACCCGATGGAAATTTTGTAAATCGGCACCTCTAAACAACATCCACATTACAAAAGTCGTACAAATTCAAAATACAAATAGTATTATATTAGAATAAGCAGAATAGCATTTCGAAAAAGCAAAACAATCATTGATAACATATATTCCAGAGGATCTATGCAGCTTCTCTTCCTCTCTTGATTTTGGCAACTCTTACCATGACTGCAACATATATATTGTCTACAATAACACCCCAAAACCCTGTTGCAAAACCACTTATTATGTCCACATAAAACAACCATACCTTCAATTGCTTATCAGCTGTTTTGGGTTTCTTCTTTCTTGTTATTGTTGTTTGATCTTGATGATTTGAGCAACTGTTTGGCAATGGAGGTCCACACAGATCTTTGTTCCCATCATATATTGATGGATCATTAAGTGTCTGCAGTTGACTTCCTGTTGGAATTTGACCCGACAAGTTGTTATGTGACATATTCAAATGGCTCAGAAAGTTCAAAGCTGTCATGCTTGAAGGGATCCTCCCGCTCAACTTGTTTTTTGAGAAATCAAGAGATTCTAACTTCATCATGTTTCCAATGTTGTCTGGAATACCACCACTGAGATGATTATTAGATAGATTCAGACCCACCAATTTAGAAAGTGCAGTTAGCTCCACCGGTATTTCTCCCTCAAGTTTATTGCTTGAAAGGTACATGTTATAAACCATACCCAAAGTTGTTGTCTATTCAAGATCAACACCTTTCATGACCATCTTCAACCTCGTCTCCACGTATGGACGAAGGATCACCCACCAGGTTAAATAATCGGAAACCCATCAGCAGGCATCCAAACTCGATCCTCACAAGACTTATCTGATCACTGTCACTATGCATCATTTATGTCTTCAGTCGAGCCCCGAACCATCAAAGAAGCATTAATGGAGCCAGACTGGATTGCAACAATGCAAGAGGAACTGGAAGAGTTTAAAAGAAACAAAGTGTGACAACTCGTTACGAAGCCAAAAGGTCACACTATTGTTGGTACCAGATGGGTGTACAAGAACAAATTGGATGAATCCGGTGCGGTAGTCCGAAACAAAGCGAGACTAGTCGCTAAGGGGTATAGTCAACTTGAAGGTGTTGATTATGATGAAACATGCGCCCCAGTAGCCAGAATGGAAGCCATACGCATCTTCTTAGCGTATGTTGCTCACAAGAATATCAATGTACATCAAATTGATGTAAAAAGTGCCTTCCTGAATGTTGAATTGAAAGAGGAGGTTTATCTTCAGCAACCTCCGGGCTTCGAATGTCTTGAATTCCCAGATCACTGTTACAAGCTTGAAAAAGTTGTCTACGGTCTAAAGCAAGCTCCAAGAGCTTGGTACGAGACTCTCTCTGAATTCCTTGTCTCGTCCGGATACAAAAGAGGAGTGATTGATCCCACCTTATTTAGAAAGGCAAATGGTAATCACCTCATGCTTGTACAAATATATGTGGATGATATCATCTTCGGATCAACTGATCAGGCAATGGTGGATGAATTTGCAAAGCTCATGACCAACAAATTCCAAATGAGCATGAATAGAGAAATTAATTTCTTTCTAGGACTTCAAGTGAAACAAGTCCCTCAAGGAATATTCATTCATCAGGAGAAATACACCTCTGAACTACTGAAGAAATACTCAATGGACAACTGTTCCTCGGCCAAGGTCCCCATGACCTTCGGATATAAGATTTCTGCTGATCCTTCCGGCGAATCAGTGGATCACAAAACTTATAGATGAATAATTGGCTCGTTGATGTACCTCACTGCAAGCCGACCAGACATTGGTTTTGCAACAGGAGTATGCGCAAGATACCAAGCCGATCCGAAAGTATCTCACATGACCGCAGCCAAACAGATTCTTAGATACTTAAAGGGCAGCAAGTCTCTAGGCCTTTGGTATCCCGCAGGGAACGACTTCAGCCTACAAGCATTCATTGATGCGGATCATGCTGGATGTAGATTGGACAGAAAAAACACTTCTGATGGATGTCAATTTCTTGGTGGAAGACTCGTCAGTTGGTCATCAAGAAAACAGAGTTGTGTCTCACTATCTACCGCAGAAGCTGAATATGTGGCCGCAATCAGCTGTTGTTCACAAGTCTTGTGGATGAAAACGCAACTTATGGACTACGGATACAGAATGTTGCGGATACCGATTTACTGTGACTCAGAGAGTGCCATAGCGATTTCTCACAATCCTACTCATCACTCAAAGACGAAGCATATTGAACTACGATATCACTTCATTAAAGACCACATTTTGAAAGGTAACATTGAACTAATCTTTGTTCATACTCATGAAGAGATTGTTGATGTATTCTCAAAAGCACTTGACTCCACAAAACTCAAAAGTTTCTTACAAATGTTAGGAATGATGAATCCGGACCCAAAATTCTTCTTGAATTGATAGGTACCGCAGACCTATCTGGTAAACATTGCAGTCCTAACTAAATATAGTTATCTTACATGGTTTCAGTATATTTTGTCTACTGCAGTACATTTTATGTACCGCAATCTACCTCATATACCGTAATCATATATCATACTTATATTTCAAAGGTCTTCGGTTTGATGAAGTTTGTGGAAAGATTAATCCATCTGAAAGTGTATCTCAATTCAAGCCCGATCCCTTTCTTAAACCAAATTGAAACTTAATGTATGTACTACAGAGGCATTGTCTAGGTATTGAATTCAATCTCATCTCGAGCAGCAACATTATAATTATATAAGGCATTTCTACTAATTGATGCTATTCTTTTTATTCTCTTGTCTTACTTTCCAGATATGTTTAGGTATTGAATTCAATCTCATCTCGAGCAGCAACATTATAATTATATAAGGCATTTCTACTAATTGATGCTATTCTTTTTATTCTCTTGTCTTACTTTCCAGATATGTTTACATTTTGGTAACTAATAGTGTTATAGGAATACAACATTGAATGAAGAGCTACCTTGAAAGTTTTCATTCGAAGAAAGTTTTCATTCAACGACTTTGAAGTCAAGACAAAACTATATAAGCAAGTTCACTTTCAAACATATATAACATAGCACTTGTGAAATACCCCTCACTACATAGTACATACACTCTTGCCATAACTATAAAGTATAAAGTATAAACAATCCCCAGTTTTCCTTCTTAATTAAGCTAGAAGTAGTATACCATATATCCTAAATTTGCATAATATTCCACAATTCAATACTAAGTTGGTTGTTTTTAACAATACTCTACTATATAGTATATACATATACCAGAAGAAAAGTAAACAAATTAGTCAAACAAAAGTCAAAGCTGGAGTCAAAAGTCAACAGAAGTAAGTTGTTAGAATGTAGCTCATGGGTTAGTTACACAGCCATACAGTTACTAGTCTGACTACATATAGAGAGATTGGAGAAGAGATTAGATCATTCTTGAATTATATTTATAGTCATCAAAATAAACATTTTGTCTAGTAATCAGGATGTATATATAAGTAATATGTAACATCAATATTAATTAATTAATTATATATCAGTTTATAAAATACCCAACAAGTATGCCTCAATCCACTTTCCTATCAACAGTCATCAATATCTGATAATAATATATTACAAGGTCGTATAGCCCCTCCAATATGTTCCCTATTTAATCAAAACCTTGTTCCAGCTATCATTTGGTTGATTTTTTACTTGATTTAACATCATTCCATAGTTTTAGCATATGTATATATATAATATTTTCATTTTTATTAACTAACATTATCTAATTCAATTTAATCACCATTCCCCAATTTAACCCAGAATTGACAAAATTAGGTCACTAAACACTATCTCAAGTCTCAACTCAGCTTTCTTCTAACTTAGTTCTATGTCTTGTTTTAGCTAAAATCCCAACAATGATCATCTTACAACCATTACTTTAACACAACGTAAAAAAAATCCAAATTAAAGCTTGACCACAGAAAAGTCAAATCTGTCAATTTAAATATTAAGTCAATGCCGTATATAATATTCTTCCAATAATTCAAGTTTCTAGTGACGTTTTAAGATACAAATCTTTACCAAACTGTGAATGCATCACAAAAACTCCAACAATTTCACAATCTTTACTAGGGTTTAGATTTTACCTTCACAATTTGGTTTCAAAACTGAAATTGGAGAGTTATGCGGTCGTTTCTGATCTTTCCGGCCACCAAATGACCTCTGCCGGCCGCCACCGCAACCAATGCCATCTGCAGCCACCCACGGCGGCGCTGCTGGCTCCATCGATCCCAGCAGCAGCTCTTTGCTGCTGCCTTGCGTTTTTTTTTTCCCCTTCTTGTCTATCTCTTTTCTCGAAATAACCCTTTTATTTTTTTTATTAAAGACAAAATTGCTAAATGGGCTATGTTAAAATTATTTGATGGTTTTGAATTATAGATATAATAAATTTTCTAATCCCTTTGCAGAAAATAACTAAAAAAAACCTACAATTACAAAAATAGCCATTAAAATTGCAGATAGATTAGGATCATCTACGATTTTTGCTTTCTCATCTGCGAATGTATAAGCGCTTAAAGCATAGGCGTCCATTGGAAGTTGTACGTTCGCAGATTAACCATATCCATCTGCGACCATCTGCAATTTTCTCTTTTTCAGAATATAAATTCCTAAATTTTTTTTAGAACCCTCATTTTTCTTCACTTTTGTTTAGGAAACTCTCTCAAGTGTCTAAAAGGAAGCTATAGACGATCGTATGTACTCTCCCGAAAACATGATAAGATCTTTAATATTTTTGTGTATAAACATTATTTATCATGTTTAGGGTATGGTTACGACTTATCCGTAAAAAGTACGAAAAAAACATAAATCGAAGGTGGTGCCTTTCCATTTCTGTAGATGTATAAGTTATATCCGATATTTAGAGCATTTCATAAGTGGTATTGTGGTTTTGATGCGTCGGTAGCCTTGGTATTGTTAGTATATTGCAGATATGAGATTGTACATGTACGTGATGCATAAATCATGCATTGTGAGGTTGTACATTTGGTTTTCATACATTATATTTGTAGTAAACAGATTTCTTATGCATCTTCAGGTTGTACATTTTCCATTTGTGAGGTTGTACATTTGGTTTGCATACTTTATATTTATAACAAAATAATTTTTGATGCAAGTGCAAGTATTATGTGAATATGTTAGACAATTGTGATATAAATATGATTTATGTTATAAAACTTATTTATGATGCATCTTCAGGTTGTACATTAGCACTTCATAGTATGTTATTGCAAGTGAATTGTCATATGTATATGTTTTTTGATAGTTTTGTGAAGTTTTAGTAGAGTTAGAAATATCATTAATGTGTTACTGACAATAAAAATTGTATCCTTTTAACATTTTTTTTTTATATTTTAGCATAAGGGTGATGATGTTAAAGTCGTTAATCTAAAAGGATCGGGGTGTAATATATGAGAAATCTTTAAATATTTGACGGCTACCCGACGTGAATCATTTAGCAGGACCATTTTTAGTATTTTGTTGGACGTCCCTTCATTACAAAGGGTCAGCTTGTTATTCCACAAAATGTTCATTTATCAGATACGACTAGATGCAGTATTATCTCCAAATGGCATAAATCGGTTGTATTTTAAAGTGGGAGATACGAAAATGGTTTATGGTCCTAAAGAGTTTTGTATGATCACCAGATTTATTTTTGGCGTGTACTGAAAACAAATTGGAAAAAAGGTCTCCGAAAAAAAAAAAAGCAAACTATTAGTAAAAAAAGGTGTTTATTGCGGGAACGTCTCTTTCCGAACAAAACAAATAATTCGGAGACAATATCTGATTTGAAAAGTATCATATTAAATTATACCTTGTTAGTTGCTAATGGCGATGATGCTGTGAGAGCATGTCTGATATACGTTTTGTGTCAAGGATTTTTGGGGAAGAAATTAATGATCGTGTACACGAAGATTGTTTTTTTTTTTTTTTGCTGAGAACTTGGATGATTGGAACATGTATAAATTGTGGAATTATAATTGTTATTCTCTTGTATATTAAATTTTGTTCTAATTAAAACTTTTATATTGTAGGTTTTCATGGGGCAGTTACTTGTGCGAGTTCACCTTCGATGATCTTCAGTAGACTTGGAATAAAATAAATAACTATTTATCACTACCCGAGCCTCAACAGCCTTTCAAATACTTGGTGTCAGGATTTACAACACCATTAAGAGGAAGGAGAAGTCGTAACAAGGTTTCCGTAAGTGAACCTACGGAAGGATCATTGTCGAACCTTGCAAGGCAGAACGACCAGCTTTTAAATGTTTTTAGTACTTTTAAATTGTTATAATTGTTATAATTGTTAAAAATTACATATTTATATATGTGTAAATTATATAATTTGGATTCAGAAGATTTAGAATATGTAATTTGACCCATTTCATTCTCCTTGTTTGGTTGTGGGCTTGGGGTAAAGTTATTTAATCGAAGGTCTAATTAATCACAATTATATAAATATTACATTTATATAAATATAAAATTATATTCAAACTATTTGGTACTACTTGAGTACAAATAGAGAATTTCATGATATAACAGTATTACAGATTCTTACAGTAAAACAAACAGTTAAATTATAATAGGTATAGTTTAGAAAACTCATTCATTGGTTTCAAGGTTTAAAGTACATAACAGAAAACAAACAGAGTACATGATAGAAAACAAACAGAGAACATTATCAGAAAACAAACATAATACTTTACTGAGAAACAAACATATAAAACTATATTTTATATAGTTTATGAAACTTACTTCCAGTGTAGTTATAACAAAGTACCTTTTCATTATTCTACATGTAATCATCAATATAGCACTTGTGAGACTACCTGCATGTACTTTTCTAAGTACCAACCAAGTCCTGAAATTATAACCAGAGTTTCCTGGAGGGAGAGCGTGACACTTGTTGTAACGCCCGTAGATCCGGACTAGTCAATTTAGAGACGATAAGCATCAAAAGTGACTTTTTTATAAAAGATTATTTATAATGAATAATCCTAACTAAGTTGTAGTGGTCGTGACAAGGATTCCGAATATATAAAGAATGCCGAAATCCGAGTTATAACGAAAAAGTTATGACCTGTCGAAGTTTCGCGACAAAACCGGCACGACACTACGCGACGTAAATAGTGAATTTACGATAGAGCGGCGTTTAGCCTTAGTGGTCTAAACGAAAGCCGTAGAATACGTTAAACCGAGAGCGTGCATAAAAAGAACGTCTAAATCTGACTTCGTATGAGGAAGTTATGATTTTTCGAAGTTTCGACTTAACGGTATGCAGCCCAAAGTTCGAATATGAGATCGAGTGGTTTCTAGCCGAAATAATCTAAACGAGAATCGAAGATCTCGTCGATAGTAGTCCAACGGTAAAAAGGCAGACTAAAACGGACGTCAGATGAAGGAGTTGTGAATTCCTAACGGAGTTTTCCTGTCTCGTCCTACTAAAAATAATATAATAAAAAATAAAGTCAAAATCAGCCGACGGAGTCTAAACGAGAGTTGTAGAGCATAATCTCACCTACGCGTGGATATAAAGAACGTCGAAAACGGAGCTCGTATGTGAAAGATATGAATTTCTAAAATTCGGGGCACGAACTTCAACCCCTGTGTCTGAGCTCACGACGTGAGCACAATGTTCACGACGTGAGCAGGTGATGGACATCCTCCAGGGCAAGTGGCCATGACGAACACAGTGGCCTATCGAGCTCACGTCGTGAGCATTAGTGGCTCACGACGTGAGCATAGAAATTCAGCCTCCTATAAATAGAAGTCGAGTCCAGCCGAATTGGTTGCTCAATTTCTCTCCTCTCACTCCATATTACCTCGATTTACGTGCAAGTTATACCCCCGAAGCCCTGGTATCATCCCGACACCCGAAGCGAGTCCCGAAGCACCGAAGATCCCGAGAAGAAAAGAGTTTTCAAGCCGAAGCTCTGCCCGCGAGAAGCCCGGTGTGTGAAGATATCCCGGTTTTACCGAAGAATACTGCTTGAAAAGCCGTAGTGCTGTCCGATAATCGTCTTATCAAGTGAGTGTGTAGTCACTTTCATCTTACACATAGATATGAAGTATCTTATAAAATACATACTATGTGTATATATATTGTTTGGTTATTAAGATGGATTAGACATACCCGATCCAGGAATATGGATTAGGTAAGGAGGTAAGTTTTAGATCCGGGAGTATGGATTACGTATTTTTGAACTATGTGTTCATTAGATGATTTTGAACTATGTGATCATCAGATATTTTTGAACTATGTGTTCATCCGATAAGGTATCATGTGCATAGTCCCTTTCATGAACATGATTCTAATACAAGTATTGATTAAAGTATTAAATATATATATGTATGTGAAATATTTGTAATTGCCCGAGATATGTATTAGATATATATTTGATGATATACAACGTGCGAACCAGTTATGGTTCAATATGTGTTAAGATGTGTATACATGATATTATTACTTAAAACTCTGTGTTAAGTATACACTAGTTAGCGTTGCCTAAACGGAGATAGTATCGAAAATTGATTATAAGCTTTGTTGGTTTGCCTAGTGATGGGTTAAGACTTAAAAAGGGATGTTTAGTTCAATTAAGTTTGGACATTGGGTAGCCTCTTATTAAGAGTACGTGTGTGGTGAGATCGATGATCGGTGGAGTACGTCCTACGTACAGAAGTACATTTTATGTACGAAGTCCTTTTCAAAGCCCTGTGTCTTGGGTGCTGCTTGCGCTGGGGTATTATTATGTTCTCGGGTACGGGTCCTACGCATACCAGAGTACTATAATGTGCCAGAAGTACTATCATGTACAAAGTCTTTTTGACACTGTTGTGTGTCGGTTACGGGAGCGTACGGAAGTACTCTATTAGTATTTCCCCATACTTTTTATTTTGAAAGAGCTTTGGAGTCATCATTTCTTTTATGAAGTGATCGGGCGAGCTTCATATGTCAACGTTTCTTTTCACGAAGTAATTGAGGGAACTTCGTAGACTGCCTAATAAAGTGTGTCGGTAATAGACCACTAATAGGTATGTCTGGTGTTATATTGCTGGATAGGGTGAGTCTGGGGGTAAAATACCTCGCGATATTCAGACCACTGCTAGGAAAAGTTCGATGCTGGATAGGGTGAGTCTGGGGGTAAAATACATCACGATATTCGGACCACGGCTAGGCATTTTTATCTAGATAACTACCCCTGACTTAATTGTCTTGTGGTTCTTTTTACGAACGGAGGTTTGTGGTGAAACTTATTCCATTCCCCTCATTTGATGTCTTTATTGATCCTCGTTTGCTGCTAGGGAATTTCCGAAGCAGCTTCGTCAGTTCGTTGTTCATATCGATTCCTTAGACTAGATCTCGTAAGATCATTGTGTAGGGTTAGTAGGTGGGGATCGACGAGATGGGATAGATTGTTTTAGAAATATGATATATATGTGTTAATTAAAAATAGTAGTCTTGCAGGATTTAGATATACATTATTATCACATTGTTTGAACTAGGTGTTCATTAAGTATTTTCAAACGGAGTGTTTACCAAGTATTTTGATTTAAGTCTTCACTAGTTGTAATCTAAATATCATGGCAGCTGCGCCTAAAGGATTATATTGGCAGTTATAGATTTAGTGCCTTATAGAAGTACGTTGGAAGTTATGGATTTAGTGCCTTATAGATGAACGTTGAGAGTATGGATTTAGTATTGTGTAGATGTACGTTGGTAGCTATGGACATAGTACCGTGTAGAGGTACGTTGGTAGCTATGGATTTAGTACCGTGCAGGTAAACCTTGGTAGCTACGGACTTAGTGCATGTTGTATAAACCCTGGTGACGATGTACTTCGTGCCTATTTGACATAAATTGCAGAGAAAAGCAATGTTGTCACCCCTTTGGTTGTCTATTCGACATAAATTGTTGGGGAAAGCAATGTTGTCACTCTGATGGTTGTCCTATTTGACTTAAATTGCTAAGGAAACCTCGAAGCAGAGTTGTCGCCCCATTGAAAAATCCTTAGACTAGGTCCCTTATAAATAGATACTTTAGGGACGTAGAGTGAGGAATACGGGAATGGGTAATCACCTTAGGAGAATCCTTAGGAATGAATGAATGGAGGACAGATGATTATTAAGATCTTTAAGAATAAAGAAGATAATGGGGATGGGAAAATTTGGTTAGATGTTTGATGTTTAAATATAATAAATTTACTTATTGTGGGTTGAAAACCCTATATGCTCACCAGGCTCCCAAGCCTGACCCACTTAGTTTCTTTGTATTACAGGTAGTGGCGCGAGAACATAAGTTGGATGAATCATCAATCTATTTTGTTTATAGGCTTGTAGTTGTATATAACTGTTGTAAGTCTTATAATGTGTCGTTTATGCTTTTGGTCTATATCGGAACATGACATCCCGAGTTTTGTTATATATGAAAATACATTTCTTTAAAGAAATGCTTTGATAAATTTTATTTTATCATATTTTGTTTTGGGAACAAATCCCGCAACTCTTTTAATCAAAGGATTACTCTGATTTTATTTTAAAAGCAGAAATTAAATCGGTCTTTTCTGGCCGTGAAAATAGGGATGTCACAGTTGGTATCAGAGCATTAGTTTAAGCGAACTAGGAATTTGTAGGATTTCTAGACTTAAACTTAGAATGCTAACCGATGATTGTGAGATGAGTGTATACCATATTTTAATACACGAGCACTAGTATATTTTAGGAAAGATGCCTAAAATGTTTTTATGTGCTAAATGTTATATGTTTGCCATATATGATATTATATGTTCGGATCTATGGTCTGTTGCCGACCGGATCTGGAAACCTTATGTGTTCAGGATTCTAAGCGTATGACTACGGTATTAGAACTAACATGTAAACATTTCAGAGTGATAAGGAGATTTATACGTCTATCATAAATAAAGCTTTCTTATCTTAAATTCTTGCCCCTTACACCGAACGTCTGCTTGGGTGTACAAAACGTTATGGTGAAGACTCGTAGAGAATTGAGTAAATGGAGGAAATGAAAGGCTTATGATAGTGAATGACACCTATCGGAAGATATCGTAAGAGTGGTATCTCGCCTTTAGAAAATGTCTGATAAAATAACGGAATGTTTAGAGGAGTACGGTATGTCTGAAGTATACCTTCGATTGGCAGGATGATGGAACGATTGGTGCAATTCTTGAAGTTGTCCCATCGTCTGGAATTTCCATCACCAACCGAGTTGAAGTATAATTGATGATTGAAGATACGCATGGAAGAAGTCCTAGTAGAGTCTAGGAAATTTTTTATGATTAATTAGACACATTCGTATGTGTTAAATTGTTTTGTAATTTTAGGACTTGGAGACTGCGAGACAATACTTGGGACGAGTATGAGTAGGTGTGAATAGTAGTAGAGATCTATACTACTGCAAGAATAGGACTCACGCTTGGATCAGGGAAAGTCACAATGTTACCAAGAAGCTAGTAGTTGATTCCGTTTTTATTCATGTATGTCGTTACCATTGTTTCGGTAATGACTAAGAAGATGATTGATATTCTGACCCTAGTGGTTATATCAAATTGAGTCCGACTACGATGAGTTTGTTACGTGGTTCGGAGAACCAAGTTTGAGGTAACATCTGACTTAAGTCAGAAGATTGAAATCAATGCGATCAATAGCATCGCGCCCGTTGTTAAAGAAGCTTTTAGCTAGAAATGCTACATGCTAAAAATGTGATTATATCACATTAGAATATGAAGGAAGGTATATTCCATTCTGGAATTTGACCCTAAGAGACTTGAGTCTAGGCGTTGCATCATCCGATGAAAGGTCATTAGAACATGACCCATCGATCTGTTACAATAGATAAAGGAAAGTACTTATCCTAAGAAGAAGAAGGAGTCCTCAATAAGGATTTATTTTGTTACTTGAAGGTTACGAATGAAAGTCCAACATAGTACGAAGAACAGGTGCAAGATTTAGCATCACGGTTATTACTTAGGATGGAAAGATAACGTATGGAATCATTATACAAGCCCTATTTTCGTTGATGATTTCGGGACGTAATCATCCTAAGGGGAGATAATTGTAACGCCCGTAGATCCGGGCTAGTCAATTTAGAGACGATAAGCATCAAAAGTGACTTTTTGATAAAAGATTATTTAGAATGAATAATCCTAACTAAGTTGTAGTGGTAGTGACAAGGATTCCGGATATATAAAGAATGCTGAAATCCGAGTTATAACAAAGAAGTTATGACCTGTCGAAGTTTCACGACAGAACCGACACGACACCGCGCGACGTAAATAGTGAATTTACAATAGAGCGACGTTTAGCCTTAGTGATCTAAACGAAAGTCGTAGAATACGTTAAACTGAGAGCGTACATAAAAAGAACGTCTAAATCTGACTTCGTATGAGGAAGTTATGATTTTTCGAAGTTTCGACTTAGCAGTATGCAGCCCAAAGTTCGAATATGAGATCGAGTGGTTTCTAGCCGAAATAATCTAAACGAGAATCGAAGATCTCATCGATAGTAGTCCAACGGTAAAAAAACAGACGAAAACGGACGTCAGATGAAGGAGTTGTGAATTCCTAACGGAGTTTTCTTGTCTCGGCCTACTAAAAATAATATAATAAAAAATAAAGTCAAAATTAGCTGAGTTTTGTCTGTATCGGAACATGACATCCCGAGTTTTGTTATATATGAAAATATATTTATTTAAAGAAATGCTTTGATAAATTTTATTTTATCATATTTTGTTTTAGGAACAAATTCTGCAACTCTTTTAATCAAAGGATTACTATGATTTTATTTTAAAAGCATAAATCAAATCGGTCTTTTCTGGCCGTGAAAATAGGGATGTCACACTTGTATATAGATCTATATGGGACTGACAATCCCACACCTAAACTGCTAGCTACAGTTAAGTAGGCGTGCCTGTGGTGACAAATGTCTTATACATTACGACGCCTGAAGAACGTCGTGTTTAGGCGATCCTATGTCATCTAGTAGGGTTATAATAACTCACAATTTGGTATTGAATAAAATGATTATTGTATGAATAAGTAACACTTCACATAGTTTTATTTAATTATAAAACTATAATACAATATCTTACAAGTATAAACATGGAATACTATTTCAACTCAGAGAAAACATACTTTTCATGGTTTTATGAGAACTAAACCACATTTTACAACTTGTTGTTACAGAAGTCATTATACATTTTGCTTACAGTATAACATAGCAGAAAATATAAGATTTTCTGGGAAAAACATGTTCACTTTATCAATACACAAGAAAACAGATTTCAGTTGCAAACATACTTATGAACTCACCAACTTAATTGTTGACACTTTTTCAAAAACTACTTGTATTCTCAGGGAAACAGTAATACAGGTACATCCACAGCTTTTGAGAAGACGGAGATCTATAAACTCATGTCTTTTAAACTTGTACTTTTGAGTTCATATACATTATGTTTTGAATACAGTTGTAAAACTTATAACTTTGTAAATACAATGGTTGTTGTTGTACTTTGATTACTATTATGCATTGTTGTGATACTATACATGAAGTCCTCCACCCCCGAATGTTTCTGCCGTTCTGGTTTGGGGGTGTGACAGATTGGTATCAGAGCATTGTTTATAGTGAACTCAGTATATTAATCCATAAAAGATATACAAACTATAAATGCTATGGGGCTGAAACGCTCTGACTACAAGTATACTTTTAAAATTTAAGTATTTTATAAGAAGTATACAAACATACATATATACAAGAAACAATGTCACAGTAGAACAATTCAAAAGTATTTGGATGTTGGACACTATAGTTAAACCTGGACATTTATGTAATCATATATGGGATCAATATAGCCTGATCAACTATATTTATTTGAGATATGACCAACATGTGTTTGGGAGTGATAGTGGTGTTGCAACAAGTCTAAAACTTACCTAAGTACCAGAAGAACTCTAGAAACCAACATAAAAGATAAAATATTATAGGAGTATTTTATGACACAAAAACAACAAGATACAAGAGAGTTATCCTTACTAGAAACAAACATGTGAAAACAAAAGAACCATTGTTGGTAGAGCTATAAATATTAAGTGTATATTACAGTTATATATAATTAAGGTTTTATAGAATTAGAATATGTGATCTAGCTTTATTTCCTGTTCCTTGTTTGGTTGTCGACTTAGAGCAGGATCATATATTCGAAGGTCTATTATACCCAAGTTATATATAATTAGTATACACTTTGTAGTTATAGAAGTACCCAGTACAAGTCATGCCATACAGAATACATTAACAGTTAACAATAAGTTTCTTATAAGGAAACTTGAAGTTGTTTATTTGAATATATCAAATCTATTAGATGTCTCTTATCTCCCTATTCTCGCATATATAACATGGATGGTTTCCATCTACCTGGGGATCCGTACTTTCCCAATCAAGGGAATGAGGGATGGATCAATGATGAACCCGAGGATGATCCTGCAGATCCAATAGAAGAGGATTTTCCTGAAGATTCTGATTCAGAATCAGGAGCCTATAACCCACCTCAAGTTGCCCAAAATCCCAATCCTCGACAAAATTTTCATGGTCCGACACCTCAGTAGGCAGTGAACTTAAATAGGTGGAGTCATGAGCAGGGTCTGGACCATCCTTATAATGGAGATCGAAGCTTTTACAATCTTGACGAAGGAGGCTCAACAGACAGATCCCTTCCCGTGTTAGTTCGTCGGGTTGCACGTAACGATGAACAAGGAAGATCTGCTATCGACGGAGTCGTACAAGTTAGTGCTACCACAAGAGTTAACACAATCCGTCTTCACCACCTTATTGGAAACCATGAGACAACCATGAATATTACCGAAAACTTACGAAGGGAACTAGCGGCAAGTCGAACTGAAGTTAGAGAACTTCGAGAACGTCAAGCGGCACTAGAAAGGCGTATGTATGCCACAGAACGCCAGTTGGCTAGATTCTTGGCTGAATCTAGTAGGAATCTGAACCGTACTCCTCGCAAGTAGAGTGTACTCTACTTACTCTTTTGGGATGTAGTCTAAATCCGTGTATATATACTAGTGATGTTTTCATGTACATAGTACGACCTCGAAATTTCATTTTCGATAGGTTAGTATGCTGTCAAGTTTTCAGTTAAGTTGGTATATTGTAGACCTATTACAAGGTCAAATTTTCCGAATTCTACGTATCAAATATACCAATATATGACAAGCATCTTATTTCCTTTGAAAAATCACTATCCAATATCACATTGTCATTTTACAAGTTTTTCCATGTACTGGACTACTATGTGAACTCTTTCTGAATGCCTGTAGAACTAATGTAATTAGTTCAAAGACATATGATTTTATTATCACTATTGATGTCTTGCTACCTTTCCAACTTTGTATATTGAAGCTAAAGATGCCTCCCAGAAAGAACTCGAGACATGTTAATGTCAATGAAGCACCGACACCGCCTCCACCACCACCCTCTCAATACGATGCTGATGTCTTCCAAGTATCTGTAACTGCCGTCGTGGCTGCTGCCATGACGCAAATAAATGCTAGTGGTACTAGTGGAGCTGGCAGTGGTGCTCACAATTTCAATCATAGCGAAAGTCTTGGACACCCTCGCGAGTGTTCATATAAAGACTTTACTAATGCAAAGCCCAAAACTTTTGATGGCACCGGATGTGTCATTACTCAGACACGCTGGTTCGAGAAAACAAAATCAGTGTTTGAAATCTGTGTTTGTCCAGAAACAAGCAAGGTTAAGTTTGCAGCTTGTACTTTCCTAGACAGAGCCCTTTCCTGGTGGAATGGTTATGTCAAATCCTTATCCCTTCCAGTTGCCAATGCTATGGTCTGGGATGATTTAAAAACCCTGATGCTAGCAGAATATTGTCCCCGCGGTGAAATTCAAAAGCTAGAGGAAGAACTCTGGAGTCTAACGATGAAAGACTCTGATATAACTGCATATACTGCCAGGTTTAGTGATCTGGCTATTCTGTGTCCAGGGATGGTTCCCACCGAAAGCAAGAAAGTTGAGAGATATATATGGGGACTCTCTCCTCAGATACAAGGAAATGTTATAGATGCTAACCTTACCATCCTGTTTCGGATCGCCCATGATCAGGGTTTGTGGACTGCAAACCGGGCTTGAGGAGGTCTCGGGGTTGCGACGAGTTGCTAGAAGCACAGGGCATCTCGTCACCTTTCCGTGGGTTTGAGGTTCATGGGAATCGGGGTTATATCGAGGAAGCAATGGAAGTTTGAAATTGTGGCAGGATAAGTCCCTTATGTGAGATTGGTGGCAGCTGAGTACGATGGGCATACGTATGTGTACGCTTAACGTACTCGTGTGCATGATTTTCAAGCGGAGCCACCTAGTACTATGGGCGTACCAGAGGGTACGCTGGGCGTACTAGGCACAAAGCGAAAACCCTAATTTTGGGTGTGTTCCTATATAAAGAATGAGATGGCATCATTCCTGGCCACCATCCTCAGATATCAAACCCTCCTAAACCCTAAACCTTCGTTCATGGATCGTATTTGGGGTAGGATCGTAGGATCAAGATCCGATCCGATCCTACCTTCCACTGTTCTTTTTTTTTTTTTTTTTTTGCAAATGAAACTTTTTTTTCCACTTTATGTCTTTACCCTTTTTTAATTTACCGTTTATCATTTTGTGTTGTGACTTATGACTAATATTTTGAAGTTTTTATATCGTTCAAACAAAAAATTGAATGCTTGAAATATTTTTCATGTTTTAAAATTATAAATTAAAATTGTCTTTTATTTGTGGGATCTTAGGATCCCGATCCCGATCCTGATCTTGCAAACCCAAAAACGATCCTACAATCCTAGGTTTGAAAAACGAGTCGGATCGTTGTAAACGGATCGTATTTGAGGTAGGATCGTAAGATCGTAGGTATGATCGAGATCCGATCCTACCTTCCACTGTGGTTTTTTTTTTTTGGCAAATGAAACTTTTTTTTATCACTTTATGTCTTTACCCTTTTTTAATTTACCGTTTATCATTTTGTGTTGTGACTTATGACTAATATTTTGAAGTTTTTATATCGTTCAAACCAAAAATTGAATGTTTGAAATATTTTTCATGTTTTAAAATTATAAATTAAAATTATCTTTTATATGTGGGATCTTTGAATCCCGATCCCGATCTTACGATTCCGATCTTACAAACCCAAAAACGATCCTAGGTAGGATCCAGATCTTGACAACCTTGCTATTTATGTTTATTATTGTGTGATTATAAATATTTTGGGATAATTATTAAAATATTAGTTATTTTTATAATATTTATAATATTATTATATCCTTAATTTAACTCAATCAAAACAGTTACATGTATACCTAAATTATACTTAGTTTTGCAAGATATTTATTTAAAATTTTATTTCGTCATAATTGTTGGATTAGTGTCTAAGCCCGTAACTATATTTTGTATGTATTTGACCCGGTTGTGCTTAATCCTTTTGGGTTGCCTTCACCAAAGCAACTTGATAGGATGATTTATGGAGAAAGATGACTAATTATGATTTATTAATATATTATATGAATAATATATTAATGGAGAAATCATATTGTTTAATTAATATTAGTCAAGAATTAATTGATAGTTAGTTTTGTGACTAAAAGACATTAATTAAACTTAGGGGACTGGAATTGTAATTATAAGATAGTTGCAATTGGGCTATGGATCACCTTGGAACATAGGTTGGACGAATTCTATGGGAAGCCCATAAAGAAATCGTCCAAGGGGTGTTCTAAAGGGAGTCCATGGACTGCTTAGGGCCTAAGCAGTCAAATTAGGGTTTCCTAGTTGAAAACCCTGATAGCCTCACTATATAACGACCCCTAAGGCCCCAAAAACGTGGTGAACTATCTTGAAAGAACCCTAGGTCGTTTTTGGTGCTCCTCCTCTCTCTCATAAGTCATTCTCTTGCTTGTGGTGTTTGTAAGCCATTAGAGGAGTGACACTTGTGACTCTAAGCTCCAAAGACAAGAAGATTCAAGCCATTGAAGAAGAGGTAATCATCTAGATTTGCTCTTATGTGATAATTTCGAAATGCATATGCTAGATTAGCATTCTTGAGTCTTGGATGAATTGCATGTACAATAGAGAAACCTAGATCCAAGCATTAGGGTTTGCATGAGCACATATGATGTTCTTTTGTATAAAACCCATCAGTGGTATCAGAGCTTTGATTGGGTTCAATTGTATTTGATGCTAATATGTTCGTTCATTGCTTGATATGAAAATCGTTTTTCTAAAAATACCCAGCTCACGACGTGACTCACTGAGTTCACGACGTGAGCCCAGTCTGTATCACAGACTCGACGAGTGCAGTAGGCTACTCGACGAGTCTGTGGATCAGATGGCTCAAAATTCGTTTTGTTGACTGATTTTGTGTTTGCATAATCACCAAAATTGTTTTTGAATAATAAAATCTGATTTTTATATATATGTTATGATTATCATTACCAAATTAAAAGATAATTACCATTTATTTGAATAATAATTTAATTATAAGATAATCTTTGATTATTTAATTTATTTGGTGAATTATCTTGTAAATAATCTTGATTAGGTCAAATTTAGATAATCATTAAATTAATTGTTTAATTTAAAATTATTTACTATTTGATTCTTTGTGTTTTGAAAAGTTCAAAACTTTCCCTCAAGTTTTGGAGTTTAAATTTTAATTAAAAGTTTAATTTTAAAATGTTAAATTCTAAAACCCTAATTTTTGAAAAAATTTCAAATTGCACCCTTATGGTTTTATTAAATTAATTAAGTGTATAATTAAAAGAGAGTTAATAAATCCATAATGATATGGTTTACATTTAATTAAATTCAAAGTGTAATTTGTTAAATTAGACTACATATTATTTTAAAAGTGTAAAATACACCCTTATACTATATATAACATTAAAAGTCTAATATTATATATGTATAACTTAAACTGCTAGTCTTACCGTTAGTAGGCCTCACTCACGAAGCCGGTCTATAAGGGGGGTATAAGGTTATGGCCTATAAAATGGCCGTTTAATGGGTGTCCACTCTCACCCACCGCTTCCTTGATTGGTGGAGAGTCGTTAGCCGAACGGGTAGGATAGGGCAAACCCTCTCCTCATTAAAAGTATAATGAATGTTAAAGTAACTAAATGTGTGGTTAACCGGCAAAAGTGAATTTGATGCAATTCCATGAAATTACACTTTGTACCCTTGCTAAGACGTTAGTGGAGCGTGTGTGGTTAACCGGCACACTAAATGGGTTCTAAGCAAAGGTAGCAAAGGGTGACTTGATGTTTGTCATAGTTCGGTGGAGCGTGTGTAGTTAACCGGCACATCGAATAGATGACTGTAACATTGGGGGCACCATGTAAGTTTGCATGGTTATTCACACCCTGTTTTGTGATCCTCGGCATCCCAGTCACAAATCGAGGGGCATATCGAGATTTAAACATGCCATTGAAAAGTTCAATGAATCTCAAAGGATCTAGGAGTTTTCAATACATTTAAAACTTAATCTCTTTTTTCATTTTTCATGGTGGAAAATTAGTGAATCGTCATTCACTTACCTTCAAATGTTCTGCAATTTGGGTTACGGCATCCCTCTCCCAAGTTGTAGAGTATTGTGTTGGGTCCTAGCCTTAATATCTCATTTGGGTGTTTTATTAAGGACTCTATCAATCAACTAACTTGAATTTTCTCCCGTTTTGTAGATGTCAAAGTATGACAACTATGGTCTTCCCAAATCCCGTGGAACAAGCTTTCCACATGAAGATGATATTCCACGATTCGATCGAGGAACACGAGATCATGCTTCGCTTCCTCCACCTCCTCCTATTATTCTCCCTAACCCACAAGTTCAAAGGGTTGAAAAGTTCAAGCTCACTCAAGCCCTTTTGGCAAGTAAACATGAAGAAGGCAAGTCAGTGTGTGCACACGTCTTAGAGATGAAGTCACACATTGATAGGTTAAGAATGTTGGGAGTCGTTGTCTGTGAGAAGCTGGCTGTTGACTGGGTTCTTCAGTCGCTTCCTGACTCATATAGTGAGTTCGTAAGAGAGTACTATATGATAGACCACGACGTGACCCTCATCGATCTCACCTATTTGCTTGTTGTTGCTAAATCAGCAATGATTTGGCACACTGGAGAAGTAAAGTTGTTTGGTGGATCTGCCTTCCAAACCTCTATGGACATAGGCAATGGAAACGAAAGGCATGCCATGGTCGAAAAGTTTGATCATAAGAGAAAGGCAAAGTCCGAAGTAGTTATGTGTGCTGTTCCAAAAGAGTCAATTTGCTTTTATTGCCAAGAGAAGGGGCATTGGAGACGAAACTGTCCTGTCTACCTGAGAGATCTAAGAGATGGGAAAGTCAAGACGTATGGCTCTACTTCAGGTAAAATCCATTAACTAACTCTATAAGTTCCTATTTTTTGATTCTTGATACATTATGTGATAAGATTACATTTTTTGATGTTTTGTAGAATCAAAGAAAAGAAAGGAATCTTAAAGAAAGAAGCGTGCTGAATCTGATCGTGAAGAAATGAATTTCGATCGCATGGATTCGAAGATCGGATTTTTGAGCTGCTACTTTAGAGTTAGGATAGATTGCTAAGAAATGTAATAGCATAGTTTTTCAATTAGTTTTGTTGTAAGGACAAATTTTTCCGCAATAAAATAAATTTTGATTTTGTTTTATTTATTTATCCTTGCAATGACATATATGAAAAATTGATGTTTGTGTATTTCTATTATTAGCAATGTTGAAATGGATGTGATTCTTAGTTATATTATTTATGGTAATGTCATAATTTTCTAAGTAAGGAAAGATTCCCATCGCCCAACTTTCAATTGGACAGAAACTTGGAATCTTACAACTTGTATTGTGTGATGTATGGAAATCTTGGTACTTAAGTAATTAAGACTAATTCCTTGTTCACATAAGTATGTGAGTCAAGTGAAGGACTAAAGGAACTAGTACACAATGTTGTGCACCAGTCAAGTCCACCATAAATAATAATAACATTATTCGTCATGATTTACTAAAGGTCTAGTAAATGTGGTTATACTTACAAGATTAAGTGTAATTCTGAATCATTGAAAAGTTTCAATGAATGACAGAACGAATAAGTAGAATCAATGAAGGCAGAAAGATAAAAAGTTTCTCCAATCTAAGAAGATGGGAGAGTACTTTTGTATCGTGTTTTGTGATCGTCTTGGTAATCGTAAGAACCATATTACAGTTCATCCTCTAAGGATACCTTAGTGCACTGGTTTGGCTAAGAAGAGGAATGGAGAATTATTGAAATGGTTAAGTCAATAAGATGTATCGCACTTCGTTCCAAAATCAAGTCTTAGAGTCATACTCCAAGATTGTGACTTGAGTGAGATAATCTTAAGTAGGAATGTTCTTACACTTGCTCATTTTGGTAAGTTGTGATGTCTTGAATAAGACAAAGACCAACTAGTACCAAATTGCGTGTAGGTTTTGTCTTGATATAGACACACACTAACTCTTGGATATTTATTTTGTCAAGAAATGTTTCTTGATAAGAGAATCTAATATGTCATGAGGTCAGTGGGAGTCTAAAGATCTTGAAAGGTTTCAAGAACAAATCAAGAAGTAAATCGATTAAACACTAGCACACGACTTGAGGATTGTAACCTATCGTGTTGACAAAATTTTATTTCTGTGCCAATCCAGTTGAGTGATTATGCATATGAGTTCTACGAGTTCTCAATAGACTGCATAAGGCAAACATCTTGTTCAATGAAAGTACATTGACTGGCATAGGTGAGCTGCTAAATAACTTGGAAGCAATGACGGGACCCTTGATGGCAAAGAATCAAGTATGAACAAGTTATGTCCATAAGAGTTTGGATTTGTCACAAACATTATCTTATGATTATGGTTATGACAAATTCACATGGATAGGAACACATGCACCATAAAATCTAAGTGTCATAAGGTTTCTCTCCTTCATGAAAATGATTGTGAGGAAACGCTTTCACTAAGAGAGATTTTAAGAAGATAGCGATTATGTAAATTGCATTCTCAAATTCGATTATGATTACGACATCCCTATTCATAGTTCGAATTGTGAGATTTGGTGATTAGTCTGAATATTTGGGACTTAGTAATATAAGTTCTGAATTAGTTTAGACACACATGTGAGTTGTCTAAGGAAAGGTGTGTGAGTTTGAGAAGCTTAGATAAAGGCTTATCGAAGCACATCATATTGGAAATATGAACTTTGGAAGTCAATAAGTATTGTCTTTTAGAAGTCCAACTATTTTCTGAATACGTGTCAAAGCTAGTGGGAGTATAAATGTTATGCTGGAATGGATATAATCATCATGTTAGTGGGAGCATGATTATTATTTTAAGTATTGCAAGTTGGCAATATTAATTATAGAAAAACAAAAGTTTCACTTTGCAAAGTTGCAGGGGTTGAAAAGTTGTTTTTGCTATAATTAAGGGAGAGAATGTTATACTTCGTTTCCAATCTAAAAGCTTAGATCGAGAAATTTTAATTGAATTAGTCAAGGACATATTTATTATTTGCATTGTCTCTTCATAGTTCGAATTTTGAGAACACGACAAATAGAAATATTATGACAATATTATAACAAGAAACTGGTAAAGTATCACATTTTTCATTATGAATCGTATTTCATACGCTTCGGGTATAAGATCTATTGCATATGCTATAATATTCGACCGTTCTAAAATTTTCCAAATGCCTAGGGCATTTAGAGGGGAAAAAGGGAATAGAACCGGATTTGACTAAAATAATTAAACAACTGCCAAGGACAATCTAAGGTTCGCCAAAGATTGGTCGCTTGTGGACAGTTGGAAGTATACTAATGGATGGACCATATTGACTTTATTATGAATAGATAAGACTCTATTTAGAATGAGTTGTTATATGGAAAATATGGAAATGTTTCCTTATTGGGAGTTGGACGTTAAGAATCTATGTCTAGATTAGAAACTTCTATGCAAGAAGGATGTTCAAGGGAATGTACCTTGAATGTGAGACTTCATGACTATGGAATTGTCTTGTAACAATCTCCAATAGAGTACTTTGTAATTTCATTGGCAAAGTCTTGGTGACTTTGGCGCTATGATATTACGAAAGGACCGTTGCATAAAATGTTAGAATCTAACATATTCTATAAGTGGCAAGAATTTGGTATTCTCACACTTGAGGTAAGGATTGATAATTGTGAAATGAGTGTGATTGAAAATGTTATTCAATTATAGTAATTCACAAGGTAAGGACCATAAGTAAACATAGTGTGCATGCTAAGAGCATGGGACAATTGTTCAAGTAAGAAGTTGATTACCCGAAACAACAAATAATGAGTAATCAATATGGTGATTAAATAAAAAGTGTTTTATTTATACTCAAAAGTTTGGGGCCATATAGGATTAGTATTATTCTTGTGTTTCACTTTGCATGTTTTGACTTCCCGAATAATAAGATTATTCAAACCCTCCACAGTCGCTCATTCTTTGGAAGTAGGAATGAAAGAAGATTGTCATGAATCCGTCTGTAGATTGACTAAAGCGTTTAGTCATAGCACAAGTTTGCTACAGAGTTCATGAGTGCTGCTATAAGATTAGAGTATTGGATTGAACCCACGCTCACTTGGATCGCTTCATGGATTTTATCACGAGTGATTGGTGAGACGGTAATATCTTATATTCTTGAAACCGAGATGTGTGAGTTGTATCTTGCGAGTCGGTTACACGTTGATAATATGTAAACGCACCAGTAACTTGGTGTTATAAAACGTATTGTTGTGTGTGATTCGGTGAGTGAGTACAAGCGAGCATTGAGTCGAAGTTTATCCGTTCCTTTTACCCAAAGTGGGATAAAAGCGATATTTGTGGGCCCCTCGATGATTTAGTGATGACACCTTAAGCGCTTAGCCAAGCCGGGACTAAGTTGATGTGTTGAATTGTAGTCAGTTGTCAGTCGTCATAAATCGGAAATCAAGAAACAACAAATGAACAGAGAGTATGATTAAAATCCATGTCTCAGTTCATACGATATCAAGAATGGAGGAATATATGATCCCTTATCTAAAGGACAAGTTGCTGATAAGATCAGAGTTCGACAACGTCTTTGAGAGCTACGATTGCTAATCGGATTGTACTTACATTATAGTTACTGGACTTATCCAAGTGGGAGACTGTTGGATTAGTGTCTAAGCTCGTAACTATATTTGGTATGTATTTGACCCAGTTGTGCATGGTCCTTTTAGGTTGCCTTCACCAAAGCAACTTGATAGGATGATTTATGGAGAAAGATGATTAATTAGGATTTATTAATACATTATATGAATAATATATTAAAGGAGAAATCATATTGTTTAATTAATATTAGTCAAGAGTTAATTGATAGTTAGTTTTGTGACTAAAAGACATTAATTAAACTTAGGGGACTGGAATTATAATTATAAGATAGTTGCAATTGGGCTATGGATCACCTTGGAACATAGGTTGGACGAATTCTATGGGAAGCCTATAAAGAAATCGTCCAAGGGGTGTTCTAAAGGGAGTCCATGGACTGCTTAGGGCCTAAGCAGTCAAATTAGGGTTTCCTAGTTGAAAACCCTGATAGCCTCACTATATAAAGACCCAAAGGCCCCAAAAACGTGGTGAACTCTCTTGAAAGAACCCTAGGTCGTTTTTGGTGCTCCTCCTCTCTCTCATAAGTCATTCTCTTGCTTGTGGTGTTTGTAAGCCATTAGAGGAGTGACATTTGTGACTCTAAGCTCCAAAGACAAGAAGATTCAAGCCATTGAAGAAGAGGTAATCATATAGATCTACTCTTATGTGATAATTTCGAAATGCATATGCTAGATTAGGGTTCTTGAGTCTTGGATGAATTGCATGTACAATAGAGAAACCTAGATCCAAGCATTAGGGTTTGCATGAGCACATAGGATGTTCTTTTGTATAAAACCCATCAATAATTATATAAACCATAATCTACTGTGCAAAATATCTATTTTTCCGTATTTGAACAATTTCCGGGATACAGTATGGTTCGCATACATATTACTATTTAGATACGTTATTTAAATGGGATACATTAACTTGCTTACATTGACACTAAAAAAATGTCAACCTTTCCCATGTGCTTAAATTAAAGATAACAACCAACAAATTACTAACATGCCTATTATTACAATCTAATGTAAGCCCCCTTTATTCTTAATTCCTGGCTCCCCCCCTGATTATATACATTACAGGGATGCTCGTTTAGATAAATTGAGACCCACCAAGATGGAAAGTACTAGTTAGCTCAACTGTATTTCTCCACAAGTTTATTGCTAGAAATGTCCATGTTAAAAACCATATACCAAGTTCTCCCATAATCAAGATCAACACCTTTCATGCCTTGAATAACATTCTTATCATAACTAATATTAATTCTTGGAAACCAGTTGTGAGCGAAGCATTAAGATCTTTACCAGACAGTACACATTCGCTACTATTGAAGAAGCAATTGACGTCTGTGTAAAATTTTGAACAGAAATTGCTTACAGGGAAGAAGGATAATCAAAGGAGTAGCATTCAAAAGTAACTCAGATCATGCCTCGAAAGATGATGAATATGTACAATACTGGTTAACCTAATCTAATCTCATAACTTTTATGCAGACTCATCAGAGCAGTAGAACCAAATAATCAACCAAGAAGATGGATACGAGCAAACCATAATCTTATCCAAATACCAAATCCAACAAAAAAAAAATTCCACCTTACAACCAAACATCCTCTTTCTTACATGGAAAACTAGAAAATTTATCAATGAAGAAATAAATAATGAGTCGATTACCTGGTTCTTACTTAGTTGGACCAATGTAGATGAAAGCAATGAAGGCAACAGCATGTCAGGACTCAGGGGCAGCAGCAGTAGAAGGTCGAAAGCAAGAGCAGAATTAATTAAAAAGAAAAAAAAATCCTACTACTCAAATCCATAGTAATCTAATCTACAACTTGATCATGTATAAATACCCAATCCAGTATAAATTTTGTCATTTGGCACCTGTAAACAACACGCATATTACAAAAGTCATACAAATTCAAAATACAAATAGTATTACATTATAATAAGCTATTTAGCATTTCTCTTCCTCTCTTAATTTTGGCAACTCTAGGCACAACTGCAACATTTATCTTGTCCATGGTTTTCTCAGCAAACCTTAAAACGTTCTGTCTCCACTGCTTCTTGAACAACAGAACTCCAATAACACCCAAAAACCCAGTTGCAAAACCACTCATGATGTCCCCGTAAAACAACCATACCTTCATCCACTCATCAGTTGCTTTGTGTTTCTTCTTGCTTCTTGTTGTTATTGTTGGATCTTTATGATTTGAGCAAGTGTTTGGCAATGGAGGTCCACATAGATGTTTGTTCCCAGCATATATTGATGGATCAATAAGAGTTTGCAGTTGATTTCCTGTTGGAATTTGTCCCGACAAGTTGTTGTGTGACAAATTCAAATGGCTCAAAAAGTTCAAAGCTGCCATGCCTGAAGGGATCTTCCCGCTCAACTCGTTTTTTGAGAAATCAAGAGTTTCCAACTTCACCATGTTTCCAATGCTGTCTGGAATACGCCCACTCGGATGATTATTAGACAGATTGAGACCCACCAACATGTTAAGTGCAGTTAGCTCGACTGGTATTTCTCCGAAAAGTTTATTGCTTGAAAGGTCCATGTTATAAACCATACCCCAAGTTATTGTATATTCAAGATCAACGCCTTTCATGCCCTGAATCACATTCTTATCATAATCGATATCGAAAGTCTTCTCAAGCATTGAGCGGCTCTCAATCATGCCATTTAACTTTCCTACACAACGAGGGATGGTTCTCGTTAAGTTGTTGTATGCAAGATCCAAAATTTGAAGATTTGAAGCTTTGCATAGAGAGCGAGGAATTCTACCGGTGAAGTTATTTTTGTGTAACCTCAAAACTACCAAAAATGTTAGTTTTTCTCCAATCCATTTTGGTATATTTCCAGAGAACTTGTTATCACCCAAATCTAAGAGTTGTAAACCTTGTAGATTCCCCAATTCTCGTGGAAGTTCACCAATAAACTTATTGTCGCTCAACGTTAACCAAAATAATGCTGAATGAAGAGCTGCAATTGAACTCGGAATGACACCAGAGAGCCGATTTGAGCTTAATATCATGGTAGTCAAACTCTGCAGATTCCCCACACACTTGGGAATTTTCCCACTTAACATATTTTTCGAAAGATGAAGTACTCGCAAATATTTCCTTCTTCACAATGACCTTGGAATTGACCCATTGAAAAGGTTATATTCCAGACGTAATATAGGGTATTGAAGGGGATCATCATTTCCACCATTGGGAAGGTTTGTCAAAGGTCCGCTGAGTTTGTTGTGAGAAAAATCTAAATAAGGAATGATAGGCATCTTCCTTAACCATGGGGGCAGAGGTCCCGAAAGTGTAGCATTTGACAACACTAACCTCTGAAGTTTCCTTTGATTTCGAAGCCATTGTGGAAATCCATTACTGATATTGCAAGAACCGAGATCAAGATATATCAACTGGAATGGCGGTATCCAGTCACGTGAAACATTGAATGTCAACTTAGTGTTAGAATAAGTATCCAAGTGCTCCAACATCGAAAGGTTAGCCAAATGGGCTTCAACAACTGCTCCTTCTAAAGAATTGTTGAAGAAACAGAGATAACGAAGTTTGGTAAGTTGCCCAATTGAAACAGGAATAGTCCCATTTAACAAATTAGATCCTAGATCCAAATATGTTAAAGCTGCTAACTTTCCAAAGGATTCTGGAATTGAACCATTCAACTGGTTAGAAAAAAGGACGAGTTGGGTAAGATTCCCAAGGAATTCTGGAATGGGACCAGTCAACTGGTTATAAGATAGATATAGTACTTCTAAAAATCTTAATGCTCTTAGAGATTCAGGGATTGAACCAGTCAGTCTATTCTCTGATAGATCAATGTATCTTAAATTCGCAAGTCTTCCAAGTGTTTCTGGAATTCTACCATTTAAACTATGACTTAATTCCAGCAACTCCAAAGCATATTGGGAGCATTCTGATGCGTTTTTTGGTGAGTCGAACATTTCCATACCAAACTCATTATCTTCCACACGCAATTGTTTCAGGTGGCACTGTCTCCAGATTCCAACATCCTCAATCTGTTTTAACTCGTTACCAGAAAGATGAAGCTCTAGAAGTTTAGGCATAAAAGGAAGTGATGAATTCAGCATGGTATTTGAAAGGTCAAGGACTTCTAGGGAGCTCATGTTTGTCAAAAAAGATGGAAATATGCCTCCAAGTGGATTATGGCTAAGATCGAGGTGTTGGATGTTAGAAAGTGTAGTGAAATTAAGACGAGGGGAAGATAGATGTGTCTTATCGAGCCTACAACCTGACAGATGCAGCTCTGATAAAGAAGGGATCATGCTTAGTAGATTTGGAAAGTTCCATGCCAATCTAAGATCAAACCAAGAAAGATCTAGGAATGTTAGGGATGACATGTTTTGGAAAATGCCAGTGAGTGGACCTTTGAAAGAATTGAAGCCAAGATCGAGGTGTTTGATGTTGGGAAGTACTCTACTCGAATTAAGAAAAGCACCAAGATTAACATTGGAAAGACTACAATGTGACAAACTTAACTCTTTTAAGGAGGGAATCATGTGAAGCATCATGTCCCAGTTCTGTGCTCCACTAAGATCCACTGAACTCAAGTCAAGAAGCTCGAGTGATGAAAGCCCAAAAGCCCATGCCATGTCATCAGCCTTCAGCTTAAAGTTTAAACTGAGATCAAGAACCTTTAAATTAGAAAGATTTCCAATGTGAGGAATAATACCTGAAAATTCAGCATCAGAGAGATTAAGGTAGCTCAGCTGTTTCAAGGATCCAATGAAATCAGGGATCTGGCTTTTTTGAAAAAGATTCCCACTCAAGTCCAGGTATTTGAGATCCCTCAACTCTGCCAAAGAAGAGCTCACCTTATTAGCAGTTATGTAGCAGTAGTTGTAGTAATCTCCTCTGAGATGAAGGTGTTGAACATTCCCAGTGACACCATCACACTGGATTCCTCCCCACAGGCAACAGTCATTTCCAACCCATGATGACAACATTCCGTAATCATCTTGGACACTCTGTTTGAAGTTGAGAAGAGCAAGTCGCTCTTGCTCAGAGCAAATGACACTAACATTTCCAACCCCCAAACAAGTATATGTGGATGCAAACAAAAAAACACATATGAAAATGAGATGGAGCCCCAAACCACTCCAATTCCCCATTAATTATCAGCCCTAACTTAGTTTTAGTTTAGAGGAAAGTTGAAGTAGAAAGATGGGTTGTGATGATGAAGTGATGGGTTATTATGATGAAGTAACTAGTACATTTATAAAGCCATAAATTAATGAAGATTAACTTGTTGCATTATTGGAAGACAATGGAGAATGTGTATCCACCAACTCAATGGAGAATGTGTATCACCAACTCAGTGGAGAATTTGGCCTACTCATTTTTAAAAACTAAAAAAAAAAAAAAAATTAATAATATGTCATGGGAATTTTAATCATTTACCGTTTGTTAGGGACCATAACAAAATTAAAATCAAATCACAAAGATGGTTAGCATTACAACTGAATAAACCGTACTTGATTAAAAAAAAACCACATAATCACAGGGGCCATTTCTGTAATTTACTCTATAAAAATGTTCAAGATTACTAATCAAGTCAAGATGTTCACATGCATAAAGTTCCATGGTAGACTTTGAAGACAAGAAATTAACCCCCAAAGTTCACGTATTAATTTTATTATTATTTTTTGACACTACTGGTATCACATGCAGCATTCAGTTTGTTAATTTGTCTTATTTTATTATTTTATTGAACTGTGGTATGTACGAGAGCCTGATGAGAACTAGGGTTGAATTGCAAGAATTTAGAGACCATCTGCTGAATGATTGAAACAAAAAGATGTGATTACAAACTACCGTTGACTTTGGAGAGGTCAAGACTCTCTCTGAAAATCTGTTCACTGAATTAAATTCCATGGTTGGATTAACAAAACAGCAACCATGCCTTTTTTACAAGAACTAATATACAATGCTTACCTCGTTCTTCATTATGTTGGGTCATCAGGGCCTTGTAATGATCGATTGCTTCTTGTAAAACAACACCCATTTGCTAATCCGTTAGTTATTCCAAAATCAAATGATTTTCGTGAAGAAAAATCACGAATTTAGTTCAGAAAGGGAAGAACAGAATTTATCCATAATTGAATCTATTACCCATGTTCAAGCCTTCAAGGTAAGCTTTTGGACTTTGTACTTTGAAATCAAGATTCCATCGGTTAACCTCTGGTGGCAAAAAAACGTTAAGATGTGTTTGCATCTGTTAATAACATCAGGAGGCTTCCGATATTCCAATTACATTTTCCCATATTCTTGTTGCTTTAAAATTTCTGTGTTTTTCTAAAAGAATTCAAGGTTGTTTTTGACATCTGAAATTATTTGATTCATCTTTTGAAAGAGAATTGTTAAATTCATACAATTAAATTCATCTTGTGAAAAGCATTAAGATCTTTACAAGACACGTTTGAGTACAAATTCGCTACTATTGAGGAAGCAAAAGATGCCATTATATGTATAAACTGTTGAATCGTAATTGCTTATGGGGTAAGAAGTTAGATAAAAAAACAAGTACAATGAAGTTAAAAATTAGGAATTACAGATGAGTCCCCTACGCTGTCTATATCTAATCGAAGAACAACATCGAAATATATACAAAATGCATCCAAAAAAAAGCGGATTTCATAGAAGAAAGAACACATAGATCGAAAAAATTAGAAGAAAAAAAGAGAAATATATAATCCAACAGCTCGTTATGAGCTACACTCAATTGTTTCAGGTGGCATATTTGGAGCATTCAGATGCGTTTTTGGTGACTTGTAATTTAAAAAAATATGTTAGGGGCAATTTAGTCATTCATGTTTGTTAAGGACCATAACATAACCAAAATAAAATAAAATCAAATCACAGGGGCCATTTCTGTAAATTACTCTAAAAAAATGTTCAAGATTACTAATCAAGATATTCACATATAGTCTCATGGTAGACCTCACATATGACATATGAGGCCTTAGCCTCCTTAAATCACATGCAACATTCAGTTTGGTTATTAGTCTCATTTTGTTATTTCATGTCTTATTTTACTATATGAAAATAATAATTTTAATTTATCACAACAAAGTTACAAAACTATGGACAGTATTCAACTGTCTAAGAAAATGTGATGACTAAGTAGCCCATGCATGTGATCAAACAATTTGTTGTCATGGAAGACTTGGAAAGTCAAACTAAGGACACACATAATAGACATGGAAATCGATGTTTAATTTGCATCCACAAAATTCTATTCTTTTGGTCCTGGTTCATTTTTAATTTTCTCTTGATAAAAAAATAAGTGGTTTTGGTCCAAGTATATTCCCCATAGCACATATAATTACTTGGTCACAAGTCTTTAACAATATGAATCAAATAAGTATTGACAAATAAGCATTTACGTGTTCGATAAATCAAAGATAGTTTATAAATTCTTGTAAACTATAAACTTAATTTTGATTTTTAACAATTTACAAAACTTAAGTTTTATTATTTGATGTAACAAGGTTGATGCATGTGTCAAGTGGGTCAAACATGTTATATAAGAAAACACTGTGATTTTTTAAATTACAAGGTTCAGGCAGAGTCATGCCACGTGATTTTTATATTCCTTGTCAGGTGATGTCTTAGGAAGGGTTTACATTTTTATTTTTGATTTTTTTAGGGTGTTTGTAACATTATGCTGGAGAAGGGTACAAAACTTGAGATTGCAGCTTGTGGCGTGTGTCGTGTGCATGAAAATAAAAACTTTAATTTGTCACAGAAAATTTACAAGTTACAAATGTTTGTTTATTTGGTTTGTTTTATTATTTATTCAAGCGTGGTGTACAGTGGACATTGTGTTTTTTTTTTTTAACATTGTGAGGTTCAGATAGAGAAACTCATCCACTTGAGTCAGAAAAAACAGACCTGTAACCAACATGGTTTGGAGGATAATGTTGCTTGCATCTTCAATGACCTAAAGAAACAAAATGAATAAAGTAAAGGGCAAGGTTAGTCATTATCTATACATAAAAACCTCAAAAAAACAATAATAAAAAAAGGGTGGACTAAGACAAAACTAAAATTAAAGAAACAAGGAAAGCATCATTACGTCAACAGATAATGAATACATATATAAAATCTTTTTTTTTTCTGTAGGTTCAACCAAAATAGATATAGTTATAAATAAGAACCAACAAAATGAGAATGTTTTGGATAGCTAAAATTTGTCAAAATGAAGAAATTTTCAAAGGCCATTAGTGAGCAGATTGCACACAGAAATAAATGTAGGTTACAATGTGATAAAATTTGCTTACTATTTCATTTCTATTGGCCCTTATCTTAGTGAAACAAAATGGCATAGAATGAGAACTGATATGTTTTCCTTCATTATTGTGTTAGGGAAAGGTATTTATGATGTACTCATATATTTCTGGAATGGATATTTGGCTCTTATATTGCAGAGTGTTGAAATAAAAAGCTCATTTTCAAACTATGTATACAGTATTCATATGAATATATGATACAGTTATTCAACTGCATCCTCCACTGCCATTGCTAATGAGCTTTGTGTGTGTGTGTTTAGTTGCAGAGATGTGTGTGTCTGTGTGTGTGTTTTCAACAAAGTGATCTAGTGTGTGTTTTTAGTTCTAATATAAATTGTAATTAACCAAAAAGAAAAAGATAAAGTATAACAGAAAGGGTATAAAATTCCTTTTACATGGGTCAGGGACCAACCATGCCAGAAATTGAAACCATAGGGACCATCCTCGTCAAGAAAAAGAAGTTAGGGACGATACATGAATAAAGTTGTGTTAAGTTTTAAGAACTTTTTTACATAATTGTATGAACAAATTACATACATGCAAATTTGGCAAAATTTGAAAAAATTACATACATGCAAATTTGGCAAAAGCACAGGGACCATTTATGTAATTTTCATACAATTATGTAAAAAAGTTCTTAAAAGTTAACACAGATTTATTCATAAACCGCATTAGAGACAGAAATCTTTCCATGTTCATAACAAACTTAACACCTCTAATAAGGCAGAATTAACCATATAATGATTATTATAATATTCATATTCAAACTTAACACAAGTTCCTAAAACTTCTGTTTGACCTCTTTCTCCATGTTCATAACAAAAATATTTCTCTGATACCTTTCTCATACTACTAACCACTATATATACTATTACTAAAGAAAAGGACAAAATGGAATAACAGCATAACCGATCAAGGTGCTATCCCCACTAACTTTGTCCCACCTCTAATAAGGACTGCAAAGTAAGTAAAAATTACTAAATTACCCTTAGAAAACTAGGAGCTCATTAATCACAAAAAAGGGCAGCACAAATTAATCTGAATTCTTGGAGCTTATCAATATCCTTTGGATAGTATTCTACAATTCAATAACACATTGGTTGTTGTTAACAATCCTCTACTATATATACATATACCAGAAGAAAAGAAAACAAATTAGTCAAAGAGGTCAAACAGAAGTCAAAGATGGAGTCAAAAGTCAACCGAAGCTGTTTAGAATGTAGCTCATAGGTTAGTTACACAGCAATAAAGTTACCAGTGTGACTACATGTAGAGATATTGGAGGAGAGATTAGATCATTCTTGAATTGAAGTCGACAAAATAATTTCGTTAAGTTCTTTTCTTTTTCTGTCAATAGTCATCAATTGTCTAGTAATCAGGATGTATATATAAGTAATATGTAACATCAATATTAATTAATTAATTATATATCAGTTTATAAAATACTCAACAAGTATGCCTTGATCCCCTTCAACAATAGTCATCAATATCTAATATTAATATGTTTGAAGGTCGTACAGCCCCTCCATATTTTGATCCAAACATTGTTCCAGTTCTCATTTGGTTGATTTTTTACATGAATCATCATTCCATAATTTTAGCATATATATAATATTCTCAATTTTATTAATAAACATAATCTAATTCGCCTTAATCACCACTTCCCAATTTAACCTAGAATTGACAAAATTAGGTTACTAAACACAATCTCAACTCAACTTTCATCTAAATATTTAAGTCAATGTCTTTATATTTCTTCCAATAACTAATTCAAGTTTATAGTGAGGTTTTAAGCTACAAATCCTTAACAATCTGTGAATGCATCACAAAAACTCCAACAATTTCACAATCTTTACTAGGGTTTAGACGTTACCTTCACAATTTGGTTTCAAAACTGAAATTGCATGGAGAGTTAATGCTCGTTTCTGATCTTTCCGGCCACCCACTGACCTCTTCCGGCCATTGCCGTAGCCAGGTGCCGCAACCACTGCCATCTGTGGCCACCATCGTTACCAACCACGGCGGCGCTGCTAGCTCCGTCGATCCCAGCAGCAGCTTTGCAGCTACCGTTCTTTTTCCTTTTTTTCTAGAAATAACCTTTTTATTTCTTTTAGACAAAATTGCAAAAATGATCCTGTGGTATATATTTTTTTTTTGGGTTTTGGTCCAAACCACGAGTTTTTTGGTTTTGTGGTCCTTTTGGACTGGTTTATTTGTGAGAATGGTCCCTGTACTTAACACCCGTTAAAAAGAATCTGTTAACCCCTTCATGTGCCTTGCACGTGAGGGTATTTCTGTCTTTTTACTTATAGGGACCATTTTTGCATACGAATGTCAACGCTTCCTTCTACCTTTTATCCCTCATTTACAATCCCAAACACCCATCAACTCCCCACCTCCCTCCTTCTTCATTTTGCTCCATTAAACCTGCAAAAAAACATCCTTCGTTATCCAAAGAACCTAATCGAAGCAAAAGAAGACAAGGTCATACGTTAAAGTCGAAATGGTGCACGTAATGTGGCAGATCAGACCAAAAAATGAAGTTGTCGACGTATCATCCGTATATGGTAAGTTGCTCTATTTTCTTAAACATTCCTATTTTTCATTTTACCCTTGATTTATACTAAAATCCGCCAAATTTTGACTTTGTTATCATGTACAATTTTGACTTGTAGCGGGTGCACCCACATGGTTTAGTATTAAGTTTCATCATGGTGAGAAGTTTACTAAGTTACCTGATATAAAATATACTGGAGGTGAAGTGCGTTATGTTGATTATGTGGACATAGATGAGTTTTCTGTACATGAACTTGATGCCATAATGCTTGACCTAGGTTACCCAGACCCACAGATGATTGAATTGACTGATGAATCCCTAGTGATATACTACCATTTCAGGATACCCAATGGTGACTTTTAATTTGGTCTTAGAGCTTTAGGGAATGATCAGGATGTTATCAATCTTTCTAAATTTATTCGAACAAGTTGATTGAGGTGTACACAGAACATGGGAAGACAAATCTACTCACTTACTTCATGTCTCCAAATGCAAAGGGTAAAGTTGTCATTGAGGAATGACCAGAAAATGATGATCAAGGGGCTGAATATGAGGCTGAAGTTCAAGTAGAATCTCCATTGAGAAATATGAACCATGTCAATGATGAGCCAATTGGTGAGTACATGTCTTTGATTCTTTTTGGGAGTAAAAGTGATGCATTCTCACCAGAGTATAGAAGGGGTAGAGTTGGGAATTCAAAAAGAGAGGAAGGTTCTTGTAGCAAGAGGCTTAATTTAGAGAATATTGATGACTTAAAAGAGAAAGAAAACACTAATGAGGGTGTTAAGGACGTTCAGGAGGCTGCAATTGTTGTTGAAGGATGCTACAAGCCATTTACTTCAAATATCGCTAATGTAGGGGATGAGATGATTGGGGTTCAGGATAACGACCATATTGAAGGATGCTACAACACCCCACCTGTTAATGATGAATGATGATGAACAACATAATGAGCTTTTTGATAACCTTATGGAAAATTTACTTGGAAGTGATGAGGATGTTGAAGAGTATGAAGGGGATGATGAATCTGAAGAGAGTGATGAAGAGTATGAAAAGGATGAAGGTGATGATCAGGATGGGAAACAATCAGAAAATGAAGATAAAGTGGATGACATAATGGATGAGGAGAACAATATAGAAGATGTTGATGTGGACATGGAAGACTTTTGTCTAAATATTGAAAGTGATGTTGAAGGAGCATGTATTAATGATGGTCATGAACCTGAAGATATGGAAGTGATCAACAATGAGGAGTTCGAATCATTAGATGAAGGATCAGACCAAGACAGAGAAAGAAGAGCTCTTATAAAAAATTTGGGAAAATAAAAAAGGTGCATCCTTGGGTCATTACATATACAGTCATTCTCAGTGGGACAAAAGTTTAAAAGTAAAAAAAGAATTAAAGGAGTTAATTGATGTGTATGCACTAGAAACAAGAAGGAATCTATTCTTTAAAAAAATGACAATCAAAGGCTTAGGGCACAGTGCAGAGGAGTTGTACCTGTCATCAATAAAGGTCAAGTGGGGACTCAACCTACCACTTCAAAAAGCAAGGGCAAAGAAGTAAAGACACAAAAAGAAACATGTGGTTGGTATATACATGCATCTAGGTCAAACCACGAATCTGACTAGTTTATGAGGACCTTAAACCAAACTCATACATGTTTACAAACAAGAAAACTCAGAGCTTGTACTGCTTCTTTAATATGCAAGAAAATCATAGATCAAGTTGAGGCAGATCCGAAGATTCCTTTGAGAGCCATACAAGAATCACTTTCAAAAGACCTACCAGGTGGGTATTTCGATGGATAAGGTGTTTAGGGCAAAAGATATGACAAGAAAGCATGTAACTGGGGACTACACAAAACAGTTTGAATTGTTGAGGGAATATGCTCTTGAACTTCAAGCTACAAACCCAGACACAACAGTCAAAATAGATGTGTGTCCTAATGGCAACCCTGCATCCCCAACAAGGCGGTTTAGAAGGATTTATGTATGCTTGGGTCCACTGAAAAAAGGTTTCAAGGCATGTCTTAGAGACTTAGTAGGTTTGGATGGTGCCTTCATGAAAGGCCCATTCCCTGGTCAGGTTCTTACAGCAGTTGGTCTAGATTCCAACAATGGAATTTATCCCTTGGCCTATGCAATTGTTGAGCTGAAAACACAACTAGTTGGAAGTGGTTTTTAGAAAACCTTGGGGATGACTTGGAGCTTGGGAGCAACTCAAACTATACTTTCATAAGTGACAGGAAAAAAGGTAAATTGCAGTTCATCAATTGATCATTTAGATTGTGTATTTTTACCAAGAAATTAATTCTAATTATTGTATGTTGAGTCATGTATGGATTACAAATTGCAGTTGATCAATTGTTTCCCAATGCTGAGCATAGATATTGTATTAGACATATTCATGACAATATGAGAAAGAAGTGGGGGCAAACTAAATACATGGACCATTTATGGAGGTGTGCATCAGCAACCACCATTCCTGAGTTTGAGTATTTGATGAAGGAGTTTAGTGAGTATGATAAGGAGGCATGTCAATGGTTGAAGCAGATTCCTCCTGTACATTGGGCAAGGAATCATTTCTCAGGTAATTGTATATGTTTGCATATGGTAATGATTATGTGTTTCAGTTATTTATCAGCATTGATTGTATGTTATTGTAATGTGCAGGAAGAGCTGTTTCTGATGTGTTGATTTCTAACATATGTGAAGTGTTTAATGGGAGGATAGAGAAAGGCAGGGACAAACCTGTAATTTCATGTTTAGAGTTCGTTAGGGAGTATCTAACGAAGAGGATATGCAATGTCATGAAGGCAATGAAGAAGGCTAAAGGTCCACTAACACCTACAGCAACAGACATCCTAGATGCAAGGAAAAAAGGTGCTTCACAATATATTGTTAGGTGGAATGGGGCAAACAAGTATCAAGTCATTGGAGCATTGCAAGATCAGCATGTGGTGGATGTTAGGAACCAAACCTGCACTTGAAGAAAGTGGGAATTAATGGGAATACCTTGCAGGCATGCAATTGCAACTCTGAATGAAATGAGAAAAGACCCTGAGGCTGAGCTTGACATTTATAAGTGGGTACACAAGGTGTATTGGCTAGAGACATGGCAAAAAGCTTATTCATTTAAGGTGGAACCAATTAAAGGGAGACCCATGTGTCCTAAAAGTAATTTTCCAACAAAGCTAATCCCCCCTCCACATCACACTCAGGTGGGAAGGCCTAAGAAAAAAAGAAGACAAAGTGAGGGTGAAAGATTAAGAAAAAGGCAGAAGGCAAGTCAAGGTGATGGAGTCAATGAGATGCAAGGAGAAGATTCCCAAGGGCCAACAAATGATGGAGTGCAGAAGTTATCAAGGAACACATATCAATGTTACTTGTAGCAAATGCAAGAATAAGGGACACAACTCTAGGACCTGTAAAGGGCAAGGTGGGAATCAATCCAAGACGTGATTTTGGTTGTTTGTTGTGGTGTAATGACTATTTAGTTGCTTGTTGTTATAAGCTGTTTGTTTTTGAAAACTTTACTTATGGTTTGATGATGTGGTTATGTATGGTGCACAGACACTTGTATGCTTAATTTTGTAATTGTTTTTGGTTCCACTCATGTGGTTAATGAAATGTGCATTTTTGGTCAATTTATGACACGTATTTTGGTAATGTACTTTTGTTACATTTTGTTTCTATTTATGTGCTTATATTTGACTATTGATACACATTTTCACACTTGAATATCATTTATATCATTAACAACATTAGAATTCATTACAAACATGATGAAGTCAACTTACAACAAAATTATACCATTTTTACCCTGCATCACTTGATCAACAAAAACCCCCACATTTGTCTAACACTATCCCTTACATAGACCAAATACTAAAGATAACAATCACAAACATAAACCAGCTTGCACATAAATACATCTTCAACTTGAAACCTTCATCCTTCAATGCATCACTTTGCCTCCAACATGTTGTTTCTGCTCAAAGGTCCATTGCACTATTCCTGTAACATGTTGATACTTCTTACCAGCCCATTACATCTTTCCTCCAACGTATTTATGTTTCTTAGAAGACCAAGTATGATGGTTTTACTCCTAGCACACATAGGCGGGTCAACCTACCCGATAAGCCCACAAACAGAATCCTTAGTAGGGCAAGCATAAAACCTCCTTCCGGGATCCAGTGGTGTCGAAGACGTTTTCACCAAAGCGAGCTTCCCACAAAAACAAACCACCATTGTTCGATTGCAGGTCAAGAAGAAGAAATGGAAGAAAATAGCCGTTGGGGAAGAAGGTTCGTTGGGGAAGAAGCTGGGAATAGAAAATGATATATAAAGGAGGTTTTATTTTTCCGTATGAAAAAATGGTCCCTAGAAGTAAAAAGACAGAAAAGCCCTCACGTGCAAGGCACATGAGGAGGTTAACAGATTCTTTTTAACGAGTGTTAAGTACATGGACCATTCTCACAAACAAACCAGTTCAAAAGGACCACAAAACCAAAAAACTCGTGGTTTGGACTAAAACCCTAAAAAATTGCATACCACAGGGACCATTTTTGCAATTAATTCTTTCTTTTATTAAAATTAACGTTATGAAATGACATTTTGCCGTTACTTTTTTTTCTTTTTTCCTAAGGATAAAGGATGTGGTGATGTGTTTGTCAACGGTAAAAACATGTCATGAATATAGGCGTCATATAAACATTTGCATTTTTTTACCAATCTTTACCTATGATACATTTGTATTTTTTTACCGATCTTTACCTATGATAAAGATGTGGTTATATTTTTGTCTATAAAATTGTTTCCAAACTATAACAATTTATTACTACTCTTGAGTATTTTCTTAATGCGTGAAAGTACAAGTAATAATGCAGACTAAACTTAAATTGAGAAATACTTCAACAGTAAAACTTTTGCATTTGAGCGGTGATAATATACCTATAAAAACCACCGCAAGTAAAATAAATAGTTGAGGGTCGGTGTTTACCGCCAACAATGGTTGCCACATAGACATACCGTCGGTAAACACTTTGCGACACCCCATATCCTAGTAATCTACCTACTTAATAAATCTATTTACATCTACCTACTTAATAAATGAGTACCATATTTGCCACGTGTGATTTTTCCAGCATCTCCCAATTTAAGTGATTTACCCCATTTACCATTTTACTCTAATTGACGCCCTATAGGCCACAACTCTATGCCCTTCAAAGGGATATTGTTATCGTGATGTTGCTATAAACTAGACAGAGTATAATACGCAAAGCCCTGATTAATTGGGATTTATTTAGGAAACAAGTTATATCCAAAAATCTCTATTGATTCATAATCGTCGCGAAAAATAAGAATCCTCCATCTTTTCTTCTGTATTTTTCCTCTTTAAACCCTAATCATCTCGTCGATTCTGCTTCTACAAATCAATAAAGTTTCTTTAATTTACTCTTTATCATTTTTTTTCGAATCTTCTTGAGTGATTTTGGATTTCGAGATGATTGATTTGAATTTGGTAAGTCTCCGTCACCACCACTACACCTCCATTGTTATGGCAACATATGATGATCAAATCAAACAAAAAGGTGAGTGGATTGCTAGACATAATTTATAAATTTGATTAGCCTTGTAATGGGTATTTCGTTTCTATTCATCTCGCGCCACCTACGCTTCCTCTTCTTGCAACATCATGTTCCCCTCTTTTATCTCGAGGATCTAAGCAGGTATGTTTTTTTTATTGATTGAAATGTTTATATTAATTAGTTCTTATCGATCATCTGTGTATATCAGATGTAACTATGCTTGTAGTTGTTTATTATGTTTTGGTTATTTAAATGAGTATGCATCTTTTTTACTGAGGTTTTGTGTTTTTCCGATGATAACTGTTAATTACAGTCTGATTGGTTTCTTTTAACTTTTAGATATATAGCATTTGCAAGTGATTTTGAAACTATTTTAACAAGATTACGTACTTTTTTATAAATTTAGGTGTTCTTTCTTACATATCATTTTTCATTATTCTTGAATCATATTAATGATTAAAACATATATACGTAGGATGTTAATCACAAGTTCAGACAAGATGACAAGCTTGTTGCACGGAAAGCTTTATTATTGCACCCTCGAAGTGATGAAAAGATTGGAGTCGGCCCTTATAGGTCCATTTTAATATAGGAATGGTACAAAATGAGACTTTTAGCTAGGCAAGCCATTAATGGTATTTCATACAAACTATTTGTTTTAAGACTATTAGGAGAATATCACCCAAACTGCACAAAAGAACAAAACATAAAGAAAATTGGATTGTAACACTCGGTTCTCGGTACGTATTTTAAATTTAAATAATTGTATGTTTTATACTGGGACTTGGCGAGTTGGAGGCCCAACTCGTCGAGTAGACTAGACTTTGGACGCGGGTTTTAAGTAACCTACTCGACGAGTCGGGAGCCCGACTCGGCGAGTAGGACTGTCTGGATGAAACCCTAATCTTTAGGGTTTGCACCCTATTTAAAAGCCTTATCTTGTGCCAACCCAGCCTCATCGTCTCTCTCAGTCCAAAAAAAAGCCCTAACTCGAAACCCTAAAGCATTTGGAGTGTTCTTGAGCCATTTTTGTGTGTTTTGTGTGTGTTAGAAGCTTGAGAAGAAGGAGAAGGCTTGGGAGATCAAGAGAAGGCAAGTAGATCCAGAAGTTTTTGCACATTTCGAGTTGGTTTAAGGTAAAAAGCTTCAACCTTGACCATCTATCTCTTAGATCTCTAGTTAGGGTTCATTTCTACCTTTTCTAAGCTTTAGTATAGCCATATTTGGGATTTTGTGGTTCTAAGGGGGTACGACTTCAGATCTGGAACCATTGAGGGTTCCCATGACATAAAGATGCCAACTTTATTGCCATAAGAGCCCCATGTATCTTGTAGACTCCATTTTAGGGCCATTTGAGCCAAATACCCCATGCATGAACATCAAGTTTGTAACTTTACGTGTATTATGGACCCTACAAGGTTAGATCTATGTTTTGGATGTATTGAACTCGACTGAAATCATCGGTATGGACATGGACTTTGGAGGACTCGGCGAGTCGTTCATAGGACTCGACGAGTCGGGGTATGGTTCCCCCACCTTTTCTGTTTTGATCGAACTGGTTGAGTCTAGAAGAGGACTCAACAAAATGGATGTGAATATGGACCTGAAGATCATGGAACTCGGCGAGTTCAAGACAAGTCCCAACTGCATGAAGACGAACTCGACGAGTTCATAAGGAACTCGGTGAGTTCAGGACTAAATCTGTCTTCTTGCATGAAGAAGGACTCGACGAGTTCAAGGACGAACTCGGTGAGTTAGTTGTGGAATGTCCCAATTTGTATGAAGGAGAACTCGACGAGTACGTGCAAAACTCGGCGAGTAGAGTCGAGGTTTTAGCGTTTTGATGATTTTGGGACTCGACGAGTTGTTGGGTTAACTCGGCGAGTTGAGTCAACCAGTTGTTGACCTTGACCCAGAGTTGACTTTGACCAAGGTATTGACCTTGACTTTGGCTTTGACCTGAGTAACCCTTGTAAGGGTTAAGAGTATGTAATGGTAAATTAAGGAAGGTTGTTATGTGTAGGAGTTGAGAGGAGTTGATCCCGACATCGAGGACAGTTCAGTTACTGCACAACATTGAGGTGAGTTACCTTCCAGTAGCGGTGGGTCTACGACCACAATGTCGGCCCACTAGTAGGAGTTGTATGTTAGATGATTGTCTTTGTGATAATTATCTAGGTTGCTACTACCTGATATGTTTTATGTGCTAGCATGATATGATGACATGTGATAGTAGCAGTAAGGGAGTAGTCCCCATGGTCGTAAGGACCTGAGGGTAGGTCGGGCACCCCAAGCATTGCTTGGTAGGGTAGGTCAAGCACCCCAGAACTGCTTGACATGGGTAGGTCGGGCACCCCAGAAATGCCTGGCAGGGTAGGTCGGGCACCCCAGAATTGCCCGACAGTATGTATGTTGTATGGTATGTGGTATGAGGGGGGAATTCACTAAGCTTCATGCTTACAGTTTTCAGTTTTGTTTCAGGTACATCTTCATCGAAGGGGAAGGAGCCAGCACGGTAGCAGCGCATCGCACACGTATGATTTCCGCATTTTGAGATCAATGGGATTGTACTATGACATTATTACTATTTTGATGATATGGTTTGACACATGTGACTATGGTTTTATGAATGGAAGTAACTCAATGATGTTCTCTGATAAATTGTTTTTATAAATCGTTATGTTAAAAATAAAATTTTTGGTCTTGAAAATTGGGATGTTACATGGCTGAGGCCTGTTTTAAACACAGTTTCCTTAAAACAAATTCACCTTATATGGGTGTTTGTTTCCCATAATACAATAGCAGTAAGTGACTCTTCTAGGTCACACAAACCCTCACTGACCTGGAAAATACCTTGGTTGCAGCAAGAGGCGGAAGAAGAAGCAGGGTCGTAAGAGAGGAATAGATTGATTTCGTTTTATTCGGTGTCTCTCAATCAGTCACATAGGTGTTGTATTTATACTACACAACTAGTTTATAACCCGTGGGAACCACGGTTACAAAATAAATTAATTTTTCATAGTAAAAATTCAAAAATTATTTATCAATTATTTTAAATAAATCATTAATTATAAGATATACCAAAATTTTAAAGTTATTATAACTTCAAATTTAACATATAATTAGAAAAAGTAAATTTGAATTTTGAAGTGTTGCCTAATACATCTCTTTGACATGTGGCATAATATTAATGAAAAGTTGTATTAGATGTCAAATGGAGATTAAAACTATTCTTTTATTAGAATAGGAAGATGTAACTGATGTGATTAATATGAAATCGTAATTGTCACAATTAAATAAGACAATTAATCAAGAAATCAAAACCAAATTCTATGATTAATGGCTCTTAATTCAGGTTTGTAAATGTTAAACAAAAAGAAAATAAATGAAAAAGGTCGTTGAACTTTTCTAGTCGACCGGTGGTGCATTCGTACCCCGCAGGATTTGCGCTTATACATAAATTCAGTGAACCCAAGCCAAACCGGCTCGAATGTGCACCCTATGCGTGCGCGTGCAAGAGAGAGCCTTGATTCCTTAAGTCTTACAAAGTTAGCTTGACTTTGTAGTTATAAACAAATTTTCTTTTCGAACTCCCACCAATGTGGGATGAAGTTACCCACTAAACACTTGTTTATACTCTTCCAAACACCTCACTTTAACATGTAATTTATCATTCATCTTTAATGTGTTTTCAACATATTATATATCAAAACGAATGTGTCATGGAGGAGAACACAAATTTGTCCATTTTGATTATATCTAGAATTCGAAATTCATGCTTAAAAATAGGAAAAACCCACTTTTGGAAATTGGTAACACCAATTTTCCAAGAGAAAATTGTGACTATTTAGGTTATTTTCCATTTTGTGGGTATTTTATGGTAATATCTTTTAAAAATTGGCTATTCTAGTCATTTTCTCTTTAAATATTAGATCATTTTTAGAAAACTAAACAATGCCTTGAAAATATTTTAAAATTTCATATTTCTTTTATCGCAAGTAGAATATAAGCATTTTTCTATAAAACCCAACACTTCTTTATTTTTATAAATATTTTCAATAATGGAAACGTTTTGAAAAATAATATCTAATCCTTGTAACTTATAAAGTTTAATATATGTATTTATGCATAAAACATTTTCTTGTCACTGATAATTTATATTATTCTTTCATATCCATATATCATATTACTAGAATACTTTAACATGTTTTCATATACTATGTTTGTCGTATACAAGATGCAATTTAAAAAAAATAAATAAAGCTTTGTTACAAGTTTCCAAAACATATACCTTAGTAGAATTGGCACCAACGCAATGCACGAGGTGTGCGACCATACATGACATTCAACCCCATGGGGCCTATAAAAGCCAAATTAGGGACGTAATTAAATAGAAGACGTTTTGAATGGACAATCAAAAGCCATTACATATCATATTGTCGACGCATTTGACTCAAACTTGAAGGTCCGCGGTTGAATTCCTCTTCATCGTTTACAAGTTGGCTTTTATAATTCTTATCCCATGCCATTTTTTGATTTTTCCATACTTATTAATATAAGAGATTACATGTATTGATTTTTTAATGTCTTGTTTAAAAGGGCATTGGTTCCTTAAAAAAGAAAATCTTGAAAATTAACTGCTCATATTACTTAGTTTTAGATTGTACTTTTTAACCCTTTTAATGGTATTCATGATTTAATTTGACATTATTGAAAATTATTTAATTGTGAATTTGTCTTTATTAGTTTTGAATTGTAGGTCCTAACATTGTTAAATTGCCTATGTCCCCCAAAATATAAGGAGCGGCCTTGATCGGCACTTTAAATTTCTCAAGGAATAATTTGAATATTTCATTTTTAAGGACGCTACATATGAAAACACCGTAAAACACAAACAAGTATGGATTATTTTCATTGTCGTGATATTAGGGTATTATTGTTAACTAATAATTATACTTGCTAAAAATGAAGAAGATATGAAAACAACTTGAAAGAGATTAACATGTTAAGATTTATGGAGTCTTGAACAAATTGACAAGTTCCTAAGAGTTCAAGGGCCATAAATGAAACTTGGAAATTAAAACAATTGAATATTGAATTGGACGCACTATCAATTGTTTAATAATATTGTTGGACGGTGGCTATCAATTAAACAATTGTTTAATATTTCTTTGACTATGCATACTTTCGGCCGCAATATTATATTCACAATATGTGAATTGAAGAAAAGTTTACGGCACATCTCAATATATATATGTGCAATGTAACTCTTTGTATGTGTGCATCAAATATAACTTGTAGAGTTATAAATTGTAATCTTATTGAGTTAATAAGAAAATCTAGTTGCAGCCCGTGGACGTAGGATTTACACCAAATCCGAACCACGTAAAATCCTTGTGTTCCTTCTTGCTTTATTTTCTCGTTTCGTTTGTGTGTGTGATAGTGTTTCCGCTGCGTGTACCCTGTCTCAATTCCTAACAACTGGTATCAGAGCCTGGTTAGCGAGGTTTTGGAGGATACGATCGTTTTTTTTATCACGCACGAGTGTACCTGATTTGTATCTTGTTTGTCGTAATGGCTGAAGACAAGATTATAATCGAAAGGTTCAATGGTTCTGATTTTAGCTGGTGGAAAATGCAATTAGAAGCATTGCTATGTCAGAACGACTTGGACATGGTACTCGGAGACAAACCGGAGAAAATGGAAAAAGCTGCTGAAGATGCGTGGAACTCAAAGGACAAGAAAGCCAAGGCGGTTATTACATTGTCGTTGACGAAGAGCGTTGCTTTCAACATCATGAATGAAACCACGACACGTGGTATGATGGAGGCTCTGTCAAATATGTATGAGAAACCATCGACGGCTAACAAGGTGTTCTTGATGAAGGAGTTGTTCACTACAAGGATGAATGAGGAAGGCTCAGTTACGGTTCACATTAACAATCTAAATTCAATTCTATCCAGATTATCATCTGTGGGAATTAAATTTGATAACGAGACTCAAGCATCACTGCTACTAGCTTCTCTACCTGATAGCTGGTCCGGAACAGTTACCGCTGTTACGAGTTCCGTGGGGACCAGTGGTATGACTTTTGAAGGGGTTAGAGATTTGGTTCTAGGCGAGGATATCAGACGCAAGAATCAAGGTGGATCTTCCTCTTCTGATTTATTAAATGTCGGAAGAGGTAGAGGGAATAGCAGGAATAGTGGAAGCAGTGGGAGTCGGGGAAGAAGTTCATCTAGAACTAAGAAGAATGTGAAGTGCTGGAACTGCCAGGAGGTGGGACATGTTAAGAGTCAATGTCCAAAGAAAGAATTGAACATTACCGGTGCTGAGAGTGTGTTTGAGGATGATGCATTGATACTCAGTATGGAAAGTTCTGTAGACTCTTGGGTCATGGATTCAGGGGCTTCGTTTCACGCCATGGACAACGGGGAAACGATGGTGAATCTAAAAGAAGGAGATTTTGGAAAGGTACGGTTAGCAAATGACGAGATGCTTCAAGTAACGGGCATGGGAGATATTGATTTGGTTACTTCATTGGGAACTACATGGAGCCTGAAGGATGTCAGGGTGATTCCGGAGCTGAAGAAGAAATTGATTTCTGTTGGTCAGCTGGATAAACAAGGACTGGAAGTAAGGTTTGGAAGTGGTAAATGGAGGGTGGTCAATGGTGATCTGGTGATTGCTCGTGGTATGAAGCGTGGGTCATTGTATATGGTTGAGGTACCTACTGAGGGAAGTATGACCATCCCGATTAAGCAAGACAAAATCTGGTTCGCTAAATCTACGGCTAAGAGAGTTCATTTTGCAAACATGAATTCTGAAGCCAAGGGGATGTTAGCTGAACGAGTCGGAAAGTCTAAACCAGTCAGGAGATTCTGTAACAGTGGGAGCACGGGGCGTGTTCCGGGTACAGTTACAAAGAGCCGTTGGGTTTTGAAGACTAAGACTGAAAATTTCTCTCCTGTTGGATGTTTGCTATGTTTGGAGAGTGTTAGTGGTCCTCGGTGTATCTCTGGATCCGGTGGAGTGTCCAAACCAGTTGAGACAGAGGATGGGTCGGTGGTGGGATTAGCCACGACTGAGTTGGAGCTAGTGGGAGCTTCAACTGGCCCTTCTAGTAATTGATGATGAGGGGCGGCTGCAACTAGAGAAATCAGACTAAGTTTTAGCTTGTTCATTGGAACTGGAAGCCTAAAAGGACTTGATTGTTTTTTAAGATTACTGGAATAATTGAGAGTTGAATGGCGGAGAAAAACTAAAGTTGTTCAAGCCTCCAAGTGGGAGATTGTTAAGATTTATGGAGTCTTGAACAAATTGACAAGTTCCTAAGAGTTCAAGGGCCATAAATGAAACTTGGAAATTAAAACAATTGAATATTGAATTGGACGCACTATCAATTGTTTAATAATATTGTTGGACGGTGGCTATCAATTAAACAATTGTTTAATATTTCTTTGACTATGCATACTTTCGGCCGCAATATTATATTCACAATATGTGAATTGAAGAAAAGTTTACGGCACATCTCAATATATATATGTGCAATGTAACTCTTTGTATGTGTGCATCAAATATAACTTGTAGAGTTATAAATTGTAATCTTATTGAGTTAATAAGAAAATCTAGTTGCAGCCCGTGGACGTAGGATTTACACCGAATCCGAACCACGTAAAATCCTTGTGTTCCTTCTTGCTTTATTTTCTCGTTTCGTTTGTGTGTGTGATAGTGTTTCCGCTGCGTGTACCCTGTCTCAATTCCTAACATAACAAGTGTGAATTATTTGATAACCATCATATTTAGATATTGTGGCAAAACCAATCATTATACTTGCTAAAATTCGAAAAGACAATCATGATTTACAAAGTAATATATCTTAAATAAATAGTTGTTTTGTTATAAAAATATAAGAGTAATGCACATTGTTTTTGGCCTTCACTAAGAATGTCGACATAATAAGCTAAACTTATTCTTACATGTGATTTAAATGATATGGATCAAGAAGAAACATCTATTGACTATTAGCAAATTAAATGTGTAGAAAAATTTGAACTTTACCCGTGTACATACATGATACAACACATTCTCAATTGTTTTTGTTTAAAAATATATATACTTCGAATACAATCTAACACATCAATTATTAAAATATACTTTTAAATATAAATTATTATTCACAAAATAAAAGAGAAAATCATATATAAGAAATATGTAGCTACAAAAGCTGAGAGTTTGTTTAAAAAAATTATGCCGCTGCCAGGACTTGAACCTGAGACTCTTCGTTTAGAAGAGCCGAGTTTGCCACAGTTTTGAAAGGAATTGTGCTACAGCGACTTTTATAATATTCTTAGCCCCATATGTTTATTTATTAGTAAGTTTTAATTAGCCTACGAAAGTAAATACTTACATTTAGGCATGAATAGTGTTTCGTTTCTATTCATCTCGCGCCACCTACACTTCCCCTTGTTGCGACAGCTCTCCTGTTCCCTTCTGACGCCTCTACTTTCTCGTTTATCTGTGTATTGATTATGTATTCTAATTGCAATTGTATTATGTTTTCCTTATTTAAATGAGTCCGCATCTTTTTTGTAAGGAGGTTTCCGATGATAACTGTTAATTACAAGTCTGATTGGTTTTTTTCTTTTTTTCTTTTTTTTTTTTTTTTTTTAACTTTTAGATATATAGCCTCTGCAAGTGATTTTGAAACTGCTTTATGTTGGGTCCAGTATATAGCATATTAACAAGATTACCTACTTTTTTATAAACTTAATGTTGAATATGTGGGGCTTCTCATGATAAGAAAAGAGGTTCTTGCGTATTGAATACCAGTTTCCTTTTTCTTTTGATGTATGACAAATGGTTTTTTTTTTTTAAGAATCTCTTCATATATGGCAAGTGTTTGATTGTTGGTTTCTTTAAATCTTGACTGCTTTGTGTTGTTCCTCATTAATTTGGTAAGTATTGTCTATAGAACTATACACAATGTTGTTTGCAATATTGAGCTTAGCTTTCCTTTGCCAGGTCCTCCTCATCCTCATATTCTTCCACTAACAACGATGACGAAGAAGATGACATTGTCGGTCAATACTGATTAACCCTAATCTAGTCTCATAACTTGCAGACTCATGAGAGCTGAACCAAATAATCAATCAAGACCACTACCATTACAGATTCATGAGAGCACACAATAATCTTATCTAGATATCAAATCCAACCAAAAATTTCCAGCTTTCACCAAAACATCCCCCTTTACATAAAAAAACTACAATATTTACAAACGAAGAAACAAATGAGTCAAAGTCGAGAGCAAGAGAGCAGAATTAACAAGAAAAAAAATCCTACAACTCAAATACACAGTAATCTAAATCTACAACTTGATTATGTATAAATACCAAATACAATAGAAATTTTGTAAATTAGCACCTCTAAACAACATTCATATTACAAAGGCCATACAATTACAAAATCCAAATAGTAATATATTAGAAAAAGCAGAATAGCATATCTAAAAAGCAAAACAATCATTGATAACATATATTCGAGAACTACTTGCATTATATTCCAGAGGATCTATGTGCCTTCTCTTCCTCTCTTCATCTTGGCAATTCTTACCACAACTGTAACATATATATTGTCTATCATTTCCTCAACAAACATGAAAAGCTTATGTCTCCATTGCTTCTTGAACAACAGAAATCCAATAACACCCCAAAACCCTGTTGCAAAACCACTCATTATGTCCACATAAAACAACCATACTCTGGTCTGCTCAGCTGCTTTGTGTTTCTTTTTGCTTGTTGTTGTTGTTGTTGTTGGATCTTTATGATTTGAGCAAGTGTTTGGCAATGGAGGTCCACATAGACCTTTGTTCCTAGCATATATTGATGGATCGGTAAGCGTCTGCAGTTGATTTCCTTTTGGAATTTGACCCGACAAATTGTTGTGTGACAGATTCAAATGGCTCAAAAAGTTCAGAGCTGCCATGCTTGAAGGGATCCTCCCACTCAACTCGTTTTTTGAGAAATCAAGAGAAAAAATTTGTGTCATGTTTCCAATGCTGTCTGGAATACCACCACTCAAATGATTATTAGACAGATTGAGACCCACCAACTTGGAAAGTGCAGTTAGCTCGACCGGTATTTTTCCCACAAGTTTATTGGTTGAAAGGTCCATGTTAAACACTATATCCCAAGTTGTTGTATATTCAAGATCAACACCTTTCATGACCTGAATCACATTCTTATAATCATCGATATCTAAATAATGCTCATATATCGAGTGACTCACAACCATGCCATTTAAGTTTCCTACACAACGAGGGATGGTTCCCGTTAAGTTGTTATATGCAAGATCCAAAATTTGAAGATTTGAAGTTTTGCAAAGAGATCGAGGAATTCTACCAGTGAAGTTGTTTTTGTGTAACCTCAAAACTACCAAAGATGTAAGATTTTTCCCTATCCAATTGGGTATATTTCCACATAATTTATTGTAACCCAAATCTAAGACTTCCAAACCTTGTAGATTCCCCAATTCCCGAGGAACTTCACCAGTAAAGCTATTGTTGTTCAAATTTAACCAAAACAATGGTGAAATAAGAGAAATAGTGCTAGGAATGACACCAGGGAGCTTATTTGAGCTTAATCTCATGGTAATCAAACTCCGTAGATTCCCCACACAGTTGGGAATTTTCCCACTTAACATGTTTCTTGTAAGATCAAGTCCTTGCAAATCTGTTCTTCTGCACAACGACCTTGGAATCGACCCATTGAAAAGGTTATATTCCAGAAGTAATAGAGGTAAAGGCCCATATACATCACCAGTTCCCGCATTAGGAAGGCTTTTCAAAGATCCGTTGAGTTTGTTGTGAGAGAGATCTAAGAAATTAATGATGGGCATCTTCCGCAGCCATGTGGGCAGCGGCCCCGAAAGTGTAGCATTGGACAACTCTAACCATTGAAGTTTCCTCTGATGTCGAAGCCACTGCAGAAATCCATTCCCGATATTGCAAGAACTGAGATAAAGAGATCTCAACTGGAATGGAGGTATCCACCCACGTGAAACATTGAATGTCAGCTTAGTGTTAGAAGACACATCCAAGAGCTTCAACACCGAAAGATTAGCAAAATGGGCTTCGGTAACCGCTCCTTCTAAAGAATTGTTTGAAAGATCAAGAATATGGAGTTTGGTAAGTTGCCCAATTGAAACTGGAATAGTCCCATTTAACAATTAGATCCTAGATCCAAATCTGTTAAAGATGATAATTTTCCAAGGGATTCTGGAATTGAACCATTCAATTGGTTGGAAAAAAGGACAAGTTTCGTAATATTCCCAAGGAATTCTGGAATGGGACCCGTCAACTGGTTTTGAGATAGATATAGTACTTATAAAAATCTTAATCTTCCTAGAGATTCAGGGATTGAACCAGTCACTCTGTTATCCGGTAGATCAAGGTATCTTAAATTCGCCAGTCTTCCAAGTGTTTCTGGAATTCTACCTTTTAAACTCCGACTTAATTACAGAAACTCCAAAGCATATATGGAGCACTCTGATGCATTTTTTGGTGTGTCAATCATTTCCATACCAAACTCATTATTTGTTACACTTAGTTGTTTCAGGTGGCACTGTCTCCAGATTCCAACATCCTCAATCTGTTTTAACTCGTTACCAGAAAGATGAAGCTCTAGAAGTTTAGGCATAATAGGAAGAGATAAATTCAACATGGTATATGAAAGGTCAAGGACTTCTAGGGAGCTCATGTTATTGAAATACAACACCTAAAACATCTTGATGCACACGTGCCTTATGTCCAATTGACTTAGTCTTTTTATGTTTATTTTCCTTAAACTAGTTTATTTAGTTGTTTATCTATGTAATGCACTTAGTGGGTAGTTTTTCCTTGATTTCTGTAGTTACCAGTTAGTGGTCAGTTTCTTTTTCTTTTAATCGGTGTAAGCCTTTAAGGCATCGTATGTTCTTCTTTTAAGTCTATCAAGAGTAGTTTTTGATTCCCTCTCTCTGCCTCGCCTTGTATAATTTGCTGTGTGCAAAGTGTGTGTGAGTTTCTCTCAGAAACCAGGTTAACAAACTGGTATCAGAGCCTGGTTTTATGTCAATGGCAGAGCTTCAAGTTGCTGGTGGTGTAAAGAAGCTAAACAATCACAACTATAACACATGGTCTACTTGCATGTCGTCATACATGCAAGGTCAAGATCTATGGGAAGTTGTGGACGGATCAGAGACGAGACAACCACATGCTGAGGATAACAATGGTGTTCTGAGAAAGTGGAAAATCAAGGCAGGCAAAGCGTTGTTTGTGATGAAGACAACTGTTGAAGAGGAAGTACTTGAACATATCAAGGATGCAGTTACCCCCACGGAAGCTTGGAATACTCTGAAAACCTTGTTCTCTAAGAAAAACGATACCAAACTACAGTTGCTTGAAAGTGAATTGATGTATGTATCGCAAAAGGACTTATCTATCCCTCAATACTTTCATAAAGTGAAGTCTTTGTGTAGAGAAATTACGGAGTTAGATCCTCAAGCGCCGATTGGTGAAGCCAGAGTTAAGAGAATTATTATCCATGGCTTGAAGCCAGAATTTCGAAGCTTCGTCACTGCAATCCAAGGGTGGCCAGTCCAACCTTCACTCATAGAGTTTGAAAATCTCTTAACTGCACAAGAGACACTTGGAAAACAAATGAGTGGTATGACTATAAAAACTGAAGAAGAAGCTCTCTACGCAGACAAAGGTAGGAGTAGATACAAGCAAAATTCAAATCAAGTTCTGAAACGTAATGAAGGTGGAAGCAAGAATACATATCAAGAAAAGAAGAACTAGGAGTACGAGAAGGGTGGACAGTCAGGCAATAAGCACAAAGGTCGTTCATTCAATAAACGTGGGTCCTTTACGTGCTATAACTGCCATAGAAAAGGTCATTTGGCCAGAAATTGCAGATTTGAACCTACAGATCAAGGAAATGCAACTGCTACACAAGATGAAGAGCCTTGGGATGCTGAAGCTTTAGTAGCTCAAGATAAAGATGTTATGGAATACACAGCAACATCTCAAACTTGTCAAAATAAGATTGATGAGTGGATTATAGATTCCGGTTGTTCAAACCACATGACAGGGGAAGAGACAAAGCTTCAAGATCCAATCAAATATGAAGGCAGTAGAGTAGTGGTTATTGTTGACAACTCGAAGCTTCCTATAGCTCACATTGGTGATGTTGTGTTTTCAACAGAAGATAGCAAGAAAGATCTGATCTTACAAGATGTGTACCATGTTCCCGGAATGAAAAAGAACTTACTCTCAGTCTCACAAATAGCTTCTGCAGGTCATTATGTGTTGTTTGGTCCTAATGATGTTAAGATCTACAAACAGTTTGAAACATCATCAACACCCCTGTTGCAAGGACGTCGCTCAGAATCAATTTATGTGATGTCTGCTGAGTCAGCCTATGTGGAGAAGACCAAGAAGAACCAAAATGCTGATCTGTGGCATATGCGGTTGAGCCATGTAAGCTATGAAAAGCTTGACATGATGATGATGAAGAAGTTGGTTAATGGGCTACCACAACTCGAAGTCAAAACAGATCCGGTGTGTGCTGGATGTCAATATGGTAAAGCACATCAGTTACCCTACGAGAAATCAAGTTATCAAGCTAAAGCTCCCCTAGAACTCGTGCACTTAGATGTTTTTGGACCTGTGAAACAACCTTCAGTCAAAGGAATGAGGTATATGGTAACTTTCATTGACGATTTTTCTCGGTATGTGTGGGTATATTTTATGAAGGAAAAGTCAGAAGTCTTCATCAAATTCAAATATTTTAAATTGGAAGCTGAAAGAGAAACAAAGTGTAGCATTGGCTGTTTACGTTCAGATAATGGTGGGGAATATCTTGCAGATGAGTTCACGAGATACTTGAAGGAACACAAGATAAAGCGCCAACTGACTTGTCCTAATACGCCACGGCAAAACGGCGTTTCAGAAAGGAAGAATCGTCACTTGTCTGAAATCTGTGGGAGCATGTTGCATGACAAAAATGTACCAGGACGTTTTTGGGCGAAATGCATGAAAACTGCAGCCTATGTGATAAACAGAATCCCTCAACAAGGACTTCAATTTGCATCCCCATTCGAAAAGTTGTGGAGCATAAAACCAAATGTAAGCCATTTTTGTGTATTTGGTTGCATCTGTTATGTCTTTGTACCTAACCATCTCCGTAGAAAGATGGAGAAGAAAGCTATTCGATGTATCTTTGTAGGATACGATCAAGAAAGGAAAGGTTGGCGTTGTTGTGATCCCAACATAGGGAAGTGTTACACTTCGAGGAATGTTGTATTTGATGAGTCTTCATCTTGGTGGTCAACAAATCGTGAAGCCCTTCCAGATTCCGATCTCCTTAAGGAAGAACTTGAATCCACCAATATCAACTTAAACTTTGAAGATGATATTATTATTGAGGATAATGATGTTCAAGCGCAAAGTCCAAGTCCATGACAAACAGGCAGATTCTATCCGATCAATAATAATGAAGATATCAGGGAAACCTCGAGTTTAAGAAGGTCATCAAGGCCCAAGAAACCCAATCCCAAATACGCGAATGCTGCCACTATTGAAGATAATGTTTTTGAACCGAATTCATATGATGAAGCCTGTAATATCAAAGAATGGGTAAGTGCTATGGAAGACGAATATGGTGCATTGATGAAGAATCAAACATGGGAGCTGGTCCCAAAGCCATCCGGTGTGAAACCGATATCATGTAAATGGGTATATAAGATTAAAAAGAAAGCAGATGGTCAAATAGAGAGATTTAAAGCAAGACTTGTAGCACGTGGTTTCTCTCAAGAGTACGGGCTTGACTACGAAGAGACCTTCAACCCTGTAGCTAAGCTAACCACAGTGCGTGTTCTGTTAGCTTTGGCAGCGAGTAAGGGGTGACCTTTGTGGCAGATGGATGTGAGCAATGCATTTTTATACGGAGACCTTGATCGGGTAATTCATATGGAACAACCTTTGGGTTTTGTAAGCAAGTTGTATCCAAACTATGTGTGCAAACTTAAGAAGGCCCTCTATGGGTTAAAGCAATCGCCAAGAGCTTGGTTTGGCAAGATCGCAGAGTTTCTTGAACATAATGGTTATTTCATAACCAATGCTGATGCTAGCTTATTCGTCAAAACCAGAGGAGACAAAGTGGCTGTTGTACTGGTGTATGTAGACGACTTGATTATCACAGGAGATCTCAAAGAAATGATTGCTCAACTTAAAGAAAATATTTGCACAAGATTCCACATGAAGGACTTGGGGAAATTGAATCATTTCCTAGGCCTTGAGTTGATTTATCATGAAGATACAATTGTTCTACACCAAAGGAAATACTCCACAGACCTGTTGAATAAATTTGGAATGTTGGATAGCAAACCGGCTGTGACTCCCATGGATTCTAATGTCAAGTTCAGTACATCAGTTGGAAAAGAACTTGAAGATGCTTCTATGTACAGAAAAATTGTGGGGAGTCTTATCTATTTGACTTTAATGAGGCCTGATTTAGCATTTGCAGTCGGAGTTCTGAGTTGTTTTATGCAGAAACCTCATCTTGATGCAGTTCAAAGGGTGCTGAGGTATGTAAAAAGGACACTAAACTGGGGTATTTCCTTCAAGAAAGACGAAGATTGCAAGCTGGCAGGTTTCTGTGATGCAGACTATGTTGGAGATGTTGATACACGTAGATCAACCACAGGTTATTTGTTCATGATGGGCTCAAGTGTTGTAGCTTGGTGCAGTAAACGCCAACCCACAGTTTCCTTGTCGACTACGGAGGCTGAATACAGGGCTGCAGCTATGGCAGCCCAAGAAAGTGTGTGGTTGATACAATTGCTTAGAGACCTCAATCAGGAAGTGGATTATAGTGTACCATTGTTTTGTGATAACTTATCTTCAATCCAACTTGCTGAGAATCCCACATTCCATGCTCGAACTAAGCACATTGAGGTACACTACCATTTTATCCGTGAAAAGGTGTTGAAGGGTGAGATTGATCTCAGGTACATCAACACTACGGACCAAGTTGCAGATTCCCTAACAAAGAGCTTAGCTAGCAGGAAATTATTTGAGTTTTGTGAAGCTATGGGAATGGTGAAACTAGGTGTTGAGGGGAAGTATTGAAATACAACACCTAAAACATCTTGATGCACACGTGCCTAATGTCCAGTTGACTTAGTCTTTTTATGTTTATTTTCCTTAAACTAGTTTATTTAGTTGTTTATCTATGTAATGCATTTAGTGGGTAGTTTTTCCTTGATTTCTGTAGTTACCAGTTAGTGGTCAGTTTCTTTTTCTTTTAATCGGTGTAAGCCTTTAAGGCATCGTATGTTCTTCTTTTAAGTCTATCAAGAGTAGTTTTTGATTCCCTCTCTCTGCCTCGCCTTGTATAATTTGATGTGTGCAAAGTGTGTGTGAGTTTCTCTCAGAAACCAGGTTAACACATGTTTGTCAAAAAAGATGGAAATATGCCTCCAAGTGGATTATCGCTAACATTTAGGTGCTTGATGTTAGAAAGTGTATTGAAATTAAGATGAGGGGAAGATAGTGTTGGATTAATGTCTAAGTCCATAACTATAATTGGTAAGACTTGACCCGACCCGGCATGGTCCATTTGGGTTGCATGGCATCATGCATTTGGATAGACTATAATGAGAGAAATAACAGTTAAGGTTGGTTAATATATTATAAGTTCTAATATATATTAATAAGGTTATTTAATTAGTATTGATCAAGAATTAATTTGGAATTAATTAAGTGATCAAAAGGAGACTAATTAAATATATGGGTTGATTGTGTAAATCATTCATTCTTATATATGTGGGCTTGTGATCCAAGATTCCTTATGTTGGACTAAGTCCATGGGGTGACCCATGGATACTCCATGGAGGTTAAAATCCATGGAGCATAAGGAATGGGTAAAGTTATGAGTTACATGGTGTAACCCTAATAGCCACCATATAAAAGAATCCCATGGCTCAAGAAATCGTGCACTAATGTGTGAGTGTGAGGGCTAGACGATTTCAAGGAGTGTTCAAGTTTCTCTCAAGTTATTCCAAGTGTATTTGGTGTTGTGTGAATCATTTGAGGTGTCACACTTGGGGCACTAGGCACTCAAGCTTCATGAAGACATTCTACATCAAAGAGATATGTATTCTATCTTGTTATATTTATTGTTTTGTATGCTAGATTAGGATAATACCTTGGATGTTCATAATTGTATGTATAATAGAGAAAACATAGATCCAAGGTATTTAGGGTTGCATGTACACTTAGGAGTGTTAGAATGCTCATAACCCAACATTGGTATCAGAGCCTAGGCTTGTTTTCTTGTTATACTTGCAAAAGTAGCTGAAAAATCGAGTTGGATGCATATATTCGATTGTTTTGGCTGGAATTGGACTAGGAACATTACCCTAAGATGTTTTTGGACTTATAAACTTGTTTTTGATGTGGTAATGTTCATGCTAATCCAATTTCTAAGATAATTGTCATAATTTCAAGATTTGTATTAGTTTGTATGTTCATGCTAATTTCTTGAAGATTGATGATTTGAATTATCTTGTTCTTATGAGGTTCTTAGATTAATAGAAAATTTGTGTGAAATAGTTGTTTTCAATCCATTTTAATCTAAGAGTTGATTCCAAAGTGTGTTTTTGTAACTTGTCCTCAAGTTATATGAAAAGTCACATTTAAGAATCATAAAACTCATAAAAGTTGGCAAAGGTTACAAAATGAAGAATCTAGTTCTAATTAAATGGTTTTATGACTCCATAACTTGTCCTCAAGTTATGGAGGTTCAAGAGTCTCTTCATTAAATTAAAAAAAAAAGTGTAACCTTAATTAGTTCTATAAGTTACAATAAAAAAAGTTATTTTTTTATTAATTAGTTTAAAGTCTTACATAACTTGTCCTCAAGTTATGGAACTTGAAGAGTTTTTTTTTAATTAAAACTACTTTAAACTCATAAGTTATGGAATTAATTAGTTTTGAATAGTTTCAAAACTTGCCCTCAAGTTTTGGAATTTGAAAAGTTTTCACTTATGAATACTTTAATTCCAAGTTAGCCCTTAGAATTTTAAAAGTTAAAATTCAACCCTTATACTTTATAATATTATAAGTTAATAATATTTATATATATGTTTAAGAGTAAAGTCAGTCTTACCGTTAGTAGGCCTCATTCACGAAGCCGGTCTATAAGGGAGGTATAAGGTTACTGCCTATAAAATGGCAGTTTAATGGGTGTCCACTCTCACCCACCGCTTCCTTGACTGGTGGAGGGTCGTTAGCCGAACGGGTAGGACAAGGACTATAATTCTCCTTTCATTAAAAGTATTAATGATAAATAATAAGTAACTAAACTCTTATTAATACCCAGTCTTAGTTACTTAGGAAAATGTGAATTTGGTGCTAACCCATGAAATTACACTTTGCACTTTGCTTAAGTCGTTAGTAGAGCGTGTGTGGTTAACCGGCACACTAACCTGGACTTAACAAGGTAGGCAAAGGGTAACTTAATATTTATCATAGTATCGGTGGAGCGTGTGTGGTTAACCGGCACACTGATTAAGGAGTAAATATTAAGGGTACCAAGTATATTTGCATGGTTATCCACACCTTGTTTTGTGATCCTCGGCATCCCAGTCACAAAACCTGAAGGGCACACTCGAGATTGAAACATGCCTTTGAACAGTTCAATGAATCTCAAAGATCTAGGACTTTCAAATCCAATTAAAACCTAATAAATTATTTCGTTTTTCATGGTGGAAATTGGTGAATCGTCATTCACCTACCTTCAAATATTTTATAGCTTGGATTACGGCATCCCTCTTATAAGTTATAAAATAGTTTGTTGGGTCCTAGCCTTAATATTTCATATTGAGTGTCATATTAAGGACTTTAAATCAACTATCTTGAATATCTCCCAAAAAGATGTCTGGTCTAGACATTTATGATCTTCCCAAATCTCTTGAAACAAGCTTTCCTAAATGAAGATGATGTCCCATGGATATCATACTTCTTTCACCTCCCCCAATTATTCTCCCTAACCCACAAGTTCCTAAAAAGTTTAAGGTCACTCAAGCCCTATTGGCAAGGCAAGGTCTAGGTGTGATCACATCTTGGAGATGTAGTCACATATTGACAAGTCGGGAGAGTTGGGTGTCAAAGTCTTGAGAAAGTTGGTGGCTCAACTACTTTCTAAGTCACATAGTGAGTTCTTTTGGGAATCCTATGAAACAGACTAAGACAAGACCCTTAATGATCTTATCTATTTGCTAAGATCAACTTCCTAAAACGCCATGGACATTGACAATGATGACATTGGATATCCAGTAAAGCTCTCTCTTCCCAATGGAAAGGGATCGGCCATAGTCAACTCGGTTGACCCAATGGTAAAGAGAGAGGCGAAGTCTGAGATAGTCCCATTATCAAGGGTCCATAGGTAACTATTGCCAAAGGAAGGGGCATTGGTTACGAAGCTGCCAAATTTACCTAAGGATGTTAAAGTCAATAAGTTTGGCTCTACTTCAGGTAAAGTCCATTGTCTAACTCTATTAAGTACATGTTGATTCTGATCGCGAAGATGGATTTCAATCGCATGGTTCGGTGATCAGAATTTTGGGCTATTACTTAAGAGTTATGATATTTATATTGCTTAGGAATAGATAACAACAAGGTTTTAATATGGATTGTAAGGATAAGTTTTTCCGCAAAGTTTAGAAAAAGGTTTTGATTTTATTTATTTTAAGTATCCTTACAATGGCATTTGTGAAAAGTTGTTGCTTATAAGATTCCATTGATAGCAATATTGGAAAAATGGATTTGATTCTTTCGGTTGTGGTAGTGTCTAATATTACCAAATAAGAAAAGATTCTCATCACCCAAGGTTCAATTGGACCGAAACTTGGAATCATGCAAGTTGTATAGTATGATGAATGAGAACTTTCAGCTTGGAAAATTAAGACTAATTCCTTATGTGAATAAGGAAAGGACTAAGGGATCGAGTACACATTCTTGTGCACTGGTCAAGTCCACCACAAAAGATCAAGAAGACTATTCGTCATGATTTACTTAAGTTCAGTAAATATGATTATACTTATAAGTTTAAGTATAAGTCTGTAGCATTGGAGAAGTTTCAATGTGAGACAGAACGAATAAGAAGAATCAAAGTATGGCAGAAATATAAAAGTTTCTCAAATCTGAAAAGATGGTAGAGTACTTTAGTATCATGTTTATGATCATCTTAATGATTAAGATACCATATCACAATTGGTCCTCTAAAGTTATCTCTTATGACTAAGAAGAGGAGTCATGAATTGTTGAAATGGTTAAATCAAAAAGATGAGTCATACTTCGTTCCAAAACAATTCTTAGAGTCATACTCCAAGATTGTAACTTGAGTGACATATCTTAAAGAGGGTTTGTTAACACTAGTCAAATGTAAGAGTAAAAGGTTATCTACTCTTGTACATTTGAAATTGGTAAGTTGTGATGTTTTGGATAAAACAGAGACCAACTTAGGCCAATTGTGTAAAGTGTTAGTCTTGATAAAGAATCCGCACTATCTCTTGAATATTTGACAAGGGAGTCTTATATGTCAAGTGGGCAGTGCGAGTCTTAAAGCTCTTGAAAGTTTCAAGACTTAATCAAGAATAAAACCTAAAGTCCTTCACTAGCACACGACTTGAGGTTTATAACCTATCGTGTTGAAATTTTTGTGCCTATTCAAGTTGGATTTGCATAGAAGTTCTGAGAGTTCTCAATTGGTTGCACAACTACTTGGAAGCAATGGCAGGCACCTGAGCTACCAAATGGCAAGAATTTAAGATTGCACAATTTCAATCAATATGAGTTTGGATTTGTCACTAACCTTGTCTTGTGATTATGGTTTTGACAAATTCACATGGATAAGAACACATACACTATTAAATCTAAGTGTCATAAGGTTTCTCTCCGATTCATGAAAATGATGGTGAGGAAACACTTTCACTAAGTAGATTTTAGCTAGGTAGCAATTATGATATTTGCATTCTCAAAGTCGTTAGTGGAGCGTGTGTGGTTTACCGGCACACTAACATGAACTTGTGAGAAGTGGCAAAGGTCTAAACAATTGAGACTATGATTACGACATCCCTTTTCATAGTTCTAAAATTGTTTAGACACACATGTGAGCTATCTAAGAGAGGTGTATGATTTTGATAAAGTTTTATCAAAACAATCTAGTATCAGAAATCTGAACTTTGGTAAGAAAGTCAGCTGATTTCTGAGTACATGTCAAAGCTAGTGGGAGCATAAGTGTTATGCTAATAATCATCATGTTAGTGGGAGCATGATAATTATGACAAAGGTTGCAAGTTAGCAATGTTAATTATAGAAAACAAAAGTTTCAATTCGTGAGGTTGCAGGGGTTGAAAAAGTTGTTTTGCTATAATTAAGGGAGAGGAAATTATACTTCATTTCAATTCTAAAAGCATAGATTGAGATTTTAATCGTATTTAATCAAGGATATATATATATGAATTTCATGTTGGAATGGCTCAACATAAGGAAATTCTATATATGGGTCCATTATTTGCGTTCTAAAATTCGATTATGATTACGACATCCCTTTTCATAATCTGAATTTTGAGAACTTGGCAAATTGAAATGGAAATATTATAGCAAAAAACTGGTTTAGTCTTTATGTGAGACATCATGAATCGTGTCCCATATGCTTCGGATATAGGATCGATTACATGTGCTATATTCATCCTTTCTAAAATTTTCCAAATGCCTGGGGCATTATGAAGGGAAAAGGTATAGAATTGGATATGACTAAAATGATTAAGAAATTGTCGAGGACAATCTAAGGTTTACCAAAAATTGGTTGCTCAAGGACAGTTGGAAGTATAATGTTAATTCTGGAAGGACCATATTGACATAATCTGTAAGGAGGCAACTCTTGTTCAGAAGTGATAGTCAAAATGGAATATGGAAATGTTTCAAAGTTAGAAATTATTCAATCTGTGTAAGATTAGGAAACTTAATGAAAGAAGGATGTTTCCAAGGAGCTGATCTCCTTTGGAATACTCTGTAATGATTGTTGTCAAGTCTTTCTGACTTTGTGCATAATCATTAAGAGGATCAATGCATATAAGTTTAGAATCTAACGGATTTCAGTAAATGGCATGAATTTGGAATTCTTGCATTTGCAGTAAGGATTTGGGACTGTGAAAAGAGGATCATTGGAGTGATGTTCAATTGATCTATTTTACAAAGTAAAGATCATAGACAAACATAGTATGCATACTTGGTGTATGGCATGACTAGTGTTTAGAAAACATAGTGTACATGCTTGGAGCATGGGACAACTATTGTTTTAAATTCAAGTATAAAGTTGATAAAACCGAAACAATGAATAATGAGTAATCAGTATGGTGATAAATAAAAGTGTTTATTTATATTCATAGGGTTTGATACCATATTTGATTCATTTATTCTTGTGTTTCACTTTGCATGTTTTGACTTCCAGAATAACTAAGTCGCTCTTCCTGAATGATTAAGTTATTCAAACCATCCACAGTCGGTCATATGTTGGAAGTAGATATGAATCAAGACTGTCATGGGTTGGTTTGTAGAGGTCCAAGTTGGTGGACAAAGTGGTGCTACAACACTCATGAGTGCTCATAAGTTCTGAGTATTGGATTCAACCCGCGCTCATTTGAATCACTTCATGGATTTTATCACGAGTGATCATGAGACGATAATATCTTATATTCTTCAAACCTAGAGATATGAGTTGTTACTATGAGTTGGTTATACATTGATTGCACGAAAACGCATTGGTAACTCGATGTTATAAAACGTGCCTTTGTGTATGATTCAACAAGTAGTAGAACAAGCCATATGAGTCGAAGTTTATCCATTCCTTTTACCTTCGGGATAAAAGCGATATCTGTGGGCCACTCGATGATTTAAAGATGATACATGTGAGTGCTTGGCCAAGCCAGGACTGATTTGATTTGTTCAATCAGTCAGTCATCATGAATCGGAAATCGGGAAACAAAAAATGGACAGAGAGAATGATTGATAATCCATGTCTCAGTCCATATGATATCTAGAATGGAGGAATATATGATCCCTTATCTAATAGACAAGTCATTGACAAAGGTCAGAGTTCATCAACAAGGTCAGAGTTCGACAGAAGCTTTTGAGAGCTACGATTGCTGATCGGTTCCTGAAGTCATACGCAATAATAGTTTTAGACTTATCCAAGTGGGAGACTGTTGGATTAATGTCTAAGTCCATAACTATAATTGGTAAGACTTGACCCGACCCGGCATGGTCCATTTGGGTTGCATGGCATCATGCATTTGGATAGACTATAATGAGAGAAATAACACTTAAGGTTGGTTAATATATTATAAGTTCTAATATATATTAATAAGGTTATGTAATTAGTATTGATCAAGAATTAATTTGGAATTAATTAAGTGATCAAAAGGAGACTAATTAAATATATGGGTTGATTGTGTAAATCATTCATTCTTATATATGTGGGCTTGTGATCCAAGATTCCTTATGTTGGACTAAGTCCATGGGGTGACCCATGGATACTCCATGGAGGTTAAAATCCATGGAGCATAAGGAATGGGTAAAGTTATGAGTTACATGGTGTAACCCTAATAGCCACCATATAAAAGAATCCCATGGCTCAAGAAATTGTGCACTAATGTGTGAGTGTGAGGGCTAGACGATTTCAAGGAGTGTTCAAGTTTCTCTCAAGTTATTCCAAGTGTATTTGGTGTTGTGTGAACCATTTGAGGTGTCACACTTGGGGCACTAGGCACTCAAGCTTCATGAAGACATTCTACATCAAAGAGGTATGTATTCTATCTTGTTATATTTATTGTTTTGTATGATAGATTAGGATAATACCTTGGATGTTCATAATTGTATGTATAATAGAGAAAACATAGATCCAAGGTATTTAGGGTTGCATGTACACTTAGGAGTGTTAGAATGCTCATAACCCAACATATAGATGCGTCTTATCAAGCCCACAACCAGACACATGCAGCTCTGACAAAGAAGGGATCATGCTTAATAGGTTTGGAAAGTTCCATGCCAAACCATGATTAAATCCAGAAAGACTGAGGAATGTTAGGGATGTCATGTTTTGAAGAAGGCCAGGGAGTGGACCTTTGAAAGAATTGTAGCCAAGATCGAGGTGTTTGATGTTGGGAAGCATTCTACTTGAATTAAGAAAAGCACACAGATTAACAGTGGAAAGACTACATCCCCTCAAACTTAACTCTTTTAAGGAGGGAATCATGTGAAACACCATGTCCCAGTTGTGTGCTCCACTAAGATCCATGGAAGTCAGGTAAAGAAGCTCGAGTGACGAAAGGCCAAAAGCCCATGCCATATCATCTGCCTTGAGTTCATTATACTTTGAACTGAGATCAAGAACCTTTAAATTAGAAAGATTTCCAATGTGAGGAGGAATAATACCACCAAAACTAGCATAAGAGAGATTGATGTAAGTCAACTGTTTCAAGGATCCAATGAACTCAGGGATCCGACTTCCTTGGAAAAAATTCCCACTCAAGTCGAGGTATTTGAGATGCCTCAACTCTACCAAAGAAGAACTCACCTTGTTACCAGCTAAGTAATTGTCGGAGTCAGGGAAATCTCCTTTGAGATGAAGGCGTTGAACATTTCTAGTGACACCATCACAGCGGATTCCTCTCCACAGGCAACACTCATTTCCAACCCATGATGACAACATTCCTGAGTCATATTTGACACTAAGTTTGAAGTTGAGAAGAGCAAGTCGCTCTTGCTCAGAGCAAATGACACTAACATTTCCAACCCCCAAACAAGTAAATGTGGCTGCAAACAAAAACACACATATGAAAATGAGATGGATAAAACCCCTCGGGTTCCTCATTATCAAATTTTAACTCAGTTTTAGTTTAGAAGAAAGTTTAAGTAGAAAGATGGGTTGTGATGATGAACCATTGGGTTATTTTGATCAAGTAACCACAAACTTACATTTATAAAGCCATAAATTAATGAAGAATAACTTGTTGCAATATTGAAAGACTTGGAAGTCATTTAAGAAATTGTAACCACAAACTTATATTCTTGTGTCTCCATGGCGCACACAATTGAATAACAGCAGAGTATTTGACAAACAAGCATTTCCATTTTAGTAAAATCATAAATAGATTATAAATTTTTGTAAATGATAGTTACAGTTATAAACTTGGAATTGGGCTACATACATTTAAACCCGTGGGTAAAATTTAAAACCGTGGGAAAATATAAAACAATTAGATGAGTTGAGCAGGTCAAATGAGTGGAAACCTACCTATTGTATGATCTAATGCTTAAGCTTCTAAATCACAATATTTAGAAATCATATTATTAATTTGTTATTCTTAAGTCTAAATAAAAACAATGTTCAAGATTACTAATAAATATGTTCACACTTTCTGATACATAAGAGGTCCATTTAGTTTTATTATTAGTTTTTGACACTACATTGGCCTCCCTAAATCACGTGCAATATTCATTTTGTTTATTTGTGTTATTTTCTTATATGAAAATAATAATTTTAATTTATCACAACAAAATTTCAAGTTGCAAACTAAGTAGTACATCATTCACTTCTACAGTACTCAAGTATTCAAGAAAATGTCACTAAATACTCCATGTGATTATTATGATGGGAGACTTGGAATTCAATGGAAATTTTGTCTCCACATGCTTTTGGACTTTTTCTATATTTACTTTTCCCTGGGGCACACATAATAGTTTTTGGCCACAAGACATGGAAGTCGGTTGTTTATTTCTATCCGTAAACTTGTATTGTTAGTCATGGGCTAGTTTTCTTTTCCTCTCCATCAAAGAAAGTGATATTTAGCTAAATCTATTCCCATGTCACATGTAAATGCATTTGCCCACAAAAACAATTTAGATGAACCACATAAAACACAGAATTTGACAAACAAGCATGTCACACGTGAGAGCAACCTTAAAATACTACTAGTCAACAGAACATTGGAAAAACAAACTTGTATTCCTTTTGATAATTTCAAACATAAATACTAATTATATAGAAAAACGTGTGTCAGTTTATAAAATAATCAAATTCACCTCGTATGATAAAGGATGCCCGGCTCCCCTGTTCCGATAAAATCCTTGTCCGGGCTCTCATTTAGTTGATTTTTTTTTTACCTATTTTGACATTGTCCCATAGTTTTAGGCTTTGGGAAATATATAAAATATTCGCAATCTCATTAATTAACATCATTTAGTTCACTTAAATCACCATTATCCAATTTATTCGATAAATTCCCTGAATTGACAAAATCAGGTCACTAAACACAATGTCTTGATTTAGATTACATCCCAACATCCAGTTCTTGCAACCACTAATTTAACACATCTTAAGCAAACTTTACAAATATAACAAACATACCTTGACTAAGTCGGCTCCGAGTTCACTGATTTCTCCTCAATATTACTATGCATAAATCGACGTGCCGCTCAAAAAAAATTTGCATACTAATGAGATCAATCTTAACGAATTCTCCTTTTTCCATCTTTAGCTGTAGAGGGTGTTTGTTACCTCAAAATGACTAGGCAAAATGATTTATTTCAAAAAAAGATTATTTTGATAAGTGTTTATGTTAGAATTTATGTTGAAATTAACAAGTCAATTGGTTTTTTTAAAAAGGAGTAAATTACACGAATAGTCCTCGTGCATGTGTCAAAAGACATTGGTAGTCACTTAGTCCATAATTTCAAAAATTAACTCGGGCCATCATTCATTTATTAAAAACTTACATATTTCATCCATCCAGACATAAAAAAAACTAATTCGTCCTTAATAATTTCTTTTTGAATTTTTTATTTGTTTATTAGTTTTACATTTCAAAATAAATCAATAAATAAATAAATAAACAAACATCCCCCGTTCATCCCTTGGATGCCGGAGCTCCGCCCCCTTCCCCCCCCCCCCCCCCCGCGCACCCCACCCGTTTCCTTTTCCCCATATTACTTTCGTCCCCCGAGTTCTCATGAAACTGGAACAAAAATGGCGAACCTGATGAAGCTACTATAGCCCACCATCGATCTTCTTTGTCACCCCTTCTTCTTTTCCATCGACCCGACAACCATCGACCCGACAACCACCGGTCAACGTAATCACCTCCGCAACTCGCCATCAACATCGTAGCTCACCACCACCACCAGATATATTCTTCAATTTTTGAAGGTACGGGCGTTGTCGTTGACGTATAAGTCCAAACTAGCAGTTATCGTCGCCCAACACTAACACCACTTTACTTCATGGGAGGTTTGAGACACTGACGTTATCAGGCATGGTACTCCCGCCACAGGTGCCACCCAATGTTTGTGGGTTATCGGTATTTTTGGCAGCCGGAGGGGGGAAGTGGTGGGTGGGATCTCAGTTAGTACATTAGTTTCTTCTAGTCCGATGGTTCTTGTGGCGGTGGCTTCAATCTTAGATCTGAGATGATGAAGGTGAAGGTTTGAAACCATATGTGGCATCGATCTGAGACGATGGAGCGCACTGGAGATAGAAGAGGGAGTTAACAGATCAGATAAGAAAGAGGCAGGGAGAGAGAGAGAAAGAGAGACAGAGAGAGAGAGAGATCAAGGAGGGTTGTGGTCCATCAATGATTAAAGATTTTGGTCAGGCAACTCATTGCTAGAGTCTTATTCGGGGATCGATAGCGGAGTTATTTTCGGTGGTGGTGTTTGTAGCAGATTTCAATGACATAGTTTCTTCTTACACAAAATTGATTTACCTAACTTTGACACTTTATGTTTTCCCAATCCATCTGACACATCTCTCGTCCCTTTTAATGTAGGTTTTCCAGGAATATTCTTTAACACACTATTTTGGGATATTTCTTAATTCAGGGTTTGTGGGCCGTAATTCGATCAAGTAAAGGCTTTAGGCCTTTAGTAAGTAAAGCGTAGACCTTACTGAAGGTTGATAATAATGGTTATGAGATCTAAGCCCTTGATTCGTGTGCTGGAACCGAGGGTAAAATGGGAAAAGTTATATGTCAGGCTTCTTGCATAGATTATGGTTTTAGTTCTACATGCGGTAAGCCAAAAGTAACTAGATAGAATTCTGATGCTATTCAATACCTTATAGTGCATATAAAGAACACCAAGAACGAATTTGAAACGAAGAAGTTATTGTTGTTTGAAGTGGAGTTGGAAGTTGGGGGTTTTTGCCGTGCGCAAGGTGTAGATGCTGAATGAGGAACATGATTTTAATGATCTACGCATGGCATAGGTTTTTCTACGCATGACATAGTCGCTTCTGAACAAAACCCTAATCTTAAGGCTTTGATCCCTATTTAAGGGCTTTAACTTCTTGGAACCCTTCCTAATTATTAGCCTCCATTACCTCATATCATTCCCTTGAAACCGTAGCCACCAATTGTGAGTTTTTGAAGCATTAGTGTGATTTTTATATGTATTCTTGAAGAAGAAGTCCATTGGAGAAGCAAGTGTGTGGTCCAAGCTTTGTAGTTTTGGACTTTGTACTTCATCACCTATTTCCATAAGGTATAAAGCTTGCATCTTGATGTTCCTTTAGTTAGATCTAATTAGCTCATGGGTTTTTATTCCTTTGTCCCTCAACCTCGGTCCTTATGAGTATGGGTTAATCCAAACCATTTGAATGCCTCCTTTTGATATTTTTGAGGTTATAGATGTTGTATTAGGTGTCTAATCTCATAACTATAATTAGTATACATTTAAATTGATAGTAACACAGTCCTTTTGGTTTGCCCTCAAGACTAGCAACTAGACAAGATTATTTTGGAGAGAGATGTTGATTGATTTGTTATTTGATTAATAAATTGAAATAAATAATTTATTAATATATTATGAAAATAATATATTAATTAGAAATAGTAATATTTAATTAATATTTAATCAGAAACTAATTGGAACTAATTTTAGGATTAAAAGAATTAATTAAAAGTACAGGGACTGAAGTGCAATTGTTCAATAGTTGAGCAAGAGGCAATCCAGAATCCTACATAGGCTTGGACGGTTTTCTTATGACCTAAGGGTTCTATAATAGTATTTGGTAGATAAATATTAATGTGGATAACTACCCGGTTTAAGATTATATTAGATTATGGCTTATCTAGGTTTCCTGGCTGCACTATAAGTAGGGCATAACCCTATGATTTTCGGCCATCCTAATCTTTGGAAGACCTAGCCAAAAATTTGAGCTTCCCTCCTTATTCTCAATTATATTCCATTGTTAGTGTTGGGTGTGAACCATTAGAGGCGCGATATTTGTGGCGCGTGCTCTTAAGGCTTCAACAACACAAGGATTTGGATTGTTATTACAATATAACAATAAAGGTATCTTTCTCCTAACCCTGATTGTGTATTTCGACTATATACTAGTACGCTAATGTTTTTCTATTTTGTTGTTCAAGTTGTATGTTCAATTAGAGAAAAGTGTAGATCAAAACTATTTAGGGTTGCATGCACACATATGATTATATGTTTTGTATAATACCTATTAGTGGTATCAGACCATAGGCTTAGTTTTCTATTGAATTGATGCAATGGTTGAACTTGAACAAGGAGAAGCAAACAGAATCGTCATTCTGTTCCACAAACACGGCGTGGTGTTCTTCTACCACGGTGTGTTGGTCTGTGAAATCGTCCAAACACGGCGTGGTTATTGTTTACCACAGCATGTTGGACAGTTAGATCCACCAAATTCGGATTTTTTTTGGCATATCTCATGATTTGATTGGAATAATTACCTTAAATAATGTTTTATTTAAGTAAAACTGAATAATTATCTAAGTAATTGGATATCCTTATCTTGAACTCATGATTTGTTTATTTTTAATTTAATTAATTGAGTATTAATTTTGAAATTTTAAAATATAACCCTGGTATTTTGAAAAGTTTAAAATACATGCTTATGGATCTTATTATTGATTTAATTAAACGATTAATTAAAAGATAATTAATAAATCCATAAATGGTTTAAATTTAATTAAATTAAAAGTTTAATTTATTAAAATATTAAACCCTTGCTATTTTAAATATTTTAAAATACACCTTATACTATGTATATAATTAAAAGTTTAATATATATATTATATGTATAAGAATAGTTAGTCAAATTGCTAGTATGCCTCATTTACGAAGCTACTATATAAGGGGAGTATAAGGAAACTGCTTATGAAATGGTAGTTGAATGAGTGTCCACTTTCACTCAGCGCTTACTTGATTAGTGGATGGTCGTTAGAGGAACGGGTTTGGTAGGAAAAATTAATTCTCATTAAAAGTATAATGCAATTAAAAGGTAACTAAAACTATTTTATTTAAAATCTCACTCTTAGTTACTTTAGGAAAATGTGAATTTGTATGCTAATCCATGAAATTGCACATTACACTTTATAAGTCGTTAGTGGAGCGTTTGTAGTTAACCAACACACTAATGTGGGACTAATAAAGGGTGGTAATGGGTGTCTCGAAAACTATCATTGATTAATGGAGCATGTGTGGCTAATCGGCACATTAAAACGAGATGATAAATGACTTCGAGAGTACCAAGCTAATTGGTCTGGTTATTCACATCTCGTTTGTGATCCTCGGCATCCCAGTCACAAAAGTGAGAGCATAATCGAGATTAAACATGTCATTGATTAGATTCAATGAATCTCAAAAGATCTAGGAGTTTCATAAGATTGAAATTGGTAAAAGCCTTACCTACCTAAAATAGATTCGAATTTGATTACGACATCTTTCTTCAAAGTTCGAATTGAAAATATGGATGCTAGCCTTAATTTAAATTTATAGGTTAATAATTAAGGATTAAATATCAACTAACTTGAATTATCTTTTCTCCTATTATAGATGTCAAGTCAAGACAACAATGGTATTCCTAATTCTTTTGGAAATGGTCTTCCTCTACCATCTGAAGATGATCTTCTACATTCTGATCAAGGTGAAAGGATGTTCCCTTCTTCGAACAATGATGGAATTGGATATCATGCTTCTACAACTCTTCTTCCTCCTCCTCCAATAACTCTCCCCATGTCACGAGTTGAAAGATACGTAACGAATCAAGCCCTATTGGCATGCAAACATAAAGATGGAAATTTTGTTTGTACGCATGTTCTGAAAATGAAATCGTACATTGATAAATTGGAAAAATCAGGTGTCGTTTTATATAGGGAGCAAGCCATTGATTGTGTTCTCCTTTCACTTCCTAAGTCATATGAATAGTTCATCGAGAACTTTTATATGAGCGACCTCGACGTGACCGTAATTGATCTGACACATATGTTGATTGTTGCTAAAGCAGAAATGCTTAAGAGCACAAGTGAAGCAAAAGTGTTTGAAGGACCAAATTATAAAATTTCCATGGACATGGACAATGGTGGTCCAGAACATATTTCTCTTCCCAATGGAAAGGGATCAGCCAAGGTCGAACCTTTTGATCGTATGGTGAAGATAAAGGCTGGTTCTGAGATAGTTTCATGTGCAAACCCCAAAGATTCCATATGTTTCTATTGACATTTGATGATTAAGTAATAGAGATTGATTTATGATTTAAGTTTACTATCTTGTGTCAATTGTTTACTATTGTTTCACTTTTGCATGTTTTACTTCCTAAATGATATGATTATTCAAATTATCCACAGTCGGTCATACTTTGGAAGTAAGTAATGAATGAAGACTGTCATGAATTGGCTTGTAGATTGTCTAAATGCTTAGACATAGCAAAGGTTTGATGCAACATTCATGAGTACTCATGAAATAAGATTTGAGTATTGGATCAAACCCATGCTCATTTGAATTACTTCATGGAGTTTATCACGAGTAATTGTGAGACGATAATATCGTATAATCTTTAAACCGAGATATATGAGTTGTTGTTTACGAGTTGGTTGTGCATTGATAATGCGTAAATGCATCAGTAACTTGATGTTATAAAACATATTATTGTGTACGATTTGATGAGTAAATAGTACAAGCATATAAGTTAAAGGTTATCTGTTCATTTTATCCTACCAGGGTAAAAGCGATATCTTGGTCCCCTCTATGATTTTGTGTTGACTTATGTGTCGAGCCCAGTCAGGACTGAATTGATGTGTTCAATTAAGTTCCTTGTCAAGCAAATCAGAAATCGGGAAACAAACTGTTGGACATTGAGAATGATTTTGTTCCATGTCTTTTTCCACACGATATCTTGCAGAACGGAGGATTATATGATCCCTTATCTAAAGGACGCGTCATTTACTAGGTCAGCGTTCGACAACGGCTTTTGAGACCTACGATTGCTAATCAGATTCTGAATTCATACTTGCATTTTTAGTTATTAGACTTATCCAAGGGGGAGACTGTTGGATTAGGTATCTAAGCGCATAACTATAATTGGCATGTACTTGATCTGATGGTAGCATGGTCCTTTTGGGTTGCCTTCACCATAGCAACTTGACAAGATGACTTCGGAGATAGAGGTTGTTTAATGATTTATTAATCTATTATAAGAATAATATATTAATGGGAAATCTTATTTTTTAATTATTATTTAATCAGAAATTAATTTGGTATTAATTTTGGGATTAAAAGGAACTGATTAAATGTAAGGGGACTGGTTTGCAAATCATTGATAGTTGCATACTGGGATGCTGGACTTCCTTGTAAAGGGTTGGACGAAATCTATAGGAGGCCCTACAGAAATCGTCCAAGGCCTTCCAGAAAGGAGTCCATGGGCTGACTTGGAGGCTAAGTAAGGAATTAGGGTTTCACCTGGAAAGCCTAGCAGCCACAAGTATTTAAAGACCCCTAGACCTCTAGATTTCGGCCACTGCTTCACAAGGTGTAACCCTAGCCGAATTATTGTTTCTCACTCACTCATCCTTTTGCTTTTGGTGTTTGTGATTCCATTAGAGGTGCAACACATGAGGCACTCAAGCTTTCAAGAGTCAAGATCATCCGAGGATTACTTGTTATTACGAGATAACAAGCAAGGTAACATTCTAACCCTATTTTCATATAGATCTCGATTTTTGTATGCTTGTATTAGGGTTAATGCTTTGGAATTTCTATTTAAATGTATAACTACAGAAAAACTTAGATCCAAAGCATTAGGGTTCCATGAACATATAGGAATGTTGTTATGCTCAAAACCCATCAGTGGTATCAGAGCCTAGGATGTTTTTCAGTTATATTTGATGCAATAGTGAACTGTCCAAATAGATTTAATGGCACCTAATGAACTCAACGAGTGCCATGAGGAACTCGACGAGTTGGATGAACTCGATGAGTTGACTCGTCTGTTAGCTGATTTTCCGAATTTTTGATCTATTTTGGATGAGGATAATTACCATAACTTGTTTTTATCATAATAAATTGATTTTATTAAATGATAATCTGATTTCCTTATCCAAATAGATGGATTTGGTCAAATTTTAAGATAATGGAAATGGTGGGCTTTTGGGCTGCGTAAGGAAAAAAATTTAGATTAAGCAAAGTTCAATCCATGAAGGAGAACTATGTAACGCCTGCAGATTTCGGCTAGTCAATTTAGAGACAATGAGCATCAAAACTGAGTTTTTGATGTCAGATTATTTAGAAGGATTAATCTTAACCAAGTTATAGTATATGTTACAAGGGTTTCGTACATATAAAGAACGCCGAAATCCAAGTTATAACGAAGAAGTTATGGTCCGTCGAACATTCACGACAAAACCGGCACGACACTGTGTGACGTAAATAGTGAATTTATGATAGAGTGCATCTTAGCCTTAGATATCTAAACAAAAGTCGTAGTATACATTAAACCCATAGCGTGCATAAAAAGAACGCCCAAATCTGACTTCGTATGAGGAAGTTATGATTTTTCAAATATTTGGCATAGCAGTGTATAGTCAGGAATTCGAATATTAGATCACGTGGTTTTTGGCCAACGCGACCTAAATGAGAATTGAAGATCTCATTAATAGGGACTCAAAGATAAAAAGACATATGAAAACGGAGTCCGTATGTAGAAGTTATGAACTTTACGTAGCCATTTAACAATATAACATCTCATACTGTTAAATTTAAAATCGGTCGAGAATTAGCCGACGGAGTCAAAAGGAAAGTTGTAGATCTTGTTTATAACTACGCCTGGATATAAAGAACGTCGAAAACGGAGCTCATATGCGAAAGTTATGAATTTTCAAAGATTGATTGTTTTACCTGCTGTGTTCGGCGCCACGTGTCAGCACCAGGCGAAGCCTTGGAGCCTACGCAAGTCCACGACGTGAATTCAAGTTTCACGACACAAATTCGCCCCAGACAGCCTATAAATAGAGGGCCGGGGGAAGCTCATTCCTCACACCTTTAACCCTCTATTTCTCTCTCTAAACTCTCTCTCTCTAACCACCCAAACCCCCCCTCCCCCCCCCCCCAAAGCCTAGGGTAACTCCCTAGCACCCGAAGGAAGCCTCGGAGCTCCTGACGGCTCCGAGAAGAAGAGCTTTCGGCTCAAAAACTCTGCTTCAGCAAAGCCCGGTTTTGAGAAAAACCCGTTGTAAGTAAGCTACGCCTACCCTACCTTAAGTATGGCTTATGTTTAAATATAGTAATGTTATTAGGACCTTATAATGAGTATTTGGGCTATTATTATGAGTTATATAAGTGTCGTTATAATATCTTTTTAACCACTCGCGGTACGGGGAATCCGGTTTGAAGGGCCGCTTGGGTTGCTGGATTCAGAAGTGCTATATGCCAAAATGATCATGCCCTTCGGTGTTTCATGTCTGGCCCCTGTCTGTACATAGTGGGTGAAGAGTATTGTGTTAACGCTTATATAATAATAATAATAGCAAGACTATTAATTTGTGTCGGTTAATATTAGACTAAAATCTAGTGGTAATGATACTAGGTTTGGTCGAGGGAAATTTTTTTTAAGTAAACGAAGTGTTGTCCGAGTACCGAGTCACCACCTTATCAGGTGAGTGCATAGTTACTTTCATCTTACACATATATATGAAGTATTTTATATAAATTGCATGATATGTGTGCATATTATCTGTATACTTGCTATCTATGCTGGATGAACGATTTTATACATGATTTAAATGATTTAAACTGTATATGTATTTTATATCTACAAGATATGTTGGGTAAAACATGGGTAGATAAAATATGAGTTGGATGATGAGATGAGAGGTGATATAGACCATGGGATAAGGGTGAAAGGTGAACAATGAGAGAAGCCTTTTACCCAAGCGTCGGCCCCAACATCTAGCAGAGTATGCATGACAACCACAAACTATTCTAGACAGTCCAGTGGAACACTAGTAGGCTCGCAACCTGTAGGTGTTGTGAACGATGTGTTCACCGGTGTACTCTAAAAACCCATTGACATCTATCACGAGTGGACTCTCGAAACGATACTGTCAATAAACGAGATAAACCTTGCCGACTATGGATTTAGTGCCTGTTGAGTAAACCCTGGCAACTATGGATTTAGTGCCTGTTGAGTAAACCCTGGCAACGATGGATTTCGTGCTTATTCCTTAGGATAACCGTTAGGAATAAATGAACGAGGAATAGCTGATTCTTAGGGTAGAATAAAGAAGATAACGGGGATGGGTAATTGGGTTGATTGTTTGATGTTCAAACATAATAATTATATTATTGTGGGTTGAAAAACCTATGTACTCACCAGGTTTCCCAACCTGGCCCACTCAAGCTTATTTGTATCACAGGTGTCGATATGAAATTACATTACACCGAGAGATTAAAGAGATGTAGATCACTGGTGTAAATGAATGTAAGTTCTGTTTATGCTTATGTTTTTGTATTGACGGTGACATCCTAAATGTTTTAAAATGAATAAAAAATACGTTTCTTTGGAAATGTTTTGATAACGTATTTATCATGTTTTTCTGGGAACAAATTTTGCAACATTTTTATTTAAAGAGGTACTCTGATTTTTATAAAGCATAAACAAAATCGATCTTTTCTGGCCGTGAAAATTGGGATGTCACAGTTGGTATCAGAGCATTAGTTTAAGAGAACTAGGAATAAGGATTTATTTCTTGACTTAAACTTAGAATGTTAAGCGATGATCGTGAGGAGTGTGTCTAATGAATTTAGGTAATACACCTGAATAGACACAAGCACTAGCTTATTTAGGGAAAATGCCTAACATGCTTTTATGTGCTAAATGATTTATGATATGCATTATATGATCGGATCTTTGGTATGTTGCCGACCGGATCTGGAAACTTTATGTGTTCAGATTTGTAAACGTTTAATTACGGTATTAGAAATGGCATGTAACTTTTCGGAGTGATAGGGAGAATTACACGTCGATCGTAAATAAAATCTTCTCTATCTAAATTCTCATTACTCCACACCGAATGTCTAAATTCGATGTATAGATCGACATGGTAAGCACTCGAAGCGGATTCGGAGACAGTAACTCGCAGCCTAAGCCACAAGTGAATGAACACACACCAGAAGTAGCAGCTGCACCTGAGCCAATCACGATGACATGAGTACAAGCAATGATGCGGATGATGTTGGATCAGCAGATGGAAGAGACAAGGCATCTACTTCAACAAAGTAAGGACGAACTTATTGTGCCAGCACGCCAAGCACCTACTCTTGAGGCAGCCATCTGGGTTGGAATTCGAAAGAAAAGGTAATTTGAGGGATCTTTAAGGTCCAACAGGAACAAAATTTTCTCACAGTCTAGAGGAGGAAGAGGTGAAGAAAAATGGTGTAACAAGTATGGAAGGAAACACAACGGGAGAGGCCCTAAGGGAGTAGCCTGCTTCAAATGTGGGAAGATTGGTCACTATGCCCACAAATGTTCAACCAAGGAGGAAGTTTTCCTTAAGTGTAGTGGAGAGGGACACTTCAAGCAAGATTGCCTGATGAGAGCTACAACGCCAAATGTACCGCTGAAGCACTATGAGAGATGCGACGAAGAGGTGACTTGCTACAAATGTGGAAAGACAGGGCATTACGCCAGCAAGTGCGCATCCAACAAGAGGGTGTGATATGGATGTAACAAATAAGGGCATATTTCTAGAGACTGCCCAAAGAAAAATGAAGCAACGAATGTGCCGCCAAAGCCGAAGAAAAGAGCATTCCAGAGGATCCTTGACGGAGCTACTAGAAATTCAAGGATTCAGGAGTGCAGGCTTGATAGCCAATGGGATAGTATCATATGATGTAGCCTATTAGAGGCATAGTCTAGGGTGAATTTGAACACCTATGTAATCGTTTCAAGGAATAATATAAAACCTTCGTTTTGTTATCTGGCGTGTTAAAGTTGTTATGTGATTTTCTTGTGTGGTGACTTGGATAAACTGCGAGACAATACTTAGAACGAGTATGAGTAGTTGTGAATGGTAGTAGAGGCCTATACTACCGGAAGCACAGGACTCACACTTGGATCAGGGAAAGTCACAAGGTTACCAAGAAGCTAGTAATTGATTTCGTATTATTCAAGTATGTCGTTACCATTGTTTCGGTAATGATTAAGAAGATGATTGTTATTTCAACCCTACTGGTCATATCAAATCGAGTTCGACTAAGATGAGTATGTTACGTGGTTCAGAGAACCAAGTTCGATGTCGCATCTGAGTTAAGCAGAAGATTGAAGTGAAAGATAGTCGAAGCAATTGTGATCCTTGTTAAAGTAAGAAGCTTGTAGCTAGAAATGCTATATGCTAAAATGTGATTATATCACATTAGAACATGAAGGAAGATATATTCCATTATGGAATTTGACTCTAAGAGGCCTGAGTCTAAGCATTACATCATACGATGAGAGGTCATTAGAACATGACCCATCGCTCTATTATGGTAATTGAAGGAAAGAAATTATCTTAAAAAGAAGGAGTCTCCAATAGGGATCAAGATTGTGACTTGAAGGTCACGATTGAAAGTCCAACATGAGATAGAGAGCGAGTGTAAGATCGAGCACTACCTACATTCAAGAAGACCAAGAGTTAGATACTCATTCGAATGAGCATAAAAGTTATGATTATTACCTAGGATGAACAGAGAACGTATGGAGTCATTATACAAGCCCTGTTTCGTTGATAATTCCGGGACGTAATCATCCTAAGGGGGTGATAATTGTATATGTTACAAGGGTTTGTCAATTTAGGGAAAACGAGCATCAAAACGGAGTTTTTGATGGAAGATTATTTAGAAGGATTAATCTTAACCAAGTTATAGTATATGTTACAAGGGTTTCGTACATATAAATAACGTCGAAATCCGAGTTATAACGAAGAAGTTATGGCCCGTCGAACTTTCACGACAAAACCGACACGACACTGTGTGACGTAAATAGTGAATTTACGATAGAGTGCATATTAGCCTTAGATATCTAAACAAAAGTCGTAGTATACGTTCAACCCATAGCGTGCATAAAAAGAACGCCCAAATCTGACTTCGTATGGGGAAGTTATGATTTTTCAAAGATTTGGCATAGCAGTGTATAGTCAGGAATTCGAATATTAGATCACGTGGTTTTTGGCCAACGCGACCTAAATGAGAATTGAAGATCTCATTAATAGGGACTCAATGATAAAAAGACAGACGAAAACGGAGTCCGTATGTAGAAGTTATGAATTTTACGCTGCTATTTAACAATATAATCTTCTCATACTGTTAAATTTAAAATCGGTCGAGAATTAGCCGACGGAGTCAAAAGGAAAGTTGTAGATCTTGTTTATAACTACACCTGGATATAAAGAACGTCGAAAACGGAGCTCATATGCGAAAGTTATGAATTTTCAAAGATTGACTGTTTTACCTGCTGTGTTCGGCGCCACGTGTCAGCACCAGGCGAAGCCTTGGAGCCTACGCAAGTCCACGGCGTGAATTCAAGTTTCACGACCTGAATTCACCCCAGACAGCCTATAAATAGAGGGTCGGGGGAAGCTCATTCCTCACACCTTTAACCCTCTCTTTCTCTCTCTTTCTCTCTCTCTCTAACCACCCCCCCAAACCCCCCCAAAGCCTAGAGTAACTCCCTAGCACCCGAAGGAAGCCTCGGAGCTCCTGACGGCTCCGAGAAGAAGAGCTTTCGGCTCAAAAACTCTGCTTCAGCGAAGCCCAGTTTTGAGAAAAACCCGTTGTAAGTAAGCTACGCCTACCCTACCTTAAGTATGACTTATGTTTAAATATAGTAATGTTATTAGGACCTTATAATGAGTATTTAGGCTATTATTATGAGTTATATAAGTGTCGTTATAATATCTTTTTAACCACTCGCGGTACGGGGAATCCGATTTGAAGGGCCGCTTGGGTTGCTGGATTCAGAAGTGCTATATGCCAAAATGATTATGCCCTTTGGTGTTTCATGTCTGGCCCCTGTCTGTACATAGTGGGTGAAGAGTATTGTGTTAACGCTTATATAATAATAATAATAGCAAGACTATTAATTTGTGTCGGTTAATATTATACTAAATTCTAGTGGTAATGATACTAGGTTTGGTCGAGGGAAATTTGTTTTAAGTAAACGAAGTGTTGTCCGAGTACCGAGTCACCACCTTATCAAGTGAGTGCATAGTTACTTTCATCTTACACATAGATATGAAGTATTTTATATAAATTGCGTGCTATGTGTGCATATTATCTGTATACTTGCTATCTATGCTGGATGAACGATTTTATACATGATTTAAATGATTTAAACTGTATATGTATTTTATATCTACAAGATATGTTGGGTAAAACATTGGTAGATAAAATATGAGTTGGATGATGAGATGAGAGGTGATATAGACCATGGGATAAGGGTGAGAGGTGGACAATGAGAGAAGCCTTTTACCCAAGCGTCGGCCCCCGTCATCTAGCAGAGTATGGATGACAACCACAAACTATTCTAGACAGTCCAGTGGAACACTAGTAGGCTCGCAACCTGTAGGTGTTGTGAACGATGTGTTCACCGGTGTACTCTAAAAACCCATTGACATGTATCGCGGGTGGACTCTCGAAACGATACTGTCAAGAAACGAGATAAACCTTGGCGACTATGGATTTAGTGAATGTTGAGTAAACCCTGGCAATTATGGATTTAGTTCCTGTTGAGTAAACCCTGGCAACAATGGATTTCGTGCCTATTCCTTAGGATAACCGTTAGGAATAAATGAACGAGGAATAGCTGATTCTTAGGGTAGAATAAAGAAGATAATGGGGATGAGTAATTGGGTTGATTGTTTGATGTTTAAACATAATAATTATATTATTGTGGGTTGAAAACCCTATGTACTCACCAGGTTTCCCAACCTGACCCACTCAAGCTTATTTGTATCATAGGTGTCGATATGAAGTTACATTACACCGAGAGATTAAAGAGATGTAGATCACTGGTGTAAATGAATGTAAGTTATGTTTATACTTATGTTTCTGTATTGACGATGACATCCCAAATGTTTTAAAATGAATAAAAAATATGTTTCTTCGGGAATGCGTTGACAACGTATTTATCATGTTTTTCTGAAAACAAATTCCGCAACATTTTTATTTAAAGAGGTACTCTGATTTTAATAAAGCATAAACAAAATCGGTCTTTTCTGGCCGTGAAAATTAGAGATGCACACAAAAACCGGTTTCACTATTCAAAACCGGATCCAATCCGAAACCGGATTGGGTCAAAACCGGTTTTGACCAAACCGGATTGGATCGGATTTAAAACCGGATTTTCAATCGGATCCTAATCCTATATTCCAAATCGGATTTGATACTAGATCGTAAACCGGATTCGCTAAAAACCGGATCCAAATCCGCCCGAAAATCCGATTAAAACCCACTAAAATCGGTTTAAACCGGTTTCAAATCGGATTAGAATTGGATTCGGATTTTGGTTGGAACCGGATCGGATTTTGACCGGATTCGGATCGGATTTTCACTGGATTCGGATCGGATTTTGACCGGATCGGATTTTTGATGGCGTATGCGAAACCGGATCGGATCAGATTCGGGTTTTGTGCATCTCTAGTGAAAATGGGGATGTCACAAACTAAATATGATTTTGGTTTCTCCTAAACCTTCTATTGTATCTATAGGTTGAAAATTAAAGTTCTACATGGATGGGAACATATGCACCTTCGAATCTAGGTGACAAAATGTTTCGGTCTAATTCATGAAAATGATTATGAGGAAACACTTTCTTTGATAGGTTTTAAGGATCTAATAAAGATCAACATAGATATTGGTTGTGTTAATTACATTCTCAAATTCACAATAGGATTACGTTATCCCTCTACATATTTCGAATTGTGAGGAATGGGAAGGAATTGTTTAATCTTGCATGAGATATGTTTATCACATCTTGAAAGGGTTTGAACACATACACTATCCGAATAAAGTGCATAAGCTTAAGAAGCCTAATTAGAGGCTTGATGAAGCATTGTAAAATAGGAATCTACACTTCCATGAGAAAGTCAAATGGTATTGATTTCTAGAAGTCCAGTTGATATCCGAGTATATGTCAAAGCTAGTGGGAGCATAATTGTTATGTTGGTACTGCACTCATACTTCTTTTCAAGTCTAAAGATTTAGATTGTATACAACCTAGTAAAAGGCATACCATGTTGAAATGTTTCTACAACAGACATTCTATATATGGAAATATTATAGCAAGGAGTTAAACCAATATTCGACCCTTGTAATAATGAGTCGAGTCCCATATGCTTTGGATATAAGATCGATTAATATTCGATTATTCTTTTTTGTCAAATACTTTTAGCATTGTGTGAAAAAAGGATTATAATTGCACGTGTCTAAAGTTGTCAAACAACTGTGAAGATCGTTCTAAGGTTTTACCAAAGAATTGGTTGCTTATGGACAGTTGGAAGTATGATATTGTTTGGAAACGACCATAGTGGCACGTTTTGGATTGAGATGATTCTTGGTCATAATTGATGGTCATATGGGAATGTGGAAATGTTTCCATAATGGGTGATGTTTGCAAAGTCTACATATGAGTTGGAAAATTTAAAGAAAAGAAGTGTTCAAGGAATGTACCTTGAATTTGATACTTCATAACCATGGAATTGTTCTGAATAACAAGTTCCAGTGGAACATTTTGTAATGTCGAAGGGTCGGTCGCTGTGAATTGAGAACCTTGACATCATAGAAAGACAACACATGTAGAGATGACATTCCACTACATCTTAGATAGTGACAAGAATTTGGAATCGTGAATTGAGCGTCATTGGAGTAACGTCCAATCGATCTGTTCACAAAGGAAGGACCATCGAGAGGCATATTATGCATGTTCATGACATGGCATGACTGATGTTATCTAATTCAAGAGGTTAGTTGGTTACTCGAAACATTATACAATAAAAATTCATCATTTTTATGGTGATTAAATAAATGGATTTATTTATGATTAATGGGTATGATACTGTAACGTCCCAAAATTTATAACCAAAAATTTCATTTTTGTATTAATAAAACCATCAACCAAACATGTTTATAAAAATCATAAAGGAAAATCAGAGTATATCAAAAATCATCTAAAAATATATCAGAGTCAAATAAGGCGGAAAACCATTGCATATGAGATGCGATCATCCCGAACTCTTCACTTTCGAACCGGAAGTACCTGAAACATAAACTGAAAACCGTAAGCACAAAGCTTAGGAGTTCCCCAAAATACACCATACCATACATATACGCCAGCTCAAGGCTCTACCGAGTCTATTTCACCTCCTGGTATATTTCACCACCGCGTCTATTTCAACTCAAATTTCAACTCAAGGTTGTACCGAGTCTATTTCACCTCCGACTCTATTTCACCCCTGAGTCAATTTCAGCTCAATCGGTATTTTTCAACCATACGAGTCTATTACACCCTCGGGTCTATTTCACCCCACATACATATAGCAAACATGTATACATAAATACAACAAGATTCACAAAGACAACAAACACAGACAACCCTAGTATCTTACAGTATAGTGAGCAAACTCACCTCGATCCAGTGATAAACAAATAGATGCTCGAGCTGGTGAACTTGAGAATCCCCACACTAATCAATTAAATAATACCCTAATTAATAATTAGGTCATAAGCCATAAGTGGGAATCTAATTCCTTAAAACTGACTCTTAGGGTAAAAGGCCATTTTCCCCTTCCCTTAACCTTAAACTACTACTCAAAATACCTAAAATACCCTTAGGTCAAACTTGGTCAAAGTCAACGGTGAAAAGTAAAAGTCAAGGTCAACCTAGCTAGTTGCCACGTCGTGGCCCTCCTTGGCCATGTTGTGGCTACAAACCGACAAAACAGGCGGGTCTTGACCCAGTCGCCACGCCGTGGCAACCTGAGCCACGCCGTGGTGATGAGTCTAGACAACTTAAACAATTAAGTCATTTCCTTCAACTACAAGAGCTCCAAAGCTCAGATTTGGTCCTTCCCAAGGTCTTGATGGATAAGTTTTCCAAATTTATCCCTCAAAACCCCTCAATAAGACAAAATCCCACACCCTAACCACTAATGGTAACTTAATGCATCAAGACTCTCATTAAGTACCTAATCCTTAAAGTTGCACCTCCAAATTTTCTAGAAGGGTTACATCCTCCCAAGAGACCTTAAAAATCATGGCTTTATGGTCTTTCAAGACCAATGCATGCCTTTTCCATTTTAGGTCAAAAATAGGGTTTAATGACCAAAACCCCATGCATGACATCAAAACTCGATTATAACCCAGATCCAGGACACTAAATATTCTATTTGACTTGGAGATTCATAAACTTCCAAAAATTATGAGATCCCACTACTTAAATCCATTAAAACATGGAAAAGGGGGAAAAATCAAAAGATCTAGTAACATGGAAAGAAAATGTTGGATCTTGGACACTCACCAAGGTCCATGAGATATGATAGCTGAAGAAATGATGCTTTCCAAGTGACCACCACACCAAGAGCTTCCTTCTCCTTAAAAAAGCATTAAGAATGAGCTCACAACTTTAATGGAGGCTAGGGTTACGATTTATGAGGTTGAGAGGACGATGGAGGCTGAAACCCTAGCCTTAATGTTGTTTATATTGGGCCCAATGCTCGGAATTAGTGTTTTCACTAAAACACCTGCCACGTCGTGGCAGCCGAAAACCACGTCGTGTCGGGTCATTTAAGTCTCACGATCCAAAATGTTTTGCCACGTTGTGGTGATGCTCCACCATGCCGTGATCACTGAAATTAAAGTTAATGCATAAAGAGTTGATTTTTACCTGGACTGGATGTTACATAATTAAACTGGGATTTTCCGCAACACAATAACTTAAAGCATAAAGAAAAAGTGTCAAGATCCCGATCTTTCTTGACTATTCTAGATCATTCCTACATGATCTATATATTTACAAGGGTCTAAAATATTCCATACTATTCTACGATGTCCTAGAGATGTCTAGGACGTTCTTGTGTTATCCAAGTCATTCCTGCATGATGTAGCGTTTTCTAGATCGCTCCAAAGTCTTCTTAGTTGTTATAACTTCGTCTAGCATCTTACTAACTATTCTGGTCGTTCGATCTTGTTCCAGGGACTTTTATAATTTTCTAGCATCTTTGAGGGTCTCGTAGTGTGTTCTTGCTTTCTCCGAAGACTCATTGAGTATTCTTGATCATTCCACGGTTCTTTAGACGGTCCTAGAAACTTCCGAAAACTTGGTTCGTGACATATGAGAGGCTTCCAAAACCCTTCTGGAACCTCGTAGAAATCGTCCAAGCTATGAGGGTTCTAGAATTAGCTCATTTGTTCAATAATTGAACAATTGCAGTTCAACCGTTACACATTTTATTAATTATAATTAATCCAAAATTAATTTCCAATTAATTCTGGTTAATTCTAAATTAATTCTGAACATTTTCTAATTAATTTAATAATCAAATAATAAATTAACAAATTATTTCCTCCCTCTCCTAAAATTGTTTCTAGTTATTTATAATTCTTAAGGGCAACCCAAAAAGGACTTTGCTTTTATTTCATAAGGTTATACCGATTTAGTTATGACTTTAGACACCTAGTCCAACAAGAAAGTCTTGATCGAGGGACCCAAACCGCATACAAACCAATGGATTTTATCCATCTCTGCAACAGGGTGACCAATAGCGGATAACTGACCACAAAAAATTTTAAACTTTTGTCCAAAACCAGAGACTGTGGAGGCACCTTTGGTAAGCCGACGAAGACTGTCACGAAGGGACTAAATGCGTTCAAATGATGAACTGATGTAGGCCGATTCTAGGCTAGCCAAATATCTCGAGTAATAGTAAACCCAAGAGACTCGGTAGCAGCCTCCTCTGTGAGGGAGGCATTGAGAAGCATGAATCGTCGTTGATCATTTTCTTACTAGGAGTAGGTTTGGTTTTTCTACTCAATGGAATTTTTAAATGGAGGAGATGTTTTCTCTTTGTTGAGAATGCTAGGTTGTTTAGAAGAGGACATGGCATGTGTCTATATTGAAAAAGTTTGTAAGTTTTTTCGCATTATTTTCTGGGCAAGTTTTTGGAAATAGCAACCTACTTTACTTTGTTTAGGTAATATAGTAATTTTTACCCATTATAGCAATCGAATTTCATTTCCTTACATATAATAGCAGTGTATTTACATTTCCCCACTAATGATAGCAATATCTAACAAAGTACAATGCCCATCTTGGTAACGAAACGTAAGTACGTTGCTATTGTGTTTAAAACAAAGTACATTGCTATTATCGGTAAAGAAATGTAAATATGCTTTTGTTATGGGTAAAAAGCAAAGTACATGTCTTTGTATTTTACAGTTTTAGAGACTTGTAAAAAAGAGAAAACAGAGAAGTTATCGAATTCAAACATGTTGAAAGGTAACATTTCAACCTTTATAGATTTGGCTAATATTCAAGTTATATATATTTTAAAATGTCTTGCCTCTTAAAAACCGAATTGTAATTTGGTTGGATCAGAATGAATTTAAATTTAGTTTTGACTATTTGGATCCATATTTTCAAAACCGGAATCCATTTGAATTCATTTGATCGGATTGGATCAAATTGATCCATCCAAACAAACAACCCTACTATTAAGTCATGTATGGATAGAGTAGTTGAATGGGTGATGATTTCTATATGGAAAAAGCCCTGCATGCATAAAGTTTGTTCTTTTTTGGATGTAAATGTAGGGAATTACCATTTAACCCTTACACTCCATCAAATCATTTGACCATATCCATATTGGAGTCGAATTTAAGAACTTGAATCAATCCCGACAATTTGCTAAAGGTTTGGGTCTGAATGTATTAAGCTAAAATTTTGGGCTGAATGCATTAAAACATCATGTATGGATTAAGGAGCTGTTTTGTAGCCTCTTAATGCTTCCATTTAGAGGCATCCTCTAAATGGTTCAGCCATTAAGTGCGTTTGGTTCGTCAAGTTTGAGCCTCTCTCCATGGGTTTAGAGGCATGTGAGCCATTCAGTTAAAAAATGAGTAAGAACCATTCAGAGAGATAAGAAAGACCCTCGATCTTCTCTCTTCCATCGACGATGTAGACAAGCCTCCCCTGCAGTGCCTCCTCTCCCATGTCACAAACCTCCCGGCATCCGCCTTCTCTGAAACAACAAGCGCTTTTGGTGGGTTTGAAATCGATATCATATAAAAAATGAGTTTTCAGAAATCGATTTTGGTGGGATTTTGCTGATTTATTTTTTTTTGTAACAAATCATCATGAAGAACACCTGAATTGAAAAAAAATCTGATATTCAAGGTCAAATCAACGATGAATTTGGGCTTCTTTGGTAGAACCTTGAAAACTTGAACAGGAGATGAAGCAAAAGAAGCATTTGGTGAAGATGTATCCATGAAATTGACGGGTAGTTGACATGTCTGAATAATTATAGGTAAACATAAAAACTAGATAAAATTGATTTTAAACGGTCAACAAAAAAAATGCAATAGGATATATTTTAATATAATATATTTTTTTCGATAACAACATGAAAACTATTTGCACATTCAATATATAATCCTCAAAATTACTCATCTTGCTAATAAAAATATTAATCCTTGGAAACCCGTCGTGAGTGAGCAGAGCATTAAAATCTTTACCGGATAGTACAAATTCACTATTATTGAAGACGAAATAATCTCAATGAACTTTTGACTTGAAATTTCTTACGAGGATTAAGGATGAAGGAGTAGCATTCAAAAGTTGAGCAAAATGATGAGATTCTTCAAAAGAAACAAGGAAGCACAGATTAACGATATCTCTACTAAATCAAGTAGACCATTCTTTTAGGACTCATCGCTAAAATCTAAATGAAATTAAAACAAAGGATATGAAGGCTGTTGACATTGACAAACCAAATGTATAATCGCTAATAAAAAGTTCTCAATCAAATATTCATCATAGACGAGAAATGAAAAAGGAATTAATCAGATGCATGTGAAGTATTAACCTTGGAAGACGTACAAGAAACATAAATATTTACGGTTAACTATTGCTGTAGATGATCTGTACAAACTAAGAGTAAAAGTAATAAACACTGGAAAAACAAATACAAGAAAGAAGAAGATGCAATCAAGTCATGTTTGATCCGATAGAAATAAAAAGGAACATCAAGAAATTGCTCAAAGATGCATCAGGGGATCCAGCACTTAAGGAAATAGTAATAATAATCAATAAATAGGTGACCAAAGAAAACTCAAGAATATGCTCTGGTATGTTTTCACTTTTCACTGCACAAGCAGGTAAAATGAGGAGGAATTGTCTAATGATATCAGAAGAAATAATCGACTAAATGTCCAGTACAGTGATGTTAAAAATAAGGAATTACATATAGATCAAACAATTAGAAGGAAAATGAGTTGGATACATACAAAGAAGCAAAAGATGATACTTTACATACAGATTAAACCTAATCTAATTTCATAATTTGCAGAGTCATGAGAGCAGAAGCAAAAAATCTAAATACCAAATCCAAAACTACTTTATTAATATTTACAAACGAAGAAATAAATGAGTCGAGTTCGACATCAAGAGAGCAGAATTAAACAAGAAAAAAAAATCTACAACTCAAACCCATAGTAATCTAATCTACATCCTGATCATGTAAAAATACCAAATCCATAAGCACAATAGCATATCTAAAAAGAAAAAAGAAAAAAAAAATCATTGATAACATATATTACTTGCATTCGAGAGGATTTATGTGGATTCTCTTCCTCTTGATTTTGGCAACTCTTACCACGACTGCAACATATATCTTGTCCATGGTTTTCTCAACAAACATGAAAAAGTTGTTGTGTGACAAATTCAAATGGCTCAAAAAGTTCAAAGCTGCCATGCTTGAAGGGATCCTCCCACTCAACTCATTTTTTGAGAAATCAAGAGTTTCCAACTTCATCATGTTTCCAATGCTGTCTGGAATACTCCCACTCAAATGATTATTAGACAAATTTAGACCCACCAACATGAAAAGTGTAGTTAGCTCGACCGGTATTTCCCCCACAAGTTTATTGCTTGAAAGGTCCATGTTATAAACCATACCCAAAGTTGTTGTATATTCAAGAGCAACACCTTTCATGACTTGAATAACTTTTATATCAGAATCGAGAGCGGAAGGATTAAAACGTACTGACCGACTCTTAACCATGCCATCTAACTTTCCTACGCAACGAGGGATGGTTCCGGTTAAGTTGTTGTATGCAAGATCCAAAATTTGAAGATTTGAAGTTTTGCATAGAGATGGAGGAATTCTACCAGTGAAGTTATTTTTGTGTAACCTCAAAACTACCAAAACTGATAGTTTTTCTCCAATCCAATTTGGTATATTTCCAGAGAACTTGTTATCACCCAAATCTAAGAATCGTAAACTTTGTAGATTCCCCAATTCGCATGGAAGTTCACCAATAAAGGTATTGTTGTTCAAACTTAACCAAAATAATGATGAATTAAGAGCTGCTATTGAGCTTGGAATGGCACCAGAGAGCCGATTTGAGCTTATATTCATGATAGCCAAACCCTGCAGATTCCCCACACAGTTGGGAATCTTCCCACTTAACATGTTTCTTGAAAGATCAAGTCCTACCAAATATGTTCTTCTGCACAATGACCTTGGAATCGACCCATTGAAAAGGTTATATTCCAGAAGTAATATACCGTAATACACTTTATGATTTCCAGCATTGGGAAGGTTTGTCAAAGGTCCACTGAGTTTGTTGTGAGAGAGATCTAAGAATGGAATGATGGGCATTTTCCGCAACCATTTGGGCAGAGGTCCCGAAAGTGATGTATTGGACATATCTAACCTCCCAAGTCTCCTCTGATATCGAAGCCACTGCGGAAATCCATTACTGAAATTCCAAGAACTGAGACTAAGAGATATCAACTGGAACGGAGGTATCCACCCACGTGAAACATTAAATGTCAGCTTAGTGTTGGAAGAAGTATCCAAGAACTCCAACATCGAAAGATTAGCAAAATGGGTTTCAGTAAATGTTCCTTCTAAAGAATTTCCAGAGATATCAAGAGAACGGAGTTTGGTAAGTTGCCCAATTGAAACTGGAATAGTCCCATTTAACAAATTAGATCCTAGATCCAAATATGTTAAAGCTGCTAACTTTCCAAAGGATTCTGGAATGGGACCACTCAAATGGTTTTGAGATAGATCGAGTACTTCTAAAAAACTTAATCTGCTCAGAGATTCAGGGATTGAACCAGTCATTCTGTTGTCCGATAGATCAAGTTGTCTTAAATTCACCAGTCTTCCAAGTGTTTCTGGAATTCTACCGGTTAAACTCTGACTTAATTCCAGAAACTCCAAAGCATATTTGGAGCACTCTGATGCATTTTTTGGCGAGTCAATCATTTCCATACCAAACTCATTATCTGTCACACTCCATCGTTTCAGCCGGCACTGTCTCCAGATCCCAACATCCTCAATCTCTTTAAACTTGTTAGAAGAGAGATGAAGCTCTAGAAGTTTAGGCATAGTAGGAATCGATGAATTCAGCATGGTATCTGAAAGGTCAAGGACTTCTAGGGAGCTCATGTTTGTCAATACAGATGGAAATATGCCTCCAAGTGGATTCTTGCTAAGATCGAGGTGCTGGATGTTAGAAAGTGTACTGAAATTAAGATGAGGGGAAGATAGATGCGTATTATGGAGCCCACAATCAGACAAATGCAGCTCTGACAAAGAAGGGATCATGCTTAGTAGCTTTGGAAAGTTCCATGCCAAACTGAGATTAAATCTTGATGTTGGGATACAACAAAACGAGTTAAGTACTTCAAACAAATCGATAAATGATTTCGGTGACACTAGCGGAATAAAACTACTGAAAAATTGCAAACGAAATTGAACACGATATTTAACGTGGTTCTGTCTAATCTGACCTACATCCACGGGCGAACGAGAGAGAGGGATTTTATTAACACTAAAGAAAATTACAATCATACAAGGCTTAAACTGCACTTGTAATCTGATCACTCACAATATTGTATCACTCTAATTTTGGCTGCCAAATTTAGACTCTGCACAAAATATCTCACAATATTTTCTTTGGAATTTATCTGCTCAAAAGGCTTGTTATCTGCTCTTTGTTTTGAGCTTGTGGGATTATATTTCTGAATTGCCGAAAGACCTATTTATAGTTGGATATTAGTGCATGAATTCAATCTCCACCAATTAAATAATGCTCCACCAACAATTTGTAAATTCCACCATTCAATTTGTCTGCCAATTGAAGAAAGTAGCTCCATAGCTTGAAATAATTTCATCTGCACATGGAGAAAGTGGAGTTGTGATAGTGATGCAATAATTTCCTTTTGCCACAAACAATTTAATATTGCTTTAGTGGACGTCCAATAATTTCCTTTTGCACCGTAACAAGTGGACGCTTCAATAATTGAATATTAATTCAATTGTTAATTGCTAAGTTACATTTATGGCCCTTAAACTCTTAGGAACTTGTCAATTTGTTCATGACTCCATAAATCTTAACAATCTCCCACTTGGAGGCTTGAACAACTTAGCTTTTCTCTGCCATCCAAAACTTTGCGACATTCCTTAATTACTTACTCTCTCTTTGTCTTTATCTCTCTCTCTCTCTCACTCTCTCTCGTTCTCTGCCATGCCTTTTTTTTTCAAAATTCTGAAAGGCCAGTTGAAGCCATACAAAGCTTCAACTTTTCAGTGGTAACTACCTTGGTGAACATATCTGCTGGATTCTTCGTTCCAAGGATTTTCTTCAGATTTAGAGTTCCATCATTAATTAATTCTCGAATAAAATGGTACCTCATCTGAATGTGTTTCGTTCTACTATGAAACACTGGATTCTTTGCCAAGTAAACTGCACTCTGGTTGTCACAATGCAATACACAATCCTCCTTATGCATTTCAAGTTCTGATAGAAAGTTCTTCAACCATATAAGCTCTTTGGCTGCTTCTGCAATAGCCATATACTCTGCTTCTGTGGTTGAGAGAGCAACACTCTTTTGTAACCTGGACATCCAACTGATTGATGTACCTCCAATTGTGAGCACATAACCTGTTGTGCTCTTTCCTGAATCCACACATCCACCCAAATCAGCATCGGCGAACCCTTCCAAGATCACACCCTTTCTTCTGAAACATAGGGCAACCTCAGATGTTCCTTTCAAGTAGCGTAACAACCACTTTACTCCCTCCCAATGCTCTTTTCCTGGATTTGACATGAACCTGCTCACAACTCCCACTGCATGAGCAATGTCTGGTTGGGTGCATACAATAGCATACATCAAGCTACCAACTGCAGATGTGTAGGGAACTTTAGTCATCTGTTCCTTGTCTTCTTCCGTCTTTCGGGATTGCTTCTTTGAGAGTCTTAACTGACTTCCCAAAGGTGTACTTATGGCTTTAGCATCTGCCATGCTGAACTTTTCTAAAACTTTCTTGATGTACTTAGCTTGTGAAAGTTGTAATGTACCGGTAACTCTGTTCCTGGCTATGCTCATGCCCAATATCTACTTAGCAGCCCCTAGGTCCTTCATCTCGAACTCTCTGGACAACTGCTTCTTAAGCTTGTTGATCTCCTGCATGTCGGACCCAGCGATCAACATGTCATCAACATACAATAAAAGGATGATGTATGAGGAGTTGAATTTCTTCAAGTAACAACAGTGATCCATTTCACATCTATTGTACCCATTCCTTTGCATGAAGCTATCAAACTTCAAGTACCACTGTCTTGGAGCTTGCTTTAATCCATACAGACTTTTCTTTAATTTGCACACCAGGTTTTCCTTGCCAACTGTTGGGAAACCCTCTGGTTGTGCCATGTAGATGTCTTCTTCCAGGTCACCATGGAGAAAAGCTGTCTTCACATCTAGCTGCTTTAGATGGAGATCTTCAGAGGCTACAATTCCCAAGACCATTCTGATTGTAGTCATCTTCACAACTGGGGAGAATATCTCGTTGTAGTTAACACCCCTCTTTTGTTGGAAACCCTTTACTACCAATCTGGCCTTGTATCTTTTAGTGCCATCAATCTCATCTTTGACCCGAAACACCCATTTGTTCTGCAGTGCTTTCTTCCCTGCCGGGAGCTTGACCAAGGACCAAGTATGGTTCTTATCAAGTGAGCTCAACTCGTCTTCCATAGCCGTCTTCCACTGTATGGAATCTTTCATCCTTAAGGCCTCTGGATAAGATTCAGGTTCACCATTCTCAGTCAACAGCAAGTAATTAGCTGAAGGAGAATACCTTACTGGAGGTCTTCGTGCTCTAGTGGATCTACGAATAATAGGAGTTTCGGTTTCTGCATCATCTGCAACCTCATCTTTTGAACTACTATCCACTGTGCTCCCACTATCTCCAGATACATCAGAGCTCCCACTGCTTCCTGAACTTTCACCTATCTCTGGAGTACTAATAGGTTTTACAACGTCATCGTCTGAGATTTCTTCTAACTCAACTTGATCCTTCTTTTCTGGTTGCCTGTCACCATTGGAGCTTTTTGCAAGTTCATCCTTGTATAGAGCATTCTCGTTGAACACCACATCCCGACTTCTGATAACTTTCTTATTCTCATTATCCCAGAAGCGGTACCCCATGTCATCCAACCCGTAACCTATAAAGGTACACTTTCTTGCCTTTGCCTCTAGCTTGTCTCTCTCCGAGTCTTTGATTTTGACATACGAGACACAACCAAATACCTTCAAGTGTTTGAGCGAAATCTCCCGACCTTGCCATTCCTCTTCTGGAATCTTGAACCCTATAGGTACTGAGGGTCCTCTGTTGATTAAATATGCAGCTGTGTTGACCGAATCTGCCCAGAACATCTTGGGTAAACCTGCATGCAGTCTCATGCTTTTAGCCCTTTCGTTCAATGTTCGGTTCATCCTCTCAGCTACTCCATTTTGCTGAGGTGTCTCCGGAACCGTCTTCTGCATTCTGATTCCTTGGTCAGCACAATAATCAACAAATTCTTTGCTACTGTATTCACCCCCATTGTCTGATCTGAAACACTTGATTTTCAAGTTTGTTTCATTCTCTACAATAGCTTTCCATTTCTTGAATGTGCTGAAAACTTCAGACTTATGCTTCAATAAATAAACCCAAACTTTCCTTGTGCAGTCGTCAATGAAAGTAACGTAATATCGGGACCCTCCCACTGAAGAAACTGAAGTGGGACCATAAACATCTGAATGAACTAACTCCAACTTCATGGACTTGGGCGGATGACCAATCTTTGTGAAAGTAACCTTCTTCTGTTTACCCATAATACATGGCTCACAGAAGTCAACTGTCACAGTCTTCAGATCTGGTATTCTTCCTTTGGAGGCTAGCATCTTCATTCCTTTCTCACTCATATGGCCAAGTCTTTGGTGCCATAGAGTAGATGCCCCAACTTCTTCAACAGCATGTGCTTCAGCATCAGAAACTTCCACCATATAAAGTGTACCCCGCTTCTGACCTCTAGCAACAACTAAGTTTCCCTTTGTCACTTTCCACTGATGATCACCAAATGTAACATGGTGACCTTCATCATCAAGCTGCCCCACAGATATTAATATCCTTTTCAAGTCTGGAATGAACTTGACATTCTTCAAAGTCCACTTCGTACCCAAGGTTGTCTTGAGGACCACATCCCCAACTCCAGTAATATCCAGGCTCTTGTTATCTGCTAATCTGACTTTCCCTTTGTACTGCTTAAAATTATGCATTACTTCTGTGGAGTGACTAGCATGAAACGACGCGCCAGAATCCATGATCCAGGATTCAGTTGAGTTTTCAACACAACAAATGAGTGCATCATCTTCAGAATCTGCTGCCATATTTACTTCCTTCTTGCCTTTGTCTGCCGAAGGCTTTGGGCACTGATTTCTGAAATGACCTTTCTTATTACAGTTCCAACAGGTAATATCTTTCCTGTTCTTCGACTGACCTCTCTTTCTTGACTTCGATCTTCCTCTACCACCACCTCCTCTGTTGGTCTTTCTTCCTCTGCCTTCAGTAGTTAGAAGACTACTGGAACCTTCTCCGGCACTCCTTATGCGCACATCCTCACCAAGGATTAAATCGCGAATACCTTCGAATGATAGCTTGGCACCTCCGGCTGAACTGCTAACGGCGGTCACTGTGACGGACCAACTATCGGGTAACGATGATAATAGTAGCAACGCCATGACTTCATCTTCAAATCCAATATCAACAGATATCAATCTTGATATTATTGAGTTGAATTCGTTTACGTGATCTGTCACCGAGCTACCCTCCTTCATCTTCAGATTTACAAGTTGTCGGATCAAGAAAACCTTATTTGCCGCTGAAGGTTTTTCGTACATATTAGACAGCGCATTTATTAGATTGTAGGTTGTCTTCACATTGACAATATTGTAAGCTACATTCTTTGCCAATGATAACCTTATCACTCCAAGTGCCTGCCGATCTAATAAGTCCCACTCCTCCTGCGTCATCGCTTCGGGTTTGTCTTTGGACAAAGGTTGGTGTAACTTCTTCTGGTAGAGATAATCTTCGATTTGCATTTTCAAGAAACCGAAATCTTGACCATCAAATTTTTCGATCTTAACTTTCCCATCTTCAGCCATAGCTCTGATACCAGTTTGTTGGGATACAACAAAACGAGTTAAGTACTTCAAACAAATCGATAAATGATTTCGGTGACACTAGCGGAATAAAACTACTGAAAAATTGCAAACGAAATTGAACACGATATTTAACGTGGTTCGGTCTAATCTGACCTACATCCACGGGCGAACGAGAGAGAGGGGGTTTTATTAACACTAAAGAAAATTACAATCATACAAGGCTTAAACTGCACTTGTAATATGATCATTCACAATATTGTATCACTCTAATTTTGGCTGCCAAATTTAGACTCTGCACAAAATATCTCACAATATTTTCTTTGGAATTTATCTGCTCAAAAGGCTTGTTATCTGCTCTTTGTTTTGAGCTTGTGGGATTATATTTCTGAATTGCCGAAGGACCTATTTATAGTTGGATATTAGTGCATGAATTCAATCTCCACCAATTAAATAATGCTCCACCAACAATTTGTAAATTTCACCATTCAATTTGTCTGCCAATTGAAGAAAGTAGCTCCATAGCTTGAAATAATTCCATCTGCACATAGAGAAAGTGGAGTTGTGATGGTGATGCAATAATTTCCTTTTGCCACAAACAATTTAATATTGCTTTAGTGGACGTCCAATAATTTCCTTTTGCACCGTAACAAGTGGACGTTCAATAATTGAATATTAATTCAATTGTTAATTGCTAAGTTACATTTATGGCCCTTAAACTCTTAGGAACTTGTCAATTTGTTCATGACTCCATAAATCTTAACACTTGAAAGATCCAGGAATTCTAGAAATGTCATGTTTTGAAGAAGGCCGGGGAGTGGACCTTTGAAAGAATTGTAGCCAAGATCAAGGTGTTTGATGTTGGGAAGTATTATACTAGAATTAAGAAAAGCACCAAGATTAACATTGGAGAGACTACATCCACTCAAACTGAACTCTTTTAACGATGGAATCATGTGCAGCAGCATGTCCCAGTTATGTGCTCCGCTAAGATCCATTTCACTCAAGTAGAGAAGCTCAAGTGACGAAAGGCCAAAAGCCCATGCCATATCATCTGCCTTCAGTCCATTCCTACCAAGATCAAGAACCTTTAAGTTAGAAAGATTTCCAATGTGAGGAGGAATAATACCTTCAAAATCAGCATCAGAGAGATTAAGGTAGGTCAGCTGTTTCAAGGATCTAATGAACTCAGAGATTTGATATCCTTGAAAATCATTCCCACTCAAGTCGAGATATTTGAGATGCCTCAACTTTGCCAACGAAGAGCTCACCTTATTACCAAATAAGTAGTAGTCATGTCCTTTGAGATCAAGCTGTTGAACATTTCCAGTGATAGCATCACACTGGATTCCTCCCCACAGGCAACAGTCATTTCCAGCCCATGATGACAACATTCCATAAAAATCTTGGACACTATTTTTGAACTTGAGAAGTGCAAGGCGCTCTTGCTCAAAGCAAATGACACTAACATTTCCAACCCCCAAACAAGTATATGTGGCTGCAAACAAAAAAAGAGATAGGAGAATAGGATGGAGCCCCAAACCCCTCCAGTTCCCCATTATCGACCCTAACTCAGTTTTAGAGTAAAAGAAAATTGAAGTAGAAAGATGGTTTTTGATGATGAAGTGATGGGTTATTATGATCAAGTAACTAGTACATTTATAAAGCCATAAATCAATGAGGAATAACTTGTTGCAATTTTGGAAGACTTGGAAGTCCATGGGGAATTTGTATCCACAACTCAATAGAGAATTTAGCCCACTCATTTTTTTAATAACTAAATATAATAATTAAAATAGAAAAAAAATAATTAATAAAATGTTAGGGGCAGTTTAGCCATTTCATGTTTGTTAGAAGGCATAACCAAAAAATAAACTGTAACTGATTAAAAAAATCACAACTACAGGGACCATTTCTGTAATTTAATCCTTACTAATCAAAGTTCAAGTATTCCATTTATTATTATTTTTTGACACTGCTCTACTAGTATCAGACCTTGGCCTCCCTAAATCACATGCAATATTCAGTTTGTTTATTTGTCTTATTTTATTATTTCATTGAACTGTGGTATATAAGAGAACATTGTTTATTTGCCTTATTTTATTATATGAAAATAATAATTTTAACTTACACAAAAAAATTACAAGATGCAAACTAAGGAGTACATCATTCACTACTACAGTACTCAAGTGTTGTACACTAAGGACCCAATGTGATCAAACAAGTTGTTGTCATGGGAGACTTGAAAGTCAATGGAAATTTTGTATCCACATGCTTTTAGCCTTTGTCTATATTTAGTTTTCCCCATAATAGACATGGAAGTCAATGTTTTATTTATAACCACAATTTTTTTTTTTTTTTTTTTTTTGTAATCTAATACTTACAATCTCTTGAATCGCATTATTTAAAAACTATATTAGAATTTTTATATATTAAATACACGAACGTGTGAATTTAAAAACTATATTATTATTAGGGAGGAGGGAGTCGTTCCCTCCCAACCCACTGAACCCACTGTCACATCAATTTTTGTCTCTTTTTTTTCTTCATCTTTCCCAACCCACAACACACGGAAATCCTATCTTTCTCAACCCACTCAATTAAAAAAATACAAAACAACTAAGTTACAAGTTTTAAAACACATGGTACAAGAGAAAATGAGAGAGATATGATGAAGTGGGTTGGTGAAACCAATTAACCAACCCGTTGAAGCGGGAGTGGTACCGCCGGTAACTTTATTGTTAATTAAGATTTTACCTTTGATTGTTTTGTATTTTTTTAATTGAATGGGTTGAGTGAGTTCAAAAAGATAGGGTTTCAATGTGTTGTGGGTTGAGAAAGATGATGAAAAATAAAAAAGAAAAAGTGATGTGGCAGTGGGTTCAGTGGGTTGGGAGGGAATGACTCCCTCCTCCCTTATAGTATATTTAAGCCGATAATGATACATGAACTTGTGAATTTGTTCACAGGAAAATGATACATAAGAGATCGAAGTAATTTCATGGTATAACTCACATATATGACTTTGAAGTCAATAATGTTGCATAAACTTACTGCCTTGTATCCACAAACTTGTATTCTTTTGGTCAAAAATAAGTGGTTACGGTTACTTATATTCCCCATAGCACACATAATTACTTGGTCACAAGTGTTTAACAAAATATGAATTGAATAAAACACAGTTTTGACAAACAAGCACTTATATGTTTGAGAAATCAAAGATAGTGTATAAACTTTTGTAAATTATAGTTCTATATTATGAACCTGATGTTGATGGTTAACGATTTTAAAAAAACTAGATATAACAGAATAAGTTCTTTTTCGATTATATGACTTAACAAGGTTGATGTGTCAATCCTTAAGAAAATAATTTATGTAATTTGAAATTCAAAATTTCATCTTATCTTTTGTAAAAAAATAGTGGTATTAATATTGTCAAATTACATGTAACATTCAGTTTGTTTATTAAGAAAACTTTGTTTATATAAGACAATGTGTTTCTTACATTATGAGGTTCACGTGAGTTAGAAAAAAACTGACCCGGAACATGGTTTGAAGGAAAACTTTTGCTGACTTGGAAAGTGTGTGTCAAAATACATAAAAGTTTTTTTTTTTTTTTTGCATTATGTGGGTTGAACCACCATAAATATAATTATAAATAAGAACTTACAATAAGATGATACTTAATACACAAATGTGTATTAACTATTAAGTATCACAATTCTATCAATCAATATGTAGCATATAATAAATAGTCTTAGCAATTTCTACCTTTCATTGCATTTTATTGGTTGACAATAAAATGCACTAAACAACCGAAACTATCAGAAAATCACCAAGCCCTCCCCTGTTTCCTATTTGATCAAATCCTTGTTCCAGCTCTCATTTAGTTGTTTTGTTTTTACTTGATTTAACATCATGTGATAGTTTTAACATATATATACAATATTCGCAATCTCATTATTTAGTTCACTTAAATCACAATTACGCAATTTAATCGAAAAATTCCCAGAATTGTAAAAATAGGCAACTAAACAAAATCTCAACTCAACATTCTCCTAAGTTAGTTCTATGTCTTGATTTCACTTAAATCCCAACAACTAATCATTTTACAACCATAAGTTTTCATTCAACAACTATGAAGTCAAAATAAAACAATAAGCATGTTCACTTTCAAACATATAGAACACAATACGTGAAATAACCCTTACTACACTCTTGTCATAAATATAAACAATTGCCAATTGTCTTTCTTAAACTAGAAGTAGTATACCATAGGGGTGTCGAACGGGTAAAATTTTCGGGTTTCGGGTAGAACGGGTATTTCCTTAATAAAATAATATCCGATACCCAACCTATATTGTAATTCGGGTTTTCGGGTTTCGGGTATTCGGGTTTGAGGTCGGGTCGGGTAATTATCGGGTATACCCGAAAATTTCTTAAATGACACTTAATGATATTTTTTTTACATGTTGGAATAAAGAATCGGGTAGGAAAATACTCCATACAATTAACAAGTACATATATAATAACAATACAAATCATTATCATATGTTATGTACTTTTTTAATTCCATTCCGTGCGATAGTGAGAAACTGAGAATTGTGATGACGGTTCAGGACTTCAGCTTCAGCGTCGTATTCCCTTTGCAAGTTTGTGTCGACTGTCGAGCCGTTGTTCATAAGAAGGAAACGAAGGGTTTTGTTTTATTTGAAGTGTGCGTACGTGACTGCATTGTATATTTGGTATTATTTAAAAAACGAATTCGGGTATTCGGGTATACCCGAAAATAAATATTCATACCTAAAACCCGACCTATATTATTATCGGGTTAACCTATTACCCGAATGTTCATACCCGTTACCCGTTCTACCCGACCCATTCTACCCGAATTCGGAACGGGTCGGGTGGGTAGAACGGGTTTCGGGTTTTTTCGACAGGCCTAGTATACCATATATCCTTTGCATAGTATTCCACAATTCAATATGTTGGTTGTTTTCAACAATACTCTACTATATATATGATATACTAGAAGAAAAAAAACAAAATAGTCAAAGAGGTCAAACAAAAGTCAAAGCTGGAGTGAATAGTCAATCGAAGTTGTTAGTATGTAGCTAATGGGTTAGTTACACAACAAAACAGTTACCCGTGTGACTGCATATAGAGAGATCGGAGAAGAGATTATATCATTCTTGAATTATAGTCATCAAAATAAACATTTTGTTTCTTACCCAATTTCTGTAAATTCTTTTCTTTTTCTATCAATAGTCATCAATATTGTCTAGTAATCAGGATGCATAAGTAAGATGTAACATCAATATTAATTACATATCAGTTTATAAAATACTCAACAAGTACGCCTAATCCCCTTTCCAAAGTCAATGAACAAAATAGACTGAAACAAGTATTGGTTGATCATTTTACTAAAAATCCATCATCAATATGTAATATTTGTTATGACAGAAGTATACAATCAACAAAACCAATAGAAATAAAACAAACGAAATTCAAATATATGTAATATACAAGAATTAGATTACAGAAAACATACTTGAATGTTGACTACACAGGAAATAAAATCACGAAATTATACAGATTGAGGCCTGCTTTTGCAGTGTCCTAAGACAAAAATTTCCCTGGAATGGGTCTGTCTTGAGGATACAACAATCAATTCAAGAACAGATCTTGAATCTGTCGAAATTCACCATGATCCTTTTTGATACCAAGGACGATTTTTGAGAGAAAATGTATGTGGTTCATTAGCCTTCAAATTCTGTCTGAATTCCTCCATTTATAGGCTTGCAAAAGTGGTTGTAAACCACCAAACGAAATTAACTGCTAAAAACTAACTGCAGTTAATCCTTTATTTAACATAATTTGTTTTGTAATAAATAAATAAATAATTAATTAATGACTAATTAATTTCGGATTATATATAAAAAATATTATTTAGTCAAGAAGAGCCCCAAGGCCCAAGGCCCTATCTTTGACCATTAATATTTAATAATTCAAGCCTCCTACTAGCCCAATTTGACTAGTCCAACACCACAACCCAAACCCAATTTGCTTAACCCGTTACTTGGTCCATTTAAATAAATGAGTGGGACAAGCCTTATAAGGTGGGAAAAAGTTTTCTCTTCCACCAATGTGGGATAAGTCCCACATTGTGATTTTATAGAGCAAAATTCCAACAATACCCCACATTTTCTATTCAAACTCCAAGAATATTAATATATAATGAAGTCTTAACATATTCCCTTATTGATCGAAACCTTGTTCCAGCTATCATTTGGTTGATAAAATATTCTCAATTTCATTAATTAACATTATCTAATTCGCTTTAATCACCATTACCCAATTTAACGCAGAAGTGACAAAATTAGGTCGCCAAACACAATCTCAACTCAACTTATGTCTTGATTTAGCTTACATCCCAACAAGTAATCATGTTACCAACATTAATTTAACACAAATTAAACAAAAACAGGCTTTACAAACATAATCAACATACCTTGACAAATGTCGCACCGAGTTGATTTCTCCTCAATACTAGATGTGGATGCAAAAATTGACCTTCAATTCCCTGGTTTCCTTCACGAGTTCTTCGTTCGCTTTACTCCAACTTCCCCGCTTTCATCTGTTACGATCGAATCATATTAACTGTAAATTACATGAATGGTCCATGTCTTTTGCTATAATCTGCTGTTCAGTCCTTAATTCAATTTCTTTAGACAAATTTTCATAAGGGTGTTTTTTTCCACACACCAATCTACTACACACCAATCCATATCTATTTAAAAATCATAACTATTAACTAATCATTCCAATAATAAATTATTTAAGTTATATTGTATTCTGAAAAAGTAAAGTTCTTTCTCTCTCATTTTTAATCTCTTTCTCTTATATATATATATATATATATATATATATATGTATATATATATATATATAAAGCATTTACCATGTTGTGCTAGAGTTTTTAAGAGGTACAACCCATAAAGCATTATATATAACAACTTGATGCATTCAGAAAAAAAAAAAAAAGTTTATCTTATTCGATCAAATGCTGAAAAAGTCAAATACTAAACCTTTCCTTATCTCTTCAGATTTTTGACTTGGTCATTTAATCCACGGATGAAATCCCGGCAAAAATCTCTCAATGCGCCCTTATATCAGGCAGGCTCAGTTCCCATCTCAAATATTAAAGATTCAACTCCATTTAGCATCTTATAGCCTTTCTCTCTAAAACCCCTACTAAAAAACACCGTCTTCGTTTCTTATAGTCCCCTGTAGCCGCTTGAATCGGTCAACATTAAATATTCTTTATATTGCATCCAGTCACTCAGTTCTTTCGCAATTGCTCGGCGAGGAAAGCTTTCTCTTCACAATTTCATTGTTTTTCTTCACGATTTTAGGTGGATTATAGAGTTTTCTTTAACGATTTAAGGTTAGGGCTCCATTCGCCACTGCACCTCTTCGAATTACAGGAAAATAATGATCAAAGACCTGCAATTCATTTATATGTGTTTCACTCCTTTCTCTTCCAACTTCGTCTACTTTCCCCTTCTCTTATCAACGACCTGTAATTTATGTACTTTTTAATTTTGGTATGTCTGTGTGTGTTAGGGCTCAATAGAAAACGGGAAATGAAAGTAATATCGAGAAGAAAGAGATAGAGGAGAAGAGAGATCGATAAGAGGATGAGGCAACAGATCTGTGGTGGGATTTGACAGGCGGAGAGGTGGTGATTACCAGATTTCTTCATTTATAACATCATAAAGCTTTCTTTTTTCTCCCGTTCTCATTTTCTGCTTTCGATTTGATTTAGCCAAGAAAACATCTCCTTTTGTTGTATTCACCAGTTCATTCATTAAGCCCATTGGGTTAATGGGTGTGTTTGATTTTGATTAATTCTCTACCTAATTTAGGGTGAATTAGGTTAGGGCATGAATAGAAAACATTATAAATGGTTTGATTAAGTCGGTGTTTCTTCTCCTTCTTCACATTTGTTAATTTGATATCAATTCCTTCTTTGCACTGCTTCGTAATCGATATCTGGATTTATTTTTTTAATTTGCGGGTTTTGGTTTACCGACTTCTCAAATTGAACATATCTATTTTATATTACAGGAGGTAGTTTGGTGAATGAAAGTTGAGGAGCCCATAGTTTCAGAAACAAACAACCTTAGCTTGGTTCTTTGATGTCTTTCTTCTCTTGCTCCTGTGACTTGATTTAGATATGTCGGTTAGTTTTCTATTGTTTATTTTTGTGTTCATTTAGGGGTAAATACCAATTAATTTAAGCTCTGTTAATTTGCTCCAATACCTAAAGAATGAGGTAGGGATATACATATGTTGATAACATGATTCCAGTTAAAATATATTTCTGGTCTGTAGACCAAGGTATGTCGTGAGCAGGTAGTTATAGGATTACAACTATCTAAATGTTTATTTGGGGTGATGGCCAGTGAGATTGATTAGAAATTCAATATTCAGCAGGTCATACATCATACTTATTTAACTCTCTTTTACCATATATATGTTTTTGGTGATACTTTTTCTTGGATCTGCTTTAGACTTAAGGAAATGAATACAATGTTCATTTTTTTAGTTTACCTGATATATGATAAAATATACTTTTTTTATAGTATTCACATCCTGAATCAGTTAAGAGGGCATTTAGGGAAGACCATGAATTAGGATAACTTAAAGGTTGTGTTTGTCATATATGCATTACATGCTTATAAGATTTCACTTCATCTCTAAGGTTGTTTCAGGAGGCTTTTTGCTGAAACTTCCCTTCACAATCATCTTTGAAGATCTTTAGGTTGGTACAAGTAGAGTCAAAGCTAAAAAGCCTAATAGCATGATTTATCATTTAAAGTCAAACTAACTATCTATATGATTTATGTTGTTTCTGTCATCTTCAAGTCGGAACTTTGAGATATAAGTCCCTGGACTTTTGAACATCACACTTGACATTTCATTGCAAATTACCATCTTTCAGATGAAATTGACAAAAAAAACCACTATAGTTTAAGAATGGTGACTTGGAACAAATTATGGAAACAAAATTGCAAAAAAGAACACTATCTTTGCAATTTCTATCCAAAATCTCACTGGTGGTTAAAGATAGATTGTGTATTTTATGGTGTGAAAATAGATTCTTGCTAAGTAAAGATCAAATAAAGTGTGAATTGGTCAATTTTCCCTCGAAGATGATCTATATTAGTTACTGATTTTATCGTGTTCGATGGAGATGATTTTGCAATTGAGAAGTGGAGTTGGATGTTACCTATAGGTATGTATGATCTGGACAAGTTTGCCCTTATGTATGTAGTAGGTTTGGTTGATTTCATTTTTGTTGCTGATATGTTACAGTTTTGATCCAGGTTGATGATTTTACCATTGGTGATGTTTTTTTTACAACTTTAAGTGGAGTTAGTTGTTTGTAATCTTGCTGTTCTTATTTGATGGATATTCTCAACTTGCTCAAAGTGCATTGTTATTGTAGGTTTTAAAGTGGTGGATTAGGATCACATTATCAAAACACTCAATCTTTATATGCTAAGTACTTTTCAAGCAATGTTGATGACAAATTATGCATTGTTAAGGAACATATGTTTTTTTTCTGAGAGAAAGTGTTAACGAACATATGCTTGGATGTAGTGTTAGTTTTATGTATCTTAGTTCTCCCTTAAATCTCAGTTGCTTTCGTATGGCTAAAAAACATGGAGCTTATGCTCTTTGAGAAAAAAAACAAGTTATAACATTCTTAACCACTAAAGGGGATGAAAGTGGTTGAATAAGTGTGAGATTTATGTATATTTTGAGATTCCATTCTAAATAGAAGTTAGAGTGGTATTTATGCATGATCTGAAGAGACAATATTTTGGCATGCCTACAAATCGGATTTCATTAAATTGCATTTCTATGTATTTTAAAAGTTTTGCCAGTTAATCTTTTGGCAACTAATATCAAATCAATGTAATTTTGCTATATAGCAAATATATCTTCCAACGAGGAAGAAAGCAATTGCAGATTTTGTTTACGTAGTTTAAATGAAACAATTTTCCATCTACAAATCCTTCATTTTTATGATACTTTTAATATAAAAATACAAGGGCTTACAAAATTAAAAAGATATCCATCACTCGATAAGTGTTTTAAATTTCCTTTTATCCAAACAATTAAAAATGTTTATTAAAAGTATCCAGTTGCAACATATTTGTTAGTTTATATATGTACGGTTCCTGTCTAATGTACCGTTGTAGTAATATCAAAATATGATATTAAAAAACAATTTGATTATAAAAATATAATAAGAGTAGAAAGTAGAAGCTTCTTAATTAAATATATTAGAAATCATAAATATAAAATCAACTTTTACTAAAATAAGACTTTTCTTCCCGTTCGTCCGTAGTGGCATCCCATTAATATGGAAAAAAATTCAGCACAATGTCATTGATGCCGAAATAATTGTTGGTCAACATGCCGAAATTATTGTATTTTTACCAATGATTCATCTATGTCCGTCTGAAGATGACACATTCTCATTCAAGCTAAAGAGAACAATTTTCAATTCGATCATGTTTTGCGATGACAATCAATAAAGCTCATTGACAAATAACTCTAAATCTAGGTATATATCTTCTAGAATCGGTTTTCTCGTATGACCAACTTTATGTGACATTATCCAGAGGGATATCACGTGCCAATACAAAAGTATTAGTAAAGTCTGACGAACAACTCAATAACAGTAAAGTCTATACATCAAATGTGGTGTATAAAGAAGTGTTACACGAATAATAATGTAAAATCAATCATGTGTTCGTACACATTTGTAAACAATATGAACTCTTCATTTTATATTCTTATCGATTTCGTATTTGTTAGCATAACTTTTATTGATAATTGTTTAGATGTAGTAAATTATTTGCGCAAAAAAATTAACTGCCTCTAGAAACTAATTTATGAAAAAAACTATTCGCACCCGTCGCTTGGCGCGGGTAAACGGCTAGTATATATATATATATATATATATATATATATATATATATATATATATATATATATATATACACACACACACACACATATAGGTAGGTTCAAATGTTTCTCACATCTATTGTGTGCTAGAATGCACCAATATGAATTTAGTATTAATTATATGTATATTAAATGCTATCCATACTTATAACTCATTTTTATGGAAACTAATTAAATTCGTCATTAATGTCAACAATAATATTCTTTCAGAACGAATTCATATCTAGAAGAATGAGAGTGTATTACAGCATAATGAGAGTGTTATCTAGTAGAATACACTCTCGTTCTTCATATTCCATGCAACTTTATTGTATTTTAAGTGAGTGAGTCCTGAAACAAAATACGAACTCATATATAAAAACTAGATGCGAATTCATTCTAAAAGAATGTTATTGCTGACATTAATGACAGATTTAATTAGTTTTCATAAAAAGAGAATTATAATTATGGATATCATTTAATATACATATAATTATGGAAATCATTTAATATCTATATTTATTTAATTAAATAATTATTTAATTTACTAAATTTCTATTGGTGCATTCTAGCACACAATAAATGTAAGAAACAAAATAACATAGCCATATATATATATATATATATATATATATATATATATATATATATATATATATATATATATATATATATATATATATATATATATGCTTAGGTTATTCTATTCAAAGTAATTATTGTGTTATTGTATGCATAAATATGGCCAATCAATTTTACTTATTTTAAGAAAGTGATTAATATATATTATTGAATTAAATATAATTGAAAAATATAATCTTAATTAATTACAAGGGTAATTTAGTCAAATAATATAGATTTAATAAAGGAAAATTGCATTTTTTAAGGGATCATAGATTCTATTAAATTTAAAAATCCGATTTTACGAATTATAATTCTTTTAATTCGGACATTCTGACAGAATATGTTTATGAGTATATTCAAAAATAAAAATATTCTTGAACCATAAATAATAAAAATATTCTTGAACCTATTTCTTGATCATGAATTTAAAAAATTCTTGTAGAATAACAAATTGTTGAACAATCAATTGAAGAATAAAAACAAAAAATACATTATTTCTTAGAGAATACGGGTAACAATTGTTAAGAATTACATTTATTGTTAAAGAATAAAACTAAAAAAACTTTCAAAACGGGAAAGAAAACATCAAAATCTAACAACGACTAAAACATTCTAACAGAATAATGTTGCTTAGAATCACTTTCACTTTTATGGTCCGTTCTTCAAGCATCAACTTCTGTGATTCCAACAGAATTGGAATTCGTGATTCAATTCCAACGGAATTAGAATTCGTGATTCCATTCCAATAGAATTGGAATCTCACCTCCACCTTTGTAACAAAGCTTGTCTCGAATAGCTTCAGGGCTACAACACACCACGATTAATTTGACCTTGTTCTTGTCCACATCAAAGACCTGGTCCCTTATTTCTAATAATTAGTCAAAAAAATAATGAAAACAAAAATAATCATATATCGAATTGATTTAGAATTTTAGATTCCAAGGATTCGATACTTTTATAAAGATAGACAAAAGCGGAATTCAATTACTAAAAGAAAATTTTATGTAAAACGGAAAGTAAAAGATGAAGAAAAACTCACGGGGGATTTTACAGATAACCTTCTTCACTTTCTTGTAGCAGCCGGAGCATTTGAGATCGACATTCAACACCATTTCTGTCACCTGTTTCGTTATATCAAACAGATTTAATCGACATTAGTTCTTGAGTATATTAGCTCATTTCAATTCTTAAAATGCTTAATTAACAGGAAGATTTTGTCATGAGAAACTAGATTGAAAAGATAAAACGATAATGGCTTCGGAATGCAGATGAAACTTAAGTGATAATCTGAGAGGGAATTGAAATATCGAATGAGTACCTTCTCAGGCGCCGTGACAGCGAAGGAAGAATCGATTTGTGAGAGAGATGAAGAGACACAGAATGAGGTGTGTCAGTGAGACTTTGGACTAAAAAGAGGAAAGGGAGCGGTGAAGTGGTGATGTCATCCGCTCACCTCTTTCCACCATCGACGAGCAACAGACCCTTTTCCCTCACACCTTTCCCTTCCTTCCCCATCAACCATCGCTTCTGCCTACCTCCTCCCAAACCTTCTTCTGACCTCCTCCTCTTCTCACCTCACAGTAGTACAAGAGGGAACAAAAGCTCGTTGCTTCTTCCCTTCGTTGCTTCAGTCTCGTCGACCCCGGAGACGCTTCCTTAGCCTGCAATCGAACGACATCGATTGGACCTTGCAGCCGCTTCGTGCTTTCCTTCTCACCTTCATCGATGTACAAATACATGTGTCAACGCCCATGAAATCAGAAATCAAGAAATCGGACTTTCTTTCCCCTTCTTTCTTCATTCGAGCCCTAACTATGTGCGGGTGTATGTGTATCGTGACTCTTAAATCAGAATTGCAGAAAGAACATGTAGAGGTGATAATGGCTTGGTATTTTTTTGAAGATGGCGAAGAGATGGAGGGAATAATAGCTGGTGTTCAGTCAAGATCCAAACTTTGGATCATGGTGGCTGAAAGCTTTCGATCGAATCCTACGGGGGGTTTTTCAAAGTGACATCGGTGGTAATTAAAAGGGATAAATTAGGTTAAAATCAACTAGCATAATTATAGGAAAGTATTTGGGGAAGTTGTTTATAAAATTACCTAATTACCCTTATTTATTTATTTATTTATATTTTAAATTTTGATTGGCCCACATTTATGCATACAATAACACAATAAATACTTTAAACACATGAACCTAGCTCTCTCTCTCTCTCTATATATATATATATATATATATATATATATATATATATATATATATTGTTAGAATGAGGTTCTTTCATAATTTTATTCTATTAGAATATTATTGAAGAATAACAAAATTCTTGAATCCGAGGTTGAAAAATAACAACATTCTAATATATTTTTATACATCCGAACTTAAATACAAATTCATGCATATTCTTACAAACTAAAAGCCTTATATATTTTAATAAAATTGTACATATTCTAAAAGAATATCAACAAAAATGAATAAAATTCTTAAAAAATAACAACATTCTTAAATTGTGAGTATGATCAAACTTTATTCATTCTTCAAGTTATTCCTATTAGGTCTTCAACGCATTCTTCCAACCATTCCTATCACAAATACAACAAAAACTAATAATGGTTGAAAACATGTTACTTGCAATTAACTATCACTTTATATATTCTAGTAGAATAAATAGAATATGACAGAATACATAGAATACATTATGGCAGAAATACACAGATTTTATTCTGGCATAATACATTTTGAAAGAATATATAGAATACATTCAAGCCATTCCTATCACAAATGCAACCAAAACATCAAAATCCAACAATAAACACTAATTCATTCTGAAAGAATACAAACATTCTAAAAGAATGGATATATATAAATAAATTCTGACAGAATACACACAAATCCATTCACACCTCATACTCAACTTTCACATCATAATAGACTAATTTCCTCTAAAAAACAACACCAATTGGGTTTTTTTTATACATTGCAAGAGAGAAAAAGTAAAAAACAAACACTAATGGTATCCTACTGAGAATTAGTCAATTACCAAGAATTTGGCTTGAAACATCTTTTATGCATTCTATCGAACACCTTCTGTGCATTATCAAATGCTTTTGTGTAAAAGAAAAACCACCAACAAAGGAAAAGCTCAATACACACATACAGGGTAAAAGGAACCAACAGCAAAAATCATACCACAACTCCAGGAAAAACCCACCACACTACCACTAAGCAGCAACAAACAATTGCACACAAGCCAAAAAACCAGCAACACAAAAAAAAAAAAAAACACCACGGGTAAAAAGGTCAACCACCCTGAAAACCATTCCGGACAGCAAGAATCGCAGAGGAGCCCCAACAAAACAAAAGCAGACAGTTATGAATCGAGCCAATCAAAACTCAAATTTAGGGAAACTCCATGAAACAGAAATGCATAGGAAGAATCCATAGAAACAACCACATAAATGTGACCTGATGTGGAATAAAGAAAATAAACAATAAAAAACAATCAAATTTATTGAAAAGCTAAGTGATTTGAAGTCATGAAGAAAAAATAAAATTGTTTAAAAAAAATTACAGAAAATGTCGACTTTTGATTGAAGATTAAGATGTGAGATTGACTAATGATTTCTACTCTTTTACCTGAGAAGATGAAGACCGACAGAGGATGGTGGTCGCTTGATGACAGTGGTGTGTCATCACCGCAAACAGGAGGGGGAGGCGTTGCTGGAGAGGAGGCATCGATTGAATGTTTCTATCGTCGAAGGCGAGAGTCGTTGGAGGAAGAAAGAACCGTTGTCGTCGAGGCATCCATTGATTAATTATTTAATATTTACTAATTTATGTTTGGTGCATACATGCACACAATAGTTGCTAAAAACATTTGAACCTAACTCTCTCTCTCTCTCTCTCTCTATATATATATATATATATATATATATATATATATATATATATATATATATATATATATATATATATATATGTATATATGTATAGGGTTAGGTTTTTTTTGTTTCTAGTAACTATTGTGTGCCAGAATGCACAGATCTGGACCATTGGATGGAATATAATCAAAGGTCATGATTAGAGGGTCTATGATACTAGAATAGGATAACATGTACCATATAATCACACAAATTTCAGCATAAGGGCATTTTAGTCAGTTAACCTATATTAAAAAAGGAAATGTTCGGATTTTTAGGGATAATTAATTCCTTTATTTTTAAAATTTTGAATATTTTAAATTAATTCAAAATTAAAAATCCGATTTTATTTTGTCAGAATGATAGAATGTTACCCATAAACCAGTAAATATATTTTTCGATTTTATTCTGTCAGAATGACAGAATGTCAACCATAAACTAGTAAAATACATTCTGAAAAGACTACACAAAATCAATTCTTGAACTAATAATATACCAAATAATTACATTGTATGATTGTGATGCATTGAATAATAACAACATTCTGAAGGAAAAAAGAAAAAAAAACATCAAAATCTGACAAAAACACTAATCTATTCTGAGAGAATATTATTTTTAAGCAACACTTTATACATTGTAGCATAACACATTATGGTATAATACACTCTAGTTCTCTATGTTTTCTTCCTTCTCCACATCAATGTTAGCCTCTTCAAAACCTAAATCCACAAAGAAAACATAATCAAGTTTCAAAAACTAAAAAATTTAATGCATTCTAAGAGAATAAAACTATAAATTCTGACACAATGTATTAATAATTCAATGCATTCTAAGAGAATAAAACTATAAATTCTAACAGAATGCATTTATATAAATAAATTCTAAGAGAGTACATTACATAATGCACTTAAATCATAGTCTTTTCTTCTATATGCATAAACATTCTACAACATGTATAAATGTATTCTGTCAGAATTACTAGCAACACATGTTTTATGTAATATTTATATTCTTATAGAATGAACATGTGTTTGCATTTTGATATGAAAAAGAATCTCCAACTTAACCCTTTTCATTCTAACAGAATACACACCACTATTTTCTTATCCCGGTAAAATAGTTTTACTAAAACTACCGAAATCTATGAAATCAACTGATAAAATAAGGGTAATTTAATCCTTTTGGTCAATTTCAACCAAAAACACCAAAATCAATAAAAATTAATTAAATATTATACACTTCCACATCACAATCACAATTACTTTTCATGAAACACTGAACTAAATAACCAATTACTTTTCATGAAACAATGACTTGTGAATTGAATTAGAAAACGATTATCTACATGTTTGAGGGAAACAACAATTAATATTAAAATTACATTTCAAGATTTTCAAAACAGAAAAAATGATGCATTTGCGTTTAGGAATAAAATAAATAATTAATTCACCTTTGTTAATGTTCCTCTGTTGCCGATTACCACAAAATCCACCGTCCAAATGAAATCAATTCACGAAATCACTGATGAGATATGGCCCAACATACGATGCAGCAGCTCTTGTAATAGCAAAAAGGGCATTAATTGCTACTTTCTTTCTTGTAAAACGATAAATCGATTTGTAATTTGATGGGTTTTGTGCTAAGCATTTGCTGAAGGATTCAGAGGTAAAACTACCGTAATATATGAAATCAACATCCGGGACTTCATCTTGGTCGCCTGCGAAGCCTTTGTATTTTCCCAATCATCGCCTTCGTTCATCGGTCCACACAAGGTAGATGGCGATTAGGGTTGGATTGATAAGATGATGTTGATGAGATATGGCGCATTGATCGGTGGTTGGGGTTTTTTGGAGAAAAACAGGCGTAGATATAGACGGGAAGAAACTAGGTTAAAAGTCAATAAATCAATACCATGAGCTGGAGATCGATTGTAGAAGAAGAAGTGGTGGATAGAAACGATGGGGAGTTCGATTTAGGGCTAATGTTTTAAATTTATATTTGCTTCTTGCGTGATATCAGGAATATCAATTATCTACCATAATTAACTATGCAAAGATTACTATAATACCCTTAAATGATTTATTTAATTATTTATTTTTTTCTAAATTCCTATTGGTGCATTCATGCACACAATAGTTGCTAGAAACATTTGAACCTAGCTCTCTCCCTCTCTCTCTCTCTCTCTCTCTCTCTATATATATATATATATATATATATATATATATATATATATATATATATATATATATATATATATATATATATATATATATATCAAGGTTGTAAAAATTGCTCGACGGTCGACTGGTGTTAAGAGATTAATCGGTCTTGGCGGGGATTAATCGGGGACCATAAATTATTTATCTTATTATTTAATAAATTATATATACTTATTTTAAGCTAATCCGAAACGGTTATTTAAGAGATTAATCGGTCTTGGCGGGGATTAATCGGGGACCATAAATTATTTATCTTATTATTTAATAAATTATATATACTTATTTTAAGCTAATCCGAAACGGTTATTTAATTTTAATTTTAATTTTTTGACGTTTTCGAATTATACATAAGTTAACCCGAAAGGCGAAGCAAATATATGTTAATTCGTAATAGGTTTCAAATTATACATAAGCTAATCAGAATCTATAAACAAATAATATTAATCTGTGGTCCGACCAGGCGAAAACTCGGTAGCCGAGGGTGGTTCCACGGCGACGACTCGGTGGTTTCGGTGGTTCGGAGAAGCGACGACGACATATAATTTCTAATCTTTAATTTATATATGTATAAATCTTTGATGTGTCCAATGTCTCCTATTTCGGCATTATCGCTCGGCGAAATATTTAATCAATTTGTTATAATATTTTATATTTAATTATAAATAAATTACAAAATCATAAAATAAACCCATAATTTTTTGAGTATTTTCAATAAATCAAATAATAAAATGCGATATATAGTGAAAGTATTTTAAAGAAAACTATGATTTTGTAGAACTTTTTTAATTTAACTTTTTGTAATACTATTTAAATTTTAATTATTATTTTGTTTTTATGTGTTTCTTAACCTAAAAAAAATAAAATCAAGCCAACAAAAAACAACGCAAAAATAAGTTTGTAACTTAGTGTATAATGCATTTAATGTCGTACATCATAGTTTGCAAAATATAATTATTTTATATATTTGTTCTACAGTATTTAACTTATTTATGAAAAAATAAGTTTGAATTTAAATATTTAAATAACAAAAAGTAATTTAATAAATTAGTTGGAAATAAAAATGTAATTACTAAATAATATAATTAATAATGAGTAGGCAATAATAAAGTAAGAAAAGTTATTAAGAAGTATAATGATTAGGCTATGAAAAAAATAGACTTTAGTAGGAACTTTGTACATGTGGTTTTCCAAATATAATACTTTATTTTTTTTCAGTCTCGTGAAACGTGAATATGGTTTTAATTTCTATGATAGTTAATCCTTGGTACATAAAAAATAACTTTTTTTACCATTTTTATTTTCTTTTTATTGCAACAATTCAAAAAAAAAAGAACAAAATAAATACTACCCCACCCCCTCTCTCTTTCTCTTCCAATGCTCATCTTCAAAAGAACACCACCACTGACCTTCGTTGTCACCGGAGCACCACCAGAAATGACAACCACCATCGGCGACCATCTCCTTCTTCCATCTTCTTGTTTCGATTGACAGCCACCAAAAAAAAAATTACAGCCTCTTCTTTGTACCACCTATAACCTTCTTCAAAAATCGAGTCCCAACTCTTAATATTGCTAATTGATCACAGTCAAGACCCCCCCCCCCCCCCCCTCTCCTTCTTCTGTATTGTAATTTTAATCGTTGGTCTGAAAAAAAAAACAAGAATATGGAAAATTTAATGGAGGTGTTTGGCGCTGATGGTATCGGGGGCAATAGTGATGAACAAGGTAAGGAGACGATCGTGACTGAAATATGGGTTGGTGGTGTCAGCTACTTCAAGAATGGGTGAAAAAATGTGTTTTGAAGATGATGGTAGTAAATGGTGATAAAGGTTGGAGTGGTGGTTCGTGGATGATGAAGGTATTTTCTAGTGGTGATTTGAAGCTGTGGTGGTGTTGGAATGGAGGGATAAGGGTGGTTGTTTGTGTGGTGGGTTTAAGCTGCCTCCAGTGAAGGTGAAGAAGGATGATGAAGATGGTGGTGGTGATGACTGGAATGAAGGGATAAGGGTGATAGCGTAAGGTTAATGGTGATAAAGGTTCTGGTGGTGGATATGATCTCCGACGGTGATTGTAATTTCTGGCGGAGGTTCGGTGGTGGCGACTTTGATCAGTTGTAGTGGTCTTTGATCAGGCTGTGGTATATACTAGACAATGTTTTTTTTTTCAAATATTTCAAGGTTCAGGCAAAATATTTTATTTACTTGAAGCAAAGTAGATAACAAAACTCACCACTAAGATGGTTTGGAGGATGATGCACTCAAAATGACCTCCAGAAACAAAATGTATCAAGTAAAGAACAATGTTAGTCATGATACAATATATGAAAAACTTAAAACATAATTAGAAAAGGGGACGGATCAAGAAAAAATCCAAAAAAAAAAAAAAAAACAGACAATATCATAACATTAGAAATAATATAGTATCAGAAGTGACTTTATGACCCTCTTTACATCTATTTTCAATGATGATACGCTTTGTGGAAATAATGTAAATGACGAGAAAAACATAACCATCAGTGGTGGGGATAAACAAGGGAAAGGGAAGGAAATTGGAGTGGAGTGGGGTGGAGCCAAGTGAATAATAATTAGTATTAATATGATAAACTTAAAAAAAATACTTAAAAAAAATTCTGATAAAGGGTAAGACTGCAATTCTACTTAGACCAACACCAAAAATACTAGACAAAACTGCAGAATAAGGACCAATATTGCAAGAGAAAATTTTTAGGGATCAAAACTGGAAAAATCAGCTAAACTTAGGAACCAAAAATATAATTTACTCTTATGTTTGAGAATAAACTTTGAGAAATGGATGTGCAAAATCAAACACACTTTGTTTGTAAAATGAAACATTTTCTCATGAATCATTCGATCAAAATTCTTGAATAATTCTTGGTGTGCACATAAAAGCTTCTTTGTTGTAAGGGATATATACACTAAAGTCCCAATATTTTCATCGATTCGACAAGAAATTCCTAAACTTTATTTTTTTGACAGTAAAGTCCAAATTACTGCTAGTTTTTGGCACTTTTACCATTTTTTCCGGTTAGCCGGTAATTATGACTTTTTTGTCAAAAAAAATAAAGTTTAGGACTTTCTTGTCAAATCGTCAATTAGGATTTTACTGCTAAAAAAATAAAGTTTAGGACTTTCTTGTCAAATCGTTGAAAACATTGGGACTTTAGTGTATATATCCATTTTTTTGGTTAAAAATTTAATGGTGTGATACTCTTTAAGCAAAAAGAGTTATTGAAACGTTCTCTACTCAGCTAGATCCTATTGAAATCCTTAACGTTACTTCTTGTTAAATCATTTTTTTAATTTCAACAAACTAGAGATGAGCATGGGATGGAACCGGTACCGACCCGTACCGTTCCCGATTTCCCGAAAACCGAATTTTATCGAAAGTCAATCCCGAGTACCGAACCGAATTAATATCACCGGTACCGGTACCGGGAATGGTACCGGTTTTCGGTACTAGTACCGGTACCGGTGGTACGTAATTCCGAATTTTATGTATTTGGAGTACCGAGTACCGTCCCATATTTTCAAATTTGGTACGGTTCAGTACCGGTTCCGATACGGTACTGGTATGGGATCAGGATTTGGGACAAATTGCTCATCCCTACAACAAACCAACATTGAAAAAAATGGAGATAATCAAGAAAGAAAGAAAGAGAGAACCAAGGTTGTGTTGACTTTTTGCAGTCTCAAAAATGGAGAAATAAGAAACCGAAAAAAAACGAAATTGCCCTTCTTTCCCTTCTCCACATTCACACCTTATTGACTAGGCATGTGTTGTTTGTGTTTGTATAATCTGTCCCCACTTTTTAGTTCAAGATTTGGCAGCGAAGCAAGAAGAAAGTTTTACAAGTCTTTTCACCCTTTCTCGCCCTCTCTTTTGCATATGTTTCTCCTGATCGTGATTGTGTCAGGGTAAAGATTATGATGGTAACAAAAATAGTGGTGCTGCAACAAAAGTCGCAATTAAAAGTTCTTGGGTTACAAAAATACACTAAAGTCCCAATATTTTCAACGATTTGACAAGAATGTCCTAAACTTTATTTTTTTGACAATAAAGTCCTAATTAACGATTTGACAAGAAAGTCCTCATCTTTATTTTTTTGACAAAAAAATCCTAATTACCAGTTAACCGAAAAAAAAGGATAAAAGTGTCAAAAATTACCGATAATTTGGACTTTACTGTCAAAAAAACTAAAGTTTAGGATTTTCTTGTCAAATCGATGAAAATATTGAAACTTTAGTGTATATATCCATTGTTGTAAATAAAACATCAGCAACAAAACTATTCAATAAAGGGTAGGCATCTATATAACCCTTTTCTCCTTTTAAAGTAAACTACAAAATTGGTTCTTGTGTTTTGGTCAAAATCATAGGTTTGATGCAACCTTTGAAAATTTGATAGATCAGAGACTATACGGTTTCAAAAAATTACTGATCGTCGTTGTGTCTAACATATGCTAGAAACTCATTGTTAAATGAATGTAAATTGACCATTTTAACCTTAGTTTTATCTTTTTATTATTTTATATTTCTATAATTTCTATTTATTATTTCAACTATGTGAAAACCCGTGGAACCCACGGGTGTTAATGTTAAATAAAATTTTAAATTTAATTATGTAATAAATAATATATCATTAAATTAGAAGACTAATATTGTATTTTTTATAAGGATTTTATTTGTAGGCATGTAGTTACACAAGAATTGTTAAGTATTTAACTACAAATGGAGATTTTTAAAACCTTTATTTTTTACTTTTTTTCCTTATCTTTCATGTCGATTGTACGTTAGGTTAATAGAATTTTTGATGTTTTCGTATGTTTTTTCTTAGGATATGTTTTCTTAGGATATATCTTGGACGACACCTTTTCATGAACATGTCATACATATTTACACTTTTCTGTCCATCTAATGCAAATATGTAATAACAGTAATGTAGTCTTTCAAGATTTTGTAATGAAAGGTGCATCAGGTCATGTAGCTACCTGCTAGCTGGTATTTCATAAACTGTTTATATAGAAACACATTGAGTCTGAGATTTAATCAACATAGTTATAATAATATGTCATTGAAATCATCCAAAAAATACATTCCAACGATGATAGTAATAAAAAAAAACCAAAATGAAATAAATTTAAATGAACCATTGTCTTAAAATTTGTCCCATAACAAACTTATTTCGACCAATCATTGTACCAAATAACTAAAACAACTTTAAAAACCAAAGCAACCCATCTCAAAAATTCTAATTTGTTTTTGAAAACATAAAACAACTCACTTTTCCACTTTAGGAACTAAAAGTGTATTTCCCTCTCCGATTGATTTTCTTTTAGATTTTGTCGAACTCAAATCACCTCCAGAATCAATGTCATAAATGTCATGGAGGTTGCGCTTCAAATCAGTTGATATTTTCAGCGGACTGGTTGCAGATGATTTATCAACTGTTGATGGAGTAAAACTCTCATCTGTTTGTGATATGACATCCTAAATTAAAAAAAAATAAGCCGTCATTTGGAATATATAAATATTAATGAAAGTTAATATGGGAATATAAAATACCTTTTGAACATTCTGAACAACATCATCTGATTTAAGGGGTACTTCATTTAAGGACACTGATTGAGTAGTCTAGAAAATAAAATGGACATATACAAAACGTTATGTATATAAATAAAAAAAACAAATATAAAGGGTGATCATTAAAACGTTATGTACCAAAATTTCTAGTTTACTTTCCAAATGGGAAACAATGTCCACATCCTCTGTAATTTTGACAACGCTATAGATATTATTATAGTTGTTGACGTTGTAGGATGTAATATCAACAAGAAACGCAAATTTGCGGTTTTTCAATACGTTCATTTGGTTTGGAAAAAGTTGCATACTGTCTCCAACCTGTAAGAAGTCGTTTAATATATTAAAACAAAAAAATGTTATTTGATAAAAAAAAATTTAGAATAAAATAGCATACCTCTTCATGTAATTTTTTCAACTCATATGCACTTATATCCAACAATCTTTTTGCTTCCCTATCAAAAAGAGTAAATCCAATGGTGCCGGTATGATCTTGCACGTTGATAGGAATTATATACCTAAACAAAAAGTATTAGATTAATATTAATTTTGTTGAAATAGTGAAAAGATTAATTAATATTAATATAAGTAGATATGTGTTTACTTTAAAACAACATGAAAATTCTCGTCATTGCAAACTGGATCTTTACACTGAATAACAACACTTTCTGAGATGTTGTCGGGGGCAGTATAAGACAGATTTGGTTTGGGCACTTCGTTTATCTTTTTCCCACATTTGTAGCACGCTTCATAACACCAAGGTAGATTCTGTCTTATATTGACAATCTTACCAACTAATACAAATTTCATTGCCTGTATAAAATAAAATGTAAAATTAACAGAAAAAACACAAAAAATGTAAATAAAATCAAAGGATATAAAATAAAGAAACATACTTTGAGTGGTTCTATGATCTCAGAAATGGTTTTTAAAGGGAAATCCCCTTTAAAATCATCTATGTACGAAGAAGCGTAACTTGGCAGCGTAGTTATGCTTTTTTTCCGGCGTACCTCCATTAACATTAGCTTTCAATCTGTAATGTTTTAAGTTATATTATTAATTAGAATAGACTGAATTGTTATAATTTTAAACACAATATAAAATTTTTTAAACATTTTAAATATATATTAAAATAGACTAACTCTTTTTTGAAGTCATTAATCTCATCAATCTCAGAATTAATGAACATTTTTGTTACATCATAGTGACTTTTTGCTTGACCTATTCCTGTAAAAACAAATTAGTCAATAAAAGTAGATTGATAAAAATAGTTAAATATATATAGTTTCACTACAAACCATCCCAAATGTTAAGTTTAACAAACTGCATCACTATAACAACACAAGTAACCGTGGGGTTACTTTTCAAGTACTGTGACAATTGGTGTGCTTGACTTCCAAATATAGTGACCTGCAAGTGTACAGACCTAAATAAAAAAATAATTTAATTAGTAATTTGGATTGGTTGTTATATTAGTAAAAAATATGAATAAAAATAAAATAAAAAGTTTCTGTTTACATAATCTCACTCTAAGTTGCTTAGTGTAATCTTCATGTAATGCCTTAGTGTGTTAGGATCGGATGCTTCAAGTGGACGAAATGAGACAATTTGTCCAATAACATCTACACAAGTTTAATAAAATAGAAGTAGATATTATTTAGTTAAATACTAACATAGTAACATGGATAATAAAATACACAAATTATAAAACTGAATGAAATAAAATTTAACAACTAACCAAAGAATGACTCTCTTGGGCAAGTTTGTTCGATGATAGAATTAAATTCAACAAACACAAAACCATTAACTGGACCTGAAAAATCCTCACATCTTTTTATAATAGTTTTCCAATCCAAAGTAATGGTTTGTCTCTGACCGGTAACACTAAAACCATTTTTCACAGCAGCCATATTGGGTTTTAAAATGATGTAACTTTGATCTTCCTTTAACAGATGACCAAATCTGGAAAAATTTTGGTTAAATACACGAGACTAGTATTTTGTTCCCTGTTCACCAAAATAAAAAAAAATTATATTGATTGAAACATATGTAATATTTAGTAGTTTTAAAAAAATATAACAAACCTCTTCGTCCATGACGATCATTTCAATGGATAAAACGATATTATTCCTTATGAAATTCCACATCTTTAAAACCCGTAGTTTGAGATGTGAATCATCAGCCAAACTTTCAATGTCTTTTAGGTATACTTTATTACCTATATTCATTTCCTACAAAGAATTGATAGCATAAGAAATAAAAAAATAAGAAAATACCAACATATTATAAAAGTAAAACAGAAACTGTTTAAACCATATACACACAATAAAAAATTAAATCAATTATGTTGAACATAGCAATAGGAAATTTGCAAATTTAATTAATAGCATAAGAAATAAGAAATAAGAAGATAGCAATATATTATAATATCAAAGAAGAAACTGATTAAACTGTTTTAACCATATTATAATTACACATCTTTACAATTCTGTTGTTTATCAATAGTGTTTTTTATCTACATACACTAACATTTTGATATCCATATTATAACTGCATTTGAAACTTTATTGATATATGATTTTATCATGTTAAATCATGTTTATCATTTGTTTAAATTATGATTTGTTTATCCTGTTTAATTTAAAAACACTAACCTGATATGTGAATTCTGAAATCTTGCAGGAAGAGTTATATGTGGAATATTCACAGATGCAATTGAAAGTCACAGAACATGATTAAGGGATTTTAAAAACATGGAGTACACGTTTTGAGGTAATATTTATATACACAGATACCTTTTGGTTAGTTTTGTCTTTTAATGTTTTCATAATCCTTTCAAAACGAATGCATCTTTCTTTGAGCTCAGAAACATGCGAACAAATAACAGTAGAGTGTATTGATTAAAAAAAATAAAAAAGTTTCAGACACAAACATGTACATATATACATACGGTAACAGATACATACACAAAGAAATCAATAAAAAGAGCAGTGAAGATGAATGAAACAGATACATTAAAAAAATGAGACAGCTTAGTGAACTGAATAGGTAGATACAGTAACAGTTACATACAAAGCTTGATATTACGATTATGAAGCCTTCAAATTTATAAAAAAAAACAGATACATACACAAAGAAATTGATAAAAACAACAGTAGAAGGAATCATCAGATGAATGAAATAGTTACCTTAAAGAAAAACAGAAGACGAATTGAGATGGTTTCCTGCAATTGATATCTCTTTTGCTCTGGAAATTGGAATCGCTGTGAATGAAGAAACCGTGATATTGTATTTAAAAAACAAAGATTAGGTAAGTTACGGTATTTAAGGAATTGATAAGCATTTACCTTTTGACAGATTCAATTATCGTATTTAATCAAATTATGATTATTTACCTTCCTTTTTTTATTTCACATGCAGGAAACGGGCGTCCTTAATGAAGGGAAGAACCGGAACTTCACTTTGTGTAAAATAGTGGGAAAATTCGATGGGGGGAAGGCTCTATGACTGCCACGTGTACAAAATCTACCTATTTATTAGAATAGGAGATATACATTAAGGGCCCACCATGACAATTTTCAGCATACTCTTAAGTATCATTTCAATTTATCAAAAACCAACCTACTATTCAGGAAGGGCAAAACGGACCAGCAGTTTTCTGCAGCAAATACCAAACATACGTCATGTCAATCAGACTGATTTTCTAAATCAGATTGAACACCATAGAACAACAAAATAAAAAAAGATGACATTTCACATTCTGATTAACCCTAAACTAATTTCAAAACTTGCAGACTCATGAGAATATAACCAAATAATCAACCAAGATCACTACCATTGCACATTCATAAGATCGGATCATATCTTATCTAAATACCAAATCCAACAAAATATTTCGACCTTTCACCCACACATCCTAATTCTATACATGAAACACTACGAAATTTACAAATGAAGAATAAATAATGAGTCGGTTACCAGGTTCTCACTTGGACCAATGTATATGAAAAGTTGATGGATGCAACAACATGTCGGGAGGAGCAACAGAAGGTGGAGAGGCAGAAAGCAGAATTTAATAGAACTTTTGTAAATTTGCACCTCTAAACAATACCCATATTACAAAGGCCATATAAATACAAAATCCAAATAGTATCTAAAAAGCAAAACAATCATTCATAACATATATTCGAGAACCACTTGCATTCCACAGGATCGATGAGGCTTCTCTTCATCTTGAACAACAGAACTCCAATAACACCCCAAAACCCAGTTCCATAACCACTCATTATGTCCACATAAAACAACCATACTTTGGTCTGCTCATCAGCTGCTTTGGGTTTCTTCTTGCTTGTTATTGTTGGATCTTGATGATTTGAGCAACTGTTTGGCAATGGAGGTCCACAAAGATCTTTGTTCCCAGAATATATTGATGGATCAGTAAGCGTCTGCAGTTGATTTCCTGTTGGAATTTGTCCCGACAAATTGTTGTGTGACAAATTCAAATGACTCAAAAAGCTCAAATCTGCAATGCTTGAAGGAATCATCCAGCTCAACTCGTTTTCTGAAAAATGAGAAAATAACTGTGTCATGTTTCCAATGCTGTCTGGAATACTACCAGTGAGATGATTATTAGAAAATTCAGACCCACCAACATGGAAAGTGCAGTTAGCTCGACGGGTATTTCTCCCACAAGTTTATTGCTTGAAAGGTCCATGTTATAAACCATTCTCCAAGTTGTTGTATATTCAAGATTAACACCTTTCATTACCTGAATCACATTCGTATCATAATTGATAACTGAATAATGCTCATCCATCAAGTGACCCACAACCATGCCATTTAAGTTTCCTACACAACAAGGGATGGTTCCTGTTAAGTTGTTGTATGCAATATCCAAAATTTGAAGATTTGAAGTTTGGCATAGAGATGGAGGAATTCTACTGGTGAAGTTATTTTTGTGTAGCCTCAAAACTACCAAAACTGATAGTTTTTCTCCAATCCAATTTGGTATATTTCCAGAGAACTTGTTATCACCTAAATCTAAGAATCGTAAACCTTGTAGATTCCCCAATTCGAGTGGAAGTTCACCAACAAAGTTATTGTTGTTCAAACTTAACCAATATAATGAAGAAATAAGAGCTAACGAACTTGGAATGACAGAAGAGAGCTGATTTGAGCTTAATATCATGATAGTTAAAACCCTGCAGATTCCCCACACAGTTGGGAATTTTACCACTTAGCATATTTTTCGAAAGATTGAGTACTCGCAAATATGTCCTTCTGCACAGTGACCTTGGAATCGACCCATTGAAAAGGTTATATTCCAAAAGTAAGTCATTATCATTTCCCCCATTAGGAAGGTTTGTCAAAGGTCCGCTAAGTTTGTTGTGAGAGAGATCTAAGAAATTGACATGCAACTTCCGCAACCATGGAGGCAGAGGTCCCAAGATTGTAGCATCGGACAATACTAACTTCTCCGGCTTCTCTTGATTTCGAAGCCACTGCCGGAATCCGTTCATGATAATGCAAGAACTGAGATCAAGAGTTTCCAACTGGAATGGAGGTATCCACCCACTTGAAACATTGAATGTCAACTTAGTGTTTGAAGAACTATCCAAGTACTTCAACATCAAAAGGTTAGCAAAATGGGCTTCAGTAACTATTCCTTCTAAAGAATTGTTGGTGATATAGAGAGAATTGAGTTTGGCAAGTTGCCCAACTGAAACTGGAATAGTCCAATTTAACAGATTAGATCTTAGATCCAAATATGTTGAAGCTGCTAATTTTCCAAGGGATTCTGGAATTGAACCATTTAATTGGTTAGAAGAAAGGTCAAGTTGGGTAAAATTCCCAAAGAATTCTGGAATGGGACCAGTCAAATGATTTTTATTAGCCGAAATATACACTTGCTATATATTTCGGATTTATGTATTGTATCTGTATATTTATTGTGTATTATCTATTCCTTATTTAGCTGATTTGTTAGTTAGACTTTCCCATGTAATACCTCTGTACCTCTTGTATTTACTCAGATGAGTATCAATGAATTAGGCACTGGAATCACAATAATTTACATGGTATCAGAGCCAAGGGCTCCTTACCGGAAAATTCCTTCTTCCCGGCGCAGCCAAGGCTGTACCGCCCTACCCCTGTTCTCTCTTTTGTTTCTGATATCTCCCATATTTTCACAATGGGTGATAAATCTGATCAGAACCTGTCAAAGCTTTCCATCCTTCTTACACAGTCACAAACATACAAAACAAGATTCGAACTCTTGATGGTACCAAGGTTTCGTACTCATCATGGGTTCGGCTGTTCAAGCTCCACGCCAAAGGCTACAAAGCTCTTGCCCACATTGACGGTACAGACCCTCCACTGAAGACTGACCCAACATATGAACCATGGTCAGAAATCGATGTTATTGTCTTACAGTGGATTTACGGGGCAATATCCGATGACCTCCTTGCTAGGGTTCTTGAACCGGATTCTACTGCATATGAAACATAGTCCAAAGTACAAAACATCTTCCTAAACAACAAAGGATCTCGTGCTGCTGCACTTGAACACGAATTCAACAATCTGACCCTCCGAGCCATGTCGTCTCTAGAAGCCTATTGTCAACGCCTCAAAGATTTGGCAAGTCAACTGAACGATGTTGATTGCCCGGTGAATTAGAACCGTCTGGTTCTTCAACTTGTTCGTGGTTTACCTTCTGAATTTGACACATCAGGAGCTTACCTAAATCAAACCCTACCTCCATGGGACACCGCGTGTTCCATGCTTCAACTTGAAAATCAGCGCCAACGCGCTCGGGACTCCTACTCACCTGCCAAGATAGTCACCACCATTGACCATGAACCCCCGGCCAATCCAACTCCTCGTCATGGGGATTCTAGAAACAAAAATCGTCAGCACCAGCAGCGCAATCCGTATCGTCGACCACCAGGAAACAACACCTTCGTGTCTCACAACAGGACCTATAATCAGCTCCTTGGTCGCCAAACGACATCCCACTCAAATAACCGTCTAGGTCCTCCATCTGGTCAAACACGACCTCCGTGGGCCAACTATCCGCCACCATACTGGACTGCACCCTGGTGGGCTTCACCACCACCATGCCCATATCCCACTCAACCTGGATGGGCTCCTCCTTGGGCCATCTCCTCTGCTCAGCAACAGTCAAGACAACCACAGGCTCAAGCTCACTTTTCGGATGTCAACCCACTGGAGCCTTCTGAACTCAGAGCTGCTTTCTCAACCATGAATTTGGACCCAAATGACGATTAGTGGTATAACGACTCAGGTGCTACTACCCATCTCACTGTTGACCCAGGTAAAATCTCAATCCCTAGTGTGTCTTCTGTTAAATTTGTGGTTGTTGGAAATGGTGAACAGGTGTCAGTAATTGGATCAGGCCACACCACTTTACCTCACCCATTTATACCCATCCATCTCAAAGACATACTACACACCACATTCCATTAAAAACCTTGTATTCGTACGAAAATTTTGTCGTGATAATAATTTATCTGTTGAATTTGGCCAATATGGTTTCTCTGTAAAGGATTACAAGATTGGGAAGCACCTGACGAAACACAAAAGTTCCAGTGAACTCTACCCCTTCACCAAACCAACCAATGCTCAAGCTTCATCTTTTTTGTTTTTTCCGGTACGCCTCTTTGGCATTTTAGACTAGGTCACCCGGGTTCTCATGTAATGCATTTTCTAAATCAGAATAAACATATTTCTTGCAATAAAGTTGATCATTCATTTGTTTGTCATTCCTGTCAAATCACTAAACACAAACGTTTACTTTTCAAAACATTCCACAAATATATCCAAACCTAATTCAATACCACCCTCAAAACCTTCCAATGTGACAAAGGCGGAGAATTTGATAATCACCAATTTCATAATTTTTCCACCACCACCGGTCTCCACATTCGTTTTTCATGCCCACATACTTCCCAACAGAATGGCACAGTTGAACGCATGATTCGTCGTCTTAACGAAATCATATTATCCCTCCTAACTCATGCTTCTCTACCATGACACTTTTGGGTTGATGCCCTGCACACAGCCACCTACCTTCACAATATACTTCCCACTAAATTACTTGACAACCGTACCCCCACTTCCGCTCTCCACCTCAAAAATCCTACATCTGATCACTTACAAACCTTTGGTTGTGCATGCTTTCCTAACCGAAATGCCACCCTACAACATAAACTTTCCCCCAGATCTACACCATGTATCTTCCTAGGTTACCCAACACAATACATGGGATATCGATGCCTTGACACAACCACGGGAAAGGTCATCTTATCTAGCCATGTAACTTTTGACGAAACCACCTTCTCGTATGCTAATCTCAACCCACATTCACCACACAAGTACTCATTTCTAGATTCTGAGCCATCCCCACTCATCTTCCACCCTCAACACACATCCCAATCTGACCCTACCCCGCCACCAACCGCCACCTGTCCTAACCCTACTCCCTCACCACCAGTTACACCCTAATCCCCACCCTTAACCACCCAGCCTACACCATTACCTCCACCATATTACCCTTTAACTTACTCCTGGAGAAGCCAATGTTGGGTTTTGAGCATTCTAACACTCCTAAGTGTATATACAACCCTAAATACCTTGGATCTATGTTTTCTCTATTATACATACAAATATGAATATCCAAGGTATTATCCTAACTAGCATACTAAAACATTGATACTAGGGTAATAAAATAGATAGAATACATACCTTGTTGTTGCTTGACTCCATGAAGCTTGAGAGCCTAGTGCCCCAAGTGTGACACTTCAAATGGTTCATACAACATCATGAACACATGGAATAACCATGAGAAGAAGACACTCCAAGCTCAAATTGACTAGCCCTCACATATGTATCACACATGTCAATTTCTTGAGCTAAAGGGGTCCTTATATAGTGTGCACATTAGGGTTACACCATGTAACCCATGACTTTACCCATTCCTTATGCTCCATGGGTTTTAACCTCCATTGAGTATCCATGGGTCACCAGATGGGTTAAACCCAACATAAGGAATCTTGGATCATAAGCCCACATATATAAGAATGAATGATTTACACAATCAATCCCCATATATTTAATTAGTCTCTTTTTGATCACTATATTAAGTCCAAATTAATTCTTGATCAATACTAATTAAATAACATGATTTCATATTAATATATTAGAACTTATAATATATTAATATGTCACAAAATGTCTTCTCCTCACAAACGGTCTATCCAAATGTTCCGATGCCATGCAACCCAAATGGACCATTCCGAGTCGGGTCAAGTACATACCAACTATAGTTATGGACTTAGACACTAATCCAACAGTCTCCCACTTGAATAAGTCTAAAACTATTATTGCGTATGACTTCAGGAACCAACTGGCAATCGTAGCTCTCAAAAGCCGTTGTCGAACTCTGACCTTGTCGATGAACCCTGACCTTTGTCAATGACTTGTCCATTAGATAAGGGATCATATATTCCTCCATTCTAGATATCATATGGACTGAGACATGGATTATGAATCATTCTCTCTGTCCATTTGTTGTTTCCCGATTTCCGATTTATGACGACTGACTAATTGAACAAATCAAATCAGTCCAGGCCCGGCCGAGCACTTACATTTGTCATCACTAAATCATCGACGGGCCCACATATATCGTTGTTATCCTGAAGGTAAAAGGAATGGATAAACTTCGACTCATATGGCTTGTTCTACTACTTGTTGAATCATACACAAAGGCACGTTTTATAACATCGAGTTACCAATGTGTTTTCGCGCAATCAATGTACAACCAACTCATAGTAACAACTCATATCTCTAGGTTTGAAAAATATAAGATATTATCGTCTCATGATCACTCGTGATAAAATCCATGAAGTGAGTCAAATGAGCATGGGTTGAATCCAATACTCAGAACTTAGGAGCACTCATGAGTGTTGTAGCACCGCTTTGTCCAACATTTTAGACCTCTACAAGCCAACCCATGACAGTCTTGATTCATATCTACTTCCAACATATGACCGACTGTGGATGGTTTGAATAACTTAGTCATTCAGACAGAAAGACCTAGTCATTCAGACAGAAAGACCTAGTCATTCTGGAAGTCAAAACATGCAAAGCGAAACACAAGAATAATCGAATCCAATATGGTCTCAGAACTTATGAATATAAATAAACACACCTTTTATTTATCACCATATTGATTACCCATTATTCATTACATATTGTTTCAAACTATCAACTTTATACTTGAATTAAAACAATAGTTGTCCCATGCTCCAAGCATATACACTATGTTTTTCTAAACACTAGTCATGTCATACACCAAGTATGCATACTAAGTTTGTCTATGATCTTTACTTTGTGAAATAGATCGATTAAACATAATTCCAATGATTCTCATTTCACAATCCCAAATCCTTACCGCAAACATAAGAATTCCAAATTCCTGCCATTTACCTAAATCTTGTTAGATTCTAAACTTATATGCATTGATCCTCTTGTAATGATTATGCACAGAGTCACAAAGACTTGTCAACAGACATTACAGGGTATTCCAATGGAGATCATTCCATGGAACTGAAGTCTCAAATTCAAAGTACATCGCTTTGAACATCCTTCTTGCATTAAGTTTCCTAATCTTACACAGATTTAATGAACAACTTCCACCTATGGGAATATTTCCATATTCTCATTTTGACTATCACTTCTGAACAAGAGTTGCCTCTTTTTTCAGAATATGTCAAAATGGACCTTCCAAAATTAACATTATACTTCCAACTGTCCCTAAGCAACCAATCTTTGGTAAACCTTAGATTGTCCTCAATAATTGCTTAACCAGTTTAGTCATATCCAATTCTAGACTTTTCCCTTCTTAATGCCCTAACATTTGGAAAATTTAGAAAGGATGAATATTATAGCACATGCAATCGATCCTATATCTGAAGCATATGGGACACGATTCATGATGTCTCACATAAAGACATGATACTAGACCAGTCCTTTTGCTATAATATTTCTATGTCTATTTGCCAAGTTCTCATAATTCAGATTATGAAAAGGGATGTCGTAATCATAATCGAATTTTAGGACGCAAATAATGAACCCATATATAGCTTGACTAAAAACGATTAAAACCTCAATCTAAGCTTTTGGAATTGAAATGAAGTACAATTTCCTCTCCCTTAATTATAACAAAACAACTTTTCAACCCGTGCAACTTCATGAGTTGAAACTTTTGTTTTCTATAATTAACATTGCTATCTTGCAATACTTATCATAATTATCATGCTCCCACTAACATGATGATTATTAGCATAACACTTATGCTCCCACTAGCTATGACATGTACTAAAAAATCAACTGGACTTCTAGAAATCAATACTTTATTGACTTTCTTACCAAAGTTCAGTTTTCTGATACGATATGCTTTTGATAAAACTTTATCAAAATCATACACCTTTCCTTAGATAGCACACATGTGTGTCTAAACAATTTCAGAACTATGAAAAGGTATGCCGTAATCATAGTCCCAATTGTTTAGACCTTTGCCATTTCTCACAAGTCCATGTTAGTGTGTCGGTTAACCACACACGCTCCACTAACGACTTTGAGAATGCAAATATCACAATTGCTATCTATCTAAAATCTACTTAGTGAAAGTGTTTCCTCACCATCATTTTTCATGAATCGGAGAGAAACCTTATGACACTTAGATTGTTTATGGTGTAAGTGTTCTTATCCAAACTCATATGGACTGAACTCAATCTTACTTTCTTGCCACCTGGCAGTACAGGGGCCTGTCATTGCTTCTAAGTTGTTATGCAACCAATTGTGAACTCTCAGAACTCATATGCAAAGCCAACTTTGACTGGAATGGGCACAGAAATAGGAATATGTCAACACGATAGGTTATAAACCTCAAGTTGTGTGCTAGTGATGAACTATAGGTTTTATTCTTGATTAGATCTTGAAGTTATTTCAGGATCTTTAAGACTCCCACTGTCCTCTTGACATATAAGACTATCTAGCCAAATATTCAAGAGATAGTGCAGATTCTTTATCAAGACAAACACTTCACACAATTGGCCTTAGTTGGTCTTTGTTTTATCCAAAAACATCACAACTTACCAATTTCAAATGTACAAGAGTAGAAAACATTTTACTCTTACATTTGACAAGTGTTATAAACCTTCTTTAAGATGTGTCACTCAAGCTACAATCTTGGAGTATGACTCTAAGACTTGTTTTGGAACGAAGTATGACTCATCTTCTTGATTTAACCATTTCAACAATTCATGACTCCTCTACTTAGCCATAAGAATGCACTAAGATGTCCTTAGAAGACCAATTGTGATATGGTTCTTTAATCATTAAGATGATCACAAAACATGATACTAAAGTACTCTCCCATCTTTTCAGATTTGAGAAATTTTTATCCTTCTGCCTAATTTGATTCTTCTCATTCGTTCTGCCATACATCAAAACTTTTCCAATGTTTCAGAATTATACTTAAACTTGTAAGTATAATCATATTTACTAAACTTTAGTATTGCATGACGAATAGTCTTATCGATCTTTTGTGGTAGACTTGATCAGTGCACCAGAATGTGTACTCGATCCCTTAGTCCTTCACTTGACTCACATATACATGTGAACAAGGAATTAATCTTAATTTTCCAAAGATAAAAAATTCTCATTCATCATACTATACAACTTGCATGATTTCCAAGTTTCTATCCAACTGAAACCTTGGGTGATGAGAATCTTTCCTTATTTGGTAAATTAGACATTACCACAAATGAAAGAAACAAATCCAATTTCCATTACTGCTATCAATGGAATCATATAAGCAACAATTTTTCACAAATGCCATTGTAAGGATACTTAGAATAAATAAAATAAAAAATTTCCTTTTAATTTTAAAACTTTGCGGAAAAACTTATCCTTACAGTGCAAAAGCATATGAAAGACTTGTTGTTATCTATTCCTAAGCAGTATATCATAACTCCTAAGTAACAGCTCAAAATTCTGATCACTGAACCATGCAATCGAGATCCATCTTTGTGATAAGAATCAACATACACTTCCTTTTAAGTTTCTTCACTTTACTTTGATTCTTAAAACATCAACATGTGACCCAGTCACATCATGTAACAAGAATCTCAGAATAGAAACTTAACAGAGTTAGATAGTGGACTTTATCTGAAGTTGGGTCAAACTTATTGACTTGATCAACCTTATGATCTTTCAGATAAATATGCAGCTTCGCAATCAATGCCCCTTCCTTTGGCAAGAGAAACATATCGACTCCTTGGGAATGGTGTATTGGACTATCACAGACTTGCCTTTCTCTTTACCATTTGGTCAACCGAGTTGACTATGGCCAATCTCTTTCCATTGGGAAGAGAAAGCTTTTTTGGATATCCAATGTTACATTTTCCAAAGTCCATGGAAGTTTGGGAAGTTGATCTTCTAATCAAATTTTCTCTACCAGTGCTCCAAATAATTGCTGATTCAGCAGCACAAAGAAAATAGATAAGATCAACAAGGGTCATGCCATAGTATTTTACATAGTAGTCCTTAAAGAACTCACTATGTGACTAAGAAAGTGATTGAACATCCAACTTTCTTAAAACTTTGACACCCAACTCTCCCGGATTGTCAATATGTGACTTCATCTCCAAGATGCGATCACACATAGACCCTGCATGCCAATAGGGCTTGAGTGACCTTGAACTTGTGGGTTAGGGAGAATAATTGGAGGAGGTGGAGGAAGTAAAGTTCCAAGAGATTTGGGAAGATCACAGATGTCTGAACTAGACATCTTTTGGGAGATATTTAAGAAACTTGATTCAAGGTCCTTAATATAACACCCAATATGAAATATTAAGGCTAGGACCCAACACAATATTTTATAACTTAGAAGAGGGATGCCGTAATACAAGCTACATAATATTTGAAGGTAGGTGAATGACGATTCACCAATTTCCACCATGAAAACGAAATAAATTATTAGGTTTTAATTGGTTTTGAAACTCCTAGATCTTTTGAGATTCATTGAACTTTTCAATGGCATGTTTCAGTCTCGAGTGTGCCCTTCAGGTTTTGTGACTGGGATGCCGAGGATCACAAAACAAGGTGTGAAGTAACCATGCAAATTACTTGGTACTCTTAAATGTTTATCACCCAACCGATGTGCCGGTTAACCACACACGCTCCACCGGCCTATGATAAACTTTAAGAAACCCTTTGCCTACCTTGTTAAATCAAGCTAGTGTGCCGGTTAACCACACACGCTCCACTAACCGACTTAAGCAAAGTGTAAAGTGTAACTTCATGGGTTAGCACCTTATTCACATTTTCCTAAGTAACTAAGATTGGGAATTTATAAGTGTTAGGTTACTTAGCATTTATCATTAATATTTTTAATGAAGGGAGAGTTATAGTCCTTGTCCTACCCGTTCGGCTAACGACCATCCACCAGTCAAGGAAGCGGTGGGTGAGAGTGGACACCCATTAAACCGCCATTTTATAGACAGTAACCTTATACCCCCTTATAGACCGGCTTCGTGAATGAGGCCTACTAACGGTAAGACTGACTTGCTCTTATACATACATATATATATATATATATATATATATATATATATATATATGTATATATATATATATATTATTAACTTATAATATTATAAAGTATAAGGGTTGAATTTTAACTTTTAAAATCCTAAGGGCTTAATTTGGAATTAAAATATTCATGAAAGAAAACATTTCAAATTCCAAAACTTGAGGGAAAGTTTTGAACTATTTAAAAACTTTTCAATTCCATAACTTATGTGTTTAAAGTAGTTTTAATTCAACAAACTCTTCAAGTTCCATAACTTGAGGACAAGTTATGGAAGACTTTAAACCAATAAAGAATGTGACTTTTCTTTATTCATAACCTATGGAAATATTTATGAGTTTTATGAATCTTAAATGTGACTTTTCATATAATATTGAGGATAAGTTACAAAAACACATTTTAGAATCAACTCTTAGATTAATTTGGATTGAAAACCACAATTTCACATAACATTCCTATTAATCTAAACAACTCATAAGAACAAGATAATTCATTCAAACTTTTTCATGTAATTAGCCTAATCATTAAACTAATACAAAACATGAATCTATTGATAATTATCTTTGAAATTGGATTAGCATGAACATTACAACATCAAAAACAGGTTTATGGGTTCAAAAACAGCTTATGGTAATGCCCCTAGTCCATTTCCAGCCAAAAAACTCGAAGATATGCTGTCAGGGGGTCCAACTCGTCGAGTGCATGAACCAACTCGACGAGTTGGATCATTTTGAACACTTTTATGGCATGGACTCGTCGAGTCTCCTGATGGACTCGCCGAGTTAGCTGCCCAGACATCAAAAAACTTTAATTTTAAGCAGTTTTTGCAAGTATAACAAGAAAACAAGCCTAGGCTCTGATACCACTGTTGGGTTTTGAGCATTCTAACACTCCTAAGTGTACATGCAACCCTAAATACCTTGGATCTATGTTTTCTCTATTATACATACAAATATGAATATCCAAGGTATTATCCTAACTAGCATACCAAAACATTGATACTAGGGTAATAAAATAGATAGAATACATACCTTGTTGTTGTTGCTTGACTCCATGAAGCTTGAGAGCCTAGTGCCCCAAGTGTGACACCTCAAATGGTTCACACAACATCATGAACACATGGAATAACCATGAGAAGAAGACACTCCAAGCTCAAATTGACTAGCCCTCACACATGTATCACACGTGTCAATTTCTTGAGCTAAAGGGGTCCTTATATAGTGTGCACATTAGGGTTACACCATATAACCCATGACTTTACCCATTCCTTATGCTCCATGGGTTTTAACCTCCATTGAGTATCCATGGGTCACCACATGGGTTAAACCCAACATAAGGAATCTTGGATCATAAGCCCACATATATAAGAATGAATGATTTACACAATCAATCCCCAAATATTTAATTAGACTTTTTTTATCACTAAATTAAGTCCAAATTAATTCTTGATCAATACTAATTAAATTACATGATTTCATATTAATATATTAGAACTTATAATATATTAATATGTCACAAAATGTCTTCTCCTCACAAACGGTCTATCCAAATGTTCTGATGCCATGCAACTCAAATGGACCATGCCGAGTCGGGTCAAGTACATACCAATTATAGTTATGGACTTAGACACTAATCCAACAGCCAACCACGCCCTACGCCTCCACCGACTGACCGCCATCCCATGACCACCCGATCACAATCCGGAATCAACAAACCTAAAATGCCTTTCAACCTCCATACAACGACCACACACCCAACCGTTTCCCCTCTACCCAAATCCCACAAACACGCCTTGTCTGATCCAAACTGGCACTGCGCCATGACTGATGAACACATGGCTCTAATAGATAACAACACATGGGAACTTGTGGCACGTCCACCGGATGCTCATGTTATACTTTACATGTGGATTTATCGACAAAAATTTCATGTTAACGGGACTCTTGAAAGAGATAAAGCACGCATAGTGGTTGATGGTAAAATATCAACAAGTTGGAGTAGATTGTGATGAAACTTTTCAGTCCCGTCGTGAAACCAACCACCATCCAAATTATTCTTAGTCTTGCAGTTTCACGATCATGGCTAATACATCAGCTAGACATCAAGTACGCGTTCTTACACTGGGATCTCAAGGAAACAGTTTATATATACCAACCCCCGGGATTCATGGACCCACAAAATCCTACACACATTTGTCATTTACGCAAATCTCTATATGGGCTAAAACAAGCCCCGCGGGTATGGTATCATCGTTTTGCAACTTACATTCACAATTGCGGTTTCAAAAGTACAAAAAGTGACACTTCTCTTTTCGTATTCCAAAAAGGCACTAAAATGGTGTATCTTCTTCTCTATGTGGACGATATAATCTTGACCGCATCCGACAACGCTACTCTTCGATACTTCATCCACTTATTATCACAAGACTTTGCAATGTATGATATTGGGCCTCTTCATCACTTCCTAGGCATTCAAGTTACACACCAACATGGAGGTTTATTCCTTACCTGAGAACAGTATGTGAATGACATTCTTTATCGGGAAAACATGCAACATTGCAAACCATGCGCCACTCCTGTTGACACCAGCTCTAAACTCAGTGCAACCGCCGGTGACCCTATGCAAGATACCACTTTATATCGCAGCCGCGTTGGTGCTCTACAGTACCTAACTTTCACTCGCCCGGATATTGCCTATGCAGTCCAACATTTGTCTCTTCATGCATGCCCCGCGTGAACCGCACTTCAACTTCTTAAAACGCATTTTGTGATATCTCAAAGGCACCAGCCATCATGGACTCCATATCTCTCCCTCACGATCTACAAAACTAACCGCTTACTCCGATGCAGACTGGGGAGGGTGCCCTAACTTCAGATGCTCCACGTCCGGATACTGTGTATTTCTTGGTGACAACATTGTCTCATGGTCGTCGAAATGACAACATACTATTTCTCGTTCAAGCGCTGAAGCCGAATACAAAGGAGTTGCTAATGCAGCGGCTGAAACTACATGTCTGCGTAACTTACTCCTTGAGCTCCACCTTCCGTTATGCCAAGCCACCATCATATACTGTGACAACATTTCAGCCGTATATCTCACTCAAAACCCAGTCCAACACCCACGCACGAAACATATTGAAATCGACATTCATTTTGTTCGTGAGAAAGTGCGTATGGGTTCCCTTCGAGTTCTACATGTTCCTGCGGATTACCAGTACACATATATCTTCACTAAGGGGTTACCTTGTCAGTTGTTTACCCGCTTTCGTTCCAGTCTCTTTATCAGACCAGCTACCGATTCGACTGCAGGGGAGTATTAGCCGAAATATACACTTGCTATATATTTCGGATTTATATATTGTATATGTATATTTATTGTGTATTATCTATTACTTATTTAGCTGATTTGTTAGTTAGACTTTTCTGTGTAATACCTCTGTACCTCTTGTATTTATTCAGATGAGTATCAATGAATTAGGCATTGGAATCTCAATAATTTACAGTTTTGAGATATATCTAGTACTTCTAAAAATCTTAATCTTTTTAGAGATTTAGGGATTGAACCATTCAGTCCATTCTTTGAAAGATCAAGGTGTCTTAGATTCTCCAGTCTTCCAAGTGTTTCTGGAATTCTATCATTTACACTCCGACTTAAATCCAGAAACTCCAAAGCATATTGGGAGCATTTCGATGCATTCTTTGGTGAGTCAATCATTTCCATACCAAAATCATTATTTGCCACAGTCAATTGTTTTAGGTAGCAATGTCTCCAGATTCCAACATGATCAATCTGGTTAAACGTGTTAAGAGAAAGATCAAGCTTTAGAAGTTTAGGCATAATAGGAACCAATGAATATAGCATGGTATCCGAAAGGTCAAGGACTCGTAGGGAACTCATGTTAGTCAAAACATATGGAAATATGCCCCCCAAGTTGATTATCGCTAAGATGGAGGTGTTGGATGTTAGAAAGTGAACTGAAATTAAGAAAAGGGGAAGATAGATGCGTCTTATCCAGCCCACAGCCTGACAAATTCAGCTTGACAAAGAAGGGATCATGCTTAGTAGGTTTGAAAAGTTCCATGCCAAACTAAGATTAAATTGAGAAAGATCGAGGAATGTTAGGGCTAACATGTTTTGGAAAAGGCAGGAAGTGGACCTTTGAAATAATTGTAGCCAAGATTGAGGTGTTTGATGTTGGGAAGTATTCTACTCAAATTAAGAAAAGCACCAAGATTAACATTGAAAAGTTGACAACTAGACAAACTTAACTCTTTCAACGAGGGAATCAAGTGTAGCACCATGTCCCAGTTTTGTGTTCCACCAAGATCCAATGAATTCAAGTAGAGAAGCTCGAGTGATGAAATACCAAAAGCCCATGCCATATCGTCTGCCTTTAGTTCATTCCAACTAAGATCTATGAGAAGTATAATACCGATTTTTGTTATTCGTTTGTACAAAGTATTACAAGGTATAAATACACAAATAAATGATTTACAAAAGGAAACAAATCAACTTAAATAAATAAAAGATAATCTATCCTTTATCGTTAACACCCCCCCCCCTCAAGCAAACTGGTGGAGATGACACATGTCACATGCCTCGAAAATATTCAAAGAGTGGCCTGGGCAACGGTTTGGTGAAGATGTCAGCCACCTAGAGCTTGGTAGGAACGAATTTTGTATGAAGTTTCCCTGAAGAAACTAATTCTCGAACGTAATGATAATAAATATCAATATGTTTGGCATGCTTGTGGGAAACAAGATTTTGACTTAGAAAAATAGCACTAAGATTATCACACAATAATGTACGGCGTCCTGGAGGTAAAGCATGTAGGTCATGAAGAAGATGAGTAACCCAAATGAGTTCAGTAGTAGTATTGGCCATGACATGATATTCTGATTCACAATTGGATGTTGAAACTGTTGGTTGTTTCTTAACACTCCAAGAGACAAGATTACCACCCAAGAAAATAGAATATACATATGTGGAGCATCTAGTCTCGATACAACGTGCCCAATCCGCATCGGAGTAGCCAGTTAAAGAGGTCGTAGGTTTGTTGGAAAAATTAAGACCATACGCAAGAGTACCCTTTACATAACACAAAATGCGTTTGACCATTTGAAAGTGATCAATAGTTGGAGCATGTAAAAACTGGCGTGCCTGATCGACAGCATAAGAAAGATCAGGATGAGTAATAGTTAAGTATTAGAGCGCACTTACTAATGAACGATAGTGAGTTGGATCGGAATAAGGAGTGCCAGTGGAAACAAAGGTATCATTCATGCTCAAGGGAGTAGCCACAGGTTTAGAATCTAATAAAGAAGCACATGTCAAGATATCATGAGCATACTTGGATTGATTAAAAAATAAAGCATCAGAAGTATAGGAAACCTCAAGGCCCAAGAAATAACTAAGGGTACCCATGTCTTTAATAGAGAACTCAGTATGCAAGCGTATGATAAAGTTTTTAATGGAGGTCTCATCATTTGATGTAAGAATAATGTTATCCACGTAAACAAGCAAATATAAAATGCATGAGTTCTTGTGAAAAACAAAAAGTGATGTACATGATGGACTACATCGAAATCCTTGCTGCAAAAGAAACGTGCTTAAGCGTTGAAACCATACGCGAGGAGCTTGTTTTAATCCATACAAGGCCTTTTTAAGACGACATACATGGTCCGGAAATTATGGGTTAGGAAAACTGGGGGGTTTCTCCATAAAGACATTCTCATTGAGAAATCCATTTAAAATGCATTTTTAACATCAAGTTGATGAAGATGCCATTTGTGTGTAACATCAAGAGATAAAACGATGCGAACAGTAGAGGCCTTAATCACCAGACTAAAAGTATGAGAAAAATCAAAACCGGGTATTTGATTGAAGCCTTGGGTAACGAGACGAGCTTTTAAACGATCAACAGTGACGTCAGGTTCATATTTGGTACGAAAAACCCTTTTCGAACCAACAACATTTGAAGATGATGGATGTGGAACTAAATCCCAAGTGTCTTGATCATGGAGGGCCCGAAGTTCATCGTCCATGGCTTGAGACCACGAAGGATCTTTGGATGAAGTTTTAAATCCTCGAGGTTCTTTAGCAAAGAAAAGAGCATGATGTAACTGAGAAGTAGTAGTAATGGAAATATCAACACGATGTTTTGTAACAACTAGAAAATTTTGGGTCAAACGAAGTCGAAGGGGTCTTGTGTATAAGAGCACCCACAACGTGTGTGTGTATATATATATATATATATATATATATATATATATATATATATATAACTTTGATGCAATAATATTTATTGAAAACCAAGAGGGTACCATTTGTATGATTAAAGATAATATACACTTGGAGATCCATGTTGAAATAAACCTTGAAAAGTCAATGCAAGTCAAACAAGAATCAAATGGTTTTAACATAAAAGCATGTATTTATGCCATGACTTTGAACTTTCGATTGTAAGGCCACCATCTTTGTGATTTCTATTACATAGGACCGAAAACACATTCATGGGATCACCACAAGACTGAAATCTCTAGTTTAAGGCCCATTAAGGCCGAAATCTCTTCAAGAAAGGACCGAAATCACTTGTTTGAAGCCCTTTAGGACCGAAATCATCAAGTATGGGTATGTACCAAGGGAGTTCGGTCATACCTAGACCGAAATCACCTTCTTTATGGCCGAAAGCTCCAAGGTGGTCCTTCCTAGAGTGATTTCGATGGGATTAAGAAGATAAGGTTTGACCTTATGATAGGATAGTTCACCCGATTCCAGTAAGATAACAATCTCCCAAGTAAACCCCCAACAAATAAACGTATTATCCAACAAGTATCTAAGCAAAAGTCTAATCACTTATTTTCATCATATTAAGGCCGAAATCACCTTCTCCAAACCTCACCATTCCCATTTGCACTTGTTGTAAACTTCATTCCCTCTCAAAGCATCAAACCTAAGCCTCCAAGGATTTAAATCTTCAAGCATTAATCTTAGTATTTTGGTAAGTAATTTCGAGATTTCCTAGCATTCTATACATTTTTATGTTAAGTTCATCCCATTTACACATATTATTATGTGTTAAACTCTTAGGATAACATTCTTGCCATGAAAGTTCAACTACCACATTTAAGTGTTAGGCTTGGAAATCTTCACACCATCTTCTCAAATAACCCACAAAACCACTCAAGGTGAGTTCATACCCCTATTTTTTCGATATTTTCATGTTTTTAGGGGGGGGGGGGAATACAAGTCAAAATTTATTTATTACATAAATACTTGTTGTTACTTCTTGATGTTGAAGTATAAACCATTATTTGCTCAAGTTATGATTATCACTACTTTTTATACAATATTTGTGATATATTAGTTTTGATATGCAAAGTTAACAAAAACATAACTCATTATATGATACAAATATCATCAGGAAAATATGATTTGCAAAACTACAAGGTTTTGGAAACTTTTACTAAAAGATAGCTTTTCTAGCAAAATTGGTTACATTATAGTTATTTACTATTTTGGTGGGTTACAACCCAAAGATATCATGTTTTGATTTCATATTTTGACACTAGACAAGATTACAACTTTATATTTATATAAAAGATTATATAAATAGTCTCAACAAACATACAAGATAAACTATAACTGGTATAGTTTGGGAGTCACAAAACCACACTTTCATTTCAGAAGAACCATATAATTATTCAAAGGTATAATTATTTCATTTTACAAGAAAAAGGAGTCATAGTTCACGTGAATCTATTGATGCTTTTGTGAGACATTCGCTTCACCGTACCTACCTAGTGTACACCTTAAGTCCTGCATTATAACTAGAGTCTCCTTGAGGGAGAGCGAGATAGTTGTGTATATCTCTATATGGGATTGACAACCCCGCACCTCAGCTATTAGCTATCGTTAGACAGGAAAGTCTAGGGTGACAAATGTCTACCATCTCTGACGCCAGAAGAACGTCGTTCAGACATATCAGTCATATTAGCATGGTTATAATAACTCACATATGGAATAACAAAACTACTCGGTTTACGGGGTAACTTACACTTCATTAGTTTTATAAAAAGATGAAACAACATACTATTTTTCAGTACAACATTACTTACACTTTGGTCTTAGGGTTCAAGACTACAGTTCATATTTAAGAAAATACTGGATTTTCTGGAAACATACATTATCATTTTACAAGGAAGAGATACAAATGAAATACATACATTTTAGTCTTGGGTATAAAACTTACAACTCGTTTTTAAAGAAAATATTGGATTTTCTAGAAGTATACAAAATCATTTTACACGAAACCGTTACAAATCCTTCTCATACAAAATGCTTATGAACTCACCAACTTAATTATTGACACTTTTCAAAATCACTTGTATTCTCAGGAAATCAATAAACAGGTATTCAAAACATTTTGAGGGCCGGCGTCGCTGTTTCATGTTTTCTACTTTTCAGTTATTTGTATTTAACTTTTGAACAAACAAAGTTTTGTAAACAATCTAAACTTGAAATATCAATGTATGAATGTTTGTGTTGCTATGTTTCATTTATATTCAATTGTTATGATATTGTACATGAAGTCACTCCATCCGCCCCCAAACGTTTCCGCCGTTCTGGTTTGGGGGTGTGACATGTTTAGGACGAAAAATGTCGGATTTTGAATGAGTTTGCATCGGATGAGTGGACTGGACCTCGAGTGGAGGTTGGGTCGCAGGTGGAGATTGGACCTCGAGTGGAGGTTGGGCCTTGGGTGGAGGTTGTGGTTCGACATGGATTTGGGCTACCGGTGTTGGGACTTCATTGTGAGTAGGAGAATCGACAAAAAAAACATACAGAGTAGTAGATGGAGCAGTTGAAGATGACGAAGCATCATGGGAGGGAGAGTACGTGGGTGGTATAGCTTCAGTGTATGTAGTGGTGGGAAGCTGATTTATAGTTTAGAAGATGTAGCGGATGTATATGGAAAACAATTTTCATCAAACGTGGCATTACGGGTAATAAAAACATGTGAGTTAATGATGTCCATACACCGATACCCTATGTAACGAGTATCGTATCCAAGAAATACACATGGAATGCTCTGTGGTGAAAGTTTATGTTCCGAATAATCGCGTAAATATGGATATACCCGACAGCCGAAAGCCCGAAGATTGTCATAATTTGGTGTAATGCCATAAATAAGCTCAAAGGGAGATTTATTATTGAGAACCCAAGAGGGTAACCGATTTATAACATAAGTGGCGGAGGCAAAAGCTTCAACCCAAAAGGAAGCGGGAAGATTAGCAACAAATAACATCGCAAGACCGGTCTCAGTGACATGTTGATGTTTTCGTTCTGCTCTGCCGTTTTGTTAAGGGGTATAAGCACATGAGACTTGATGATGAGTACCATTTTCATTAAACAATGCTTGAACTTGATGGTTGATAAATTCACCACCACCATCACTTTGAAAGATTTTTAACTTGGTGAAGAATTGGGTTTGAACAAAACTCAAGAAAGATTTAATGACCTGTGAAAAATTGCTCTTGGTTTTTAAAGGATAAAACCAAGTGAAGCGTGAAAAATCATCAATAAAAATGGCATAATAACGATAACCATCATTAGATTCAACCGGTGTGTGTCCCCATAAATCACAGTGATGATTGTAAGCCCTTTCGAGAGTAGTCCATAGGTCTCGAAAAGTTGTGACACCAATAACTTAAGCCATGGCTTCCTTGGTTAGAGAAGATTGAAGAAGAAGCATAATTGTTTATTCTTTTTCGAGCCAGGAGATGTAGGCCGGATTAGGGGATTCCATCCTGTAACACCCATAAAATTCAAGCCAATTTAAAACTTTTTAAAACATTTAAAACCATTAAGTTATTACAGTTTACTTTCAAAATAATTTAAACATCAGAGTATCCCCAGAATCAATCATGAAAATGTAAGGAGGTGCACGATCACGCCTTCGCCTTCCCGCGATCATCAGAATACCTGAAACAATAATCGATAAATGTAAGCTCGAAGGCTTAGTGAGTTACCCCCAAAATACCAACCCATACTAACCAAAACAAACATCATATCAATACAAATATAGAACAGCATGCATAATGAGCCTTCAGCCTGACTGGACCGCCTTGCAGGCCTTCAGTCTATCTGGACCGCTCTTCGCGCCTTCGGCACGTCTGGACCGCCTCGTAGGGCCTTCAGCCTATCCGGACCGCTCGTCGGGCCTTCGGTCTGACTACCATACCCTCCTGGGTCTGTAGTCTATCCGGACCGCCCTGGGTATGTTGGCCTTCAGCACAAAGCAGGACCGCCTCAACCCAAACCCCCCAATCAAACAAACATGTGCACATACTATCATACGCTAGCATATATAACAGTCAACTGATCTAACAGATCATCAATCATAGCAACATCCTATAACCAGGATACAGACCTAACCGGTCACCAACATAGTATCATCCTATATACCAGGATACCGACCTAATCAGGCCACTAAGCATAGCACCATCCTAACTACCAGGATGTAAGTCAATAAGCATATCATGCAATAAACCCGGATACAAATCCGATAAGGGTCGACATTGGTGCCTTAGACCCTGTTGATATAGTGAGGAGAACTCACCTGGCACTGCTGAAGTTCCGCAGATAAAACTCTAGCTGCTGGTTGACAGATTCCCGAACTGTCAACATCAAACAATACCCAATTAATAATTGGGTCCCAAGCCCAAGGTCCAACTCACACTACAAAAGCCCAAAAGTCAAATGATGGCCAAAGTCCAACATATGGCCCGATCTTCCAAATTGGGCCCAGACCTCTACGTGGTCTTTCCTTAAGGCCTATCCAATTATTCCAATCCAATTCCCATGGCCCATTATCACATAATCATAAAGACCCAATTATGGCCCATTTATGGCCCAATTTTCCAAATTGGGCCCAAGTCCTCACATGGGCCTTATCCTAAAGCCCATCTAATTACTTTGGTCCATTAACTTGTTATTGGATGGTCTATCAATAGTCCAATCGCCAAAGCCCAATAGGATGGCCCAATTCAAGGCCCGAGTGAGATTAGGGCTTTCACATGAAATGATGATTAGGGTTAAGTGTTTCTTACTTAACCCCTTAAGGACTTAATCCATTAAGGACTTAATCCATTAAGTCCATTATTGCCTTAAGTTAATTTGCCAATGATTATAATTTAATATTTTAAGTTTAATAAATACTTCCCGTATGTGTCCCGATCAATCCCCAAAATTAGGGTTTTATGCCATTAGAGTTTTCCAAACCCTAATTAGGGTTATCCAACCCAATACTAGCCCATTAGTCCATTGGTTGGGCTTTTAGGTCATATTGGGCCTTATTAGCCCATTAGGGTTCTATTGGGCCCACTAGGGTTTCTTTGGGCCCATTAGGGTTTCATTGGTCCCACATCGTCCAAACATCGTCCAAACATCCCCCAAACGAGGTCCAAACGCAATCAAAGCACACCGCCACCCGACACGGCGGCTGGTGGCGGCAGGAGGCGGCAACCACCACCCTACGGTGGTGGTTTGAGATTTCTATTATTATTATTGGCACCATTACAATGTACAACTCGATAATAAACACACACACACTAATAATAATAATAACACACACGCACACACAGCCTCCCTTGTGGTGGCCGGTGGTGGTAAGTGGTGGTGGTGACTTCTTTCCAGATTCCGGTCAAGGTTTTCCCCACCCACACAATACAACACACACACAATACACCCACCTAAGCATACAGAAATCACACACACACAACCACCTTCCATGGTGGCGGGTGGTGACGGAAACATAGCAGCAAGCGGCGGCCACCATGGCTGGCGGCCATGGTGGTTCCTTCCCTCAATCTCCGGCCAGCATCACACCCATATGACTTCTCGCTACTGAAACACGCAACCAAACGTTGGTCTAAACTGAACCACGCACCCCACACAACCACTCTGTGGCGGTAGGCGGCGGCTAGCAGCAGCCAGTGACGACAAAACTTCCCCCCTCATCAAAGGCTACTCGAGCAATTGCAACAGCAGCCGAGGAGCGGACCTGCTGGTGGTCCTCGGCGTCATCAACAGCTCCCTCGGCAGTAATGGTGGGTGGTTTACGATCCCAACAGTGGGAGTGGCGGCTCTGGTAAAGTGGTAGCACGGACGTCACTTTGGGATGGAATAGGGATAGGTGGTAGTCGAACAGCAAGACGAAACTCGGTGGTCTTTGTCGCCGACAGCAATGGTATCAGCGGTCTTTGGTGATCAGAACAGGGATAAGTCGATGGGAGAGGCGGCTAAACGTAGAGGATGGCGGCTGAATGTTTTAGAGCATCTAGGGTTAAGGTTCGCTGGTTGCTACGCTATATACCGACTCTCCTAAAACTTTGAACCATAATGACATAATTAGTCCCTCCCCCTCTACATTCTTTCAAAACTAATCCTTAATTTCCCTTTTTAACCCCTGCCTTCAATACTCTTTACAAATTGAGTCCAAAATTTACCATTTAGCCCTTAGCTTCCATCATCTCTTCATATTAAGTCCCAATAATTACAACATAGCCCCTGCCTTCATAATTATTTACGAAACTAGTCCGAAACTCACATTTTTAACCCTCGGAAATCAAAAGTATATTATTTGGCACCCCGAAACCAACCCTCCACTAATTATTATCTGATTTTGGACTATAATAACATATAATAATAATAAAAATTGCTTCTCAGGGCTCCGGGTTTATTATTTAATTATCATATTTTAAACGGGATGTTACAACTCTCCCCCACTTAAATTTGATTTCGTCCTCGAAATCGTTTCTTCTCATTCCTTACACGCCAAACAACTTGAACTACAATCCCGAGCTTAACTCTAGCCTTTCCAAGGCAACCGTAACCAACCCTCGCAGGGTTCTAAAACCTGAAAATAAACGAATCCCTTGCAATATGATCACATTGACTCAGTCCGTAATCTGAAGTCTCGAGATGGTCTGGCTCCCTGACAGCCTGCCCACACTGGATCATTGTCGAATGTATTGCACTTAACTCCCAACTGGCTACTCAACTTCTGATAACCCGAGGTTCCCACTAGAAAACAGAATCACAAATCCCACACTGCTAACTATGATCCTTTAGTTCCCGAACCACATACATATAATAATCGGCTCATAAGCACAAATACTCATTCCTGGCCCAATCACCCTCGGGCTGGAATACCAGGCATGCCTACGACGAGTCCAGTCATCCCTAGGATGAAATACCCTCGTATCACGCACATGTTTGGTCCAATCAACCCTCGGGTTGGAATACCAAACACGTCAGTTCCACTCAATCGTAGGGTCCGATCAGCCTCACGATGGAATACCCTAGATTGGAATACCACTATATACATAACTCGGGTCTAACCCGTAACTTGGAATCCAAGGACCTATCCTTGCATCTCATCCAAATCCTCTTATTCGTCACAAGCGAGTAACACTCATCTGAAATACCGGGTTCCGGCCCGGTCGCGGAGCTAAAGGACTCCCACATAGTTGTCTCACACGACTTCCGAACAAAATCCTTCCCTGGAACTAGTTGCCACTAGCTGTCATGCCACTGCGACTCTATCAACCTCCTGCTCCAACCGATCGGATCCATGCGTCAAATCTTGACGTCACCAAATCCAAGGCTAAAAGTGATTGTTACATGACTAACGGTAGACTTATATTACAAACAACCTTAAGCAATCCATTGCTTCCTTGGTCTCATAACTGTAGTGATGTTCCTACAGTCTTATCACTGGCTTACCCAGGTCTAATCCCTCGGGGGAAACCCATAAACCCATCTGTGGATTTCCATATCCTCACTGCTACACCCAAACTGGTGGGTACTACTGTCCTTTTCGCGTCCTAACAATGCACTCATGCTATCTACCAACCTAGTGAATGTTGTGGCTACACCCACAGACTTACATCACTTTAGCACTATCTGCTAACCTGGTGAATGCTACGGCTACACCCGTAGACTTACAACACTTCCCACACTATCTGCCAACCTGGTGAATGCTACGGCTACACCCACAGTCTTACAACACTTTCCATATCGGTCGAACACGCACTCGACCTGACACACAACCGAACTCAAATCATGGCTAGAATCCCAACCTGATTTCCCAAAGTTTTGCTATCAAGCACCGAGAAGGCGCGATTCACATGCTGGGGAGTTTTACCGAACTCCCAACTCACATCTTCCTTCCTGAAAACGATGCGAAACCTATCCCAGTTTCAAAACCGATCTTGCTTCTGCATTCCGGGACGATTCTCCCCCACTTAGATTCAACCAAGTCTTCACAATACATGAAATTTTGAGAATTCCCAATCCTTCTCACTTTCCAACGATCGATCCGATGACCACCAACTCTTTCTAACTAGGGCTCCATTACCCGCCAACCACAAGTGATCACACACTTCTAAGAACTAGCTGAACACTTCCTGAATCCCAGTGAAACCGACAGTCCCTAAAACTTGAATGATCCCGCACTCAAATCCTGAAGTCCAAAAGGTAGATGCTCCAATTAACATCTCAGCAACGAGTTACTTCCCTTGGCGCTTCCCTCTGTTAATCAATAACGGTTACTGAACTACTGAATCCTGACAACGCTGAATAACCATATTGTGGGACCCTGTCCACAAACCTCCCACATAATACCCTTCTTCCCAAAGTGCTCCAACAAATCTCCCGCCCTCGGCTCTAGAAATAATATCATTCAGGGTCTCGCACCCTGACTCACTCACCAGCTCAATCGTCCACAGCTGAACTGCAGTAGCTGAAGCAACCTCTGCCCTATACCGGGCTACAAACTACTCCCAAGGCATAGTCTCCAATCCCAAAAGTGCAATAGATCGTACAATCAATCCTTACCGCCCGATACAAGAGATCCAAGGGGAACCGGACCTCACAAACTACTTATGTCACACCGACCCACCCGCGCTCACCAGCGCTGAACTACTGTCGCCAATCCCGGCGACCAACTAACCCCGAGCTGGATTACAACCTGATCCTGGGGTTCCAAGTCTGCTCACTTCTTCGAGCTTGAAAACTGAAAGGGCACAATCCTTACCCTAGAAAACGACATTCCAATCCATCAATTAACCATTCTACTTCCAGCTGCGAAACCCCAGTTGAACATAATCATCACTCCTTTTCTGGAGTCCCCGCGACTCGCATTCCGGCCTCGAGCAAAACCCTCGAAGCCTCAATCTAGAAAAAAGATTAAAGTAGAAAAAAAAATTAGGCAATTTATTCATTTCACGTTTGTTAGGAGCATAACCAAAATAAAATCAAATCACAAATATGGTTAGTGTTACAAGTGAATAACGCTTACTACACTCTTTCCATAACTATAAACAATTTTCCGATGTGCAATTTACTCATTTAACTTATTAAAGAAGAAGTATTACATCATATATCCCAACTATATAGTATTTCACAATTCAGCTTATAAATCCTAGTTCGAGCTCTCATTTAGTTGATTTTTAAATTTCATTAATCAACATTATCTAGTTCATTTTCATCATCATTACTCAATTTAACCGAGAGTTTCCCAGAATTGACAAGGTTAGGTCAATTAAAACAATCTCCACTCAAATTTCTTCTAAGTTACTTTTATCATTTATGTCTTAATTTAACACAACTTAAGCAAATTTTACAAATATAATCAACATACCTTCACTAAATCGGCCCCGAGTTCAACCGAGAATGATTTCTCCTCAATATTAGATGAGTCAGATGCATAAATCGACGTACTATGATCTTCAATTCACCGATTCTTTTTCTTCCTTCCTCTCATTCTTTCGCTTTATTCGAACTTCCTTGTTTTTATCTGATATGATCTGGTCATATTTCTGTTCTTTAATATCTATTTAATTCATTTTAAACAAAGTTACATAAATGGTCCTTGTGGTTTCTGAAATTCTTGCTTTTTGTCGCTAACTTTTTTTCGTTACATGGATGCTCCCCACGCTATTTGGTTCAAATTATGCAACCAACCGATCTGGTTCAAATTACGTTTTTTTTTATCCTATTAAAAATCCAAAAAGTACAAATGAGAGACCAATTTGTCAAAGACCTACTTCTTTCTAGGTGTAATTGTCCAAAAATAGTATTCTTTCAAAAGTTCCAAAGAACCCAAAAACTTGTGATAATGATCATAGTAAAACTTTTTCTCAGTAGCGTTCAACTTAATTTTAGAGCAAGTCAAATTCACAAAAATATTAAGACTGGACGGAATCATAGCGGGAAGAGGGAGCGGGAGCCTTCCCGCACGACGGAACACCGGACCGTCGCTGCGGGAGGCGGAGGTGCGGGAACCGGAGAGGGGAAGATACCCCGCGTTCTCTCTCCGTCTATCATTGGCCGGATCATTTTTTTTTGTGAAATAGCCGTTGATTAACGGTAAAAAAATAAACTTTTCTTTATTTTATTTTATTTTATTTTTTTATTATTTTTTTTACCAACGGATATATGCATTTAAACCCAATTTTTTTTGTTTTTTTTTTGTTTTTTTTTACCTTTTTAAACACCTATAAATACCAAACTATTTATCTTCAATCAACATTCAAACAAACCCTCTATTCTCTCTATTTTCTTCTCAAAAAATAAAAAATGAATCCCGACAATCAAACCCCAACTTCCGATCGAAGAAAAAAAGTCATGGTTCGAGTTTAAACATCCGTACTCGAAACATTTTTGCTATCGATTCATCACCACAAGGAGTTTATCGCCCCCAACTCGATGCTCCCATTCAATCCCCACTACAATTTCAATACCAAAATGTTGGACAACATTACCCGATCCAAGTTCCAAATGTTACGCCGCAAATGTTTTCAAACTTTGTTGTTTTTCCGGATCAACAATCGCCAAATCAACCTCAACCCCAAACCCAACCCCAAACTCAAACCCAAACCTAACAACACCGCCAACTTGTCGATGAGTTGGATGACTCGGAAGAAGAATAGATGGTTCCCGAAACTCAACCCATACCACCCCCACAAAGACGTAAAGGGAAAAAACAAGCGCGCGAGGGTGTCGCACAACCGGGAAGACAAAAGCCGACAGCATGGCTTCCACACGAAGAGCTAGTTTTGGTCAAAGCTTGGGCTAACATTTATGAGGATTCGATTCAAGGAAACGCACAACCAGGAGACCATTTTTGGTTTCGCATTTTAGAACGGTTTCGAGAGGAGCTAGAAAAAGGTGACGACTACCGTACGAAACATCAATTGAATTTGAAGTTTCGAGAAATAGCAAAGGGGGTTTCAAAAATAAACAGGTTGTACAACAACCTAAAAACCCAACGAAAAAGCGGCCAAGGCGACGAACAAATACTTCAAGAAGCTTTGCAATTTTACCTTGAGGAAGTCGGAAAACCATTCAAGTGGCACGATTGTTGGAAATTATTGGTCTGATGTCCTAGGTGGAAAAAATACGAGCAATATTTTATTTTTGGAGTCCAATAATCAAAGCGAACGAAACGGGCTGTAGTGGTTACACAACCTCCTCTGATGCTCGGGTCGGTCTAGATTTAAATCAGGATGACGAACTCGAGCTGGAAGAAATTGTCCGCTCAATGGGTAGGGACAAAGCGAAGAGAAAGGGAAAAGGGACTTCTTCGGGTGCATCGGATTTCAGCATAGAGGTTGACGAAATGCGGAAAATAACAGCGTCGTTTGATCGATATAATCTTAATTTCTCCGAACGTTTGACGTTCGACAAAGAAAAAGAAGAAGCAAGGAAAAAGGAGCGGGCGGAAAGACAAGAAATGGAGTATATGAAGTTTTTGATGGAAAACACTGATCATCTATCGGGACCGGCTCTCGAGCTCGTGATGAAGAAGAAGGAAAAAATTATGAAAAAATATTTTCCATAGGTCGTTGTTGGTTTGTTTGATTTTTAGTTTGTGTTTTTTTTTTTTTTTTTTTTTTTTTTTAACTTTCTAGTTTTTTAAATTTTAAGTTTATTGTAATTTTTATTTTAATTAATGAAATGCATTTTCTTTTTAATTAAATTTTTTGGTTACTTTTAATTTAAAAATTATAAATCATAAAAATCAATTAATTTTATTTAAAAAAAATAGTGAGGGAAGTCCTTCCCACCCATTCCTTGGGTTTTAGGTAAGAGAAAGGAAAGCGAAAGAAATGGTGATATGACCCAAAGATTCTCTCTCATGCCCTCCTGAAGAGAAATGTAGTCAAAATCCCACCCTAGCTATCAAGCTCCTAATAGACTTGGCAAGTGGGCAATTGACAAGTAGGTGATTGATCGTCCCAACAGAAGAACACACACAACGCAAATGGTTGAATCAAAATCTATCTCTTTATTAACCAGATTCGCATGTATGGACATCGAGTTTAACTGGATTAAACTGTTAAATGCAAACCAACAATGATTATAAGGGTGGGAGGAGTGGATCTTTCCCAACCCTCTTGCCACCTATGCTGCTATGCACCACATATATACACACATACGTCATATTCCCACATGTTAATTAGATGATTTATAATTGTAATCAAAATGAAAAATAATTTCCTTGATGTATATGAAAAAAAAATATAAAATATAAAATCCAAACGGCATTACAGGATATGTGACCAAAACGTCAAAAGTACTATTTGTTTTCAATGATTGCTGTAAGAATTTGAATTCAACAGTAAACCCAATAAATAGGAATATGTTCCACTTGTATCAAAAATATCTAAAAACAAGAATTCGATTCTTCAAACCATCCAAACGAATCCTAATCTTGAAACAGTTAACACATGAAAATATCTTTTTAGTCGATATGTTGTACTATATAAGACACTACCACATCATTCATCTTTAAACATAGCCATATATATCAAGCAAAACAAACAAACAATCTTTGCATCCAACTAAGAATGGCAGGCATAACATATGTGACAAAAGGCTACTCAACCTACACTGATATACCCGCCCAACAAGGTAGCTATGATCACGGCTCGAACAAGATTGACTGGGCCCACACGCCAACAACTGGGTACACCGACTTTGTTGGTTCGCCATCGAAAATGGAGCTCCTGAAGGAATATGTTCATTCCCCAACAAAGTTCAATAGTCCGAATCATGGGTTTAACTATGAGAACTCAAGCTCTCCAACATTCCACAATGAAGGAAGTTGGACCATGAAAACTAGCCCGAAGAAGTATCCTCATTCAAGTCCGGTCCATGGTTACCATTCAGATGAATCCCATATGGTTCAGTCTGGACCGGGCTTTGTAGCCAGACAGGTTAGGACCGGAATCATTTCTGGTCCACCGATGACACATCATCCTCTTACAACTTCGACCAATAATATCAACGAGGCCTTGGGTTTTCTGGAATCAATGACTCATTCTCCACGGTCGGACCCAAGGCAAAGAGGGGTACTTGATGAACTCTCCATCCGTGCTCAACCAGCAGAACCACAGAAGCGATATGCACGTCCTACGTTTGTTGCTAAACCTAATGACGTATACAGAAACAACTATTGATAGTCAACGGGCCAAACAACCTTGAAAAAACTTTGTTTTCGAACTTTTAGCATAAACTCGTATGTGGCCCGATGCTTAGATTTCTTTTTTAACCCTTTTAGTGTGGAATATGAAGCTTTTCTAGGTGTGTGTTTTTTCTTTACTTGTTTTGTGTAATTAGGTTTGGTTTTTATGCATGTACTATGAATGATGTTTAATATATGAAGAAAATAAACTATGTACACAATAAAACACAATTTCGACTCATAAGCTAATCGTAGATATTCATTCTCTGATATAAAAATTGATAATTTATGTTGGTTTGATTGATGTTGTAGCTCTTTAGGTGGATGGCATTCATTCCTCTCATTTCTCTCAACTTGTCACATCACTCATATGTATAATCATTCGCAAACGTCACTTCTTCCTGGATCATTATACGCATCTTTCAATTAGACTAGGAATAGCATTCATTGCAAATGATATTGGATTGAAAATTTTAATGAAATTTGAAGAGAATTTGAATGTATTAAGAAGAGATGTGGTTTTGAAGTGGTATGAAGGGTAATTATAATGGGAAATGGATTTTTTTTTAAAATGACCTTTGCAGATATATGTAGAATATGAGCACGAGTTCCACAACCCACATTCTTCTAGAAGTACCGACTATTGCATGGAATCAACATCCCGGCAGTCTTGCCACCGTCTGCCCTAACCCGCCTCCTGCTCCGTCCACCATAGAGGCCTCTTCTTTAATATAAATTACCGAAAGTTGCATGACATTTCTTTATTCATAATTATAACGAATGTTTAAATTTGTAGTTTAAAACAATAAACAATATCAATGATCTTCAAGTTAACTAAAACATGATGATATATTAGTTTTATTAGAATATCGTACTTATGTAAAGTAAGATGTAACATCTTGTTAATTAAACTTAAGGGTTAACTTCATAAAATACACTAAGGAAGCCTTTGGTTCACATAATGTTTTTGGAAAAAATGGAATCTGGAAAAGGAATTGGAATCCGAAGGAATTGCAATATGTTATGCATTTGGTTGATATAGAGATGAATATGTTTTATGTTTGGTGTGTATATTTGTAAAAGGAATTGGAATGTAAATTATGTAATACGACCAATATACCGGTTTATTGATTTATTGTAACTTTTTATTATTTTTAATAGAAATGATTAAACTTTCTTTAATGAAAGTATTACACACTCAAACCCATGTGGACTTGTTGAGATGGGTGTAGGCGAGTGTGTGGGTCTGTATGAGGGTGTGGGTGTAGGGATGGGGTGGGGTGGGTGTCGATATTGGTGTGGGATTGTTGGCATAGGCATATACATGTGGGTGTGAGTGTTGGTTTGGGGTAAGTGTGGGTGTAGGTGGGTGGGTGTAGATGGGACAGTAGGATGGGGTATGTATGTTTATGGGTGTAGGGGTGGGGTAGGCGTGTAGGTTGGATGGATAGGATGGGGTGGGTGGGTATATGTGTTGGTATGGGGGTGGGGTTGGGGCAGGGATGCGTATATAGGTGTGGGGCGGCTATTTGTACGGGATAGGTTAGGGGTGGGCATGTTGGTGTAGGCATATGAGTGTGGTGATTGGGATAGGTATGTGTGTGCGTACATGTATATGTGGGTATAGGGGTAGCATGGGTGGGGATAGGTGGGGGTATAGGTGTGTGATGGGGTAGGTGGGCCTCGACATAGGCATCAACGTGTGGGTGTAGGGGTGACATTCAAACGAAACATTCTATTATTTAAATATCCAAAACCAACAAATAATCCACCTCGAGATAGGATATACTTATCTGATTCATAAACTTGTTAATAACCATCATAATTCAAACAACTACCACTAACAAGATTCTTTCGAATCTCAGGAACAAAAAAAACATCAAAAAGTTTAACAATCTATCCAGAAGGAAATTCAAGATTAACTACACCGACACCGCAAATAAGTTTAAAAGAATTGTCTCCCATATGCAACACAGATCCATCTTCAAGCAGTGTTAATGTTTCAAACAACCGATTATCTTTGCATACATGGTTTGTTGCACCAGAGTCGATCCACCAAGCAACATCATCATCATGTACATATAATGATTCAGGAATAAAGGAAACATGATAGACATAATCCTGATTAGAATTATCAAAGTTAGTAAAAAATGACCTCCTTTCACTTGGTCCTTGGACCCATTTCCACTTCCATTGGCTCTGTTGTTTCCAGTACCATTATTGCCCAGATTCACATGGCACTCATGCTTGCAATGTCCTACCCTTTAACACCTCCAAAAAAAAAATAGTTCCTTTTTCTTTTTGTTGGAGATATTAGGGACATGTTCCTACTTGCGTTTGCCATGTCCTTTGTTGTTCAGATCTCCTGGTTTGTATTCAGCCATATGAATTGAGGGTTGTCCAAATTCAACTTTTCCTTTATTTTTGTCACATTACTGCGCACGAAGAATGACTACCAAATTGAACCATGGACAGTTCATCCTGATGATGTTTCAGATTATGTTTGAAGTCTTTCCATAATGGTGGGATTTTTTCAATTACACTCGACACATCAATGGTTTCATCCATATTCATGTTGTGCAACTTGAATTGACCCAAAATGCGAAGGAGTTAATTGTATTATTCCATGACAGATCTTGAATCAACCATTTTATAGTTACTAAAATCACTGACCGAACACTTCTTGCTAGAAGCATCCACAGCCATGTATTTTGATTCAAGAGTTTCCGACAACCCCTTTGCACTTTTAGCTTTAGAATGGATTTCAAGTACAGAATCAACCATACCATTTAGAATGTGTCCTCTGTAGATGTAGTCATCTTCCAATGTCTCATTCTCCACCACTTCTGGTCTTGGAGTAGCACATACGCAACCTTCAGCATGGTCAGCATGAACAACATCTTTTTCTACCACCGCCTGAAATCATTGCCTTCAAACTTTTCCACTTTCGTGAACTCTATTTTCAACTCGCGGATTGATTCTGCCATCTCCACCAAATGATGATATCATTTTGATTGTTGGAGGATATTTGAGTAGGGTGATGGTGGAGAACCGGATTTCTCTTGGATCGTTTAAGTTCACTTTTCGAACTAATAATTCCATCCTATGCCTTGGTTACAGGAAATCTAGTCTTGGATAATCCGAAAGTACACTTGTGTATCTAGGCATAGAAACACAAGCCAAATCGCCAGAAGGTTCTGAGTTTGTCTAGAAGAAGAAGAGGTGAGAAGGGTATATGCTACGACTTAATTAAGGAGTTGTATTAATACTAGACAGACTAGGGTTTCCGTCTTGTATATTAGTTAGGAGAATCACGAATTTAATGACATAATCAATAGTTACCAAAATTGATAAAATTTATCAATTTTACCATAATCACCCATTAATATTCAGTTTTTCCATAAGGTAACAAATTCAAATTTTCGAAAACCTTTTGGGGGCACTGCCCCAAAACCCGAGGGACCACCGCTAGGGGCGCTGCCCCTAGGACCCTACAAGGGGTGTGGCCCCCTTGACCCCCACCTCTCTGACATACCGACTTATAATTCGATCTTATATATGCATGCACTCCGCCTTCTCCAAGCATATAATATAGAGTACAAAACGATAAACCCCTTAGCTCACATATTAGTTCCAAGTACATAAAATGTCTGATGACACTAAAATCACCAACATGATTTTAAGGGTAGCACGCCGGAAAATTTACATTGCACAAGAAAATTTCTCAAAAAACTATAATATGTACAAGTAATGTATTCCCATTATTCTTTGGGACATAAAGGCAAGACCCAAAACATACCGACCTAAACAAATCCATATGGGTCCATGAAGGTATCAACCTCTCTAATTTATCACGGGCATGCTTTGTTGGATATGCTCCGAACACTTTTCAACTTAGTGCCCAAAAATTTGACAGCTATACTAGTTGAGTTATTTTGTTTCCTTTCCCATCAAGTAAAAGAGTTAGATTAGGATTTGGTTTAGTTAGTCCTATATATAGGATATCATATCATCTTTCTGGATTAGCCTTTTCATTCCCGTTCTACACCTTTGTAACACTTTTCAACATTGAGAATTATATAGTGTTCTTCCAAAGTGGTTTTTCCCGTTTTTGGGTTTTCTACTATAAATCTGGTGTTCAATTCCGTTATCATTTATGTTTTGTTTTATAACAAGTGGAATCAGAGCTAGGTTAAGGACCAGAAACATACCGGTTGTTGATTGAACAAACATGTTAGTCGTTTTGAACCCCAAACCATTTTTTTCTTGGCGATTCTTCATAAGTCGTTTTTTCTGTGACGATCTATACACCATCAAAATTAATCAATCGTTCTTGCCCTGGTCGTTCTTGCCTTCTTGAAACCCTCTTTTTTCCTGTTTTCTTTAAATCACAACGTTTTTTTCTCTCTTTATTAAACCCATAAGTTGTCTCCTTTTAAACATCTTAAAAGCATCTTATTTTACCCCACAAAACCCACCGGCCATTTTAATTTGCTTTTACTTATCCCCTACTAGCATTCATATCTTTAATTTAATCAATTGTTGGTTTTAAACCATTAAAACAATTGATTATTTCAACCTATTTCTTTGAATTATTTTTCTTAATCCAGAAAATAAGGGTATAAAATCGATTACTCTATGGTTACCGTCAAATACGATCTTCCACTTTTAAATCGTGGCACTCGTTTTTCACTTTGGCAAGTGAAGATGCGGGATTTTTTGGCTCAAGCGGATTACGACGATGCATTAGATTCCTTTGGAAATAAACCTCAAGCTACTTGGACTCTTGATGAGATAAAGAAGGATCGTAAAGCCCTAGCACAAATATGGTTACATCTCCACAATAACATTCTTCAAGAAATACTAAATGAAAAAACGGCGGCTGTCGTTCGGTTAAAGCTCGAGTCAATATGCATTTCAAAAGATCTCACGAGTAAGATGCATTTAAAGCAAAAACTTTTTTCTACATAAGCTTCAAGAGGGAGGTAATTTACTTAACCACATCTTTAATTTTAAAGATATCGTATCCGATTTAGTGACTTTGAAAATTAAGTATGATGAAGAAGACCTTGGTTTGATTCTTTTATGCTCTCTTCCGAGCTCTTACCCAAACATAAGAGATATAATTCTTTATAGTCGCGACACCCTTACGTTACATGAAGTTTATGAAGCTTTGTATTCAAAATAAAAGATGAAAGAGATGATATCTTCAAACGGGGCATGTAGTTCACAAGCTGAGGGGTTATCGGTTCGGGGTCGTTCCAAAGATAGGGGCGTTCGTGGAAAGAAAGGGTGTTCCAAATCTCGAGGCAAAGGCAAAGAAAAAAATTGCATGTATTGTCACAAAGATGGTCATGATATTTCAGAGTGTTACAAGTTGAAAAATAAAGAAAAGAGAAACGGGGAAAAGAAAGATGAAAACAAATCGGCTAACTATGCGCGTGACAACAACAATTCTGACGGTGAAGTTCTTGCGGTTATCGCCGGGGTTGCCGATATTCATGATGAATGGATTCTTGACTCGACTTGCACATACCAGATGTGCCCACATAAAGATTGGTTTTCCACTTTTGAACCAATTCTCAATGTTGGGTCTGTTCTTGGTTTTGAAAATTCACAATGCAAAATTAAAGGAATCGGCTCTGTTCGTATCAAGATGTTTCATGGTACTACTCGTATATTGACGTATGTTCGTTACATCCCGAATATGAAAAGAAACCTTATATCACTTACTGTCTTCGATAACAAAGGTTTCAAATTTACAGGTGGATATAGTATGTTAAAGATCTCAAAAGGTTCTTTAGTTGTTATTAAAGCTGATTTACAAAAATCAAATGGATTGTACTATGTTCGAGGTAAACTATCACTGCATCTGCTACTCCCGTGACTCCTAATAATCATCTACTTGATTCTCATGACAAATCAGCGCCAAATGATCTAACAAAATCCAAATCGATCACAAACACGGTTCTTCGGTTAATCTTGAAACTGATTCCAATTGTAGTCCAGTTTGTCTACTACGTCTTCAGAAACTGATGCAGTTAAAATATGGCATTGTCGATTAGGCCATATGATTGAACTTGGATTGTCCGAACTAAATAAAAGGGGTCTACTTGATGGTTTCAACAAAGGCAAGCTTAAATTTTGCGAACATTGAGTTTTCGGTAAATCTAAGCGGGTAAAGTTCAATACCAACCAAGCACACCACCAAAGGCATTTTAGATTATATACATTCTGATTTGTGGGGTCCTTCTCAACACAAATCTCTTGGTGGTGCGAGTTATATGTTGACGATAATCGATGACTACCCCCGAAAGTTACGGCCTTATTTTCTTAAAAACAAGTCTGACGCGTTTTCTACCTTTAAAGAATGGAAGATTATGATTGAAAATCAAACCATGAAGAAAGTTAAAAGGTTAAGGACTGATAAGGGGGTGGAATTTTGTTCAAAAGAGTTTAAATAATTTTGCAAATCTGAAGGTATTGTTCGTCACTACACCGTTCCTCATACGCCGCAACAAAACGGTGTAGCTGAATGGATGAATCACACCATTATTAGCAAGGCTCGTTGTATGCTATCTGAGGCATCTTTACATCATAGATTTTGGGCTGAAGCAGCCTCCACTGCATGTTATTTGATCAATCTTTCACCTTCAATTCCATTGGACAAGAAGACTTCAATTGATATTTGGTCCGGTTCGCCTGCAGACTATTCGGAGTTGTGGGTTTTCGGGTGTGTTGCATATGCTCATGTTGATAATGGTAAGCTGAATCCTAGAGCTATTAAATGCATTTTTATTGGTTACAAATAAGGGGTAAAAAGGATATAAGCTTTGGAATCCTGAGACAAGCAAAGTAATTATAAGTCGAAATGTCGTTTTCAACGAAACTGTTCAAAAGAGTTTGAATCATTTTTCAAATCCGAAGGTATTGTTCGTCACTACACCGTTCCTCATACGCCGCAACAAAATGGTGTAGCTGAACAGATGAATCACACCATTATTAGTAAGGCTCGTTGTATGCTATATGAGGTATCTTTACATCATATATTTTGGGCTGAACCAGCCTCCACTACATGCTATTTGATCAATTGTTCACCTTCAATTCCATTAGACAAGAAGACTCTGATTGATGTTTGGTCCGGTTCTCCCGCAGACTATTCAGAGCTGCGAATTTCCGGGTGTGTTGCATATGCTCATGTTGATAATGGTAAGCTGAATCCTAGAGCTATTAAATGCATTTTTATTGGTTACAAATCAGGGGTAAAAGGATATAAGCTTTGGAATCCTGAGACAAGCAAAGTAATTATAAGACGAAATGTCGTTTTCAACGAAACAATGATGTATTACTCACCCTACAGCCACGTCAATTTTCAACATGGTTCTTTGCCAAATATTTTAGACTCATACCAGGCTTCTCCTAATCATATTGATTCTCATGAGAGTGGTCAAATTCAGGTGGAGCACATTATCGCTTCTGAAAATACCGAAAATCAAGACAATTTGCTCAACCCGGGTAACAATGTTTCATCAACTCATTCAAGCTCTTCGTCCCCATCTCGTTCTATTGCAACTGATAGACCTAGGAGAGTTATTATACCTCCTAGTATGTTCACTAATGTTGCTAATTCAGTAGCTTATGGTTTCTCGGTTGCCGAGGAGATTGAAAATTATCAAGAGCCATCATCCTATACTGAAGCAATTTCTACTTCTGATTCTGACAAGTGGATGACTGCAATGCAAGAAGAAATGGAATCTCTAGAGAAGAATCATACTTGGGAAATTGTCAAATTACCCAAGGAAAAGAAACCAATTAGGTGCAAATGGGTGTACAAGAAAAAGGAAGATTCTAGATTCAAAGCCCGACTCATTGCAAAAGGGTATAACCAAATACCCTGTATAGTTTTTACTGATGTGTTTTCTCCCCTTGTCAAGCATAGTTCCATTCGTAATTTACTTAGCATTATTGCATTGCATGATTTGGAGCTTCAACAACTTGATGTGAAGACCGCTTTTTTACACGGTGATTTGGAGGAAAACATTTACATGGAGCAACCCGAAGGTTTTGCTATTCCCGGGAAAGAAGATTTGGTGTGTCGTTTAAAGAAATTGTTTTACGGCTTAAAGCAATCACCCCGAGAATGGTATAAGAAGTTTGATAACTTCATGATGTCTCAAAACTTTAAAAGATCATATTATGATTCATGTGTTTACCTAAAAATCGAAAAAGGGCATCCTATCTACTTATTACTCTATGTTGATGATATGCTTATAGCTACAAAAGACAAGTCTGCCATCACTAAACTGAAAAACCAACTTAGCCGGGAGTTTGAGATGAAAGATTTGGGTGATGCAAATAAAATACATGGCATGGAAATTTCAAGGGATCGATCCATAGGCAGGTTATACTTAAGCCAAAGCAGCTACATCAACAAAGTTCTACACCGATTCAACATGCAAAATGCCAAACCGGTAAGTACACAACTTTCCGGCCATTTAGGCTTTCTTCTAGACTTTCTCCACAAACAAATGATGAAATTGATCAGATGTCAAAGTTTCCTTATTCAAGTGCAGTTGGATCTTTAATGTATGCTACGGTTTGTTCCCGACCCGACTTATCACATGCTTTGAGTGTTGTAAGTCGTTTTATGGCTAATCCGGGAAAACATAACTGGAAAGTCGTTCAACGGATCTTTTGGTACCTTAAAGGTACTTCTAATGCATGTTTGGAGTTTGGGAAATCAACAAATAGGCTATGTGGATACGTTGATTCTGATTATGCAGGCGATCTCGACAAAAGAAGATCACTTACGGGTTATGTTTTTACTATCGGGGATTGTGCCGTGAGTTGGAAAGCTACACTTCAATCTACCGTTGCTCTGTCGACTACGGAAGCTGAGTACATGGCTATTTCGGAAGCGTGTAAATAGGCTACTTGGCTTAGAGGGTTGTACGGTGAGCTATGTGGTGATTACTCATGCACTATAATTTATTATGACAGTTAAAGTGCGATATGCCTTACCAAGGATTCGATGTTCCATGGGCGAACGAAACACATTGACATACGGCACCATTACATCAGAGATGTCATTGCCCAAGGCGATATCAAGGTAACAAAGATTAACACCAAGCACGACCTGGCTGACATGATGACAAAGTCGGTTCCTTAGGGACTTTTGAGCACTCTATGTTTTTCATTTCACTCGATGATTGAAGGTTACGTTGACGAAGATTGGTTCCGTCGCAAGGTGGAGTTTGTTGGATATGCTCCGAACAATTTTCAACTTAGTGCCCAAGAATTTGACAGCTATACTAGTTGAGTTATTTTGTTTCCTTGCCCATCAAGTAAAAGAGTTAGATTAGGATTCGTTTTAATTAGTCCTATATATAGGATATCAGGTCATCTTTCTGTATTATCTTTTTCATTCCCGTTCTACGCCATTGTAACCCTTTTCAACATTGAGAATTATATAGTGTTCTTCCAAAGTGGTTTTTCCCGTTTTTGGGTTTTCCACGATAAATCTGGTGTTCAATTCCGTTATCATTTATGTTTTGTTTATAACATGCTTGGAGATGTTTTAAGGTTCAATCGTGTATAGTACACAATACAACGCTATAAATAGACAAATAAATAAGAAATAACATCTCTCTTCCTAATAAAACACTCTCTTAAATGCCACATGTCCTTTTATTAACACTATATCCTGCCACGTGTCATTCCTCCGTGAATCTCCAATCTTCTTTTGTCGCCCATATAATCACAACATCCATTCATATTCAACTCCCACATATCAGCATAATCAGTTGACTTAATATGCAGAAAAATAGGAAGAAAATATGCAGAAATTAAATATGCAGAAATTAATATGCAGAAAACGTTATCTTATCTTACTTATATCCTAAAATATATCCTAAATATCCTAAACATCCAAAATTAGTTGAATTCGAATTCATTCAAATTATTTCTCTGCATATAATTTCTCTGCATTTAATCAATCAATATAAATATAAATTTGATATTGATTCCTAATTTATAGGCTAAATGATATACGTTTATATCATCAAATATCATCAATTTCTTATTTCTTATTGTTATTTCTTAGTCTTATTTCCGTATTCCAATATTCCAATTCTAAATTCCAAATTTCGTATTCCAAGTATTCCAAATATTCGAAATTCCTTATTTTCTATTTTCTAATTGCAGTTATAAAAGCCTTTCCACATAATACAAAATCATTCACAGAATACCTTAAAATTCATTCGACAACCTTTCATTCACAGAATACCAAAATCATCAGGTTAGTGTATCATCATCTTAATATTCATGTTTTATCTGTTTGATTTTGTTTATGTTATTCTCCCAAAGAGACTTACATGTATGAATAGAACATATGACTTTTTATACTTTGTCGATATTCTATATCAAAAACAAAAGAAAAAATGATGAACAAATTTAAGCATCATCAGTTAAGAGTTTTCATTATGTTTTTTTATTTTATTTCTTTCTTATTCTCCTTCTTCTACAATCCGATTGTTACAATATTTCTGCTACAGGGACCATTTTATGCTATATGTTTTAGTCAAACGTTTACTTTTTTCGGTTAATAACCATTACAACAGATTTTTGCAATTTTCATTTAATTTACTCAAAGGGCAATTTGGTCCATTCATATATATAAAATGTCATAATTGTCCTTTTATGTTTTAAAGAAATAATGGTAGTTTTTTATTTACAATTTAGTATATATGATATGAAACTCAACTATACTTTGCAATGTAAATCACGATCTGTTTCTTTATTTTATTTCTTTCTTCTTCTCCTTCTTCTACAATCCGATTCTTACAATATTTCTGCTACAAGGACCATTTTATGCTATATTTTTCGGCCAAATATTAGAGGACCATAATCTGATTCTTACAATTTAATTAAAAAATAAATTTTAATTTCTAATCCGTGATGCCCACGAGTTATAACCTAGTTCTAATTAAACAAATCTAAAAATAAGTGAAACCAATATATTTTAAAAAAATGTATACAAACAAATCCATATGGGTTGACGAAGGTCTCAACTTCTCTAATATATCACGGGAATGCTTCGAGTTGTTTTGAGGTTCAATTGTCCCTCGTAGGCTCGTACACAACACGCCGCTATAGAACAAATAGATAGATTAACATGAAATAACAAGCTAATTAAACAAATTTAAAAATAATTGAAACCAATATATTATAAAAAATGTATACTAACTAATCCATATGGGTCGACGAAGGTCTCAACCTCTCTAATATATCACGAGCATGTTTGGAGTTGTTTTGAGGTTCAATTGTGCCATGTACACGACACAACGCTATAAAAAATAGACAGATAAACAAGAAATTACATGCTAATTAAACAAAATCTAAAAGTAATTGAACCAATATATTAAAAAAATGTATACTAGCTTTTTTTTTTTTTTAATTTCTCACCGGCTCCACAGAACAACAGAGAATAACCATAAAAGTTTTTTTCCAAGGTTTTTAAACAAAATAACCATGAAAATGAAAATTGTCTAAAATAGCCCAAAAAAAAAAATTGCATGACATATCTGCGAAAATCATGGTAGCATGGGAAAATATTTGATTTTTTAAATGTTTGATTTAATTTTTCAACACCTGCTAAAAATCTATATGGAGTGTGATTTTTTTTCCAAGACTTTTGTAGCCAACCTTGTAATTAGGAGAACTCAAATGATCTGATGATTGTTATGAAGTTTGTATGCTAAAGTGATGAAGTTTTTTTTTTCTATAATTTTCTCCGAATAACCTGCTTTGGATTAGGGGTGAACACGGTGCGGTTTGGTGCGGTTTTAGGGCCAAACCGAACCGCAAACCGCAAGGTGCGGTTTTTGAATTCTAGAAACCGTTGGGTGTAGTTTTTCAATGGTTCAGTTTTGCGGTTTTTGAGCGCAGTTTCGGTTTGTACCGGTTCGGTGTCGGTTTTAAACCGAGTCAAACATATAGTGCGGTTTTTTATTTTCACCGGTACGATTTTTTTAACCGTTGTGTTCCTATGAAGATTTTTGATTGTATGACATGCTGTCATTTCGTTTCCTCACATTTAGAAGTTGTAATTTTGAGTATTTTATATTGTTTACTTGATCATTTTATTTGCAACTCATATTCTCAAGTTCATTTTTTTATTCAATTTATGCTTAGAAGTTATAAGCTTGCAAGTTGTAGCCCACATAATGTTTATATTTTACACATAATCATTAAGTCACAAACACGAAGTGACAATCTCACATATTAAACATTACACCTAATTACTAATTACCGTCAAGTTCAATATATAATATATGTATAAATTGGAATTTATTAGTTTTTTAAATAATATGCATAATTCTATAATATAAATTAGTGATTTATTTTATTGTTAATAAGTTTGTGGTGCAGTTCGGTTTTGGTAGTCCGGTTTCTAGATAAAAACTGCACCGCACCAATAAATTCGGTTTTTCAAAAAAATAAAATCTGCACCATCAGTTTTTGCGTCGGTTTCGGTTTTTCAGTTGCGATTTATTGCGGTTTTTCTTTTATCGGTTCGGTTTTTGCTCACCCCTACTTTGGATATAAAAACTATGACTTGTCAAATTTACAAAGAACACAATGAAAAAAAAAATTAACTCAAACAGAGTTCGTATGTCAAATTTATTGAAAGATCAAAGTTGCGATTTTTTTCATATTTTTCAGCAAACTCCCTACGCCGGAGCTAAAAAAATATGATTTTCCGACATCCAAATTTGGAGTATAAACAAAGTTCATATGCAAAATTTAAATTCTTTGGAAATAAATGATATTCTTGTTATTGTCTTAACAAATAACAATAGATCAAATTTCAGACATATTAATTATTTTATTAAAAGACTTTCTTTAATACATATATTTTTTTCAACTATCATTTTCTTTTTAACAACAATATTAAAAAATTAACTACAAGGTAGCAAGGGAACAAAACAATTAGTTGAGAGCCTTCTATCCACTCATTCCAATTTTTTCTAACTTTACACTTTCTATTACAAAATCATTTAAATGAAAAAGAGACAATGAAATCAAAAATAAGTTCCTTTCTTTCATCTACCTTCCCAAAAACAAACGCATTCTCATATGTCCAAAGGACCCAAAATCAAGGTTACGTGAGCCATCTCCATAATCAACCTGTGAAAACGTCTATCCCTTGGCCATCAATCCACTACAACAACGCTTGAATAAAATCAAAGTTTGGAACCGTCTAATCCATCCAAATTGCGAGTTCTAGCCAAAGTGCATTTTATATTAGTGTATTTATATATTAGCCCATTTAGATGTTAGCCTTATTATGTTGTATGTAGGAACATATGTATTATCTTATGTATATATTTTGTGTATATGTATGAATGAAAGCAAGAGAGAATATCCCATACCCTAAAATGGTATTAGAGCTATGATCCTCCTCTACCATACGACTCCCTCTTCTGCCGACATTCCATTCTCCTCTCGATCTCCCCTCTGTGGTCTCCCCTCTTTCCCGTTAGAAAGACATAAGGTGAAAACTCTACCCCTACCAACAAAAACATCAAACCCTATAGTATTACAAACATCAAAGCCTTCCTTCCATTGATTCTCTACTTGAATAAACTAAACTTTGATGCTTGGAGAGTTATTTTTTAGACCCACTGCAAAGCCTATGGAGTTTCCGGTCATCTTGATGGCACCTCTAATCTGACAAGTGACAAAGATGAAGAATGGGAAAATCTTGATTCGCTTGCTGCCATGTAGATCTATGTCACTCTCACGCAACCTATTCTCACTATGGTTCTCAAAAATGGTCATAAGGATCGGGATGTTTGGAAAACTCTTGATGATCTCTTTCGAGAGAACAAAGATGCAAGGTCGATTGAACTTGAGAATGAACTTTTTTCCATGATTAATAGTGATCGATCCATTATGGAGTTTTGTCAAAAGATTATTGTGAAGGCGGATTTACTAGCCAATACTAGCTCTCCTGTTCCTGAGAAAACATTGGTTACTTAGCTTCTCAGTGTCTTGGAACCTAAGTTCAATAACATCGCCACTCTTGTACGCCATCGTAAACCTCTCCCGATTTTCCTCCAAGTTTGCTCCATGCTAGCTCTTGAGGAATAACATTTTGACTGGGTCTGGCCATCTCAAGACATCCACTTGGATCAATCTTCGGCCTCCCAAGTGCTCCATACCAATATAAGATCTCAATCTCAAACCTAGGGGAACCATTCTCGTGCATCAAATCACAATAACAACAATAAATGTCCAACTCGCAACAACCGTCGCAGCCAAAACTGTGACATTTGCCGACAACAGACCCTGCTGAGCATCCACAGTAGAAGTAAGAGTCACTGCCTTGGCTCAGCTACCCCCACCTTGGCATCCATATGATTAGCCTCCTTCTCTGTGGTCCAACTACCGGCTGATGCATTAGCCAACCCACTCCAGCCGCCAGCAAATTGCCGCCTGACAACAGCCAGGAATTCTCGGCCAGCAGCTCTCTTCTACGACCTCTCCTTCAAATTTTCATTTTTCGTAAATCCCTTCTATGAAGCCACCTTGGAATTGGTCCCCCCGGTCTCCAACGATCAAGCCACCGATATTGGTCAAGCCTTTAGCTCTATGTCTCTCCAAGAACCCAACGACTCTACTTGGTTCATGGACACGGGTTCTACATCTCACTTAGCCTCAAAGTTAGGTACACTCTCTTCCCTTAGAAATTAGTCTTAGTTGGCAATTTCTCATCTATTCCTATTCCTCACATTTGACACTCAATTATTCCTTCCACTCATTGTCCTCTTCATTTACATAGTGTTCTTGTTAGTCCCTATATTATTAAAAAAATTTCCGTAAACTTGCTAAAAATAACAAAGTCTCTATTGGATTTGATTAGTTTGGTTTTTTTTGTGAAGGACTTTCTATCCAAATAGGCCCTCCTCCGGTCTGATAGCACTGTTGATCTTTACCTTGTATTCACGAAGCCACATTACCCTGTTGCTCTCCTTTCCAATAGTCATGTTCTGTGACACTAACGCCTTGGTCACCCAAGCCCTCATGTTTTACATAACTTAGTTTTAAATAATTTTATCCCTTTGTAATAAAAGTTTAAATTCTGTTTCACGTGATGCATGTCATTTAGGAAAACATCTCCATTTATCATTTTCTAGTTATACTTCTATTGTTTATGAACCTTTTGAATATATACACTCTGATTTGTGGACTTCTCCCTTACCAACTGTTAGTGGAATAAATTATTATGTTTTTTCCTTGATCACTATTCTCATTTCCTTTGGGTGTATCCGCTATAAACAAATCTGATGTCATAACCAAATTTCATCACTTTTGTGCTTTCGTTAAAAATCAATTCAAACAAGACATCAAATCATTTCAATGTGACAATGGAGTGAATTTGATAATCATGAATTTCATAAATTATTTGATCAAAATAGCATTACTTTTTGCTTCTCTTGTCCCCGCATATCCTAACAAAATGGTATGTCAGAACGTATGATTTTCACAATAAATAACCTCATACATACTCTTATATTTCAAGCTCATATCCCTCCCATGTATTGGGTTGAAACATTTCACATGGTTACCCACCTTTAGATAGATCTCACGACATGAGACTATTCCTGTCACGTCTTGAGGATCAAATATTCTCGATTATTTTGTATGTTAGTGGCTCACGACGTGAGACTATGCTCGTCAAATCGTGAGGGGCAGTTAACCTGCTGATCGTTGACACTTATTGATTGTTGACCGTTGACTTTTTGACCAGTTTGACTTTGAGTCAAACTTGAAGGATTCAGGCTATTGACTAAGATTCTACCATGTTTTGGTGCTAGAAGGTTCGTGGGAGCAAGCAGTGTAGAAAAGGGAGCGTGTAGTAGTGTTTCTAGGTTCTTCGATTCATGTGTGTTTACTCACTATACCTCTAGGTCAAAGGCACCAATGTCGGTCCAATAGACTTGGTTATGTATCCTTATGTTTAGGATTTTGTTGCATTGTATTGAGTTGTTATATATATTTACGTCCTTATATGTTAGGACGCAGAAGTAGTAGTATGATGGTTAGAGTACCAGTAGGCCAGTTACTTATGGCTATGCTTTTCATGAGATTTACTGGTAGCAGAGTAGTGTACTATGAGGGGTCAAGTAGGAGGTAGTGAGATGTATGATTGGTATTTGCATGTATTTATGTGCCTACTTGATTTGTTGATTGTTTATATGTTGACATATGGTAGCACTTGGGTTGAGGCAACAAGCCAATAAACCCGGGAAGCAGTTGGGTTGAGGCAGCAGGCAAACAAACCCGGAGAGCGGTTGGATCGAGGCAGAAGGCCAACAAGCCCATTATGCATGTTCTATATATGTATTTGCTGTGTAGAGTATTCAGGTGTCACCAGTGAGCGTGGAAAGGAGAAGGCATGACTGTACACATTCATCAACAGTAATGAAGATTTTGCATTCACTATAACACTCTGATTTTTAACCATGTACTCCGGAACAATTGGTTTTCTTAACTTATATTCTAAAAATGAGTAGTTTTACCTTAATTAAAAATGAAAATTTTTGGTCTGAAAACTAGGACGTTACAACCTTGTTGCAAACAGGAAGAGTCAACGTCCCGTAATTGATTGTGATGAGACATTTAGTATGGTTTTTAAACCGGCCACCATCTGTATGGTTCTTAGCATTACGGTAGCTCTACATTGGCATATTCATCAGTTGGACATGAAGAATTCCTTTCTTCACGGTCAGCTGCACGAGACTATCTACATGCACCAGCCTCTGGGGTTTCGCGATTGTACTCATCTAGACAGTGTCTATCATCTTCAAAAGTCTCTTTATGGCCTCAAATAGGCTCCCAGGGAATGGTATCAGCGGTTCACAGAGTACATTACCAGAATCGGTTTCATCCACAACAAAACCAATTCCTCATTATTCATCTTTCGTAGGGGTGTTAAGATTGTATATCTTCTTTTATACGTTGATGACATCATTCTCATAGCATCCTCATCATCCCTTCTCTGGCGCACCATCTCCATGCTATCTACTAAGTTTGCTATGACCGATTTGAAACACTTTTCATATTTTCTCGGTATCTCTGGCGTCCGGGACAAGTCTGGCTTATTTCTCTCTCAACGCAAATATCATTCGAACTTTTAGAGCGTGCTCATATGTCGACATGTAACCTATGTCGCACCCCTGTCGAGTCTTAGGAAAATCTATCTTATGATGTCCCCTATGGTTTCCCACCCCACACTCTACCACAATCTAGCAGGTGGTCTTCACTATATCATTTGCAGCTGTCTGGACATATTAATTGCAGCTCACATATTTGCCTCTACATGAATGACCCTCGAGAGCCTCACCTCAACGCGTTCAAGCTCATTCTTCATTATATTCGGGGCACGACTGATTATGGTATCTATATATTGTTGGATTAGGTGTCTAAGGCCATATCTATAATTGGTATGTACTTGATTTGATAGTAGCATGGTCCTTTTGGATTGCCATCACACTGGCAACTAGACAGGATTACTATTGGAGAGAGAGGTTAAATTTATTATTTGGAATAATAAATTGGTATAAAATGATTTATCAATATGTTATGAGAATAATATATTAATTATAAATCATATTATTAATTAGTATTTAATCAGAAATTAATTTGGAATTAATTTTGGGATTAAAGGAACTGATTAAAAGTACAGGGGTTGTTTTGCAATTATTTGATAGTTGTGGTTTTGGGCTCTTGGATCACCCTTATTGGGGAGGGGAGAAAATCCTTAGGATACTCTAGAGGATTTCATCCAAGCCTTAAGGAAGGGAGTCCATGGGCTGCTTAGGCCCTAAGCTAAGGGATTAGGGTTTTCCACCTCAAAACCCTAGCCGCCTCAACTATAAATAGACCCCCCAGCCCTTATGATTTTGTGCACCTCCAAGAAACCCTAGAAGAGCTGAAACTTTTAGCAAGTACCTCCTCTCTACTCTCTCTCATAATCATCCTCTTGCCCTAGTGTGTTTGTGAGCCATTAGAGGTACTACACTTGTGGTACTTGTTCTCAAAGCTCAAGATCTTCAAGGAATTATTGTTATTACTATATAGCAACAAAGGTATGTGATATAATCTTTCTTATGTTGATTTCTAAATTATTAGATGCATGCTAGGGTTTCTAATTTTTTGTGTTCAATGCTTGTATGTCTAATAGTGAAAACATAGATCCTCAAATTAGGGTTGAATGCACACATAGGATTGTTTGCTATGTAGAAAACCCATCAGTGGTATCAGAGTGTATGGTTTTTGTTTTCAATCAGATTTAATACAATAGATTGAAGTTGACAAATTAGGGCTAATGGCATTTAAACCCTAGGGCTTGGATTTTCACAAATTAGGGTTTCACAGCCCTAGTTTCGAAAATTACTAAGGGTTTTTAAACCCTTTCCTTTGGCCTTCATATTTTCGAATTTGAGGGTTTGCTAACACTAGAATTTTCGAAAAAATAGGCAAGGTTGAAAGCCTTGCCTTACACCCAAAATAAAATCGAAATCTAGGGGATAAGGTATTAGGTTAAATTAATTATTTAATTTAATGAATAATCCTTATGCGATTTCATAATTTAAATTAATTGTTTAATTTAGATAATTATTAAATCAAGGTTTTAAATATTTAAAAATTTTAAATTAAATAGTATTAATTTTCAAAAATTTTAAATTATATTAAAAACCCTAGTATTTTAAATGTTTAAAATACACCCTTATACTATATAAAATTAAAAGTCTAATATTATATATGTATAAGAAAAGTCAGTTTTACCGTTAGTAGACCTCATTCACGAAGCTGGTCTATAAGGGGGGTATAAGGAAATTGCCTATAAAATGGCGATTGAATGGGTGTCCACTCTCACCCACCGCTTCATTGACTAGTGAATGGTCGTTAGCCGAACGAGTTTGATAGGACATTAAAATTCTCATTAATAAGTATAATGAAAATATAAAGTAACTAAATGTTTTTATAAAAATTCTCAATCTTAGTTACTTTAGGAAAATGTGAATTTGATGCTAATCCATGAAATTGCACATTGCACTTTATAAAAGTCGTTAGTGGAGCGTGTGTGGTTAACCGACACACTAATATGGACTAATAAAGGGTGGCAATAGGTAGCTCGTAAATTATCATTGATTAATGGAGCGTGTGTGGTTAACCGACACATTAATTAGGTGATAAATGATAATGAGAGTACCAAGAAAATTCGCATGCTTATTCACACCTTGTTTGTGATCCTCGGTATCCCAGTCACAAATGGAAAGAGCATAATCGAGATTAAACATGTCATTGAATAGTTCAATGAATCTCAAAAGATCTAGGAATTTCATTTAAAACCTAATTCGTTTAAATTTCGTTTTCGTAGTGAAATTGGTAAATCGTCATTTACCTATCTTTAAATAATTTGCAATTAGATTACGACATCCCTCTTCTGAATTGTGAATTATTTAGTTGGGTCCTAGCCTTAATATTTCATTTGATTGTCATATTAAGGATTTTCATATCTAATCAAAACTTGTCTTTCTTCTTTTCAGATGTCTACCTCAAACAACGCTTCTGGCTCCTCCAACAACAACAACAACAACAACAACAACTCCTCAAATACCTTCTTGCTCTTGAGCATCTGTTCCAAGGTCACATTCGATGACACCAACTTTAATGATTGGATGCGCAACATTAGGATGGCCTTGTGATTCGAACAAGGAATATGTTCTCAAGAAAGAGTTGAACGAGATATATGAATCTAAAGGTACTCCTGAAGAAATAGTTGAGTATAGGACCCACTACAAAGATGCTACCAAAGTAGCATGCATCATGGTGGCACCTATGACTACTGAGCTACAAAGATTTTATGAGGACTATTGGCCTTATGAGATGTGCAAGGACTTGATGGAGAAGTATCATCAAAGAGCACATCAAGAAAGGTATGAGATAGTCAAGTCACTCATAACCAGCAAGATGTAGGACAGAGAGTCCGTCACGACCCACTTGCAGTGCATGCAACTCTATGTCGATCGTTTGCTGAAACTCAACGTAAATCTCGATGAGGAATTGGCTATTGATATAGTCTTGCACTCATTGCCTAGTTCTTATGATCAGTTCATAATGACTTATCATTTGAACAAAGTGGAAACCACATTGAGCCATCTCCAAAGCTTGTTGATAACTGCTGAGAGTGGAATGAATGGAAAGGGTATTTCCTCCACTCCTGCTGTTGTTGCTCCAGTCCTGGCCATTGGGTAAGGGAAGGGGAAAAAGAGGAAAGCTCCCTTGAAGCAAAACTGGAAGGGAAAGTCCCAAGCAGTGTCTTCTAGTAGTGGACCCAAAGGAAAATCCAGTACCGACGCCCCTCCTGCCTCGCATCCAAAGGAGTCAACGTGCTTCTACTGCCAGGACAATGGGCATTAGAAAAGAAGCTGCCCCAAATACTTGCAGGATATTAAGGATGGCAAGATCAAGCCTACCTCGGCAGGTACTTACACTATTCTGTCTAAAAACTCATCACATTCAAATTCTTGGGTCCTTGATACGGTATGTGGTTTTCACATTTACTCTGACTTGCAGGGACTAAAAGAAAGTAGGGATGTGGATCATGGGAAGATGAACCTAATAATGGGCAATAGGAGATCGTCACTTGTTTCCAAGATCGACGTTTATTCTTTAGTGATTAATAGTGGGTTGTGTTTAGACTTAAATAATTGTTGCTGCTCGTCAGAGATGACAAGGAATATTATTTCCTTCCATGGTTTGTACAGACAAGGTTTTAGATATTCTTTTGACAATGACAATGGATCTATTCATGCTTATTATAATGATGTATTCTCTTTTGAAGCATTACCTTGTAATGGTGTATATGAAACTATGATGGTTGTAGATAATTTAGGAAATAGTGTATTGCAAATTGATTCGTCTAATGGTTTAGACAAACCATGCTTGTGGCATTATCGTCTTGTACATGTCTACAAGAAGCGCATTGCCCAACTCCAAAAAGATGGAGTGTTGGAATCATTTGACCTAAGGTCAGATGATACATGCGAGTCTTGTTTGCTTGGAAAGATGACTAAATCACCTTTCACTGGTTCTTGTGAAAGAGGTGAAGGATTGTTGGATCTCATACACACAGATGTGTGTGGACCCTTCAGATCCACCACAAGGGATGCAAATAGATTTTATGTGACTTTTACTGATGATTATAGCAGATATAGATATATCTACTTAATCAAGCACAAGTCAGAAACCTTTGAAAATTTCAAAGAGTTCAAACATGAAGTCGAAAATCAATTGGGCAGGAAAATCAAGATGCTCAGATCTGATAGAGGTGGTGAATATCTTAGTATCGAGTTCCACGACTATCTTAAGGAATGTTGAATTGTTTCACAATTGGCACCTCCTACGACACCACAACTTAATGGTGTGGCTGAGAGGCATAATCGAACATTGTTGGACATGGTTCGTTGTGACATCTCCAAAATCACGGCCAGAAAAGACCGATTTTATTTATGCTTTTTAAAATATATTCAGAGTAATCCTTTGATTAAAAGAGTTGCGGAATTTGTTCCCAAAACAAAACATGATAAGAATTTATCAAAGCATTTCATAAAGAAATGTATTTTCATTATATAACAAAATCTCGGGATGTCATGTTCCGATACAGATCAAAAGCATAAACAATACAAAATAGACCTTACAACAGTTATACATAACTACTGGTCTATAATCCAAAAATATCTTGACAATGTCATCCAACTTATGCTCTCGGGCCACTACCTGTAATACAAAGAAAAACTGAGTGGGTCAGGCTTGGGAGCCTGGTGAGCATATAGGGTTTTCAACCCACAATAAATAATTATATTTTAGTTCATCAACCAACAATAACCCGATTACCCATTCCCGTTATCCTCACTTTACGTCCCTACAACAACATCTATTACCAGGGACCTGATCTAGGATTTTTCATCGGGATGGACATTACTGCGAAGGGGCTTCCTCCACAATAAATGTCCTAAAGGCAACCATGAGGGGGATAGAGTACACCGGTGAACACATCGTTCACAACACCTACAGGTTATGAGCATGCTAGCGTTCCACTGGACTGTCTAGAAAGAGTCTGTGGTCGTCATCCATACTCCGCTAGATGACTAGATCAACAACAACATCGAGGCCTCTCATCATTTTATTTCATCACACACCAACTGTCTACCCATGTTCTACCCAACATATTAGTAGATAAAATATATACATTTATATACAGCTTAAAACCTGTACAAAACATCCATTCAACAACTAGTTCAAATAAACAAATAATATATAAACACATAGCACGTATTTTTATAAAGAATACTTCATATCTATTTGTTAGAAGAAAACGAATATACACTCACATGATAAGACAATGATCGGACAGCACCTCGTCTCTGAAAACAATCGTTTTCGATGAAACCGGGACGTTTTCTCCAAAACCGGGCTTTACGTGGGCAGAGTCTCGGCTCGGAAACTTTACTTCTCGGAATCTTCGGGGCTTCGGGACTTGCTTCGGGTCTCGGGAATGATACCGGGGCTTCGGGGGTAAAGCTTGCACGTAAAACGAGGTAAAACGAGTGAGAGAGAAAGAAATGAGCAACCAAATTCGGCAGCCCACGACTTCTATTTATAGGGGCTGAAACCCCGATTTACGCTGGGCGTAATGCCTCTACAAGCAGTACGCTGGGCGTACTTCGGTTACGCTGGGCGTACTCTTCGGATAAGCTTTAGTATACGTGCCTCGAACTTCAAAAATTCATAACTTTCGCATATTAGCTCCGTTTTCGACGTTCTTTATATCCATGCGTAGGTGAGACTATGATATACAACTTTCATTTAGACTCCGTCGGCTAATTTTGACTTTATTTTTATTATATTATTTTTAGTAGGCCGGGACAGGAAAACTCCGTTATAAAATCATAACTTCTTCATCCGACGTCTGTTTTCGTCTGTCTTTTTACCGTTGAAATACTAAAGACGAGATCTTTGATTCTCGTTTAGATTGTTTCGGCCAAATATCACTCGATCTCAATTTCGAGATTTGGGTTGTATACCGCTAAGTCGAAACTTAGAAAAATCATAACTTCCTCATACGAAGTCAGATTTGGACGTTCTTTTTATGCACGCTCTCGGTTTAACGTATTCCACGACTTTCGTTTAGATCACTAAGGTGAGATATCGCTCTATCGTAAATTCACATTTTACGTCATTCGACGTCGTGTCGGTTCTGTCGCGAAACTTCGACAGGTCGTAACTCCTTCGTTATAACTCGGATTTCGGCATTCTTTATACCTCCGGAATCCTTGTTCCGACCACTTCAACTTCATTCATAGATATCGTCTTTATCTAATATTTATTTTTGACGCTCATTTTTATTCTTAATTAAATTAAATCACATAATTAAGCATAGAACACATAATTCACATAATATTCAGATAATTCTTCTTTATTCATTCAAAATGAGTTACAAAGGTCAACCTAGACTATTACATCATCATTAGTGCCTAGCCTAGAAACACGGGCGTTACATTCGTTCCATGATGAGTCGGGCTTCCCTACTAATCTCATTATGGGGATATTCCTTAGAGACTGCCGCCTATATTCTAAATCTAGTCCCAACAAAAAAGGTTGCCAAAACACCTCATGAGACGTGGACATGGAAGGTTCCCTCGTTGGCACATATCAAGGTTTGGGGTTGTGAAGCTTTCGTTAGACGAGAGACTCACGACAAGCTTGAACCTCGAAGTGAGCGATGTATTTTCATCGGCTACCCACAAAAGTCCTTTGGATACTTGTTCTACAGACCTAGTGAGAACGTGGTCTTCGTAGCACGAAGAGGAGTCTTTTGCGAGAGAGAGCTCATATGCAAAGAGGACAGTGGGAGTACAATTGATCTTGAAGAAATTCAAGAGTCAAGCGATGAAGGAACCTCTAACACTAGCGCTCAACCCGAGGAATAAATTCATGTTGAACCCATTGACGAGTCATTACCTCTTAGGAGTTCCACTCGAGTTAGAATGACACCTGAGGTTTATGATTTCCATATAACTACGGATGGTGATACGTTTATAAGTTATAGTACACTGGTAAATTTGCACGAACCTTCTAACTACAAGGAAGCCATGGCGGGCCCTGAGTCTTCTAAATGGAAAGAGGCAATGGACAAAGAGATCAATTCCATGTATGACAACCAAGTTTGGAATTTGGTTGACAATGTACAAGGTCATAAGATAGTTGGGTGCAAATGGATCTTCAAGAAGAAGACTGACATGGATGGAAAGGTACACACGTTCAAGGCATGACTGGTTGCGAAGGGCTTTACTCAAACCCCAGGGGTTGGCTATGATAGGACCTTCTCACCGGTGGCTAAGATTAAATCCATTAGGGTTATGTTAATTATAGTTGCGTTTCATGATTATGAAATTTGGTAGATGGATGTCAAAACCGCTTTCCTTAATGGAAAGTTGGATAAGGATGTTTTATGGATACTAAGTACCCAAATATAGTGTGTAAGCTTGAGAAGTCAATCTATGGATAGAAACAAGCTTCTCGTAGATAGAATCTTTGCTTCGATGAGAAAGTCAAAGAGTTTAGTTTTTCTAGGAGTGAAGATGAGTCTTGTGTATATGTCAAAGCTAGTGGGACTATAGTCAGCTTTCTGGTATTGTATATTGATGACATACTACTCATAGGAAATGAAATTCCAACCTTGTTGGAAGTTAAGTCCTGGCTTGGAAAATGTTTCGCAATGAACGATCTGGGAGAGGCTGCCTATATTCTGGGAAAAGGATTCTAAGGAATAGGAGTAGAAGACTATTTGGATTTAGTCAAAGTACATACTTGGATAAGGTGCTAAAGCGTTTTAGCATGGAAAATTCCATGAAAGGAGAGTTACCTATCCAGAGCAATACCAAACTGAGTAAGACTCAGAGTCCGAGTACGGATGTCGAGATAGCGGAAATGAGTCGAGTTCCATATGCTTCCATCGTTGGATCGATCATGTATGATATGACATGTACTCGCCCTGATGTGGCTTTTGCTTTGAGCATGGTTAGTCGATATCAAGGAAACCCGGGTAAGGCTCACTGGATAGCGGTTAAGAACATTCTTAAGTATCTACGAAGAACTAAGGATTGGGTCCTTGTGCTTGGTGGCAGTAATGACTTAAGAGTTATTGGGTATAGTGATGCCAGCTTTCAAACGGACAGGGACAACTTCCGTTCTCAGTCTGGTTGGGTGTTTACCCTTAATGGAGGAGCAGTGACTTGGAAAAGTTCCAAGCAAGAGACAGTAACTGATTCTACATGTGAATAGGAGTATATAGCTGCGAGCGAAGCATCAAAGGAAGCTATATGGTTGAAGAACTTCATTGGAGACCTTGGAGTAGTACCAGCCATAAAAGTGCCTATGGAAATTTTCTACGAAAATGAAGGACACGTCGTCATAAAGAGTGTATCATTAAAAGAGAATCTTGTCGATCCCCTCATAAAAGGTCTAAGTAGGATTAAGCACGTTCAGCATGCGAGGAGCATTGGTTTGAAGGATGATATTAGTTTTAGTGATTAGATAGATACCTGGAAACTTGTAACAATATAAATGTAATTGACATTTGATGATTAAGTAATGGAGATTTATTTATGAGTATTGTTACTATCTTTTGTCAATTGTTTATCATTGTGTTTCTCTTTTGCATGTTTTACTTCCCAAATAATTGGATTATTTAAAACATCCACAGTCGATCATACTTTGGAAGTAAGTAGTGAATTAAGACTGTCGTGAATTGGATTGTAGATTGTCTAAGGGTTTAGACATAGCAATGGTTTGATGCAACATTCACGAGTACTTTTGAAATAGGGATTTAAATATTGGATTAACCCACGCTCAGAGAATTACTTCATGAAATTTATCACGAGTAATTCTGAGACGATAATATCGTATAATCTTTAAACCGAGATATATGAGTTGTTGTTTACGAGTTGGTTGTGCATTGATAATATGTAAACACATCAGTTGCTTGATGTTATAAAACGTATTGTTGTGTACGATTTGATGAGTAAATAGTACAAGTATATAAGTCAAAGTTTATCTGTTCCTTTTTCCCTAAGGGGAAAAAGCGATATCTTGGGCCCCTCGATGATTTGGTGTTGACTTATGTGTCGGGCCCGGTTAGGACTGAATTGATGTGTTCGATTAAGTTCTTTGTCATTGAAAATCAGAAATCGGGAAACAAATTGTTGGACAGTGAGAATGATTTTGTTCCATGTCATTTGTCCACATGATATCTTGGAGAACAGAGGATTATATGATCCCTTATCTTAGGACACGTAACTGACTAGGTCAGAGTTCGACAACGGCTTTGAGAGCTACAATTGTTAGTTAAATTTTGAGTTCATATTTGCAATCATAGTTATTAGACTTATCCAAATGGGAGACTGTTGGATTGGGTGTCTAAGCTCATAACTATAATTGGTATGTACTTGATTTGATAGTAGCATGGTCCTTTTGGGTTGCTTTCACACTGGCAACTAGACAGGATGACTATTGGAGAGAGAGGTTGAATTTATTATTTGGAATAATAAATTGGTATATAAAATGATTTATTAATATGTTATGAGAATAATATATTAAGTAGAAATCATATTATTAATTAGTATTTAATCAGAAATTAATTTGGAATTAATTTTGGGATTAAAGGAACTGATTAAAAGTATAGGGGTTGTTTTGCAATTATTTGATAGTTGTGGTTTTGGGCTCTTGGATCACCCTGATTGGAGAGGGCCAAATATCCTTAGAATATTCTAGAGGATTTCGTCCACGCCTTAAGGAAGGGAGTCCATGGGCTGCTTAGAATATTCTAGAGGATTTCGTCCATGCCTCCAAGAAACCCTAGAAGAGCCGAAATTTTGAGCAAGTATATCCTCTCTCCTCTCTCCTCTCTCTCATAATCATCTTCTTTCCCTAGTGTGTCTGTGATCCATTAGAGGTACTACACTTGTGGTACTTGTTATCAAAGCTCAAGATCTTCAAGGAATCATTGTTATTACTATATAGCAATAAATGTATGTGATCTAATCTTTCTTATGTTGATTTCGAAATTATTAGATGCATGCTAGGGTTTCTAGTTTTTTGTGTTCAATGCTTGTATGTCTAATAGTGAAAACATAGATCCTCAAATTAGGGTGTCATGCAGACATATGATTGTTTGCTATGTAGAAAACCCATCATATATACCCATCCACAACTGCAGGTCTCATTGCTTATTCTGATGTCTTATAGGGGGATGCCCCGCCTCGTGACGCTCCACTAGTGGGTATTGTGTATACCTTGGAGACAACATAATTTCCTGGTCTTCCAAATGCCAGGCAAAATTTTCGAGATCCAGTGTTGAGGCTGAATACCGAGGGGTGGCTAACACAGTTGTTGAGTCTTGTTGGTTACGAAATCTTCTTTGCGAGCTTCACTGGTCTCCAGCAAAGGCCACCATCGTTTACTGCAACAATGATAATGTTGTTTACCTTTCATCCAATCTCGTTCAATATCAGCGGACGAAACATATAGAGATTGATATTCACTTTGTTCGGGATAGGGTCGCTACTTGGCAAGTTCGGGTTCTACACGTTCCCTCCTCTCTTCAATACGCTGACATCTTCACGAAAGGTCTTCCTCATTCGCTATTTTGTGATTTTAGATCCAGTTTGAGTGTTTGATCCTTATCTATCCCTCCAACTGCAGGGGTGTATTAGTGTATTTGTATATTAGCCCATTTAGATGTTAGCCCTATAGGGCTGTATATAGGCCCATATGTATTATCCTATGTCTATATTTGTGTATTCGTATGAATGAAACCAAGAGAGAATATTTGACGCCCTAAAATTTTAAGAACAAATGATTGATGTCATCATTCACATCACCACAACACGGATACACCATAGACTTCAATTCTACCCCTCGTCTATCCAAATTGCATCTAGTAGGCAACCTATTAAGAACAAGTCTCCAAATAAAAATGTTACTTTAATTGAAAGACACCTATTTCACCTTGTAACACCACGGAAGGAAGCTTGTAAGATCCAAATGAGATCTCACATCCTTTCACCAAAAAAACATCTTCCATCCCGATCTCCAAGTGAAGCTAGCATATGACATTTTGTTACAAACCAACATTTTTGCGAAAGTGTGAAAAGAATATTACGCTCTAAAAGAATAAGCATTTTTAGAAAAAATTATAGTTAAAAAGGAGATATATATTCCAATCTATCTCAAAAGAATGTATATATATTATATGTTTGTATGTATATTAAAATATTTATCCGTCATATTTAGATAAACATTCGAACCTATCCAAAGAATACACACAATCACAATTCACACATACATACACATGTCATATAATTTGAACCGTAGGAGTTATTTTTAATGTTGTTTTAAATGCGGTATGTTATTGTTATGCAGCCGATGTTAATAAAACAAAAATGTAATTTTTGCTACATTTAAAAAGATGTGACAGCAAGACTTTTTTCTGGATCTCTTATTTGTGCAAGGTGAATACACACCAAAATCCTCATCATCTAAAATATAGTTCTAAAAAACTCGTCTTGTACAAGACTACAAGTCCCATGTAACCTAAACGTAGCTTAGATGGTCTTTATCCAAGACGTTACTTAAAGTATACGGAAAGATCTCAAACAGTGTTGGGGAATATGTAATCAAAACGTCAAAATTAGTATCTGTATTCAATGATTGCTGTACAAACCGACTTCCATCACAAACCCTTTAGGTAGGAATATGTTCCACTTGTATCAAAAGACCTAGGACTAGAATTCGATTCTTAGAACCCTCAAAAAGAATCCTAATTGAAACCGTGTGCAATACGAGAAATCTCTTTATGTCAAGTTGTACTTATATAAGACACTACATCCTTCTCGGTTATTCACCCACAAACGTTAGCCAAATCGAGCAAACAGTTAAACACACAATCTTTGCATCGAACTAAGAATGGAAGGTAAGACCTATGTGACGAAAGGCTACTCGGACCACATCAGCATTCCAGCCCGAGGAGGTGGTTATGAACATGGGACGAAAAACCCCGTTAACCAATATGCAGTTGAGAGCAAGACAATTGAGCGGGTTCGAGGCCCGGCTACTGGGTGCAAGGACTTTGTTGGTTCCCCTTCAAAAATCGAGCTTCTGAAGGAATACGTTTATTCCCCAACCATGTCCAGTAGTCAAATTTCGGGCTACGACCCAAACCACGGGCTCAACTATGAGAACTCAGTCCCACCCAAATTCCTCAATAATAGAAATTGGACCACAAAAACTAGCCACTTCTCTAGCCCAAATAAGTATCATCCTTCAAGCGCGGTCCACGGTTACCATTCAGCTGAAGCCCATCCGATGCAGTTTGGACCGGGCTTTGCAGTGGATGGACACGTTAGGACGGGGAACATTTATGGTCCCAATAAATCTTGGCAGAGTGCCGGACCACTTCTGACAAATCATCCTCTTACAACTTCAACATACAATATCAACGAAGCCTTGGGTTTTCTTGAACCTGTGAATCATTCTTCACGCTCGGAACCGAGGCAAAGAGGGGTACTCGATGAACTTTCCATGCGTCCACAGCCACTAGAGCCACAGAAGCGATATCCGCGACCTGCATTTGTTGCTAAACCTTACAATTTATACAAGAAGCGGTATTGATAGCCACGAGCGTATGTGAAAGGTGCTGCGGCTCCCTTTTAGCATCCAGTCCTAAATTACTATATAGTTTCTACTTTTTAATGTCGTATTTGAAGCTTGTCTAGGTGTGTTTTTTATGTTTAATTATGATGCATTACTATGAAGAAAAAAACTGTATCCAACATAAATTAAGGAAAGTTATATATATATATATATATATATATATATATATATATATATATATATATATATATATGACAGTTTTATTCATATTTATAAGTTATAACCAAATATGTAAAGATCACTAATCTTCGAGTAACCACAAATATTCAGGTAAGTTATTATCATAGGTATATTAATGTGAAATATGACGTTAAATAATATACTTCTTTGTCGGAATTTATTACATGCATCTGCAAAAAGATCATATCTAAATTTGTATTTTAAAAGTATGTATGTGAGATCCCATATTGAATAGGCTTGCAAGTGAATAATATCTTATATTTAGTTGTTGAATGGTGGTGGTTGTTTTATTGGAGTCAAGAATATATATGTTAGCTTGTTTTTCTAAGTCTTTCGACCTTCTAAATTGATTAGTTTAAGGAAATGAGGATTCCGAATTAATGGTTTATGTGGAGAGTGGGCACAATCCCAACAAAGAGGAAAGCGCAGAGAAGATAGAGCAAGATCACAACCAAGAAAATGAAATTGGTAATCTTGATAACATCGTGTCACCAAAGAAACACAACGCCAACTCCCAGGAAGAAAATCATACAAGACAATGAAGAATGTAAAAAGGAGAAAAACAAGCAAGTAGAAGGGAAAGCAACAAGTTCAAAGGCAAATAGCAACAAAGAAATCGAAATGCTAGCAAAAACAACAGCTCTCCCAATCCAAAAGCAAGATGTTTCGGTCACCATAGGAGAATTCACACGGGCCATACAAATAACAGTGGGCAAAAAAACATGATAGCACAAAAAGGTTGAAGGAAAGGCGAGATGGAGTAGTAGGCCATTCGAACAAACGGAGAAATATTGCCACCCATTATGGATAAAAACAAGGTAGGACAAAACCCTACACCAGCAGTGAAGGACAAAACCAGAGATCGAAACCGAGAAGAGACGAAGCCAACAAAAATGAAATCCAGCAACAAAAACTCTGAGGTCAAGGAAAGGGAAGCACCAAATCAAGCCACCTAGTCTCATGGGGAAAAAAAGCGGACGAACATTGCTGAGGTAGCAAAGGTGGACACATGAACGTGAGCTTCAAAAGTAAAGCAAGTATAGTCGTACAACAACAACAACAACCTCATTTATATGCAATACATTAAGGAAACATCCCAGAGCAAGCATGAAGTCATGAATCCTACCTATGCATACATGTAGATGCAAAGTAGTTGTCCCTCTTAATCAAAGCAATGATGGTTCATTGGTGAAATTATGAGTGCAATATTTATTCTAAAATGTAGCTCGGTCGAATACTTAAAAGCGACCAAGGCTACCAAATTTGCCAATCAAGTAACAATCATTGTCTAATCATAGCTTGGTCAGCTGACTATTTAGAAATTTTGGTCATGGAAACATATTGACCAAGGATACTCGGTTAGCCAATCAAGCAATAGTAACTATCTAATAGTAGATCGGTCAACTGACTACTTAGAAATTTTGGTCATAACAACATATTGACCAAGGCTACCCAGTTAGCCAATCAAGGAACAACAATTCTCTAACTGTAGCTCGAACATTCAACTACTTTAAAAAAAAATGGATACAGCAACATAGTAACCATGAGTACTCGGTTAATCAAACACACAACCTTTTCAAAAACATGCCCTTAATAGCCAACAAACTTAGAAATCCCGGTCACAACAATATGTCAACCATATACTCACAACACTCGATACAAAGACAAACGAAACCATAGAAAATAGCTTCGCATTCAAAGTAAAGAAATTTTAACCTCAAAACTAGAAGCCATATTTTTGGGGAAAAAGAAAAACTATGACGATTGCCCATAAAAATTCACAACAAAAGAAAAGATGTGTAACATCTACAATTATCAGGTTTGCTTTTGATCCCTTGAGTTTTGATTTTGTTGAAAATTGGATCCCCGAAGTCAAAATTTTGAATTTTGGTCTTGTTCGTGTACGCGGGGCGTAGGTCCTTGTACACTTAGCGTAATAGGTCCCGTGTGAGTAAGTTGCACGTACTCCAATACGCAGGGCGTACGTGGCTCAGACCAAAACCCAAAGAATTAGGGTTTGTGCACTATTTAAACCTTATTATGGCCCAAGACCCTCCCCTACCTCAGCCTTCATTCCATTTCTCGACCCTCTAAGCAAACCCTAGTTTATTTTGATCATTTTGGAGGTTTTAGAGTGATAGTGTGTGCTTTTGGTTGTGAAGAAGGTTATTCAAGAAGAAAGCTTTGCCCTCAAGACTTTAGATCCAACATCTCATCTTCATTTTGCACCACTAGGAGGTATAAAGCTCCAAATTTGGTTTGTGTTTCATTAAGTTCTAGTTTGAGGCTAGTTTCTTCTTTCTTGTCCCTAAAGTTTAGATCTTGGTGAGTATGAGCTACTCCTAAGCCTCCAAGTTGTATTTTCAGACATTTCTAGGCATCTTATGTCATAAAGTTGCAAGCTTAGACCTTGTTTAGTCCCCATTCGAGAATTAGAGTGTAGGATGGAGTGAAATAAGCTAGGTTTTAGAGTTTGGTCTCCTTGTATCCACATAAAGGCATAAAGTTTGCAACTTTATGGCCTTAATGGTCTTAATGGTTTGACATCTGAGTTTTAGTCATTTAGTCTTAAGGCTTTAAGACGTTTTTTCATGGTTTGCATGGGGGTCACTTACGCCGTGCGTACTTCATGTACACCGCGTGTACTGCCTCCCTAGTTGTGACTTTCCGCTTCGGCCTAGTACGCTACGCGTACCATTGTGTACGCCGAGCGTACGGCCCAGTTCAGCTTGATATGTGTTTTGGGCCCAAATCGATGGGCTTGCTTGTTGGGGTTGGGCCTTGGACTTCCTTCTGTTGGGCCACTTCAACTGATGGACTCCTATTGGATCTTGGACGATCCTTGGACTTGGGCCTAATATTTTATTGGGCTTGAAGTCTAGTTTGGCCCATCTCACTTTGAATATTAGTCAAGTGTTGTAAGTCTTAGTCCGGATTTTGACCCAAATGTTTTTGGTACTTTATTTTTTATTTAGCACGAGAATTTATCTAGTCTAGCAGCTCGAGCGCTTGTCTGGGATTTTAGCAGCTAAGGTGAGTTTTCTCACCATGTTCATGGGTCGAAGGCACCAATGCCGGCTCATTTCTTGTTATGTGGAATGTTGTTGCCTTTGTGATAATTGTATGGAAGACCATGGGGTAGCCCATGGCACTTGTGTGTAAGACCGGGATTTAGCCCTCATCATCTCAAGGAAAGACAATGGGGGTATCCCATGGCACTCATATGTAAGACCAGGATTTGGCCCTCGACGTTGCGTGAAAAGATCATGGGGGTAGCCCATGACACTTATATGTTTTATGTATGCGTTATGATTGGGAAACTCACTAAGTTTTTGCCTACAATCTATATTTGTGGTTTCAGGTACTTCCGGTACTAAAGGGAAGGGTACGGCTTGATGGCGTAGCATTCACTCCTCACTATTTTCCGTATTTTTGATATTATACTCTGATGATTTGACATTATTATTATGGGTTGGTTTGGAACAATGTGATGATTGTAACTCTTGTGTTTATTTAAAATGAAAAAATTTTATTCTGGTTTTTGGGTTGTTACAAGATGTAGCAAGGGACAACCACAACAACGGCAAGAATGAAACCAGTAAAATAGACATTCGAAGGCATATATATTATTCAGAAATATCATAAGTCAACGCTTCAGCAACAAGGATCGAAAGGCAACCCAAAAAAACGTAGCAAACTAAAAGAAAAACTAATATCCATAAAGTACTAAAAATCAACCACTATCTAAACAATACCAATACTAACTGATCATGATAACCTCTTAGATACTTTCACCACCACCACTTGTGCACGTATCATCCCATGTACGTCTGAAAACAAAAGATCTTAACTCAGCAATGGAATTAACAGGAAAACCAAGCTCTGACAAGAAATACCTACAAAACAAATTGGGAAAAGCCTCTTCCATCCATTGCAGGTAAGTACGATCATAAAAAGATACCTCAACCTCAGAAAGGCCCAACAAGTGTTCCTGGTTCATCAGCTCATACCCTTGTAACATCCATTTTTCGGTATGTTAATAATTTCGTAATTAATTATTTAATTTTATTTTATTTAAATGGAAGGACAATTAAATAACCTAAATGATGATTTTAATTATAAGAATTTAGTATTTGAGGGTCTTGTAAATAATATTCAGAAGAGGGGATGAAATTGTTAGTTTAGAAACCTTTTGATGTAAAGAATATTGTTTATAGGGTAGAACTGTCATTATGGTAAACTTCAGGATTTAAAATGAAAATTTCGAAAATGAAACATGGTTATAGACGGGTAATCAGATTTTGGATTTAAGTTCTTTCCTTGAGCCCTCGTTAATCCATATTTCTCAAATATATGTCAAGGTATACTAGGTGTGCACCCGCCCAAAGCAGCGACGACAATTATTACTTTTTCGATTAATGGTTTTTTTCTAGAAAATGTTATTTGATTGTTTCAATAGTTACAAATTTTCTAGCTGATATGTTAGAAAAAAAAATCATGTCCAACCTTTGGACAAACATCATGCCTACATTAAAAAAGAAACAAAATTTAATTGATGTTTCTTCCTTAAATATTTTCGTTGATTAATCTTTACCATAATTAGTTTTTGTTCATGGAAAGATGAGTGGTTTGTGCATAACATATTTGTACATTAAGTTATCAAGCATATGCCTCTTAAATTTCCATAAAAAATCAATATGCTTTATAATATAGTTAAGATATGTTTAACCTAATGACCCAAGAAAGAGACGTGAGTGAGTGTGTTTTTCTTTGTGGCCAAGATTAGAAGAAAAGAGAGGGAATGAGGGTTTGTGAGATCAAGAAGGAGGCAATCACGTTGAGGGTTTATCCAAGGAAGGAGGAAAAGGAGAAAGATCAAACAAAGAGGTGGAATCAAGGAGAAGAGCTTGTGGAAGGTAAGGGGATCTTCTTTTTCCTCTCTTTTTGTTCGATTTTGAACATGATCGAAAATCACCATAACCTTGGTCATGGCTGTAATTCACGACCACCAGCAGCCACCATGCTAGGGTGGCCATGGGTGGTGGAGTTCGGGACTAAAATAATAGGTTTTGTTGTAGAAACCAAACCCTAATTCGTGGAGTTTACTTGTAAGGCGTTGTACTTTGTTTCTCCTAAAAGCAATGTACTTTGGAGTGTAGGATTGGAATTTATTAGCTTTTTGACTCAATGGATTGTCACTACTGTTATTTACTTCTTTCCAGAATATAAGCCATTTTGGATTAGGTCTTAATGGTCTAAGAAGCTAATTAACCCTAAAAAGCCAAAGCTGCAATTTCAGGATTTTTCTCTAATTTGTCCCTGTCTTTGAAAGGTCATATCTCGGTCATGGAAAACCCTTTTTGGTCGAAATCAGTGCACAAAGTCTTGTGTGTGAGTAATATGCACTTCATTAGTTTTGATTTAAATCCAAAAATGCTTCTAGCTAGGGTAAACACGACCATTTACCCAGACCGGTCCGGATTTAACTATTATGCGAAGCAGTTTTGTAAAATTCTCCATAAATCGTAGAAAAATCGTATGGAGGCATGTAAATACTACTTTTAAATCTAAGGACATGACCTATCTACATGTGATACAGTTTTGAAAAATATGGAATTTAAGGTGGCCAAAACAGGTAAGGTTGTTCACTATTTGGATAAAACCGAATTGTCCAATTGGACAATTTGGATTAGACTATTTGGTTCGGTTATTCGGATTTTTGGATTGGTTTTCAACAAAACCGAATTATTATTTTAGATTTCGGATTGGTTTTGGTTTATAAAATAAGAACCGAATAGTCCAAAAAAACCAAATAACAATTTGTTATGTATTTATTTTCAATATATCTATAATTATTTATTAATTTTATAATTTTTTTAAATAAGTTCAAAAAGTTTTACCTAATAAAGACATTAATATGTACTTTCTCTCAAAAGTTTTTTATCTATTAAATAATAAACTATAATATGCCTTCTTAGTGGTTTATAAATTTTAAATCACAAGTAAATAATTTGTTTTTGCTTCTTCTGTAAAATTAGATCATATTATAATTCTGTGTCCTTTTAAAATGTTATGGTTTTTGAAAACCGAATTATAAAAACCGATCCAACCGAATTGTAATTGGATCGGATCGGATTTGAATTTAGTTTGGACTATTTGGATCCATATTTTGAAAACCGAAATCAATTTGGATTTACTTAATTGGATCGGATCGAACCGATCCATCCAAATGAACACCCCTAAAAACAGGTCCCGGACAGACCCTAAGTTTTATGTAGAAAGCTGAAATTTAACCCCTTAGTCTATTTGCATAATTAGGGCAAATAAATAACTAGACTTAAATTAAATCATTATTATTAGGAAGTGTGAAGGAAAAGAAGGTGATATTGACTCCCAGGTTTCTTTGGAGATTTCTTTGTTTTTGGAGGTGAGTTCCTCACTACATCGTGTTGTGTTATATTCTCTTTACGTTAGCTCGTGTGTGCTATGTGTGTATTTTTTATGAGGGTAGTACTAGGCTGGGTAGAGTCTAGTGGTTTTTTCTCACGTATTGAGGATTATGCATGATAGGCTCGGTGCATCCGAGTGGGGATTGGTCGTAGCTAATGTGTCCCAAAGTCACGACGAACTAAGCAAGGGGGATCGGGCATGGCCAATGTGTCCCAATGGGTTCGGTTACGGGGGATCAGGTTTAGCCAATGTGTCCTAAGGGCTCGATGTACCGAGAAAAGGGTATCGTGTTGGGTATGTAACAAAACAATTTAAGTACTTCTAACAAAACGATTAACAATTTCGGTAACAGTCACGGAATAAAAAAAAACTACTAAAAAGTTGCAAACCAAACCGAACTCGATATTTAACGTGGTTCGGTCTAATCTGACCTACATCCACGAGCGAACGAGAGAGAGGAGATTTTATTTAACACCAAATAAAATTACAATAATACAAGTCTAAAACTGTACTTGTAATCTGATCACTCACTGTAAGGTATCACTCGTATTTTTGACTGCCGAAAAGAAGACTCAACAAAAAATACAACCTCACTATTTCTTTTATGTGTATCTATGCTCGTGGTTATGCTCTCTTAATGTTTCTACTTACAACACACATATATTTATATATATGTTGTGAGTCGTAACAATAATTCACTCTAATGTGAAAGTGAATACCCATTATTTGACATTTGTAAATTGTCTGCCAAAGGAAGAAAATTGCCTCCTCGTAAATATGCGTAGGTTGAAATAATTTACATGCATTTAGTGTTGCTTGTTGCAGCCGAAACAAAATTTTCTTCTGCACATGGAGTTGGTGATAGTGATGTTCGTCTAACAATTCAATTCAAGTGTTAATTGCTAAGTTACATTTATGGTCCTTAAAATCTTAGGAACTTGCCAATTTGTTCATGACTCCATAAATCTTAACAATCTCCCCCTTGGAGGCTTGAACAACTTAGTCTTTCTTAGCCATCCAAAACTTTGCAACATTCCTTCATCTCTCTCTCTCTCCCTCTCTTGTTCTCTACCATGCCTTTTTCTCAAACTTTTGAAAGTCTAGTTGAAGCCACACAAAGCTTCAACTTTTCAGTGGTAACCACCTTGGTGAACATATCTGTTCGATTCTTCGTTCCAAGGATTTTCTTCATATTTAGAGTTTCATCATTAATTAATTCTCGAATAAAATGGTACCTTATTTGAATGTGTTTCGTTCTACTATGAAACACTGGATTATTTGTCAAGTAAACTGCACTCTGTTTGTCACAATGTGGTACACAATCCTCCTGCCGCATTCCAAGTTCTGATAGAAAGTTCTTCAACCATGTAAGAACTTTGGCTGCTTCTGCAATAGCCATATACTCTGCTTTTGTGGTTGAAAGAGCAACACCCTTTTGTAATATGGACATTCAACTGATTGATGTACCCCCAATCGTGAACACATAACTTGTTGTGCTCTTTCTTGATTCCACAAATCCACCCAAATCAGCATCGGCGAACCCTTCTAAGATCACACCCTTTCTTATGAAACATAGGGTAACCTCAGATGTTCCTTTCAAGTAGCGTAGCAACCACTTTACTCCCTCCTAATGCTCTCTTCCTGGATTTCACATGAACCTGCTCACAACTCCCACTGCATGAGCAATGTCTGGTCTGGTGCATACCATAGCATACATCAAGCTACCAACTGCAGATGCATAGGGGACTTTAGTCATCTGTTCCTTGTCTTCTTCAGTCTTTGGGGATTACTTCTTTGAGAGTCTCAACTGACTTCCCAAAGGTGTACTTCTGGCTTTAGCATCTGACACGCTGAACTTTTCTAAAACTTTCGTGATGTACTTAGCTTGTGAAAGTTTTAGTGTACCGATAACTCTGTTCCTGGCTATGCTCATACCCAATATCTGTTTAGAAGCCCCTAGGTCCTTCATCTCGAACTCTCTGGACAACTGCTTCTTAAGCTTGTTGATCTCCTGCATGTCGGACCCAGCGATCAACATGTCATCAACATACAATAACAAGACGATGTATGAGGAGTTGAATTTCTTCACGTAACAATAGTGATCCATTTCACATCTGTTGTACCCACTCCTTTACATGAAGCTATCAAACTTCATGTACCACTGTCTTGGAGCTTACTTCAATCCATACCGACTTTTCTTCAGTTTGCACACCAGAGTTTCCTTACCAACTGTAAGAAAACCCTCTGGTTATGTCATGTAGATGTCTTCTTTCGGGTCACCATGGAGAAAAGTTGTCTTCACATCTAGCTGCTCTAGATGGAGATCTTCATAGGCTATAATGCCCAAGACCATTGTGATTGTAGTCATCTTTACAAGTGGAGAGAAGATCTCATTGTAATCAACTTCTCTCTTTTGTTGAAACCCTTTGACTACCAACCTTGCATTGTATCGTTTGGTGCCATCAATCTTATCTTTGGCCCGAAACACCCAATTGTTCTGCATTGCTTTCTTCCCTGTCGGGAGCTTAACCAAGGACCAAGTATGGTTCTTATCAAGTGAGCTCAACTCATCTTCCATAGCCTTCTTCCACAATATGGAATATTTCATCCTTAAGGCATCTAGATAAGACTTAGGTTCACCATTCTCAGTCAACATCAACTAATTAGCTAAAGGATATTACCTAACTGGAGGTCTTCGTACTCTAGTGGATCTACGGATAATAGGAGTTTCGGTTTTTGCATCATCTGCAACCTCATCCTCTGAACTACTATCCACTGTGCTCCCACTATCTCCAGATACATCGGAGCTCCCACTGCTTCCTGAACTTTCACCTATCTCTGGAGTGCTAATAGGTTTTACAACGTCATCATCTGAGATTTCTTCTAACTCAAATTGATCCTTCTTTTATGGTTGCTTGTCACCATTGGAGCTCTTTGCAAGTTCATCCTTGTATAGAGCATTCTCGTTAAATACTGCATCCCGACTTCTGATAACCTTCTTATTCTCATTATCCCAGAAGCGGTACCCCATGTCATCCAAACCGTAACCTATAAAGGTGCACTTCCTTGCCTTTGCCTCTAGCTTGTCTCTCTACCTGTCTTTAACTTTGACATATGAGACACAACCAAATACCTTCAAGTGTTTGAGTGAAATCTCCCGACCTTGCCATTCCTCTTTTAGAATCTTGAACCCTATGGGGACTGAGGGTCCTCTGTTGATTAAATATGCAGCCGTGATGACCGAATCTGCCCAGAACATCTAGGGTAAACCTGCAAGGAGTCTCATGCTTTTAGCCCTCTCGTTCAATGTTCAATTCATCCTATCAGCTACTCCATTTTGTTGAGGTGTCTCTAGAACCGTCTTCTGCATTATGATTCCTTGGTCAGCACAATAATCAACAAATTATTTGCTACTGTATTCGCCCCCATTGTCTGATCTGAAACACTTGATTTTCAAGTTTGTTTAATTCTCTACAATAGCTTTCCATTTCTTGAATGTGCTGAAAACTTTAGACTTATTCTTCAAGAAATAAAGCCAAACTTTCTAAGTGCAGTCGTCACCGAAAGTAACGTAATATCGGGATCCTCCCACTGAAGAAACTGAAGTAGGACCATAAACATCAGAATGAACTAACTCCGACTTCCTGGACTTGGGTGGATGACCTATATTTGTGAAAGTAACCTTCTTCTATTTACCCATAATACATGGCTCACATAAGTCAATTGTCAAAGTCTTCAGATCTGGTATCCTTCCTTTGGAGGCTAGCATCTTCATTCCTTTCTCAGTCATATGTCTAAGTCTTTGGTGCCATAGAGTGGACGCCCCAACTTCTTCAACAGCATGTGCTTAAGCATAAGAAACTTCCACCATATAAAGTGTACCCCACTTCTGACCTCTAGCAACAACTAAGTTTCCCTTTGTCACTTTCCACTGATGATCACCAAATGTAACATGGTGACCTTCATTTTCAAGCTACCCCACAGATATTAACATCCTCTTCAAGTCTGGAATGAACTTGACATTGTTCAAAGTCCACTTTGTACCCAAGGTTCTCTTGAGGACCACATCCCTAATGCCAGTAATATCTAGGCTTTGTTATCTGCTAATCTGACTTTCCCTTTGTACGGCTTGAAATTATGCATTACTTTTCTGGAAAGACTAGCATGAAACGACACACCAAAATCCATGATCCAGGACTCAGTTGAGTTTTTGACACAACAAATGAGCGCATCATCTTCAGAATATGTTGCCATATTTACTTCCTTCTTTCCTTTGTCTGCCAAAGGCTTTGCGCATTGATTTCTAAAATGACCTTTCTCATTACAGTTCCAACAGGTGATATCTTTCCTGTTCTTCGACTGACCTCTCTTTCTTGACTTCTATTTTCCTCTACCACCACCTCCTCTATTGGTCTTTCTTCCTCTGTCTTCGGTACTTAGAAGACTACTGGAAGCTTCTCCATCACTCCTTATTCACACATCCTCACCAAGTATTAAATTGCAAATACTTTCGAATGATAGCTTGGCACCTCCGGCTGAGCTGCTAACGACAATCACTGTGCCAGACCAACTTTCGGGCAACGATCATAATAGTAGCAACGACATGACTTCATCCTCAAATCCAATATCCACAGATATCAATCTTGATATTATTGAGTTGAATTCGTTAACATGAACAGTCACGGAGCTACCCTCCTTCATCTTCAAATTCACCAACTGTCGGATCAAGAAAACCTTATTTTCCGTTGAAGGTTTTTCGTACATATTAGACAACATATTTATTAGATTGTAGGTTGTCTTCACATTGACAATATTGTAAGCATTCTTTCCCAATAATAACCTTATCACTCCGAGTGCCTGCCAATCTAATAAGTCCCACTCCTCCTGCGTTATCGCTTTAGGTTTGTCTTTGGACAAAGGTTGGTGTAACTTCTTCTAGTAGAGATAATCTTCGATTTGCATTCTCCAGAAACCGAAATCTTGACCATCGAATTTTTCAATCTTAACTTTCCCATCTACAGCCATAGCTTTGATACCATTTTGTTGGGTCTGTAACAAAACAAGTTAATTACTTCGAACAAAACGATTAACGATTTCGGTAACACTCGCGGAATAAAAAAACTACTAAAAAATTACAAACAAAACTGAACACAATATTTAACATGGTTCGGTATAATCTGACCTACATTACGGGAGAACGAGAGAGAGGGGATTTTATTTAACACCAAATAAAATTACAATAATACAAGGCTAAAACTGTACTTGTAATCTGATCACTCGCTGTAAGGTATCACTCGTATTTTTGACTGCCGAAAATAAGACTCAACAAAAAATACAACCTAACTATTTCTTTTCTGTGTATCTATGCTCGTTGTTATGCTATCTTAATGTTTTTACTTACAACACACTTATATTTATATATATGGTGTGAGCCGTAACAATAATTCACAATGATGTGAAAGTGAATACCCACCATTTGACATTTGTAAATTGTCTGCCAAAGGAAGAAAATTACCTCCTCGAAAATATGCGTAGGATGAAATAATTTACATGCATTTAGTGTTGCTTGTTGCGGACGAAAAAAAATTTCCTTCTGCACATGGAGTTGGTGATAGTGACGTTCGTCCAAAAATTCAATTCAATTTTTAATTTCTAGGTTACATTTATGGTCCTTAAACTCTTAGGAACTTGTCAATTTGTTCATGACTCCATAAATCTTAACATATCGGGCCTAGCCAATGTGTCCCAGCAGGAGTATGTTTGTTACTGATTCGTTCTTTGACATGCATGTGTGGTTATGTGTTTGATACCGTTTGTATCTGTGTATAGGGATAAGGATTATATGATATGATGTTGTATATATGTGGAATTTACTAAGCTTCATGCTTACCCCTTTTCCCTTAAAAATACTATTTCAGGTACACAGGATGGTCGGTCATGATTGTACACACTGGCTCGATGCGGGTTTTGGGAATTGATATTGAATTGGTTATGTTTTCATAAATTTTAGAATTATAACTAATAATGTTTGGAAACTGAATTGATCTTGGGTTTGGTATTTCATTTGTTTTAAATAAAATACAGTAAATGGATGATTTATTTTATTTTAAAAAGTTCAAATTTATTGCAAATTTTGGGATGTTACAACCCTTGTCTCTTCCCAACATCAATAGATATCGAATGTAATTCTTGGTTCACATCATAAAAGGATAAATCAGCAAAGACTTATCAACTACCCTACCTATCCCCTCATTTAGCACCCAGTTCACATCTTCTTCAAACTTTTGAACTATTTCGATCAACCCGGTTACACTCACCTACAAATCAGTGTTCTTTAGCACTATAACCCCAAGATCACCTTTGAGCTTTTGGACACCTAAATCCAGCATGGCTATTTTGTCCACATGACCAATCTTCTCCAACTACAGCAAAGCTACTTTACCCTGCAATAGCGAAATCTCTTCCACCAAACAATGATTCTCAACCACATTGCTTTCTAATATCACCTTTTCCTCCTTCAATAATCTTACCTTACCCTTCAAAACCTCCAACTTTGACTCTGGCACCATAGGAACACAGGAACTTACTCCCTCTAACTCAACAACTCTTCTTGTGAACTCCACAAACTTATCTCGAAATAATTTAATATTGTCGGACAGACTATGGGAATGAGTAATAAAAGTCCTTACAATCTCAAATACCTTCATAAACTTGTCTTGTAAGTGTGATTTACCTAGTGCACTTATGCATTCTTATCACACCGATTCATGATCTCACCACCCAAAGTCAAGTTCACAACAAGTTTGACTATAAACATATCTCGGCTATGCTCGCGGTGCTTATTTCCCAAGCTAAGCAGGTCCCTCTAACTCAACAACTCTTCTTGTGAACTCCACAAACTTATCTCGAAATAATTTAATATTGTCGGACAGACTATGGGAATGAGTAATAAAAGTCCTTACAATCTCAAATATCTTCATAAACTTGTCCTGTAAGTGTGATTTACCTAGTGCACTTATGCATTCTTATCACACCGATTCATGATCTCACCAACCAAAGTCAAGTTCACAACAAGTTTGACTATAAACATATCTCGGCTATGCTCGCGGTGCTTATTTCCCAAGCTAAGCGGAGTCCTAGGAGATGCAAAATTCTTGGAAAAAGACAATGCAACTTTCGGATCCTACAAGCTTTCATTTTAATGATATTCTGAATGGGGAACATAAATGGACTCATTAGGATGAGGAGTGTTTAAGTCCCAATGAGGGCTAACCGTGTTTAATTGGCGAATATAAGAAGAAGCCGTGTTCACCATGATGTTGATTGTAAAGGAATGGGAAGAAATCATATCCAAAGAACGGGGTAGCTTTCTAACACGACTAGAACAACCACTCTCCCCACAATACATGGCTATAGAAAAGGCAGCTCGGGCTGCCGCTCCCCTAACCCTCTTCTAAGCAATCAAATTGTATCATTGGCATCATCATCGACATCATCCTCATCAATAATTATCCTAGCAACACCTCTAGGGTTTGATTATTACCACCCACGTCCGGGTCGTATGAATCATGGATGTGAAGAGAAGACTGAGACTCTTCACCATGCTCCTCGTCATGATCCTCATTACTACCTTATTCATCATCATTACTCACAACTCAAAATCATCTGAGGCAATATCTCGAGCATAAATCTTGCCCTCAATAAAGTCATGTAACGGGAAAGGAAATCAAGCATCATCTGAATAGACATACAAGCATACAATATAGAAACAAGTGACGAGAAAAAAAAAAGACAAACACAAAAAATTCAACAAAGATGTAAGAACAAAAGGAAATACCTTGCCCCCGAACATACAAGGCAGGAATAATGCTCATACGATTCCAATATGGACTCATACCTACTTTCCCCAAAACCTCCTCATGAAATTTTTTCATAGCGACAACCAACCTACATATTTTTTATATATCTTGACCAAGATGAGAGGTTCAGTTAGGTTTCTGATCTAAAATGGTACCAGGGTTGAAAATGTTAGGATAATTAAATCGTGAAACATTGAGCCAAATGAACTTGTTTTCCACCTTTTGATGGATTCGGTAAGGCCCTCTATGAAGCTTTTTCCCCTGGAACGAAAATATAACCATGAACCACTACTACATATGCAAAAGAAATATTGGAACAAATCTTTGGTTGGAAAAACAAGGCTTGAATGGCATAGTAATTCAAAAAAGATTATCTTATAAATAGAATTAGGTTTTAGTTGACATGTATGGATTCTATAAACCTCAATCACTGGTCCGAAGAAAGGGGACAGAGGAACCATCAAACCTTCTTCAAAATAATAAAGATAAAAGTCTATCTTACCAGGAGGCGGATTATCGATAGTAGCGCCTGCACCAAGAGTTGTGGCACCATCCTCCTCGATAAGATGATATTTATGAGAAACTTGGACTTGTCGATCACGAGATAACAAAAAATGTAGGACGTGATCGGAAGCAGAGAGGCTATCCAGGACCCTTCGGTCGTATCTGGTACGTTTCTCATAGATAATTTATATGCTACTATACTCTTCGACTCTGGAGCAGATCGAAGTTTTATAACTCCGACGTTTAGAAAATTGTTAAGTCATAAGTCTAGCAAATTAAAAGAAATCTATGAAGTAGAAATCGCTAACGGTCAAACTGAGAAAACACATGAAATCCTAGAAAACTGTCTGTTAACTCTTAATAACTACCTTTTTCACGTCAACCTCATGCCAATGCCTATCGGTAGTTTTGATGTCATAATTGGCATGGATTGGTTATCTTCACACCGCGCCGAAATTCTATGTCATGAGAAAGCCATACGACTACCCTTACCAAACGGCAAAGCCCTGATTATCTATGGTGATAAATCTGGGAAGAACCTCAAAGTCATCTCTTGTACTAAGACCCATAAATATCTACATAAGAAATGTAGCGCATTCTTGGCCCACATTGTAGATATGAAGAGAAAAACAAAAGAAATCAAGGACATACCTCAAGTATGTGATTTCCCTGACGTCTTTCCTGAAGATCTACCTGGAATACCTCCCGTCCGACAAGTCGAGTTTCGAATCGACTTAATTCCAAGAGCAGCACCAGTAGCGAAATCTCCTTATCGGTTGGCTCCATCTGAAATGCAAGAATTGTCTAGCCAACTACAAGAACTTCTTGACAAAGGCTTTATCCGACCAAGTTTTTCACCTTGGGGAGCACCAATCTTATTTGTCAAGAAGAAGGACGGATCCTTTCGAATGTGTATTGATTATCGGGAGCTGAACAAGCTAACGATCAAGAATCGTTATCCGCTTCCGAGAATTGATGATCTATTCGATCAACTGCAAGGATCCAGCTAATACTCAAAGATAGATCTCAGATCAGGATACCATCAACTCAGAGTACAAGAAGACGACATTCCAAAAACAGCATTTAGAACTCGTTATGGTCATTATGAGTTCTTAGTTATGTCTTTTGGATTGACCAATGCCCCAGCAGTGTTTATGGATCTCACGAATCGTGTTTGCAAACCATACCTGGATAAATTCGTGATCGTATTTATCGATGATATATTGATATATTCACGAACCAAGGAAGAACATGGTCAACACCTGTAAATAATCTTGGAACTACTAAGAAAAGAAAAGTTGTACGCTAAATTCTCCAAATGTGAGTTTTGGATTAGAGAAGTACAATTTTAGGTCATGTAGTTAGCAACGAAGGAATTCATGTTAACCCATCCAAAGTTGAAGCGATCAGGAATTGGGAAGCACCAAAGACGCCAACAGAGGTGCGTCAATTCCTAGGACTTGTTGGCTATTATCGTAGATTCATAGAGAATTTCTCCAAAATAGCCAAGCCGCTTACAACACTAACCCAGAAGGATACGAAGTTCAACTAGGAAGACAAACAAGAAGCTACTTTTCAGAAACTGAAGCAAATGTTGTGTAGTGCACAATCCTATCCCTTCCAGATGGAACAGAAGATTTCGTTGTATACTGCGACGCATCAAATCAAGGATTGGGATGTGTGTTGATGCAAAGAGGAAAAGTTATCGCCTATACATCACGACAACTTAAGGTGCATGAGAATAATTACACTACCCATGATCTTGAATTGGGAGCTGTAGTTTTTGCACTAAAAATTTGGAGACATTACTTATACGGTACTAAGTGTACTATTTTTACCGACCACAAGAGTCTCCAGCACATCTTCAACCAAAAAGATCTTAATATGAGACAACGAAGATGGGTCGAATTGTTGAATGATTACGAATGTGAGATTCGTTATCATCCCGGAAAGGCAAACGTGGTAGCAGATGCCTTGAGCCGGAAAGAATATATTAAACCCCGTCGGGTACGAGCATTAACTATAACTATCCATTCTAACTTTACCGAACAAATAAGAGAAGCTCAACTTGAGGCTCTAAAAGAAGAAACATCAAGAACGAAGCTTTGCGAGGAATGCAAAAGCAACTTATACAAAGAGATGATGGAACACGACACTTTATGAACCGAATTTGGACGCCTAAGTTCGGTGGAGTCAGGGACTTGGTCTTAGAAGAAGCCCACAAGTCAATATATTCCGTGCATCCAGGCTTTAACAAAATGTACTTAGATTTAAAAGTACATTATTGGTGGCCAAACATGAAGGCAGAAATTGCTACTTATGTGAGCAAATGTTTGACTTGTTCTAGAGTAAAGGCAGAACATCAAAAGCCTTCAGGTTTACTTCAACAACCGGAAATACCTGAATGGAAATGGGAGCAGATATCAATGGACTTCATCACTAAGTTACCTAACACTCCTAGTGGGTTCGACACTATTTGGGTAATAGTCGATAGATTGACTAAGTCCGCCCATTTCTTACCAATTAAGGAGAACGACAAGATGGAAAATCTAACTAGAATTTATCTTAAGGAAATTGTCAGATTGCATGGAGTTCCAAATTCTATAATTTTTTACCGAGATAGTAGATTCACTTCACGGTTTTGGCATTCTCTACAAAAATCCTTAGGAACACGTCTAGACATGAGTACAGCTTACCATCCACAGACTGATGGTCAGAGTAAGAGGACCATTCAGACTTTAGAAGATATGCTCCGAGCCTATATAATAGACTTTGGAAATGCGTGGGATACTCATTTACTGTTAATTGAGTTTTCCTACAACAATAGTCATCACACCAGCATCAAGGCTGCACCCTTTGAGCCTCTTTATGGACGAAAATGTCGTTCCCCAGTGTGTTAGGCAGAAGTTGGAGATACATAGATGGCCAGAGAACGTACAGGCGATACCTTACGTACTGGACCAGAAATAATTCACGATACAACTAAAAAGATCATGCAAATTAGGGATCGATTAAACGTTGCACGTGATCGTCAAAAGAGCTATGTTGACGTAAGACGTAAGCCTTTAGAATTCCAAGTTGAAGATAAAGTAATGTTGAAGGTCTCTCCTTGGAAAGGCGTAATTCGATTCGGGAAACGGGGCAAACTAAACCCACGGTATATAGGACCTTTTGAAATTCTAGGAAGAATTGGTTCTGTCACATACCAACTCAAGTTGCCTCAAGAGCTAAGTAATGTGCACGATGTTTTTCACGTATCAAATCTCAAAAGATGTCTTTCCAACGACACTCTTGTTATACCTCTCGAAGAGATACAAGTCAATACGAAACTCAACTTTGTAGAAGAACCTGTTGAGATCATGGATTGAGAAGTCAAACGATTAAAGCAAAGTCGTATTCCCATAGTGAAAGTTTGATGGAACTCTTTACGAGGACCTGAATTTACTTGGGAACGTGCAGATCAGATGAAAGAAAAATACCCCCAACTGTTTGACAAAACCCCATCCATAAGATAAATTTCCGGACGAAATTATTCTAACGGGGGGAGAATGTAACACTAGTCAAAATAGGTCAATAGACAATCACATGTGATTATGCCAATCATGTAATGTGATTTTGTTAAACTAGTAATGTGATAAGAGTACTATGTAGTTCATGATAAATTCTAATACAAATATGAATTTCTTTATGATACAACTCAAAGTATACGTCCATACGATTCCAAAAATATAGAGAATGTATGAATCTGACTTCGCATGAAGAAGTTATGATAAACCGAACACTATAAATCTCTATAATAAGAAGAATTTAAAATAGACTTAGAATTAGCTATTGGAGTCTAAAAGAGAGTTGTAGTACTTGTAAATACCTACGTGTGCATATAAAGAACATCAAAAACGAAGTTCGTATGTGAAAGTTACGACCTTCCGAAGATTCAGCTGTCGGAAACCCAAATCTGACTGAGCTCACGACGTGAGCATAGAACTCACGACGTGAGGAGTCATTTATCCACATCTCGGAATCTAGAAGGTGTGTGACGAGGCTGCGAGGGTATAAGGTCCGAACTCACGACGTGAGCAAGGATATCTCACGACATGATGAGTCGCATGGCCACCTTCCGAAGCTAGGGACGCAAATGGCAAGTCTACGGGGATAAGATCCAAACTCACAACGTGAGCCTTATAAAACTCACGACGTGAGGGTCCAAAATCCTTACTATAAATAGCAGGTCCGACTTCAGCCATTCTTACACCTAAACTTCCTTCTCCTCTCTCCTTTGCTGAGACCATCTTGCATCCCGAGCCCCGACGACCTTGTACGCTGACCGTTTCTGCTTAGATTACATAAAATCACGCTACTAGGGTGAGTTTCACGGCCCCACTTTCTAATATTTCGGGGAAAAACGCATGCTAAATATTATATATACGTTATTATTATGTCTATATGATAATATAGTTATAATAGCCGGGGTATAGTTGTTCTAAATATAATATTTTGAATATATACAACTATTATCAACTTGTCAGCATGTTAATTTACTAATGTAGATCTTGAGTTATACTTAGGATCCTATATATATGTTGTGTGCGATATAGTTCCGAAGTTATATTCGGAAGTTCTATATGTTAAGTTATAAAGTATGTTGCTATTATTGGTTTTATGTCAAGATAAAACTTGGTATGTTATATGTTGTTATTGTTAGTTTTATGTCAAGATAAAACTTAATATGTTATATATTGTTATTGATAGTTTTATGTCAAGATAAAACTAGGAACGTTATATGTTGTTATTATTGGTTTTATGTCAAGATAAAACTTGGTCTTACTTCAATATATAGCTATTATACTGCCTAAATGTTATGAAGTTAGGAGTAATGTTTAAAAGCATAGTCTAGTAACTTAGGGTTTTAGACATGAAAATGCTTTTGTTGTTAGAGCTATAGGAAGTCGTCGAAGTCTACATGAGTAATTGTATTCATCAACTAAGATTGGGGATCTTAGCGGAAATCCTCTGAACTGTAACCGTTAATCCCGTGTGATCGAGGAAGTCGTGTATAATTAGTATACGGGTTGACCACCCCACTTGTGACTGTTAGCCACAGTCAACCAAAAGCGAGTGATGAACTATCCTTTTACTTGTTATTGTTTCGGCGTCGATGAAGCGTACTGTGTTGTTTCTCATGGTAAATCATGAGTGTATTGTTTCTCATGGTAAATATTGAGTGTGTTTTATCAGAGATATTATGTCATAGCAGCGGTTACAGGCTCATGGTAGCAAATTGTTAGAAGCATTATACTTTTCCGTATACAAGTATTAATGTTAAGTATAAGTTCCCCCCTACTTATACCTTAGGTTTAAGGAATGTTTAGGTATAACACTTAATTGATAAGTAAACTATTATACCTAATATACCTACTAAATGTTGGAGAGTCAAAATGATACTTTCAAAACTGTACTTTTGAACGTGGAAAAATGTATTATTTTATGGAGTCAAAACCTGTGGACTCACCAACTTTATGTTGACGTATTTTAAAATGCATGTGTTTTCAGGAACTTGAAAAGCTGGTATGTATTCAAACAGAAGAAGTTTTACTATTACCTTTCTGTTCATTAAGAAGTATGCCATAGTCGTATATTATGTAATAGGTCCTAGAAAAACAGTTATGTAACTTTCAATTATCAATAAAGGTATGTATTTTCTTAGTACTGTTCAATGTATGTTATATAACTGTGATACGAAGAATGACGTTACACAACCCGGTGTTTCCGCCGATGGCTGGGGGTGTGACAGTAAACCCACAACTTACCAGGCCAGTTGTCACACTCCCGGCCGGCAGCGGAAACGTCGGGTTATACGACGTAGTCATGGATCATAGTTATTGAACATGCATTGAACAGTATAAAATATAACTTCTATTATCATTGAAATAGAGATTACATTGTTGTTGTTTATTATAATATAGGACTAATAGTTTGGCGTTTACAAAATATTATGCAATTATCAAAGGTTCCATAGGTCTTTAGTTTGGGTGCTCTTCCAGCGGCTTATAATCCTGAGAATACATTCTTTTTAAAGATACATCGACATAAATTTGGTGAATTCTACAGGTTTTGACACATTGTACATTTTTAACCAAAATTGTTTTTATATCATTTTGACTGGTTGACTAGCTTGTATAAAAAGTTCACTTTTTCTAACCAATAAGTATAAAAATAGAGAGTATAAGTACTTAAGATACATGTGTGTTTACGTTATTCCTTTCATTTTGACAATCTTGATTATAGGTTCTTACCTAACTTATTAAATGCAAACCTACTTGTAAAAATGTACAAGTACTCAATAGAGCAACTTATGTCCTCTTCCAACCTAAGTTTTATAACAACAAAAGTTTACGTGGTTCGTATATTTATAAGTTTTTGTTTTACTTATAAAATCTTGATACTTAACTGTTTCTCTAAGTATGATTTCACATCCTAATCATTAAGTTATAAAGATAGTAGACTTATCGTTCATTTGTTCAGCTCGGACCGTTATATAAGTGTGATTGAACATCCTAAACTTTAAGTTAGAAAGTTACCAAACTAATCGTTCATTCGTTCAGTTCAGACCGTCCAATAAATGTGATTACCCATCTTAAGCTTTAATTTATAAAGTTACAGACTAATCGTTTACTCGTTCATACCAGTCCGTCCTATAAGTGTATTTACTCGTCTTAAACTTTTAATTATAAAGTTACCAGACTAATCATTCATTCATTCAGTCCAGTCTATCCTATAAGTGTGATTACTCATCCTAAACTTTAAGTTATAAAGTTACAAGACTAATCGTTCATTCTTTCAGTCCGGTCCATCCTATAAGTGTGATTACCCATCTTAAACTTTAAGTTACAAAGTTACCATATTAATAGTGTAACATCCCAAAAATCAGAGTAAGTTTAAATTTTTCAAAAACTACCCAATAACTATAATATTTACAAAATCATTGTTTCAAAGGTGTTTATCAAATGTTAGAGTATCCCAAAATCCAAAATCATAGAAACATGAAGACGTGCACGATCACACCTTCGCCTTCCCCCGATCCTATGAAGTACCTGAAACAATAAACTAAGACCGTATACCAAAGCTTAGTGACTTTCCTCCAAATTACCACCACACCACACAACCAACAACAGCATGCATACATAAGCCTCCAGCATGACTGGACCGCCTCACCGGGCCTACAGTCTATCTGGACAGCTATCCGGGCCTTCGGCCTAACTGGACAGCCTCGCAGGCCTACAGTCTATCTGGGTCTCCCTGGGTATCTTGGCCTTCAGCACCAACTGGTCCACCTCAACCCATCAAACCATAACATGTCGACATATAAAATAACAGTCAATAATCAACAAACACAAGTAGTCCTACAGATCTACTAGCCTAACATATGTCCAATAACACAGATAGTCCTACAGATCTACCAGTCTAACCACATAATCAGTGAACACGTATCTCAACATATCAGCATATAACAAACCAAGATATCGAATTCAATGGGCCACCCTTGGTGCATTCGACCCATAAGTAGAGTGAGGAAAACTCACATCTCAGTCCGATCAATTACATGAATAGGTGTCTACTCCAAATATCAGCTCTACTTGTCACCTATTTATCAAATAGTGACTAACCTCAATTACAACTCAAAAAATCCAAAATACCCTTAGCTTAAACTTGGTCAAATCCTGGTCAAGGTCAAAAAGTCAACCGAGTTAACTCAGCTTGAGAATGCATAGCATCCAGAATGGACGCATAGCGTTATGGATGCATGTCATTCCTAGCGAATGCATAGCGTTCTCCAGTTATTCCCTTTTTCTTCCATTAAGAGGTTAATCCTTAAGCTCTTTTTCTTAAATTCCAGATATAGCCCTAAAATAACATCCTCAACCATAAAGTTTCCATCTTTATGGTCTTGCATGGCTAATAAGTACCCAACAACAAAAAACCTTATTCCTTAACTCATTAAGACACTAAAACTCATGCATGGAGGGAAACTAACAATCAAGATTGCATTTTTGTGACCTTAGACACTCTAAAACGTCTGGAAGGACAATCTATTTGGGTCTAGAGCATGCCATACTCAATAACATCATTATTTGGGACAAAAGCTCATAATAACATTATACAACCTAGATCTAATCAAATAAGCCTCAAGGTATGAACTTTATACCTTCCAGCGATGTAGTAGGGTGCAAAACTTCCAAATCCAATTTGTTCCAAGATTCTAAATGGTTCTCTTCTCCTTCTCCTTCCTCTATGAACACTAAAATACACACCAAAGGCTCAAGAGTGCTCAAAACGAAATAGGGTTTGCAAAGGGGTTGAAATGGGGTTGGACGCAGATGAAAGGAAGAACACTTGGGGGTTAAGGATGCTTAAATAGGGTCCAAACCAAAAAAAATAGGGTTTTAGTCCTGGCTGAGAACGCATTGCGTTTAGTATGGACGCATAGCGTCCAAAACGACATGCTTTCCTAATGAACGCTTAATGTTCTCCTGGTTATGCATTTTCCTCAAATGCTACAAGGGACCCATTTTGCCAACATTTCTCATATCAAGGGTGTAAATGGAATACCTGGAAATCAAGATGTTACGAATCTCCCCCACTTGAACTAGACTTCGTCCTCGAAGTCCGTTGTTGTGGACAACTCAGGGTAATGGTCATGCATCCCTGACTCGGGTTCCCACGTCCATTCAAAACCCTTCCGATTCTGCCATTGAACTTTGACCAAAGACACCACCTTGTTGTGCAAGGCCTTCGTCTTCCGATCCAGAATCGCCACTAGTTTCTCCACATAATTCAGGCGATCATCAACCTGAATATCCTCCAAAGGAACAACCGCTGAATCATCGGCTACACAGTTCCGAAGCTGAGAAACATGGAAAGTGTTGTTAATATGACTGAGCTCCTCAAACAAATCCATCATGTAAGCTACCTTGCCAACCCTGGCAATCACCCGAAATGGCCCAATAAACTTGGGCCCTAACTTTCCCCTCTTCCTGAAGCGTATTACACCCTTCTAGGGTGATACCTTCAGCAAAACCACGTCGCCAACCTGAGACTCCAGCTCAGATCGACGCTTATCGGCACAACTCTTCTACCGGCTCTGAGTCATTTGTAATCTCTGCCTAATCTGCTGAATAATCTCTATTGTCTAAAGGACTACCTCAGTCCTTCCCAAGACTCTATGACCAATCTCACCCCAACAAACTGAGGTATGACACTTCCTCCCATAGAGAATCTTGAAAGGCTGTGCACCAATGCTGGAGTGACGGCTGTTGTTGTAAGAAAATTCAGCTAAGGGAAGGTAGGAGTCCCAACTCCCACCGAAATCTATGACATAGGCTCTCAACATATCCTCAAGTTTCTGAATGGTCCGCTCACTCTGGACGTCAGTCTGCGGATGATAAGAAGTGTTAAGATGCAACCTCATACCAAGTTCCTTAACATATGCTCAAGTGTCTGAATAATCCTTGACCACATCAAGCCAACTACGTTGTCTCATATTCAGATTTGGTTGATCCATGAGGTATCTCAAACTCTTGTGATCCGTGTAGATTGTACACAAGGCCCCATACAAATAATGCCGCTAAATTTTGAGAGCAAACACCACTGCTCCCAACTCTAAATCATGAGTCGGACAACAAACCTCATGCGGCTTCAGCTGCCGACAAGCATAAGCAATAACTATCCCACGCTCCATAAGCACCGCTCCTAACCCAGTGATGGATGCATCACAAAATACCACAAAAACCTCAACACCCTCTGGGAGGGTCAATACGGGGCATCGCATAATTTCTGCCTCAGGGTCTTGAATGCCGGTTGCTGTTCAGGCCCCAGCGGAAAACCACGCCATTCCTCGTCAGACGAGTGAGGGGTACTCCAATCTTGGAGAAGTCCTTCATAAATCTCCTATAATACCCTGCTAATCCTAAGAAACTCCTGATCTTCAATGGAAACTTTGGAACCTCCCACTGCATCACGACCTCAATCTTGGCCCGATCGACCAAAATCCTATTATGGTTAAAGAGATGACCTAAGAACTAGACCTCCCATAACCAAAACTCACACTTCGAGAACTTGGCATACAATCATTCTCGCCTTAAAACTCCTAAAAGCTCTCGAAGGTGCTCCTCATGATGCTCCCTGGTCTTGGAATACACCAAGATATCATCAATAAAGACAATGATTGATCGATCGATCGAGCATCAGCCTACATACCCATTTCATCAGATCCATAAATGTCACAGGTGCATCGGTGAGCCCAAATGGCATCAACATGAACTCGTAATAACCATAACGAATCCGAAATGCAATCTTCTCCACATCCTCCTCTCTAACCCTCATCTGATGATACCCCGGCCTCAAATCGATCTTGGAGAATCAAGATGCACCCTGCAACTGATCGAAGAGGTCATCAATCCGCAGAAGTGGGTAACGGTTCTTCACCGTCAACTTGTTAAACTCCCGGTAATCAATGCACATCCGGTGTGAACCATCCTTCTTCTTGACGAACAAAATTGGTGCTCCCCATGGCAAACTGCTCGGTCTAATAAACGGTTTGCCCAACAGCTCCTGAAGCTAAGAGGACAACTCCTGCATCTCAGGAGGCGGTGCCAATCGGTATGGCGCATTGGTAATCGGGGCCGCACATAGAACAAAATCAATCCTGAACTCAACCTGCCTCTAAGGAGGCACGTCGGGTAACTCCTCCGGGAACATATCAGCAAACTTTCTAACAACAGGCACATCTGAAATGGAAACCTGCTTCCCAACTCGAGTATCAACCACATACGTAAGATAACCCTTACAAACATGACGAATATACTACCGAGCTATGGCAACAGAACAAAAAATAGCGGACCCAATACCCTCTCCACAAATAACCAGTTCTTCCCTACTTGGGGTTTGAACTACCACTCACTGCCCCTCGTAGTTAATCATCGCACCATGCCTACTCAACCAGTCCGTACCAACTATCACACACACATCCCCCATGGGAATAGAAATCAAATCAATCGGATAAGGCACCCCATAAATCTCCAAGACACAACCCTGGTAAACGCTCGATGCAGATATCATGTGTTCATTGGCGACAAAAACCCACAATGGCCACTCTAACTCTCCAAGAGTCATATCAAAACCCATACTAAAATACTGAGACACAAAGTACGGACTCACAACCGAGTCAAAAAGAACAACAGGAGGCATGGATTTCACTAAGAAGGTATCTAGCAGAATCATAAACATAAGCATACCATAACATAACTGACAGAATAAAAAATGGAAACATACCAGTAATGACGTTTGGAGCCACCCTGGCCTCCTCTGCAGTATATTGGAAAGCATGGCCTTGAGCCCTCGGGGGCTTCGCCCTACCCTGGCATCCATCAATGGTCATCAAAGTAGTTGGTGCTATAGCATGCACCGACTTGGCAGCGAGCAAAGGACAGTTGGCCTTCATATGGCCAACCTGATCACAGTTGTAACAAATCTTGGCGCTTGGTATTGGGGTCGGATGGCGACAATCCCTATCTAATTTCCCCTCCTTGCCACATTTGTGGCATCCAACAGATGATCGTCAAGCACCCACATGAACCTTGCGGCACTTGCAACAAGTGTGGCCCCTCTGTCCCCCAGATCTCGAATCTGCGGGCTTGAACCTCTTCACTGTAGGCTGGTACTAAACAAGAGTCTGCCTCATCTCCCTCTCCTGGAGCTCTATATCAATCTCTCGCTGCCTCACGGCCTCCTGAAGCTCAGCAAGAGTACCATAACACTGGGTGGACACGAACTGGAGAATATTTGTCTTGAGCATGATTAAGTATTGGGTCATCGGATCCTGCTCAAAAGCAGCAAACTTAGGGCAAAAAAGACCCCTCTCAGTAAACATCTTGGTGATCTCCATCACCGTCTCATACGTATGTCTCAAATGTAAGTACTCTTGAGCTAACCTCTCCCCTCTCCACCAAGGGAACGTACTTTGTACGGAGTATCTCCGAGAACTGCTCCTAAGTAACCACAGCTCTTTGCTCAGAAGTGTAAGCACTAATCACCAATATCCACCAATCCTTCGCCCCTAACCGAAGAAGGTTCAGGGCACACTTGACCTTTTGGTCAGCAGGGCAAGATCATGTGAATAAACAACCCTCCACGTCAGACATCCACCTCATCTCCACAATTGGGTCCCTGACCCCATCAAACTCCGGGGACTTCATATTGTCAAAGTCCCGGTATAGAAGGATCTATTTCCTCGAATCCCTGCTGCAAAAACATCCGCAGTAGCTGCAGCAACAACAACCTCAGAAAGAATGGCATATCGATCATCAAATAGCTCAATCATGGCGATCTTGATAGACCCAAACATCTCCGGTATAGACCTCCGGACAGTAGCAACCACCTCAGTGGCGATGATATCCCGAATCTGATCATCAGATAATCCTGGCCCACTCTAGCCCCCAGCTCTAGATCTTGATCCTCTCGTCTCCACCATACTAAAAAAACCAACACATATCAGAAAGGCCACAATACACATTTCTACCATCACAAGATGAGACTAACCCTTTGGGTTTGTGACTTCCTTGCAACGCGTACGGGTCTGGTGCTTTCAGTAGTACGGGCCCATACTATCTTCCACACCTACCCGTATTTGTCTCAAGGATCATCAAAACCACCCAAAACACATGCAACAACTAGGATACGCATATATCCTATCCTCACTCTCTCGAGAATGGTTATACACGCCTCATCTGGTTGGCTGCTCACACACCTACTCACCCATGAAACTTCCACCAACCATGCAGCACTCGTGTATGGTAATCATACATAACACTAGATCATATAGACAGTTGAATACTTGATTCTACCCTAAGCCCACAACCAAAAAATGAACATGAAATAAAGCAAAACCAAACATTCTCAGGCTATAAAATCTTAGTTATGTACAACTATGATGCATACACTAAGTAACTACAGTAATGATGTCAATTTCATATAAGAAGTAACCATAGGATATCAGGCATCATACATCAGGAAATTATATCATACAATTCTTGAAGATCCCTAGCCCATCACTAACATGTTGCTCTATCATAAACATCATATCAAATAATAGTGGGGTAACCAGGGGTATACTTTTGGTTGATCGTACACATCGCGTCCTTCCTTGATTACTTTTGAAAACAATTTCGAAACCTATTTTTAAAACTTTCGCAATTCCTTAGTTTGAGTCTGGATTCACACCGATGTTCATCTAATTCTGTCAAACCAAGGCTCTGATACCAACTTGTAACATACCAAAAATCAGAGTAAATTTAAATTTTTCAAAAACAACCCAATAACTATAACGTTTACAAAATCATTGTTTCAAAAGTGTTTATCAAATATCAGAGTATCCCAAAATCCAAAATCATAGAAACAGGAAGATGTGCATGATCACGCCTTCGCTTTCCCCTGATCCTCTGAAGAACCAGAAACAATAAACTAAAAATGTAAGCCAAAGCTTAGTGAGTTTCCCCCAAATTACCACCACACCACACAACCAACAACATCATACATACATAAGCCTTCAGCATGACTGAACCGCCTCACCAGGCCTACAGTCTATTTGGACTGCTATTCGGGCCTTCGGCCTGACTGGACTGCCTCACAGGCCTACATTCTATCTGGGCCGCCCTGGGTATCTTGTCCTTCAGTACCAGATAGTCCACCTCAAACCATCAAATTGTATCATGACGAAATATACAATAACAATCAATAATCAACAAACACAGGTAGTCCTACAGATCTACCGGTCTAACCACATAATCAGTGAACACATATCTCAGCATATCAGCACATAAACAACCAAGATATCTAATCTAATGGGTCGGCCTTGGTGCCTTCGATCCATAACTAAAGTTAGGAAAACTCACCTCTCAGACCGATCAATTAGGTAAATAGGTCTTTGCTCCGAATATCAGCTCTACCAGTCACCTATTTATCAAATAGTGACTAATCTTGATTACAACTCAAAATACCCTTTCACCAAACTTGGTCAATGTCAAAAAGTCAAAAAGTCAACCGAGTCAACTCAGCTTGAGAACGCATAACGTCCAAAATGAACACATAACGTTCTGGATGCATTTCATTCATGGATAACGCATAACATTCTCCATCTGTTCCATTTTTATTCCATTAAGAGCTTAATCCTTAAGCTCTTTTGCTCAAATTACAAATCTAGCCCTAAAATAACGTCCTTAACCCTAAAGTTTCCAACTTTATGGTCTTGCATGGCTAATAAGTGCCCAGCAACAAAAACCCTTACTCCTTAACTCATTAAGACGCTAAAACTCATGCATGGAGGGAAACTAACAATCAATATTGCATTTCTATGACCTTAGACACTCCAAAACGTCTGGAAGGACAATCCATTTGGTTCTAGAGCATGTCATACTCAAGAACACCATTATTTGGCACAAAAGCTCATAATAACATCATATAACCTAGATCTAATCAAATAAGCCTCAACGAAAGAACTTTATACCTTCCAGAGATGTAGGAGGGTGCAAAATTTCTAGATCCGATGTTGTTCCAAGCTTCTTAGAGGTTCTCTTCTCCTTCTCCTTCCTATATAAACACCAAAATACACACCATAGGCTCAAGAATGCTCAAAACAAATTAGGGTTTGCAAAGGCATCGAAATGGGGCTGGAGGCTGATGAAAGGAAGACCACTTGGGGGTTAAGGATGCTTAAATAGGGTCCAAACCCTAAAAATTAGGGTTTTAGTCCTGACCGGGAATGCTGTAACATCTCCAAAATCACAACAAATTTAAACTTTTTAAAAACAACCCATTTACTTAAAAAGTGTTTACATAACCATTATTTCCAAAAACATTATTTAAAATCAGAGTCTCCCAATATCCAACAACATAAAACCAAGGATGTGTACGGTCGATCCTTCGCCTTGCCACGGTCCTCAGAAGTACCTGAAACGAAACTAATACGGTAAGCCAAAGCTTAGTGAGTTTCCCCAAAGTATCACCACAAAAACATAACATGAAACATCATTCATACAGAGCCTTCAGCATGACTGGACCGCCTCATCGGGCCTTCAGCCTATCTGGTCCGCTCTCTGGGCCTTCGTCCTGACTGGTCCGCCTTGCAGGCCTTCGGTCTATCTGTATCACCCTGGGTGTCTTGGCCTTTAGTCTAGTCATTCCATCCAAGCCAACTTTGTACATGGGGCGTGGGGCGTACTCGTTGGTTGACCAATCGATCCAACTCAGCTGAGTCAATCCATCCAAGCCAACTTTGTACGTGGGGCGTACTCATTGGTTGACCAGGCGATGGGACTCTGATCGCGTATGTGCAGCGTACCACTTGGTATGCCCAGCGTACGCACCTGGTCAGCTCTTTTCCCATTAAGAGCTTATTGCGTCCAGCCCTTCCATCCAAAACTCAGATCCAATCCTAAAATGATGTCCTAAGTCATAAAGTTTCCAACTTTATGACTTTGCATGGCTATAAAGTGCTTAATGTCCAAATCCTATGTTCTCAACCCAATAAGACCATCTAACTCATGCATGGATTACCTACAACACTCAATATCGTATTTTTATGCACAACAACACTCTGAGATGTCTAAAAGGACGGCTCAAATGACTTAGAGTAACCCATACTCAAAATGCCATGCTAATGGGACCAAAATGTTCACAACTTCAAGGCTAACAAGATCTTAAATAAATCATCACCAAGTTCAGAGCTTTTTACCTTAAAATGATGCCAAAAGGTGGTGAGATTTTGGATCTAAGGTGCCTCACTCTTCCAAGGTGGTCCTCTCTTCTTCTCCTTCTTTCTTAATCACCAAAAGTACCCACAAAAGCTCAAAAACATTATAAAGGTGGATTAGGGTTCTAGACGAACGAAATGGCAAGTGGAGGCTGAAGAGGGAATGAGAAATGAGGAGTTAATGATGTTTATATATGGAACAAACCCTAAAAATTAGGATTTGAGGATTCCTCACGTACGCCCTATGTATATGGTGTACGCCAAACGTACTAAGACCCGTGTATGTACGCCCAACGTACTAGGTCTTGGTCCGAATTTACAAAAATGCCACTATGGGCCATTTTTCAAGCTTTCTCATACCCAAGGGCTAAAAATCATAAAGCTTCATACTTAAGAGTTAATTTTGGAAATACCTCATTGCCGAGGTGTTACAATTCCCCCCACTTGAACTAGACTTCGTCCTCGAAGTCTGCTACTACGAACAACTCTGGGTAATGCTCCCGCATCTCCGACTCGGATTCCTATGTCCATTCAAAACCCTTCTGATGCTGCGACTGAACCTTTACCAAAGATACCACCTTGTTGCGCAAGGCCTTCATCTTTCGGTCTAAAATCGCTACTAGTCTCTCAATGTAGTTCAGGCGATCATCAACCTGAACATCATCCAAAGTAATAACCACTTTCCGCAGCTGCAAAACATGGAAGGTGTTGTGGATCTGACTGAGCTCCTCGGGCAGATCCAACCTATAAGCTACCTTGTCAACCCTGGCAATCACCCGAAATGGCCCGATATATCAGGGGCCCCAATTTTCCCCTCTTCCTGAAGCGTATCACGCCCTTCCAGGGTGATACCTTCATCAAAACCATGTCACCGACCTGAAACTCTAACTCAGATCGATGCTTGTCGGCATAAATATTCTGCCGACTCTAGGCTGTCTACAATATTTGCCTAATCTGTTGAATGGGCTCTGACGTCTGAAGGACTACCTCAGTCCTTCCTAATACTCTATGACTAACTTCCCCCCAAAGACTGGGGTACAAAACTTCCTCCTATAAAGAAGCTCGAAAGGTGGCGCACCGATGCTGGAATGATAGTTGTTGTTCTAAGAAAACTCAGCTAAGGGAAGGTAGGAGTCCCAGCTCCCCCAAAATATATGACATGGGCTCTTAGCATGTACTTAAGTGCCTGAATGGTCCGCTCACTCTGACCGTCAGTCTGCGGATGATACACAGTGCAAAGATGCAACCTCGTACCGAGTTCCTCATGGAACTTCTGCCAAAAACGAAATGTGAACTGAACATCTCGATCAGATACAATGGAGACTGGAATACCATGTCGAGCAACAATCTCGCGTACATACAAATTGGCAAATTTCTCGGCCAAAGAACTCTCTCGAATGGCTATAAAGTAGGCACTCTCAGTCAGACGGTCCACAATAACCCATATCGCGTCGAAACCCTTAGCTATTTGAGGCAACTTGGTGATGAAATCCATAGTGATATGCTCCCATTTCCACATGGGAACCTCCGATGGCTACAGCTTGTCATGCGGCCACTGGTGGTCGTCCTTGACCATTCGATAGCTCGAGCACCTCTCAACATACCAAACTATCTCTCTCTTCAAGCACGGACACCAATAACTGAGCCTCAAATCCCAATACATCCTGGTGTCCTCGTGGTTAATCAAAAACATAGACTTGTGCGCCTCCTCCAACACAGTCTTCCTGAACCTACCAAAGTATAACACTCATACCCATCCATATCGGGTCAATAATCCACGACTGTCAGTGGCGAATTTGCCAACCTCACCCCTGAGTCTCTCCTGCTTCCAATTCTCCTTCTTGAATCCCTTGGCCTGAGCCTCCCTAATCAGATCAAGAAATGGAGAGTAAACTGATATCCTCATACACAGACTCTCAATAGAGGAACTAGCCGTCTTGTGGCTCACAGCGTCAGCGACCACATTCGATTTCCCTTGGTGATACATAATATCACATTCATAATCCTTAACCAAGTTAAGCCACCTACGTTGCCTCATGTTCAAATTTGGCTGATCCATGAGATATCTCAAACTCTTGTGATCCATGTAAATAGTACACCGGGTCTATACAAATAATGTTGCCAAATCTTTAGAGCAAACACCACTGCTCCCAACTCCAGATCATGATTTGGATTGCAAACCTCATGCGGCTTCAGCTGCCGAGAAGCATAAGCAATAACCCTCCCACGCTACATAAGTACCGCTCTCAGACCGGTGATATATGCATCACAAAATACTACAAAGTCCTCAACACCCTCAAAGAGGGTCAACCCTGGTCCCTCACATAACTTCTGCCTCAGCATCTCAAATGCACCCTACTGCTCAGGCCCCCAACGGAAATATATGCCCTTCCTCGTTAGAAGAGTGAGGGGTACTGCAATCTTGGAGAAGTCCTGAATAAATGTCTGATAATACCCTACTAATCCCAAGAAACTCCTGATCTCCGAAGGAGACTTCGGGACCTCCCACTGCATAGTTGCCTCGATTTGGCCGGATCGACCAAAATCCCATCCTGATTAACGAGATGCCCCAAGAAATGTACCTCTCGAAACCAAAACTCACACTTCGAGAACTTATCATATAGCCGTTCTCGCCTTAAGACTCCAAGAAGCTCTGGAAGGTGCTCCTCGTGATGCTCTCTAGTCTTGGAAGACACCAAGATATCATCAATGAACACAATAATTAATTGATTAAGAATCAGCTTGCACACTTGATTCATCAAATCCATAAACACCACAGACGCATTGGTGAGCCCAAATGGCATCACCATGAACTCGTAGAGAGCATAACGAGCTCGAAATGTGCTCTTCTCCACGTCCTCCTCTTTAACACTCACCTGATGAAACTTGGTGTGTGTGAAACGAACTAAGTTGTATCCTACTCTTCACTTATGAATTAGACACACAAAGGCAGTGGACCTATCAATTGTGGTATAGTTAAATAAGTAGGGTATCGAAGTCAGGGAACGGAAATTAAACTAATTACTAATATTATCTAAAACAAATAATAAAATAGGAGGGGTTTCTCTAGTTTTACAAGACTAGAAACTTAACTAAAACTTAACTAGCACTTAATTAAGCAGCTAAACAATTAAATTGCAACTAAATTCAATGATAAAAAGGACTTCTGTCTAGGTTCGAATCATTTGATCCTATGGTTGATTTTATGGTAAATGTATTGGATTAACTTTTCATTGGCTACCGATTGAGATGATTAGGTTCACGTTCGAGATTGCTAATCCTTAGAAAACAAATTAATTCAAGCAGTGGCCAGTTGTCCAAATTAATAAGTTCCCTAGTTAATTAATTCGGGTTAAGTAAGACTTGTAATGGTTAATTAAATTGGTGATTCAATTGACCTCTTGTTGATGGTGTATCACACAAGCTTATGTATTAACTTACCTATCTTCTAATTAGTTCTAGTTTCACATTCGTTATTCCTAGACATATAACTACGTGGTCACATAAATCATATGAAATTAATAACTAAGAGATGTTCATACAACTTAAAGACTGATTTATTAACAGAAGATAGTTGTTATTAACATATGAGGTTCTTTAACAAGCTTAGCAAAACAATATCACCAATTAAAAATAATCCAAATCATAAAATCAACACATAATCACAAAATTTGTCTTTCCTAAACAGAAGAAAATAGTCTTAGCTCATGATTACAGAAAAATCAAAGTCACAAACGAAATCTACTAATAAAAACATGGTTTAGACAAGAGATTGGGTAAAAGTAAACTTGATTTTTGCCTTAATCCTCCTTAAGATTGAATGTAGACTTGGTTCCTTGACTTCCTACGCACCAACAGTCCTTCAATCGAAAAGTATCCTCCAAGGGTTTCTCTATATGCTAGGGTATCGGGCAGGAATGCCCTTTATATAGATTTTCACAAAACAGAGGTGACTCGTCGAGTCCAGTGACCGACTCGGCGAGTCCGTCACTTAAAACCCATGCACGGCAAGTCAGCGTCCAGAATCGCGAAAGTTCGATCTGACTCGTCGAGTTGAGGCCCAACTCGTAGAGTACATTTGTAATCAGCCTATTCTCAAAACACGAAAGTCGTCCGAAATTGAGTCTAGTTTTCAGAACACTTTGAATCTCGTCAATCGGAGTTACGGTTCATGAGATATGGAAAAAACATTGACGAGGGGTCAAGCTGTCTAGCAACATCCTTCTTTCTTCAAAATCCAAGATCCAAGCCTCCAATCGCTAGTTCCGCTTCCTTTTCCTTCCGAGAATGTCATTATTGCTGAAAATGAAATATTAAACTAATTAAGCACCTTTTGTTCATTAAATGAGACAAAAACAACATAAAGTATTAAGATAATACATGAATTTTATAACTAAATATGCCCATATCAAAATACCCCACACTTGACTTTTGCTTGCCCCCAAGCAAAACTGAATTTCAACATACTAGCATCACATAAAACAATCTCAATCAAACCCAGCCATTATGTCAAGGCCGCAACGCATGCATTTGTGTCTAAAATTTTTCCTAAGGACCCTCCTCAATTCTAAATACTAACAATCCTCATAAACACACGCCCACTTCTTTTGAACAACGCTCATTTTATGCATCCCTCCGAATCCATCCGCAGAAAACTTCTTGACCTCAAAGTATTTTTGGTCAAGCAACCCAAGCATACATAATCTAGAAAATTACAATTTTTTTCGATACCACTATGGAGCTCTTTGGAATTCTTCACTTCTTTGATAATTTGATCTTTGATTTCTTTGAATTCACCACCTTCTTTGTTTGATTTTTGGTATCTTCAACTTTTTGAATCTTCGGAATTTTGATCTTTTGATCTTCACTTTAACTGCTCCAAAATTCTTACAACTTTTCTTGTAATTCTCTCTCTTTTTTTTACATGTAACTCATTTTTTATTCAGTTAATACCTACATGCTTAAGCAAGGGCACTCAACTTCAACCTTTATTGGTTAAAGTATTAGTTTTCCTGGATACATTTCAAGTATACGATGCTAAACATATTTCATCCCTCAAACTAAGCGTGGTTGTGTTTTTGTCCCATGATTTCACTAGAATAAAGGGGGCCACAAATGCATTATAACGTATATTGGCTCAACTAAACATTTGGGTCTTCATGCAATCATCAAACATAACACTAGCATGGAATCCTAATTGTTTTACCAAAATCTTCTAAATTAATCCTAGTAATTTTTTAATGCAAAAAATTCAAAATGTAACTAAAATTTCAACTAATGTAACCAACCCCCTACCCCACACTTAATTTATGCAATGTCCCCATTGCATATTATGCATGATAAAGAACAATAAAATAAAGAGGGAATTGGAACAAACTCCCCTGTGATAGTAGTTGCAAGGTTGATCTTCTTCATTTAAAGCTCCATCTTCAGCTGACTTTAGACATGGTAACAGCTCATCCATGCCTTGGGTGTCATTCGTCTCGTGTGGTTGACAGCTCCAAAATATCGAGGAAAAAGCTTCTTGGAAATGCTCGGAAATGATTTTCAAAAATATAGACAATGCCCATGTCGAATGGAATCAAATCGCCAATCTTGAAGGTAAGAGAAAGAGTAACTCGTCGAGTTAATAGTAAACTCGCCGAGTTAAGTCGATAAAAGTGGTAACAGTCGGGTTTTTTCGCATGGACTCGTCAAGTATCTGAATGGAACTCGACGAGTTTTCTGCAGTGAGTAAATAAAGTTAGCTCCTGCTTCAGGTTTGTTTATGGGGTTTGAGGAGATTATTATAGCAATATTCCCCCTCATTTTTCTTCAGTAAAAGCACATCCCTTCAGCTGTTTAATTACCGGACTCGTAATTAGACTCAATTCTCCCATTCTTCTCTTTTTAGACTCGATCCCACGTTTTATTCCTCACGCTTTATTCGTTCATTCTATCCCTCACCCTATATTCTGAAAAGACCAAAAACAAATACCAAGTAATAAAAAAATCAAAATAAAAATCCTAAATTATCCCTAACACTAGAAGTTTAGAAAGAAAAAGAAAAGCAAACTCTAATGACGGGTTGCCTCCCACAAGCGCTTCTTTTTGTGCGAGTCTTTAGCTGGACTCTCAACTTAATAAACTTCCAATAAAATCAATGCCAATCCATCCGTTGCGTTGAATATCTTCTTTGGTGGACCAATTTGTAAAATTTGGCTCTTTGCTTCTAAAATTGGCCAAACGAGCTTGAATTTATGTAACCCAAGAATCTTGACAAGGGTTGGAACCGGTCGGGTACTAATCAGAAATGGATCGTGCCTCAGAACTTTCTCCAAAGTTGGAATCGTCACCCCATGCTTCGAAACACAAACCAGAAGAACAGGGGGCCATGTCGTGGTAATGGTCAAACCACAACTTGGTTCCTGCAATTCAGCTTGTTCTTGTTCTTCGTCTCACCTCTCTGCTAGCAATCTTTCCAGCTCCTCCAAATCTTTTTCTGGATTAAATTCTTCATCTTGTAGATTTAGCTCTGGTAACTCAGATTGCTCTTGTGTGTTAGGCAAGATGTTATCTAACCATATTTCAAATTCCTTCAAATCATCATCTGAGTCATACTCATCATCTCCTTGCTCAATTTCATGTACTACTTCCTCAAGAAAAGAATCAAAAGCATCAAGATTTGGAAAATACATAATAAATATTAAAACAAAAAAAAAACTCGTAACTTTATATGAGATAAATCTCACACAAATGATCGATAATACTAGCAATTAAAATAAATTTAAGAACCGTTCCCCGGCAACGGCGCCAAAAACTTGGTGTGTGTGAAACGAACTAAGTTTTATCCTATTCTTCACTTATGAATTAGACACACAAAGGCAGTGGACCTATCAATTGTGGTATAGTTAAATAAGTAGGGTATCGAACTCAGGGAACGAAATTAAACTAATTACTAATATTATCTAAAACAAATAATAAAATAGGAGGGGTTTCTCTAGTTTTACAAGACTAGAAACTTAACTAAAACTTAACTAACACTTAATTAAGCAGCTAAACAATTAAATTGCAACTAAATTCAATGATAAAAAGGACTTCTGTCTAGGTTCGAATTATTTGATCCTATGGTTGATTTTATGGTAAATGTATTGGATTAACTTTTCATTGGCTACCGTTTGAGATGATTAGGTTCACGTTCGTTATTGCTAATCCTTAGAAAACAGATTAATTCAAGCAGTGGCTAGTTGTCTAAATTAATAAGTTCCCTAGTTGTCACACCCCCAAACCAGAATGGCGGAAACATTCGGGGGCAGGTGACTTCACGTAGTATCATAACAGTTGAATATTTGTAAAGAAAGTAAACACAACTATCATAAATATAATTTAAAAGTTACATTGTTGAATACAATACATGTCTCAAAATAAATTACAATATGATGATTTTATAAGTTTTAAGACTGACGTCTTAACGTCCCTTCCCCAAAAGCTGATGATTTACCTGTATTACTGAATCCCTGAGAAATACAAGTAGTTTTGAAAAAGTGTCAACAATTAAGTTGGTGAGTTCATAAGCGTTTTTGTACTGAAATTTGTATGTCCTTTAGTAAAAATAACTGAACGTGTTTTCCAGAAAATCCAATATTTTCTACATATAGTTTGAAAAAGTTCCAAAGGCTGGAATGCAATAGTATCTTTCGTGCTCAATTGGTGAAAGTGTATTTATACTCAAATAATGTATTTAATGAATGCATTCAAGAGTCTCGTAAATCAAACTTATTTTAATACTCCGTGTGAGTTTTATAACCATGTTATTGACCCAGACTGCCTATAACAACGTTCTTCAGGCGTTGTAGTGTTATGACGTTTGTCACCCCAGACCTGCCGGTCTAACTGTAGCTAACAGTTTAGGTGCGGGATTGTCAATCCCGTATAGATCTATACACAAGTATCACGCTCTCCCTCCAAGAGATTATGGTTTATAATACAGAACTTGAAGTGCGTACTTGTGAGTACGTTGAAGCTGAATGTCTCACAACACTTAGTATTAATAGATTTACGAAAAGAAAAGTCTATATTTCATGTAGATGAAAGTATTTCAGTTTACAGTGTTTATGTAAAGACGTAATGAATAACTCGTAAACTATACCGATTATAGTTTTTCGAAAGTGTGTTCCATTTGATGATAAAAACTTGGTGTAATATCAAATTTGCATGTGAACTGCAACATTGGTATTAATGTTGTTTAACATCCATAAACAAAATCTAGATAAAGTATTTGAAAACATTTCTAACGACGTGTAGTTTAAGTGTGAGTTTATATTGTGTTTCACTTGTATTCCTCCCCCCCCCCCCACCCCCTAAAACATGAAAAAGACGTGAGAATGTAGGGGTATGAACTCACTTGATAAGTGGTGACTCGGGCAGTGTGTCGTTTCTAGGAATGATCTTTCTTGACGTAACCGCGGTTTCTGGCGAAGAAACGAGCTTCACGCGGGCAGCACTTCGACTGGAAAGAATGTTTTTCTCGGGAACTTCGGGACTACGAGCCTTCGTCGGGATCTGGACGCGTAACTGGGGCGTCGGGGTAGTCTCGTGATGCTAAATGCAGAGTAAAAGTGGCCAGAAGAAAAGAAATGAGCAGCCTAAACCCGAGACCTTCGTTTTCTATTTATAGGGTCATTTTTGGGGTCTCACGTCGTGAATTTCACATATTCACGTCGTGAGTTCAGTAGTCATCCGGTGCGTCATCGCGACAGCAGTCTGTCAGGCTCCAGAAGTCGTCAGCACCGAGTTCACGTCGTGAACCTCTTTTTCACGTCGTGAACTCTGACACAGTGTTGGGGTTCGCGCCCTGAACTTCAGAAAGTCATAACTTTCGCATACGAACTCCGTTTTCGACGTTCTTTATATCGACGCGAAGGTGAGATTATGCTCTACAACTCTCGTTTGGACTTCGTTGGCCAATTTTGACTTTAAATTTTATTATATTTATTTTTAGTAGATCGGGACAGGAAATCTCCGTCAAAAATCCTTAACTTCTTCATCCGATGTCCGTTTTCGTTTGTCTTTTTACCGTTGTACTACTATTGTCATGATCTTCGATTCTCGTTTAGATTGTTTTGGCCAAAAGTCGCTCGATCTCTATTTCGAGTTTTTAGCTGTCTACTGTCATATCCGAAACTTAGAAAAATCATAACTTCCTCATACGAAATCAGATTTTGACGCTCTTTTTATGTACGCTTATGGTTTAGTGATATCTACTACTTTCATTTAGATACCTAAGGCTAAAAGGTATTTTATTGAAATTTCGTGTTTTACGCTTAACAGTGTTTTACCGGTTTTGACGCGGATATTTGATTGGTCATAACTTCTTCGTTATAACTCGGATTTGAGTGTTCTTTATATTTCTGAAAACCTTGACGCGATATCTATCATTTTATGCAATCCAATTGAGACTTTTGAACATTTCATTTTTTTACGCTATATTTATTATATCAAAAATAGATTACCATACTTGACTTTAGGTCATTATATTGACTTGAAATATCGGGTTGTCACATCATCCCCCCGTTAGAGGGAATTTCGTCCCGAAATTAATTCTTCATTAAGTATTTATGGACTAGGGAAAAGATGCGGGTATTTTTGTTTCATTTGATCTTCACGCTCCCAGGTGTAATCAGGTCCTCGCTTGGCATTCCAACGGACCTTCACAATGGGTATGCGACTTTCTTTTGTTCTTTTTATTTCCCTATCCATTATTTCTACTGGTTCTTCTACGAAGTGGAGACTCTCGTTGATTTTAATTCCGTCCAGAGGGATGACGAGGGTCTCATCGGACAAGCACTTCTTTAAGTTTGACGCATGAAAGGTAGGGTGTACGTTATTGAGCTCCTGTAGTAATCGAAGTTTGTATGCTACCGGGCCAATCCTGGAAAGGATCTCGAATGGTCCGATATACCTTGGATTTAGTTTCCCATGTTTTCCAAAACGTATTAATCCCTTCCAGGGTGAGACTTTGAATAGTACTCAGTCTCCAACCTGAAATTCCAAGGGCTTCCGTCTTTTGTCCGCATAACTCTTTTGTCCGTCTCTTGAAGCTTTTAGTCGTTCCCGGATTTGGACAATCTTCTCGGTCGTTTCTCTTATGATTTATGGGCCTGTGAGGGTGCTGTTAGGTACTTGTCCTCTAGCTAGTTGCGTGTTACCCACTTCAGCCCAGCACAAAGGTGATCTGTACTTGCGGCCATAGAGGGCTTCGAATGGAGCAACTTTGATGCTAGTGTGGTAGCTAATGTTGTACGAGAACTCGACCAATGGTAAATGGGTATCCCATGCCTTACCAAGATCGATCACACAAGCCCTTAGCATATTTTTCCAAGGTTTGAATGGTCCTCTCACTCTGTCCGTCGGTTTGTGGGTGGTAGGTGGTACTCTTGTCTAGTCTCGTTCCTAGAGATTTTTGTAGTGACTGCCAGAACCTCGAGGTGAATCTACTATCTCGGTCCGAGATAATGGATATTGGTACACCATGCAGTCGCACAATCTCCCTGATGTAGGTTCTAGTATGTTTCTTCAGCTTGTATGTTTCCTTTGTTGGTAGGAAGCATGCGGATTTGGATAACCTGTCGACGATCACCCAAAATGGCATCAAGTCCATCCGTTGCCTTGGTAACTTGATTTTTAAGCCCATTGCAATCCGCTACCACTCCCACTCAGGTATCTCCAGTTGTTATAGTAAGCATGCGGGCTTTTGCTCTGTAGTTCATGATAAGACTCATCCTTGGCTCATCCATCCTCACCTCGTGTATACGGGTTGTATATAATTTAAATCAACAAAACCTTCGGTTGGGTGGCTCTGCCCCAAGTCCACAACCAGACAAGGAACAGGAAGTAGGACGGAATCACACATCCTACATCTTGTTGAGTCTAAATTATACGCCACTCTCTCATATACAACTAGCAGCGATAGATTAACCTAATGAGTTCTATTCTTGAACTTGACCTACAGTACAAGTGGTCTTCCTCAGAGATCTCTTGGGTATGCTACGGGTGGTTACTGACTTCTGAGACTTCTTTGGTGCTTTCTGTTTCAAGTTTTCTATCTATTGAGCAGGCTAGAAGGTGTGGTACCCCTCGCATGGGTACTTCTGAAGTTTTGAAGTGATAGACGATATAAGGGTTTGCGTTATGGATTTGAAAATTTTCATCTGACAGTTGATTAAGGAAAAAGTTCTTTTACAAGGCATAAAAAGAAATCTATGGTAAGGATTTAGCCGAACCGTGTCGGTTGAGGATGTCGGAACTTCTCAACGAAGTAGATATTAAGTTATTCTGGAAGAGATGATTACTAGGATAATGAACAATTCTATGCACATAAGGTTTCAGCGCCTTCAGTGTTATTCTGTTATTTTGCTACGAATCCCCTTTTTAATTCAAAATTTGGCGGATACTACTAATACGAGGGTTTTGATAATTTTGAAACTATGAACTTTCATGGAATGATTCCTACTAGGTCTCTCTATCATTACTTGGTATACACAAGTCATATATAATTAAGATTGGTAAGACAGTTGACTGAGCAACCCTGCCCTAAATCCACAACCAAATAAGTAACAGGAAATGAGGCGGGATTACTCACCTTAAATCTACAAATCTTAATTATAAATGACCCTAATGTATACACTAAGCCATCATAGCTTACCTGATAGGGTTCTTAGTTTTATATGAATGTTGTAATTTGGTTCGAATGAGAGAGTAATTTTTAATTATAAATAAATTATTGGGGTTTGGAAGCGTACCAAACTATAGCAGGGTTCTTTTATGTTTCCCCATTCTCTAGGGTCAAATTCCTCCTGCTCCCCCGTCGTTCTTCTCTGTTGGACAGTCCCTCTTGCAATGTCCTTTCTCACCACAGAGATGACATATTGGACTTGTTCCAACGTTGGTAGTTGAAGTGATGAATTTGACCGGAGTCCTACAGAAACGGGCGGTGTGCCCCTTCATGTTGCATCTATTGCAATGCAGTACTCGGCAGACTCCATGATGATGGTAGCTACACTTGCTGCAGTGTGGGAGGTTTCCTAAGTACGGTGTGGTCGGTATTGGGATAGCAGGGCGGATGGGGGTATTGACTTCCCCAGCTTGTTGCCCTTCTGTAGGTCCTTGAGGTGAACAACTCCCTTTCTTGTTCTCGAACTTTCGTTTCAGAATATTAGGTTTGAGGTTCGGAGTGTCTTTACAAGTAGGCACTTGTTGCTGAAGTTGATTATCATCACGATCGGGATTGTCGATCGCATTTCTACTAACATTTGTGTTGTTAGCATTAAGGTGAGCCATGACAGCTGCTACGGCTGAGGTGACTGTAGCTTGAAACATAGCCGCATCTATCTGAAGGATTGGTGTTTTATCGGAGGGTTGGTTACGTTTCTTCGTAGGCATGATTCTGTTACAAGATGAGAAAATGAGCTCGTGAGCGATTATGGTTGGCTTTAGATGTATTCCAATAATTTATCCTAATATAATTTTTTTTTGTTTCGTCATACAGATCTCAAAGATTCGACCTACATCCCTATGATGCAGTTCTGGTAAAAGAGTAGAATAAAGTTTCTAGAATGGTTACCACACGAGTGTCATCCGAACGAAGTTATCTTTGGTTGGTGGATACTACGATTCAGTTTTTGAAAAGATTTTAAAGTAATTCATAATAGAGTCTACAATAAATCGACTTATGAATTTGAGAAGTAATCACTCTTGATTGAGATTTCGTGATCCGAATTATTGTTATTAGCCGATACAGGAAAAGACGATAAGTTTGAAACCTAATGTGAGTAATGTATTCATTAACTCACTAGGTTGCATTATTTATTAGTTATTATTGTGACGAAAAGTCACTCAAACACTTCGCGTGTAACACGCGTGGTCCTCCTACGTTCTCTGTTCTATTCTGGGTGATAATGATTTGTTCTCTCCTGATATTTATAGGGTGTCCTTCTCCTTCGTAGTTATATTGAACTTCTGTGCCGTCTTACTTCCGATTCTTACACCGATCTCCATTACTTCATAATGAAGAGTTCGAATCCCGGGGGTTCATGCGGATGCAAGTTTTTCGTTTTGTTATGCTGTTCTCGATGATTCGACCTACATCTTTGTTACGTTTCTATAGTACTATAAAAGCATTTAAGTTATTAAGACAGAGTATTGTCGTTTAACATTTTAAGTTGGTTCGGGTTTTTACGCGGAGGCATCTTTTACTATAAAGATTAAAAGATGAAACGATTGTAAGACATCAAGAATGAACATGAATTTGATATCTCATAACCAAAACACTTAGTTCGATAGGGATCTTGTAAGGAATTGGAATTAGAAATTCAATATAAGTACGACTTGTAACAAAATAATGTGAAATTGAGTGGTTATTTTTTTCAAAATGTAAGAAGTAAATGTCGATTGTATAGGTGTATTAAGTACATAGAGTTTGGAAAACTTGACCTTAAACAGGTCTACAATACACCACAATTCTGGGAAAATCATCGACATTAAAATGACCTACCGAAAATGGATTTTCGCGGTCGAACTGAAAAAGCATGAAAAATAACTCTAAGACATCTTCGAAGACTTAGACTATAACCAATAGAGTAAACAGAGGGCGAGTAGAGTATGATCTACTTCCTACTAGATCCGGCCCTGGATTTGGCTAACTGGCGTTCTCTTTCGAATATACGCCCATCTTGTACAACATGATGTTCTCGTAATCGTTGCACTTTGGCTTGCGAAGCCACCAGTTCTCCCTGCAAGAAGTTGGTACGATCCCTTGTTGCATTATGATTGTCTTCCAGGTTGCGAAGACGAACAACATCGACACCAGTGGTAGCCTCAATCTATACCACTCGGTCGATGATAGCTCTTCCCTGTTCCGTGTTGCGAGAAACGCGACGACCCAACATAGGAAGTTCTCTATCTGCTGAACCTCCAGCCTCTAGATTGTAGAAGCTTCGGTCTCCTTGGTAGGGGGAATTTTGACCTTGTTCATGACACCACCTGTCTAGGTTTATGGCCCACAGAGGCATCGGGCCTTGAAAGTTCTGATGAGGGTTAGGGTTCTGAGTAACTGGAGGTGGATTGTAAGCTTCTGATCCGTAATCGTCGTCTTCGAGAAAGTCTTCAGCAAAATCATCGTCTAGGGGAATTGCAGGCTCATCTTCTGGTTTGGCACTGAGCCAACCAGCATTCCCTTGATTAGGAGAGTACGGATCTCCAGGAGGATGGAATCCAGCCATTGTTATCTAAGCGAGAATAGGGATATAAGAATTATCTAATATAATTAGTAACGGTAATTATTCATTAGTGTGACGCGTAAGATGTTTTAGTTTCTCTGGCTGATCACTTCTTGGAAATCTCTCCTTGTTTCTCCTTGTCTCCTCTACTGATTGCTATGATGGAGTGGTTACACCTATCTGGGTTTGTCGTGCGAGAATGGAAGTGTCTAACGAATCTATGAGATTAAGGGTAACATTATGGGGCGATCCTTACTGGTCCTCCTATAACCGCGCAATGTATATAAGTTGTATATAATTTAAGATTAAATAGACCTTCGAATAAGTGATACTACTCCAAAACCACAACCAAACAAGGAACAGGTAGTGAAGCATAGATCACAAATTCTAAGTCTATAAAATCTCAATTATATAAAACCTTGGAAGTATACACTCCGGAATCATAGACCTGCCAGTAGAGGTTTTTAGTTTTTATGGGTAAGATTTTATTTATTTGACGATTTCTAGATCTAACAAAATATCGAGGTTCACGCGTTTATTTCAGTTCTTATAATACCATAAAATACTCCTATATTATTTTAAATTTGTAAGTTTGATTCTAGTGTTTTCTTTGGTAAGTTTTTGACTTGTTGCTCACTACGACCATTCCCCGACATACGTTGGTCATATCTCGGATAAATATAGTTGATCAGGCTATATTTATTCTCGATCTGATTACATACCCCGAGGCCTAATCGTAGCGTCTCAACTTGCCTTAATACTTTTGTAAAATTTTGGCGATGATACTAGACCGATGCATGCATGTACTTATACTTTTATAAAACTAGCATTTTATTTTCTTAAAAGTATATTTTGTGAAAGCTTTTTGTCAGAGGGTTTTAGTCCCTTTGTATTTATAGTTTGTATATCTTATGTGGTTCGATATACTTAGTTCACTATAAACAATGCTCTGATACCAATCTGTCACACCCCCAAACCAGAATGGCGGAAACATTCGGGGGCGGGTGACTTCACGTAGTATCATAACAGTTGAATATTTGTAAAGAAAGTAAACACAACCATCATAAATATAATTTAAAAGTTACATTGTTGAATACAATACATGTCTCCAAATAAATTACAATATGATGATTTTATAAGTTTTAAGACTGACGTCTTAACGTCCCTTCCCCAAAAGCTGATGATTTACCTGTATTACTGAATCCCTGAGAAATACAAGTAGTTTTGAAAAAGTGTCAACAATTAAGTTGATGAGTTCAGAAGCGTTTTTGTACTGAAATTTGTATGTCCTTTAGTAAAAATAACTGAACGTGTTTTCCAGAAAATCCAATATTTTCTACATATAGTTTGAAAAAGTTCCAAAGGCTGGAATGCAATAGTATCTTTCGTGCTCAATTGGTGAAAGTGTATTTATACTCAAATAATGTATTTAATGAATGCATTCAAGAGTCTCGTAAATCAAACTTATTTTAATACTCCGTGTGAGTTTTATAACCATGCTATTGACCCAGACTGCCTGTAACAACGTTCTTCAGGCGTTGTAGTGTTATGACGTTTGTCACCCCAGACCTGCCGGTCTAACTGTAGCTAACAGTTTAGGTGCGGGATTGTCAATCCCGTATAGATCTATACACAAGTATCACGCTCTCCCTCCAAGAGATTATGGTTTATAATACAGAACTTGAAATGTGTACTTGTGAGTACGTTGAAGCTGAATGTCTCACAACACTTAGTATTAATAGATTTACGAAAAGAAAAGTCTATATTTCATGTAGATGAAAGTATTTCAGTTTACAGTGTTTATGTAAAGACGTAATGAATAACTCGTAAACTATACCCATTATAGTTTTTCGAAAGTGTGTTCCATTTGATGATAAAAACTTGGTGTAATATCAAATTTGCATGTGAAGTGCAACATTGGTATTAATGTTGTTTAACATCCATAAACAAAATCTAGATAAAGTATTTGAAAACATTTCTAACGACATGTAGTTTAAGTGTGAGTTTATCTTGTGTTTCACTTATATTTCCCCCCCCCCCTAAAACATGAAAAAGACGTGAGAATGTAGGGGTATGAACTCACTTGATAAGTGGTGACTCGGGCAGTGTGTCGTTTCTAGGAATGATCTTTCTTGACGTAACCGCGGTTTCTGGCGAAGAAACGAGCTTCACGCGGGCAGCACTTCGACTGGAAAGAATGTTTTTCTCGGGAACTTCGGGACTACGAGTCTTCGTCGGGATCTGGACGCGTAACTGGGGCGTCGGGGTAGTCTCGGGATGCTAAATACAGAGTAAAAGTGGCCAGAAGAAAAGAAATGAGCAGCCTAAACCCGAGACCTTCGTTTTCTATTTATAGCGTCATTTTTGGGGTCTCACGTCGTGAATTTCACATATTCACGTCGTGAGTTCAGTAGTCATCCGGTGCGTCATCGCGACAGCAGTCTGTCAGGCTCCAGAAGTCGTCAGCACCGAGTTCACGTCGTGAACCTCTTTTTCACGTCGTGAACTCTGACACAGTGTTGGGGTTCGCGCCCCGAACTTCAGAAAGTCATAACTTTCGCATACGAACTCCGTTTTCGACGTTCTTTATATCGACGCGAAGGTGAGATTATGCTCTACAACTCTCGTTTGGACATCGTCGGCTAATTTTGAATTTAAATTTTATTATATTTATTTTTAGTAGGTCGGGACAGGAAATCTCCGTCAAAAATCCTTAACTTCTTCATCCGATGTCCGTTTTCGTTTGTCTTTTTACCGTTGTACTACTATTATCGTGATCTTCGATTCTTGTTTAGATTGTTTTGGCCTAAAGTCGCTCGATCTCTATTTCGAGTTTTTAAGTGTCTACTGTCATATCCGAAACTTAGAAAAATCATAACTTCCTCATACGAAATCAGATTTTGACGCTCTTTTTATGTACGCTTATGGTTTAGTGATATCTACTACTTTCATTTAGATACCTAAGGCTAAAAGGTATTTTATTGAAATTTCGCGTTTTACGCTTAACAGTCTTTTACCGGTTTTGACGCGGATCTTTGATTGGTCATAACTTCTTCGTTATAACTCGGATTTGAGTGTTCTTTATATTTCTGAAAACCTTGCCGCGATATCTATCATTTTATGCAACCCAATTAAGACTTTTGAACATTTCATTTTTTTACGCTATATTTATTATATCAAAAATAGATTATCATACTTGACTTTAGGTCATTATATTGACTTGAAATATCGGGTTGTCACACTAGTTAATTAATTCGGGTTAAGTAAGACTTGTAATGGTTAATTAAATTTGTGATTCAATTGACCTCTTGTTGATGGTGTATCACACAAGCTCACGTATTAACTTACCTATCTTCTAATTAATTCTAGTTTCACATTCGTTATTCCTAGACGTATAACTACGTGGTCACATAAATCATATGAAATTAATAACTAAGAGAAGTTCATATAACTTAATTACTGATTTATTAATAGAAGATAGTTGTTATTAACATATGAGGTTCTTTAACAAGCTTATCAAAACAATATCACCAATTAAAAATAATCCAAATCATAAAATCAACACATAATCACAAATTTTGTCTTTCCTAAACAGAAGAAAATAGTCTCAGCTCATGATTACAGAAAAATCAATGTCACAAACGAAATCTACTAATAAAAACATGGTTTAGACAAGAGATTGGGTAAGAGTAAACTTGATTTTTGCCTTAATCCTCCTTGAGATTGAATGTAGACTTGGTTCCTTGACTTCCTACGCTCCAGCAGTCCTTCAATCGAAAAGTATCCTCCAAGGGTTTCTCTATATGCTAGGGTATCGGGTAGGAATGCCCTTTATATAGATTTTCACAAAACAGAGGTGACTCGTCGAGTCCAGTGACCGACTCGGCGAGTCCGTCACTTAAAACCCATGCACGGCAAGTCATCGTCCAGAATCGCGAAAGTTCGACCTGACTCGTCAAGTTGAGGCCCAACTCGTCGAGTCCATTTGGAATCAGCATTTTCTCAAAACACGAAAGTCGTCCGAAATTGTGTCTAGTTTTCAGAACATTTTGAATCTCGTCAATCAGAGTTACGGTTCATGAGATATGGCCAAAACACTGACGAGGGGTCAAGCTGTCCAGCAACATCCTTCTTTCTTCAAAATCCAAGATCCAAGCCTCCAATCGCTAGTTCCGCTTCCTTTTCCTTCCGAGCATGTCATTATTGCTGAAAATGAAATATTAAACTAATTAAGCACCTTTTTTTCATTAAATGAGACAAAAACAACATAAAGTATTAAGATAATGCATGAATTTTATAACTAAATATGCCCATATCAAAACCCAGACCTCAAATCGATCTTGGAGAACCAAGATGCACCTTGTAGCTGATCAAAGAGGTCATAAATCCATGGAAGGGGATAACGGTTCTTCACAGTCAACTTCTTCAGCTCCCGGTAATCAATGCACATCCGGTGCGAACCATCCTTCTTCTTGACAAACAATATCGGGGCTCCCCACGGAGAACTGCTCGGTCTGATGAACTGCTTGCCTAATAGCTCCTGAAGCTAAGAGGACAACTCTTGCATCTCAGGCGGTGCCAATCGGTATAGTTCCTTGGCAATCAGATCCGCACCTGGAACCAAATCAATCCTGGACTCAACCTGCCTCTTAGGAGGCACACCGGGTAACTCCTCTGCAAATACATCAACAAACTCACTGACGACCGACACATCAGAAACTGAAGTCTGCCCCCCGACACGAGTATCAATCACATAAGCAAGATAACCCATACAACCATGTTGAATATATTATCGAACCTGACAGCAAAGCAAAAAGCTGACCCGAGCCTGGTACCCTCCCCGTAGATAACCATTTCTCCCCTGTTTGGGGTTCAAACCACCACACGCTGACCCTCACAGTCTATCGTAGCACCAAACCTGCTCAACCAATCTATCCCCATTATCACACACACATCCCCCATGGAGATCAAAATCAAATCGATCGGATACGGTACCCCAAAAATCTCCAAAACACAACCCTGATAAACCGTGGATGCAGAAACCACGTGTTCGTTTGCTATAGAAACCCATAACGGACACTATAACTCCCTAATGGGAATGTCAAACCCCCTACTGAACGTCCGGGATACAAAATATCAACTCGCACCCGAGTCAAGAAGCACAAGAGTAGGCAAAGAGTTCACTAGTAATGTAGCTAACATAATCATAAACATAAGCATATAATAAAATTACTCGACAGAATATAAATAGAAACAAACCAGTAACAACGTCTAGCGCCGCCCTAGCCTCCTCGGCAGTGAGCTGGAAAGCACGACCTTGAGCCCTTGGGGGCTCTACCTTACCCTGGCGCCCATCGGTGATCCTCAGAGTAGCTGGCACCGGGGCCTCCACCGACTTAGTGGTGATCAATGGAAAGTTGACCTTCACATGGCCAACATGATCAAAAATGGTAGCAAATCTTGTCGCTCAGTACTGGGGCCGGTTGGAAACAATCCCTCGCAAAGTTCCCTTGCTTTCCACATTTGTGGCATCCATCAGATAATCGGCAATAACCCTCATGAACATTTCCGCACTTCCCACAAGTGTAACCCCTCTGTCCTCCAGACCTCGAATCAGCGGGGTTGAACCGCTTTTTCGCAAGCTGCGACTGCATAGGGGCCTGCCTCAGCTCCCTTGACTGGAGCTCCATCTCATTCTCCCGCCTCATCGCGGCCTCCTGTAACTCAATGAGTGAACCATATCACTGATTGGACATAAACTAACGAATATGCACCTTGAGCATGCTCAACTACTGGTTCATCTGATCTTACTCAGAAGCAGCAAACTCAGGACAAAAAAGATCCCTATCGGTAAACATCTTGGTGATCTCAGTCACCGTCTCTATCCCCTTCCTCAACTCCAGATACTCCTGAGCCATCCTCTCCCTCTCCACCAAAGGGACATATCTCTAACTAAACATCTCATCAAAATACTCCCAGGTAACAACAACCCTCTGCTTAGGAGTGTACGATCCAGTAATCAACCTTCACCAATCCTTCGCCCCTGAACGAAGAAGGTTCAGGGTGCACTTGACCTTCTGGTTAGCATGGCAAGAACACGTGAAGAAACAACCCTCTACATCAGATAGCCATCTCATTGCAACAATTGGATACTGAACTCCAACAAACATTGGGTGCTTCGTATTGTCGAAGTCCCGATACTGGAAGCCTCTCCCCCCACCAATCATCGCAGCAGCAGAAGCTGCGGTACCTGCAGGCAGAAACCTCAACAAGAGCAGCGTATCACTCATCAAAAATCTTGATCATAGCAGTCTTGATAGACCCAAACATCTCTGGCATAGATCGTCGGACAGCAGCAGCCACCTCGGTGGAGATGACCTCCCGAATCTGGTCATCTGTCATCCTCGACCCATCCTGGCCGCTCGCTCCAGATCCAGAACTTGATCCCCGTGCGAACACCATACTGAAAAAATAAACCAGAGTATATCAGAATTCCACAATTCAAATAACCCAAAACCATTCCTGGCAGACGAACCCTCGAGGTTTGTGAATTCCTTGGGACACGTACGGGTCCTGTGCTTTCAGTAGTACGGGCCCATACTACCTTCCACACCTACTTGTATTTGTCTCAACGATCATCACAACCGCCCAAACAAATACAACTAGTATACACATACATCCTATCCTCGCCCTCTCAATAGTGGCTAAACATCCTCCTCTAACTGACTGCTCACGCAAGTACTCACCCATGAAACTTCCACCTACCCTATAACACTTACGTATGCTAATCATACATAACATTGGATCCTATAGACAGTCGAATATTTGATTCTACCCTAAGACCACAACCACACAAGGAACAGAAAATAAGGCCAAACAAAACATTCTCAGGCTATAAAATCCTAGTTATGTATAATTGTGATGGATACACTAAGCAATTATAGTAATGATGTCAATTCCATGCAAGAAATAACCCTAGGCTATTAGGAATCATACATCAGGAAATTCTATCATGCAAATCTTGAAGATCCCTAGCCTATCACTAGCATGTTGTTCTACCATAAATATCATATCAAATAACAGTGTGGTAACTTGGGGTATACTTTCTGGCTCCGGTTGATCGTACACATCACATCCTTCCTTGGTTATTTTTGAAAACAATGTTGAAAAACAATTTTTATAACTTTTGTAGTTCCTCAGTTTGAGTCTGGATTCACATGGATGTCCCTCTAATTCGCTCAAACCAAGGCTCTGATACCAAATTGTAACATCTCAAAAATCACAACAAATTTAAACTTTTCAAAAACACCCATTTACCTAAAAAGTGTTTACATAACCATTGTTTCCAAAAACATTATTCAAAATCATAGTCTCCCAAGATCCAACAACATAAAACCAAGGATGTGTACGGTCACGCCTTCGCTTTGCCACGGTCCTCAAAAGTACCTGAAACAAACCTAAAATTGTAAGTCAATGCTTAGTGAGTTTCCCCAAAGTATCACCACATAAACATAACAAACAACAGCATGCATACAGAGCCTTCAACATGAATGGACCGCCTCGCCAGGCCATCAGCCTATCTAGACGGCTCTCTGGGCCTTCGGCCTGACTGGTCCGCCTCGCAGTCCTTCAGTCTTTCTGGACCGCCCTGGATGTCTTGGCCTTCAGTCTCAGCTGGTCCGACTCAACCCAGTAACCATCACATATCAACATACACCATAAAAATCAGTAGCTAGAAGATACAGGTAGCCATATAGATCTAATAAATCACTACAGCATAGCAACATCATATATATACCAGGATACGGATCTAACAGATCACTACATCATAGCAACATCCTATATACCAGGATACAAATCTAACAGATCATTACAGCATAGAAACATACAATAAACCAAGATATCAATCCAATGGGCCGGCCTTGGTGCCTTTGACCCGTAAGTATAGTAAAGAAAACTCACCTTTCAATCCGAACACAGTCTAAATGAATCTCTGCTCCGGCAACAGGCACTACTCGACTCCTAGTAATCAAAACATTTTCCATTATAGATTAATAACAGTTCCCAAAATACCCTTGGTCAAACTTGGTTAAGGGTCAAAAGTCAAGTCAACACCCAGCCGAGTCAAACCAGTCGAGCCAACTTAGCCGAGTCAATCCATCCAATCCAACTTTGTACGTGGGGCGTACTCGTTGGTTGATAGGCGATGGGACTCTGATCGCGTACGCGCAGCGTACCACTTGGTATGCCCAGCATACGTACCTGGTCGGCTCTTTTCCCATTAAGAGCTTATTGCGTCCAGCCCTTCCGTCCAAAACTCAAATCCAATCCCAAAATGATGTCCTAAGTCATAAAGTTTCCAACTTTATGACTTTGCATGGCTATAAAGTGCTTAATGTCCAAATCCTATGTTCTTAACCCAATAAGACCATCTAACTCATGCATGGGTTACATACAACACTCAAGATCATATTTTTATGCACAACAACACTTTGAGATGTCTAAAAGGACGACTCAAACGACATAGAGTAACCCATACTCAAAATGCCAACCTAATGGGACCAAAATGTTCACAACTTCAAGGCTAACAAGATCTTAAATAAATCATCACGAAGTTCAGAGCTTTTTACCTTAAAATGATGCCAAAAGGTGGTGAGATTGATCTAAGGTGCCTCACTCTTCCAAGGCGGTCCTCTCTTCTTCTCATTCCTTCTTAATCACCGAAAGTACCCACAAAAGCTCAAGAACACTCTCGATGTAGATTAGGGCTCTAGATGGACGAAATGGCAAGTAGAGGCTGAAGATGGAATGAGAAATGAGGAGTTAATGATGTTTATATATGGACCAAACCCTAAAAATTAGAGTTTAAGGATTCTTCACGTACGCCCTGCGTACACAGTGTACGTCAAGCATACTAAGACCCGCGTATGTATGCCCAGCGTACTATGTCTTGGCCCGAATTTACAAAAATGCCACTATGGACCATTTTGCAAGCTTTCTTATACCCAATGGCTAAAAATCATAAACCTTCATACTTAAGAGTTAATTTTGGAAATACCACATTGTCGGGATGTTAGAAACGCATTGCGTTCAGCATGGATGCATAGCGTCCAGAATGACATGCGTTTCTAATGGACGCATAGCATTCACCTGGTTATGCATTTTCCTCAAATGCTACAAGGGACCCATTTTGCCAACATTTCTTATATCAAGTGTACAAATGGAATACCTAGAAATCAAGATGTTATAAATCATTCATTCATTCAGTCCAAATTGTCCTATAATTGTGATTACATATCTTAAACTTTAAGTTATAAAGTTGGCAGACTATTTGTTCACTCCAGTCTCCCCTAGAAGTGTGATTACACGTCTTAAACTTTAAGTTATCAAGTTACCACACTAATAGTTCAAGTGTGATTACCCATCTCAAACTTCAAGTTATAAAGTTACCACACTAATAATTCATTCGTCCAGTCCATACCGTCCTATAATTGTGTACAGACCGTCCTATAATTGTGATTACTCGTCTTCAACTTTAATTTATAAACCTACCAGACTAATCGTTTGTTCATTCAGTCCAGACCGTGCTATAAGTGTGATTACATGTCTTAAACTTTAAGTTATAAAGTTACCACGCTAATTGTTCATTCGTTCAGTCCACACCGTCCTATAAATGTGATTACCCGTCTTAAACTTTAACTTCTAAAGGTTTATTAGATTTAACATTCTTTTGCTATGTAAAACTTAAAAAAAGTTTCTAACAAAAATCGGGAAGCATAACGGCTGCATTTTGACAAAAACTAGGTTTCACCCAATGTGAAACCAACCAAAACAAAACAATGTACAAGTATATATATATATATATATATATATATATATATATATATATATATATATATATATATATATATATATATATATATATACACCTTTTTACTACTTTTTTTAAATGATAAATTGATAAACATGAATGAATGTTAATGTTTATAAATATAACCAAAAGTTATACTTATAGCATAAAATATGGATTATTTACATTTTGTTTTATATATATATATATATATATATATATATATATATATATATATATATATATATATATATATATATATATGATTTTCCTTCATCTATTTGTAAAATGCATTTTCCACCTCTGTATTTGTTAAATTTTGATCCACTCAATTGTAAAGTTTATAAATTGTCATTCTTACCAGCTCCATTTTCTAATATAATTTGGTTTTCTTTAAATACTTTCCTTGGTTTTCTTTAAATACTTTCCTTCAGTAACTTACAAAAAACTATTGTTTTTTTTTTTATGTATATGTCGGTATAAATTAAAGGTGGTCAACATTTTAAAGTATTTAAATTCGAGTTTGTCTACTTTTCGACTTAAATTTTTTATGTTTGCGTGATTATTTTTATGTATGTTACATATGAATGAGTCAGATCATATATAATATGTATTTTTATTATTCGAACTTTCGCTCGTTATTAAAAAAATTGTAGTTACATATTTTTTTATGTACTTGTCAGTATAAATTCAATTTTATTTACATTTCAACATAAATTTTATGTATGTTTTCAGTGTTTTTTTTATCTAAATTAAAGTGGAATTTAAATTAGGCCGGTGACAGTGTTCTAGACACCATTCCGGACTATAATGGTTGTGGTGCGGACATCATTCCGAAACAAGGACACCATTACATATAATCACAAATAATCTTTTCACTACTATATAGAAGAATACATGTTCTGAAATTGATGTTGTTCGGAACAAGATATATAGAGTCCGGAATAAGGTCCGAAACAGTGAGTTCGGAACAAGAGGTCTGACATGTTATATATAGGGGGAGTGGGGGACACATTACCGGGTCGGACCAATTTACCCATTTACTCGTTTCGGAATTCAAGTCCCATAATGGACCATATGGTCATTTTTCAAAAAAAAATTTACATTGATTATTATTTAAAAAAATAAAAAAAAATGCTTAGATTATTTAAGTATCCTTAAAATTATGTATGTGATTTTTTTAAAAATATCATGATTTTCAGAACAGACAGCTAAAAATTTACTTAAGTTCAAGCATCAAACGTTATTAGACTTATTTAATATCCCTTAATTTAGATTACAATTTTCGGCTATAATTCTATTACGACCAACTTAGGGCACATGACTGAATTTGTTTAAGATCTCTTTTTGAACATATTAAAAGTAACTACAGTGATGATTATTCATAATTATTTTGTGCCGTTTTTTAATCATAAGTGATGTTTAACCATGTGTTTTGTTTTTGCGTCTTTTTTTAACATCAGGATGTTAGCGTGTTCGACTATTTTTTTCCTTATTTTTATTTAATTTATTGACATCATCCACTTTTTCTTCACACTTCATCATCTTCTTTACCCATGTTTTTATTGTTCTCCACTATTTTAGCCCCGCCATGTTTTTCTCTCTAGGCGACACATGTCCCTCTTACTGCTCCCCTCTCTTCCACTTCCTACCAAAAGTAGTTCGATAAGACTCGTTCAAATATTTGCAAAGTTGTTCGAATAATTGCAAATTGTTGATTATTCATAGGTATTATGTTCCTTTTTCTAATCGCATGTGGTTTTGTCTCTTTTGTTTACTTACCATCAGGATGTTAGGGTGTTTTATGCCTTTAGACCTTAATTTATTTTATTGACATTATTCATTTTTTCTTATTTTGGTGTTTTTTCTTCGCTCTTTAACCATGTTTTTATTACTCTCCACTTAGAGGGTGTTTGGCTTATCTTTTGAGAGGCCAAAAGTCCTTTTTGGAAAAGATAAAAGGTAAAAGATGTTTGGTAAAAGCATTTTAAAAGAAACTTTTGAATTTTGAATATAAGGAAAACTGACTTTTTGGAAAAGTCAGAAAACCTAACTTTTTGAAACTTTTCCAAAAAGGACTTTTGACCTCTCAAAAGATAAGTCAAACACCCCCTTATTTGGCCCCGTCATGTTTTTCTCTCTTGGTTACACATGTCCCTCTCGATCGCTTCCCCCTCTTCAACCTCTTGCCAAAAGTGGTTCGATAAGACTTGGGCATAGTTGTTCAAAACTTCAAATATTTTTCAATTTTATTTATCAATTTAGGCTAGTTTGACGTATTAGATGAAAAGCTAGTTGTTAACTGAAAAACTAACTGATAGCTGAAAAATTAGTTGTTAGATAAAAAGCTAGTTGGTGACTGAAAAACTAGTTGATAAAAAATAAGGTTTGGTAAGACTAAGTGAAAGATATAAAATGACATAAAATCACAGTTAAAATAATGTTTTCTATAATTATTTAAAGGGTATACTTGTAAAAAAAATAAAAACTCTTGAAAAACTAGTCTAAGTAGTTTTTTAAAAGTTAGCTTATAAACTATTTTTGATTTACCAAACATGACAACTTAAAAAAACTGGAAAAATAAACTAGTTTATCAGCTAGTTATGGCGCGACACAGTCTTAATAAAGTTTGACATGCAAAAAAAATTAAATACTAATGTTATGCTTTTCAAACAAACAGTTAACAACATATGTTAAAATATATATATATATATATATATATATATATATATATATATATATATATATATATATATATATATATATATGTGTGTGGAATAATACGTGACAACTTAATGAAATAGATCTCTCGTTTGCTTGGATTGTGCATTGAGGTACTTTACTAAGTTATTTCACCATAATGATTTATGTATATATTTAATATTGTACATATAAAAGTAAAAACCCAAGGATAAAGGGTGTAAATCGTAAAACATACATACATTATCATATAATTAAGGTTTACATCTATTAGTCCCCTTTACGTTCAACAGTAAAAGCTAAGACGTGAAGACTAACTAAATAATCGAAGAGTACTTTGAGAAGGCCGTTGTTGAAAATATACTTGTTTTGGTATTTGGTACTAGGAAGTATGATGGCACATGTAATATGTATACCTTGCATTATGCCACTTTCTTCCAATCAAAGTTGTTAAGATCGGGATTCTATGTATGATTGTTTTTGGGCTTGCAAGGTTGGGATGCTAAGATCCCATAAAATAAAACATAATTTTAATTTATATTTTAAAACATAAAAAATATCTCAAATATTCAGTTTTCTGTTCAAAAGATATAAAAACTTCAAACATTAGTCACAACTCACAATACAAAATGCTAAACAATAAACATATGAATGATAAAATACATAAAGACAGGCCCGGCCCTGACGGTGGGCAATTCGGACGACCGCCCAATGCCTATGACTCTAAGGGACCTAAAATTTCTGAAATATATAGTATATGCATAAATAAATAAAAAATTATGTAAATGTGGAACATGTTTTGAGATAACCTCTTATTCTTTTATGGACTCTGGAACACGTTTTGAGAAGTAAATGTTATGCCACCATTTCCGTTTAGGGTGTATTTCACGAATCCACATCAGGCAAGAACCAGTTAATCAAATCCAAACCTTGTGAATCGTAATCATCGCCTAGTGAATCGACATCAAAAGAACGATTCATAATCAGTCATACAATTGGTTCTGAGTTCTAAGTTCCTTCAAAGTATCGGACTTCAGTTCATCAATCATCACACTTTGTTTCTGATTTGATATTTTGATTTCTCATTCTCATAGTCTCATACCATATTTCAGATTATACACACATCTATCGATACCTCATACTTGTCGGTTGTCGATTGAATGTAAAATTGTAAAGCTCCCGACGAACCGACGATCAATAGGAGATAAAAAAATAAGGTTAGCTACAGATTATTTTTGTTTTTCCCTAATTCTTTTGTTTCTTGGTTATTCTCAGTTTCTGATTTAATTTCTTATTCACATTCCTTATAGTTTTGTTTTCTAATTTTGTTTGCGTCTCATATTTCTGATTGGACCGTCGATTCTTTATAGATTCTACCAAAGTTTTAGATTTTTTTACTTAGCATGGTAATATCTTTCTAGATATCTGATTCCATGGTTGTAGAACTCGCTACTCGGTATCTGTTCGGCCGACTACCAAGTAGCGAGTACTCGGGGCGTACTCGGATTCGACAATTCATGTAGAAATATAAATATATGACAAAATTAGATATATGTGAATACACAAAAACTGAAAAACACACAATGGTCTCACTTCGTGAATAAATACTGAAAATTTAAGAGAGATATATATGTAATAATAATAACATGTATGTGTGTTGAATAATAAACAATTACGTATATTATACATATTAATCACCGAGTTTGTCAAGTTTTATAACACTGCTCCTTCAATAAAGGGTTGATTGAGGAGTACTTGGATTCTATAACTCGCATCGGTAAAGGGTCGAGTAGGGTGTACTCGGACGAGTAATCAACCAACTCGGTGAGTTTTACAACATTGTCTGATTCAATTCAAAAGTTAAATCTAGTTCTAATTTTTTTTTGATGTTTGCTGTTTTTGATGTTAATTTTTATTCACATTCTTGGTCCTGATATATAATCAAATGCTGAAAGCTTATACCTTTTTATTTTATTTTGTTTGTGTCTCAAGATTTCTGGAGACCAGACTTGGGTCGATTCTTTATATCTTCTACCAACGTTTCATATTTTTTACTTAACATGGTAATATTTTTATAGATATATGATTTAGAACTCAAAAGTTTAAATCTAATTCTAAATTTTTTGATGTTTGACTGTTTGTTTCTGAATTTATTTTGCAGTTGTAGCTTGCTTTGAATCGAATATGATATTAGGCTTCTACGACATAGAGACATAAATGTTGAACGGTTTGGTAATATTATGTACAGAGAAAATATATGTTAGATAAAATTGATTTTGATAATATTATTAATAATTTTGCATATAAAAATGCTAGAAAAAATATTTTTCTGTTGTTCTTGTAATGTTGTGTTTGCATATTGTTTTTTATATTAATAGTGAATTTTTTTAACTTTGTAATGGTGTGTTTATTTTCTAATATATATATATATATATATATATATATATATATATATATATATATATATATATGACTTTGGGGCCCATTTTTTTTTTCGTCCTGGGCGCACTATATGTTTGGACCGAGCCTGCATAAATTGGTAAATTCATTTTTTTCAAAAAAAAAAAAATTTTAAAAATCAAGGGAAGGTAGAATCGGATCGGATCTCGGTCCTACCTACAATTCTACGATCCTACATGCGATCCTACCCCAAATACGATCCGACTCGTTTTTCATACCTAGGATCGTACGATCCTACGATCAAGATCACGATTTTGACAACCTTGTCCCGAACAAAGTGAGCATCTATCTCGATGCTTTTTATTTTCATCTGTTTATGTTGAATCAATATACATGGCATAAAAATAACGATATTGTCACAATACACTATAGTTACTTCGTGAGAGGGACCTTTAGTTTCAACCAATGTTTTAAAAATAAATTCAAGCCGACCAGTCAAACCGGCTAGATCGGGAATCGGAGACGAGAATGGTTCAATAACACCCAGTTCTATGTCAATTTCTATAGCGGATCGAACTGGTCGGTTTCTTCAAAAACCGGGTTGAAGCAGTATAATAGAACCAGGAAAAAATCGTTTGAACCGGTTATTGGACTTGTATATTTGGACTTCACTTAGTCCGTTAAAAAAACAACTCACTAATATATTAATTAACATCCCGACCTTTCTCAAAATATATATATACATATATATGTCACATTCCAACCTTGGATGATCAATAACTTACTAATTAAGTATCTAGAAAGATCTCATACGTGTTTGAGAATATGTAATTAACACGCTGCTTTCGTTTTCAATGATAACGGTAAGAAACGAATTCCACCATAAACCCATTAAGGAGGAATATATATGTTCGACCTGTATGAAAAGGTGTAGGACACAAACTACTGGATTCTCTCCAAACCATCGAAAAGCATCCTGATTTTTAAATTAACCTTGCAACACGTACGTGACTATATATTATTGTGTCAAGTTTTTGTACTATATAAGAAGACACTACATCGTTATCAATTCTTCATATCCATAAACATAGCCACATCCAGCAAACAATTTGCACACACAATCTTTACACCTAGCTAAGAATGGCTGGTAAGATGTACGTGTCTAAAGGCTACTCGATCTACACCTATATTCCAGACCTACATGGTGGTTATGATCATGGGTCAAAAGACCCCATGAACGACTATATTGGTTCAGGTTCCCCTTCAAAAGTCTACGTTCATTCCCCAACCATGTCGAGTAGTTCAAGCTCATCCAAATTCAACAATGGAGAAGTTTGGACCATGAAAACTAACAACATTTCAGATGAAGCCCATTCAAAACTAGGTGCAACACATCATCATGCTCTTACAACTTTGACTGATAATACGAAAGAACCCTCGGGTTTTCAAGATTCTGTGAATCATTCTCCATTGTTAGACCTACATCAAAGAGGGTTTCTTGATGAACTTTCTACCCATGCACAAACACTGGAGACAGAAAAGCGATATGGACGACCTACATTTGTTGCTAAAGCTAATGACATATACAAGAAGCGCTATCAATGGTTATGATTGGTCACACATCTCGAAAAACAAATGTGTTCGGATTTTTTAGTAGTAGGTCCTAAGTGACCATAACTCTATGCTTTTAACTTTTTAATGTTGTATTTTGAAACTTTTCTAGGTCTGGTTTCAATCTTATGTTCTATGATTCATTTCTAGGTGTGGTTTCAATCTTATGTTCTATGATTCATGTACTAGGAAACGTGTTTTATAATATGATAACAAAATTGTGCCACTTATGTATGCATGGTTTGAAAATAATGTTATATCTACAAAAAACCACCAACAAAGGAAAATCTCTTTTTTTTAACGGCAAACTTATCTCTACTCCTAAATTACTACTAGGGGGTGTTTGGGATTATTTTTTGATCTTAAAAGTTTAGCTTTTGAGAAAGCAAAAGTCAAAAGTTGTTTTAAAAAGGTGTTTGGGTTGCATTTCTTAACTTTTCAGGGTGATTTAGCTTTAAAGACTAAGTTTGCGTTTAGTTACGGAAAAACAGTTTTCATTTTCTGTTTTTTGTTTTCCCTTTTCAGTTTTCGTTTTCCGTTTCCGGTTTTCATTGGAAAATTTAGAAAACGCGTTTAGTTAAAACTTATTTATTTTTCATTTTCAGTTTTAGAAAATTAGAAAACGTGTTTAGATGTGTATTTTTCTATCGGTTTTCATTTTTAGAAAACGGTAGCGGTGGTAGGGTAGGTGTGGGGACGGTGGTGGTGGTGGGGGCAGCGGCAGGGGGCAGTGGTGGCAGCGGGATGGCAGCGGTGGCGGTGGCGGTGGAAGCTGGGTAGCGGCGGTGGTGGTGATGACAAGCGGTGGTGGTGGCGGCGGTAATTGTGGCAATGGTGGTGATGGCGGCGGTGGTGGTGATGGTGATGGGGTAGTGGTGGTGGTGATAGTGATGGTGATGGTAGGTCGGTGATTGTGGTAGTGGTGTTGGGTGTGTGTGGGTGTGTGGGTGTGGGGTGGGGGTGGGTGTGAGTTTGTGGGTGTGTGTGTGTGTGTGTGTGTTTGTGGGGGTTGGTGTGTGTGTGTGTGTGTTTGTGGGTGTGTGGGTGGGGGTGTGTGTGTGTTTGTGGGGGTGGGGGTGGGTGTGGGTGTGTGTGTGTTTGTGGGGGTTGGTGTGTGTATGTGTGTGTTTGTGGGTGTGTGTGTGTGTGTGTGTGTGTTTGTGGGGGTTGGTGTGTGTGTGTGTGTTTGTGGGTGTGTGTGTTTGTGGGGGTTGGTGTGTGTGTGTGTGTGTTTGTGGGTGTGTGTGTGTGTATGTGCGTGTGTGTGTTTGTGGGGGTGAGTTTGGGAGTGAATGTAGGTAGGTAGGGGTGTGGTGGGTTGGGAGTGTTAAGGTGAGGGTAGGTAGAGGTGGATGGGGTGGGAGTGGGTGTTTATATTTTAGAAAAAAATTGGAATTAGAAAAATGTGGAAAACAATGATTATTGGTTTTCCAAAAATTTCCAACTTCTTTGTAATTTTAGAAAACAGAAAATTTTCATTTTCCGTAAAAAATTTAGAAAAATAGACGAACTAAACGCGTTTTCAAAATTCTCATTTTTCTTGGAAAATTTTTCCGGAAAACGACCAATTTTTCCGCAACTAAACGCACCCTAAAAGTCATACTTTCCTGACTTTTGAAAACTCACATTTTTCTTTTTTACAAAAGTTATTTTGAAAAAAAAAAACTTTTGTATCTCCTCCTAAATATCTTTTTGACTTTTTAGAAAAGTTAAAAGCCAAAAATCATCTTAAAAGTAATCTCAATGAGACTTGAACTGTTGACCTCTCAAAATTGAGAGTCACTTCTTAAGCAAGGCCAAAGGCCCCTCATTTAATTTAGAAATTTTGAAAAGTACATAAATGTTTATTATGATGTTAAACCAAGAACCAAAATAATAAGTAAAGTAATTAATGCTAAATGCGAAAGAGTTTCTATCCTTTGGGACATAAGTGGAAATTATGAGTAATTTATATAGGGGTGAGCATTTGGACCGAACCAATTTTGCAGAAATTTATGCACCTTAGATCAGATCTGTTGAGGTTTACCAGTTGAGGCTTACTAAATCTAGGTCTAGTTTCAGTTTCAGATCCAGTTTCAGATCCAGTTTCGGTTCCAATTCTAGGTCCAGGTCTAGAGGTCCAAATGTTCATATCTAAATTTATGAGTAGTTCAAAAAACTCTCAAAAAGCAAAAGTGTATCTACTACGGTGTCTCCTGCTTTGAGGTTGCCAAATCCATATCTTATATCGGATAACTCACCTTATGCACTTTCAACTTGTGTGATTCGGGTTGGTGGGTGTTGTGTCATATTCGCCACAGTCCATGTAGGCATCATGTCATTTTTACCATATTTTAGCCAAAACTTGTCATTTGTTAGGCATGGGTTGTCACACTTGTCATACTAAATATATATATTATCTTTAACTAATTTAGAAAATAAATACTACAAACATATTATTTTTTAAAAACTTAAATTCCATTAAAACAAACATAGAAATTCAAAAAAAAAAAAAACATCACACTTAAATTTCATTAAAACAAACATAGAAATCCATTATAACGTTGTCCCTTCATATAGAGTTGGTTGATTCTTATCAAATGGTTTTTGGTTAAATCTTCGATTCCATTATCAACAACTCTAGTAATCTTTAATTTTCGGTGTAAACAGTATATAATCTAGTTGATGCTCCACCTAGGATTTCTAGCCAATATTGTTCTTTGATAGCTAAAAATTTGTAAATGTTTTTTAACCAAAAGATCGAACATTGTTCATCATTAGCAGATCACAAGAACTGATTACAAAAACTGATCCTTGTTTCTAGTATATTTTTTTCTTCAGATCTTAATTAGTGGAAATTATAGGCGAATTGAGAGGATAGAGACGATCAATTCATGTGCTCCTTAGTCCTTAGCATATCACAAGAACCCATTACCAAAACTTGAATGCAAGAAAATAAAGAGATTAACCAAACCACATGTGACTTCAAGAAATTAAATAAAACAAACAAAATTATTATTTCAAGGATGGCGGTGATTAAAGAAATCATAAGTGGTTTCATGATTTCGGCTTTTTTGGTGTTGATTTAGACTACTAGGTGTGGGCAACATGTTATTACATGTTATCACACCCAAATTGTCCACCTCATCATCCTAGTCACAAATTGGTGTTATAACACCAAGGGTGGAAATGGGCAACACCAAATAACATGGGATAGCACATACTATTTTCTATTTCTTTTTTTTGGATGTTTTTAATTTCTATTATTCTAATTTGTTTTATTTTTTTATTTACTTAATATATTTCTAATTCGTTTTATTTTTTTAATATATGTCATATATTTATAAAAAAACATATAAATTAATAAAACATAATTTCATTAACTAGAAAATTAAAAATACCATACAAACTTAAAAAAAACATTACAAACTAAAAAAAAAAATTTGAAAAAAAACACACGATAGTCCTAATATTAAAAAAAAAACACTGACAAACTATTCTTCGCCCAAGTATTTGCTTTCGATCTTTGCCTTCATCCTCCGTATCACCTTCGCTCGTCTCGGTGGCAAATTTTCTTCGTTCGTCGTAAGAATCGCCAAATCCTTCGATTTCCGATCTTCTTCGGCTTCTTGACGAAGTAATTCCAAATGCTTCCGTTGCAATTCATATCTTTTATTTGCGATTTCCGTGTGCGCGTCGAATTTTTTTTTCATGTCCTCGTTGTCTCGAAGCCGACTTTCATTCTCCTCCGCATGTCGTTGAGCTCGCTTCACTTTGTCGCGCCCCACCGGTCATCGTGGCGGAGAGATTTCCTCGATGTCGTCAAACTCGTTCAGGATCTCATCGGTGTCCGCGTTGAGGTCGGTGTTCGTGTGTCCGTCGGAAACGTCAACCGAACCCGAACCACGAGACCTCTTCGATTGTTGTTCCAATGATGTTGGCGTTTTCATCCATTTTGGATCTTTCCTCACTATCTCCCATATTTTTTCATACTCAAATACGTGCCCCATTTACAAGTGATATTCCTCCCTCGCGGCTCTAAACACATCAAAATCATTGGCACCACTTTGACGTTGCGAAGAAAGTTTGTTGTATATGGAATTGAATTTGGTGCACTTCCGGCTAATTTGAGTTCATTTTCCACTAAGCATATCATTATTGCAATATGTGTCACCCTTGTTCAAAATCGTGCGGAATTTGACGATTACGGCATCCCAAAAAGCAACTCTCTTCATATCATTCCCCATGGTTGGTTGTTTTGAAGTACCGCACCAAGCCACCGCCAACGCATGCTCTTCCTACGGTGTCCACCATGTTGGAGGTGCTTCTGTTTCATCCGTCCCGACAACAACCTCTTTCCCTTTCTTTTTTGGTCTCCCTTTTCTCCCGATGCTCTCTGACTACCGCCAACTTGCGTTTCGACAACGGGTTCTTGCGTGGGTGTGGGTTGTGTGATGGTTTGGCGCATGGAACCGAATGTGTGAAAAAGGTTTTGTTGTATGTTTGCATTTTGTTGCATAAATGGTGAGGTAGAGAATTGTATTCGGGATAAGGCGGTATTGAAAAAATTGCCGAAATATGGAATTTGTGGTGAGTTTCGGGAGTTTAGAAGGTACATGTATCCCTTGTATCCCGCAAAACCCAATGGAGTGGATGTGTTTGTCTTCGGAGGAGGGGTATTCGGGTTTTGATCCATAGTGGGTATTTTGTTTTGAATGAAATAGAGATAGATATAGATAAATAGAGATAGAGAGGTTTTAGAGTAAAATGATATATATATATATATATATATATATATATATATATATATATATATATATATATATATAAAGTAAATTGAAGAAGTAAATTTTTTTTTTACAATTCCACCGTATACAACAACAGTATTATTACCGTTTTTCAACGGAAAGAAATTGAAACGGTTGAAAATGTACACGTTATGGCTCGTTATCGTGGTAACATCGAATGGCGTAACGCACCTTAACGCGAGCCTGGGGCGGTGTTCCCCGTGATGTCTGCGTTAAGGGTGTATGCCACGTAAGATAACGCGGCTAACGCGTTGCTAACACCCGTTCGTCTTATTTGTTAGGTCTAAAATATGATACTCGTATTTCGTAGTATCCCAATGTACTAAATATGTGCTTTATGAGAAAATATGAGGATGAATATAATACATACTGAATAGTGAGAAATTGGAAGTATACATAAAAAAGACAAACCTCAAATTAATTAAAGATCAAGTCATAAACAAAACCGAATAGTGTATTGATTGTTGACAAAGTAGAGGCAAAAGGGGCTCGATTACATATTCAAGACACCTCAAAACCCTAATTCACATTTCACAGTGTATCCAAAATTACTCCAAAAAGGTTAAAAGAATACCAAGTCACATGCATTTATGAATCTAACTCTTGGATGCAGTTTTTTCTTTGGTTTTCTGAATCTTCAAAACCTTCTTCACAATCTTTTGTTCTTCCACCAAAAAAGCCCTAATGATCCTACAAACAAATACAACATTGCACTTGTTAACTAAAAGCAACACTCACAAAAAATATAATTTTATCAAATTAGTAAATAATTATTACCTTTCTCTAACTGCTCCTGCAGAAAGAACACCACCATAAGCGCGATTAACAGTTCTTCTGTTTCTTGATAATCTTGATCTCTTGTATTCAGTAGGCCTTAAATGTGGAATCTGAATTTGTAAAAGATACAATTTATAAACATTGATGTGGTAGAAAAGAAAACAACTTTATGCATGAATGTAATGAAAGATAAGAGCTTTAGAAGAAAATGACTTATGCCCATGATTCTAATATGGTTGATTTTGTTATATTTAAGCTTGTTTAGATAGTTATGTTAAATTGCATACAAGAAAATGGTATGTTTGTAAGATAATGAGTCAGAAGTAGCTGGTTGTAAGATCAGCTTCTCTTTAAACAACGAGAAATCATTGAGAATCCGTCTGAATTTTCTCATCATCCCCATTATCTTTTAACAAAATATACAATTAAAACAATTACCTTTGAAAGCTAATCCCGATTATCATTTGCATTTACAGAGATCTAAGAAAGTAACAGGCATCAAATACTCTCGTAGAAGTTAGAAAAGCTAAGAATCTTAATCGATGCATCTTTTTGCACAAAACAATGAACATTCAATGGCCGAAAACAACAACAATACAAAGATCTATAGCACGTATGAAGAATTACGTTTAACTTTTAAAAATTAAATTTATATATGAAATGCGAGATTGAATGAACATACCCCTTGGATTCTTTTGCCAGTAACAGGGCATTTAGGTCCACTTGCCCTCTTCTTAGTGGTCTGATACACGAGCTTCCCGCCTATTCAACACATGAAACAAACAGTTAGGCTTTCGGTCACAACAAATAACACACAGATCCAGAAATTGCAATAAAACGAAGCAAAATCAGGTCAAAAATGAAGAAAACACGATAAAACATTACCAGGGGTTTTCACAACCCTGTGCTGATTTGATTTGGTGGCATAGCTATGGCGTCTCCGGTATGTGAGCCGTTGAACCATTTCGACCGGCGGCTATGTGCTAATTTGTTTTCACGAGAGAAAATTTAAGAGGGAGATAGAGATGAGTATATAAAGGATGCCCTAGGTCAAATACATATATGGGCTTGTAAGCCTGAATTCTAAATTGGGCTTCTTTTATCACTTGATCGTAGATATAGTATTTGATTAAAATCAAATGTAATTAATAACTACAAATATTTTTTTGCTAAAATTAAATAGACAAAATTAAATAAATGGTCCTTATGGTTGACAAAATCGATTAATTCTAGTCCTTATGACGAGGTTTTTTTTTTGTTTTTTTGCATTGATGGTCCTCATTATTTCAAAATATTGTAAAGACAATTCTTTTGGTAACAGTGTTAACTATTTAAGTTAAGTTAATGTGAAATGACATATTTGTCTTTCGTGTCATAGGGACCATATATGTAACTTGTTCCTGCCATATGAACTATTCGAACAAAACGTCAAAATATGTAAGCGAAAAAATATATTAAAAAAAATATTAAATAATATATTTGAACATCAGAAAAAAAAAATATATCCAAATCATAGAAATATAAATAGATTAAAGACAAAGTTTCATAAATAGTCCTTTTGCTTTTCAATTTTTTCCCTAAAATGCTATTTATGAAAAAAAAATTGCATGCATGGTCCCTTTGGAGCAAACTTTGCACGTAATTAGTCCTTATGTTGGATGTCCCTCTATATGTGTCATTACCATGCCCCATATGCCTTGCACATAAGGGCATTTTCGTCATTTCATGTAAGGTTTACATCTAATACTTATTTAATCAATCTCTTATTTTTCAAATATGTATATGAAGCTGGAAACCCTTGTGAACCAAACGAAGCTTAAGAAATCGAAATCAGGGAATGACGGTTTGCGCTTGTGGAAGCAGTGATCTTGTCATCGTCGCATCTTGGTCAAATCGTAATCCTGGAAGGCAACTTTGGTCCTGTGTTTAAAATGGGAGCAAGTGTGGTTTGATTAGGTGATACGATGAACATGTGTGTCTTATATCAGTGGAAGTGATACTTGGGTTAGTGAGATCTATAAACAAACTCCAACAATCCCTTCAAGAAGCTTACATGCAACCTAGAATGTATAAGCTTTTTGTCAGCTTTTTTTTTTTTTGTAATTCGCTGCCTAACGAAAGGTTGAGATGATTGTAGGGTTAATCTCTTTTGTTTCTAGAATGCATGAATGTAATGGTCGTCTTATTTTGAGTATGTTGTGGTGTCTTATATTAAGTATGATGTGTTAGTAGTGTTGGTGTTATTGTGTTTTGTGTAATTGGATCCTCCTTGTAATTTGATGTATTAATGCAGATATTGATTAATACAGAATTTGAATGTGCATAAATTATTGTTTCTTATTGTCCATACCTAATGAAATGAACCAATCAAGATTACAAGGAAAAGAATAAACCAAAAATGTTGTTGTATATCACAACAACAGTTGATACTATTGTTGGATTAGGTGTATAAGTTCATAACTATTTCTGGAATGTACTTGACCCGGTTGGCATGGTCCATTTGGGTTGCATGGCATTGCAACACTTGGATAGACAAAATGAGAGAAAGGACACTTAAGGTTTATTAATATATTATAAGTTCTAATATATTAATAATATTATTTAATTAATATTGATCAGGAATTAATTTGGTGATCAAAAGGAGACTAATTAAATATATGGGGTTGATTGTGTAATCATCCATTCTTTTATAGTGGGCTAATGATCCATGGTTTATTGAATTGGGCTAAAACCCATAGAGTGCTCCATGGATAGTCCATGGAGGTTATAAACCCACGGATCATGGAATATGAAAAGTCATGTCAATTAGGGTTTACATGTTATAACCCTACTCGTGACACATCTATAAAAGGACCCTATAGGCTACCAAAATTGGTACTATGTGTAGAACACGAGGGCTAGCCGATTTTGAGTGATAATGTACTTCTCTCAAAGTTATTCCAAGAGTTGTGGTGTTGTGTGAAACATTTGAGGCATCACATTTGAGGTGCTAGGCTCACAAGGTTCTCAAGGAATCCAAGAAATAAGAAAGGTATGTTCTCCTACTAACTTTTATGTTTCAAAGTTCCCCATGCCATGCTAGTTAGGTTAAGAACCTTGGAAAATCAAATTTGCATGTATCTTAGTAAAACATAGATCCAAGGTTTCTAGGGTTGCATGTACACCTTAGGAGTGTTAAAATGCTCAAAACCCTTTAGTGGTATCAGAGCCTAGGCTTGTTTTCTTGATACATGATGCAAATTGTTGAAGAAAGTAGAAAAATATGCATTCTGCTGAGTGAACTCGCCGAGTCCATCGGGGGACTCGACGAGTCCATGCATAAATTTATCCTATTCGTCGAGTAGGTTCATGCACTCGACGAGTAGAATGCCCAGAGTGCAGTTTTTCGAGTTTTGCTGTTGGAAATGGACTAGAATCATTACCTTAAACTGTTTTGGACTTATAAAACCTGTTTTTGATGAAGTAATAATTATGCTAATCAATTTACAATGGTTATTATCAAAATTTCAAGTTTTATATGTGTTTATATGATTCTTGAAATTGTTGATATAAATGTTCATATGCTTATGAGTTTTGTTAGATCGTAGGAATTATTTGCAAATTGTTTGTTAGTTAATTCTTGATCATTATTTGTTTTAATGGAATCTATAATTTGTCCTCAAGTTATGGATTACCAAAAGTCACTCCTTTTAAAGTCCATTAATGAACACATAGGTTACACAAAATGAAGAGTCTTCATTTTAAAAAACTAATAACTCATAAGTTATGAAGTTGAAAAGTTTTGAATAGTTACAAAACTTGCCCTCAAGTTTTGGAACATGTAAAGTCACTTTAGAAAACTTTAGGTCCATCCCTTAGAATTTAAGTTAATTATATATATATATATATATATATATATATATATATATATATATATAAGATCAAGTCGTTTTACCGTTAGTAGGCCTCATTCACGAAACCGGTCTATAAGGGGGTATAAGGTTGTTGCCTATAAACTGGCAGCTTAATGGGTGTCCACTCTCACCCACCGCTTCCTTAACTGGTGGAGGGTCTTTAGCCGAATGGGTAGAACAATGACTTTAATCCTCATTAAAAGTATGATGGTTATAAAGTAACTAAATGTTTTTATAAATTCTCAATCTTAGTTACTTTAGGAAAATGTGAATATGGTGCTAACCCATGAAATTACACTTTGCACTTTGCTTAAGTCGTTAGTGGAGCATGTGTGGTTAACCGGCACACTGACCTGGACTTAACAAGGTAGGCAAAGGGTAGCTTAAGGTTTATCATAGATCGGTGGAGCGCGTGTGGTTAACCGGCACATCGGTTAGGTGATAAACATTAAGAGTACCAAGTAATTTGCATGGTTAATTCACACCTTGTTCTGTGATCCTCGGCATCCTAGTCACAAAACTTGAAGGGCACATTCGAGATTGAAACATGCCATTGAAAAGTTCAATGAATTTCAAAAGAATCCAGGAGTTTCAAAACCAATTAAAACCTAATAATTTATTTCGGTTTTCATGGTGGAAATTGGTGAATCGTCATTCACATACCTTCAAATATTTTATAGCTTGGATTATGGCATCCCTCTTCTAAGTTATAAAATATTGTGTTGGGTCCTAGCCTTAATATTACATTTGGGTGTCTTATTAAGGACTATCTTTATATCTAATCTAAACTTGTCCTTCTTTCTTTTTAGATGTCTTCCAACAATGTTGCTTCTGGCTCAAAGCCTACCGGCTCCTTCTCTCTCATGAACCTTTGTGGGAGAGTCATCTTCGATGGTTCCAACTTTATGGATTGGATCCGGAACATCAGGATAGTCACTAGTTACGAGGACAAGGAATATGTCCTCGACAAGGAGCTTAAGGAACTAGATGAGTCGTCTGCTACTCCTGAGGAGATCGCTGAATTCTGGACTCATGAGAGAGATGCCACCAAAGTGGCATGTATCATGTTGGCCACGATGACAGTCGAGCTCCAAAAGTCTTATGAGGACTATTACCCTTTTGAGATGCAGCAGGACTTGATGGACCGCTACCATCAAAGTGTTCGTCAAGAGAGGTATGACATCATCTCCTCCATGATAACAACCCGGATGAAGGATGGTGAACCCATCACGGGCCACTTACAGAAAATGCAAATGTATGTGGACCGTTTGCTGAAAATGAATGTGAACTTCCTCGAGGAGTTGGCAATTGACATGATTTTGCACTCCTTACCTTCGTGTTATGATCAATTTCGAATGACATATCACATGAACAAGGAGGAAGTTACACTCAGCAAACTTCAAGGACTTTTGAAGATCGCTAAAAGTGGTCTTAAAGGTAAATCGGTTGTTACCACTCTTACTCCTACCGCGGCCCCTGTCTTGGCAATCGGGCAAGGTAAAGGGAAGAAGAGGAAGAGCCCTTCGAAGGGTACCAAGGGAAAGTCCCTTGATGGCTCCTCTTCGAGTGGAACCAAAAAAGGTTTTGTCACTCCTTCTGCTAACCCTAAAGAGGCTGAATGTTTCTATTGCCATGAAAATTCGCACTGGAAGCGAAACTGCCCAAAGTACCTGCAAGATGTTAAGGATGGGAAAGTGAAACCCAACCATGCAGGTATTTACACTATATTGTCTAATAACTCACCCCATTCTAATTCTTGGGTCCTCGATACAGGTTGTGGTATTCACATATGTTCTGACTTGCAGGGACTAAGAAGAAGTGAGAATGTGGAGCATGGGAAGATAAACTTAATCATGGGGAATAGGAAAGCTTCACCTGTCACCAAGATTGGAGTTTATTCCTTGTTGCTAAGTAGTGGGTTAACATTAGATTTGAATAAATGTTGTTACTCGTCTGAAATGGCGAGAAATATTATTTCCTTTCATGGTTTGTACAAACAAGGGTTTACCTTTTAGTTTGATAATGAATGTGGTGGTATTAATGCTTTATTTAATAATTTTCTTTATTTTAAAGTATTACCTTGTGATGGTGTATATGAAACTGTGTCGGTTGTAGATAACATTGGAAATAATGTGTTGTGTATTGATTCTTCCACTAACTTAGATAAAGCATCATTATGGCATTGTCGTCTTGGACATGTGAGCAAGAAACGCATAGGCCAACTCCAAAAGGATGGAGTCTTGGAGTCATTTGACCTAAAGTCGGATGATAGTTGTGAATCTTGTTTACTTGGAAAAATGACAAAGTTACCCTTCACTGGTACTTGTGTTAGGGGTGAAGGTTTGTTGGATCTTGTACACACAGATGTGTGTGGACCCTTCAGAACCGCCACAAGGGATGCTAACCGCTTCTATGTGACTTTTACTGATGATTACAGTAGATATGGTTATGTCTACTTAATCAAGCATAAGTCAGAAACCTTTGAAAAGGTCAAAGTGTTTAAACAGGAAGTGGAGAATCAGCTGGGCAAGAACATTAAGATGCTTCGATCCGATCGAGGTGGTGAGTATCTTAGTACAGAGTTGCTCGACTATCTTAAGGAATGTGGGATTGTCTCACAATTGACACCTCCCAGAACACCACAGCTTAATGGTGTGGCTGAGAGGCGTAATCGAACCCTATTGGACATGGTTCTGTAACATCCAGTTTTTTTATTGAATAATTAAAATAGTAAACTCGTAATCCCGAGAAATAATTTTTATTAATATTTTATATTTAGTAGCCCAAAACCAAAAAAATATTTATCGGGGTGTTGGTTTCGGGAAGCCAAATGACAAGATTTGAATATCCGAGGGTTAAAGTGTAATTTTAGAATTTATTTTGAAAAGGATTTCATAAGTCGGGGGCTGAATGGTAATATATATGGACTTAAGTAGGAAGAAATTTGTCAAGAGGGGCCTTTTACTAACATCCGGACTTAAATTGAGAAAAGAAAGAGATTGAGGGACTGAAACTGTCATTATGGAAAAAGGTTTGATATGAGACATGAGTATATAACCCGTCACCCGTCTCCTAACCCTAACCCTAAGGGTGAAAGCTCCAGCCGCTGCCCTCTTTCTCTTTGACCTCCGGCGCCGTTACCTGTCACTGCCAACGTCGTAATCCACCGCTAGAGCTCGTGTTGCCGGCGACGAGGACCACCGGGAAGCGAGTGCACGTGTTACTGTCATTGCTTGCTCGTTGACTGCTCTCCATTCGCCACCGCCATCTCCTCCACTGTTACATCCTTGCCATCTATGTTGGAACCGAAGGGCCATCGAGTCGAGTACCTCTTGTCGCCGTCGGATGACCACCTGACGGGTGTCGTTGTCGCCGATTTTAGAGTTGTTGTCGTCTGCCGCCAATGGCCGCTGCTACTGCCGGACGTCGGGGATAGCGAAGATCTCCATGTGGGACGCCGGAGATCCACGTCACGGGAGTTTGGACCGGTTATGTGGTCATAGGAGGGACCGATCGGACCTGTTGCGGGGGGATCTCGATATGACCTCGTCGTCGCCGTTAGCCATCGCTGCACCGCTAGAGCAGCTGCTGTCGTCACCGTGAACCACTAGGTGGGTGGTGGTGTCACTGTTCCGGGCTCGTGTGTGTGCGTCATTAAATGTGTTCCAGTAAAGGTCGAGTACGGTGTTTTGTTTGGCCAGAAACCATGGAAGACCACCATGGCTGCCAACCATGGTGGTTGCCACCGCCTTATCCGTTCTGCCACCACTAGCCGCCGCGTGGTGGTGGCTGCGTTCGTGTTTAGTGTGTGTGTATTATTAGTGTGTGTGTTTTGGATTGTATTGTAATTTGTAACCAATCGAAATAGTAAGAAATTCGTCACCACCACCGTTAGGTGGTGGCTGCCGCCTCCTGCCGCCACCGGCCGCCGTGTCGGGTGGCGGTGTGCTTTGCCTTGTTGTGTTGATTCGTTTGGGATGCATGAAACCCTAGTGGGCCCAATGGATCCCTAATGGGCCCAAGGAAACCCTAATTAACCTAATAAAACCCTAATGGGCCCAATGAGGCCCAAAGTGACCTAAAAGCCCAACCATTTGATTAATGGGCTAGTATTGGGTTGGAAACCCTAATTAGCGTTTGGAAAAACCCTAATGCCATGAAACCCTAATTTTGGGAATTTATCGGGACACACACGAAAATTATTTAATAACTTGAAATATTAAATAATAATCATTGGCAAATTAACCTAAGTCAACATTAGACTTATTGGATTAAGTCCTTAAGGGGTTAAGTAAGAAACACTTAACCCAAATTATCATTTCATGTGAAAGCCCTAATCTCACTCGGGCTTTGAATTGGGCCTTCCTTTTAGGCCTTGGCGATTGGACTATTGATGGGCCATCCAAGAACAAGTTAATGGATCAAAGTAATTAGATGGGCTTTAGGATAAGGCCCATGTGAGGACTTGGGCCCAATTTGGAAAATTGGGCCATGGATGGGCCATAATTGGACCTTTATGATTATGTGATATTGGGCCATGGGAATTGGACTGGAATGATTGGATGGGCCTTAAGGAAAGATCATGTAGAGGTATGGGCCCAATTTGGAAAATTGGGCCATATGTTGGGCTTTGGCCCATTACTTTACTTTTGGGCTTTTGGAGTGTGAGTTGGACTTTGAGCTTAGAACCTAATTATTAATTGAGTATTATTTGATGTTGACAGTTCGGGAATCTGTCAATCAGTAGCTGGAGTGTACCTGCGGGACTTCAGCAGTGCCAGGTGAGTTCTCCTCACTATATCAACAGGGTCTACGACACCAAGGCCGGCCCTTTATGATTGTATCCTGATTTTAGGATGTTGTTATGCTATGTGATCTGTTAGATCCGTATGGTTATCTGTATATATATGTTAGTGACCTGGTTAGGTCGGTATCCTTGTTATAGGATGTTGCTATGCTATGTGATCTGTTAGATCCGTATGACTATCTGTATATATGTTAGTGACCTGGTTAGGTCAGTATCTTGGGCATAGGATGATGCTATGCTATGTGATCTGTTAGATCGATTGACTGTTGTAACAACGTAAATTTCCAAAACAATTTTTCATTTTTAAAACATACTTTTATTAATAAGGTAATATCAAACATAATGTATCCAATGTTATCATATCAAAACATATCCCAGAATCTCAAGACATAAACTCCATAAGTGTGTACGGATCATGTCGGCGCCTTCCCGCGATCCTCGCTAGTACCTGAAACACATAACACAACAACTGTAAGCATAAATGCTTAGTGAGTTCCCCAAAATACCATATACAACACATACGCCTTTCCAGGCCATAACTCTGTAGGATCTTCCGATCCAAGTGTCTCAGGGGACTTCCATCCTGAATCCCGGTAGACCTTCCGGTCCTACCAGTATCGACCTTCCGGTCCGTAACCTCCTGACCTTCCGGTCCATGTCATACATAACATACATAACACATACATATCACATAACAGCATATAGCACATACATTTCATGGCATACAAGACCTTCCGGTCACACGTAGGTACCACTCTAGGTACAGTATAGTGAGAAGACTCACCTCGTACGAAGTCGGATAAACTCTCGTGCTTGACATCCCGACCTAGCCTCCTCGTATCATCCGAATAACATTCCTGATCAATACCCTCTCATAGTCTCATCTCTAAAGATTGGGTAGAAGGCCATTCTACCCCTCCCTGAACTCTCCTGAATCAGCTTGACCAAAAACCTTAAGGTCAACTGTAGTCAACGGTCAAACTTTGACCCGACTCGTCGAGTGCACATGGGCGACTCGGCGAGTCCATGCGGGTCCTCTGAATCCTTCTAGCCTCACTTGGCACGTCGAGTCATCCTTTCACTCGACGGGTTACACCTGTCACGAATCGCGGGGCAACCCCGACTCGACTCGTCGAGTCCACTTATGAACTCGGCGAGTAGCGTCCATGGCAACACTCAAATGACCTTCTGAGGTCAGATCCGCTTCTCTAACCTATAGATCTGACCTTTCCAAACCCACTAATCACATAAAGGTGAAACCTTTACACTCATGCAACACGTATATGGTTCCTTTTGAAGAAAAAGCCTCAAAAATGGCAACCTAAGTTCATTCCTTCCATAACACTTCATAAAGCAAGATGGATAATGCTCTCTGGACCTCTATGGGTCCAGATCTGAAGTCAAACACATAAAGGGACCATAACTCATCAATTCAAGCCATAAAAAGGTTATAGAAAACCCTAGATTCATAGATCTTAACCAAAACAGAAGGAGAGTTCGATTTGCTACCTCAATACTGCAGATCCAAGCTTGAAAACCATGGATTAACAATCCTCTTGACCTCCTCTAGCTGGAAACACCTTCTTCTTTGCAAATCAACACCAAAAAGGATTAAAATGGCTTGCTCTCACACACTACTCGCCCAAGCTCTCTAGGGTTTCTCTCTCTGGATTGGTAGCCGCAAATGAGGGCTATAAGGACCTTTAAATAGGGCACAGGCCCAAAGATTTAGGGTTTATGTCCACAGCGCGGACTCGTCGAGTCCATCCATCGACTCGTCGAGTCCCTTCATTAATCCAGTCAGCAAATCGCGATCCTACTCGACGAGTCTAGGCGTCAACTCGTCGAGTCCCTCCTCATAACTCAAAAAGAAATACTCAAATTGTCATGCCTGGAAATCCGGATGTTACAATTGTTATATATGCTAGCGTATGATATGTATGTGCACATGTTTGTTTGATTGGGGGTATGGGTTGAGGCGGTCCTGCTTTGTGCTGAAGGCCAACATACCCAGGGCGGTCCGGATAGACTACAGACCCAGGAGGGTATGATAGTCAGACCGAAGGCCCGGCGAGCGGTCCGGATAGGCTGAAGGCCCTAGAGTTGGATCTATGTTATCACTATTAGTTATACAACATTATGAACACATAAGGAAACCTAACATGCTCCTAGTAATTTCGAAATTCACATAGGAGAATAGAATACATACTTTTTTGTTGTTATATAGTAATAACAACAAATTCCTTGAGTTTCCTTAGCTCTTGAAAGCAAGTACCACAATTGTAGTACCTCTAATGGCTCACAAACACACTTTGAGTGAGAGGATGAATATGAGAGAGAGGAGGAAGGGTACTAGGCTCCAAAATTCGGCCCTAGTAGGGTTTTCCCAAGGAGTGGTCGAATTCTAGTGCCTTAGGGTGCTATTTATACTTGAGGCTAGCTAGGGTTTCAAGGTGGAAACCCTAATCCCTTAGCTTAGGGCCTAAGCAAGTCCATGGACTCCTTTCCTTAAGCCCTTGGACGAAAACTCCTAGATCCTTCTAGGATTTTTGTTCAAGCCTTAATAAAGGTGATCCAATAGCCCAAAGTCTCAACTATCAAATAATTACAAAACAGCCCCTGTACTTTTAATTAATTCCTTTAATCCCGAAATTAATTCCTAATTAATTTCTGATTAAATACTAATTAATAATATGATTCCAAATTATTATATTAATCATATAATATAATAAATAAATCATATTTATGCCCTAATCAACCTCTCTCCTCAACTGTCATCCTGTCTAGTCACCCATGTGAAGGCAACCCAAAAGGACCATGCTCACAATCGGGTCAAGTACATACCAAAATAGTTATGGACTTAGACACTAATCCAACAGTCTCCCACTTGGATAAGTCTAATAACTATTCTGCTTATGACTTCAGAACCTGATCAGCAATCGTAGCTTTCAAAAACCGCTATCAACTCTGATCAGTAACTTGTCCTTTAGATAAGGGATCGTATATTCCTCCATTCTCAAGATATCGTATAGACACGAGACATGGATTTAAATCATTCTCTCTGTCTATGTATTGTTTCCCGACTTCTGATTCATGACGACTGACAACAGACTACAATTGAACACATCAACTTAGTCCCGGCTTGGCCAAGCGCTTAGGTGTCATCACTAAATCATCGAGAGGCCCACAGATATCGCTTTTATCCCACTTTGGGTAAAAGGAATGGATAAACTTCGACTCAAATGCTTGCTTGCACCTACTAATCGAATCACACACAACAATAAGTTTTATAACACCAAGTTACTGGTGCGTTTACTTATCATCAATGTGCAACCGACCAGCAAATAACAACTCACACGTCTCGGTTTCAAGAATATACAATGTTATCGTCTCACTAATCACCCGTGATAAATCCATGAAGTCATTCAAGTGATCGTGGGTTTAATCCAATACTTTAATCTTATCAAAGCACTCATGAACTCTGCAGCAAACTTGTGCTATGTCTAAACACTTTAGACAATCTGCAGACAGATTCATGACAATCTTCCTTCATACCTACTTCCATCGTATGACCGACTGTGGAGGTTCGAATAACCCAGTTATTCTGGAAGTCAAAACATGCAGAGTGAAACGCAATAATAATATTAATCCTATATGGCCCCAAAACTTTTGAGCGTAAATAAAACACTTTTATTTAAACACCATATTGATTACTCATTATTCATTGCTTACTGTTTCAGAAAATCAACTTATTACTCGAATTATAACCACTATTGTCCCATGCTCCAAGCATGCACACTTTGGTTTCCTATGGTCCATACTTTGTGAAATAGATCAATTGAAAAACTTTTCCAATGAAACTCATTTCACAATCCCCAATCCTTATTATTAGTATAAGAATACCAAATTCTTGCCACTTTTAGAATATGTCAGATTCTAACATTTTATGCAATGATTCTTTCGTAATGTCATAGCACAAAAGTCACCAAGACCCAACTAATGAAATTACAAGGTATTCTATCGGAAATTGTTACAAGACAATTCCATAGACGTGAAGTCTCACATTCAAAGTACATTCCTTTGAACATCCTTCTCGCGTAAAAGTTTCTAATCTAGACATATTTCTTAAATATCCAACTCCCATTAATGGAAACATTTCCATATTTGCCATATGACAACTCATTCTTAATAGAATCTTATCTATTCATAATAATGTCAATATAGTCCATCCAGTACTATACTTCCAACTACTCACAAGCGACAAATCCTCAGTGAACCTCAAATCGTCCTTTGATAGTTGTTTAATTATTTTAGTCAAAATCGATTCTAGTCCCCTTTTTCCCTCTTAATGCCCTAGGCATTTGGAAAATTTTAGAATGGTCAAATATTACAGCATATGCAATCGATCCTATACTCGAAGCGTATTGGACACGATGCGTAATGTTTCACATAAAGACATGATACTTTATCAGTATTTTGCCATAATATTTTGTTAGCCATGTTCTCACAATTCGAATTATGAAGAGGGATGCCGTAATCATAATCGAATTTTGAGAACGTGTTATGTATCCTTGACTAAATTTTATTAACATTTCTTGATCTAAGCTTTTAGATTTTGAAACGAAGTATAATACTCTCTCCCTTAATTATAGCAAAACAACTTTTCAACCCCTACAACTTTGCAAAGTTAATCTTTGTTTTCTATAATTAATATTGCTAACTCGCAATACTTGAAATAATAATCATGCTCTCACTAACACAATGATTATTTCCATACAAGCATAACACTTATGCTTCCACTAGCTTTGACATGTATTCAGAAAACACTTGAACTTCTAGAAAACAATGCTTATTGAATTCCTTAAGTTCATATTTCTAATACCTAATGCTTTGATAAGCCTTTATCTAAGCTTCTTAAAATCATACACCTTTGTCTTAGAAAGCTCACATGTGTTTCTAAACAACTTTAGAGCTTATGTTACTAAGTCCCAAATGTTCAGACTTATTGCCAAATCTCACAATTCGAACTATGAAGAGGGATGCCGTAATCATAATCGAATTTGAGAATACAATTATCACAATTGCTATCTTCTTAAAATCTCTCTTAGTGAAAGCATTTCCTCACAATCATTTTCATGAAGGAGGGAAACCTTATGACACTTAGATTTTATGATGTATGTGTTCCTATCCATGTGAATTTGTCAAAACGAAGGTTTGCGACAAATCCAAAACCATATGGACTGAACTTGTTCAATCTGGATTTCTTGCCTCATGGTAACACGAGTGCCCACCATGTCTTCCAAGTGGTTTAGCAACTCACCCTTAGATATCAATATACTTTCCATTGATCAAGGTGCTTTGTCTTTTTGCATTCAAATGAGAACTCATAGAACTCACATACATATTTAGCTTAATTGGAATGGCACAGAAACAAAATAATGTCAACACGATAGGTCGCCAACCTCAAGTCGTGTGCTAGTGATTAACTATCGGTTTATTCTTGATTTGTTCTTGAAACTTTTCAAGACAATTGAGACTCCCACTGACCTCTTGACATATATGATCCTCTTGTAAGGAACCTTTCCTAGACAAAACAAATATTCAAGAGTTAGTGTAGTTCTTATCAAGACAAAACACTTCACATAATTGGTCCTAGTTGGTCTTTGTCTTATCCAAGACAACACAACTTACCAATTTCAAATGTGCAAGAATAAGAAAACCTTTTCCAAACTCCACATTTGATGAGTGCTATAAACCTACTTAAGACTTGTCACTCAATAACTATAAGACTTGATATTGGAACGAAGTATGCTTGACTTCTTGATTTTAACCATTTCTACAATTCTCGATTCCTCTTCTTAGACATACAAATGCACTAAGACTCACTTCGAGGATCAATTGAGATATGGTTCTTAATCATTAAGACTTATCATAAAACACAATAAAAGGTACTATCCCTTCTTCTTAGAATAGAGAAACTTTTATCTTTCTGCCTACTTGATTCTTCTTATTCGTTCTGCTATTGATTGAAACTCTTTCAATTAACTCAGAATTATACTTAATCTTATAAGTATAACCATATTTACTAAACTTTAGTAAATCATGACAAATATCTTTATCACTCTTGTGGTGGACTTGATCTCCTAGTCCTTCTCTTGACACTTTGTCAAAGAATTAGTCTAATTTCCAAATATGAAGTTTCTCATTCATCATGCAACCAAGTTGCATGACTCCAAGTTTCTGTCCAACTGAAACTTAGGCGATGAGAATCTTCCCTTATTTGGCAAATTCTCGACATTTCCACAAATAACATAATTAAGAATCAAATCCATTATTGCTAACAATAGAAACAATCAAACATCAATTTTTCATACACACCATTGCAAGGATAAATAAATAAGACAAAATCAAAATTTATTTTATTGCGGAAAAATTTATGCTTACAATGCAATTCAACTGAAAAACTATGCTATTACATATTTCTTATCAATCTATCCTAACTCTAGAGTAGCAGCTCAAAAATCTGATATTCGAATCCATGCGATCGAAATCCATTTCTTCATGATCAGATTCAGCACGCTTCTTCCTTAAGCTTCCTCTCTTTTCTTCGATCCTGCAAAACGTCAAAATGTAATCTTATCACATTACATATTAAGAATCAAAGAATAGGAACATATAGAGTTAGTTAATGGGTTTTACCTGAAGTAGAGCCATACGTTGACTCTCCCATCTCTTAGATCTCTCAGGTAAATAGGGCAACTTCGTCTCCAATGCCCATTCTCTTGACAATAGAAGCAAATGGACTCTTTTGGAATGACACAATGAACTATCTCAGAATTTACCTTTTTCTGGATTCCCAATGTCACCATTTTCAATGTCCATTGAAGTTTGGGAGTTTGATTCACCAGACAAATTTGCTTGATCAGCACGCCAAATCATTGCTGATTCAACAGCTATAAGCAAATAGGTTAAATCAATGAGGGTCACGTCATGGTCCATCATATAGTACTCTCTAACGAACTCACTATATAATTCAGGAAGCGACTGAAGAACCCAATCAACAGCCAACTCACTTGAAATCTCGACACCCAACATCTTTAACTTGTCAATGTGTGACTTTATCTCCAAGACGTGTGCACACACAGGTTTCCCATCTTCGTGTTTACTTGCCAATAGGGCTTGAGTGAGCTTGAACTTTTCAAGCCTTTGAACTTGTGGGTTAGGGAGAATAATTGGAGGAGGTGGAGGAAGTAAAGCATGACTCTCATTTCCTTGATCGTATCGTGGAACGTCATCTTCATTTGGAAAGCTTGTTCCAAGGGACTTGGGAAGACCATTGTAAGATTTAGACATCTACAAAACGGGAGAAAATTCAAGTTAGGTTGATTGAGTCCTTAATAAAACACCCAAATGAGTTATTAAGGCTAGGATCCAACACAACACTCTACAACCTAGAAGAGGGATGCCGAAATCTAGTTGCAGAATATTTGAAGGTAGGTAAATGATGATTTACCAATTTCCACCATGAAAAACAAAAAAGATGTTTAAGTTTTAAATGAATTGAAACTCCTAGATCTTTTGAGATTCATTGAACTTTTCAATGGCATGTTTAATCTCGATTATGCCCTTCAAATTTGCGACTGGGATGCCGATGATCACAAACAAGGTGTGAATAACCATACGAATCTACGTGATGCACTCAATGCTACTATCACCTAATCAATGTGCCGGTTAACCACACACGCTCCATTGATCTATGATAAACATCGAGCCACCCTTCACAACCAATGTCAACCCCAAATTAGTGTGCCGGTTAACCACGCACGCTCCACTAACGTTTGGCAAGGGTGTGAAGTGTAATTCCATGGATTAGCATACAATTTCACATTTTGCCTAAAGTAACTATGATTTGGGAATTTGTAAAAGCATTTAGTTACTTTGTACTTCATTATACTTATAATGGAAGGTTTCGTCCTATCCTACCCGTTTGGCTAACAACCCTCCACCAGTCAAGAGTGCGGTGGGTAAGAGTGGATACCCATTCAATCGCCATTTTATAGGCAATTTCGTTAAACACCCCTTATAGACCAGCTTCGTGAATGAGGCCTACTAACGGTAAGACTAACTGTTTACTCATACATATATAATATTAGACTTTTAATGTTATATATAGTATAGGGTGTATTTTACACTTTTAAAATACTAGGTGATCTAATTTAATAAATTATACTTTTAATTTAATTAAATGTAAACCAAAACTTTATGGGTTTATTAAATCTCTTTTAATTATACACCTTAATTAATTAATAAAACCATAAGGGTGTAATTTGAACTTTTTAAAAATTAGGGTTTTAGAATTTAACATTTTAAAATTAAACTTTTAATCAAAATTTAAATTCCAAAACTTGAGGGCAAGTTTTGAAACTTTTCAAAACAATTAGGTTTAATCAAAATTTTCGAAAAATTAAAACCTTTTAATCTTGAATATTAAAATTTGATTTAATAATTATCCAAAATTAAACAATTAATTTGAATTATTAAATCTTGGAGGATATCTATTAAATTAAACAATTAATTTAACCTAATCCCTTAAATCCCCTAAAATTCGAAATTATGGGATGAGATAATTCAAAATCTTTAATTACCAAATTTAAACACTTAAAAGATAATTACAAGATATGGCATTATCCAAATCCCTAAAAATTAGGATCTAATCTTGGGAAGGAGGCCAATTTCGAAATCCTAGGGTTGGATAACCCTAGAATTCGAAATCTTGGAGGCTAAGGAAAGGATTTGGAAAACCCTAACCAAATTTCGAAATTTAGGGTTTATGAACCCTAATTTCGAAAATCATGCCTTTAGGGTTTATTGGATATAAACCCTAATATGTCAAATTCATACTTTTGTATAGAATCTAATTGAAAACAAAAACCAATGGCTCTGATACCACTGATGGGTTTTATACAAACAATCATATGTGTGCATGCAACCCTAGAGTTGGATCTATGTTATCACTATTAGTTATACAACATTATGAACACATAAGGAAACCTAACATGCTCCTAGTAATTTCGAAATTCACATAGGAGAATAGAATACATACCTTTTTGTTGTTATATAGTAATAACAACAAATTCCTTGAGTTTCCTTAGCTCTTGAAAGTAAGTACCACAATTGTAGTACCTCTAATGGCTCACAAACACACTTTGAGTGAGAGGATGAATATGAGAGAGAGGAGGAAGGGTACTAGGCTCCAAAATTCGGCCCTAGTAGGGTTTTCCCAAGGAGTGGTCGAATTCTAGTGCCTTAGGGTGCTATTTATACTTGAGGCTAGCTAGGGTTTCAAGGTGGAAACCTTAATCCCTTAGCTTAGGGCCTAAGCAAGTCCATGGACTCCTTTCCTTAAGCCCTTGGACGAAAACTCCTAGATCCTTCTAGGATTTTCGTTCAAGCCTTAATAAATGTGATCCAATAGCCCAAAGTCTCAACTATCAAATAATTACAAAACAACCCCTGTACTTTTAATTAATTCCTTTAATCCCGAAATTAATTCCTAATTAATTTCTGATTAAATACTAATTAATAATATGATTCCAAATTATTATATTAATCATATAATATAATAAATAAATCATATTTATGCCCTAATTAACCTCTCTCCTCAAATGTCATCTTGTCTAGTCACCCGTGTGAAGGCAACCCAAAAGGACCATGCTCACAATCGGGTCAAGTACATACCTAACAGCTACACGGAAGCCATGGTAGGCCCTGAGGCTGCTAAATGGAAAGAGGCTATGGACAGCGAGATACAGTCCATGTATGACAATCAAGTTTGGAACTTGGTTGACAATGTACCAGGTCGTAAGACAGTCGGGTGCAAATGGATCTTCAAGAAGAAGACCGACATGGATGGTAATGTACACACTTATAAGGAGCGACTGGTTGCAAATGGCTTTTCTCAAACTCCGGGAGTTGATTATGATGATAGCTTTTCACCAGTAGCGAAGATTAAGTCTATTAGGGTTATGCTAGCCATTGCTGCATTTCATGATTATGAAATATGGCAAATGGATGTCAAAACCGCTTTCCTTAATGGAAAGTTGGCTGAGGATGTTTACATGAGTCATCCAGAGGGTTTTGTCAGCGCAGAGTACCCTAATAGAGTGTGTAAGCTTGATAAATCCATCTATGGATTGAAACAAGCACCTCGCAGATGGAATCTTTGTTTCGATGAGAAAGTCAAAGAGTTTGGTTTTTCGAGGAGTGAAAATGAACCTTGTGTATATGTCAAGGCTAGTGGGAGTATAGTTAGCTTTTTGGTATTGTATGCGGATGACATACTATTCATAGGAAATGACATCCCAACTCTGCAGGAAGTGAAGTCTTGGCTTGGGAAGTGTTTCGCTATGAAGGACCTTGGTGAAACTACCTATATCCTAGGGATAAGGATTTTGAGAGACAGGAGTAAGCGACTAATTGGACTTAGTCAGATTATCTACTTGGATAAGGTGTTGAATAGGTTCAGCATGCAGAATTCCAAGAAAGGAGAGTTACCGATCCAGAGTAACGCCAGATTGAGTAAGACTCGGCGCCCGAGTATAGAGGCTGAGATAGCTGAGATGAGTGGAGTATCGTATGCTTCCGCTGTAGGCTCGATCATGTATGTTATGACTTGTACTCGTCCTGATGTGGCCTTTGCGTTGAGCATGGTTAGCAGATATCAGGGGAACCCTAGCAAGGCTCATTGGACTGCGGTAGAGAACATTCTCAAGTACCTGCGGAGGACTAAGGACTGGGTCCTTACCCTTGGTGGGAGTGATGACTTGAGAGTAGTAGGGTATAGTGATGCTAGCTTCCAGACTGATAGGGATAATTTCCGTTCTCAGTCAGGCTGGGTCTTTACCTTAAACGGAGGAGCAATTACTTGGAAAAGTTCCAAGCAAGAGACAGTGGCTGATTCAACTTGCGAATCAGAGTATATAGTAGCAAGCGAGGCAGCAAAGGAGTTGATATGGCTAAAGAACTTCATTGGAGACCTTGGAGTTGTACCAGCTATAAAGAAGCCTATGGAGATTTTCTGTGATAGTGAAAGTGCAGTTGCCTTAGCGAAGGAACCAAGGGATCACGGGAGATCCAGACACATCGACAAAAAATATCATTTCATTAGACATCGAATAGAAGAATGACTCCTCGTGGCAAAGAGGGTATCATCAGATGAGAACCCAACAGATCCCCTCACGAAGGGACTGGGTAGGGTTATGCATCTTCAGCATGTGAGGCGCATAGGGCTAAAAGATGATATTAGTTTTAGAAATTAGATAGCTTTGAAATTTGTGAAGTGTAATTGACATTTGATGATAAATAAAAGTTGCTTATTTATAAGTAAAGTGTTGCTATCTTCTGTCAATTGTTTACTATCATTTTATTTTGCATGTTTTGACTTCCAGAATAATTATGTTATGGTATATCATATTATTCAAATTATCCACAGTCGGTCATATGTTGGAAGTAGATATGAATCAAGACTGTCATGAAGCTGGATTGTAGATGTCTAACGTGTTGGACATAGCAAGTGTTGCTACTACATTCATGAGTGCTCATAAGTTCTGAGTATTGGATTCAACCCACACTCACTTGTATCACTTCATGGAATTTATCTCGAGTGATCGTGAGACGGTAATATCATGTAAGTCTTCAAACCTAGAGATATGAGTTGTTAACTATGAGTTGGTTATACATTGATTGCACGAAAACGCAATGGTAACTCGATGTTATAAAACGTGTCTTTGTGTATAATTCAACAAGTAGTAGAACAAGCATATGAGTCGAAGTTTATCTGTTCCTTCTTGGATTAGAAGCGATATCTGGACCCCTCGATGATTTTGTTGTGACCTATGTACCGGGCCCGGTCAGAACTAAATTGATGTGTTCGATTAAGTTCTATGTCAAACAAATCGGAAATCGGGAAACAAACAGCTGGACAATAAGTACACCATTGTTCCATGTATTTGTCCGGCTGGTATCTAGAACAGAGAATTATATGATCACTTATCTTAAATGGCATATCATCACCATCTCAGTTCCGCGAGACTTTGAAAAATCTATGATTGCTGATCGGTTCCTGAAGTCATTCTTGCAGATATAGTTATTAGACTTATCCAAGTGGGAGACCGTTGGATTAGGTGTCTAAGTTCATAACTATTTATGGAATGTACTTGACCCGATTGGCATGGTCCATTTGGGTTGCATGGCATTGCAACACTTGGATAGACAAAATGAGAGAAATGACACTTAAGGTTTATTAATATATTATAAGTTCTAATATATTAATAATATTATTAATTTAGTATTGATCAAGAATTAATTTAGAATTAATTTGGTGATCAAAAGGAGACTAATTAAATATACGGGGTTGATTGTGTAAATCATCCATTCTTTTATAATGGGCTAATGATGAATTGAGCTAAAACCCATAGAGTGCTCCGTGGATAGTCTATGGAGGTTATAAACCCATGGATCATGGAATATGAAAAGCCATGTCAATTAGGATTTACATGTTGTAACCCTACTCGTGACACAACTATAAAAGGACCCCATGGGCTAACAAAATCGGTACTATGTGTAGAACAAGAGGGCTAGCCGATTTTGCGTGATAGTGTACATCTATCAAAGTTATTCCAAGAGTTGTGGTGTTGTGTGAAACATTTGAGGCATCGCATTTGAGGTGCCAGGCTCACAAGGTTCTCAAGGAATCCAAGCAATAAGAAATGTATGTTATAGCACCTGGTTCCTGGTATGTATTTCAATTAAGTAATTTTGCATTTTTGGCCTTGGACTCGACGAGTTGAAGGCCCAACTCGCCGAGTAGAAGCGAGATGAGGCGCGGGATTTAAGTGATGGACTCGTCGAGTCGGGTCCCGGACTCGACGAGTAGGCTCTGACTGGACAAAACCCTAATCTGAGGGTTTGCACCCTATTTAAACAACCTTATATAGCCTCCCTCGCCCCTTTATGCTCCCAGAAACCCTCCATAGCAAACCATAGCCGAGTGTGTGAAGATCTTAAGGCATTTGTGGTGATTTTGGTGGTTTTGTTCACAAGGAAGAAGGAAGAGCATAGAAGGATCAAGAGAAAACTGAAGGATTCGAGTTTGGTTCATCATTTGCAGTCTTTGAGAGGTATAAAGTCTGTACCTTGCTCTTTCATGTGATAGATCCCTTTTTGGGGAGATTTAGGGCTTTTTAAGCCATATGAGGTAGCCAACCATGATTGCAAACATGGTTGGGGGTCAAGACTTCGGATCTAAGTCTTGGGAGGGGTCACAAGGCAGATTTGGGTTGCTTTTACACCCAAGGAAGGCCCCATCCAACACTAGATCCATTTTAGAGCCTTTTTGGCTCAAAAGTCCCATGCATGCACGTAAAGTTCATAACTTTACGTGCTAGATCGAGCTTAGGGGCTTGGATCTATCATTTGGTCAAGTGTTGTACATCAGAAATCGAGGATTTAGGGTGTGGATGTTATCGACTCGGCGAGTCCGTTCTTGGGACTCGACGAGTCCAAGGCTTTGAGTCCCATATCTGTTGAGGGTCAAAAGAACTCAGATGGGTGTTAGAAGGGTTGTAGCAGGACAGAAAGAGTGACCCAACGCATTGGACTTAATTGTAGACCTGGAGTTCATGGGACTCGACGAGTGCTAGAACAGACTCGGCGAGTCCAAGGCAATCTCCTTATGTTTGAAGATGAACTCGAGGAGTTGTTCATACAACTCGGTGAGTGAAGGTCAGGACTTGTTCATCAGTTGAAGGTGAACTCGGCGAGTGTTCATCCGACTCGGCGAGTCGGATGAAGGTTCATTGATGTTGTAAGGAAGGGGAACTCGTCGAGTCATTGCCAAACTCGACGAGTCGAGTCGTGGATAAGGTCGAGTAAAGGGAAGGGACTCGACGAGTTGACGGCCCAACTCGGCGAGTCGGGTCAACTAGAAGTTGACTTTGACTTGGACTTGGTTAGGAGTAAAATGGTTATTTTACCCTAAGAGTAGATATCGGCTTCTAACTGAGTGTTTTGTGGGGATTGAGCCGGAGGATTTCCGGAGTAGCAGCGGACAGAGGTTTCCCGCACAGATTATCAGCAGCTACTCGTACAAGGTGAGTTAGCTTTCAGTAGGGGTGGGTCTAAGGCCACAATGCCGGCCCACCAAAGAGGGATATTTAGAAGATGATTGTCTTTGTGATAAATATCTTGGTCTGGTTACGTGCTTTGGTCATGAGCTTTATCTGTATGATATGTTACGTGTATAATAGGGATTAGTTTCCATATAGCAGTCCTTAGGACCGAAAGGGTAGGTCAGTACCCCGATATGCCTGACTTTATGCTTATATCTTGTTGTTGTATACTAGTAGTAGGGGGTGGAATAGTCCCCAGTTATCGGTTGAAAGATACCGATGACAGCTACCGGTTGAAAGATACCGATGATGATTACCGGTTGAAAGATACCGGCGATGATTACCGGTTGAAAGATACCGATGACAGCTACCGGTTGAAAGATACCGATGATGATTACCGGTTGAAAGATACCGACGATGATTACCGGTTGAAAGATACCGATGATATTGTATGGTATGTGGTATGATGGGGGAACTCACTAAGCTTTGTGCTTACGGTTTCGGTTTTGGTTTCAGGTACCTCTTCGTCTAAGGGGAAGGAGTCGGCGGCGTAGCATCGCATCACACACACACATGATTTCCGCATGGAGTTTTCTGGGACTGTACTCTGATATGTTATTATTTTATGACTTGGGTTTTCAGACATGATGCATGGTTTTATGAGATGATGTGTTTTCACAGTATTTTCTTACGAATGTTTTTATGAGTCAATTAATTAAAAGAAATTTTTGGACTTGAAAATTGGGATGTTACAAGTTGGTATTAGAGCCCTGGTTTGAGGGATTCGAACACACCCTCGGGAGTGTCTGGACTCAAACCGAGGGATTTAAAAGATTTTTACAAAGAAAATGGTTTTCTAAAACCTGATTCAAAGGGTTTTGAGAAAGAACAAGGTGTGTGATGCGTACAACCAGCCGAGCTCAAGTAAGTTTTCCCCAAGATACCCATACTGGATATGTTATGCTATATGGTTTTGATTCAGAAAATTGCATGCTAGAATAGGACTAAGGATCTAGGAGGATGGTTTGTGTGCCTGATATATGATTCTGAGAATTACATGCTAGTTAGGGCTAAGGGTCTAGGAGGATGCCTTATATGCCTGTTGTATGAGCTGTATGCTAGGACTGTTTAGTCAGCAGTAGGATGACCCGTATAGGTTATGCCTGATTTGGTTACCCAATGCACGAATGCTGCTTGCTTTGTTCTATGGGGGTTCTGGCCATATTCAACTAGCTAAGGAACGGATATGTAGCAGTATTCGCAAGTTAGTTAGGGGGAAGTGGTGGGGACTCCTAGTGCAGCTGATGGCGGAGGGTAGGTCGGAGAGAGTGCCCCAGGAAAGCCTAGGATGAGACTAGATGGAAAGGGATATTGGTTAAGGGACCTGGTAAAGTCGGGACAGTCCTTGAGGAAAGTACGGATAGATGTGGAAGGTAGTATGGGCCCGTACTACTGGAAGCAGAGGATCCGTACTCAATCAAGGAAGGTTAAGACAGAACCGGGAAACTTGGAGAGTTTGTTAGACCTCTCGAGAGTATGTATGATCCTGACAATTATGCGTGTATTTTTCAGCATACTGACCACGCGACATGGAGCAGGAGGTTCCGGATCAGGATCAGGATCAGGCTCGGGTGCAGGATCCGAGCAGGTTGATGACGGGCTGCGCGAGTTCATCGCATCTGAGATCACGAGAGGCATTCTTGAGTCGACCCCGGTCATTTTCGGGTCGATCAAGGAAGGGATTGTGGAGCTGATGGAGGATCGCTTCCGGGCATTCAGGAGTGATATGGCGTCTAGCCAGACGAGTACGCGCACACTGTCCTTTAAGGACTTCCGAGGGAGCGGTGCGCCGGATTTCCATGGGGCGAAGGACCCCATTGCTCCCAGACGATGGATTGCAGACATTGAGTCTGCACAGTTGACTAGCTTCTGCCCCGAGGGGTCGAAAGTGAGTTATGCAGCAGGATGATTGAGAGACAGGGCCAGAGATTGGTGGGAGTCGGTTGGTAACTCTCTGGGAGCCTCGGCTGTTGAGGCTATAACATGGCCGAATTTTGTGACCCGGTTCAGGGCGGAGTTTGCACCAGCTGTGGAACTTCAGCAGCTGGCCAGGGAGTTCTTGGACATGAGACAGACTACGGAGACTGTGGCGGAAATCACCGCCAAGCTCCGGGAGAGGGCATTGCTGGTGCCCCAGTATGCGGGTGATGAGGACATGAGGAGGACCCACTACCATGATATGTTACGAGCTGACATCCGGGAGCATGTCAGTTTCTCAGCTTGCCCTACCCTGGATTCCATGATTTCCAGGGCTAGGGAGAGGGAGATTGATCTGGAGCACATCCGGAAGAGGAAGGTAGCAGAGGGGCTGACGACGGGGGCTTCGGGGAAGAAGCCCAAGGGATCCGATGGTAGGCCGAAAGGCCAGTCAGGGCGGGACCGATGTGGGAAATGCGGTCGGTCACACGAGGGAGCTTGTCGCACTGGGCCGGGTTCAAGCTGCTATAAGTGTGGCAAGGTTGGGCATTTGGCAGAGATTGCACTGCCCCTGCTCCTGCGATTCAGATATCAGACCTGATTTGCTTTCATTGCAATCAGAAGGGCCATAAAAAGGCCAGTTGCCCTAGATTGATAGCAGCAGCGGCGCCGACAGTGGCGCCGACTCCAGCGACAACACGGGTTGTGGATGGCCAGAAGGCCAAGTTGGAGGCTCCAGTGGTTCGGAGCCGAGCATTTCAGTTGACAGCCGAGGAGGCACGCATTGCACCCGATGTGGTGACGGGTATGACTTCTTGTTTATGCTTTTATGATATGCTGCTGTGATTTTGATATGTTATGTATGTGCTCTTTTTAGGATCGTTCCATGTGAACGGTATCCCAGTTCAGGTATTGTTTGATTCGGGTGCTACCCGATCGTTTGTCCCTCTTGCGCTTAGCAAGAAGTTTCCGGAGTCTTCAGGCATGTTGGATTGCCCTCTAGTGGTCGAGATTGCGGACGACCGGTCGGTACGGGCGTCAGAGGTCTACCGGGATTGTGTTTTGAGGCTGTTCGAGGAACGTTACCTGGTGGACTTGGTTCCCATACCTTTGCGGGGGAACAAGGTTATTATTAGTATGGATTGGCTGAGCCCCAATGGGGCAGTGATTGACTGCGCGCAACAGTCAGTACGGATTAGGACCCCTAGTGGGGGAGAGCTGGTGGTTCAGGGCGAAAGGTCATAGTGAGGACCAGCTTTATGTTCGGCAGCGAGGGCTAGGCGCTACCTCCAGCAGGGTTGCGCAGGTTATGTCGCCTATGTTATGGATACCCGGGAGGCAGGTAGGGCGACGGTGGGCGATGTGCCCGTGGTACGAGAGTTTGCGGACGTATTCCCTGAGGAGTTGGCTGGGATACCTCCGGAGCGACAGGTGGAGTTCAGGATCGACCTAGTCCCTGGTGCGGCTCCGATAGCCAAGGCACCGTATCGGTTGGCTCCTCCTGAGATGCAGGAGTTGTCTACACAGCTGCAGGAGCTGTTAGACAAGGGATTCATTAGACCGAGTAGTTCTCCCTGGGGAGCCCCGATTCTGTTTGTGAAGAAGAAGGACAGGTCGCATCGGATGTGTATAGATTATAGGGAGCTGAATAAGGTAACGGTGAAGAACCGTTACCCACTCCCGAGGATTGATGACCTCTTTCACCAACTGCAGGGAGCATCTTGGTTCTCCAAGATTGATTTGCGATCAGGGTATCATGAGATGAGGGTCGGAGGGGAGGATGTACAGAAGACTGCGTTTCGGACGCGCTATGGCCATTATGAGTTTATGGTGATGCCTTTCGGGCTCACCAATGCTCCTGTCGCATTCATGGACCTCATGAACCGCGTGTGTAGACCGATGTTAGACTGGTCTGTGATAGTGTTTATTGATGATATCTTGGTTTACTCCAAGACGCGAGAGCAGCATGAGGAGCATCTGCGAGAGGTTCTGGAGACTTTGAGAAGGGAGAGCTTGTATGCCAAGTTCTCCAAGTGTGAGTTCTGGTTGCGCGAGGTGCAGTTTCTCGGGCACCTTGTCAACCAGAACGGGATATCATTGGACCCGGCCAAGGTTGAGGCCGTGATGAGGTGGGAGGTTCCGAGGTCTCCATCTGAGATTCGGAGCTTTCTGGGATTGGCAGGCTACTATTGGAGATTCATTCAGGAGTTCTCCAAGATAGCCGTGCCCCTGACCAGGCTGACGAGGAAAGCCGTGGTCTTTCGTTGGGGGCCTGAGCAGCAGGCTGCATTCGAGACATTGAGGCAGAGATTGTGCGAGGCGCCAATCTTAGCCCTGCCAGAGGGCATGGAGGATTTCGTCGTGTACTGTGATGCGTCCATCTCAGGTTTGGGCGCAGTATTGATGCAGAGAGGGCATGTCATTGCTTACGCTTCAAGGCAGCTGAAGCCTCACGAGGCGAACTACCCGACACATGATTTGGAGCTGGGGGTTGTGGTGTTCGCCCTCAAGATTTGGCGTCATTACCTCTATGGTGTTCGTTGTACCATCTACACGGACCATAAGAGCCTGAGGTATCTCATGGACCAGCCAAATCTAAACATGAGGCAGCGTCGGTGGTTGGACGTGGTGAAGGATTACGATTGCGAGATCCTTTACCACCCGGGGAAGGCCAATGTGGTGGCCGGCGCGCTTAGCCGCAAGGCAGCGCCGATCAGAGATATCTGTCTGAGGATGACAGTGGTGACTCCGCTGTTGGAGCAGATTCGGGAGGCCCAGCAGGAGGCCATGAAGGAGGAACATCGGAAGAGCGAGCGGATTGTGGGACAAGTTTCCTCCTTCGACTATGATAGCCGAGGGTTATTGACTCTTCACCGTAGGGTGTGGGTCCCTTATCATGGAGGCGTGGGCCAGATCCTGATGGAGGAGGCACACAAATCTAGATTTTCTATCCATCCCGGAGCAACGAAGATGTATATAGATCTTCGTCATGATTATTGGTGGCCCTGCATGAAGCGGGACGTAGCATGGTATGTGGAGCGATGCTTGACCTGCAGAAAGGTCAAGGCCGAGCACCAGAGGCCACACGGCAAGATGCAGCTGTTAGATATTCCCTTGTGGAAATGGGAAGACATTACGATGGATTTTATCACAAAGCTCCCCAGGACCGCGCGGGGAGTGGATTTGATTTGGGTCATCGTCGATCGATTGACCAAGAGCGCCCATTTTATCCCGATTCAGGAAAGTATTTCGGCCGAAAGGTTGGCCGATATCTATATCAGGGAGGTAGTGGCGCGGCACGGGGTGCCAGTATCGGTGATTTCAGATAGGGATGTGCGGTTCACTTCCAGGTTTTGGAAGAAGTTTCATGACGAACTGGGTACTCGTCTGCATTTTAGCATCGCCTTTCACCCGCAGACGGATGGTCAAAGCGAGCGGACCATCCAGACATTAGAGGATATGCTGCGGGCATGTGTTTTAGACTTCGGAGGTAGCTGAGATACCTACCTTCCATTGGCTGAGTTCTCGTATAATAATAGCTATTATGCAAGTATTGACCGTCCTCCCTTCGAGATGTTATACGGGAGGAAGTGCAGAACCCTGATATGTTGGGGTGAGGTTGGCCAGAGGGTCATGGGGAGCACCAAAGTGGTGCTCAAGACGACAGAGAGGATTCAGCAGGTTCGGAGCAGACTTCAGACTGCTCAGAGTCGGCAGAAAAGTTATGCCGACAAGCGCCGATCGGACCTGGAGTTTCAGGTCGAGGATATGGTTCTCCTGAAGGTGTCGCCATGGAAGGGCGTCATCCGATTCAGGAAACGGGGCAAGTTGGGTCCCAGGTATATTGGACCCTTCAGGGTTATAGCCCGGGTGGGCAAGGTGGCATATAGGTTGGATCTGCCAGCCGAACTCAGTCAGATTCATAGCACTTTTCATGTCTCCCAGCTACGGAAATGTTTGGTGGACGACTCGGCAATGGTACCATTAGAGGATATTCAGGTCGATGACATCCTGAATTACATTGAGCGGCCTGTAGCGATTCTCGACCGGAAGTCGAAAGATCTGAGGAACAAGAGGGTAGAGCTCGTGAAGGTGCAATGGCAGCACCGGAAGGGCTCGGAATGGACTTGGGAGCCGGTGGATGAGATGATGGAGCATTACCCAGAGCTACTCCAGGATCGAGCAGCAGACTTCGAGGACGAAGTCTAAAATAAGTGGGGGAGATTTGTAGCACCTGGTTCCTGGTATGTATTTCAATTAAGTAATTTTGCATTTTTGGCCTTGGACTCGGCGAGTTGAAGGCCCAACTCGCCGAGTAGAAGCGGGATGAGGCGCGGGATTTAAGTGATGGACTCGTCGAGTCGGGTCCCCGACTCGACGAGTAGGCTCTGACTGGACAAAACCCTAATCTGAGGGTTTGCACCCTATTTAAACAACCTTATACAGCCTCCCTCGCCCCTTTATACTCCCAGAAACCCTCCATAGCAAACCCTAGCCGAGTGTGTGAAGATCTTAAGGCATTTGTGGTGATTTTGGTGGTTTTGTTCACAAGGAAGAAGGAAGAGCATAGAAGGATCAAGAGAAAACTGAAGGATTCGAGTTTGGTTCATCATTTGCAGTCTTTGAGAGGTATAAAGTCTGTACCTTGCTCTTTCATGTGATAGATCCCTTTTTGGGGAGATTTAGGACTTTTTAAGCCATATGAGGTAGCCAACCATGATTGCAAACATGGTTGGGGGTCAAGACTTCGGATCTAAGTCTTGGGAGGGGTCACAAGGCAGATTTGGGTTGCTTTTGCACCCAAGGAAGGCCCCATCCAACACTAGATCCATTTTAGAGCCTTTTTGGCTCAAAAGTCCCATGCATGCACGTAAAGTTCGTAACTTTACATGCTAGATCGAGCTTAGGGGCTTGGATATATCATTTGGTCAAGTATTGTACATCAGAAATCGAGGATTTAGGGTGTTAATGTTATCGACTCGACGAGTCCGTTCTTGGGACTCGACGAGTCCAAGGCTTTGAGTCCCATATCTGTTGAGGGTCAAAAGAACACAGATGGGTGTTAGAAGGGTTGTAGCAGGACAGAAAGAGTGACCCAATGCATTGGACTTAATTGTAGACCTGAAGTTCATGGGACTCGACGAGTGCTAGAACAGACTCGGCGAGTCCAAGGCAATCTCCTTATGTTTAAAGATGAACTCGACGAGTTGTTCATACAACTCGGTGAGTCAAGGTCAGGACTTGTTCATCAGTTGAAGGTGAACTCGGCGAGTGTTCATCCGACTCAGCGAGTCGGATGAAGGTTGATTGATGTTGTAAGGAAGGGGAACTCGTCGAGTCATTGCCAAACTCGACGAGTCGAGTTGTGGATAAGGTCGAGTAAAGGGAAGGGACTCGACGAGTTGACGGCCCAACTCGGCGAGTCGGGTCAACTGGAAGTTGACTTTGACTTGGACTTGGTTAGGGGTAAAATGGTCATTTTACCCTAAGAGTAGATATCAGTTTCTAACTGAGTGTTTTGTGGGGATTGTAGCCGGAGGATTTCCGGAGTAGCAGCGGACAAAGGTTTCCCGCACAGATTATCAACAGCTACTCGTACGAGGTGAGTTACCTTTCAGTAGGGGTGGGTCTAAGGCCACAATGTCGGCCCACCAAAGAGGGATATTTAGAAGATGATTGTCTTTATGATAAATATCTTGGTCTGGTTACGTGCTTTGGTCATGAGCTTTATCTGTATGATATGTTATGTAACGCCCGGGTTTCGGGGCTAAGCATTTTTAAACGATGTAATAGTCTAGGTCAACTATTGTAACTCTTTTGATGTAATAAAAATGAAATATTTGAGTATTTTGTGAATTTATGTGCTTATTATTTAATTATAAATGTATAATTAATAAAGAATAAAAATAAGCGTCAAAATTAAAATATGAGATAAGCCCGATATCTTTACATAAAGTTGTAGTGGTCAAAACAAGGATTCCGGAGATATAAAGAACGCCGAAATCCGAGTTATAACGAAGAAGTTATGACCCGACGAAGTTTCACGACGGAACCGGCACGATACCGGGAAGCGTGAATAGTGAATTTATGATAAAGCGAGTTTTTAGCCGACACGACCTAAACGAGAATCGAATAGCTCTTTAATTGTGGCGTAACAATAAAAAGACAGACGAAAACGGACGTCGGATGAAGAAGTTATGAATTTTTAACGGACCAATCCTGTCTCGGCCTGTTAAAAATATAACTTTTAAAATAAATTCAAAATGAGCCAACGGAGTCTAAACAAAAGTTGTAGATTACGTTCCCGCCTTCGCGTGGATATAAATAACGTCAAAAACGGAGCTCGTATGCGAGAGTTATGATTTTTCTAAGACGGGAGGCTGATACGCGGTATTGGGTGACATGGCACCACCAGAAATTGGACATGTGGCACCACCAGAAATTGGACACATGGCACCACCAGAAATTGGACATGTGACACCACCAGAATTTGGACAAGTGGCACCACCAGAAGGCCACCACATGCCCCAACTCACTATAAATAGAAGTGTCGGGTTCTCTCATTTCTTACACCTTTCCTCTTCCACTTTCTCTCTCTAAACTCTCTCTCTAAGCTCCCTTAAGCCCCTAAAGTCTAGGTAAACCCCCTAGCACCCGAAGGAAGTCCCGAGGCTCCCGGAGTCCCGAGAAAAGAACCTTTCGGCTCGTAAACGCTGCTCCAGCGAAGTCCGGTTTTGAGAAAAACCCGTTGTAAGTAAGGTACGCCTACGAAATTTTTAATATAACTTTTAAATAATTATAGTAATGTTATTAGGTCCTTAAAATAATTATTTGGGCTATTATTATTTATATATTGGGTGTTATTTAACGCTTGTATAATAATAATAATAGCCAGACTATTAATTAGTCGCGGTTAACGTTAAAACTAAACTCTAGTGGTATTAATACTAGGTTTTGGTCAAGGAAAAATTGTTTTGAGATAACGAAGTGCTGTTCAAATACCGAGTCACCACCTAATCAGGTGAGTGCATAGTTACTTTCATCTTACACATAGATATGAAGTATTTTATATTAATTACGTGCTATGTGTGCATATTATCTGAATACTTGCTGCCTATGCTGATGAAAGATTTTTATACATGTTTTAAATAATTTAAACTGTATATGTATTTTATATCTACAAAAATGTTGGGGTAAAACATGGGTAGATGTAATAAGACAATGTGTGATAAAATGATGAGAGGCCTCGATGTTGTTGTTATTGATTCTGTCATCTAGCGGAGTATGGATGACGACCACGGACTCTTCTAGACAGTCCAGTGGAACGCTAGCAGACTCGCAACCTGTAGGTGTTTGTGAACGATGTGTTCACCGGTGTACTCCATCCCCCTCATGGTTGCCTTTAGGACATTTATTGCTGAGGAGACCCCTTGGCAGTAGTGTCCATCCCGATATTGATCCTTAGTCTAGGTCCCTTATGATAGGTGTTTTAGGGACGTAATGTGAGGATAACGGGAACGGGTAATCGGGTTATTGTTGATTGATGAAATTAATAAACTTATTTATTGTGGGTTGAAAACCCTATGTGCTCACCAGGCTCCCAAGCCTGACCCACTCAGTTTCTTGTATTACAGGTAGTGGCGCACGAGCATAGATATGATGTTTGGGATGAGAGATTATGAATAAATGTAGTAAGGCTATATTGTACTGTTTATGCTTTTGATCTGTATCGAACATGACATCCCGATGTTTTTTTAATGAAATACATTTCTACGGAAATGCTTTGATAAGTCTTTATCATAATTTTATTTTGGGAACAAATTCCGCAACACTTTTATTTAAAATGTTACTCTGATTTTCAAACAAGCATAAACAAAATCGGTCTTTTCTGGCCGTGAAAATGGGGATGTCACAGTTGGTATCAGAGCATTAGTTTAAGCGAACTAGGAATTTGTAGGATTTCTAGACTTAAACTTAGAATACTAAGCAATGATTGTGAGGTGTAAGCACTAGCTTATTTTAGGAATTGTGCCTAAAATGCTTTTATGTGCTAAATGATTTATGCCTTATATGCTGTTATTTGTTCGGATCTATGGTCTGTTGCCGACCGGATCTGGAAACCTTATGTGTTTAGGATTCTAAACGTACAACTACAATATTAGAACTAACATGTAAACGTTTCGGAGAGATAAGGATGATTTAAACGTCTATCCTGAATAAAGATCTAAATTCACCATATTCGGTGTATAGATCAAAATGGCAAGAACCCGCAGTGGAGCTGGAAACGCAAACGAAAACAGGAATCGACCACCTGTAATTGAGCAAATACCTGTTGTAGCTGCAGCACCTGAGCCAGTAACGATGGCTGGTGTACAATTGATGATTCAGGCGATGTTGGATAATCAGATGGAAGAAACTAGACGTCTGCTTCGACAAAATCGTGAAGAACTTTCAATCCAAGTTGAAGAGCCCGAAGTGAATGGAGGGCCATCGGAAGGTGAAAACTTCAGTGGTACCGTTGGTCAAGACAACCCACAAATTGTTAGACAAGGCAATCGTAATGGAGGAAATGATGGAAGAGGATGTAAATACAAGGATTTTATGGCGTCTAAGCCACCGTGTCTATCCGGAAGCCCGACGCCGGTGCAAATTATAGATTGGATCTCCGAAATGGAGACAATGTTTGAAAGTTGCGAATGCAGAAACAGGCAGAAGACCGCTCTTGCGATCCCGTTGTTGAAATCTGGCGTGTTGAGTTGGTGGAAGCTGTTAGCTGATTCTATGCCCAAGGGAGAAGCGAGTAAAATGTCTTGGGAAGATTTTGTGGAACAACTGAAACTACAATACTGCTCAGAGCAGGACCTACTGGAAATCAATAACGAGTTTCAGAATTTGAAGAAGGGAAAGATGAGCGTTGCTGAATACGCTGCAAGTTTCACGGAGAAAATGAAGCTTATCCCATACCTAGTTCCAACAGAACTCTCAAAGGTCAATAAGTTTGCCCTTGGACTACCAGCGGACTATGGTCCAATGGTTAAGCAAGCAACCACGTTGAAAGCCGCCATCTGGGCTGCCAAAAATGTTGAGACCCAGATCAGGGAGAAAGGTCTGGAAAGGTCAGAGGTTGGTGAGAAGAGGAAGTTTGACGGACCCTCGGGGTCTAGCAAAAAGGGTAAATTCTCAAAGTCTAGTTCGAAAGGAGGTGGAGGAGGCGAAGTAAAGTGGTGTGACAAGTGCAAGAAGAAGCACTCTGGGAAGTGTGACGGAGGGGTCACTTGTTTCAAATGTGGGAAGCCTGGGCACTATGCCAATGAATGCACATTCACTAAGAAGGTCTGTTATGAGTGCAACGAGGAGGGGCACATTTCGAGGGACTGCCCTAAGAAGAAGGAAGCAGGAAGACCCAACATTCCACCAAAGCCGAAGGCTAGAGCCTTCCAGATGACACTGGAAGCTGCTAAGGAAGAAGCTGACGTCGCTTCAGGTACCTTTCTCGTAAACAAATTGCCTGCCCAAATTTTATTTGATTCTGGAGCCAACTACTCCTTTATTTCGCATGAATTTGGTAGAAAGCTAGCTTTGCCTGTCGATAGACTAGATAATGCCTTATTAGTCGAAGTTGTTAGTGGCAAGTTTGTACCTGTTAGCCATCGTATGAAAAACATCTTAATTGATTTGAACGGGAATAAGTTTCACGAGGAATTATTGCCTATCGAACTTAACGGTTTCGACATCGTGTTGGGAATGGATTGGCTTAGCACCAATGATGCGGAAATACTGTGCAAAAAGAAGATCGTAAAAGTAAACCCGCCTGGGAAAGAGTCGTTTATGGTGTATGGGGACAAACGCAGGGTAAATTCTGGAATCATTTCTCTAATGAAAGCCAGAAAATGTTTGACCAAGGGATGTACATCATATTTAGCATTCGTGATCGATGCTAAGAAGGAAAAGAAGGTGATACAGAGCATTCCTGTCGTGTGTGATTATCCGGAAGTATTTCCCGAAGATCTTCCCGGATTACCGCCTGATCGACAAGTAGAATTCCGTATTGACTTGTTACCAGGAACGACACCAATAGCAAAAGCACCTTACCGATTAGCACCGACGGAGATGAAGGAGCTGATGATGCAACTTCAGGAGTTATTGGACAAAGGTTTCATTAGACCTAGTTCATCACCCTGGGGAGCTCCGGTGTTATTCGTGAAAAAGAAAGATGGAAGTATGAGAATGTGTATTGATTACAGAGAGCTGAACAAGGCAACAATAAAGAATAGATATCCGTTGCCAAGGATTGATGACCTGTTCGATCAACTGCAAGGTTCAAGTTATTTCTCAAAGATCGATCTTAGGTCAGGATATCATCAACTGAAGGTGAGAGATCAGGATATTGAGAAGACTGCGTTCAGAACGAGATATGGACACTACGAGTTCTTGGTTATGTCGTTTGGACTAACTAATGCTCCAGCAGCATTCATGGATCTGATGAACAGGGTTTGTAAACCATTCCTCGATAAATCCGTGATAGTGTTCATAGATGACATTCTCATCTACTCGAAAAGCCAAGAAGAGCATGGTAGACACTTGCGGGAAGTGTTAGAAGTCTTGAAGAAGGAGAAGCTGTATGCTAAATTCTCCAAATGTGATTTTTGGATTCGAGAAGTCCAATTCTTGGGTCACGTGGTCAACCAAGAAGGGATAATGGTCGATCCAGCAAAGATTGAAGCGGTAATGAAGTGGGAACAACCAAAAAGTCCCATGGAGATCCGAAGCTTTTTGGGATTAGCCGGATATTACCGAAGGTTTATCCAAGGATTTTCTTCAATCGCTAGTCCATTAACAGCGTTAACCCACAAAGGAGCTACCTATGCTTGGAGTGATAAGCATAAAGAAGCATTCGAGAAGCTAAAGAAGAAACTATGCGAGGCACCGATACTTTCTCTACCTAATGGAGTTGAAGACTTCGCCGTTTATAGCGATGCGTCTGGTGTTGGGTTGGGTTGTGTTTTGACCCAAAGAGAAAAGGTGATCGCATATGCGTCTCGACAGTTGAAGGAACATGAAAAGAACTACCCGACTCATGACTTGGAGTTGGCGGCGGTAGTTTTCGCTCTAAAAATATGGAGGCATTACCTCTATGGCACGAAGTGCAAACTTTTCACCGATCATAAGAGTCTCCAATATCTCTTTAATCAGAAAGAATTGAACATGAGGCAACGACGCTGGCTAGAATTACTCAAGGACTATGACTGTGAGATACTTTACCACCCCGGTAAAGCAAACGTTGTCGCTGATGCTCTCAGTCGAAAAGTCAACCTTGAAAGAAAAAGGCCAAGAGCGTTGAGAATAGAAATTGTCTCGACCATTGTGGAAAGTATCAGGGAAGCTCAAGAAGAAGCTTCAGAGAAGAGTGACCGAAAAGAAGAACGTTTGGGAAAAACATTAGTGTTCGGTACAAACAGTCAAAGACTAAAGGTATTCCAAGATCGGATTTGGGTACCTAAGGCTGGAGGAATAAGAGATCTTCTGATGGAAGAAGCTCACAAGACCATGTACTCGATTCATCCCGGTAGCACTAAAATGTATAGGGACCTAAAACCCTACTACTGGTGGCCGACGATGAAGCTCGACGTTGCGAAGTATGTGGCCGAGTGTGTAACTTGTGCAAGAGTTAAGGCACAACATCAGAAACCATATGGGAGTTTAGAACCCTTGCCTGTACCCATGGGTAAATGGGAAGACATCACCATGGATTTTGTGACTAAACTACCCAGGACGAAGAACGGTCACGACATGATTTGGGTGGTCGTGGATCGTTTCACAAAGAGTGCACACTTCATAGCTGCCAATGAAAGGTGGTCTATGGATAAGCTTGCAAATGCTTACGTGAAGGAAATTGTGAGACTTCACGGTGTTCCTCTAACAATTGTATCGGATCGTGATAGTCGTTTCACGTCAAGGTTTTGGAGAAGTCTACAAGAGGAATTGGGTACGAAGTTATGTCTGAGTACAGCTTACCATCCGCAGACTGATGGTCAGAGTGAAAGAACGATTCAAACGCTTGAAGATATGTTGAGAGCATGTACCCTCGAGTTCCAAGGTAACTGGGATGAACACTTACCTTTGGTAGAATTTTCCTACAACAACAGTTTCCACTCGAGCATCAAGATGGCACCCTATCAAGCTTTGTATGGACAAAAGTGTCGTACGCCTTCTTGTTGGCTTGAGGCCGGAGAAAAGCAGTTTATGGGCCCCGAGATAGTCCATGAGACTGCTGAGAAGCTGAAGGTGATCAGGGAAAGGATGTTAGCAGCTCAGGATCGTCAGAAGAGCTATGCTGACAAGAAAAGACGACCGATGACCTTCGAAGTTGGGGATTCCGTTTTGCTTAAAGTCTCACCATGGAAGGGACTTATAAGATTCGGAAAACGAGGAAAGTTGAGTCCAAGGTTTATTGGACCGTTTAAAGTTCTTCAAAAGATTGGGAACCAAGCTTACAAGATCGAATTACTTGAAGAACTGGATGGTATTCATAACACCTTTCATGTGTGTTATTTGAGAAAGTTCACGGGAGATGTGCCCGACATAATCCCGATCTCAGAGTTAAGAATGGATGAGAATAAAAGGCTGATCGAAGAGCCTGAGGCGATTATTGACCGTAAGACTAAGAAGTTACGACGCAAGATGGTCGACTTAGTGCTAGTCCAATGGAAACATTCGAATGGGCCGAATCTCACTTGGGAAACAGAGGATGACATGATGAGTCGCTATCCGCATCTGTTTGCTGACGCATGATTCCGGGACGGAATCATCCTAAGGGGGAGAGAATTGTAACGCCCGGGTTTCGGGGCTAAGCATTTTTAAACGATGTAATAGTCTAGGTCAACTATTGTAACTCTTTTGATGTAATAAAAATGAAATATTTGAGTATTTTGTGAATTTATGTGCTTATTATTTAATTATAAATGTATAATTAATAAAGAATAAAAATAAGCGTCAAAATTAAAATATGAGATAAGCCCGATATCTTTACATAAAGTTGTAGTGGTCAAAACAAGGATTCCGGAGATATAAAGAACGCCGAAATCCGAGTTATAACGAAGAAGTTATGACCCGACGAAGTTTCACGACGGAACCGGCACGATACCGGGAAGCGTGAATAGTGAATTTATGATAAAGCGAGTTTTTAGCCGACACGACCTAAACGAGAATCGAATAGCTCTTTAATTGTGGCGTAACAATAAAAAGACAGACGAAAACGGACGTCGGATGAAGAAGTTATGAATTTTTAACGGACCAATCCTGTCTCGGCCTGTTAAAAATATAACTTTTAAAATAAATTCAAAATGAGCCAACGGAGTCTAAACAAAAGTTGTAGATTACGTTCCCGCCTTCGCGTGGATATAAATAACGTCAAAAACGGAGCTCGTATGCGAGAGTTATGATTTTTCTAAGACGGGAGGCTGATACGCGGTATTGGGTGACATGGCACCACCAGAAATTGGACATGTGGCACCACCAGAAATTGGACACATGGCACCACCAGAAATTGGACATGTGACACCACCAGAATTTGGACAAGTGGCACCACCAGAAGGCCACCACATGCCCCAACTCACTATAAATAGAAGTGTCGGGTTCTCTCATTTCTTACACCTTTCCTCTTCCACTTTCTCTCTCTAAACTCTCTCTCTAAGCTCCCTTAAGCCCCTAAAGTCTAGGTAAACCCCCTAGCACCCGAAGGAAGTCCCGAGGCTCCCGGAGTCCCGAGAAAAGAACCTTTCGGCTCGTAAACGCTGCTCCAGCGAAGTCCGGTTTTGAGAAAAACCCGTTGTAAGTAAGGTACGCCTACGAAATTTTTAATATAACTTTTAAATAATTATAGTAATGTTATTAGGTCCTTAAAATAATTATTTGGGCTATTATTATTTATATATTGGGTGTTATTTAACGCTTGTATAATAATAATAATAGCCAGACTATTAATTAGTCGCGGTTAACGTTAAAACTAAACTCTAGTGGTATTAATACTAGGTTTTGGTCAAGGAAAAATTGTTTTGAGATAACGAAGTGCTGTTCAAATACCGAGTCACCACCTAATCAGGTGAGTGCATAGTTACTTTCATCTTACACATAGATATGAAGTATTTTATATTAATTACGTGCTATGTGTGCATATTATCTGAATACTTGCTGCCTATGCTGATGAAAGATTTTTATACATGTTTTAAATAATTTAAACTGTATATGTATTTTATATCTACAAAAATGTTGGGGTAAAACATGGGTAGATGTAATAAGACAATGTGTGATAAAATGATGAGAGGCCTCGATGTTGTTGTTATTGATTCTGTCATCTAGCGGAGTATGGATGACGACCACGGACTCTTCTAGACAGTCCAGTGGAACGCTAGCAGACTCGCAACCTGTAGGTGTTTGTGAACGATGTGTTCACCGGTGTACTCCATCCCCCTCATGGTTGCCTTTAGGACATTTATTGCTGAGGAGACCCCTTGGCAGTAGTGTCCATCCCGATATTGATCCTTAGTCTAGGTCCCTTATGATAGGTGTTTTAGGGACGTAATGTGAGGATAACGGGAACGGGTAATCGGGTTATTGTTGATTGATGAAATTAATAAACTTATTTATTGTGGGTTGAAAACCCTATGTGCTCACCAGGCTCCCAAGCCTGACCCACTCAGTTTCTTGTATTACAGGTAGTGGCGCACGAGCATAGATATGATGTTTGGGATGAGAGATTATGAATAAATGTAGTAAGGCTATATTGTACTGTTTATGCTTTTGATCTGTATCGAACATGACATCCCGATGTTTTTTTAATGAAATACATTTCTACGGAAATGCTTTGATAAGTCTTTATCATAATTTTATTTTGGGAACAAATTCCGCAACACTTTTATTTAAAATGTTACTCTGATTTTCAAACAAGCATAAACAAAATCGGTCTTTTCTGGCCGTGAAAATGGGGATGTCACATGTTACGTGTATAATAGGGATTAGTTTCCCTGACAGCAGTCCTTAGGACCGAAAGGGTAGGTCAGTACCCGGATATGCCTGACTGTATGCTTACATCTTGTTGTTGTATGCTAGTAGTAGGGGGTGGAATAGTCCCCAGTTACCGGTTGAAAGATACCGATGATAGCTACCGGTTGAAAGATACCGATGATGATTACCGGTTGAAAGATACCGATGACAGCTACCGGTTGAAAGATACCGATGATGATTACCGGTTGAAAGATACCGACGATGATTACCGGTTGAAAGATACCGATGATATTGTATGGTATGTGGTATGATGGGGGAACTCACTAAGCTTTGTGCTTACGGTTTCGGTTTTGGTTTCAGGTACCTCTTCGTCTAAGGGGAAGGAGTCGGCGACGTAGCATCGCATCCTACACACATTATTTCCACATGGAGTTTTCTGGGATTGTACTCTGATATGTTATTATTTTATGACTTGGGTTTTCAGACATGATGCATGGTTTTATGAGATGATGTGTTTTCACAGTATTTTCTTACGAATGTTTTTATGAGTCAATTAATTAAAAGAAATTTTTGGACTTGAAAATTGGGATGTTACATATGTTCTCCTATTAGCTTTTATGTTTCAAAGTTCCCCATGCCATGCTAGTTAGGTTAAGAACCTTGGAAAATCAAATTTGCATGTATCTTAGTAAAACATAGATCCAAGGTTTCTAGGGTTGCATGTACACCTTAGGAGTGTTAGAATGCTCAAAATCCTTTAACTATTTCATGGTCAACCTAAGTTTACAATGATTCAAGGTCAACATGCATGACCATACAAAAAAAGTATGCCAAAGTTACTACTGATTATTATAGTTGACATAACCATTAAGCAACTACAAAGCATAGTGAAAAGTTTTACATCAAAATACCTAACACAAATGACTTAACACGAACACAAACACACCACTTCACGTAACCTTCCCCTTATGCTTTGCAACCACTTTCTACTTTGCTCCATATTTTTTCCCAGTAATGTCACCTTGTTCTTTATAAGTAGATTAATTGTGACCTTTGTTGTGGCACTTTGCACATGTGACAATCATCCACTTCTTAAACAACTTATTCCCTTGGCTATCAGGTTCATCATATGCCCTCTTTCTTTTCTTTTTGGGCCTACTTACCTGTAACTGTAGATATAATGAGTTAATGTCAATGAATAAGTGTAATTATAATAATTAAACTGACATTACCCGAGGCACATGCTTGAGTGCTGTCAAAATGGTAGGGCGTGGTGATTTTGGCCACATTAATCAACCATTAATGGTTCAATTTTGTGTTTGTATAAATCTGTCTATGTAACTAGCCAATAACATGGGCGGACCCACTTTTTCCAATTCATGCATATTCTTTTCTCCATGTCCAATTTTATCCTATATTGCACTTATATCATGTAAACACAACATTTATGAAATTTTCCAATGCCTACAAGTAAATGTTTTTTCCTCCAAATTAACAATAAATTGATCACCCCATTGACCAGTCACCAGAGTTTTATCAACACCATTGAAAATAAACGTGTTCTTATGTTCTTGTTTTTTTATTTCTTCAACTAAACTAGTAGATTTAGGTGTGAGTGGAGAATGGCATCTATCAATATCTTTTTGAACATTGCAAATTATTTTCATCAAATACTCTCTAATAAACTCCAAACAATATATGATTGGCTTATCCCCAAATACATTCTTTTGAGCCAATTTCTTTGCCCTATGTACCTTATTCTTGACATGTTCATCTCAAATTTTTGGATAAGATCCTCTTGAAGTGCCCTAACTGGAATCATGGGATTAGTTTCAACTTGGATATCATTTTTTTCAAAATATATATCCCTCTTAGTATCTACTGCATGCTTGTTGACATAATCTTTTACATATTTCTTTGTTTTAAACTTATATCCCAACTTAAAAGTAGGTTCATAAACTTCACCTTGAGAACATGGTTTTACCTTACTTAAATCTCTCAACATCCTCTCCTCCATCTATAATTCGTGATTCAAATGAATATGGGTCTATGACCTCCAAATCTTCACCCTCGGGCTTCTGAATATGACTCCCACTTGCTTTATTGAATGTTTTTGGAGTCCACTCAAGATCTTCATCCACATATATATGAAAATCTCTCATGTCAACATCAACCTCATTTACTTGATTTTCTAAGTCCACAATGAAGTTATTATCCTCACTATCATCTGTCCTACTACCGTCACTCCCACCATCCTCACTCCTACCACCCTTACTCACATTACAAACACTCAGAGTATCTTCTTCCATAACATGATATTATTCCTATATGTTCTCATTCATATATTATTTTGCATCTACATCCCCCATTGTTTGGTAATCATCCCCTTCATCAACATCCCCCAGTACTTGGTAATCCTCAATCTGACCCCCCCTAAAAGGGATCAAAATTAGCAAATAAGTCTTTGTGGTTGACTGTAGGTCCATATTGAATAACCAACTTTGAGGCATCAATTGGCTCATTTAAGTCCAACTTTTTACTTCATGAATCAACTATTTTTTTCCTTTTAATTCTAACCCTATTCAACTCAGGAGAAGCATCCCCTTCAATTTCCTTAATACGAACCTTTACTAGGGACTTAAAGTATGAGACTATTCTATTGTTCTCATGCTTAATGTACAAATTAATTTCATTGTGATCGGGCACATACCTTGCCAACTGATTGGCTTCTTGATAAATTCCAATGGATAACAACCCACTATCAAAGTCAGTCTATGGGATCATGAAATGTTAGAAAATTATACCTCCATCATTGTACCCTAAAACTGCCAACATATCATCTAACTCGTGGAATGAAAACACATACATGTCCACAAAATCAAAGTGATCCACTAGCCCTTCAATGTAAGACCTTCCAATAAGTGTATTAGTGAACTAAACCCCATGGTTTATCTTGAATGTGCAAAGGGATGCTACAGAACCTGAAATGAATATTTAAAAAATAGATGTTATAAATAGAAAGAGAAAACAAATACATACATCATTTGGTCAACGCTAGCATTATAAGCTCATGTCTTACCATGCTCTTTATATATGCCAGGTGGTTGAGTATATCGTGGACGTAAACTCCACAGAGTGAGCACCATTATACGTTGAAACCCTAGAATTACTTGCTATGGAGCCGATAAGCTGAAAATCGACACAATGTCTTGAAGAAAAGGGGTTGATCAAGAGTTTTCTTGGAGCAATGAGAGGGAAGGTTAATGATTATTGTTGTCTGAAACTTAACCCCTCTGTCACCCTATACATACAAGATGACCCAGATGAAATGACGAAAATGCCCTTGTGTGCAAGGCACATGAGGCACGGTAACGACACATATAGATATACATCCAACATAAGGACTAATTACGTGCAAGGTTTGATCCAAAAAGGGACTATACATGCAAAAAAAATATTCATAAGGACTATTTAAGGGAAAAACTGAAAATAAAAAGGACCATTTGTGAAATTTTGTCTAAATTAAATAAAAAGAATAATAAATAATAGAAAAAATTACATAAATGGTCCTTGTGACGGGAAAAAATTATATAAATGGTCCCTATGGCATGAAGGGTAAATGGATAATTTCACATGTGATTTAACTAAAAAAAGTTAACACCGTTAGCCAAAATGACCGTCTTTACACGATTTTGAAACCACGGGGATCATTTATGCAAAAAATTTGTCATACGGACTAGATTTGATCGATTTTGTCAACCACAAGTACCATTTATGTAATTTTGTCAATTAAATATGATATATATGTAGTCCGAGGATGAAAAGTTGGAGTAGTTTAACTTTGGATTCACTGGTACAACATTTTCAGGCTTTAAAAAAACTCGGTTCGAACTGATCCAATCCCGAGATGTCATGGTCTATTTGATCGATTGATCTTTCTAGCCACTTTAATCCCCCCCCCCCCCTTTTTTTTTTAAATTGTTATAGTTATTGCTCAGTAAAAATTGTAAATTACCAAAAAAACAATAAAACAATGCATTGTTTTATTAATATTCTTAACTTGTAAACAAAAAATTACTTTGTTTTATAATTTAAAAAAAAAACATTATTTTGATTAACCTACTGAAAAAGACCAAAAAGACTATAACAACATAAATCGACATGGACCAAAATTGCAGTATTCTCTATAGATTACAAATAGTTTACAAGAAAATGCATTATTGTTTAGTTTATTAATAAACTTACAAAAAAAGATAATTACATAGGTATTTATAAACAAAATTCTCCTTAGTCACATTACAAAGCAAGTAATAAGTTTAGTAAAGCCCAGTATGGCAGCATGGTTGAGTTTGAACCGGTCTAAAAATATTCGGTCAAAACCGGAATCTAGTCCAACATGCAGAAGTTTAGAACAACTAAAAAAAGTGTAAAAAGACCCCAACCCTATACGCGTAGAAAAACCCCGATGGGCATGCATGCTAATGCTAACAGTGATGAATTTTATAAATTAAGAGTGTAAACAAATTTGTCATAATCAAAATAATCACACCAAGATGTTCATATAAATAGCCCCAAAAATAAATAACCCAAAAAACAAATGGACAAACAAGATAATCGCTTATTAAATAATTTGAGTTTGAACTTAATTCTACCTTGATAGGGCCGAATTCAACAAAGTTTAAGTACAAATACAAAACTCAAAACATATAAGGAGTAGAATTCAACTTTTGAATTCAAGTCGTACTCATGTTTGCATAAAAAATAGTCATTAAGTTTATAACAAAGATTCATTAATAAAAGATTTTATAATCTATATATTATATATAGCATACATAAATACACCTTCAACCCTCCAAAACAACTTAACCAAAATTTCTGTTTTTACTCACATAAACTTTTACTAAATCCACTACTTCTTCATCTTCCTTCAACAAAAAAACATGGATCATAGATAAAGAAGTGGGATCTCTACTCATATATATCTCAAAACTTACATTTTTCAACATGGAAAAAGCAAAAACAAACTATCTTCAACTTCAACCTTTCGATCTACAAACTTGATATTGTTCAACTTACTTTGACACCAAAGCAATTGATCTCTACTCAATCTTGGCAAGCTTAAAACTCTTGAAACCAATCTCAATTCCACTTGTGAAACAAACATATGTTGATCCAATATTGTTTCTTGATGTTTTTGAAACTTTTTCACTATGCAATTTCCTGTTCTTAGCATGTCCTTGAGCCTTCTTTCCTTCTACAAAACACCCACAAAACGTTTTATAGAATGTACAAACGTAAATGCACATAGTACAAACCTACAAGGTGTAAATTGTAAAATGTAATATACAAATACAAACCTTTTGATGATTTGTTTTGATTTCCATGAAAAGGGTGGAATCATTAGGGTCTTGAAGATGTGCTTTGGTTCCTTGAAGGATTATTGTTAAGAACAAATTGGTGGTGTCTTTATCGGTGTGAAGAAATTCCCAAAATACTGTCATTGATTCCTTGATCATGGTTGCCATTGTTGATATTGAAACTATATCTTCTTTGTCTTCTTTTCTTGCCTTCTTTTCTTTTAAATTGTCATCTACAATAAGAAACAAGAAACAATCTTGATTTAAGGAAGTGTTTGGTATTTTGGAATCGCCGAAAGAATGGAATGGTTGATTCCGATTCCATTGAATGAAAAGAAGTTGTTTGTTTTCCTTATTCCATTACCTATCTCATTCCATTCAATCCAACCAAACAAAAAAAAAACATAAAAAAATTAAACTCCAAGACATTAAAAGTTACCTCTAATGGCTGGAACTTGAAGAAGGCCTTTAAGGATGCATCTTTGTTTGGTGTAATTAAGAACTCTAGGCCCTTGAAACAATTCATCTTCTGTAAACCTTCTAAGAAGAACATAAAATTGTTGAAACTCAATTGCAACTTGATTATAAGATCGGTAGCCTTGAGGATCATATAACTGTAATTCTTTCGATTTTTTGTATTGCCAATGAAGAATCTCCCATGAGAGACAAGCTTGTCCAACATACACAATTTCTAAATCTTTATTTAATTCGGTGATGGATTTTAGTGTGGGGTCCGCGTATATTCTTCTTAATTTACATGGCCATAAACTTGGTAAAAGAACCGATTTGAGGGCTGAGAGTGATGTGTTGTTTTCTCCCGTGTTCATTTGGTCCGGATGCTTCATTCGTAGAAAATCTGTAGTAAACAAAAAACAATGTTTCATGTCGCGATACATGTCACTAAAAACCCTGTCTTTTGTGTCAAATAGTACTTGCACTACTGATGTCAATAAAACAAAAAGTACAGGTACAGGTACCATCTGACACAAAAACATACAAATACCATCCGACACAAATAGTCAAAAAGTACCGGTACACTATCAATGGAACAAATAGTATGGTACACTATGAGGTTGTTTGGCAGGATCTGAATTTTTAATATGTTGTTCGGTTGGAACCTCTGAATTACTGTACTAAATTATAAAAATGACTATTTTATCCTTTTGTATTATCTTTTGTTAAATTCAATGTTTCTGAGTTATAAAATAATCGAAAGAAAAAAAAGGACGGAACACACAAATTGGCCCAAACCAAACGTACAATTCACATGTTTTACCCAAAACTAATAAACCGAAGAGACGTTTTTTAAGATGTATACATTACAAAAATACAGTATCTCAGTGTCACAAAAAATAAAACGTGAGAGAAAAAAAAGTAGTGTTACCCTAATGAAATGAGACGAAGTTTAGTTACTACTCATCATATGGATCTCTCATATGGTCAAAAGACAAAAATACCCTCCTTGTCCTTATTATTGAGAAAATGCCATTGGAATGTTTTTCTATCCGATAAGTTCATATCATATCATGTCATCTCTTATGCATCATTATTGTCGTTGAAATTCATTTTAAAGATTATGCAAGGTGACTCATGTAAAGTGATTTATGTGAAACACGAGTAATGGGCAGCTTTTGATGTTATGTGATGGAGACACCCCCACCAATACCCATAAAAAAATATTTAATTTGAAAGCCAACTGTTTAAAATACAATTTCTTTTTTTTCGAAAAAATTATATCGTAGTACACCTAATTTTTCAGCATCATTAATTCACCAAACAAAAGATTGGTTTTTTTTTTCTTTGAATTCTTCATGATAAGATAGTCCTTTTCACCCATCTCCACAGTAATACGCATGCCGACTATGTACTTTTTAACTTTTCGTATGAATGACACCAACAATAAATGTCGTGTTTACTAAATGGGTAAATGGGTAATTTCATTTTAAACCGTTTACAATACAAGTGAGTATTCATGTTACACTTGTGACTTGACTTTTAGAGCCATAATTAGTGGGTACAAAAAGCCATATATATTCATTAAACTAATGAAAGGGTATTTATAAAAGTTAGATCAAGTGGGGAATATGTGTAAAAAGCATTTCTTGATTGTCACAAGATAATTGTTGACCAATAAAATATTCCTCACACTAGTGATCACAATTTAGTGAAAAATTCTTGTTTCTACAGAATAAGGATCTTGATAGTTGTTACCAAATATATATTGATGGTTTAAAAAGATATGGTGACCCACTCCTCAATCAATTTTAAAACAAAGATCCTCTATAGGAGCAATTTGTAATCAATGTATTTATTAAATGGCAAATTAAAAAAAAAAAAATTATATATATGTTTATGTCAGCTTTGCAATTTATCTATTGATACTTTATTATTTTTTCCAATTAAATCAGAAAAGTTTCGGATATTTTTCAAATTAACCATTTTGAAACGATTATATTATGTCAAAATTATTAGTTTGGAAAAGTGTATGAAACTTTTTTGGTTTGATTGGAAAGATAAAATATTGGTTGTTAAACAGCAAAATAAGACAAAATATAATGGTTTTTTTTTTTTTTTTTTAATTTGCACTATATTAAAATTAAAATTTTAACAAATTTCTTTTGGGCACACGTTTTCTTTTGTTTACCAAAAGTTGGTCAAAGTTATAATCTTAAAAAATTAAACTTTGTCAACCCAATGACTTTTTGTATTGGATCCTGAAAGAAATAGTTCTTGTGAGATAATTAGAATGTAGAAGAATAATATTTTGGTGTTAAAATTGGAAATAAAATTGGAATTTAATATTTATAAACATGTTCTTGATGAAAAATGGCGATATGATTAGAGAACTTACTTATAGCCTGCAATGTTTGGTAATTCAAGACATCTAATTTTCGCATTTTTTCATTGTAGCTTTTGTAGAACTTCTGAATTTCTGCCATTAAATCTCTGTGTTCCAGTTTCTCATCCATTTTTAAAGGTTTTAAATCTTCTTTCATTCTTGGAGTTTCAGATTCTTCAAGAATTGTGGGTAGACCTCCTGTTCTTGCATTCTTTAATTCCATTTTCATCTGACCAATCAATTCTTGATGTTCAAGTAACACATCAGCTTCATCTTCTTCTTCCAAATCCAATTCCCATGTTTTCATGACTTCAGTTTGTGATTCCATCTTTTTGATAAAAGCATCTGATTCATGTTTGGCGTTGGAATCAAGATTCCGTTGTTGTATGTTCACATGATCTTTGAGATTGGGTTCGAATTCAATGTAATCATCGTCAATTTCTTCTGGATTCAAACTGTCTGACTCTTTTTCATTGATGATTTCAACATCTTGAGGATTAATTGAGATAAACTCATTACTGGAATCATATGATTCCAGATGGGAATCTAGAGAATCAGATTCGTGTTCTTGAGATAGTTGAACTCCATAAGAAAAACTATTGTTTCTCATGAAAAAATCCCCCAACCAATTAACTTTCTCCGGCTCAGAAACTCCATTTTTACCCGAATTCAATTGATTTTTCACATGTAATTTAACAGATTCCTTCGATTTTTCTTCAGAATTGATGGAATCTGGATTTGGAAGATCCGCGCTTTGATGAATTTGAGTAGAAGAAACCTCTGGTTCTATGAAATCGTCAACTTTTTCATTTGATGGAAGATTTGAAGTTTCATTCCATCCATTCTGTTCATCTTTGATTTTAGGCTCTTGTTCGACTTCTAAGTCGCTAAAGTCTTTTTTACTTATTCCCTTATCTTTAATGATGAAATCGTCTTCCATTACCGATTCATGAACAGTAAAGCTAGCTGATTCTGGCGCTGCAACAAACTCGCTAAAATCTTGAACAGACACGAATTGGTACTTACTTGTGTTCGTCGTCGTTTTCAGCTCATTCTCCATGAAAGCTTCCCCTGTATTCCGTGATTTTGCCTCGGTGACGCCTTTATGGCTCATAAAATCTTCTTCTTTCATCTGAAACTGAAACCCGAAAGTAAACTCAGATTTGTAGTCTTCATCGAACCCAATAAAGTTCGAACCACGGGAGCTTCGAGCAGTTGGTTCTTCTAGCTCATTAAAAACCACAGTTGTATCCAGATTATTCTCGTGATCATTATCAGTTCGTGATCTGCAAAACAACCCACCGATTTATTCCAAAATCAAATGAACGAAAAGCAAAAACAGTATAAAAAGTTCCGAACTTGAAACTCACCTCGCCAGGTGTTTGATCAAATGCCCAGACAAAAACAAAACGAAATTGCATAGCAAAACCCACAGAAACCTACAAATTTTCTTCATCGTTCTCTGCACCAAATCAGCTGTAACTGGTTCATCCACGAAATTAAAGTAGGATTTTTGGGTAAACAGCTTATGGGTCGCCATATTAACAGGCTTAACTCTTAAGATTGTAAGTTTATCATTCTTCAAGTAAAGGCGAAAGGGGGGGAAGAGAAGAGTGCTGAATCAGGGAGGAAATTAAATTGAGAATGGACAAGAAGAGTTATGTTTGGTGAAATATATGCGGCCATGTTGGCGAGGGTTGTGGGTTGAATAGGATTTCCATATGATGATGCGAGGGGGAAGAAAGCTACATGAACGGAGTGATTGGAAAAATTATAGCCATTAAACGCGTAATGGAGTTTTACCCGCTATAAATACGAAAATTAGAATCAAGATTGTCAATGGGATCATCGAAGGTTCCAAAGAGTACTAGGCTATATTTTGGCCTTGAAAAGCTAGCGGATAGCTGAAAAACTAGCTGTTAAATAAAAAACTAGCTGATAGCTAGAAAACTAGCTGATAAAAAATAATGTTTGGTAAAACTAGCTGAAAAGCTAGCTGAAATATATAAAATTAACTAAAAGGACATGTAATAGTATGTGTTTCTATAATTAATTAAGGGGTGTATTTGGAAAATTTTAAAAAAGCTCATAAAAAGCTAGTCTAAGTAGCTTTTCAAAAAGCTAGCTTATAAGCTACTTTTTGGCTTACCAAACACGACAACATAAAAAAGCTCGAAAAATAACCTAGCTTATCAGCTAGCTGTGGCACGCCAAACACAGCCTTAATCTTTCAAATTATAGATTATATAAGCAACTACTAATATTTTAGAGAACATTCGGACAATAACAAAAAAAATGAGGTTGGTTTGAAGAAAATAACCAAGGAAAAACATATTTTGGAAAATGACCAAAGGATCCACAGAGCACCTCTGCGGATCCATTAAATGCTCTGCGGATCCTCTACAGCCCTGCGAAATCTTTGTTTTTTGATTTTTTAAATTTTTTTTTCGTTTTTTCGTTTTTTTGCGTTCATTTTCGTTTATTAATATTATTTTTTTTAAATACACTAGTACCTTATGTGATTATTATGTAAAAAATTCTACAAAAAAAGGTTAAAAATAATGAAATATTTTATGTAATACGTTTGCCTCTGAGGAACCGAAACACCTCTGCGGATCTTGAGTTTTTTAATTTTTAATTTTTATTTTTTCGTTTTTTCTATTTTTTGTTTTCGTTTATTAATATTAATTTTTTTAATACACTAATACCTTATATTTATGTAAAAAATTTGACAAAAAAAGATTACAAATAATGAACTTATGTTTAATATGAGTCCACATAACTGTTATCAGCGGATCAGTGTACACCTCTGCGGATCAGTATACACCTCTGCAGATCTGTGTACACCTATGCGGATCAGTGTACACCTCTGCGGATCAATATACACCTCTACGGATCTGTGTACACCTCTGCGGATTAGTATACACCTCTGCGGATCAGTTATAGAAGTTATAGACGTATTTTAGTGGGTTTTTGAGAGTTTGTGAGTTTCAATTACCAGTAGAAGTTGTTTTTTCATTGTGTTTGTGGAGAGTAATTTGTAAAATGAGTTTTATTATTTTGTGTACGAGAGGGTCTTGACAGTTAGTTAATGGAGATGAGGTTTACGTTAGAAATAATGTGAAAAACTATGGTTTAAATCTTCCTCCTAACATTGACCATGAAATGTTATTACAAATGGTTAGAAGTAAGGCAGGTGTGCTAAATAGTCATATATGTTTATCTTTTAAGCAACCGGAGTTAGGGTATGTCATGGAGCACTACCCCGAGCTTTTTAGGGTAAACAGCTTATGGGTTGCCATATTAACAGGCTTAACTCTTAAGATTGTAAGTTTATCATTCTTCAAGTAAAGGCGAAAGGGGGAGAAGAGAAGAGTGTTGAATCAGGGAGAAAATTAAATTGAGAATGAACAAGAAGAGTTATGTTTGGTGAAATATATGCGGCCATTTTGGCGAGGATTATGGGTTGAATAGGATTTCCATATGATGATGCGAGGGGGAAGAAAGCTACATGAACGGAGTGATTGGAAAAATTATAGCCATTAAACGCGTAATGGAGTTTTACCCGCTATAAATACGAAAATCAGAATCAAGATTGTCAATGGGATCATCGAAGGTTCCAAAGAGTCTATTAATCTTTCAAATTATAGATATTATAAGGAACTCCTAATATTTTATCTTGGTTTATAAAAAAACTACAAACTAAAATTTATTACGAAAAAGTATGAAATTACTGGTAAAAATGATAATTTGGTCTATTTCTTCCGGTTTTATTACTTACATACTTCCATTAAAGTCTCATTATTTTATCTCAATTTATGAATAAGTCTCAAACTAAAATTTAGTGATGATTTGGTCATTTTCTCAATTTAACATATATTTTACCGGTTTTATTGTTGACATTGAAGCCTAGTCATTCAACGTAACATTATATAACTCATCATATCCATCTTATCAGCTCATTTAATAACTAGACGTCCAAGTCAGCAATGAAACCGGTAAAAATATAGAGAAAAAAAGGCAATCATCATTAAATTTTAGTTTGAGACTTATTCGTAAATTATGGTAAAATAATGAGATTTTAATGGAACCAGGTAAGTAATGAAACCGGTAAACCGGGAAAATGGTCAAATCATTAATTTTACTGGTAATTCATACTTTTGTATAAACAAATTTTAGTTTGAGATTTTTTCGTAAATTATAATAAAATATTAGGACTTTTTTTGGAGATTTTCTAATTTATAATCTTTTATATTATTAAAAACATGGTTAAATATTATTTCCAACAATTGTTCATGGTAATAAGTAATAATAGCATCTATAATGGATAGTTTATTATAGATTAAGGAAGATGTAATCAACATAGATTAAATTCAACCATAATCGATATAACATTGGCTTTCAATAAACATAGATTTCAATTTTATTAAATTATTCATAAATAATGGATCTAAATATTAACATTCCTATCTAATTTCTTTTTAATCTATATGTTCTTTTTTTGTTCAAAAAAAAAACTATTCGATTGGAAAAAAAAATCACAAATAATTGATTTTTCTATGAACTTGTTGCATTTAACTTTTATAAAGTTAGTGCATTGTAGCATTGCAGTGAAAGAAAATTATAAAGTTAAATGAAAAGGGAATGATGATATGTAATCTATTTAAATCTATAAAATTCATGATAAGTTATGAATCTTAAAGACAGAATCAATATTGCATAATTGAAGAACTATGATCTAAATATTAACATTCCAACTATTTGATTGATTTCATAATGATTACACAAATAAGGCTCCAATAACATAAATATTTTGAGCGTAATGAACTAAAACAGATTGTTAATAATTTAACACACACACACACACACACACATATATATATATATATATATATATATATATATATATATATATATATATATATATATATATATATATATATAGGGTTAGGTTCATGTGAGACGGCCTAATTTTGTGAGACCGTGAGACGCATTTTTTTATTTATTTTATTTATTTTTTATTTTTTTTTAGTTAATTCAAATTCCGAAAATAATATTTAAAAAAAGAATTAAGATGCAGTCTAAACGAATCATGTGTTTATACATGGACATACATATATGAATGCCCAAACTAACATACGATATTTGTTAGGAGCATAATAGTCCATGTGATACGTTAGATTACAAAGGAGCTTAATAAGCTCTATTAACTATTTTGGTATGAATTCTTTAAACTTCATCCTCTTTAAATATTGTGTCGGAAAAGAAAATTTCAGAAACACCTGATGTAACACCTGGTTCCTGGTACGTATTTAAATTCAAGTATTTTGGTATTATACTCTGGGACTCGGCGAGTTGGGGGCCCAACTCATCGAGTAGAATCGACATTATGCGGGGGTTTTAATGATCTACTCGACGAGTCGGGGGACCGACTCGACGAGTAGGAGTTGTCTGGACAAAGGCCTAATATTTAGGGTTTGCACCATATTTAAACACTTTATCTCGTCCCAAACCAGCCTCCATCACCCCTCCCAACTCAGAAAAGCCCTAGATTAAAACTCTAATCTTGTTTGAGTGATCTTGAGCCATTTTTGTGTGTTTTGTGGTGGTTTGAAGTTTGAAGAAGAGAAGGAAGCTTGGAAGATCAAGAGAGGACTAGTAGATCCATAGGTTATGAGTTATTTCCATCCCATTCAAGGTAAAAAGCTTCAACCTTGACTTCTCATTTGATAGATCTCCTCTAGAGCTTAGATCTTATCATTTTGGGGCATTTCTAAGGACATTTTCGGATTGAGTGTGTATCGTGGAGTTACACTTCAGATCTTGAACCATTGAGGGTTCCCATGGCATAAAGGTGCCAACTTTATGGCCATGGGAAGCCCATGCATCTTATAAACCCCTTTTTATGGATTTTGGAGCCAAAAACTCCATGCATGGACATCAAGTTTGTAGCTTTACTTATGAAATGGACCCTAAGAGGACAGATCTATGGTTTTGATGCATTAAGACCCATTGTAATCGACTGTATAGTTTTGGACAAGGAGGGACTCGGCGAGTCGCTTGGGTGACTCGGCGAGTCGAGACGCATTTTTCCACAAACGTCTTCTGGAAATGGTTTTGGTTGAGTTGAAGGAACACTCAACCTACTAGGGGTTTGTTTTGGACCATGAAATCATGGGACTCGGCGAGTGGATGAACAGACTCGGCGAGTTCAAGGCAATGTCCCAACCTCATGAATACAGACTCGACGAGTTCAAGGAGAACTAGACGAGTCATAGACTAGACTCATTCATTCGGATGAAGATGAACTCGATGAGTTCAAGAACGAACTCGGCGAGTCGGTTGAAGACAGTCAGATGTGTTGTTGAAGGAGAACTCGTCGAACTCTTGCTAGACTCGACGAGTAAGGACGGGAATATGGCAGTAGGTGAACATGGGGACTCGGCGAGTTGGTGGACCAACTCGGCGAGTCGAGTCAATCAGAAGTGGACTTTGACCAGGGTTTGACCTTGACTTTGACTTGGATTTGGGTTAACCCTTGTAAGGGTTATGAGTATGTAATAGTAATCGAGAAAGGTCGTTGTGTAGGTATTGAGGGGTAGAGACGAGTTGATTTCCGTGCCGAGGACTGTGCAGATACTACACGACATCGAGGTGAGTTACCTTCCAGTAGAAGTGGGTCTAAGGCACCAAGGCCGGCCCACTAGTAGTTGATTATAGTTGAGATGATTGTCTTTATGATGATTGTCTGGTTTGCTACTACCTGGTATGTTTATGTGTTAGCATGATATGTTATATGTGATAGTGGTAGTAGGAGGGGAATAGTCCCCGAGTTCGGTTGTTAGGACCGAAGGGTAGGTCGGGCACCCCAGATACGTCGGACAGTACGTTTATGTTATGATATATGTGATAGTAGAGGTAAGGGGTGAAATAGCCCCCTGAGTTCGGTTGTTAGGACCGAAGGGTAGGTCAGCACCCCAGAATGGCTTGACATGGGTAGGTCAGCACCCCAGAATGGATTGACATGGGTAGGTCGGCACCCGAGAATGGTCGGACCGAGTAGGCCGGGCACCCCAGAATTGCCCGACAGTATGTATGCTATGTGATTGTATGGTATGTGGTATGATGGGGGAACTCACTAAGCTTTGTGCTTACATTTTTTAGTTTTGCTTAAGGTATTTCTTCAGTGAAGGGGAAGGAGCCGGCGCGGTAGCTGTACATCACACACACATCAGTTTTCCGCATTTTGTGATTCATGGGATTGTACTCTAATTTTATTACTACTTGATGATATGATTTATGAGACATGAATTCTATGATGTTATGGATTGTTATATTCTCGACCATGTTTTGATAAATGATTTTATAAGTTACATAATTAAAAATGAAATTTTTGGCTTGAAAATTTGGGATGTTACAAGTTGGTATCAGAGCCTTGGTTTGAGGGATTCGGACACACCTTCGGGGGTGTCTGGACTCAAATCGAGGGTTTGAAAGTTTTTTCACAAGAAAAATGTTTTTCCAAAAGATAAAGTGAGAAGTTTTGAGAAAGAACGAGGTGTGTGATGTGCGCGATCGGGCGAGCTCAAGTAAGTTTTCCCCAAGATACCCATACATGTTATGATATGATATGATTAAGAGAACTGCATGCTAGATTAGGGCTAGGGATCTAGGAAGATGCCTGATATGCCTGCTATATGTGCTTTTTGAGCTGCAAGATATTACTGATTAGTCAGTTATATGATAGCTTGGATAGAGTATGTCTGATTGGGTTACTCAATGCCCTAATGTTGTTGCTTTGTGCTAATAGGAGTTCTAACTATCTTTAGTTAACTAATAAATGAATACATCACATTACATATTGCGAGGGTTGAATAATTTCAGAAGGTTAGGTTTAGCCCTATTTCGTAGCTCTTGTCTGAGTCCAACCGTTGTAGGGTAGGACCTCTCATTCGAAGAATTATCTGATCTTAGTGATATGTAATGGTATTCGTGAGCTAGTTAAGTAAAGGTAGCAGGAACTTCTTACACGGATGATGGTGGAGAGTGGATTGGAGAGTTACCCTAGGGTAAGCCTAGGATGAGATTAGCAAAGAGTGCAGCAGTAGTAGAAGGGACTTGGTGAAGTCGAAGCAATCCTTGCGGAAAGTACGGGTAGTGTGGAAGGTAGTATGGGCCCGTACTACTGAAAGCAGAGGATCCGTACTCGAGTCAAGGAGGGCGGAGACGGAATCAGGGAACTGTAGAGTGTATGAGACCTCCCGAGGTTTATATATGATTCTGACGATTACGTGTTATGTTTCAGAATGGTGATGATCACACGTCATGGAGGGGGAGGTTCAAGATCAGGATCCGGTTCAGGATCGGGTTCGGGGGCAGGTTCCGAGCCAGTGGATGAGGGACTACGCGAGTTCATCGCGTCTGAGATCACGAGAGGTATCCTTGAGTCGACCCCGGTGATTTTCGGGTCGATCAAGGAATGGATCATTGAGCTGATGGAGGATCGCCTCAGAGCGTTCCGGAGTGACATGGCATCTGGCCAGTCGGGTACGCGCACACTGTCCTTCAAGGACTTCAGAGGGAGTGGCGCGCCGGATTTCTACGGGGTTAAGGACCCCATTGTTGCCAGGAGATGGATTGAAGACATTGAGTCTGCACAGTTGACGAGCTTCTGCCCAGAAGGGTCGAAGGTCCGCTACGCTGCGGGATGTTTGAGAGACAGAGCTAGGGATTGGTGGGAGTCAGTTGGTGACTCATTGGGAGCCTCAGCTATTGAGGCTATGACTTGGTCGGACTTTGTGACCAGATTTAGGGCCGAGTTTGCGCCGGCCGTGGAGCTTCAGCAGCTGGCCAGTGAGTTCCTTGATATGAGGCAGACGAGGGAGACAGTGGCGGAGATTACTACCAAGTTCCGAGAGAGGGCCTTATTGGTGCCTCAGTATGCAGGAGATGAGGATATGCGGAGGACCCGCTATCACGACATGCTGAGAGCTGATATTCGGGAGCATGTCAGCTTCTCAACGTGTCCGACCCTGGATTCCATGATTGCCAGGGCGAGGGAGAGGGAGATTGATTTGGAGCACATCAGGAAGAGGAAGGTTGAGATAGATCAGGTTACTGGGGCTTCGGGGAAGAAGCCCAAGGGATCCGACGCTAGGTCGAAGGGCCAGTTGGGCCAGGGCCGCTGCAGGAAATGCGGCAGGCCGCATGAGGGAGATTGTAGAGTGGGATCGTCTGGCTGCTACAAGTGCGGCAAGACGGGGCATTTCAGTCGGGACTGTACCGCCCATGCGCCCACTATTCAGACATCAGAGTTGTGGTGTTTCCACTGCAACCGGCGAGGCCATAAAAAGGCCAACTGCCCGAGATTGACAGCAGCAACAGCAGCGCCAGTGGCGGCGCCAGCTCCAGTGACCCTGCGGATCACTGATGGCCGGCAGGGCAAGACAGAAGCTCCAGTGGTGAGGAGCCGAGCCTTCCAGTTGACTACCGAGGAGGCACGCGCCGCACCCGATGTGGTGACGGGTATGATTTCTTCTCTCTAGCTTTCATTTTATGTTGCTTATGATATTGATGTGCCATGTGATATGTCTTGTTTAGGATCGTTCCATGTGAACGGTATCCCAGTTCTGGTGTTGTTTGATTCGGGTGCTACCCGATCATTTGTCTCTCTTGCGCTTAGCAAGAGGTTCCATGAGTCTTCGGGCATGTTGGATTGCCCTCTAGAGGTCGAGATTGCAGACGATCGATCGGTGCGAGCATTAGAGGTTTTCAGGGATTGTGCTTTGAGGTTGTTCGAGAAACGTTATTTGGTATACTTGGTTCCCATCCCGTTGCGTGGGAACAAGGTGATTATAGGCATGGACTGGTTGAGCTCTAATGGGGCGGTGATAGACTACGCGCAGCAATTAGTGCGTGTCAGGACCCCAGGTGGGGTGGTGATTCAGGGCGAGAGGCCACAACGTGGACCATCATTATTTTCAGCAGCGAGGGCTAGGCGCTACCTTCAGCAGGGCTGTGCTGGGTATGTCGCCTATGTTATGGATACCCGGGAGGCGAGAAAGGCGTCGGTGAGCGATGTACCCGTGGTGCGAGATTATGCTGAGGTATTCCCAGAGGAGCTGCCTGGGATACCCCCGGAGCGACAGGCGGAGTTCCGGATCGATCTAGTCCCTAGTGCGGCTCCGATAGCCAAGGCACCATATCGGTTGGCTCCTCCCGAGATGCAGGTGTAACACCAGTCAAAATAGGTCAATAACAATCACATGTGATTATGCCAATCATGTAATGTGATTTTGTTAAACTAGTAATGTGATAAACTTACTATGTAATTCATGTTAAAGTATGAACTTTCATACATAATTTATGATACAACTCAAAGTATACGTCCATACGATTCCAAAAATATAGAGAACGTCTAAATCTGACTTCGCGTGAAGAAGTTATGATAAACCCTAACACTATAAATATCTATAATAAGAGGAATTTAAAATAGAATTAGAATTAGCTATTGTAATCTAAAAGAGTGTTGTAGTACTCGTAAATACCTACGTGTGGATATAAAGAACGTCAAAAACGGAGTTCGTATGCAAAAGTTATGGCCTTCCGACGTTACAGCTGCCTGAGAGCATGACACGTGTCAGAAACCCTAATCTGACTGAACTCACGACGTGAGCATAAAAACTCACGATGTGAGGAATCAAAACGCCACATTTCGAAGCTAGAAGTCTACGGAACGATAACCCAAAAGCTCACGACGTGAGCAAGGTTTTCTGACGACGTGAGGATGCTGCAGGACACTAATCGAGCCTAGAAAACACCTGGGAAGACTACAGGATGACTCATGGAAGTTCACGATGTGAACCTATCATGTTCACGACGTGAATGAGCCCAGAACACCCTATAAATAGCGATCAAAGCTCATTCAATCCTTACACCTTCTCCTTTCATTCTCTCTCATTTCCGAAGGCCGTTTCCCTTCTCGAGCCTGACAACGACGAGCCTCTGACCGTTTAGATTCAATAGATCACACTACTAGGGTGAGTTTCATGGCCCCACTTTCTAATATTTTCGGGGGAAAACGCATGCTAAATATTGTATATACGTTACTATTATGTCTATACGATAGTATATTAGTATCAACATAGATAGTTATATTAACCGGGATATAGTTGTTCTAAATATAATATTTTGAATATATACAACTATTATCAACTTGTTAGCATGTTCTTGTATTAATGTAGATCTTGAGTTATTCTTAGGATTCTATATATATGTTGTGTGCGATATAGTTCCGAAGTTATATTCGGGAGTGTAACGCCCCGATTCTCAGGTATTGATTTAATGTGTGAATTCTTGATTTCAAGGGCTACTCGACGAGTTGATTGCCCCACTCGTCGAGTAGCAGCGGGTTGGTCCACGTATTTTAATGACCTACTCGCCGAGTCCAAGAAGGGACTCGACGAGTAGGAGCTGGCAGATGAAACCCTAAATCTCGAGGTTTTGCACCCTATTTAAAGGATCATTGGCCTCCCCCAGCCTCCCCTTTACTGCTTCTTGTCCCTCTCAAACCCTAATCCAGTGTGTGTGTTCCATTTGTGTGTTTTGAGCTTGGAAGAGGATTTTGTGGAGAAGGGAGCTTGGAGAGCAAGTATTCAGAAGCAAGGAGCTTGTGGGATATGAAATCTACCTTATTGGGCATCTTCTAGAAGGTATAAATCGTTACCCTGACCTCATTTCATTCTAGATCCCCTCTTTGGACAAATTCTAGGGTTTTCATGGTATGATTGGAAGCTATTCTTGTGTGCAAGCTAAGATCTGAAGTTGTAACTTCAGAACTGAGCTCCCTTGGGCTTCTTAGTCCATAAAGTTTCCAACTTGCGCAAGAATGAGACTCTCCCAAGGTGTAAAGCCCCATTGGAAGCTTAGATTGGTCATTTAGGGCCTTTAGAGCCTTGCATGTGCGTAAAGTTTGCAACTTTACGTGATAAACATGCCTTAGAAGCTTGAATATGTAGTCTGGAACCTTGCCATGGATTAAAAAGCGTCTGCATGGATGAAGGTCTGCAAGGTCTCGGCGAGTTGGATGAACGACTCGGCGATCCCGTTGAAGATGACCATGAACTCGACGAGTTGGTTGAACAACTCGGCGAGTCCGTTGAAGATTGCCTTGAACTCGGCGAGTCGTTCGAAGACTCGGCGAGTCGGCTAGGGTTTCTCCCAATTCTTGGACACGTATGAACTCGGCGAGTTAAAAGGGAACTCGACGAGCCAATCAAGGATTTCACGACTTCTCGAGTTCAGGAAGGACTCGACGAGTCGGTGAACTGCACTCGACGAGTCGAGTCAACATGGACTGTTGACTTTGACTGTGGACTTTGACTTGGACCAAGGGTTGACCAGTTGACTTCTGAGGGTATTCTGGTAATTTGGAGATTTATGAAAAAGGGTTTTACGGTAACTATAGGTGGTGGAGTTCGTGTTGGTGATCCGAGAGTTGAGCTTTCTGGTTTCAGACGACAGTTGTGAGATGAGTTATCCTCACTATACTAAGGGGTCTAAGGCACCAAGGCCGGCCCATTGGATATGTTATCCTAACAGTTTTAGATGTTGAGTATGAGTTAGTGTTGCATGATAGTGGTTATGCCAGTTAGGTAGACCTGTAGGACTACCTGTGATGTTATATGATTATTGCATGATCAGTGGTTATGATATGTGTTGGTTATATGGGATGGGTTGAGGTTGCACTGCTTCGTGCGGTAGCCAACAAACCCTAGGAGCATTCCAGTTACGGGCTAAGGGAGACTCGTACTGTGGGCTCGGGAGCATTCCAGTTACGGGCTAGGGGAGACTCGTACTGCGGGCTCGTGGGTATTACAGTCTGTAGGACTGTGGACCGTTATGTGCTGTTCTGTTCAGTTGTTATGATATTTTATTACTGATATGGATATGTGGACTGTATGTGTATCAGTATTTTGGGGGTAACTCACTAAGCTTTCGGGCTTACAGTTTCAGTTTATTATTTCAGGTACATCAGGGGACCGCGACAATGCGAAGGCATGGTCGTACAACTCCTCATATTATGTTTACGTTTCTGGGAATACTCTGATAAATAATATTTTGAAAACAAAGTTGTAGTGTTTTGATGAACTTGACATGTTTTAAAAGTTTAAATTTGTTTGAAATTTTTTTGGGTGTTACAGGGAGTTCTATATGTTAAAAAGTATGTTGCTATTATTGGTTTTATGTCAAGATAAAACCTGATATGTTATATGCTATTATTGTTGGTTTTATGTCAAGATAAAACCTGGTTTTACTTCAAGTTATAGCTGTTATACTGCCTAAATGTTATGAAATTAGGAGTAATGTTTAAAAGCATAGTCTAGTAACTTAGGGTTTTAGACACGAAAATGCTTTTGTTATTAGAACTATAGAAGGCCGTCAAAGTTTACATGAGCTATTGTATTCATCAACTAATATTGGAAATCTTAGTGGAAATCCTCTGACCTGTAACCGTTAATCCCGTGTGAGCGAGGAAGTTGTATATGGATCTATACGGGTTGACAACCCCACCCGTGGTTGCTAGCTCCAACCCAACGGTATTCAGGTGACGAACTTGCCTAATTTACTACCTTCCGACGTCGATGAGGCGTGCGAAAACTACTGCAATGTGTGATCCTTGTAACTACCACAATGTGTGATCCTTGTAACTACCACAAGGTGTGATCCTTGTAATAATAATAAGAGGTATAAAACTAAGTCATGCAGTCACAGTTACAGGCTCATGGTAGCAAATTTTAGAAGCATTATACTTTGTCGATATACAAGTATAAATGTTAAGTATAAGTTTCCCAAGGACTTATACTCTAAGTATAAAAATCGGGTAGGTATATTACTTGTATATTAAGTAGACCACTATACCTATTCTACTTACTCGTATAGAATTGAAATAGATTTATACGTAGCGGTTTTACTCGTATAGAATTGAAATAGATTTATACGTAGCGTTTTTACTCGTATAGAATTGAAATAAGATTTATACGTAGCAACTTAGTTTGTATGGAATTACAAACATTTATATTTATAATATATAAGACTTATAGGTATATACTTATTTGGTAATTAAAACCATTATACCTAGGATATATATACTAAATGTTTGAGAGTCAAAATGATACTTTCAAAACTAAACTTTTGAACTCAGAAAAAGTATTATTTTTATATGGAGTCAAAACGTGTGAACTCACCAACTTTATGTTGACGTATTTTTAAAATGCATGTGTTTTCAGGAAGTTGATAACTATGATATAAGAAATGACGTTACACTGCCCGGTGTTTCCGCCGACGGCCGGGGTGTGACAGATTGGTATCAGAGCTATTAACTATAGTGAATTAGTACTTTCTTAGGAAAGCACAACTATAGTTTAGGGCTTACTCTGTTAGGTTTAGGTATATCCCTTAGCCTACAAATATAAAGTATTATTAATTATAATACTAAAGGACTACTTACGGGAGCGGTGACAGGATAGACATGTCGCTTGGGTTGCTGGATTTCAGAACGACTATATGCTAAAATGATCCTGCCCACCGATTGTCCTGATTGGCCGGTGCTTATCAGCTAGACCTGAAATAACAAACAATAATTAATAATACCCGTGAATACAACAAACACAAAGATATAGAGTTATGTATGAACTCAGTCCCACAATGAGAACACATGTATAAATCAAAAATATAGAAAACCTAAACCCTCGATAACTATACAACACAATGTTTTAGGTCAAACTACTTAGTCGAGTTTTATTGTACATGGGACGAACCACGACTAAACGTAGACTGATCACCTATGTTTAATTATGGTTAGACCGATGCACAACTAAAATTGGATATGGTGTTTGATAGACTAAAACACCTGAAGATTCTAGAAAATTAAAGATAGATCTCAGATCAGGATACCATCAACTCGGAGTACAAGAAGACGATGTTCCGAAAACAACATTTAGGACTAGGTATGGTCATTAAGAGTTTTTAGTTATGCCTTTGGATTGACCAACGCTCCAACAATGTTCAAGGACCTCATGAATAGTGTTTGCAAACCGTACTTGGATAAATTTGTGATAGTAGTTATCGATGATATATTGATATATTCACGAACCAAGGAAGAACACGGTCAACACTTGCAAATAATCTTGGAACTACTAAGAAAAGAAAAGTTGTACGCCAAATTCTCCGAATGTGAATTTTGGATTAGAAAAGTATAAATTTTTAGAACATGTAGTTAGTAACAAAGGGATTCATGTCGAACCCTCCAAGATTGAAGTAATTAAGAATTGGGAAGCACCAAAGACGCCAACAGAAGTTCGTCAATTCTTAGGGCTTGCTGGCTACTATCATAGATTCATAGAGAATTTCTCCAAAATAGCCAAGCCGCTTACAACACTAACCCAGAAGGATATGAAGTTCAACAGGGAAGACAAACAAGAAGCTGCTTTTTAGAAACCAGAACAAATGTTGTGTAGTGCACCAATCCTATCCCTCCCAGATGGGACAGAAGATTTAGTCGTATACTGTGACACATCAAATCAAGGATTGGGATGTGTGTTGATGCAAAGAGGAAAATTTATCGCCTACGCATCACGGCAACTTAAGGTGCATGAGAATAGTTACACTGCCCATGACCTTGAATTGGGAGCTATAGTTTTTGCACTGAGAAGTTGGAGACACACAATTGGCCAGAGAACATATAGGTGATACCTTATGTGCCGAGCCAGAAATAATCCACGAGACAAACTCAAAAGATTGTGCAAATTAAGGATCGATTAAAGGCAACACGTGATCGTCAGAAGAGCTATGTTGACGTAAGACGTAAGCCTTTGGAATTCCAAGTTCGAGATAGAGTAATGTTAAAGGTCTCTCATTGGAAAGCCGTAATTCGATTCGGGAAACGAGGAAAACTAAACCCACGGTATATAGGACCTTTTGAAATTCTAGCAAGAATTGGTTATGTCGCATACCAACTCAAGTTACCTCAAGAGCTAAGCAATGTACACGATGTTTTCACGTGTCAAATCTCAAAAGATGTCTATCCGATGACACTCTTGTTGTACCTCTCGACGAGATACAAGTCAATACCAAACTCAACTTTGTAGAAGAACCTGTCGAAATCATGGATCGAGAAGCCAAACGATTAAAACAAAGTCGTACTCCCATAGTGAAAGTTCGATGGAACTCTTTACGAGGACCTGAATTTACTTGGGAATGTGAAGATAAGATGAAACAAAAATACCCCCAACTATTTAACAAAACCCCATCCACAAGATAAATTTCGGGACGAAATTATTCTAACGGGGGGTGAATGTAACACCAGTCAAAATAGGTCAATAACAATCGCATGTGATTATGCCAATCTTGTAATGTGATTTTGTTAAACTAGTAATGTGATAAACATACTATGTAATTCATGTTAAAGTATGAACTTTCATACATAATTTATGATACAACTCAAAGTGTACGTCCATACGATTCCAAAAATATAGAGAACGTCTAAATCTGACTTTGCGTGAAGAAGTTATGATAAACCCTAACACTATAAATCTCTATAATAAGAGGAATTTAAAATAGAATTAGAATTAGCTATTGGAATCTAAAAGAGAGTTGTAGTACTCATAAATACCTACGCGTGGATATAAAAAACGTCAAAAACGGAGTTCGTATGCAAAAGTTATGGCCTTCCGACATTACAGCTGCCTGAGAGCATGACACGTGTTAGAAACCTTAATCTGACTGAACTCACGACGTGAGCATAAAAACTCACGACGTCTAGGGAACGATAACCCAAAAGCTCACGACGTGAGCAAGGTTTTCTCACGACGTGAGGATGCTGTAGGACACTAATCGAGCCTAGAAAACACCTGGGAAGACTACGGGATGACTCATGGAAGTTCACGATGTGAACCTATCATGTTCACGACGTGAATGAGCCCAGAACACCCTATAAATAGCGATCAAAGCTCATTCAATCCTTACACCTTCTCCTTTCATTCTCTCTCATTTCCAAAGGTCGTTTCCCTTCTCGAGCCTGACAACGACGAGCCTCTGACCGTTTAGATTCAATAGATCACACTACTAGGGTGAGTTTCATGGCCCTACTTTTTAATATTTTCGGGGGAAAACGCATGCTAAATATTGTATATACGTTACTATTATGTCTATATGATAGTATATTAGTATCAACGTAGATAATTATATTAACCGGGATATAGTTGTTCTAAATATAATATTTTGAATATATACAACTATTATCAACTTGTTAGCATGTTCTTGTATTAATGTAGATCTTGAGTTATACTTAGGATTCTATATATATGTTGTGTGCGATATAGTTCCGAAGTTATATTCGGGAGTTCTATATGTTAAAAAGTATGTTGCTATTATTGGTTTTATGTCAAGATAAAACCTGTTATTTTATATGCTATTATTGTTGGTTTTATGTCAAGATAAAACCTGGTTTTACTTCAAGTTATAGCTGTTATACTGCCTAAATGCTATGAAATTAGGAGTAATGTTTAAAAGCATAGTCTAGTAACTTAGGGTTTTAGACACGAAAATGCTTTTGTTATTAGAACTATAGAAGGCCGTCAAAGTTTACATGAGCTATTGTATTCATCAACTAATATTGGAAATCTTAGTGGAAATCCTCTGACCTGTAACCGTTAATCCCGTGTGAGCGAGGAAGTTGTATATGGATCTATACGGGTTGACAACCCCACCCGTGGTTGCTAGCTCCAACCCAACGGTATTCAGGTGACGAACTTGCCTAATTTACTACCTTCCGACGTCGATGAGGCGTGCGGAAACTACCGCAAGGTGTGATCCTTGTACTACCGCAAGGTGTGATCCTTGTACTACCGCAATGTGTGATCCTTGTAACTACCACAAGGTGTGATCCTTGTAACTACCACAAGGTGTGATCCTTGTAATAATAATAAGAGGTATAAAACTAAGTCATACAGTCACAGTTACAGGCTCATGGTAGCAAATTTTAGAAGCATTATACTTTGTCGATATACAAGTATAAATGTTAAGTATAAGTTTCCCAAGGACTTATACTCTAAGTATAAAAATAGGGTAGGTATATTACTTTTATATTAAGTAGACCACTATACCTATTCTACTTAATCGTATAGAATTGAAATAGATTTATACGTAGCGGTTTTACTCGTATAGAATTGAAATAGATTTATACGTAGCGTTTTTACTCGTATAGAATTGAAATAAGATTTATACGTAGCAACTTAGTTTGTATGGAATTACAAACATTTATATTTATAATATATAAGACTTATAGGTATATACTTATTTGGTAAGTAAACCATTATACCTAGGATATATATACTAAATGTTTGAGAGTCCAAATGATACTTTCAAAACTAAACTTTTGAACTCAGAAAAAGTATTATTTTTATTTGGAGTCAAAACCTGTGAACTCACCAACTTTATGTTGACGTATTTTTAAAATGCATGTGTTTTCAGTAAGTTGATAACTATGATACAAGAAATGACGTTACACTGCCCGGTGTTTCCGCCGACGGCCGGGGTGTGACAGCAAGAGTTGTCTACGCAGCTGCAGGAGCTGCTAGACAAGAGTTTTATCAGACCGAGTAGTTCACCCTGGGGAGCCTCGATACTGTTTGTGAAGAAGAAGGATGGGTCGCATCGGATGTGTATAGATTACCGGGAGCTAAACAAGGTAACAGTGAAGAACCGTTACCCACTCCCGAGGATAGATGACTTGTTTGATCAGCATCAGGGATCATCTTGGTTCTCCAAGATTGATCTACCGTCAGGGTACCACCAGATGAGGGTTAGAGAGGAGGATGTACAGAAGACTGCTTTTCGAACTCGGTATGACCATTACGAGTTCGTGGTGATGCCCTTCGGGCTCACCAATGCTCATGCCGCATTCATGGACCTCATGAACCGCGTATGCAAACCGATGCTGGATCGATCTGTGATAGTTTTCATTGACGACATCTTGGTTTATTCGAAGACGCAGGAGCAGCATGAGGAGCACTTGCGAGAGGTGTTAGAAACCCTGAGGAGGGAGAGCTTGTATGCCAAGTTCTCCAAGTGCGAGTTCTGGTTGCGCGAGGTGCAGTTTCTTGGGCACCTTGTCAACCAGAACAGGATATTGGTTGACCCAGCCAAGGTGGAGGCCGTGATGAGATGGGAGGTTCCGAAGTCTCCATCTGAGATTCGAAGTTTCTTGGGATTAGCCGGCTACTATCGAAGATTCATCCAGGATTTCTCCAAGATAGTCGTACCCTTGACCCGGCTGACGAAGAAAGCCATTGTATTTCGCTGGGGGCCTGAGCAGCAGGCCGCATTTGATACGCTGAGACATAGATTTTGTGAGGTGCCAATCTTAGCCCTGCCTGAGGGCGTGGATGATTTTGTGGTGTATTGCGATGCGTCCATCTCGTGTTTGGGCACGGTGTTGATGCAGAGGGGGCATGTTATCGCCTACTCTTCGAGGCAGCGGAAGCCTCATGAGGCAAACTATCCGACACACGACTTGGAGTTGGGGGAAGTGGTTTTCGCCCGCAAGATTTGGCGTCATTACCTCTATGGGGTCCGTTGTACCATTTACACGGACCATAAGAGTTTGAGGTACCTTATGGATCAGCCGAATCTGAACATGAGACAGCGCCGATGGCTGGATGTGGTGAAGGATTATGATTGTGAGATCCTCTACCACCCGGGAAAGGCCAATGTCATGGCCGATGCGCTTAGCCGCAAGGCAGCGCCGATCAGAGACATTTGCATGAGGATACCGTGGTGACTCCGCTGTTGGAGCGGATTCGAGAGGCCCAACAGGAGGCTATGGAGGAGGAACATCGTAAGAGTGAGCGTATATTGGGCCAGGTTTCCTCCTTCGATTATGACAGCCGTGGATTGTTGACTCTACACCGTAGAGTGTGGGTCCCATATCATGGAGGTGTGCGCCAAGTATTGGTGGAGGAGGCGCACAAATCCAGGCTTTCTAACCATCCCGGGGCGACGAAGATGTACAGGGATCTTCGTCTTGATTACTGGTTGCCTTGCATGAAGAGGGATGTAGCTTGGTTCGTAGAGAGATGCCTGACCTGCAGGAAGGTCAAGGCGGAGCAGCAGAGGCCTCACGGCAAGACCCAGCCGTGGGATATTCCGCTGTGGAAATTGGAAGATATCACTATGGATTTCATCACGAAGCTTCCCAGGACCGCGCGAGGAGTGGATTCGATTTGGGTCATCGTGGATCGGTTGACCAAGAGCGCCCATTTCATTATGATTCAGGAGAGCATTTCGGCCGAGAAGTTGGCCGACATCTATATCAGAGAGGTAGTGGCTCGGCATGGGGTGCCAGTTTTGGTGATTTCCGACAGGGATGTACGGTTCACTTTCAGGTTTTGGAAGAAGTTTCATAACGAGCTGGGTACTCGTCTGCACTTTAGCACCACTTTTCACCCGCAGACGGATGGTCAGAGTAAGCGGACCATCCAGACTCTGGAGGATATGCTGCGGGCGTGTGTTTTAGACTTCGGAGGTAGTTGGGATACTTACCTTCCTTTGGCTGAGTTTTCCTATAATAACAGCTATCATGCGAGTATTGACCGTCCTCCCTTCGAGATGTTGTACGGGAGGAAGTGCAGGACCCCAATATGTTGGGGTGAGGTTGGCCAGAGGGTCATGGGGAGTACCAAAGTGGTACTTAAGACTACGGAGAGGATCCAGCAGGTGTGGAGCAGGCTTCAGACTGCTCATAGTCGACAGAAAAGTTATGCCGACAGGCGCCGTTCGGACCTGGAGTTCCAAGTCGGGGATATTGTACTCCTGAAGGTGTCACCTTGGAAATGCGTCATTCGGTTCAGGAAGCGGGGCAAGTTGGGCCCCCGGTACATTGGACCTTTCAGGGTTGTCGCCCGGGTGGGCAAGGTGGCGTATAGGCTGGACCTGCCAGCCGAACTCAGTCAGATTCATAGCACTTTTCACATCTCCCAGTCACGGAAGTGTCTGGTGGACGATTCGGCAGTGGTGCCTTTGGAGGATATTCAGGTGGATGACAGCCTGAACTGATGGGTTTTGAGCATTCTAACACTTCCTAAGTGTACATGCAACCCTAATAACCTTGGATCTATGTTTGTCTAATAATCATGCAAACTTGAATTCCAAGGTTATATTCCTCTCTAGCACACATGGGGAACATTTTTAACTTGAATGAAAGATAGAATAACTTACCTTGTTGTTGATTATGATCCTTGAAACCTTGTGAGCCTAGCACCCCAAGTGTGATGCCTCAAATGCTTCACACAACACCAAATGCAAAGGAGTAAACTTTAAGAGAATCTTACACTTGCAAAATCGGCTCTAGCCCTCTTGTTTCTTAGTGTGTAGCCAATTTTGGTGGAGAATGGGTTTCTTATATAGTGTTGACACATCTAGGGTTACACCATGTAAACCCTAATGTGTCATGACTCTTCATTTCCATGACCCATGGGTTTGTAACTCCCATGGAGCATCCTATGGGTGGAACCCAACTTGATAATCCATGGAGCCTCTTAGCCCACTATATAAGATATGGAAGATTTACATAATCTACCTATATATTTAATAAGTTATCTTTTGATCACTTAATTAATTCTAAATTAATTCTTGATCAAACTAATTAAATAATATTATTAATATATTAGAACTTATAATATATTAATAAACCATAAGTGTTATTTCTCTCATTTTAGTTTATCCAATTGCATGGTGCCATGCAACCCAAATGGACCATGTCGGGTCGGGTCAAGTACATATCAGAAATAGTTATGGACTTAGACACCTTATCCAACATGAACTACATTGAACGGCCTGTGGCGATCCTCGACAAGAAGTCAAAGGATCTAAGGAACAAGAGGGTGGAGTTGGTAAAGGTGCAATGGCAGCACCATAAGGGCTCAGAATGGACTTGGGAGCCGGATGAGGAGATGAGGGAGCACTACCCCGAGCTTTTTAGGGTAAACAACTTATGGGTCCCCATATCTACAGGCTTAACTCTTAAGATTGTAAGTTTATCATTCTTCAAGTAAAGGCGAAAGGGGGAGAAGAGAAGAGTGTTGAATCAGGGAGAAAATTAAATTGAGAATAGACAAGAAGAGTTATTTTTAGTGAAATATATGCGGCCATGTTGGCGAGGATTGTGGGTTGAATAGGATTTCCATATGATGATGCGAGGGGGAAGAAAGCTACATATATGAATGCCCAAACTAACGACTCCCACTAACATACGATATTTGTTAGGAGCATAATAGTCCATGTGATGCGTTAGATTACAAAGGAGCTTAATAAGCTCTATTAACTGTTTTGGTATGACTTCTTTAAACTTCATCCTCTTTAAATATTGTGTCGGCAAAGAAAATTTCAGAAACACCTGATGTAACACCTGGTTCCTGGTACGTATTTAAATTCAAGTATTTTGGTATTATACTCTGGGACTCGGCGAGTTGGGGGCCCAACTCGTCGAGTAGACTCGACATTATGCGAGGGTTTTAATGATCTACTCGACGAGTCGGGGGACCGACTTGACGAGTAGGAGCTGTCTGGACAAAACCCTAATATTTAGGGTTTGCACCATATTTAAACACTTTATCTCGTCCCAAACCAGCCTCCATCACCCCTGCCAACTCAGAGAAGCCCTAGATTAAAACTCTAATCTTGTTTGAGTGATCTTGAGCCATTTTTGTGTGTTTTGTGGTGGTTTGAAGTTTGAAGAAGAGAAGGAAGCTTGGAAGATCAAGAGAGGACTAGTAGATCCAGAGGTTCTGAGTTATTTCCATCCCATTCAAGGTAAAAAGCTTCAACATTGACTTCTCATTTGATAGATCTCCTCTAGAGCTTAGATCTTATCATTTTGGGGCATTTCTAAGGACATTTTCGGATTGAGTGTGTATCGTGGAGTTACACTTCAGATCTTGAACCATTGAGGGTTCCCATGGCATAAAGGTGCCAACTTTATGGCCATAGGAAGCCCATGCATCTTATAAACCCTTTTTTTATGGATTTTGGAGCCAAAAAACCCATGCATGGACATCAAGTTTGTAGCTTTACGTATGAAATGGACCCTAAGAGGACAGATCTATGGTTTTGATGCATTAAGACCCATTGTAATCGACCGTATAGTTTTGGACAAGGAGGGACTCAGCGAGTCGCTTGGGTGACTCGGCGAGTCGGGACGCATTTTTCCACAAACGTCTTCTGGAAATGGTTTTGGTTGAGTGGAAGGAACACTCAACCTACTAGGGGTTTGTTTTCGACCATGAAATCATGGGACTCGGCGAGTGGATGAACATACTCGGGGAGTTCAAGGCAATGTCCCAACCTCATGAATACCGACTCGACGAGTTCAAGGAGAACTTGGCGAGTCATAGACTAGACTCATTCATTCGGATGAAGATGAACTCGACGAGTTCAAGAAAGAACTCGGCGAGTCGGTTGAAGACAGTCAGATGTGTTGTTCAAGGAGAACTCGTCGAACTCTTGCTAGACTCGACAAGTAAGGACGGGAATATGGCAGTAGGTGGACATGGGGACTCGGCGAGTTGGTGGACCAACTCGGCGAGTCGAGTCAATCAGAAGTGGACTTTGACTATGGTTTGACCTTGACTTTGACTTGGATTTGGGTTGACCCTTGTAAGGTTTATGAGTATGTAATAGTAATCGAGAAAGGTCGTTATGTAGGGATGGAGGGGTAGAGACGAGTTGATTTCCGTGCTGAGGACTGTGCAAATACTACACGACATCGAGGTGAGTTACCTTCCAGTAGAAGTGGGTCTAAGGCACCAAGGCCGGCCCACTAGTAGTTGATTATAGTTGAGATGATTGTCTTTGTGATGATTGTCTGGTTTGCTACTACCTGGTATGTTTATGTGTTAGCATGATATGTTATATGTGATAGTGGTAGTAGGAGGGGAATAGTCCCCGAGTTCGGTTGTTAGGACCGAAGGGTAGGTCGGGCACCCCGGATACGCCGGACAGTATGTTTATGTTATGATATATGTGGTAGTAGAGGTAAGGGGTGAAATAGACCCTGAAGTTCGGTTGTTAGGACCGAAGGGTAGGTCAGCACCCCAGAATGGCTTGATATGGGTAGGTCAGCACCCTTGAATGGCTTGACATGGGTAGGTCGGCACCCCAGAATGGCCGGACCGGGTAGGCCTGGCACCCCAGAATTGCCCGACAGTATGTATGCTATGTGATTGCATGGTATGTGGTATGATGATGGAACTCACTAAGCTTTGTGCTTACAGTTTGTAGTTTTGTTTCAGGTATCTCTTCAGCGAAGTGGAATGAGCCGGCGCAGTAGCTGTACATCACACATACATCAGTTTTCCACATTTTGTGATTCATGGGATTGTACTATGATTTTATTACTACTTGATGATATGATTTCTGAGACATGAATTCTATGGTGTTATTGATTGTTATATTCTCGACCACGTTTTGATAAATGATTTTATAAGTTACATAATTAAAAATGAAATTTTTGGATTGAAAATTTGGGATGTTACACCTGATTACTTCGGACTTCATCACAATAACATTTGCACTTTAATGTCTCCCCCTTTATGACAAATCACCATTCTTTCAGAAGTTATCTTCACTAAATTACAATGCTCGGGAAAAGCTTCCTAAATAGCCAACAACCATGTTAAATGTTATGCTATTTCTTTCCGGTCTTTTTTCTGAATATGCATCGAATGTGGTCACTCGAATAATCATATTCTTAAGAGTAGATGAGGGAAACCTTTTTTTGTTATCAACCCTAAAGAAATTATTCTCCGTCAAATACACAATTCCCCACAGTTTCAAAATTACTCACTAGGAATCCTCATTACCCACCGCTCACAGTACTAAGAACCTCAATCAACCCCGATGGTTGCCTTATGCCTGCAAGTTATACACAAAATGGGATCACATAGACTGTCAAATGATAATTCTACCGTAAGTCCACAACCAAACAAGAAACAGGAAATGAGGCTGAATCGATCATTCGAGGGCTATATAATCCTAATCATATACAACTTTGAAAGCATACACTTAGCAATTAACTGAGCCGATGTCAACTCCAAGTAATCCATAGAATCCAATCCTTTAGGCTATAAGGCATCACACAAATCAGAAAATTCTATCATAAGATTCCTGAAGGTATCCTTAGCCCTAATCTAGCATACAATTCACATATCCAGCATACTGATCATAATACCTAAGTATAGGTAGTTTTAGAACCACTTACTTAAGCTTGGCTGATTGCACGCATCACACCCCTGTTCTAGTCTTATAAAAAAAATCTTTTTTAGAAATTCAATTTTCTCTGAAAAGATTATCATTTCCTCAGTTTGAGTTCTGGCACACCCGAAGGTATGCCCGAATCCCTCAAACCAAGGCTGTGATACCAACTTGTAACATCCTAAAAACAGTGATAAAATTTTCATTTTTATTTTAACCGAAAACCATCAAGTATTCATAAGAAACCAACCAAATTATGTCAAATAGGAGTTATTATCAGAGTACAAATCCAAATCATAAAGAAAATATGAAACACAAGTGGATACACTGCGATCAGGCCGGGACCTTCCCTTTCGTACCGAATATAATTGAAACCATAAACAAACTATAAGCACAAAGCTTAGTGAGCTTCCCAAAATACCACATACAACATACATATAATATAACAACATGTGGTTGTGTCAGGTCCGTATCAACCCAAAATAACAACAAGTAGCTGTGTCGGGTCCGAATCAACCCCTGGGTCCATATCAACCCCGAGTCCATAATGAATCCAAGCCTAGATTAGCTCCATACATAAATCATACAATCACATCAGTCAAAATCATACAATAGCATACATTCTACTCATACAATACAGTGGGGCGACCTTGGTGCCTTTGACCCACTTAAGGTGGAAAGAAGACACACCTCACAGACAGATGAAAAGTTGAAACAACACGATGCTCTGAAAACCACGCTACTGGTCACCTTTACAAATAACAGTGACCAAAACTCAGACTATAACTCAAAATACTTAAAATACCCCTAGATCAAACTTAGTCAAATCCTGGTCAAAGTCAACGGGAAAGATGGACCCTCCATGTCGTGGCCATCCTTGGCTACGTCGTGGCCTTCAAAGGACAAAACAGACGTGAATCCCCCCATTCGCCACGCCGTGGGAACTGGTTCCAAAACGTCTCAACGATTTAAGCCGAATCCTCCAATTCCAAAGCTTCCAAAATCCAGATATGATCATTTCTAGTGTCCAAAAGGGGTAAAGTTGCCACCTTTATCACTTGAGATCCACCAAGAGGTCTAGATCTCAAGTCTTAGGTCCAAAAAAAGATAAAGAATGGCAAGGACTTGTCAATAACCACCTTAATCTCTTGTGTCTCAAGCTTATTTACTCCAGAAGAGCTTATAACACCAAAAACATCCTAAAGTTTGATGCTTTTTAGACTTGCATGTCCAATGCAAGTCTTGGACTCAAATTAGGTCAAACATGGGATTTTATGACCACAATCTCATGCATGGCACAAACCCACCATCAAACTGCAGATCCAAACCATGAACTACTCCCAATGATCCAGAGATTCATAAAGTTGCAACCTTTATGAAGTCTCTCCATCCCATCTAACAAGATGAAGAAGGAATGGGACAAAATACAAGATCTAGCACTCTATAAACAGAGAGTTTGGAACTTGGGGACTTACGAGAGTCCAAAAGATAAACAATAAGATGGTGATAAGAGTTTCTTGCTGAATCCAAGTCTAGAAGTCACCTCCTTCTTCTTCTGATCTCCAAAAACCAACACAAAAAGCTTAGAGAGCAACAATGGGAGTTAAGGGTTTGATTGGTGGCTGAGAGAGTGTGATGGAGGTTGAGGGTGAGCAACCCTATCCATCACATTCCCTTAAATAGGGTGCAAACCCTGGAAATTAGGGTTTCTCATTAAACAACTGCCACGTCGTGGCGACCATTTAAATCCGCAACACATCAACCCCCACCACGTCGTGGGATGCCTTCAACACGACGTGGTACCGCCCAAAATCCAAAATTCATAAATTTTAAATACCTCCAAGGATTCGGACATTACATGAACTCTGTATCTTCATTCTTTCCCCTAAGAACCTTGAATCCGAAGTTCTAAAAATGGTAAAGATCATTCTTACTAATAGTCATAACCTTCGTAATCCTTTTTAAACTCCATACTTTGTCGTTAGGTTGTCCCAACACACCATGGAATCTATTTTTCATATCTTTAATTTTTTTTTTCTGAATCAATCTTATATTCTTTAACTCTTAACTACTTGTATGTAAATATTTTCGGAGTCGTAGGTATGTCTGGTTGATTTTCGTTTGAGTCTTCAACATAAAAGCTAGATTTAGGAGATTTTCAAAGAAATCAATTTTTATGAAGGCTATAAATCTGATCGTTTATGTAGGGTCACACTTTATGATCTGATGAGTTAAACACTCTACACACTATCTGTCAGCGTTAGCGTCTACATTACCGCCAATGCCAATGTATCAATTCCATCAGCGTCAACGAGTAGTATAGTTATTCTATGTAATTTTTTGTATATTTGGTAATGATATAGATAAGCATAGAATAGATAGTAGATCTGATATCCTTGTGACGAGGATCGGTTCTTAGTATATATTAGATATAATCCCTTTAGACAAGGGATATACTTGTATAGATTAATACATAATCAACATTAGGGTAAACCCTAATGTTGAGTTCGTCTTGGTGACCGTCTTTGTGACAAACCGTCTTCTTGGTGAAAGATAATGTGCAGAAATCCTTGTGTTATTTACTTTCTGTTCTTTGTTTGCTTAGATTAGTTTACTTTTGTTCTTTGTACTTGAAGTGTATCCGATCGACACAAACCTCCAATTGGTATCAGAGCAGGTTTTTGATACACTCAAGTAATCATGTCGACCTTTTTCAATCCAAAATCAAATGTCTGCAACAAGATCCCTCCGTTTGATGAACACAACTTCTCTGCTTGGAAATCAAAGGCCATGGAAGCTCTCGAGCTCATGAATTTTGATATGCTCGACATCACCAACAAAGGTCCTATCGCTACTATGCATCAATCATCCAATGATGGTGCATCTGGTAGTAAGTTGAAAGGAAAATATGTGCATGGATATAACAAGGAAGAGAAAAGGGTGATGAATCTCGATGTAAAGGCGAGAATTGATATTGGAAACTCACTCCATTATTCTGTCTATCATTTGGTACAAAACTGTTCAACAACTCAAGAGATGATGATTACACTATCTTCTGGTTTTGAAAAAGAAAACTCTTCAGATGATGAAGGTAAGTGTCTCATGGCCCAGATCGTTGAATCTCACGCTGACACTTCAATTGATAGCATTGGGACTCTTGACACTGATCCTTCTCAAGCTGCTGCAGACCTTAAGACAGAATGGGACACTACATCAACGTATCAGGTAAAAAAAATCTCATTAACTACTCTTCTGATGAAAACATCGAAAAATATGACATAATTGATAACTCACGTTTAGATTTATTGGTCTCAAATAAAGAAAGATCTTCTCTCAGTTTTGAGTTAAAGAAAATAAAAGAAAAACTCTCTTTTTTCGAAAAATCTCTTTCTGTATCAAAAAAGGAAAACACATGTATCTCGCTAACCAATAATTTTATTCAAAGTTAATGATCATGCTAGATGCATTCAAATCATTTTGAAAAACTAGGCCTCTTCTCACTTTAATCTCACAATAGTTATTAATGCTTAGATTCCAGATCAGTGTGAGAAAATTCTTGGAGACGATATATAAGGTGTTGTTTCTTTAACCAAAGTTGTTGAGACAAACCAAACCTTCTATAAATCCGACTGTTTAAAAGAAGATTTTAATAATAGATTTGTGACTTCTTATTTTATAAATCAAACTTTAATTGATACTCACTGCTTCCCTGATTCCAACAATATCACCAAATGTATTTCTCAATTATTCATTCTTGAAGCCCCTCATTAACCTTCACACCGTGAGTATGTTCTTCCCTCCACTAAGATTTTTCTAAAATTTCCATATGTAATGGTGATTTTCATTCGGTAAATGAAATTCTCAGCAGTTTTCCGTAGTGAACCGTTAACAACTCTAAACCTGAAGATCAATCAAAGTCCTCTACTTCTTATGATTCTTCAATGATTCATGAGACTCATGACAAGGTATCATCTTAGCATACCATCGATGGCATTCCTTGTTTTAGAACTAAAACAAGATCTCTTAAATCAAATTGTCAAAGTTCTTTGGATTCAACAGTTGAAAAGAAATCAAAATCTATTGTTAAAGGAAAGAATCCTAGAATCAAAGTTTATTATCGATGTAGCGATGCTTTTCATAAAAATTCAACAATTGCACTTTTAAAAAGAACTCCATTTGCGCTGACAATATCATGACTCGTAATGATAAGTAGATCAAAAAGGGAAACTCGTTGAATTGTCTCCCTTATGATATTTATAATATCTTCTCTTGAGTGACCCATTTCAAAATGGGTCAGTGTATATTATGTGTGTATTGTTTTTTGATTTTTCTTGTTTCAGGGCTTATTGTATATTTTAGTTTCAGGGTAAAGAACATTCTTGGTATTTAGACAACAGTTGCTCAAGACATATGACAGGATTCAAGTCTCTCCTGGAAGATTTCATAAAACAGGATGATCCGATTGTTACATATGGAGATAATGGCAAGGGAGCTACAAAGGGATTTGGATCCATCATGTGTAATTTTGTTGTTTTCAAGAATGTCTCTTATATGAAAGGTCTTCATTATAATCTCATTTCAATCGGCCAACTGTGTGACGCTGGCTATGAAGTCCTCTTCAACAAGAGAGAATGAAAGGTTGTTGATCAAAAGAATGTCATTGTTCTGACTGCAAACCAACAGAATGACATTTATGTTTTGGATATGTTTTCTGCTGGAAACTCTCTTTGTCATTGATTTTTCTCTCGTGCTCAGTTTCATCTAAATTGGACGTGGCATAAGAGGATATTCCGCTTGAATTTCAAGAACATATCGAAGATCTCAGAGGATCAGCTTGTAAGAGGAATTCCTAAAATGCATTTTGTCAAGGATAAGTTGTGCTCAACGTGTGAAAAGGGAAAGAAAACCAAGTCTTTCTTTAAACCAAAGTCCTTCTCTTCCATTATCAAACCTCTTCATCTTCTTCACATGGATCTTTTTGGACCAGTTCCTGTTAAGTCAAGAGCTGGGTAGAAATACACTATCATCATTGTTGATGAATTTTAAAGGCTTACATGGGTAGTCTTTTTAAGAAAGAAGAGCCATGTTGCTAATGAAATCAGTTCTCTCATCAATCAATGGGAAGTTCTCTATGATCTCAAAGTCAGACAGCTACTTAGTGATCATGGAACTGAATTTAGAAACTCCTCCCTGTAAGACTTCTTCTCAATCTCATGAATTTCTCAGGACTTCTCTGTTGTTAGAACTCCCAATGAAATGGCATTGCAGAGAGATGAAACAGAAATCTCATTGAAGCTGGAAGAACTATGGTCGTTGAAGCTGACCTTCCTTTTTCATTTTAGGCTGAAGCTGTCAATACAACGTGTTATACCCAAAACCGGTCCAACGTTGTTAAGCGTCATGGGAAAACTGCTTATGAGCTTTTGAAGGGAAGGAAACCGGACATCTCTTATTTTCATGTGTTTGGATGTGTTTGTTACATCTTAAATCAAAGAGATCAGTGCTAAAGTTTGAAGCTAAAGCTAAATCAAAGCATCATGGGAAAACTGCTTATGAGCTTTTGAAGGGAAGGAAACCAGACATCTCTTATTTTCATGTGTTTGGATGTGTTTGTTACATCTTAAATCAAAGAGATCAGTGCTCGAAGTTTGAAGCTAAAGCTACTGAAGGAGCGTTTCTAGGTTATTCCAGTGTATCCAAGGCTTTCAGGGTACTCAATATTTCTAGGAAAACTATCGAGGAAATAGCTCATGTCACCTTCGATGAAGATGTTGGGTTTTATATGCATCAAATACACTCTAAAACTAGGCAGTGGAAAAATCGAAACAACGATATACCTAAGTGTACATGCATCCTATGGATCTATGGCTTCATGCTAATTACATCAACCCTAGAAAACTAAAACATAAGTAAGAAAACATACCTTTTATGTAGCCCTTGATCTCCATGCTTGAGATCTCGATCCTCCATGAAGTTGCTTGGATGAAATGATCCAAACCAGAATCCCTCTAATGGTATCACACCCAATGACACCAAAGAGTGGAATAAAAATAACTAGGAGAAGAGTCAATTTCACAAACCCAAAGGGGTTAGAAATCATCCCTAAGAGGGGGAGGAAGAAGGGTTGGCGAAACTTCAAGCCAAGGTGCAAGGAGGAATGAAATCCCTAAGGCCCTATTTATACCCTTGGATGCCTCCTTAGGTTTAGTACTCCTTCCCATGTGGGATGGGAGCATAACCACGAAATTTCACTCCTTTCCCATGTGGGATGGAGTGATTTTCATCCAACTCTAATTCCATAAGGGTTCTGGAACATTCCTGATTAACCAACTATTGATTAATGAACATTCAACCCTTTAATTAATTAAACTGTTAAATAATTTCCAAAATATATTTCAATTAGTTTCTAATTAATTATTAAACATAATAATTAATAAACTAATTTCTCCTTTATTTATTCTACTCAATTTGGGTCTTGATAGCAACCCAAAAGGACCCTGCTATTATTAGAAATATGACCAATAGTTAATGACCTTGGACACTATTCCAACAGAAGACTCATTCATTCATGATCGATTTGAGCACCCCTAATCAATACTTAATGAACTTATTTACAGTCCTTCAGAACTTGTTCCTGGTTTCTTGCCAAATGACCTTGAGCTTGTTGTTCCCAATGTTAATTAATTCATCAGCTCACAACCTATCTCTGAAGATCAGCATGTCATCCCTGAAGAAGTTGAACCATCCAATCAGGAAGACTCTTCTTAAGGATATATAAATGAAAGTTCTAATCCAATAATTCCTCGAGATCATCTTGAATCTCAAATCATTGGAAATGTAAATTTTGGGATTCTTACTTGGAGCAGAGTCGACAACAACTTCTGCATGTTTTGTAAACTTTGTCTCAATGATTGAACCAAAGAATGTCACTAATGCCTTGAAAGAAGCTGACTGGATCAAGGCTATGTGGGATGTGATGAATGAATTTGAACGTCATCATGTATGGACTCTTGTTCCCAAGCCTCAAGGAAAGACTATCATTGGCACTCGCTGGGTTTTCAGGAAAAAGTGGATGAAGATGGGATCGTCATAAGAAACAAAGCTATACTTTTGGCTCAAGGTTTCTGTTAGATGGAAGGGTTAGACTATGATGAAACATTTTCTCCTGTTGCAAGACTTGAATCAATTCACCTGTTTCTCGCCTTTTCTTCTTTTATGAACATCAAAGTCTATCGAATGGACGTCAAGACTGCCTTCTTACATGGAGATCTTCAAGAATAAGTTTTTCTAAAACAACCACCAGGGTTTGAAAGTGAAGAGTTTCCAAATCATGTGTATTGTCTTGGTAAAGTTGTCTATGGTTTAAAGTAGGCACCTAGAGCATGGTATGACACATTGACGAGCTATCTTCTTGCAAGTGGATACAAACGAGGAAATATTGACAACACCTTGCTCATCAAGCATTCAGGACCTCATATCATTCTTGCTTAAGTGTATGTTGTTGATATCATTTTTGGATCCACTAATGAAAAGATAAGTTCAGAATTCACGGAGATCATGGCTAAGAAGTTCAAGATGAGCATGATGGGTGAACTAACTTTCTTTTTGGGATTGCAGGTTAAAAAACTATCTGGTGGAATTTTTGTTTGTTAAGCTAAATATATTGCAAATATGCTGAAGAAGTATGGTTTCTATGATTACAAGCCGACAAAGACTCTAATGTCCTCATCAGCCTCTATTGGCACTGATGTGAATGCAACTATATTTCGAGGAATGATAGGCTCTCTGCTATATCATACTGCCAGTCGCCCTGACATTATGTTTGCTACTATACTATGTGCTCGTTATCAAGCCAATCCTAAGAAATCTCATCTTTTCGCTGTGAAAAGGATCTTTCGTTACTTAAAGTATACACCCAATCTTGGGTTATGGTATCCTCGTGATTTTGAGTTCAAGTTAGTGGGATACACTGGCTCCGATCATGTTGGATGTGGCATTGATCGCAAAATCACTTTAGGAGGAGCTCAAATGCTTGAGATAGATTGGTAAGCTGGTCCAACAAAAAGCAGACATCAGTGGCTTGTTCTACCGCTGAAGGTGAATATGTAGCCGCTGGAAGGTGTTGTGCTTAGATCCTATGGATTTAGAATCAGCTCTTAGACTATGGTATAAACCTCTCAAAGACTCCCATCTTCTGTGACAACACCAGTGCCATTCAGATGATACAAATTCCAATGCAACATTCCAAGACCAAGCACATTGATAGCCGTCATCATTTCATCAGGGATATAGTTCAGAAGGGAAAATGGAGTTGTTCTATATTCCATCCACCGATCAGATAGCTGACATTTTCATAAAGTCATTGAGCGAGAAGCCTTTAAAAAAATTGTTTGCAGATCTTGGCATGCTTTCAGTGACTTAATTGTTTTCTAACTATTTTGATTTTACATTGCTTCTGCTTGCTTTCTAAAAAACACAAAAGCAAGTGTTGCTTTTATTATGTTTATAGATTTTTACATAGCTTTGCTTCTAGTATTTACAAGTATTCTCTTTTCACTCTTATTCATCTTTCAGGCCTAACTAAGATTTATCTGCATCTCTTTCCTTCTGAATTTGTAAGAACTGGAGCCATCCAGAAAGATCTCAATGCTCTTGGTGATCAGAAAAAGAGTGGTATCATGTCCTCTTGTTCTTGCGAATGTCCTCTTTCTCCTTCACTCACTGTTATGGATGCAAAGAGCAACCATCAATGTAGTATGTCTTGTTTTCATCTACTGACTCAAAATTCGATAAAACCTCAAATGCCCTCGTGTTAATCTTGAGGACACAATTGTTTCATGGATTGAGGCAGTTAACTCGTTGGTTACAAAGACTATCTTATGCTCCTCTTTTGATCTTGATGAACATGAAGCTTGGAATCTGTGATAAATAGATTCATCATTCTTAGTTTATAGTGAGTTATATATGCGTTTATCTTTGATTATGCTTTGTTTTATAGCCATACTTGAAGGGAAGATATCTTGGAAAATGGAAGTACATTTATGGCAATTCAATTCAAAAGATTTGATGGATCAAGTCTTTATCATGCTTCTGAAAAAGCTACAAAAGTATTTCTTTTTGAATATTTCCTTGTTTGACTAACTCTATTGTTTGAATTCTTATATTATTTATTATTTTGTACAATTTTGGAAAGGGATTTGACGGTGGCAATTCTAAGCCAAGTATGTAACTTTTGACAAATCATCGTCCCTTGAAGCATGCATGTCGTATGCATCAAGTCTCATGTTCTGCTGAAACATTGAGCAAAATCCAATGGCTTACCCTGACTGCACAATCATCAATATAAGAGATACTTGTTTTGTCCTTAAATGACAAAGGGTTGTTCATGTCCCTCACCTCCTAGACTGAGGTATGACATGGTACCATTATGAATTGACAATGAATCTTTGATTCTATACTACAACTAAATTTTGTGATGCAAGGATCAAAAACATTTCTTGCTGATGAGTTATACTTGTTAATGATTCACGTTGATTCCACCTTAGCATGACCGAAACAATCCATTCTTTCCCTTATATTCTTCTTTAAAGCTTTATGATTCAGTATAATGTACCATACGCTGATGAGAGTTTGACAAATCTATGTCGATGGTTAAGCTAAAACACCACAACTTCTCACATGCATCAATCCATTCTCCATATATTCTTCTTTAGAATTTCATGATTCATAGTATGATACCAGACGATGATGAAAATTCGAAAAATCTGTGTCAATGGATATATCATTGTGCGTGATATATTACACGCACCTACCACTATTGCTCTTTTTCTTCTAATAAAAGTGATTAATGAGTCAGCGTATGAAACCACATGTTGATGAGGTCTCGTAATACTTTGTCAGTGAATGATTGTTTTAGCCCATACTATCAGGAGACATCACGACCTTACTAGACTGGAAACTGCTGATGTCAAAAAGGGGGAGAATCTTGCTAAATCTGAAGAAACTACTAGATGTTATTAATTTAAAGAAAAGCATAATCTAAGGGGGAGTCAAGCTGACATCAATATTCTCAACTCATCACCTATCCATCCTTCGTCCGCTACGATTCATAAATGTTTCCTCGAAATTATTCACCTTCTTAGGGGAGCATTCGTTAAAGCTGAAGAACTTAAAATTTCATTCTTACTCTCAAGGAGTGCACACGCTAAAGAATTCATTAAAGATTAGTTTTGACATCATCATATATGGGGAGATTGTAAGGTCACATATTATGATCTGATGAGTCAAACACTCTACACGATATCTGCCAACGTCAGCGTCTACATTACCGCCAGCGCCAACGTATCAAGTCCATCAACGTCAGCGAGTAGTATAGTTATTCTATGTAATCTTTTGTATATTAGGTAATGATATAGAGAAAGTATAGAATAGATAGCAGATCTGATATCCTTGTGATGATGATCGGTTCTTAGTATAGATTAAATACAATCCCTTTAATCAAGGGATATACTTGTATAGATTAGTCTATAATCTGTTGCATTAGGTGTCTAAGCCCATAACTATAATTGGTATGTACTTGACCCGATGGTAGCATGATCCTTTTGGGTTGCCTTCACCGGGGCAATTTGATAGGATGGATATTTGAGAAAGAGATTATTTGTGATTTATTACTATATTATATGATTAATATATTAATTGAGAAATCATATTATTTAATTGGTATTGATCAAGAATTAATTTGGAATTAATTTAGTGGTCAAAAGAGACTGATTAAGTTTACGGTGGCTGATTAGGTAAATCAATAATACTTACAGTTTGGGCTAATGATCCATGTTGATTAGGGATGGACTAAACCTATATGAGAGTCCATGAAGGTTTAGTCCAAAGGGACAATAAAATGTGAAGAGTCATGATGAATTAGGGTTTACATGTAAGAAACCCTAGGGATTCCACAATATAAAAGTAACCCCTAGCACCCCTAAAATCGGCCATTTACTCCAAGGTGAAACCCTAGTCGATTTAGTGCTTCCTAACCTCTCTCTCATAATCCTCCTTTTGCTTTTGGTGTTTGTGACTTATTAGAGGTATCACATTTGAGGTACTAAGCTTTTGAAAGGCCAAGAACTACAAGCTACAACAAGAGGTATCCACCTAACTATTTTTTATGTTGTAAATCTCCAATTGTATGCTAGCTAGGGTTAATGCTTTGGATAAAATGAAATTGCATGTATAACATGAGAAAATTTAGATCCAAAGCATTTAGGGTTGTATGTGCACCATAGGATTGTTATAGTGCTCAAAACCCTTCAGTGGTATCAGAGCCTAGGGTGTTTTATGTTATATTGATGCAATTGTGTTGTTTTCAAACCTGGAAAATTTTTATTTTTGGCCTCTGACTGCTGGACTCGAAAAGTCCCATGAGGGAACTCGACGAGTTGGTCCAACTCGACTAGTCCATGCCATGAACTCGACGAGTTGGTTTATCTGTTTGTAAATTTTCGAGTTTTTTGGCCAGTTTTGGATTAGGATCATTACCACAAACTGTTTTGACTGTTAAACTTCGATTTTTCTTATAAGGTAATGGTTATCCTCATCCAATTGAATGGTGATTGTCAAATTTTAAGATAATTACTTGATTTTGTAAAAAACTAATTATTTGTAGAATTGACTTGAATCATCTTGCTATATGAAACCAGATTAGGTCAATTTTGTGATATAGTTAATTATATGATTAATTTAATTGTTTTCAAATTGATTCAAAAGTTTTGAAAAGTCTCAAAATTTTCCCTCAAGTTTTGGAATTTAAAAATTGATTAAAAAGTTTTAATTTTGAAATATTTAAATTCTAAACCCTAGAGTTTTAAAAGTGTAAAATTCAACCCTTATACTATTATAATATTAAAAGCTTAATACTTATATATGTATAAAACAGTCAGTCTTACCGTTAGTAGGCCTCATTCATCAAGCTGGTCTATAAGGGGGGTATAAGGAAATTGTCTATAAAATGACGATTGAATGGGTGTCCACTCTCACCCACCGCTCCCTTGACTGGTGGAGGGTCGTTAGCCGAACGGGTAGGATAGGACATTAACTCTCATTTAAAACTATAATGATAATTATAAGAAGTAACTAAATGCTTTTCTAAATTCCCAATCTTAGTTACTTTAGGAAAAATGTGAAAATGGTGCTATTCCATGAAATTGTACTTTGCACCTTGCCAAGTCGTTAGTGGAGCGTGTGTGGTTTACCGGCACACTAATTTGGTCTAACAAGGGTGGCAAAGGGTAGCTCGATGTTTTTCATAGATCAATGGAGCGTGTGTGGTTAACCGACACATTGATTAGGTGATAAATGACATCGAGAGTACCAAGCACATTTGCATGGTTATTCACACCTTGTTTGTGATCTTCGGTATCCCTGTCACAAATTTGAAGGGCATAATAGAGATTAAACATGTCATTGAAAAGTTCAATGAATCTCAAAGAACTAGGAATTTCATAAAACTTAATTCTCTTATATTTTGGTTTTGGGTGGTGAAAATTGGTAAATCGTCATTTAGCTCCCTTCACATAATTTGCAATTAGATTACGACATCCCTTTTCTAAGTTGTGAATTATTGTGATTGGGTCCTAGCCTTAATATTTCATTTGGGTGTCATATTAAGGAATTTCTATCTAATGAAACTTATCTTTCTTTTCAGATGTCTCCCTCAAACAACGCTTCAAACCCAAACTCTTCCGGCTCTTTCTCCCTCATGAACTTATGTGGGAGGGTCATTTTCGGTGGGTCGAATTTCAATGATTGGATTCGAAACATTCAGATGGCCATTCGATACGAGGAAAATGAATATGTCCTCGACAAAGAGCTAAAGGAGATTGATGAAGAAACTGCTACTCCTGAGCAACTGGCTGAGTATAGGGCTCATGAGAAGGACGCGACAAAGGTGTCGTGCATCATGCTAGCCACTATGACTTCTAAGCTTCAGAAGTCCTACAAGGACTTCTGGCCTTTCGAGATGCACCAAGATTTGATGGAAAGGTACCATCAGATTGCTCAACAGGAAAAGTATGAAATCATTGCCTCCATGATAACAACAAAAATGAAGGATGGAGATTCCATCATGGCCCACTTGCAAAAGATGCAAAGATATGTGGACCGTTTGCTAAAGTTGAATGTCAATTTCGACGAAGAGTTGGCTATCGACATTATCCTACACTCTTTACCTTCTTCTTATGATCAGTTCCGAATGACTTATCATATGAATAAGGAGGAAGTCACTCTAAGCAAGCTTCAAGGCCTTCTGAGAACTGCTGAAAGTAGTTTGAAAGGCAAGTCTGTACCCACTCCTACTGCTGCTGCCCCAGTCCTGGCAATTGGACATGGTAAAGGGAAGAAAAGGAAAGCTCCTTCAAAGAATCACAAGGGAAAGTCTCGTGATGGATCCTCTTCTGGTGGGTCCAAAGGTGGTTTTGTTACTCCCTCATCCAATCCAAAGGAAGCAGAGTGATTCCATTGTCATGAAAAAGGACATTGGAAACGAACCTACCCTAAGTACTTGCAAGACATTAAGGATGGGAAGATAAAGCCCACCTTTGCAGGTATTTACACTATTCAATCTAACAACTCATCACATGCTAGTTCTTGGGTCCTTGATACAGGATGTGGTTTTCACATTTGTTCTGATTTTCAGGGTCTAAAAAGAAGTAGGGATGTGGAGCACGGGAAGATGAACTTGATCATGGGGAATAGGAAAGCGTCGCCTGTCACCAAGATTGGAGTTTATTCTTTACTGCTTAGTAATGGGTTAGGGCTAGAGTTGAACAATTGTTTCTACTCGTAGATATGGCGAGAAACATTATTTCTTTTCATGGTTTGTATAAACAAGGTTTTAGATTTTCATTTAACAATGAAATTGGTTCTATTAATGCTTTTTATAATGATAAATTTTATTTTGAAGCATTGCCTTCTAATGGTATATATGAAACTGTGATGGTTGTAGACAACTTAAGAAATAATGTATTGCATATTGATTCGTCCAAAGGTTTGGACAAAGAATGCTTGTGGCATTGTCGTCTTGGACATTTCAACAAGAAGTGCATAGCCCAACTCCAAAAGGATGGAGTTTTGGAATCATTTGACTTAAAGTCGGATGACACGTGCGAATCTTTTTTGCTTGCAAAGATGTCCAAATCACCTTTCACTGGTACTTGTGAAAGAGGTGAGGGTTTGTTGGATCTCATACACACGGATGTGTGTGGACCATTCAGATCCGCCACAAGGGATGCTAACCACTTCTATGTAACTTTTACCGACGATTATAGAAGATATGGATATATCTACTGAATCAAGAACAAGTCGGAAACCTTTGAAACGTTCAAAGAGTTTAAGCAAGAAGTGGAGAATCAATTAGGAAGGAAGATAAAGATGCTCCGATCCGATCGAGGTGGTGAGTATCTTAGTATTGAGTTCCACGACTAACTTAAGGAATGTGGAATTGTTTCACAATTGACGCCACCTAGGACACCGCAGCTAAATGGTGTGGCAGAGAGGCGTTATCGAACCTTGTTGGACATGGTTCGTTTCATGATGAGCCGAGCTTCATTACCTATCTCATTCGGGGGTATGCCTTAGAGACTGTCGCCCATATCCTTAATCTCATCCCAACTAAGAAGGTTGCCAAAACACCTCATAAAATGTGGACAGGGAAGGTTCCCTCCTTAGCACATATCACGGTTTGGGGTTGCGTGGCTTTCGTAAGACGAGAAACTCACGGCAAGCTCGAACCTTGTAGTGAGCGTTGTATTTTCATTGGCTACCCACATAAATCCTTTGGATATTTTTTCTATAGACCTAGTGAGAACGTGGTCTTCGTAGCACGAAGGGGTGTCCTTCATGAAAGAGAACTCATATGACAAGAGGATAGTGGGAGACAAATTGACCTTGAAGAGCTTCAAGAGTTAAGCGATGAAGGAACCTCTAACACTAGCACTCAACCTGAGGATGAGACTCCTGTTGAACAAGTTGACCAGTCCTTACCTCTAAGACGTTCCGGTAGAGTTGGTGTTCCACCTGTGTTATATGGTTTTCATATAACAAGTAAAGGTGATACGTTTATCAGTGATAGCACACTGATAAATTTGGATGAACCAAATAACTACAAGGAAGCCATGGCGGGCCAAGAGTCTGAAAAGTGGAAAGTGGCGATGGACAGTGAGATTCAGTCTATGTATGACAATCAAGTTTGGAACTTGGTTGACAATGTACCAGGTCGTAAGACGGTCGGGTGCAAGTGGATCTTCAAGAAAAAACCGAAATGGATGGGAAAGTACACACATATAAGGTGCGATTGGTTGCGAAGGACTTTACTCAAACTCCTGGAGTTGACTATGACGAGACCTTCTCACCAGTAGCGAAGATAAAGTCTATAAGGGTTATGCTAGCCATAGCTGCGTTTCATGATTATGAAATATGGCAGATGGATGTCAAAACCGTTTTCCTTAATGGGAAGTTGGCTGAAGATGTTTACATGAGTCATCCAGAGGGTTTTGTAGATGCAAATTACCCTAATAGAGTGTGTAATCTTGAGAAATCCATTTATGGATTAAAGCAAGCATCTCGCAGATGGAATGTAACATCCAGATTTCCAGGTATTGTGTTTGATCATTTATTTATGGGTAAAAGAGAGGGACTCGACGAGTTGAGGCGTAGACTCGTCGAGTAGGACCGTGTTTGCTGACTGGATTAAAGACCGGACTCGATGAGTCGATGCCTGGACTCGGCGAGTCCGCGCTGTAAAGTGAAACCTTAAATCTCAGGGCTTGAGCCCTATTTAAAGGCCCTTATGGCCGTCATTTGCGGCCACTACTCCCCTGTGAAAACCCTAGAGAGAAAAGAGAGCTTAGAGAGCATTTTGGAGGCTAATTCTTCATCCTTTGGTGTGATCTTGGAAGAAGGAGTGGGAAAATCCAAGCTAGATCGATTGTGGAGCTTGGATCTGTGTTGTTCACACTGAGATTCACGTTTTGAGGTACAAGTTCCTTCCCATTTCGTGTATTTGATAGACTCCTTGAATCTAGGGTTTCCTTTGCACAATTTTGAGTTAGATTGTGAAGCATATGAGGTCCCTTTGGGTATAGATGATAGATCTGGACCTTGAGAGGTCCAAAAGGTCCCAAGCTTCCAGCTTTATGAGGTTTCATGTGAGCCTTGAGAGTAAAACCCCATTTTAAAGGTTATTTCTCCATTTTTGGTCTTATAAGCATTGCATGAACGTAAATTTTGAACCTTTACGTGTCTTTCGAGTGTTAGAAGGTTGGATCTACTGGTTGGTGAAGCAGATCTGACCTCAAAAGATCGTTTGAGTGTTTTCATGGGAGGAACTCGCCGAGCCCATAAGTGGACTCGATGAGTCGAGTCGGGGTTGCCCCACGATTCGTGACAGGAGGAACCCGTCGAGTGGAAGGATGACTCGACGAGCCATGAGAGGCTAGAAGGATTCAGAGGACCCGCATGGACTCGCCGAGTCGCCCATGTGCACTCGACGACTCGGGTCAAAGTGTGACCGTTGACTTTCGTTGACTTTTAGGGTTTTGGTCAACATTTGGACTTTTGGGTCAAGGAGGGGTAAAATGGTCTTTTACCCTTCTGAGGGATTGTAGAAGGGGATTTAATCTAGCCTTTGAGAGCCATTATTTATTTGAGGATATTGTGTATGTGATTAGGCGGGGGCTAGATCAGTATATTCGTGTGCGAGATCATCCGAGATACCTGAGGTGAGTCTTCTCACTATACACTACCTAGAGTGGTATCTATGTGTAGACCGGAGGGTCCTGTGTGCTATGTGTATGTATGAGATTATATGCATTGTGATATATGTATGCTATGTGTTGTATAGACCGGACCGGAGGGTCCAACGATATAGACCGGACCGGAGGATCCAACGATATAGACCGGACCGAAGGGTCCAACGATACAGACCGGACCGAAGGGTCCAACGAGCTATGACCGGACCAAAGGGTCCAACCAGCTACGAGACTGGAGGGTCCCGCTAAGACACATCGACCGGAGGGTCATACTGTAGCCTCGAGTGGCGTATGTGTTGTATGCGGTATTTTGGGGAACTCACTAAGCATTTATGCTTACAGTGTTGTGTTATGTGTTTCAGGTACCAGTGAGGATCGCGGGAAGGCGCCGGCATGATCAGTACCCACATGAGGAGTTTTATACATTATTGTTAGGTGCTATTTGTGCACCTTTTTGCACACCTTTTAGTCCCATTTCATGCATCTATTTAGCACAATTGTTCTTCCTTTTTCTTGCATTTCATCATATTCATGTTAGTCTCTAGAACAACCTTATTTGCACACTTTTATGTCTTTTTCAAGTAAACCGGAGGTTGGAACGCGCTTTGGAAAGTGTCGGGAAGCATTGATGAAGATTTCGGGATGATCAGGCGAAGAACGAAAAAGTTGGAAAAATCAAATTTGGAATTGGAGTTAGAGAGATACACGGGGCGTGTTGAATTTACACTGAAAAGTGGGCACGGGGCGTGTTTGACCAAAATGGGAGCTGTTGACCATGCTGAACACGGGGCGTGTCAGTTTAGTGCAAATCAACACGGGGCGTGTTGGCTGCTGAACACGACCCGTGTCAGTTTAGCCTATTTTAACACGGGCCGTGTTCGACCCAAAAACCAACTTTTGGCAGTTTTTCCTATCTTTCATATTACGGGTTGAGGGCCATTTTTACACAGACACAACATATCAGAGCATATTTTGAGAGGGGATTTCGAAGGTTTTTGCAAGGGTTTGTCCATTAATCATTTGGAAACATTAATTCTCGTTTTTGTAAGTTGTTATTACACTTAATTTCATCTTTTAGACTTGTGATGTTGTTCTAGCCATGTGTGGCTAGAACCCTAGTTTCTCCAATTTCATGTTTTGACTTTTTGGTTATGAATCAAATCATATGACCTGATGTTTGTGTTTAATTTCTATCTAGTGAAATTGATTTTACTTCAATCGAATGTTTGATTCTAATAATGATTCTTATTGGCCATTTGAATTAGGGTTAGGTCATTCAAGTTATTCATTTTGCAAAATCCGTAATTGTTTTGTGAATTGAACTAAGTAACAAGCATTAAATTGATTTCTTATGAATGAATTTAGTGTAAATCTTTTCACACATTCTTACGCTCCCGAGCTTGTGAGGAGTATTGGGTGTTGTTGGGAATATTCACAATAAGCATAATGCAATCTTTTAATCTACTTCTAAGAGCTTGTTTAGATTAGGTTAGTAAGGTTAGGATTAATCAAAGAGCTTGTTTTGATTGATTAATGTGGTGAATGGAAAGTGTTAGAGCTTGTTAACACTTTCAAGTACCAACTTAGATAGAATGAAACAAATGTCTTGTCATCTTTGATTCACATTGCTAGATTTTCATACATGGAGTTGGAGTCCTTACAAAATCTGAACTTAATTCATTGGTTTAGTTGTTTAATCGTGTTTTAAATTGGTTTGCTACATCATTACACTCAAACCCCCCCTCTTTACTGTTGGTGACCATAGTACCTTGCGCAAAGAGGTATAGACTAATTATCTCGTGTCTCTGTGGATCGACCCTGCTTGCCTTGTACTACCTTTTAGTGCAATATAGTGGGATTATTTTGGAGTATATCGTACCCCTTTATTTGTTGGGTCTGACATGCCTAACAAATTGGCGCCGTTGCTGGGGACACGGTGTTACTAATTGTTTTATGCCAAGATCTTTTCGTACAGGTACGCCATTGCCAATTGACTCGGAGATAGAGAAGACTGCAAAGAAGCTAAGGAAGCAAGCCAAGCTTCGTAAGAAGCAACCGGGTTCCGGGACTTCTTCGTCATCTACTCCTCCGGTCATCAACATTTGGGAGGACATACCCCTCTCAAGTGTATCCGCATCAGAAACAGAAAGTCTCTCACTCTCATCACAACCATCCTCACCCAACAATACCACTCCACCATCTTCACCTACCTATAATACCCCAAACACTATACCCACAGAAACTTCAACCACTACTCACACCATGGGAGATAACCATGGAGGAAATCCACCTCCAAACCCCCCACCTGAACAAACTCTCCGTCAATGGTCAAGACAAGAGGTTACTCAACAACCTCTTTGCATCACATACCCAGCCGCCACCAACTTGGAACTAAAATCCGTGCTCATTCACTTACTCCCAACATTTAGGGGCCTGGAAAATGAAGATCCTCACAAGTTTCTCACAGAGTTCCATGTAGTATGTGTGGGTATGAAACCACACAATGTCACGGAGGATCAGATCAAGCTTAGGGCATTCCCCTTCGCAGTGCAAGACGCAGCCAAAGACTGGCTCTATGACCTCCCACCGGGGACGGTGACTACTTGGGTAGACCTTGCACGGTTGTTCTTGGATAAGTACTTTCCCGAGATGAAAGCTTCAGCCCTACGGAGGGAAATTATCGGAATCAAGCAACACAAAAGAGAAGCTTTCCACACATATTGGGAAAGATTTAAGAAACTATGTGCCCGTTGTCCAAAGCACGGGATTACTGAGTATCAGCTCCTACAATACTTCATTGAAGGCATGAACCCAATGGAAAGAAGACTACTCAATGCTTCTAGTGGCGGATCTTTACCCGATAAGACTCCAACCGAAATCCGCAATCTAATCAAGAACATGGCTGAAGATTCCAAACATTCAAGCCATGGTGAAGAATGGTACACGGATGCACCCCGAGGTGTAAAGGAAGTTCAAACTCCTCAGATTGAAGCTCAATTGTCCGAGCTCACAAAAGTAGTAATGATGTTGGAAAAAGACAAAGGTGTGCAGCCCACACCCCGCCCATGCGGTATTTGCACTCAAGTGGGGCACCCAACCGATATGTGCCCTCAACTTCAAGATGAGGAATATGAAGAAGCAAAAGCCATGTGAGGCTATTCCGGATCAAATCAAAGAGGATTTGAGCAGCCACGGAATGACCAAAGATGGAACAACAATCAAGGTTGGGGAGGAAATCAACAGGGAAGTTATCAACCAAGTCAACCAAATCAATACCAACAGAGACCACCTTTTCCACCACAGAACTTTCAGCCAAGGCAGCCATAACACCCTCCTCAACAAGCGGGTTCATCAAGCATGTCCTTAGAGGATATAGTGAAGAGTTTGGCCACTAGCACCCAAACTTTCCAACAAGAGACAAAAGCAAGCATAAAGAACTTAGAGCAATAAGTTTCACAGCTTGCTACTTCCGTAAGCAAACTAGAATCTCAAGGAAAGTTGCCCGCCCAAACTGAAAAGAATCCAAGGCATTATGTGTGTGCCATCACTTTGAGAGGTGGAAAGAGCTATGATGATCCAAAAGTGTCGGTTGATCAAAAGGAAGAAGAAATAGTGGTCGAAGAGGAAACCAAAGAAATGAAGGAGGAAGAGAAAACAATCGAAAAGAAGCCCTTCATCACTGAGTCTAAAGCCACACCTGCTCCATTTCCCGAAAGATTAAAGAGCACGAAGAAAGAACGGGAGGAGAGTGAGATCATGCAAATGTTCAAGAGAGTTCAAATCAACATTCCACTCCTCGCGGCCATCAAGCAAGTACCTAGATATGCAAGGTTCCTTAAGGATCTTTGTGTATCTAAAAAGAAATTAAAAGGAAATCAAGTCGTAACAGTTGGGGAGCATGTATCCGCGGTTTTGCAAAAGAGGATGCCCCCGAAGTGCAAGGATCCCGGTGTTTTTACCGTGCCTTGCAAGTTGGGGAATCTTTATGTACCCCGAGCTATGCTTGATCTAGGTGCATCCGTAAATGTCCTACCATATTCTCTTTTCAAATCAATTGGTGTTGGAACATTAAGCAAAACCGGTGTGATCATCCAACTTGTCGACCGGTCTTTGGTACATCCAAAAGGTGTATTGGAGGATGTGTTAGTGCAAGTTGATGAATTTGTTTTCTCGGCTGATTTTTATGTCTTAGATATGGGAGATGATGACTCTCCAAGTTCAAGTTCCATACTTTTGGGTAGACCTTTCCTTAAAACTTCTAAAACAAAAATTGATGTCTACAATGGAACTTTAAGTATGGAATTTGATGGTGAAATTATCAACTTCAATGTTCATGAAGCAAAAAAGGTCCCTTCCGATGTTCAGTCTGTCAATCTCGTGAATTTGATCCAGCCCTCAACTAAAAAGGGTTTAAATTTGTCTAACAATGAATTTCTAGAGTTAGTTTTGTCACAAAAACTAGACAGGGACAAAGCCAAGGAGATTGCAAAGGAGTTTGATATGAATAATGAGGTGCTGGAGATTTTGGAGTTTGTTGATGACAAGAAGCATATGAGGACTGATGATATGAAACCCAAGCCACCTACCACCAAAGCCAAATTCCTTCCACCGGTGGAACAAGCACTAGATCCGGGAGCAAAAACTCCACCGGACCCTTTAAAGCTAATACATGTCGAGAAGGAGAGCACTCAACCGGTCATCAACTCAAATAAACTATCGAAGAAGGAAGAGAGTGAGTTGATAACCATGCTGAACAAATACCAAAAAAGGATTGAGTGGACAATCTCTGATATTAAAGGGTTAAGTCCTTTTTGGTTTATGCGCAAAAAGAAAGCCAAAGGAAGGTTGAAGGTTCCGTTGAAGGAGGTGGCAAGAAGATTGATGTGTTGGAGAGGCCCACATACTTAGAACGAAGCATATTTGGGGGCAACGTCGAGCCAACGACTTAAAACAAGGGCGGCTAACCGGGAGGCAACCCGGGGGTATTTTTGTCTTTTTCTTTAAAAACATTTCCATTTCTTTGAGTTTTTGGTTTTTAATGTTCCAAATGCATTTAAGCATGTTTTTAAATCACCAAACGGACCTCGGGATGCAAAACTATTTCGTTTGAATGAGAGGGGATTTTTTGGGTTCAAAAAGTGGGAAGTGGCAAACAGAGCCGTGTGATTTTACACTAAAAGAACACAGGCCGTGTTGGCTGCTGAACAAATGTGTTTTAAGTCTAAAAGTCGGTTTTTATCACCCCCATTCACCCATAACTCACCCCCAAAACAATTTCTCTCTTCCAAGAACCCCTAGGTCCGAAACTTTCACAATCTGTTTTGTGCTTTTGGGCTTGATACTTTATGTAGGCAAGCTTGGGGAGGTTGAAGAGGAGGTTCTCACCACCAACTGCAAGGCTCCAAGAACGATTCGGTAAATTCTTTCCATATCTTTAATCGTTCATATTTTGCTTTAAAATTCAATATGTATGCACTTGTGACTGTTTTAGACTCTTATCCAACCCGACTACCATCCCCCACCATCTTCCGGTGATTAGATAGGTTGTTCCACCCTCTCCGAGCATCGGGGACGATGCTTATCTTTAATATTGGGGAGGGGTAGAGTTGTACACTAGGTTCATTCATGCATTTTCAAAAAAAAAAAAGTTTTTATTTCAAGTTTTTGCATTTTACCATTTTTTGCATTTCATATTCATGCATGCATTTTCAAAAAAAAAAAAATATATACGAGATGATGACACTCTTTACATACAATAGCTCTATGAAGTGGGAAAACGAGAAATCAAATGAAAAAAACAAAATACCCGAGGCGACCGGATAGTTACCGGAAGTGTAGAATCAGCTGTCATAACTAGGGGACCCAAACACCGTAATTCGAGACCCTAGCCTTAGATAATAAAAAGAAATTATATTGAAACGTTTTTTGGGCGGTAATAACAGCTTTAGGATGATTTGCTTCTGAATGTTTAAAAAGAATCCTTATCGACAACTCTGGACCCACAAAACACGGACCTATTTGTTGACACGCGTTACCCTCGCGGTGACAGAGAGCTTAAGTATCAGATCCACACAGTCAAGAAAGAAGGAAGGGTTCAATTTTCATATCTAGTACCCAAATCAGAATTTCAAGTGCCAAAACGAAGAAATCTCAAGAAATTCCAAAAATGAAGATTGAAGAATCCAAATTCAAAACGAAGTACAAATCAAAGTTCAATCAAATCAAAAGCCAATTCAAAATCAAAGCTGGCGAATGAAGAACTGTGTGATATGATACTTGTGGCTCTCGAAAAAGTGAAAGCATAGGAGCTGGGCCCCTTCGGGTGGGCTCACTGTTTCAGCGAAAGCTGATTCGCCGTGACGGGTTCTTAAGGATGCGTCGATTCTGATTCTTTGCCATCTAGTCTTAAGGACATGAGATCCGGAGTATGTTATTTTCGCCCATAAAGCTTAGTAAGGTATAAAGTTTTAATAAAACTAGGGTTGGATTATTGGATTACACCGTTTCGGGTCTTCCTCACCTTGGGAGTCTGTGATATGTGGAAGGAAGCAGGATGGTCGCCTAGGTATTAATGATTGGAGCCCCATTGATGTAAGGTTTGATCGTATATGTCCATATTTATAAAAATAAATAAAAAGATTACTTGTGTTCTTAAATCTTTCGTTGGTTCAATTTTTGTTCCTTAAGTATCTTTTGTACATATGTTTCATTTTCATGGTTTTCATCGCATGCATTCATTCTTAGCTTTTAGGATCTTTCTGTCCACATTTTTTCTATGTTTCTTTTTGCCATCTAGAAATCGTCCTGTTTGTCCGGTTCTTGTTCTTTCTTGAGGACAAGAAAGGTCTAAGCTTGGGGAGATTTGTTAGGTGCTATTTGTGCACCTTTTTGCACACCTTTTAGTCCAATTTCATGCATCTCTTTAGCACAATTGTTCTTCCTTTTTCTTGCATTTCATCATATTCATGTTAGTCTCTAGAACAACCTTATTTGCACACTTTTATGTCTTTTTCAGGTAAACTGGAGGTTGGAACGCGCTTTGGGAAGTGCCGGGAAGCATTGGTGAAGATTTCGGGATGATCGGGCGAAGAACGAAAAAGTTGAAAAAATCAAGTTTGGAATTGGAGTCAGAGAGGTACATGAGGCGTGTTGAATTTACACTGAAAAGTGGGCACGGGGCGTGTTTGACCAAAATGGGAGCTGTTGACCATGCTGAACACGGGGCGTGTCAGTTTAGTGCAAATCAACACGGGGCGTGTTGGCTGCTGAACACGACCCGTGTCAGTTTAGCCTATTTTAACACGTGCAGTGTTCGACCCAAAAACCAACTTTTGGCAGTTTTTCCTATCTTTCATATTACGGGTTGAGGGCCATTTTTACACAGACACAACATATCAGAGCATATTTTGAGAGGGGATTTCGAAGGTTTTTGCAAGGGTTTGTCCATTAACCATTTGGAAACATTAATTCTCGTTTTTGTAAGTTGTAATTACACTTAATTTCATCTTTTAGACTTGTGATCTTGTTCTAGACATGTGTGGCTAGAACCCTAGTTTTTCCAATTTCATGTTTGGACTTTTTGGTTGTGAATCAAATCATATGACCTGATGTTTGTGTTTAATTTCTATCTAGTGAAACTGATTTTACTTCAATCGAATGTTTGATTCTAATAATGATTCTTATTGGCCATTTGAATTAGGGTTAGGTCATTCAAGTTATTCATTTTGCAAAATCCGTAATTGTTTTGTGAATTGAACTAAGTAACAAGCATTAAATTGATTTCTTATGAATGAATTTAGTGTAAATCTTTTCACACATTCTTACGCTCCCGAGCTTGTGAGGACTATTGGGTGTTGTTGGGAACATTCACAATAAGCTTAATGCAATCTTTTAATCTACTTCTAAGAGCTTGTTTAGATTAGGTTAGTAAGGTTAGGATTAATCAAAGAGCTTGTTTTGATTGATTAATGTGGTGAATGGAAAGTGTTAGAGCTTGTTAACACTTTTAAGTACCAACTTAGATAGAATGAAACAAATGTCTTGTCATCTTTGATTCACATTGCTAGATTGTCATACATGGAGTTGGAGTCCTTACAAAATCTGAACTTAATTCATTGGTTTAGTTGTTTACTCGTGTTTTAAATTGATTTGCTACATCATTACACTCAAACCCCCCTCTTTACTGTTGGTGACCATAGTACCTTGCGCAAAGAGGTATAGACTAATTATCCCGTGTCTCTGTGGATCGAGCCTGCTTGCCTTGTACTACCTTTTAGTGCAATATAGTGGGATTCTTTTGGAGTATATTGTACCCCTATTATTTGTTGGGTCTGACACACCCTAACAATTATGATCTTGGGGTTGTGTTTCTATGGATTGATATGTGATACAATGACATTTTTATAATATTTATGAATGAAAGTATGTTTTGAAAATGTGAAAAATTGTTTGAAAAATTACGGTGTTACAAGTTGGTATCAGAGCCTTGGTTTGAGGGATTCGGACGCACCTTCGGGCGTATCTGAACTCAAACTGAGGATTTGAGGAATTTTTCGCAATAAAACAATTTTTCTAAAAAGAGTAAAAGGTTTTGAGACGAGCAGAACAGAGCAGTGTGTACGGTCAGCCAGCGCCCGAACGGTGATTTCCCAAAATACCCTTACATTATGTGTTATGAGATATGATATGATATGTTATGCATGCTAGAATAGGCTAGGTATTCATATTAGGACTAGAGTGGCCTGATCTGTGATGCCTTAGCCTAGGAGATTACTGCTGCTATGAGATGCTTGAGAGTGAGTAGGTAGCAGCGAGGAGCTGATGAGGGGTCTACCGAAGGGTAGTCTATGCTGGCGAGATGTAGAGTACTTGAGATCTGGGATCCAAGGAGGAGGACTTGGGGTGAATACTGATGCGGTGTGGACGGTAGTATAGGGCCCGTACTACTGAAGACACCGGATCAGTGCGCAGTCCAAGTAAGAATCTTTTGGGTACTAGGGAACAAGTAGGGTTGAGTTATCGAGTGCGAGTATACTCGAGCGGGTCTCTGATATCTTATGTTGTATTTCAGAGAGACATCATGGTGGGGACACGCCAGACACCTGAGAGCAGCAGTGTCAGTGATGAGGAGATCCGCCGATTGATTCGTGAGAAGGTGGCTGCGGCCATCCGAGCTGAGATACCAGAGATGTTCGGGTCTATCAAGACCACGTTGATCGAGACTTTCGATGAGCGGTACGCCGCTCTTACTGATGTTGCTGTTGCTGCGGCCACCGCAGCCGTCACTGCTTCCAGGCCACAGGGAGGTGACTCGTTGCTGTACCGAGAGTTCAGCAACACGAAGCCACCAGAGTTTGATGGGACGCAGGATCCGATCGCTGCGATGAGATGGATTGCTGATATTGAGGGATGTTTCTATACCTGCTCGTGTCCGGAGCATTTGAGAGTACGGTTCGCGCTGAACCAGCTTCGCTTGGGGGCGAAGGACTGGTGGAAGTTTGTATCGGCAGATTTCACCCCCGCTGAGCTTACTACGGTGACCTGGGAGAGGTTCACCACTATGTTTCGTGATGAGTATGTTCCCCCTGTGGAGAGGGAACGACTGGCTCAGGAGTTTTTGACCCTCAAGCAGGGTACTGATTCTGTTACTGTGATTACCCGGAAGTTTCATGAGAGGGCGATGTTTTGCCCTGAGCAGGTGTCTACCGAGCAGACACGCATGAGCCGATATCTGAGCATTCTGAGGAGAGATATTCGCGAGTTCGTGGCGAACTCGACATACCGGACATTTGCCGAACTTCAGGCAAATGCTCGGAAGAGGGAGATCGAGCTAGAGACTCAGGCCAGGGAGGAGGCGGAGTCTCAGGGGAGGGATCGGCGGCCGGCACAGTCTCAGCCGGCAGCCAAGCGAGCAAAGCCCGCTGATTCGAGATCTGGGGGTCCGAAGGGCCGCACTTGTGGGAAGTGCGGCAAGAGTCACGAGGGAGTGTGCAGAGCTGGAGTGTGTTACAAGTGCGGAAAGGAGGGGCATTATGCGAGGGATTGCCCCAAGAGGTTCACGGTTTGCTTTCATTGCAACCAGACCGGCCATCGGAAGGCCGAGTACCCGCAGCTACTGCAGGGATCAGCGCAGGGATCTGCACCTATTGCTCGAGCTACTGAGATCCGGCCAGCGAAGGCCGAGGCACCAAAGGCTCGCGGGAGAGCCTTCCAGTTGACAGCGGAGAAGGTCCGCGCAGCGCCCGATGTCGTGGCTGGTATGTATTCTTTCATTTATTTTAGCTGAGTTTGAGATATTATGCTTATATTATGATATGCGTAGGTACTTTTCTTGTGAGTTCTGTACCTGCTTTGGTGTTATTTGACTCGGGTGCGAGTCGGTCTTTTGTGTCGTTAGCGTTTAGTCAGCACATCAGTATCCAGAGAGAGGCGTTGAGTCGACCTCTACGAGTTTCCATAGCTGACGAGCCAGCAGTGTATGCTACGGATGTGTACTCGAGATCTTCGATGTTGAGTTTCCGATTGATCTGGTCCCGATTGCGATGGGGGATGTGTGTGTCATAGTGGGCGTGGATTGGTTGAGCCGTTTTGGGGGCTGTTATAGACTGCGAGCGACAGTTGGTAACGATACGAGACCCTAGTGGGGGAGTTCTTACGGTGTACGGCGAGGGTAACCGTTCGGGTTCAGCATTCTGTTCGGCTGCTAGAGCGAGGCAGAGTCTACAGCAAGGTTGTAGTGGGTTTGTGGCCCACGTGATGGACACACGAGTAGCAGCGGAGAGGCCTAGTTTTGTTGATGATGTGCCGATAGTGCGAGAGTTCCCGGACGTTTTCCCCAAGGAGTTGCCGGGTGTACCTCTCGAGAGGCAGGTGGAGTTTCGCATCGATTTGGTTCCGGGAGCGGCGCCTATTGCCAAGGCGCCCTATCGCCTTGTGCCACCAGAGATGCAGGAGTTATCCTCACAGCTTCAGGAGCTGTTGGGGAAAGGATTTATCAGACCGAGTAGCTCACCTTTGGGAGCGCCGATCCTTTTTGTCAAGAAAAAGGATGGTTCACACCGGATGTGTATTGATTACCGGGAGTTGAACAAGCTAACGGTCAAGAACCGTTACCCCTTACCGAGGATCGATGATTTGTTCGATCAGTTGCATGGAGCGTCTTGGTTTTCCAAGATTGATCTGAGGTCGGGATATCATCAGATGAGAGTGCGTGATGAGTATATCCAGAAGACGGCGTTCAGGACTCGTTATGGGCATTACGAGTTCGTGGTGATGCCTTTCGGGCTCACCAATGCACCGACGATGTTCATGGATCTCATGAACAGGGTATGCAGACCGATGTTGGATCGTTCGGTGATCGTGTTCATTGATGATATATTGGTGTATTCGAGATCCAGAGAGCAGCATGAAGAGCATTTGAGGGAGGTCCTCGGAGTTCTGAGATCGGAGAGGCTTTACGCCAAATTCTCCAAGTGCGATTTCTGGTTACGAGAGGTCCAGTTCCTGGGGCATCTCGTTAACCAGAGTGAGATATTGGTCGATCCGGCCAAGATTGAGGCGGTGATGAGCTGGGAGGTGCCGAAATCCCCCACCGACATCAGGAGTTTTCTGGGGTTGGCCGGCTATTATAGGAGATTTATTAAAGATTTCTCCAAGATTGCTGTTCCTCTCACCAGGTTGACCCGGAAGGGTGTGGCTTTCAGTTGGGGCCCGGAGCAGCAGGCCTCATTCGAGACACTTTGCCAGAGATTATGCGAAGCCCCAATGTTAGCCCTTCCGGAGGGGATGGAGGATTTTGTGGTGTATTGTTACGCATCGATATCGGGGTTGGGTGCAGTACTTATGCAGAGGGGTCATGTGATAGCATATGCATCGAGGCAGCTGAAGCCTCATGAGACGAGGTATCCCACCCATGATCTAGAGTTGGGGGCGGTAGTGTTCGCCCTCAAGATCTGGCGTCACTATCTGTATGGGGTTCAGTGTACCATATACACGGACCACAAGAGCTTGAAGTATCTGATGGATCAGCCCAACCTGAATATGCGCCAGAGGAGATGGTTGGATGTGGTAAAGGATTACGATTGTGAGATCCTGTACCACCCGGGCAAAGCTAATGTTGTAGCTGAAGCCCTGAGCCGTAGGGCGGAGAATGCCACGATTCGAGACATTTGTATGCGGTTGACTGTGACGACTCCGGTGTTGGACACCATTCGGGAGGCTCAGGCAGGGGCCGTGAGACCGGAGAACCGTAAGAGAGAGCGGGTGATTGGACAGGTACCTGAGTTCGTTACCGATAGCCGCGGGCTTATGACCTTTCAGGGTCGGATTTGGGTGCCGTATGCAGGCGGGGCGCGCACCACCTTGATGGAGGAAGGGCATAGATCAAGATTCTCGATCCATCCCGGGGCCACTAAGATGTATTTGGATCTGAATAAAGATTATTGGTGGCCCTGTATGAAGAGGGATGTTGCATGGTTTGTTGAGAGGTGCTTGACATGTCGCAGGGTTAAGGCCGAACACCAGCGTCCGCACGGCAAGTTGCAGCCACTTGAGGTTCCCCAGTGGAAGTGGGAACAGATTTCCATGGATTTTATCACCAAGTTGCCAAGGACCGCAAGGGGTGTCGATGCAATTTGGGTGATTGTCGACCGGTTGACGAAGAGCGCTCACTTCCTTGCTATTAGTGAGAGATCTTCTACAGAGAGACTGGCAGAGCTATATGTGAGGGAGGTGGTATCGCGGCATGGAGTACCGATCTCGATTGTGTCAGATCGAGACGTACATTTCACTTCCAGATTCTGGAAGAAATTCCATGAGGAGTTGGGTACGAGGCTGCATTTCAGCACCGCATACCACCCACAGACGGACGGACAGAGTGAGTGGACGATTTAGACGCTCGAGGACATGCTTCGAGCATGTATGTTGGACTTCGGAGGAAGCTGGGACACGTACCTACCATTGGCTGAGTTTTCCTATAACAACCGCCACCATTCGAGTATTGGTATGCCTCCCTTTGAGTTGTTGTATGGGAGGAGGTGTCGGACTCCCATTTGCTGGGGAGAGGTAGGACAGCGCGTGATGGGCAGCACTGAGATAGTGCTTCAGACGACCGATCAGATACAACAGGTTAGACAGAGATTGTTGACAGCTCAGAGCCGCCAGAAGAGTTATGCGGATAGGCGACGATCCGAGCTGGAATTCTAGGTGGGAGACTTCGTACTCCTGAAGGTGTCTCCTTGGAAAGGAGTGATTCGATTCAGGAAGAGGGGCAAGCTGGGGCCCCGGTATATTGGGTCGTTCAGGGTGACCGCGAGGGTGGGCAGGGTAGCGTATCGGTTGGAGCTACCTGCGGAGTTGAGCCAGATTCATGATACCTTCCACGTGTCTCAGTTGAGGAAGTGTATAGCCGACGAGTCGGCGGTGGTGCCGTTGGAGGATATTCAGGTGGATGCGAGCCTGAATTATGATGAGAGGCCAATCGCGATCCGGGATCGGAAGATCAAGGTTCTGAGGAACAAGGAGGTGTCCCTGGTTCAGGTCCAGTGGCAACATCGGAGAGGGTCCGAGCTGACTTGGGAGCCGGAATTGGAGATGCGGGAGCAACATCCAGAGTTATTTGCGGAGCAAGACTTCGAGGGCGAAGTATGATTCTAGTGGGGGAGAATTGTAACATCCGTATTTCCAGGTATTGTGTTTGATAATTTATTTATGGGCAAAAGAGAGGGACTCGACGAGTTGAGGCGTAGACTCGTCGAGTAGGACCGTGTTTGCTGACTGGATTAATGACCGGACTCGACGAGTCGATGCGTGGACTCGGCGAGTCCGCGCTGTAAAGTGAAACCCTAAATCTCAGGGCTTGAGCCCTATTTAAAGGCCCTTATGGCCGTCATTTGCGGCCACTACTCCCCTGTGAAAACCCTAGAGAGAAAAGAGAGCTTAGAGAGCATTTTGGAGGCTAATTCTTCATCCTTTGGTGTGATCTTGCAAGAAGGAGTGGGAAAATCCAAGCTAGATCGATTGTGGAGCTTGGATCTGTGTTGTTCACACTGAGATTCATGTTTTGAGGTACAAGTTCCTTCCCATTTCGTGTATTTGATAGATTCCTTGAATCTAGGGTTTCCTTTGTACAATTTTGAGTTAGATTGTGAAGCATATGAGGTCCCTTTGGGTATAGATGATAGATCTGGACCTTGAGAGGTCCAAAAGGTCCCAAGCTTCCAGCTTTATGAGGTTTCATGTGAGCCTTGAGAGTAAAACCCCATTTTAAAGGTTATTTCTCCATTTTTGGTCTTATAAGCATTGCATGAACGTAAAGTTTGAACCTTTACGTGACTTTCGAGTGTTAGAAGGTTGGATCTACTGGTTGGTGAAGCAGATCTGACCTCAAAAGATCGTTTGAGTGTTTTCATGGGAGGAACTCGCCGAGACCATAAGTGGACTCGACGAGTCGAGTCGGGGTTGCCCCGCGATTCGTGACAGGAGTAACCCATCGAGTGGAAGGATGACTCGACGAGCCATGAGAGGCTAGAAGGATTCAAAGGACCCGCATGGACTCGCCGAGTCGCCCATGTGCACTCGACGAGTCGGGTCAAAGTGTGACTGTTGACTTTCGTTGACTTTTAGGGTTTTGGTCAACATTTGGACTTTTGGGTCAAGGAGGGGTAAAATGGTCTTTTACCCTTCTGAGGGATTGTAGAAGGGGATTTAATCTAGCCTTTGAGAGCCATTATTTATTTGAGGATATTGTGTATGTGATTAGGCGGGGGCTAGATCAGTATATTCGTGTGCGAGATCATCCGAGATACCCGAGGTGAGTCTTCTCACTATACACTACCTAGAGTGGTATCTATGTGTAGACCGGAGGGTCTTGTGTGCTATGTGTATGTATGAGATTATATGCATTGTGATATATGTATGCTATGTGTTGTATAGACCGGACCGGAGGGTCCAACGATATATACCGGACCGGAGGGTCCAACGATATAGACCGGACCGAAGGGTCCAACGATACAGACCGGACCGAAGGGTCCAACGAGCTATGACCGGACCAAAGGGTCCAACGAGCTACGGGACTGGAGGGTCCCGCTAAGACACATCGACCGGAGGGTCGTACTGTAGCCTCGAGTGGCGTATGTGTTGTATGCGGTATTTTGGGGAACTCACTAAGCATTTATGCTTACAGTGTTGTGTTATGTGTTTCAGGTACCAGTGAGGATCGCGGGAAGGCGCCGACATGATCAGTACACACATAAGGTGTTTTATACATTATGATCTTGGGGTTGTGTTTCTATGGATTGATATGTGATACAATGACATTTTTATAATATTTATGAATGAAAGTATGTTTTGAAAATGTGAAAAATTGTTTGAAAAATTACGGTGTTACATGGAATCTTTGTTTCGATGAGAAAGTCAAAGAGTTTGGTTTTACGAGAAGCAAGGATGAGTCTTGCATATATGTCAAGGCTAGTGGGAGTATAGTTAGCTTTCTGGTATTGTATGTGGATGACATACTACTCATAGGAAACGACGTTCCAACCTTACAGGAAGTTAAGTCCTGGCTTGGGAAGTGTTTTGCTATGAAGGACCTCGGGGAAGCTACTTACATTCTAGGGATAAGGATATTGAGAAATAGGAGTAAAAGACTAATAGGGATTAGTCAAAGTACCTACTTGGACAAGGTGTAACGTTTCAACATGGAGAATTCCAAGAAAGGAGAATTTCCTATCCAGAGCAATACCAAACTGAGTAAGACTCAGAGTCCGAGTACCGATGCCGAAATAGCATAAATGAGTCGAGTACTATATGTTTCCGCAGTTGGATCGATCATGTATGCTATGACATGTAGTCGCCCTGATGTGGCTTTTGCCTTGAGCATGGTTAGTTGATATCAAGGGAATCCTGGTAGAATTCACTGGATAGCAGTAAAGAACATTCTTAAGTACCTGTGGAGGACTAAGGACTGGGTCCTTACCCTCGGTGGGAGTGATGACTTGAGAGTGGCAGGGTATAGTGACGCCAAATTTCAGACCGACAGAGATAATTTCCGCTCTCAGTCGGGCTAGGTATTTACCCTTAATGGAGGAGCAGTAACATGGAAAAGTTCCAAACAGGAGATTGTAGCTGATTTATCGTGCGAATCAGAGTACATAGCAGCAAGCAAAACGTCAAAGGAGGAAATATGGCTAAAGAAATTCATCGGAGACCTTGGAGTTGTACCAGCTGTAAAGGAGGCTACCTAACAATGAAGGAAACACTGTCTAGTTGTTAGCGAAGCGTCGAAGGGAATGTTTTGCTTTTCTTGAAAGAGCTATAAGGGAAGAGTTTGAAAACCTTTACTATTGCATACCTAACAATCCTTTATCTGGATGGATTCATCCCATTGTAGATGACTTGGATTATGCCCAGTTTATAGATACCGGGTATGAGTATGGGGAAATTTCAATTTATGTTGATTGTAATGGGAATGGTTTGGAGGAATGGTGGGATGATGACATGAATCTAGTTGTTAGTGAAGACGAAAGTGGCATTGAAGATGAGGGTAGAGCTAGAAATGAAGGAAACACTATCTCTGATGGAACTCATCCCAATGTAGGTCTTGAAGATGAAGTCATTGACCATGACAACACAAACCCTTGAACAAGACAAGTGGGGATGAGTTTCCTAATAAGTTATATCCTCCTGAAGGAGATACTGGTGACAATGTATTTTAAAAGAAGATGTTGAGATCCATTCCATTTTCAACCCTGATATGCAATGGAATAGGCAAGTACATGTTCTAGGGATGAAGTTTGAAAGTCCAAAGCAACTGAAAAATATGTTATGTAACTATGCTGTGGAGAATAGATACCAACTTTGTTTCAAGAAGAACGATAGTAAAATGTTGTTGGTGGTTTGTTGCAAAGGAGCTTGCCCATTCAGATTATGGGATACGTGGATGAGTCAGGAGGTGTCATTTCAAATCAAGACATTGAAGATTGAACAAAATTGTGCTAGAAACTACAAACTAGGTTCTATTGTCACATACTCATGGATAGGAGAACATTATACTAAGGAAATTTTGCATAGACAAAAGCTCACTATTAGACAGTTGAGATTGGAGGTTATAAGGAAGTTGGGAATACAGGTAAGTTTAAGTCAATGTAGAAGGGAAAAGGCACATGCAATGAGTCTTATTGAGGGGACCCTAACTGAGCATTATGCAAAATTATGGTCTTATGGGGAGGAAATTAGAAGAACCAATCCAGGTTCAATAGTAAAAATTGATGTCCAATGCATGCCTGATGGTTTGAATTACTTCAGTAAGTTCTATGTGTGTTTTGCTAATGTGAAATCTTGTTGGTTAGAAGGGTGTAGAAAGGTGTTGGGATAGATGGGTGTTTCCTTAAGGCTGTATGCACCGGGGAGTTACTATGTGCTGTGGGTATAGATGCTAACAACTACATCTTCCCAGCTGCATGGGCAATATTGTGTGTTGAGAATAAAGAAAACTTGATATGGTTTTTGGAGTTGCTTAAAGATGATCTTGAACTAGGTATGCGCAATGGCTTCACATTAATGTCTGACCAACACAAGGGTCTTATGGAGGCAGTTAAGGTGGTGCTTCCTTGTGCTGAGCATAGACAATGTGCCAGGTACATTGTTGCAAATTTTAAGAAAAGGTTTGCAGGGGCTATTTTTGAGAACCTTTTTTGGAAGGCTTGTAATGCAACAACACCACAGTCTTTCAATGTGTTCATGAAAGAAATGGAAAAACTAAGCCTATAATCCCATAACTTTTTGATGGAAAAGGATCCAAAGACTTGGTCAAGGGCATTTTATGAGGTCGGCAAGGCTTATGCTGCAATGGCGAATGGTCTGTCAGAGAGCTTTAAGGCAGTAGTTGTGGAAGCCAAAAGGAAACCTATTATAACTTTGTTGGAGGAGCTGAGGTTATATATCATGGAAAGGATGTATAATTTTAAACACAAAAAATGGTCAAAGGAGGTAAGTCCTGCCATCAGGCAGTTGCTGAATGGTTTAAATATTAAAGCTAGGTACTGGCAAGTGCTCCCAAGTGGATTAAATAAGTTTGAGACTACAAATGAATGGAAAGCTTATGATGTGGATCTTTACAATAGAACATGTTCTTGTAGGTTATGGCAACTGAATGGATATGGGTGTGCACATTCAGTTGCTACAATCTTATTTCTTAATAGGGATGTTGAGACTTTTGTCGATCCTATTTTCTGTAGGTCAAATTACAATACAAAATACCTGAACAATATCTTGCCTATGAATGGTAGTAACATGTGGCCAGAGACAACATTTACCCCACCATTACCTCCCCAAATAAGAAGGATGCCTGGAAGACATGTTGTTAAAAGGAAGAGAGATGTCTCAGAGAGGATGGAGAAGCACAAGGTATCAAAGAAGGGTAAACGCATTGTGTGCAGTGCTTGTCATATGCTTGGCCATAACAAGGTGCCTTGCAAAGCATCAAATAAGCCAACTAAGCTCAGAGTGAAAAAGCAAAGAAAATCAAGACTAACTAGGTAAATTGTAATGTTGTTGTTATTTGAGCAAAGCAATAGTTGACATGTGATATTATACAAGATTTGTAGGTGAATGAGGTGCAGGAGGAGTGAATGGAGGTGTAGGTGGTGAAGGTGGTGGACTGCATAGAGGTGTAGGTGGTGAAGGTGGTGGAGTGCATGATGTTCCAATGTCAGGTGGTGGAGTGAATGGTCATAAAAAAATATATGTTTTGCACCATGCTTTATACACTTTTAAGTAATATCTTAGTTGAAGGGAAATATGGTAATTTTGTGTATTATAGGTTAAGTCAAGGGGCGTGGGTGGTGCTGTTAGAACAAGAAAGCCTTCTGAGAGAATTTTGAAGACCAAACTTGCAAAAGTAGTGTATGGAAAGAATGGTGAAGGCAGCTCAACAATAAATCCAATGGATATAGATTAGGATTGGGATTTGTGTATTTTGAACTTGTGTTGTGTTTTAAACCCCTATGTTTTAAACCTCTATCTACTAGGTTAAGTTGGTTGCTGCATGGGGAACATTTGTGTCTTTTGAACCTTAAATAATTTCACATGAATGCAGCATATGTATTTTGTCATTATGGGTAATTGTTGTAAGATCACATGTCATGGTACTTTCTTAGCAGTATTCAATTGTCATGGTACTTTCCAAACTACCAATCTCTTTCAATCCGGCCATGTGGTGGATCCCTTATGTTTTATGTGGTCCACATTAACTAAAGGTACCTTTTATGTTTGTCTGGTGTGCACATGTGAATTGGAATATGTAAAAGGTAATGCACTGCATCAAAAGTATAGTACCAGAAAGATGTTTGTTTCCATTAAATACAAAAGCACATGAGCATACAAAATTATGTTAAATACAGGGCCATTTACATCCCTACAAATACCAACAATTTTCCAAACCACCAAAAGTCAGTTGTCTTGTATCCCTATCCCCAAACCATGTTTACAAAAAGGGAGAGCATCTAAACCACCAAAAACTACCAAAAACCACCCCCATCACAATACCATCCCTATCCCAACACATTTGATTTTTGCATCAACAACACACCAACAAGAAGCACAAGCACCATCATAGCAATCCTGAACTTCATCCTCACCAACTTCAATTAACCACTCAACTGTTTCTTATCTTCAATCGCAATGGAAAACTCACCATCTAAAATGTCTTTAGCAGTAGTGATTTCAGCATTCAGGTTCTCCAACATAATTACCCTTCTCTCCAACCTGCCAGTGTAACTGTTGTCTTTCATAAGTTGCATCTCATACTTGAGATTGTTAAAGGCATGCTTGTAGTGTGGTGTTAGGTCACCATCGATCGACTTGAAGTATTTACATTTCTTAGTTGCCATCTCCACCTACAAAAAATACATACCCAGTTACACAAACCAAAACACCCCCATTACCACTATCGAATGTATCAACAACAGTAAACCCTAACCTCAACATTATCGCACAAGATTTCATAACCCATAACTCCATTTTGTAGACAACATACCCCAAAGAAGAAGATGCTTACCAAAGAGTCAACACAACTGCGAAATCTGCGAGCTGGATTCTTATCAAACATCGATATCCTTTCTACCGTGAACTTTGGAAGATGACGACAATTACACAAGTTATTATCACGATTCCTAGTAGCTACAACAATGTCGTTCGCAGAGCTTGATCCGACTGAGTATGCCATCAAAAATGAAGATGAATTGCTTCTTAAAGGTTCGAGATCAGACAAAGATATGTTAAAAATGGGAAACGATCTTGTAGATGTTGTCTTCATTTAGGCACGCATACTAGCTTCTAAATGAAGCTGATTCATCAGCTGCAAATTGTGAATCTACATGGACAACATTGTCCACCTATACACTATCAATTCATTATAACCGGTAGTAGTAGGCCAATTTTTATGTTAGTTGTAAAAGCGACAGGTAAATTCCGAATTTGGGGGTCTATAAAGGCCAAATAAAATAATAATGGGCTTTTAAAACCAACTGTAAAAGTTAGTAGGGTCTCTATGACAAAAACCCTTTTTAAGAAACCACTCCACTGAAACCGTAAACCTTAATCGCCAAAAGAAAACTATTCGCCGCTGCAGCATCGCACGTGTACCCTACTAGTATGTATGTGTGTGCGTGCTTATATATATATATATATATATATATATATATATATATATATATATATATATATATATATATATATAAGATAAAATATAAGGTTAATTTAAGATAGATTTCACTAAATTATAAGACAATTACAATAAATAACTAAAACATAGAACACAACACTACCTCCGTCCCAAATTGATAATCCACTTTTGACTTTTGAAGTCTTTTTCTTAAACTTTGACCTTAAATATTTTTGTGTTTGATAGATAATACTTGATGAAAAATATATGAATGGATTGTATTTTAAATGTTTTTTCATTGTTATAAGTTTTATAAAGTAATATATAACACATAAAAATATTTAATGTCAAAGTTGAAGAAAAAAGACTTCAAAAGTCAAAAGCGGACTATCAATTTGGGATGGAGGAAGTATCATTCTAACGATTAGAAAAACAAGGTAAGTAGCTCAATAAGCATTCACACAGTTAAGGGATAGCATATAAATTTCTTTCCAAAATTTATACTTTTAACCATATTATATGGGGCTACAAAAAATTAGATTTGCGGTAATGTAAGAAAACCATATCTCGAATTTAGGATAAATGAGATATTCAAACACACAATACATGTTGATTCTTTTTTTGAACTGACAAATGATAGTATATTAATAAAGATAACCCCACTCATCTATCAAGAACTAGATAGTAGAAGAGGAAACATATAAAATCAGTTTTTTACAAGCAAATAAAAGGATTAACAGACAATCAACCCACTTATAGCTACAATTCACCCTCATGTGCTTTATTCATGTAAATACATGTGATTTAATGTTATCTGCCACCTTTGTTGAGATACTTTTTTATTCTTAAACATTCTATCACATCTTGCCTTCCATGTCCACCAAAATGTTCCATAACATATGTTAACGATGGCATTTCTCATTTTCTTGCAATTACTTCATGAAGCTGCTAAACTGATGATTCCATAAATAGATGAGAAATGGTGTGTGGGTATATCACACCATCTAAGAATCCATTCCCGAACAGTTTTAGCAAAAGGACATGTAACAAAAATATGCTCAGCTCTATCCTCTTCATTTAATCAGTAACTACCTACCGACTCTCCATTGAATATTGCCCTTTTCTTTAATTCAGTTGAGGATGGGATGCGCCCCTAGTTTGCTCGCCATATAAAACAAAGTACCTTGATAGGAACCTCAGTTAACTATTCAATTGTTTCACTAGGTACGAGTGTTGGGGCTTATCAATTAACTTCCTTAGGGCCTCCACAAGAAATATCCTATCAGAAGTCATAGCAAATTTCCAACTATCGCCAGACATACTAGGTTGGAAGGTGCCAAGTATTAAAAAAATCAGTTGTAACTCTTGTACCTAATCAACATTAGAAGGTGGCGATAACCATTCCCATGTTGGACCTGCAATTTGTAACCTATCAGCTACCTCACATCTCTTTTTCTTTTCTAGTCAGTATAACTCTAGGAATGTGAGTTTCTGTGGTTTATTGCCCAATTCATTGATCATGCCAGAACATTGTATCATATCCTCTTCCAACCTGTTTCACTAGTATATCTTCGATTTCAACACCCAAGCCTTGCATATCATTTTTAGTGCTAGCTATATTATTTCCGACACCACTGATAGTCTTTTTGGATATACAATTGGAGGGTCTAATTTGCAGATTGCGTATCCCTTTAATGGTCCAAGCCCAAAGCGATGAAGGTTCCGCCCTAAGCCTCCACCACCATTTGATGACTAAAGAGATATTTAGGGCCCTTAGAGATCTAACACCTAAACCACCCATGTCCTTCGGAGTAGTTACTTTCTCCTATGTCACCCAATGTACTTTCTTTTTTTCATCGCAACCTCCCTACAGGAACCGCCTACGGATGCTCTCCAACATGTTCAATACCCCTACTGGGGCAACAAAGAGCGAAAAATAAAAGGTCAGGAGATTTACAAGTACAACTTTTATTAGTGTTAGTCGACCCCCGAATGATAGGGTTTTGGATTTCCATGATGAGAGTTTTGCATGGAACCTGTCACCACCGGTTTCCAATACTTTTTTAGCTTCATGTTTGCTCCAACCGGTATTCCAAGATATGTGAATGGGATCGATTCCGGTTCACATCCGAGAGGTGTAGCCCATCTAACCACCTCCTATGGATTTGCCCCAATACCGAACACCTGAGATTTTCAAAAATTAACTTTGAGTCCCGAGAATACATGGAAACACCTAAGAACCCGGACAAGGTTTTTTATGTTGCTCTTATTCCATTCTCCATCGAATAGCGCGTCATCTGCATAGAAGAGGTGGGAGATAGTTAGGCTAACATGTGGAATTTTTATTCCATTAAACAGCCCTTTTTCACACGCAGTCTTCATGACCACGTTCAATCCATCCATTGCGATTATAAACAAAAAGAAAGATAGCGGGTCTCCTTGTCGTACTCCCATCTCCATTATGAATTCATCCGTAGGGGACCCATTCACCAACACCGAGGCTCTAGCTGATTGTAGGAACCCCCTAATCTAAATTCTCCAATTCCCTCCATACCCAATTTGTTATAGCATGGAGTCAAGATATTCCCAATTAATTGAGTCAAATGCTTTATCAAAGTCCAGTTTGAATAAAAGAATTTTCTTTTTGGATTGATTTGCCCATGAGCAAATTTCATTAAGGATTAATGGTCTATCTAAGATGCTTCTCCCTTCCACAAATGTGTATTGTACCTCATCTACGCTGTAGCCGATCACCCGTTTTATGCGAGTAGCAAGGGTTTTTGCAATTATTTTGTAGAGACACCCTATAAGGCTAATTGGTCGAAAATCTCCAAGTATGAGTGGATCTTTAATTTTTGGTACCAACGTGATAAAGGATGAGTTGCATCCCACATTGAATATCCCGTTTCTCTAAAAATGTTTAACGAATGCAAAAACGTCCTCCTGTATTAGCTCCCAATATTTCTTTAAGAATTTAAAGCTAAATCCATCCGGGCCAAGGGACTTCTCATTCCCACACACCCATACAACACCTCAGATTTCATCCATGGAAAATGGTGCTTCAAGAGTGATTTTGTCTCCAGGATCTAGACATCGAAAATGTGTGTATATTTTGTGAGCTATATAACATATCTATACATTTTGATATAGGAAACTAATGCACTATGGAGTTTGAATGGAGAACAAAAAGATGAAGATAAATACTTATCTCTTTGTCTCTAGAGTCAAAGTAGCTGTTTAATGCTTCTAATGATTTAGTTTTGAGAAAAAATTTGAAACATATGTTTATCACAAGTATACGCAAATGTGGTAATTTTTCAATCATACGAGTTTTCAAGGTAAATATAAGTTGTATTATGAAAGAACCCCTTTCGTAATTTACATTATAACTCCAAACATGCTACATGCATATTCATAAACATATTTTACATATATGGTCTTATTACAAAAGACTGAATACAAACCGACTAACGAGGTTTTTGAAAAGTTATATATATATATATATATATATATATATATATATTACATAATTTCCCAGGAATTTATACACTAAATACAAAAGCTACAATGTTAACTATTCTACATCTTCTAACAGTACATAACTATACTGGATGCTTATCACCTGCAATAATTAAACACTGAGAGGGTAAGCGGTGATGCTTAGTGAGTTCAATAATAGATACAATAGAACGTTATGCCATATATATACATCAATGTGGTAGAAGCAAAGAGGAACAAGGAACAACAAATGCATATGTGAATCATGTGACAAGCTTTCCATATCAATCGATGATTTGATTCAAAGATATACAATCAATGAGACATAACAATTTCAATAATTGATATACATCAATAAAGCTTCGGCCCAAATGGCACAGAAGACATACAATTTCTGATTAAAATTTTGGTAGATTTTGCAGGCTTTTAGCCCTATCTAACCTTCTGCCAATGTCATAGTGGTAGAAGTCATTCTCTTACGAGACATGATCTACACGGCCAGAAGTCATTTTGCAGGCTTTTAGCCCTATCTAACCTTTCACTGATCAGATGGCCAAATGTATAACTTTGCTATCAAAATAGCACGAAATAATAACACGGGAAAATAACATGGAAAAGAACATAGCACATATAACACATAACATACAATTGTTCCTATATACTGAACTCGCCGTGAAATAATTGATTGATAAAATGATAATTTGGGCAGCACTTCGCCTCTAAATATGACTTTCTTTGACGAAACCGAGGATTTTTGTTGAAAACCAGACCTTGCGCGGGCAGAGTTTCAACTTGAAAATATTATTTTCTCGGGTCTTCGGGGAGTCGGGACTTACTTCGGGTGTCGGGGATGTTTCCTAGGCTTCGGGGTAGTTTAGAGAGGCTTAAAAGTGAGTAAAAGTAGGAGAGAGGTTGAGAATTTGCAACATAATCTGGCGGCCTTGCATCCTATTTATAGGAGGCTGTCCAAGTCAAGTCCACGTCGTGGGCTTCATTTCCACGTCGTGGAAATAGAGATGCATCACCTCGTAGACTTGCCATTTGGGTCCTAGCTTCGGAAGGTGTCACGATACCGATTCTACATCGTGGGCTTCATTTCCACGTCGTGGGCTTCATTTCCACGTCGTGGAGATTCAACACCACACTCCCGTATAGCTTCGGAAGGTGTCACGATACTTTATACTAGCATTGAGAGGTGTTTTAGATCACTTCCACGTTGTGGAACTCATGTCCACGTCGTGGAACACGACTGAGCTAGGGTTTGTGCCACGTGTCACTCTCTTTGACTGTTACATCTTCGGAAGGTCATAACTTTTGCATACGAACTCTGTTTTTAACGTTACTTACATCCACGTGTAGGTGAAATTATGCTCTACAACTTTCGTTTAGACCCCGTCGGCTAATTTTGACGTTATTTTTAATATTATATTTTTAACAGGCCGGGACAGGAAAAGTTTGTTAAAAATTCATAACTTCTTCATCCGACGTTCGTTTTCGTCTGTCTTTTTACCGTTGTACTACTATTTATGAGACATTTAATTCTCGTTTAGGCTGTGTCGGCTAAAAATCACTCGATCTTTATTTCGAGTTTTTAGCTGTATACTGCTATACTGAAACTTAGAAAAATCATAACTTCCTCATATGAAGTCAGATTTGGACGTTTTTTTTATGAAAGTTCTCGATTTAACGAATACTACGACTTTCATTTAGATTACTAAAGTTAAAAAGTAGTTTATCATAAACTCACTTTTTACGTCATACTGCGTCGTGCCGGTTATGTCGCGAATGTGGATTTTGATCATCGAGGTTTAAGGGGTGAGGGAGGGGGAAGAGTATTACGGTGTTGTTATTCTTCCGATGGTGATGATATATTGGTGTAGATGTGATTTTATGGAATGTGTGTGGCGTACCATGCAACTATTCCCACAAGGAATTTGAACATTTCGTACATGGGTTTATATACTAACTAGTCGAAAACGCGTGGGTTGCGTATGAATAAAATTATTAGAAGGTTTGGAAATTTTAAACATATATTATAATATTTATACTGAATCATATGATTTTGATTGCATTTATGTCTAGGTTGCATGCAAATAAAAGTTCTATATAATTTTTTGTTTAATATTATTTTTAAGTATTGTTAAACTCGATTAATTTAAAAACTATACTTTTTTTTATATATATTCAACTTCATTAATATATATATATATATATATATATATATATATATATATATATATATATATATATATATTCAAATACCAACTATCGTTTTTAAGTTAACATGATTTTTACTTTTATGTGTTTATAATTTAATAGAATTTTCAATTTGATTATTTATTGTCATTGTTAAATAATTTAAAATCTAAGTCCCTTAATAATTTTCAATTACATAAACTGTTGGATTAAAGTGTCTAAACCAATAACTAAATTGGTATATTCTTGAAATAGAATCAAAGTTCTTTTTGGGGTGCCTCAAAACTTGTTTTCGGATAAAATGACTTTTGGAGGAAGAGACTGATTTGTTAATTTATTATATGATTAATAAATTAATTAGAAATTAAAATAAATAATTTATTAGTATAATATATGGTTAATATATTAACTGAAAATAGTAAAAATTAATTTGAAATTAGTCAGAATATAATTGGAATTGATTTTTGGATTAATTAGAATTAATTAAAAGTATAGAGACTGAGCTGCAATTGTTCAATAGTTGAACAAATTAGGATTTCTAGAACCTTCTAGATATGGATGAATTTTGGCTTATCTTTTGTGGTTTTAGGATAATCCTATTAGATAATTATACTAGATAATTATCTTGAATTTGAAATATTATTATTTAATTCAATATTAGGGATTTTAGGGTTATCCTACAACCTATAAATAGGACCATTTGTGATCCCATTTTCAAACACCACATTCTCCGATACAAGAGCCGAAATTTTGCTCAAGCCTCCACTCTCCTCAAGTCTTCTTGCTACTAGGGTTTTGGGTACAAGCCATTAGAGGCATCCATTCCTTTGGTGTTAGCTTTCCAAGATCTAGAAGAAGGATTTTACTTTGATTATTTGCAACAATAATCAAAAGGTATGTAACCCTAATATAATATGAAGTTCGATTTTATAGCCTCTCTCATAGGGTTTCTTGATATTCATAGTTACTTGCTATCAATAGAGAAAACATTGATCCTTTCTAAGTTGCATGTAAACTTAAAGGTTTAAGTGTTTTTCCGACCACATGTTAATTTTTATTACCTAGAAAACCCATCAGTGGTATTAGAGACTTATTTTTCTATTTGATTGTGTATTAAAATGAATTGATCAAAATTAGGGTTTATGGAAATTAAACCTTAAAGGCTTAAATTTCGACTTGGCTAGGGGTTTTGGGAACCTTATCCACCATCCCATTATTTTCGAAATTTTATACATATCCCTAGGATTTTCTAGTTTCCTTAATTATTATTTTAATATGATTTAAAATTTGAATAATTAAAACCTGATAAACCCCACCATTTTTAGAAAATTAGAAGGATAAGGGATTAGGATTAAATTTGAATTATTTAATTAATTATTTAACTGGTAAATAATTATTTGATCCACGTGTTTTAATTATTTAATTATCTTTTTAATTAGTAAATAATATGATTTAAATTTATTTAATTAATTATTTAATTAAGATAAAATATTAAATCATTATTTAGTTTAGAATTAATTATTTTTAATTGTTTAATTCGAAAGATTAATTTTAAACCGTAGTATTTTGAAAAGTTGTAAAATACACGTTTTACTATATATATGATTAAAAGTTTAATATATTATATGTACAAGACAAGTCAGTCAAATCGCTAGTACGTCTCATTCACGAAACCATACTATAAATGGGGGGGGGGGGGTATATGGAAGCGACCTATAAAATAACCGTCATTGGGTGTCCACTCTCACCCACCGCTCCCTTGTATGGTGGATGGTCGTTAGCCGAACGGATTTGATCGGACATAACCTCTTAAAAGTATGATGTTATTAAAGTACTAGAACCTTTTGAAAAATCCCAACTCTAGTTACTTTAGGAAAAATGTGAAGTCTATGCTAGTCCATCAAAAGGCACATCACTCTTTATATGTCGTTGGTGGAGCGTGCGCGGTTAACCAACATACTAATTTGGGACTATAAAATATAGTGATGGAAAAATAAAAAATTATCATTGTTAATGGAGAGCGTATGGTTTACTGGCACATTAATTTGAGATGATAAATGATATCGAGGTTTTCAAGCGGGTTTGCATGTTTATTCATATCTTATTTATGATCCTCAGCATCTCAGTCACAAATCTGAAGAGCATAATCTGAGATTAAACATGTCATTTATAAGATTCAACGAATCTCTAACGATCTTGGAGTTTCATGCTAGATTGAAATTGGTAAATTTGTATTACCTACCTTGATAAATTCGCAATTACATTACGGAATCCATCTTCTTTATTGTGAATTGTATTTTGGATCCTAGCCTTGAATATTTATTTTGGGTTAAAAAATTAAGGATTGATATCACTAAGTAAAAACTATATCTCTTTATAAATGTCTGGAAACGGTGAACTCACTACTTCTCAAGTCGGTTCCTCTAACTGAAACTTCTCTCTACTCTCGATTTTGTCGAAAGAGATGCTCACTAGTCCCAACTACATGGACTGGATAAGGAACTTAAAGATGACTCTTCGATATGAGGGCAAGTAATATGTCCTCAAGAAGCCTCTTGTCGAAATCGATCATTCCACCGCTACTCATGAGGAAATTGCATCTTACAACAAACACTCTGATGATGCTACAAAGGTTGCTTGCATCATGGTGGCCACTATGGCACCTGAACTGGCCAAGTTCTATGGAGAATATTGGCCATACGAAATGGATCTCAACCTTGCTGTGAGAAAAGAGCGTTTCAAAGTGGTCAAAGCTTTCATGACATGCAAGCTCAAGGAAGGAGAGTCTATTTCCCCTCACATATAAAAAATGCAAAGGTACGTGGAGCAAATCCATAGGCTCAATGTGTCGTTTGATGATGAGTTATCCATTGACATGGTCCTTAACTCATTACCTCCTAGTTATGATCAGTTCGTTCTGACATATCCTTTGAACAACACAGAGATGAAATTAACTGAGCTCCATAATTTATTGCAAACTGCTGAATCGGGGATGAAGAAAAATCATGCATCTACTGCAATAAATGTTCATGTCTTAGTCATTGGATCTGGAAAAGGGAAAAAGAGAAAGGCTCCTTCCCAATCTGGCAGGAAAGGGAAGGCCCATGCTGGAGGGTCTAGTAGTAGGTCAATATCGAAGCCCAACTTTGATGTCCCTGCCATCAGTAATCCAAAGGAGGCCACTTGTTTCCACTGTGGCAAAAAGGGTCATTGGAGAAGAAGCTACCCTAAGTACCTGCAGGACTTGAAGGATGGCAAGATCAAGGCGTCCTCTTCAGGTATTTACACTATTCAAGTTAATAACACACAAATTTCTCATTCTTGGGTCCTTGACACAAGATGTGGTTTCCACATTTGTTTCGATTTGTAGGGGCTATGCAAAAGTGAGGATGTGGAGCATGGGAAGCTCAATCTAATCATGGGTAATAGGAAATCTTCACATGTTACCAAGATTGGAACATATGGGCTTATGCTTAGTAGTGTTGTTAGGGTTAATTTGATTAATTGCTGTTATTCGTCGGATATGACTTGAAACATTATTTCATTTCATGCACCATTTAGACAAGGTTTTAGATATTTATTTGATAATGAAATTGGTTCTATTTCTACTTATGATAATGGTGTTTTTATGTTTAAAGATTTACCTTGTAATGGTTTGTATGAAACTGTCACTTATGTTGATAACCTAGGCAATAATGTGTTTCATATTGATTCGTCCAATGGTGTGGACAAAGCATGTTTGTGGCATTGTCGTCTTGGGAACATAAACAAGAAACACATCGCCTAAATCTAGAAGCATGGAGTGTTGGAATTATTTGATCTTAGGACAGATGACGAATGTGAATCTTGTCTATCGGGCAAGATGACAAAATCACCTTTCACTGGAACATGCGAAAGAGGTGAAGGATTGTTGGACCTAATCCATACGGATATGTGTGGCCTATTTAGATCTACCACAAGAGATGCTAATCGATACTACATGACATTTACAGATGATTATAGCATATATGGTTATGTCTACTTAATCAAACATAAATCGGAAAACTTTGAAAAGTTCAAAGAGTTTAAGCACGATGTCGAGAATCAATTAGGCAGGAAGATAAAGATGCTCATATCTGACAGAGGTGGTGAGTATCCTAGTATCGAGTTCCACGACTATCACAAGAAATTTGGAATCGTTTCACAATTGATACCTCCCAGAACACCACAACTCAATGGTGTGACTGAGAGGCGTAATCGAACCTTAATAGATATGGTTCGTTCCATGATGAGTCGAGCTTCTCTTCCTATTCATTTTTGGGGGTATGCCTTAGAGACAGTCACCCATATCGCAAATCTTGTTCCATTAAAGAAGGTCGCCAAAACACCTCATGAGATGTGGACAGGGAAAGCTCCCTCGCTCGCACATAACAAGGTTTGGGGTTGTGAATCACTTGTAAGATGAGAGACGCACGATAAACTTGAACCCAGAACCGAGAAGTGTTATTTCATTGGCTACCCACAGAAGTCCTTTGGATACTTGTTCTACATACCTAGTGAGAATATGGTCTTCGTAGCTCAAAGAGGAGTCTTTCGCGAGAGAGAACTCATATTCAAAGGACAATGGGAGTGCTATTGATCTTGAAGAAATTCAAGAATCATCCAATAAAGGAACCTCAGACAACAATAGAACTCAACATGAGGAAGAGGTTCTAGTTGAGCCAGTTAAAAACTCATTACCCCTTTGTTGTTCCAGTAGGGTTAGCATGCCACCTAAGTTCTATGGTTTCCATATTATTGCAGATAGTGACACGTTTGTCAGTGATCGTACACTGGTAAATTTGGATGAACCTGCTAACTACAAGGAAGAAACGGCAAGCCCTAAGGCTGCTAAATGGAAGGAGGCAATGGTGTAACACTCCATTTATTAAATAAATAAATAGATAAATTGATGAATGAATCGTAGCCCTAAAATCCATAATATTTAGTGGGGTGTTGGTTTTGGGGAGTCATATGTTATAATTTGGATTATTCGGGGGTTAAAGTGTAACTTCAGGATTTATTTTGTAAAGATTTTTAGAAGACAGGGGGTGTTTGGTAAGTATTGGACTTATTATGAAAGGATTTTGAAAACTAATGGTTGTTGGGTAAATTGCGGACTTGATTTGAAAGGGATTTCAGAAGGCAGGGTATATATGGTAAATTATGGACTTTGTTTGAAAAGATTCTTATGGGGAGGGACCATTTGTGTCATTATGGAATGAAGTTTCATGGGGTCGGGGTATATAACCCGTCACCCCGGTAACCCTAACCCTAAAAGATACACAGCCGCCACCTTATAACCCCTAACCACCGGTCGCTACCTTCCTTCCTTCGATTTCCGGCTGCCACCATGCTCGTTCTTCCGATCAGACAAGGATGCCGCCTGCTGCCTCGCCGATGAGCACCATCACAACGCGTTTACCGGAGACGTAAGCGAAACCGGGAAAGGGCGTTGCATAAGTTGAAGACCGGAGAAGAAGTGGCGTTGTGGTGGCCGCCGTTCGTGACTCTCCAACCGCCGCCATCGCTGTCAAAGCCAGAAACCACCGGGATACGTTTGTTGTTGCCATTCCTACTGTGACCGAGGTCGAGCACCAACCCATGACATCGTTTCAGCCGAAACCACCGCCGCCATCCTTTCTTATTCTTCCTTTTGTTTTACCGTCGATAGCCACCGCTTTATCGCCACTCTCAGCCGCCATGGCAGTGGATGACCGGAGGAAACTCATTGGTCGTACGTCGTCATTGCGGCAGTTTCCAGTGGGAGTTTCCCACCCTCTTCGCTTCTTCTTCCAGCTCCATCCACTGCCGCTATTGCCGGCTGTCCCACTACCACCGCAAGCGCCGCTGTTGCCGCCATCTCGTGCCATCGCCGCCGGCGTACGCCACCAGGTGGGTGGCTGGATTCATGTTGCGATCAGAATGTGTGTGTTGTGTGTATTTATGCTATGAGTGTGTGTTGTGTGTGGTGTTGCTTGGACGAATTTCACGAGAAAGCCAACACCACCACCACCACCGTGAGGTGGTGGCTGCCATCTCCAACCACCGCCTGCCGCTAAAAGGGTGGCTGGATGTGTATGTATCTTTTATTTGTGTGTGTGTATTCATTTGGATATTACGTTGTAATATTGTATTTTGACCGGAATAATTAAGGATATCCGTCACCACCATCGTGAGCTGCCATTGACCACCACTACCCGAGGCGGTAGTGGGTGGTGCCTAACTTAATTAATAAATAATTAACCTAAAAACTTAACAAATGGACTAATTGGAACGCGATTGCGTTGGAAACCCTAATTAGGGTTTTGAAAACCCTAATTTTGGACTGGTTGGTTTGGACTTATCGGGACCCGCGTTTCGGGCCATTGGAATTGAATTATGAATTACACCCAATCACACCGTATGATTTATCAACTAGAGTGATGGACTTAATGGATTAATTCCTTAACGAGTTAAGTAAGAAACACTTAACCCTAATCGTCATTTTATGTGAAAACCCTAATTTTTCTTGGGCCTTTAGTTGGGCCTTTCTATTGGGCTTTGGTGATTGGGCTAGTGATGGGCCATCCAAGAACAAGCATATGGACTAGAATATTTGGATGGGCTTTAGGGTAAGGCCCATATGAGGGGTTTGGGCCCAATTTGGAAAATTGGGCCATAGATGGGCCATAACTGTGTCTTGATGATTATAAGGTGTTGGACCATTGGAATGCCAAATGTTTGGACTTGAATTAATGGTTGAGCCTAGGGTAAGACCATGTATAGGTTTGGGCCCAATTTGGAAAATTGGGCCATATGTTGGGCTTTGGTTCATAGTTTGACTTTTGGGCCTTGAGCTTGAATCAAGCAAAGATGGGGGTAAAGTAGTCTTTTACCCCAAGCATGGATTTATGGTTATGTGTTGGAACCCAATTATTAATTGGGTGTTATTTTGATGTTGATAGTTCGGGAATCTGTCATTCAGCAGCTAGAGTTTTGTCCGCGGGACTTCAACAGTGTGAGGTGAGTTACCTTCCAGTAGAAGTGGGTCTAAGGCACCAATGTCGGCCCACTAGTAGGTGATTATAGTTGAGATGATTGTCTTTGTGATAATTGTCTAGTATGCCACTATCTGTTATGCTTTATGTGCTAGTATGCTACATTATTATGTGGTAGTGGTAGGGGTGAAATGGTCCCCGATTACCTATTGAAAGAAACCGAAGGGGTAGGCCAACACCCATATATGCTAGGTAGTATGTGATTTATGTGTATATGCTAGGATATTATGTGGTAGTGGTAGGGGTGAAATAGTCCCTGGTTACCGGTTGAAAGAGACCGAAGGGGTAGGTCGAGCACCCAGATATGCGTGACAGTATGTTATTTGTATGGTATGTAGTATGATGGGGGAACTCACTAAGCTTCGTGCTTACGGTTTTTAGTTTTGGTTTCAGGTACTTCTTCTTCAAAAGGAGCCGACATGATCGCAGCGCATCACACTATGTTTTCCGCACATGAGATCTTTAGGATTATACTCTGATATTGTTTCATTATGACATGTTTTGATTATTGACATACGGGTTTTGATATGGGATGACACTATGGATGTTTTTTTATACTATTGGTTTTATAATAACTTAATTAAAAATGAAATTTTTGGTCTTAAATTTTGGGATGCTACAAATGGACAATGAGATTCGGTCCATGTATGATAACCAAGTATGGAACTTGGTTTATCATGTGCCCAGTCGAAAGATAGTCTGGTGCAAATGGATCTTCAAGAAGAAGACCTATATGGATGGAAAAGTACACACTTAGAAAGCTAGGTTACCAAAGGGTTTTACTCAAACCCAAAGGATTGACTATGACAAGACCTTTTCACCAGTAGCTAGGATAAAACCTATCAGGATTATGCTTGCTATAGCTGCATTTCATGATTATGAAATTTGGCAGATGGATTTTAAAACCGTTTTCCTTAATGGGAAACTATCTGAGGATGTCTACATGAGTCAGCCAGAGGGTTTTGTACATGCCAAGTCTCCTGATAGGGTGGGTAAGATTGAGAAATCCATTTATGGATTAAAATAAGCATCTCGTGGTTGGAATCTTTGCTTCCATGAGAAAGTCAAAGAGTTTGGGTTCCCTAGAAGTGAAGATAAGTCCTGTGTATATGTCAAAGCTAGTGGGAGTATAGTGACTTTCCTAGTCTTGTATGTTAATGACATACTCCTTATAAGAAACGACATTCCAACCTTGCAAGAAGTTAAGTCTTGGCTTGAGAAGTGTTTCACTATGAAGGATCTAGGGAAGCATCTTATATTCTAGGAATAAGGATTCATAGGAATAGAAAGAATCGTCTTATTGGTCTTAACCAAAGTACATATTTGGATAAAATAATGAAGCATTTTAGTATAGAGAATTCAAAGAAAAGGGAATTACCTATTCATAGTACTATGAAGTTGAGTAAGACTCAAAGTCCAAGTACTGATGAAGAGATTGCTGACATGAGTCAAGTCCCATATGCTTCAGCTGTTGGATCGATCATGTATGCAATGACTTGTACTCGCCCTGATATGTATTATGCTTTGACCTTGGTTAGTCGATTTCATGGAAGTCCGGGCAGAGCCCATTGGATTGCGATGAAGAATATTATTAAGTATCTGCGAAGAACGAAAGTCGTGTTCCTAGTTCTTGGCGGCAGTGATACGTTAAGAGTGAGTGGTTACAGTGACGCCGATTTTCAAATAGACGGGGATAACTTTATTCGCAGTCTGGTTGGGTATTCTTACTGAATGGAGGAGAGGTTACTTGGAAAAGTTCCAAGCAAGACACAGTGGCTGATTCCACGTGTGAGTCTGAGTACATTGCAGCGAGTGAAGCATCGAAGGAAGCGGCTTGGTTGAAGAGCTTTATCAGAGATCTTAGAGTCGTTCCAACTATTCAAGAACCCATGGAACTGTTATGTGATAATGAAGGCGCAGTTGCTTTGACAAAAGAACTAATGGATCATGGTAGATCTAATCATATCAACAGAAAGTACCATTACATTCGACATTGGGTAGAAAAAGGACACCTTCTGGTGAAGAGAGTATCATTAAAAGATAATGTTGCAGATCCTTTTACAAAGGCTCTGAGTAGAGTCAAACACTACCAGCATGCTAGGAGCATAGCCCTAAGAGACGATATCAGTTTTAATAGTTAGGTGATATGCTTGAAACTTGTAAAAAAATAAATGTAATTGATTTGGTGAATGAATAATAAAGAATTATTCATGAGTATCGTACTGCCTTATTCAATTATTCATTCTTATGTTTCTTTTTGCATGTTTACATTTCCTGATAGCGAGTTAAGAATGTCATGAATTGATTGTAGATTGTCGACCGAGGTTAAGACATTGCAATTTGAATTGCTACAATATTCATGATTACTTTGAAAACAGGCATTTTAAGTATTGGATAAATCCAAGCTTAAAGATTACTTCATGGGTCTTGTCACGGGTAATGCTAAGACGACAACATCCACTATTCTTAAAGCAGAGATATGTAGTTCGTAGTTTACAGATCAGTTATGCATTAGTCGACTCAAACACATTTTGTAACCGAATGTTATAAAGGTTTATTCCATATGTGATTTGATATGTGAATTGTATGACTACATATTCAAAGAAATTCATTCCTTCTACCCTAACAGGAAAAGCGATATCATTGGGCCCCTCGATGATTTGATGTTGACTATATAGTATTGGGCCTAGCTAGGACTAATTGATGTGTTCAATTAGAAGTCCAATAAAGTCTTTACAAATCGGGAAACAGAATTTTGGATAATGAGATTGATTCTGATCCATGTCTCGTGTCCATACGATATCGTGAAGAACGAAAGAATAGTTGATCACTTGTCTTAGGGCCAATAGTTGATTTGAATCGGAGTTTAGCAGTGACTTTGGAAAACACTCTTTGTTGTTTATTTCAAGGTCTATACTTTCAATTATAGTTACAGACTTATCCAAGTGGTAGACTATTAGATTAAGGTGTTTAACCTAATAACTAAATTGGTATATTCTTGAAATTGAAGCAAAGTCCCTTTTAGGTTGCCCTCAAAACTAGTATTTTGATAGAATTACTTTTAGAGGAAGAGGTTGATTTGTTAATTTATATATGATTAATAAATTAATTAGAAATTGAAATAAATGATTTATTAATATATTTTATGATTAAAATATTAATTGGAAATAGTAAAAATTAATCAGAAATTAATTGGAATTAATTTTAGGATTATTAGAATTAATTGGAAGTACATGAACTGAGTTGTAATTGTTTAATAATTGAACAAAATAGGGTTTCTAGAACCTTCTAGACAGGGCCGAATTTTGGCTTATCTTTTAGGGTTTTAGGATAATCCTATTATATAATGATCCTAGATAATTATCTTGAATTTGAAATATTATTATTTAATTCAAGGTTAAGGTTTCTAGGGTTATCCTACAACCTATAAATAGGAACCCTCGGGATCCCATTTTTGACCACCACATTCTCCCATACAAGAGCCGAAATTTTTCTCAAGCCTCCTCTCTCCTCAAGTCTTCTTGCTACTAGGGTTTTGGGTACACGCCATTAGAGGCATCCATTCCTTTGGTGCTAGCTTTCCAAGATCTAGAAGAAGGATTCTACTTTGATTATTTGCAACAATAATCAAAAGGTATGTAACCCTAATCTAATATGAATTTCGATTTCATAGCCTCTCTGCTAGGGTTTCTTGATATTCATAGTTAGCTGCTATCAATAAAGAAAACATAGATAATTTCTAGGTTGTATGTGAACTTAAGGGTTTAAGTGTTTTTTCCACAACATGTTAATTTTTATTACCTAGAAAACCCATCATAAACAACATCTTTTATCCTTTTATATAAAAATAATATATTTTATGATTAGTATATGTAAGAACAATTCGTTATGATCTTCCAACGAACGTTTTTCTTTTTCACCAAAACCTCATATATCTTCATACAAATTTAGGATGACCATATCATTGTTTTTCTTATTACATATAAGAATTCTCTCTTAAATTATGTCATGATCCAATAAGTATAATCGACGCGAAAAAGATTTCGGATGCTAGAAAAATATGAATAACATATTTGTTTGTATTTGAGGTGATTATCATAATCTAAAGAAAATTCAAGATGTTAGATGAATTCTATCTCTATACAAAAGTTATTAATAGACTTAGATAATTATGACAAATTACTGAAATGGTGATATAACAAAAATATAATACCACAATAATATATCAACAAATTGTGACAAATTAATTGAAAAAGTATCATCATTTTCTTTTGGCTAAAAGTGTACAATCATAATTTTTTCTTGAAATTTAAATAAAGTTAAAAGAAAAAAAAAGTGGAAATAATAAAAAAATTCGCTATTATTATCCGGATATTAATAATGGAATGTTACATGAACATAAACCACACAGTTACATATACAATATGTTAAGCCGCTTGTAATCATCTTTTACTTTGTAATTCCTTCTATATCCACCTTCTTGTCTATTTTCACTTGCTCTATATAAAGAAATGAAAAAAAGAAGCAAGTGTAAACAACCTATCATGAAAATAATGTTCTTATATAAGCAAAATATTTGAATTAACTAATGAATTAATTAATATAAGTTGAAAAGTTATAGGAGTTATGTGGTAAAGATATAAAGATTAACTGGATCTGGTTCATACGATAAATATGTTTCAAGACAAATAACTTATCTTGAACCATTTGATTTAAATGCTTTTCTTAATAAATTTACTAGGCAAATGTCTGCGTCTTGCGCAGGTTTAAAACATCTTGTTAAAATATTGAAAAATATATATTTAAAATGGTTATGTTATTGAACATTAATATAATAATTTTTACACTAGTTTTATATATAACATCTCAATTATTTTGAACAATATTATTTAATGGCATCTATACGCTGCTTGCGCATAAATTAAAGGAAAATCTCCAGAAAAGTTCTAATAATTGAGACTATTTCGCAAACTGACCAGAAAAATAATGCCCTTTTATCCCGGTTCAGCTGGTAACAAATTAATTTAGGACTATTCGTAAACTGACCTAAAAATTGGGACTATTTCGCAAACTATCCCAAAATATTGAGACTTTTCTATAAAAACCTTTATTTTTATTTTTATTAATTTATTGAAAACTCGAATAAATATATTATTTTTTAAATTTGTTATTTTTAATACTATTAAGTAAATACATATATAAATATATTTTAAAAACATATTTATCCATATAAAAACGTATTTATATATAAAAAATACGTATAAATATAATAAATACATATAAAAACATACTTATATATTTTTATACCTTAAAATTGTTTTTAAAGTTTTTTTTCATTTAAACGTATTTATACGTTGTTGAGAAAAGAACTAGATTATGATTGAACATATAAGTACAATGAACAGACCAGGGCATGCTTAAGTATGGTGGACCAGACGATTATTAAGTATGGCGGACTAGAAATGTATGGTAGGCAGATGATCATGCTCAGCATGCCTAAGTATGGTGGACAGACGACCATACTCAGACCAGACAATGCTTAAATATGGTGAGCAGACGTCCATACTTAACATGCCTAACTGACACGATCTATACAAAAGATTTAATCAGATAGAGTAACCAAAAGTATGTATCTTTGGTAAATAGAATATTGGAGATCAATCTTCAAAACACTTAAGGTTAGGAGTGTCTTCACATTAATCTTCATCACCATCTTCACATAAGCCCACACAATCTCCGTATCATCAAAAACTTATCTTTACATGTATAAAAAACATTTTAAAAGTTTTTTTTATTTATATGTTTTATACATGTAAAGATAAGTTTTTGATGATACGAAGATTGTGTGAGCTTATGTGAAGATGGTGATGAAGATTGATGTGAAGACAATCCCGACCTTAAGTGTTTTGAAGATTGATCTCCGATATTCTCTTTACCGAAGAAATGTACTTTTGGTTCTTTATCTGATCAAATCTTTATATAGATCATGTCAGTTAGGCATCCTAAGTATGACTGTTTGTCCACCATACTTAAGCATGACCTTGTCTAAGTATGGTCGTCAATCCACCATACATTTCTAGTTCACCATATTTAAGCATGACCTGGTCCACCATACTTAAGCATGACATGGTTTGCTTGTTGTTCCGTTATGTTCTATCATCATCCAGTTCTTTTTCTCAACAACGTATAAATGAAAAAAGAACTTTAAACACGTCTTTAATGTATAAAAATATATAAATACATTTTTCATATGTATTTATTATATTTATATGTGTTTTTACGTATAAATACGTTTTTATATGTATAAATATGTATTTAAAATATATTTATATATGCATTTATTTAATAATAGTAATAATAACAAATTTAAAAAATAATACGTTTATTTGAGTTTTCAATATAATAAAATAAAAATAAATAAATAGTTAAATAAAGGTTTTTGCAGAAAAGTCCCAATATTTTAGGTCAATTTACGAAATAGTCTCAATATTTTGGGACAGTTTATGAAATAGTCCCAAATTAATTTGTTACCGGCTAAACCAAAGAAAATGGTCAAAATGCATCATTTTACCGGTTTGTAGGACTTTTTTGTAAACAGAAAATAATTTGGGATTTTTTCGTAAACTGACCAACTATTGAGACTTTTCTAGAGATTTCTCTAAATTAAACTAAATATAATTATCGATTTAGTGTTATTTTTAACAATTGTTATGAACGATTAATTTAAAATTTTATTTATTCGACCATTTTTAATTTCAGTCATAATGTTTATTTAAAATACAATTCATTTTTAGGTAACATATGTTGTTTATAACTTGATGTTATCATTATTTATTATTTATAATTATTGTTCATTAATTTTTAAATCACTTATTATTATTGATAAGTTGAAGAAGTCTTTTTATTATTAAAATGTTAAATATATATACTAAAATATAATATAATAAGATAGACAATTTGCAATTTACAAGAGACTTATGTGGAAAATACGACATATTCATGATTTTTGGTTGATTATTTCTTTGAAACAACACAAAACAAACAGTTATGTATAAAATATTTAATCAACTATTCTCCACAAGAGTAATTTATTTTGTTTTTACTTCCTTTAATAATAAGACTAATTTACGAAGCCAAAAAAATATTTTTTAGTTTTTATTTCTATGACATCCGATAAGTTTTTTTAAAAAGAAAAGAATAATAAAGTATTTAACATGGGATTGTTTATTTTTATGACATCCGATAAGTTTTTTTTTTTAAAAGAAAAGAATAAAAAAGTATTTTGCATGAGATCGTGGAGAAATTGTCACCTATCAATAGATTTGTGTTTGAAAGGACTTAAACTAATATTCTCTTATATATAATATAATAAAAAATATGAATACATAGTAATAAAAATATTAGATTATACTTTTATTAGTTAGCTATAATAATATTTTTTTAAATTCAAATTCAATTAAATTGTTATCAAAATAATTTACGAATGCAATTTACTAAATTTCAAAATAAGTTCTAAATTTCAAAATAAGGAGAGAGAGAGAGAGTCAATAAATAAATAAAAATGTAACCCATATTTATGATGAAATAGTTTTCAAGAAATAGGATGATAGCCATTTATAAACTGCAACGAAAAATTGTTTTGAATAAACAATCTCAACCGCAAAGAAGGTCATGTATCCCCAATATATTTTATCATTGAAATCTTTTTTTAGACATCAAACAATTACAACCTTGTTTTTCATATTAAAATATTCTATATAACAAAAACAGAAAAAGAAAAAAAATACAAGTAATCAAGAATTGAAGATAATAGTCTTATATAAATAAAATATTGAAATTAATCATTTAATTAAGTTGAATAAGTTGAAATATTTTGAAGCTATAATAGAATATGGTTTAATAAAAAACTTAAAAAGTTAAGAAGTTTCAAATGAATATGGTTACAATCTTTTTTATAAGAATTATATAGATAATGATAAAAGATTCAAGTGATATGTTAAAAAAATAAGACAAAATTGCAAAAATGGTCCCTGTGGTATGCAAATTTTTGGGGTTTTAGTCCAAACCCCGTGTTTTTTGGATTCATGGTCCTTTTGGAGTAGTTTCTATGTGGAATTGGTCCCCGGACTTAACTCCCGTTAACAAGGATCTGTTAACCCCCTCATGTGCCTCACACGTGAGAGTATATCCGTCATTTCATATGTAAGGGACCATTTTTGCAATTTTTTTCGTTAAAATTAGTGAGTAACAAAATTTGTATCTGGTTTCGAGTTGCTCTTCTCCTTCTTAGATTCTGCAAATTATGAGCAGCATCTGTATCTTTCACCATAATCATCTTATTCGTTCATGAAATTGTCAACATGATAATCGTTGTTTCAGAGTTCAATCATTCATACAAATCCCCGATTCTTCAATTCGATTTCGAACTTTACCCAAATCATCATCTAGGCAAAACCCTAACACTTCATCCCCAGAACGCCCTGTAGAAAAACCCGGATTTAAATCCCAAACTGAATCAGATGATGATGATGATGATGATGAGAACTTAGATGAAGTCGCACCTTCTTCACCTTCCGGTTCCATTTCATCCAAGCCATTCACGTCGTTGATTTAAAGTTTTTTGGTAATATTTCTTGACATTTGTCTAGCTTTTACCATCGATTTTAAATATCCGAATTCTAGTAGCAGTTTAAACGAGTTGATTTGGGGAGTATGAATGTATAAAGGAGAGGCACGACTGATTTTTTCTTATCGAAGTGTGTGATTTAGTTGTTTTGATTTGTTTTTGAGTGCAGAGAGAAGCTTAAGTTAGATGAACTTGGAACGGAGATCATGTCGATCACATTGCTAGCTGCATTAGCTCTTCCTGCTGATCCAATTACTTCACTGGTTGATACTGTATTTGTTGGTCATTTAGGTAAAAACTCATTCTCATAATCTCATTACAATGCATATTATCAGGTTTCTTCAATTGGCAATGTTTTCTCTGAAAAAAATTATTCAATTCTCATATAAGCATCTGATGTATCTAATTACTCCTTTTAGGCTTTGCTGAATTGGCTGTTGTTGGCGTTTCCATATCAATATTCAATCTGGTAGCAAAATTGTTCAATATTCCTCTACTCAATATCACAACCACATTTGTTGCTGAAGAACAAGCAGTATTAGTCAAGGATGATGATGACTCCACTTTTCTCAGCCATGGTAATTCCAATTTCTGTATCGATAACTACTTGTTATTTACTCTTACTTAACCTAATCAAGAACAACCTTTTTTTTGTTTAGATAACATGAGTGGAAGCAAGAAGAAGTTTCTTCCATCTGTTTCAACTTCTTTAGCCTTAGCTGCTGCTTTTGGGATTGGGGAAACCATAGCACTTTTCTTTGGATCTGGATCACTATTGAACCATTGTTGTTGTAACAGAGCTCAAGAAGAAGGGTAGAAAAAAGAGACGTTGGGGAACATTAGGGAAGAAGATAGAAACGGTGGGGATCTTTAAAAGGAATTAAGCCAAAAAAGGTTTATGCAAAAATGGTCCCTTACATATGAAATGACGGATATACCCTCACGTGTGAGGCACATGAGGGAGTTAACAGATCCTTTTTAACGGGTGTTAAGTCCGGAGACCAATTCCACATACAAACCACTCCAAAAGGATCATGAATCCAAAAAACTCGGGGTTTTGACTAAAACCCCAAAAATTTGCATACCATAGGGACCATTTTTGCAATTTTGTCAAAAAATAATTTAAAAACAAGTTTGGGACGGACGTTACAAATGTCAAAACAATTACAAAGGACATATTTTTGTCCCAAACCAAACCTCATAGGATGAAAACCAATAAAACATACATAGCATGATCAATTCGTGCTTTACACATTTTGTATACAAACCTTATATGGTTGGCGTTTTGCCACTTTTCATGCTTCTTTTGTTTCTGTCCAATGATTTTTAGTTTGTTTCTATTATCACGGTACAAAAGTTCCATGGCAAATGTTGTACCAATAAAAACAAGAGTAAATTATACGAACGGTCCTTATAGTTTGGGGTAATTTGTGTGCTTGGTCATTAACTTATTTTTTAACTCGGAAAGTCCCTACTGTTTGTTTTTGTTACGCGCTTGGTCCCTACTGTTTGTTTTTGTTACGCGCTTGGTCCCTGTCTTAACTAAAAATATTATTACTTAAATAGAAAAAAATGGTGGGATAGGTAAAGTAATGTGAGGGGTGTGGGATTGGGGGTGTGTTTATTTAAATAAATTAAAAAATCAAGGGCAAAATAGTTTTTTTAGGTAAGACAGGGACCAAACGCGTAACAAAAACAAACAGTAGGGATCTTCCGAGTTAAAATAATAAGTTAGAGACCAAACACGTAAATTACCCTAAACCATAGGGACCATTCGTGTAATTTACTCTTAAAAACAATAAGCACCCGAGCAAGGATTGTACTGCTATTTTGCAAAAAAAATAAAAAAATAAATAATAACAATAGTAAAAAAAATAGGGATGTATTTGTATGAAAGGAAACCAAGGTACTATAACTTGCATATTTAATTTAATTGTATATCATAATATATTATATTTATTACGTAAACATAATAAAATGATATTTTACAATCAGTTATTAGATACGATGTCATATGTACTTATTTATCAAAAGAATGATATTTTAAAGGAGTAATATTAAAAAACCAATATAATTGGGGTACAATTAAATAAAGGAACGCGTGTGTGCGACTTATTTAGAATAAAAACAAAGAAACTCGTTATCTCGGTACGAAAAGCCTTGTCGGTTGGGTGGGCTCTTTGAGTATTAATTTTCTTTTCTCATTGCGTGTGTATGTTTTTAGTTGGTTTCATGAGTTTTGGATTTTGATTGATAACTCTATTATTACAAGAGTCAGTTGTATAAATTTTTAAGGGAAAATCATATTTAAAAATACTATATTTCTACTCAACTTATATTATAATTAAACTATAGTTTTAAACTCAATGCTTCATGATTCATGTCATATTCCGATAATTAGATAAACAAACCGCTTGACTAAATTTAAAAAGGATAATGACAAAAAATGGGTTCTAAAAAGCGTGCAACGACAACGTCAAGGCATGGCTATGTCGTCCCGAAAACCATCATGGTGTTGTTGTTAGGCATGCGTGTTAAAGCGGACCAAGACAAGCTATTGTGTGACTTTTTTCAAGACATTTTTTATGGCATAAAACCATTGTGTTTTTATTATTGTTGTTAGTTGTTTATATAACATTTCTAAAATTTGATATTCTTGATATAAATATATAATTATGCGATTTTTTTCTATATTTAAGTTGTTCAATATAAATGAATAATAGCAAAAACTTTTAATATCAGGCATGCGACGACTCTCTTGCCCGTTAGGGCATAGTTACGATCGGTTGAGTGTGGGACTATCTAGTCTCGTTTTCCTAATGCGTAAGGAGGTGAAGAACCCTAATCATGGTGGAATCTAATGGTTGGATACCGTTGGACATGAGAAGACAAAATGCCAAAAATTATATGAATGGTTTTTTATCGTATCAGACAATTGAATAATAAGAACATTTTTGACATAATTGGCCCCAATCAATGAAACGTGAATCGATATGATGATGTATGAGAGGGTAATTTACGTGTAATTGACGTTTCAAACACGTAAAGCTTTGGGTTTGTTCGTATAACACATGTGTTCCAGATTGGGTTAACTTATATTTATTAGGGACCAAAGATGGAGTTTTGGGAAAAACTTCGTGCCACAACGTGGTGCAAGGATGCCCACGACGTGGCATGGAATAAACAGAACGTGTGTTTTAATGAGTGTTACGACATGGTAATAGGTTGGCCACGACGTGGTAACTGTTCTGGATCAAGCCTGTATTTTTAGGGTTTCCTCCTATATTTAAGCAACATTTCCAAAGGATTAGGGCATCCTCTTCAGCCTCCAACCATCTACCTCAAAACCATAGCCTCCCTTATAGTGTTTTGGTTCATTTTGGTATTCTTGGTGCCTTGAAAAAGAAGAAGAAGAAGAGGGTGTTTTGGTGCATTAATCCAACAAGCAACTTCATCATCACCATCTTGAGCATATTATGGACCCTTGTGAGTATTTAAGTTCCAAGCTTTCTAGTTTTTGCTTCTAGATCTAGGGTTCTTGTCCCTTTTCTTCATTTTGTGAGAGTTTGAAGGAATGAATTCCATAAAGTTGGCAACCTTATGGATCTTAGAGGTCCATTTGAATTTATGTGTTCCAAATCTAGTGTTCCTTTGTGTATTTGGCCTCATGCTCAAGTTTGAGACCATTCTCTTCCTTGGTTTGGACCTATTTTGGGCGAGACATGCATTGGAAATGCATGTCCATAAAGCATAATTTTTTATGGTGAATTTTTGGGTATGAAAGTCTTCTGGAAAGTTTGGTTAGGTGACTTGGTTGATTAAGAGCTTAATGGGTTAACTCTTGTCTTAAAATGTCATTAAGGCCTTAGGGTTAGAAGTTTTGGCTTATTGGGATGACTTAAGGGATAAAGTTGAAAACTTTATCCATTAAGACATTGGGATGTACCATACTTGAGCTTTGGAGCTCTTGGAGTTGTTAGAAAACAACTTAGTATGTTAAGCTATTCAGATCAGTCCCCATGGCATGGCCTTAGGCTGCCATGACGTGGCGACCGGGTAAGGACTCGACTGTTTTGTCTTCACGTTACCACAACATGGCCCGTGAAAGTCCGCGACGTGGCAATTCGTTGAGGTGATTTTTTGGGCTGTTGACTTCGAGGGTTGACCTTGGACCGTTGACTTGCTGACCTGGGTTAGCTTTAGGTCAAAAGTTCTAGATTTAGTGTGTAGACTAAGGTTAGACCATGTATGTTTTGATAGGAGTGTTTTAACATATGTTGCGGAGCATTGATATATGGTTTGTTGATCTCGTGAGTCAGGTGAGTCTTCTCACTATACTATGTAGGATGCTAGTTGTCTTTGTGATACTTCTATAGAAGACCCTGGGGGTCGTCCGTGACATTGTATGAAAGACCATGGGGGTAGCACATGGCCTTTTCATGAAAGACTATAGGGGTAGCCTGTGGCAATTGGATGTTATACCATGGGGGTAGCCCATGGAATTTCATGGAAAGACCATGGGGGTAGCCCATGACATTTCAAGGAAAAGACCATGAGGGTAGCCCATGACATTTCAAGAAAAAGACATGGGGGTAGCCCATGGAAAATGTATGTATGGTATGTGGTATTTTGGGGAACTTACTAAGCTTTGTGCTTACGATTTGTGGTTTAAACATTTTTTAGGTACTTCTAGTTTCAGAGGAAAGGGCTTGACTTGACCACACAACATCCCCTGATGGCTTTTCCGCACTGATTATTAATGTTTACTCTAATATTTTAAAAAGATACATTTTATTCTGTTTGGTTTTGGAACAAATTATTGTATGAGTTTAATGATTTAAAAATGAATTTTTTACTACCATTTTTGGGACGTTACAAGTTGGTATCAGAGCCTTGGTTTGAGGGATTTATGCACATTTTCGGGTGTGTCTAAACTCAAACTGAGGAATTGATAATCTTTTTTGAAGGAATATATAATTTTCTAAAAAGATTTTACAAGGAAAAGGGTGCGATGCGTGCACTCAAGTAAGTGATTCCTAGAATACCATATATGTTGATGTGTTATGTGATATGGAATGTTTGCATGCTGGGATAAGGCTAATGATACCTTCAGGAATTGCATGATAAAACAACCTAGTTTGTGATGCTTTGTATCCTAGGAGGAATTGGATGTTATGCATTATTTGGAATCTATGTTGGTGGAATTATTTTCTAAGTGTATGTTTAAAAATTGTATAAAGTTAGAATCATTTATTCGATAGCTATTTGATCATGTATCGTGTATAATTCGTATGCATAAGGCAACCGACAATGTTAGTGGAAGTTCCTAACATTGTAGTAGCAAGTGAGTTTGAGATGTCTTTTGTTTTTTTTATGTGGGTTTTGAGTGTTACTGCATAAATGCTGCTTGCTTTGTGCTTTGTGGTACTCTTATTGATGTGAGTTAACTATTAAGTGAATATGTTGAGTTACATGCTGCAAAGGTTAAATAATTTTAGAATGATTGATTCGGCTCTATTGTGTAGCTCTCGTTTGAGTCTAATCGTTGTGGGGTTGGGTCTTTTAGTCGAAAGATTATTTAACTTTTATTGCATGTATCCATGAAGTAGTTATCTAACATTAGTAGAAGTTCTTCAACAACTGATGATATGGTGAGGTGGGGATCCTAGGAGAGCCTAGCTTACGCCACCAAAGTAATTCATATGACTATCTATAATGATCAAGTGTTGTCACTTACTCTTGGAGGTGACCAGACATATCATTACAGTTGCGTGATCTTGACCCACCATTTCTGGCCATCCAAGGGGAATACTATAACATACTAACGTACAGAGCTACCGTACATGGACACCCGGGGGTGTCATGGAATAGAACATTAATCTCTGTTCCTAGATTACACACATTCTCCTAATGAGACTAGCCAATATCAAACTTAATTGGATTAGGTATCTTCTATAAGTATAGGTTTATCTCTAGACTAGATTACAATGATTGTCACCAACTTCTAATACCAACTCTATTCTTGGGTGACACTAACCTCTCTTTTGTGTGTGTGTGTGTGTATATATATATATATATATATATATATATATATATTCCATATTAGGTATTATTATTCGTTTGTATTCTCAACAATGCTACTTCTAATATTATTATATACTATTATCTATTTATCCTCACGTAAACTATAACCATATATGGTTCACACATAGCATGGTATACATATAATACATATATCTTAACATATAATCCAAGCAATAAGCAGATAGTTCACATAAAACTTCGAACAAATATAATTTAATTAATACTTGTATAAAATCATGTTCATGAAAGAGATTATGCACTCACTTGGTAAAATGCGTGACTGACGATTTCGGCAGCGCTTCGCTTCGCACTTTCAAAGAGACCTAGACGTCTAAAGCACAATGCCTTAGTATAGTTTCATAATCTTGGTGACTTCAATAATTATAGTCTATATTCCTCAATAATCCCAATGTGTACATCAAGATCTATTAAGTAGGGAATAACCAGGTAGGATCATATAGGAGGTAGTGTCGATTTGGTATACAGAGTATACTGTTTGATAATCTCACTTTAAACAGCTTACTAAATCCAGCCTAGACATCACTCCCGTAAGTAGATCAATCAATATAATGACTTGGAATCACTGATAAATCTTAATATAGGTTCATAATAACGACTATGACTATAATTAAAAGTTACACTTAAATAAAATAAGCATAACTTAACTTATAGAAGAGTCTAGTGAAAACCGAGGATTATACAGGGATAACTCTGATCCGAGAGCTTATATTTACTGGCTATCTGACACATCAGGGCTTCGCCAAAGGGGTCGGGAACTCGGGAGTAAAAGGGATAAAAGCTAGAAGGAGTTGCAGAGAGATTCTCATGAGAAGTGTGAGAAATGAGCTGATTTTCGACGGTTTATATTGGCTTGAAAAGGGTGTGCACCGCCCACCATGCCCCCTGTGCGTTGCAAATCTGGTCGGAAATGATTATGTGAAGTTCATTCATTGGTGCCACATGTCGCATTCTAGGTGGAGTGACAGTGTGTGCGGCACACTCTGTCGTTGCGCGCGGGCGCGCGCGAGGAATTTTAGTTTTTTCAAAAATCTATATCTTCTTCATACGAGCTCTGTTTTCAATAGGTTTTATATCTACGCATAGCTATCGACGAGATCTACAACTTGCATTAAGATGTCGTCGACTAGTTTTGACTTTATTTTTAAAGTTATATTTTTAATAGTCTTAGACTGTTAAATTCCGCTAAAAATTCATAACTCTTTTGTCTGACGTCCATTTTCGACTGTCTTTATATTACCGGGTTCCTATAAATGAGATCTTTGATTCTTGTTTAGATTATTTCGGCTAACAATCAACCGATCTAAAAGTCGATATCAGTGTTGTACATTGTTGCCCTGAAATTTAGAAAAATCATGACTTCCTCTCACGAAGTCAGATGTGGGTGTTCTTTATATATACGCTCTCGGTTTTATGACTACTGTGACTTCTGTTTAGATTACTTAGGTTGATAAACAACCTATCTCCAATTCACTATTTACGATATATTGTCTGATCGTGAAACTTTGGAAGTCTATAGCTTCTGCATCCGAAGTCGGATTTGAGTGTGATTTATGTGTAAAAAATTCATATCTCAACTCCTACATTTTTGGTCAAGATTATTTGTCCTAAATGATCTTTTTTGAAGATTTCCATTTAGTCGCTTATCAATAAATCACTAAAATGGCTTATAATACATAGTTTTCAACACACATGACTAATGGGAATCTTAATTATGAGTATTATATATTTTGCCTAGCCCGTAGATGTGGGTGTTATAGAAGCCACTTTTGTGAAGGTTGAAGGAAGGAGTTCATTTTGGTGCTTGTGTGCTTGGTTCTACCTTCGATCTTTAATCTTCATCTTAGTTTTGGTCTTCTAGAGGTGATTCATAGTACCAGTCTTCACTGTTAAAGAGCTATTGTGTTAGTTTGCTATTTGCGAGGTGATTTGTAACATCCCAAAAATAATGACCAAAAATTTTCATTTTTGAATACAATAATTATAAAACCATTTGTCTGGAAACAACCATAGCATCAAATCATATCAAAACCAGAGTATCAGTGGTCAAATCGTATCATGATAAAACAATGTCAGAGTACAAATCCCAGAAATCTCATATGCAGAAAATCGTGTGTGTGATGCGCTGCTACCGTGCCGGCTCCTTTCCCTTCGAAGAGGAAGTACCTGAATCCAAAACTGAAAGCCGTAAGCACAAAGCTTAGTGATTTCCCCCATCATACCACATACCATAAACACATAATGCCTATCCCTCAGTATCTTTCAACCAGTATCTGACTGGCATAACTGGAAGCTGGGCTTCCCTTCGGTATCTTTGAACCGGTAACCGGGAGCTGACCTCCCCTTCAGTATCTTTCAACCAGTAACATGAAGCTGACCTCCCCTTCGGTATCTTTCAACCGGTAAACGGGGACTGTTTCACCCCTACTACTACCACATAATAACATAACATGAATATACTGGTAGGCATGCATGAGTACTGTCTACCTCTTCAGTATCTTTCAACCGGTATCCGGAGACTATTTCACCCCTACTACTACTAACACACATATCATGGCATCCTAGCACATAAATCATATCAGAGAGTGGCATACCAGGCGATTATCACAAAGACAATCATCTAACAACCAACTCCTACTAGTAGGCCGACATTGTGGCCTTAGACCCACTTCTACTGGAAGGTAACTCACATCAATGTCGTGCAGCAAATGAATTGTCCTCGGTGCTCGGATCAACCCTCCTAAAACTCCTATACATAACAGTCTCCCTCAGTTACTCTTTCATATTCATATCCCCTTTAAGGGTCAATCTTGGATAATGGCTAAGTCAAAGTCAAAGTCAAAGTCAATGCTCTGGTCAAAGTCATCATCCTGGTTGACTCAACTCACCGAGTTGGTCCATCAACTCGTCGAGTTCCATAATTCGGAGAATCTCGAATTCGTGATCTGACTTGTCGAGTTCCCCTCTAACTCGTTGCGTTTCTCCTTATGACAGAATCAGGTCTTTTTATTTGAACTCATCGAGTCTCTCCTTGGACTCGTCGAGTTCTCCTTCATACAGATCGGGAAATTTGCTCATTGACTCGCCGAGTTCATCCTTGGACTCGTCGAGTTCTTGACCTTAAGTCCAAACACGTCTAACTGGCTGAGTCATCTTCTAGACTCAACAAGTTTGCTAAATAACAGAAAAGGTTGGGGGAACCACGACCCGACTCGCCGAGTCCTAAGAACGACTCGTCGAGTCCCCCATGACCCAAATCTATACATTCGATTTTAGTCGGGCTTAATGCATCCAAAACATAGATTTGTCCTCCTAGGGTCGATATAGCACGTAAAGTTACAAACATTACGTTCATGCATGGTCTATTTAGCTCAAAAAGCCCTAAAAAGTGGTTCATTGGATGCATGGGACTCCCATGGCCATAAAGTTGGCACCTTTATGCCATGGAGTCCCTCAAGGACCCTGGATCTGAGATCAAAACCCCAAAACATGCTTGCATCCATGATTGGTTCCAAAAATGGCTCCTTAAAGCCCTAAACTACCCCAAAAAGAAATCTAATAGATGAATGGTCAAGGTATAAACTTTATACCTCAAATAAGTTGGAAATGGAACACAACCTCTGGATCTACTTGCATCCTCTTGAACTCCCAAGCTTCTTCTTCCTTCTCAAGCTTCAAAACCACCAAAAACACACAAAAATAGCTCAAGAACACTCAAAATGGGCTAGGGTTTCGAATTAGGATTTTCTGGACTAAGGGAGGCGATGAAGGAGGCCACCATGGGGGTGTTAAGGTGTTTAAATAGGGTGCAAACCCTGAAAATTAGGGTTTCACTCTGGCAGGCCTACTCATCGAGTCGAGGTTCCTCGACTCGTCGAGTAGACTTCAAGTCCTGCGTCCAACATATCCAATTCCTACTCGACGGGTTTGGGGCCTCCAACTCATTGAGTCCCTTAGCAAATGCGAATAATTTCTTATTTAAATACGTACCAGGAACCGGGCATTACATGATTCTTCTCACTATATTACCTATGTCATAGTAGGGTGCATGCTAGACTAGTTGAGTCTTGTTTGCTGATTGCTGTTATGCATATTTATTCAGTTGTTGATAAATCTAAGACCGTTGATAGTCTGTAGGGTTGCTAATATCCCATAAGGTTGCTGATAACCCATAGGGTTTCTATGAGCCTGTATGACTGTTGGTAGTATGAGGGTTGTTGATAACCCTTAGTTGTTTCTTATGTTGCGCTATATATGATATTTTGGGGAACTCACTAAGCTCCGTGCTTACATTTGTAGATTTAAACGTGTTTTAGGTACTTCGTATGATCATGGGAAGGCGAAGGCTTGACTATACACACCCATCAACAACTTTTGTGATTCTGCATTATTACGATACTCTGATTTTGGGATGACTGTATTTTGATGCTTATGGTTTTTATTGACTTGGTTTTATGAAAATAATGTTTTTACCTAATTTAAAAATGAAAATTTTGGTTGTGAAAATGGGACGTTACAAGAGTGGTATAAGAGACCTAGTTTGAGGGATTTGGATGAACACTCGTGTGATTCCAGACTCAAAATAAGGATCTAAGAGTTTCATAAACCTTTTTGAAAAAGATTAATTCTTAAGGAAGGAAAGAGGAGATGTGATGTTTACAGTCAGCCGGAGCTTGAGAAAAGTGATTTCCCAAAATAACCATACTTGTTTTATATATGTTGTATTTGAGTTGCTGTTACATGATCTGTTAAAGATGCATGCTAGTTGATAGGCTAAGGATCCCTTCAGGAATTGCATGATAGATTTTCCTGATTTGGTTATACCTTGTAGCCTAGGGGAATGCTTTTGATGCTTTGCTAGGAGTTGAAATTAATATCGATAATTTTTATGTGTATACTATATCGTTGTACATAATTTAGATTTTATAGCCCAAGAATATATGGTTTAGCCTGATTTCCTATTCCTTGTTTGGTTGTGGACTTGGGGTGGAATTATTTATTCGACTGTCTATCGGATCATGGATTAAGTATGACTGGTTTACGCAGACCAATTGGCGAGATTAATGGATACTTCTAACAGTTCAGGAAGGTGGTTAAGGAAAAAAACTAGGATGAGTACCTAAGTGTTAGATGTGGCTCTTTAGAGCATATAAATGTGTGTACCATAAACATATAATGCCTATCCCTCGGTATCTTTCAACCGGTATCTGACTGGCATAACTGGAAGCTGGGTTTCCCTTCAGTATCTTTCAACCTGTAACCGGGAGCTGACCTCCCATTCGGTATCTTTCAACCGGTAATCGGAAGCTGACCTCCCCTTCGGTATCTTTCAACCGGTAACCAGGGACTGTTTCACCCCTACCACTACCACATAATAACATAACATGAACATACTGGTAGGCATGCATGGGTACTGTCTACCCCTTCAGTATCTTTCAACTGGTATCCGGGGACTATTTCACCCCTACTACTACTAACACACATATCATGGCATCCTAGCACACAAAGCATATCAGACAGTGGCATACCAGACGATTATCACAAAGACAATCATCTAACAACCAACTCCTACTAGTGGGCCGACATTGTGGCCTTAGACCCACTTCTATTGGAAGGTAACTCACCTCAATGTAGTGCAACAAATGAAATGTCCTCGGTGCTGGGATCAACCCTCCTCAAACTCCTACACATAACAGTCTACCTCAGTTACTCTTTCATATTCATAACCCCTTTAAGGGTCAATCTTGGATAATGGCCAAGTTAAAGTTAAAGTCAATGCTATGGTCAAAGTCATCATCCTGGTTGACTCAACTCACCGAGTTGGTGTTGGATAAGGTGTCTAAGTCCATAACTATTTCTGGTATGTACTTGACTCGACCCGGCATGGTCCATTTGGGTTGCATGGCATCATGCATTTGGATAGACTAAATGAGAGAAATAACACTTGTGGTTTATTAATATATTATAAGTTCTAATATATTAATAGTATTATTTAATTAGTATTGATCAAGAATTAATCTAGGATTAATGAAGTGATCAAAAGATGACTAATTAAATATATGGGTTGATCATGTAAATCATCCATAACTTGTATAGTGAGCTAAAAGGCTCCATGGATAATCAAGTTGGGTTAAACCCATTGAATGCTCCATGGAGGCTCCATGGGAGTTACAAACCCCTGGGTCATGGAAATGAATAGTCATGCCACATTAGGGTTTACATGGTGTAACCCTAGATGTGACACACTATATAAGCAACATGTTCTCCACCAAAATCGGGACACTAAAAAACAAGAGGGCTAGAGCCGATTTTGCAAGTGTAAGATTCTCTCAAAGTTTACTCCTTTGCATTTGGTGTTGTGTGAAGCATTTGAGGCATCATACTTGGGGTGCTAGGCTCACAAGGTTTCAAGGATCATAATCAACAACAAGGTAAGTTATTCTATCTTTCATTCAAGTTAAAAATGTTCCCCATGTATGCTAGATAGGAATATAACCTTGGAATTCAACTTTGCATGATTATTAGACAAACATAGATCCAAGGTTATTAGGGTTGCATGTACACTTAGGAAGTGTTAGAATGCTCAAAACCCATCAGTGGTATCAGAGCCTAGGTTTGTTTGTTGTTTTTTTTTGTGTGCAAACAGCTTGAAAAAAATCATTTTTCTGTTTTCTGCTCGTATGAAAGTTTGCACATTTGTTGCTGGAAATGGACTAGAAACATTACCCTAAACTGTTTTGATGTTTTAAAGCTTGTTTTAGATGGTGTAATGTTTATGCTAATCCATTTACAATGGCAATTATTAAAATTACAAGTTTTTTTTAAGTGTAATTTTTGATTCTTGAAAGTGTTCATATTCATGTTCTTGAACTTATGAAGATTAGATGATCATAGGAATTGTTTGTAACCTTCATGGTAGTTTAATTCATGATCATAATGTGTTTTAATGGAGTCCATAACTTGTCCTCAAGTTATGGAAAACCAAAAGTCTCACTTTTATTAAAGCCATTAAAAGAACACAAGAGTTATAAAAATGAAGAGTCTTCATTTTTATTACTCAGTTAATTCATAAGTTATAAGAAATGAAAAGTTTTGGAACTTTACAAAACTTGCCCTCAAGTTTTGGAACATGTAAAGTCTTGATTAAAACTTTAGTTCCAACCCTTAGAATTTTAAAGTTTTAATCAAGACTTTACATGTTCCAAAACTTGAGGGCAAGTTTTGTAAACTTCCAAAACTTTTCATTTCTTATAACTTATGAATTAATTGAGTAATAAAAATGAAGACTCTTCATTTTTATAACTCTTGTGTTCTTTTAATGGTTTTAATAAAAGTGAGACTTTTGGTTTTCCATAACTTGAGGACAAGTTATGGACTCCATTAAAACACATTATGATCATGAATTAAACTACCATGAAGGTTACAAACAATTCCTATGATCATCTAATCTTCATAAGTTATAAGAAATGAAAAGTTTTGGAAGTTTACAAAACTTGCCCTCAAGTTTTGGAACATGTAAAGTCTTGATTAAAACTTTAGTTCCAACCCTTAGAATTTTAAAAGTTAAAATTCAACCCTTATACTTTATAATATTATAAGTTACTAATAAATATATGTATAACGTCAAGTCGCCTTACCGCTAGTACGCCTCATTCACGAAGCCGGTCTATAAGGGGGGTATAAGGTTGTTGCCTATAAAATGGCAACTTAATGGGTGTCCACTCTCACCCACCGCTTCCTTGATCGGTGGAGGGTCGTTAGCCGAACGGGTAGGACAAAGACTTATAAATTCTCATTAAAAGTATGATGAATATTATAAAGTAACTAAATGCTTTTATTAAATTCCCAATCTTAGTTACTTTAGGAAAATGTGAATAAGGTGCTAATCCATGAAATTACACTTTACACTTTGTTTAAGTCGTTAGTGGAGCTCGTGTGGTTAACCGGCACACTAACTTGGACTTAACAAGGTAGGTAAAGGGTGACTTAAAGTTTATTATAGGTCGGTGGAGCTCGTGTGGTTTACCGGCACATCGATTGAGTGATAAACCTTGAGGGTACCAAGTGATTTGCATGGTTACTTCACACCTCGTTTTGTGATCCTCGGTATCCCATTCACAAAACTTGGAGGGCACACTCGAGATTGAAACATGCCTTTGAAAAGTTCATTGAATCTCAAAAGAATCTAGGAATTTCTAAGAACCAATTAAAAACCTAATATTTATATTTTGTTTTTCATGGTGGAAATTGGTGAATCGTCATTCACCTACCTTTCAAATATGTTATAGCTTGGATTACGGCATAACTCTTCTAAGTTATAATATATTGTGATTGGATCCTAGCCTTAATATTACATTTGGGTGTTTTATTAAGGACTCTCTTAATATCTAAACTAATCTTGTCCTATTCTTTCAGATGTCTTCAAACAATGCTGCTTCTGGCTCTAATCCTAATGGCTCCTTTACCCTTATGAACTTGTGTGGGAAAGTCACTTTTGATGGATCCAACTTCAATGAATGGATCAGAAACATCAGGATGATTACCCGCTACGAGGACAAAGAATATGTCCTTGACAAGGAGCTTAAGGAGATTGATGAGACCACTGCAACTCCCCAGGAGATCGCTGACTTCCGGGCACAGGAAAGGGATGCTACAAAAGTGGCATGCATCATGTTGGCAACCATGACAGCGGAACTCCAAAAGTCCTATGAGGACTTCTACCCTTTTGAAATGCACCAAGATCTGATGGAAAGATACCATCAAAGTGCACGACAAGAGAGGTATGAAATCATATGCTCTATCATAACAACCATGATGAAGGACGGGGAATCCGTCACGAGCCACATGTAGAAAATGCAAAGGTATGTAGATCGGTTGCTGAAGCTTAATGTGAACTTCCCTGAGGAGCTTGCAATAGATATCATTTTGCACTCCTTACCATCGTGCTATGATCAATTCCGCATGACATATCACATGAATAAGGAAGAGGTCACACTCAGCAAACTTCAGGGACTCCTCAAGACCGCATAAACAGGTCTTAAGGGTAAGTCGGTTGTTAACACTCCTACTCCAAACTCCGCCCCGGTTTTGGCAATCGGGAAAGGTAGAGGGAAGAAGAGGAAGAGCTCTTCGAAGGGTACCAAGGCTAGGACCCTTGATGGCTCTTCTTCAAGTGGAACCAAGAAAGGTTTTGTCACTCCTTCTTCTGACCCTAAAGAGGCTGAATGCTTCTATTGCCATGAAAAGTCACATTGGAAGCGGAACTGCCCAAAGTACCAGCAAGATGTGAAGGATGGGAAAGTTAAACCCAACCATGCAGGTATCTACACTATCTTATCTAATAACTCACCCCATTCTAACTCTTGGATCCTTGATACCGGTTGTGGTATTCATATCTGTTCTGATTTGCATGGACTAAGAAGAAGTGAGAATGTGGAGCATGGAAGAATAAACTTAATCATGGGGAATAGGAAAGCTTTACCTGTCACCAAGATTGGAGTTTATACTTTATCGCTAAGTAGTGGGTTTAGTTTAGATTTGAATAAATGTTGTTATTCGCCAGAAATGGCAAGAAATATTATTTCCTTTCATGCATTGTATAAACAAGGTTTCACCTTTTCATTTGATAATGAAGTTGGTTCGATTAATGCTTTCTTTAATAATGTTCTTTATTTTAAAGCATTACCTTGTGATGGTGTGTATGAAACTGTATATGTGGTTGATAACTTAGGAAATAATGTATTGTGTATTGATTCTGTTAATGATAATAACTTGGATAAAGCATCATTATGGCATTGTCGTCTTGGACATATAAGCAAGAAACGCATAGGCCAACTCCAAAAGGATGGAGTATTGGAGTCATTTGACCTAAAGTCAGATGATAGTTGCGAATCATGCTTACTTGGAAAAATGACAAAGTCACCCTTCACAGGTTCTTGTGAGAGGGGTGAAGGTTTGTTGGATCTTATACACACGGATGTGTGTGGGCCCTTCAAACATGCCACAAGGGATGCTAATCGTTATTATTTGACTTTTACTGATGATTACAGTAGATATGGATATGTCTACTTAATCAAGCATAAGTCAGAGACTTTTGAGAGGTTTAAAGAGTTTAAACAGGAAGTCGAGAATCAATTGGGCAGGAACATTAAGATGCTTCGATCCGATCGAGGTGGTGAGTATCTTAGTTCAGAGTTCCTCGACTATCTTAGGGAATGTGGGATTGTCTCACAAATGACACCTCCCAGGACACCGCAGTTGAATGGTGTAGCTGAGAGGCGTAATCGAACCTTGTTGGATATGGTTCGTTCCATGATGAGTCGAGCTTCGCTACCAATCTTATTTTGGGGGTATGCCTTAGAGACTGCCGCCCATATCCTTAATCTAGTTCCCACAAAGAAAGTTGCCAAAACTCCTCATGAGATGTGGACTGGTAAAGTACCCAAACTAGACCACATTAAGATTTGGGGTTGCGAGGCTTTCGTGAGACGCGAGACTCATGATAAGCTCGAACCTCGAAGTGAGAGGTGTATTTTCATCGGCTACCCACAGAAATCCTTTGGTTACCTCTTCTACAGACCTAGTGAGAATGTGGTCTTTGTAGCTAGGAGGGCTTTCTTTCGAGAGAGAGAGTTCATAAGCCAAGGAGACAGTGGGAGGCAAGTTGACCTTGAAGAAATTCAAGAGTCAAGTGGTGAAGGAACTTCAAACCCTAGCACTCAACTTGAGGAGGAAACTCCTGTTGAGCCAATTGACAAGTCTGTACCTCTGAGGCGTTCCACAAGGGTTAGGAATGCACCTGAGCATTACTATGGATTCCATATTACTGCGGAAGGTGATACACTTATCAGTGATGAGACACTGATAGGTCTGGATGAACCTAACAGTTACGCAGAAGCCATGGCAGGCCCTGAGTCAGCCAAGTGGAAAGAGGCAATGGACAGCGAGATACAGTCCATGTATGACAATCAAGTTTGGAACTTGGTTGAGAATGTACCAGGTCGTAAGACTATAGGGTGCAAATGGATCTTCAAGAAGAAGACCGACATGGATGGTAATGTACACACTTATAAGGCACGATTGGTTGCAAAGGGTTTCTCAGAAACTCCGGGAGTTGATTATGATGAGACCTTTTCTCCAGTGGCCAAGATTAAGTCTATTAGGGTTCTGTTAGCCATAGCTGCATTTCATGACTATGAAATATGGCAAATGGATGTTAAAACCGCTTTCCTTAATGGAAAGTTGGCTGAGGATGTTTACATGAGTCAGCCAGAGGGTTTTGTCAACACAGAGTACCCTAATAGAGTGTGTAAGCTTGAGAAATCCATTTATGGGTTAAAGCAAGCACCTCGCAGATGGAATCTTTACTTTGATGAGAAAGTCAAGGAATTTGGCTTTTCTAGGAGTGAAGATGAATCTTGTGTATATGTCAAGGCTAGTGGGAGTATAGTTAGCTTTTTGGTATTGTATGTGGATGACATACTACTCATAGGAAATGACATCCCAACTCTGCAGGAAGTTAAGTCCTGGCTTGGGAAGTGTTTCTCTATGAAGGACCTAGGAAAAGCTGCCTATATTCTAGGGATAAGGATCTTGAGAGACCGGAGTAAAAGACTAATTGGACTTAGTCAGAGTACTTACTTGGATAAGGTGTTGAAGAGATTCAGCATGCAGGACTCCAAGAAAGCAGAGTTACCCATCCAGAGTAATGCCAGATTGAGTAAGACACAAAGCCCTAGTACTGAGGCTGAGATAGCAGAAATGAGTCGAATACCTTATGCTTCGGCTGTAGGATCGATCATGTATGCTATGACGTGTACTCGACCTGATGTAGCCTTTGCTTTGAGCATGGTTAGCAGGTATCAGGGGAACCCTGGCAAGGCACACTGGACTGCGGTAAAGAATATCCTCAAGTACCTACGGAGGACTAAGGACTGGGTCCTTACCCTCGGTGGGAGTGAAGACTTGAGAGTTGTAGGGTATAGTGATGCTAGCTTTCAGACTGATAGGGATAATTTCCGATCTCAGTCAGGCTGGGTCTTTACCTTAAATGGAGGAGCAATTTCTTGGAAGAGTTCCAAGCAAGAGACAGTGGCTGATTCAACTTGCGAATCAGAGTATATAGCAGCTAGCGAGGCAGCAAAGGAGGCGATATGGCTGAAGAACTTCATTGGAGACCTTGGAGTTGTACCAGCTATTAAAGAGCCAATGGAAATTTTCTGTGATAGTGAAAGTGCAGTTGCCTTAGCCAAGGAACCAAGGGATCACGGGAGATCCAGACACATCGACAGAAAATACCATTTCATCAGACATCGAATAGAAGAAGGACTCTTCGTGGCAAAGAGGGTATCATCGGATGAGAATCCAGCAGATCCCCTCACGAAAGGACTGACTCGGGTTAAGCATCTCCAGCATGCTCGGAGCATAGGGCTGAAGGATGATATTAGATTTAGTAGTTAGATAACCTTGAAATTTGTAAAGTGTAATTGACATTAGATGATGAATAAAAGGTGTTTTATTTATGAGTAAAGTGTTGCTATCTCTTGTCGATCGTTTACTATATTTCTTTTGCATGTTTTGACTTCCAGAATAATTATGTTTGGTATATCATATTATTCGAACCTCCACAGTCGGTCATATGTCGGAAGTAGGTATGAATCAAGACTGTCATGATTGGTTGCAGAGGTCTAAGTTGTTGGACATGGCTACAACACTCATGAGTGCTCATAAGTTCTGAGCATTGGACTCAACCCACGCTCACTGGAATCAATTCATGGAATTTATCTCGAGTGATCGTGAGACGGTAATATCATATAAGTCTTCAAACCTAGATATATGATTTGTTACTTATGAGTTGGTTATTCATTGATTGTACGAAAACGCTTTGGTAACTCGATGTTATAAAACGTGCTCTTGTGTATAATTCAATGAGTAGTAGAACAAACATATGAGTTGAAGTTTATCTGTTCCTTCTTGGATTAGAAGCTGATATCTGGGCCCCTCGATGATTTTGTTTTGACCTATGTACCGGGCCCGGTCAGAACTAAGTTGATGTGTTCAATTGAGTTCTATGTCAAACAAATCGGAAATCGGGAAACAAACTGCTGGACACAAAGTAAGACACTGTTCCATGTATTTGTCCGGCTGATATCTAGAACAGAGGATTATATGATCACTTATCTGAAATGGCGTATCATCATCTTCTCAGTTCCGAGAAACCTTGAAAAGAGCTACGATTGCTGATCGGTTCCTAAAGTCATACTTGCAGTTATAGTTATTAGACTTATCCAAGTGGGAGACTGTTGGATAAGGTGTCTAAGTCCATAACTATTTCTGGTATGTACTTGACCCGACCCGGCATGGTCCATTTGGGTTGCATGGCATCATGCATTTGGATAGACTAAATGAGAGAAATAACACTTGTGGTTTATTAATATATTATAAGTTCTAATATATTAATAGTATTATTTAATTAGTATTGATCAAGAATTAATCTAAGATTAATTAAGTGATCAAAAGATGACTAATTAAATATATGGGTTGATCATGTAAATCATCCATAACTTGTATAGTGGGCTAAAAGGCTCCATGGATAATCAAGTTGGGTTAAACCCATTGAATGCTCCATGGAGGCTCCATGGGAGTTATAAACCCATGGGTCATGGAAATGAAGAGTCATGCCACATTAGGGTTTACATGGTGTAACCCTAGATGTGACACACTATATAAGCAACATGTTCTCCACCAAAATCGGGACACTAAAAAACAAGAGGGCTAGAGCCGATTTTGCAAGTGTAAGATTCTCTCAAAGTTTACTCCTTTGCATTTGGTGTTGTGTGAAGCATTTGAGGCATCACACTTGGGGTGCTAGGCTCACAAGGTTTCAAGGATCATAATCAACAACAAGGTAAGTTATTCTATCTTTAATTCAAGTTAAAAATGTTCCCCATGTATGCTAGATAGGAATATAACCTTGGAATTCAACTTTGCATGATTATTAGACAAACATAGATCCAAGGTTATTAGGGTTGCATGTACACTTAGGAAGTGTTAGAATGCTCAAAACCCATCAGTTGGTCCATCAACTCGTCGAGTTGCATAATTCGGAGAATCTTGAATTCGCGATCTGAATTGTCAAGTTCCCCTCTAACTCCCCGCGTTTCTCCTTATGAAAGAATCGGGACTTTGCATTTTAACTCGTCGAATCCCTCTTTGTACTCGTCGAGTTATCCTTCATACAGATCGGGACATTTTCTCATTGGCTCGCCGAGTTCATCCTTGGACTCATCGAGTTCTTGACCTTCAGTCCAAACACGTCTAACTAGCTGAGTCATCTTCTAGACTCAACAAGTTTGCTAAATAACAGAGAAGGTGTGGGGAACCATGACCCGACTCGCTGAGTCCTAAGAACGACTCGTCTAGTCTTCCATGACCCAAATCTATACAGTCGATTTTAGTCGGGCTTAATGCATCCAAAACATAGATCTGGCCTCCTAGGGTCGATATAACACGTAAATGTAACACCCTGAATCCTGGATGAGAATTTAAGAGTTATAATGCACTTTGGGGAACCTACTCGACGAGTTGGTTGGTTCCGACTCGTCGTGTAGGGGCTGAGCTGGCCACACGTGTTTTGAAGCCTACCCGTCGAGTCGGGGGGCTGGACTCGATGAGTTGAGTCTGTATTGAGAAAACCCTAATTTTAGGGCTTGCACCCTATTTAAAGGCCCTTAGTCCCTCATTTCCCTAACCATTTAGACACACTGAGAGAAACCCTAGACGAACTATAGTCGCTATGAAAGAGAGAGAGAGAGAGAGAGAGAGAGAGAGAGAGAGAGAGAGAGAGAGAGAGAGAGAGAGAGAGAGAGAGAGAGAGAGAGAGAGAGAGAAAGGCTAAAGATCTTGTGTTCAAGTGCATTTTTTAGAAGAGGATTGAAGAGCAAGAAGGTTTGGAATGAGAAGAAGCTTTGGATCCAATGTTCTTTCGGTGCTAGCTGTCAATTGGAGGTAAAACGCTATCTCCTTGATCATTCCTTTTGTTAGGTCTCTTTCTAGAGAGTTTTAGGGCTTTATTCCATCCATCCTTTGGTTTGGAGTTATTGAGCTGGTCATGGAAGTTGAGACTACAGATCTAAGCTATATGAGTCCCTATGAGCCCAAAGATTCGAGCTTTATTAAGCTTTGGGCAAGTCTTCGAGCATAAAGACCTTTATGAAGCATGTTTTGGCATTTTGAGCCCTATATTCCATGCATGAACGTAAATCTGGCAACTTTACGTGATGATTCACCCTTGGGAGGCTAGATCCAGAGTATGAGACCTTATTTCTGTCCAAAATCATCTAAATGAGAAATTAGACTTAAGGGACTCGACGAGTTGATGAGACAACTCGATGAGTCGGTTAGGGTTTACCCCGATGGTTTGGACGTGTTGCAGACTCGGCGAGTTGATGAGACAACTCGACGAGTTGAAAGGGTTTTACCCGTCTTTGGATTCAGAGTAGACTCGACAAGTTGATGGGACAACTCGACGAGTAGGTGGGGTTTTCCTGGTCTTCTAGACACTGCATGGAGTCAACGAGTTGGCTAGCAACTCGGCGAGTTGACTCGGGTTTTCGCGATGTACTGAGTTTTGGGATACACGACGAGTCATGGCTGTACTCGGTGAGTCAGTTCAAAATGGGCCGTTGACTCGAGTGTTGACTTTTGTTGACTTTAGGGTTGGTCAAGACAGGGATTATGAGGACTATGGAGGGGTAAAATGGTCTTTTACCCATCCCAAGAGTTAAAGAGAGGAAATAGCTTGGTTTATTTAGAGTTGTGATTTAAGTGCTAATTGGAGATAATTATCGTGCGTGTTAGGCGGAGGCTAGATCGGTGATTCGTGTACGAGGTTTATTGGCTTGCTTACGAGGTGAGTCTTCTCACTATATCTACTGAGTGACCGGAGGGTCTTATTTGAGTAGTCGACCGGAGGGTCCTATGTGCTTATATTGAGTTATGTGTTGTTATGCATCTTGTCTTTGTGATATATGCTATATTATTCTATGCCTTACTGAGTTAGGACCGGAGGGTCCAAACCGAGCTGTGAGACCGGAGGGTCTTCACTGAGATACAAGACTGGAGGGTCTGACCTGAGCTATGAGACTGGAGGGTCTTCACTAAGACACATGACCGGAGGGTCCATAGCCATAAGAGGCTAATGAGATATGGGTGGTATTTTGGGGAACTCACTAAGCTTCGTGCTTACCGTGTTATGTGATATGTGTTTCAGGTACTTCTCAGGATCACGGGAAGGCACCGGCTTGATTGTACACACGAGATGGAGTTATGATTTGGAGGATCCTGGATTTTATTCAACAATTATGAATATGTGTTTTCGATAATTTAACAATTGGGGATTTTGTGAAATGAGCTGATGAGATTTATGTGATTTTAAAATGAGAAAATTTGTTTGAAAATTTACGGTGTTACAAGTTGGTATCAGAGCCGTGGTTTGAGGGATTCAGATGTACCTTCAGGTGTGTCTGGACTCAAACTGAGGATTTGAGAAAAAATTTCAAAAAAAATGATTTTTCTAAAATGAGAAAGAGTTTTAAGAGAAAACGAGTTGGAGCAGTGTGTACAATCAGCCAGAGCCCGAACGGTGATTTCCCAAAATACCCTTACTTATTTGTGCTATGAGATATTTACAAGATATTAGTGATGCATGCTAGAGGATAGGCTAGGTATTTCATATTTTAGGGCTAGAGTTGCCTGATTTGTGATGCCTTAGCCTAGGAGTTGTTGCTATCTGTTATGTGCCTCGAGTATGTGTTGAGTAGGAGTATCTAGCAGGAATCTTTTAAAGAGAGCTTTGAGTAGTGGAGTAATCTAGGAGAGATACCTAGATGTGCTTTTGGAGGAATCTAATGAGAGGGTAGTTAGATGTCACGATGGGGTGGGGTTGCCTGAGTCGGCGATGCCTTTTGAGTTGTGGATAGAGCGAGAGGAGTTATATGCCAGAGTGGTTTTACATGCTGATGGAGGTTATTCGATGCCCGCATGCTACTTGCTTTGTGCTTTGTGGAACTCTTGATGATGGGAGTCAACTACCGAGTGAATATGACGATATTCCGGAGGTAGATGGCTGGCATCATGAGGAGTTCTTCAGCAGCTGATGGCAAAGAAGTGTGAGAACCTAGGAAGAGCCTGGGGAGTGACTTTAGTCAGTTGAGTACGCTGATAGAGGAGAGTATTCGCTGGAGAGCGACCATGTGTAACGAGATTAGTGATCGAGAAGGTTGAGCAGCTACTTAGGAAATATGGGACGATCCGTGTGGAAAGTATGGGTAGATGTGGCAGGTAGTATGGGCCCATACTACTGAAAGCAGAGGAACCATACTCGAAGCAGGGAGATTCCCAGAGGTTCTAAATAGCAGGTTAAGGGGAGATAACATGGTTCGGGTACCATGATTCGCAGCAGAGGGTATTTTCATCTTTACCAGTTATCCGACGAGGGGTGTTCAGATTGAGAGAGTATATGGTAAACTGTGGGGCCAGAGGGCCATGTCGATTGAGCTTCGATGGAGTGTACCTTATGAGAGAATTGAGTTTAGATCCTGAGGAGTTGACTGGCGGGCTGCCAGTTGGAGTCGCAGGACTTGAGGAAAAAGTGGAGGTCATATGCTGAGGAGAATTTCGGTCTGGGTTGAGTGATCGACCGATGGTTGAGATGTCATATCCTACGACGATGATTACACTATTTCCACTTCTCGTATGGAGCGAACGAGATAACAAGCTTTTGGTTCCAGAGTTTGGAGGTAACCCCGAGGGGTAGTACATAATTGCGATATTTTCACCATAGTAATTGTGGTATGTTTGTTGTGAGGTATTTTTTATACCGTGAGGGAGTCATCAGTGGGGACGGAGATGGATGAGGACAAGGAGATGCCTTAGTTGAGTAAGGCATACTTTTAGCAGCAGTTCTAGGTGATCAAGCGGAGTATGCCGGGGCAGCGACCCTCGTTGCCTACGTTGTGTATCGACTGTGAGAGTGAGGTCTCTTGCTTCTATGATGATCTACGCGATGAAATGTTGGTTGAGGGATCGGAAACGAGGTGTGTGATAGTGCATTATTTTACAGATTGAGAGTCGTGACTAATTTAGGACAACTGGGATAACCGGCAGTGTGTCGATATGAGATTACAGGATAACTAAAGGCAGTCACGATGGGAGGGTTCCAAGGATTTCATCTGGGATTCGGGATATTTGGAGTTACTTGGTCTCTATCGGGAAGATCATTGATTGTTACGTTGTACGATTCCAACAGTCAAGTGTGATGTACCTGGTAAAACAGTCTACGGGGTGGATTATTGGTATGCCAATTGGTGACGGTTCAAACCCTGAGCGGGGGAGAACTGGGTAGGGCTGTAAACGAACCGAACGAACACGAAAAAAGACTTGTTCATGTTCGTTCGTTTAAGTTATCCGAACAATCGAACGAACACGAACGGATAAACGAACAGAGTTTTCTTGTTCATGTGCGTTCGTTTAACAAATTGCCTTGTTCATGTTCGTTCGTTTATGTTCGTGAACATGCTAAACGAACATAAACGAACGAACATAAACAAACAAAGATAAACAAACACAATTGAACATATATGAACATAAACGAACTATAATATAGTAATGTAATAAAAAACAATTGAAAATATATGAACATAAAAAAACTTACACGGATGAACATAAACGAACGTAAACGAACAACATAAACGAATGTTCACGAACGTAAATAAACGAACGAGACCATTGTTCATGTTCGTTCGTTTAACTAAACGAACGAGAATTTGTGTTTATGTTCGTTCATTTATTAAATAAACGAACATAAACGAACTTCCCGCCGAACAGTTCACGAACGGTTCGCCGAATGTTCAGTTCGTTTACAGCCCTAGAACTGGGTATTCTGTTGAGAGGACCAACGATCTGTTCAAGGGCGGTTAGAGAAATGGTTATGGAAATATGCGGTACCGACACATGAGACTTGGGTTACTGGTGGATGAGGCAAGGTACAGAGCGAGATAATGCATGTTGTACGTTCTCACGAAAGGATGAGTGTATCCACAACGAGTAGCCGTTGGTCAAGGACCTTATTGTGGTTAAGAACTCTTTGAGTTTGTAGTGGTCGAGTTCGAGGCGGTTGGTTCGTTGAGGTTCAGTTTCGACTGTTGAGAATTTCTAGTTCGGTGTATGGGTTGTTATGCACTCTGGGAAGGGCAGCAGTTGATTTGGTAACCAACTTCAGAGTCGGTATGAGTATTCTCGCATGGGTTTTGAGCAGTAGAGGATGGGGTTTCGGATTGTCGTCAACGTGTTTTTAGTCATTGACGATTCCTCCGTGTTTCAAATTATGAGTTGGAGTATTTCGAGGTTTCGAGTTGTGCGATAGGAAGATCAGTGGTTGAGGCAAGACATTGTGAGATCCTGAGAGGGTGTATTGCGGTATCCGAGTATGATGTCGTGAGTGGAAGAGCAATGGTCGAAGCAAGACATTGTGAGATTCTGAGAGTGTACATTGCGGTATTCGAGTATGATGCCATGAATGGAAGATCAGTAGTTGAGGCGAGACATCGTGAGGTTCTGTGATGGTGTACCGGGGTATCCGAGAATGACGCCCTAAATTTTTGGATTATTTTGAGACTTGAGTTTGTGTGATGGCAAGTGGAGTACCGAGTGACTAGTGTTACACCGTGTCACTGAGGTTGCTGCTGCCGCAACCACCATGGCCATTGTCGCTGCAAGACCTCATGGGGGGTGATTCGATGCAGTACCGAGAATTCAACAATATGAAGCTCCCAGAGTTTAACAGGGTCAAGAACTTGATTACTGCTATGAGATGTATTTATGATGTCGAGGGATGTTTCTGAAAGGTCTAGTATGCTCAAGAGTCATATTAAAGTGATATTTCTAATTAACATATGATACTAATGGGTCACACTAACAACGACTTGATACAATCCATTATTTAAGAGAAATTGGTTTTAATAAATATTCAATAAACTCTTATAATTATAAATTGGAAATTATTTATTTATAGGAAATAATAATTTCCATTAGCAAGTAACATTATATATAATTCATATGCTATGAATTAATAAGTCATGCACAACATTTTGGAATAGATAAATTCTTTTGTCTTTTACCAAAAAGTTAAAGTTTATATTTTATAAACTTGATTTATAAAATATAAAGCTTTTGTCTTCTTCCTTTTATTATTTTTATAAAACAAGAGTCAAAAGACAAGAGTATATCTTTCATGTTTGTTTAATCAAAAGTAATAAGAAGCATGGGAGACATGTAAGCTTTAGGGACATGCTCTTCTAAATTGGAAGGACCTAATGGTTAAAGACTTCACTTTAAGACAATATAAATATGAGTCTTCCACTCTTGAATTGGGTGCTTCATTCTTGCTTCCCAAAACCGTAACCTCCTTACAGGAGGTTACTCTCTCTCTTGTCTTCATCTCTTCTTGTAGATTACTTGCATTTTCATTCCCTCTTTAAGTTCATATTGGTTATGAACTTAACTGTTAGGGTGCAAAGTTCTCCTTGGATGTGGCTTACCCTCTTGTATGTGTAAATGGGTTGAGTCTTTCCTATAAATAGGAAGTGAGTGACTCCCATTATGTAATGAACCATTTGGAGTGTTAGACAAGAGAGAGAATTTGTACAAGACCCACTTTGTATATTCTTTCTGGATCTAATATGAGCTTAAAAGATTTATTTACTCCATGTGTTCTTGATTTTGTATGATGATTCACTAGATCTTTCTTATTCCGCACATGCCATCATAATCAACACCACTATAATTGGTATCAGAGTATGTGTTCTTGATTCGATCAAGAGTTGATCCATGATGGCATTCTAGATTTGGCGATTCTTCATGTTCTTATTGATCTTCGTGATTAGAGAGTGTTTTGTGTTCTAGAAATCGGATTTTTCCTTGATTTGATCCATAATTCGATTTTCTCTCTCTTGAATACTTGTTTGTACCACTTTCTCTCACTAGAATTTGGTTCATATTCACTTTCTCTCTCTAGAGATCTCTTTGATTTTCACTCTCTCTCTAGAAAACCCAAGTTCATATCGTTTGATTCAAAAGGAAAGAAGCAAATATGGAGAAATGGTTGATACAGAATGAAACTTTTCTAGGTGAATACACTTTTGAATCTCTTTTTTATTGCTTGACTGTTGGATTGAAAAGTGAAGATGAACTCGTTTTAAATGGAGAAAAGAATGAAGTTGGAGAATTAATTAATTGTCCAATTCATCAAACCAAAGATTTGTTTGATCGATTGGTTACAACGTATCAAGAGAGACGAAGAAATAGGAAAGAAGGTGAAGTCAAAAAAGGAATTCCTCTTGCTGAATGTAAATATGGAAGCAATAAACTTGAATTTTATGCCAATTATCATGAAGCTCAGGAACATGTTCTTGATGATGATCATCGTGTTCTTGATGTTCTTGAAGTTCATGACAAGAAGATTAAAGTTGATTCTCATGAAGATGAAAAAGTTTTTTGCTCAATTGGAGTTCAAACCGATGATATTTTGTGTTCTTGTGATTCGTTTGAAGGAATGATTCCTTATCGGAAGCCGGTGATTCAGGAAATTCACAAGTATCAAACTCCAAAAGATTTGATTCAAACTCACAAAGTTGAAGTTGTGGAAAGTGGGTTTGTTCATGAAATCAAATCTTCAAGATGCAAAAAGATGAGAAAGAAAAAGAAGAAGAAGATTAAACGCAAAAACAAGCGAGTTTATTCACAAAAATATCAAATGTTGTGAAGCCGAAATCTGTGAAGCAAATTTGGATTCCAAAGCAACAATCTCCAAATGTTGCATTGAATTTGAAGTTAAAACCCAAAAGTGTTGGTGGTTCTTATGAAGATGTTCTTGGATCGTTGAAGAACACGAAGAACACGAAGAACGAGTTGTACATCACGCATCATGGGTGGTACAATGTTCAAATTGGAGATTTTCTCGTTCCAACAAAAGAACCAAGATCTTCTAAATTTGATTCGTTCGTTGAAAATGGAACACGATTCGTCAAAAAGGTATCTCAAATTCTCAAATGGATTCCAAAACGTCCATGATTTCGATTCATATTTTACGTTTTTTCATTTTTGATCAATTTGCTTCATTGGATCTAATCCGTTTCAACCCCTTGTTCATCCAACAATTTTTTTTAGATCAATCCCAATCAATTTTTTTTCAAATGATCTGATTATTGTTCCTTATTTTTTTCGAGCCCAACATTGTCGAATACTGTTCATATATTGAGTCCAATTCCGATTCCATTTCTTTTTATTTAGCCCAATTTCCAAACAAATTAGCCCATTCGTTCTTAAAATCAAAATCGGAGAATAGAAGTCAAAATTGGATTTTCATCATCCGTTCTGATGACTTGAAATCGAAAAATTCCTTACTTGAAGTCAAATTCATCCTCGACTAATTGCTACTGCACTTTCGCATATGTGACTCATTTGAGGGTCAAATGGATTTGTCTTTGTTTTGTTCGTACTTGTTTTGTTCTTATCTGTTTTGTGCGCTTCCAAGTATCATTGATTGAAGTTTGTCTTTGGGTCACACAATCGCATAGACAGTGATAATCGAAATGATTGATTTCGATTTTGAGTGGAGTCAATTCCTGAATTTGATTTGGTGATTGTTGATAGTTGAAATTGAAAAGTCAAACTCAAAGTCAACATTCCTGTTCTTCATAAATTGAACACGAAATTGAAAGTTAAACTGGATTTGGAGATTGAATGTTGATATCAATTTTGGTTGATGACCTAATTTCGAAACCAGAGACTTGATTGATTTTGAAAGTCAGGTGTCGATGAATTGGGTTTACTAGCGAAGGACGAACCTATGTTGAAATCATGTTCGATGGTAGGTGGTATGCTTGGGAACGAAATTGTTTTTGCGTTGATTTATTGATGACGAGATGATTTTGGAATTCGGTGTTTTATCAAAGATGATGAATGATAACGAATGTCGACATCGAATGTTTGATAACGAATGGAAATAACATCGATTGGGAAGTTGTGATAATCGAAGGATTGATTTTTTATTTCGAATGATTAATAGCGAAGACTTAATTTGGGAATCGACTTTGCTTTGGAATCGTTTTGTCTCACTGTTTTGATGTGGACTGCAATTGGTTGACTGTTCGACATAGGAGAAACGAATGGGTTTTACAGTTGATTAATGATTTTGGAAGTCAATGTTTCGAAGTCTGTATAGTCGACGACTTGGTTGATATCGATTCGATTTTGGATTGTTTTGTTGTCGATGGCCAGTTGTTAAAAGCAACGACTTGGATTCGTTCATCGTTATCATTGATCAATCGTGATTTGTTATTGATGGATGTTGATGAAAAACAAATGTTTTGAAAAGAAAGTTATTGATAACGAAAGTTTTGATAACGAAGGTCGAGATAAGTGGACACTCGACACTCGACGGGATAAGCGGAATCGAGTATCGATGTTCGAAGATTTGGAGATTGGAGGTCGATAGTCGAAGATTTGGGCATTATAGTCGAACGTCGGTTGGAAAAAACGAATTGGGGAAGAAAACATAAATGTTTCAAAAGTGGTCCCTGTAGTTTCGAAGATATGACAACAGTTGTCTAATTTCGAATTTTAAGAAAAAATTATTGAGAATGCAGAAATTTCGAAGTGAGTCCTTGCAGTTACGAAATTTTGGCAGAAAAGATCCAATTTCGAAAATGCGGTAACAAAGTTGAGAAATTGAAGAAGTTTCATGCTCAGTCCCTGCAGTTAGTGCGAACTTACACTTTATGCTCAATTTCGCAAATGGGGGAGTGTTTCGCATCTTAAGCTGTTTTTGCCGCAATGGGTCTCTGCAGAATTCAGAAAGTGACAGTTTTTACCCGGATTTTGGAAAATCTTGCAACTCTCACCCAAAAGTCAAATTTTTTTCCAAAATTGAAAATTTTCTGAGGCTTTTTCGTGATTGTTTTTCCATGCAAGATTTTCAAGGTTTCATTTTTGGCACACATCAAGAGGGAGTTATGTGAAGAATAATCCTCATGCGCTTCTCACCCTTAATGGGTTTTATAATCATTTTTTGATTATAAAAAGGGGGAGAATGAAAAGTGGGTATTCGAAGCTTCTCGAGTTTTTCTGGTATTCCATTTACGGATTTGAAGACCGATGTTACTTCGAGGGGGAGTTTGGTCTTGATCGCGCGAGCTCGTTGGATATTGAAGCCGAGACATCCAATCCTAACTTTGAGGGGGAGAATGTTAGGGTGCAAAGTTCTCCTTGGATGTGGCTTACCCTCTTGTATGTGTAAATGGGTTGAGTCTTTCCTATAAATAGGAAGTGAGTGACTCCCATTATGTAATGAACCATTTGGAGTGTTAGACTAGAGAGAGAATTAGTACAAGACCCACTTTGTATATTCTTTATAGATATAATATGAGCTTAAAAGATTTATTTACTCCATGTGTTCTTGATTTTGTATGATGATTCACTAGATCTTTCTTATTCCACACATGCCATCATAATCAACACCACTACATTAACGCTTAAGGGATTAAGAGTTTAAGGACTAGCATCTACATCAAGTTGAGTCATTGTTGGTGTCTCAAAGGTTCCACATTCTTCATCAACTTCCAAGCCTCCCAAGAGGATCCAAAGAACTACAAAGGTTGTCATTTCTTCACCTCTTCTTTGGTTGGTGTTTAAATCTTTCTACAACTTGCAAGGAGATCCTTGGTGGGTATAAAATGTTATGTTATGTTCAAAATTTTAAATCTCCCGTTGCCATATTATTCTAGTTTATGAAACTATTTTTGAACTAAAACTCAATAATTGGTATCAGAGCCACCTTGCAAGTTTGGTTAGATTTTTTGATTTTTGGAAAATCTTAGTTTTTGGAGAATATGGATAACTTGATTTTGTATAAAAATAAGTTCATACATATTTTCTATGACAACCTTTTTTTTGTTATTTTATGTGACGAAAGTTTCATGCATCTTTTGTCATTTAATCTTGTCTTAGAAAAAACAAAGGTTGTTTTATGTGTATGTTGATGTATATGATGTGCATAAACTAGCCAATGACCATTGTGTTTGTTGTGTTGTTGTGTTTTATAAAAATTGTTGTAATAATTTATTTATTCATATGGTATGTAATAAATTAAATAGATTATTGTTCTTGGTTTATTTTTGTAAGTAATAGATTAGTTTTTAGAATTAATTTATTTGTACAAAATGTAACAAGAGATGAAGTTTGAACCATTTTTTGAAAACAAAAGAACAATTTTCGAGTCTAAAAGGTGTGCAGGATTTTCAGTGACATTTTCTGAAAAGTGTCACTAATGCCGTTTACAAAGGGCTGTTGGACTTTTAGTGACAGTTGCTGAATTTTAGTCTTCAAGAAGTTCTTCAAATCTTTTGCAAGCAATGAGTGTTTACTAAAGTGAGAGCTTCTACAACAACATTACAAGAAGTTTTTTTGGTCCCCTTAAATGTCCTTTAAGGAATGGACTTGACATTTTTTTTTGTGTTGGCTCACAAAAAAAATGTCATTAGTTAGTTATGTTTATGCACATCTCTGTTTATGCATGTTTGTGTTATTTATTTTATGAAATTGTTATGTGCGGTTGATAAATTAGTTTTTCATATGCTAAAATAATTTTGGACAAAATAAACATCAAATGAAGTTTGGGTTTTCAAAATTAAACATAAGATGTAACAAGTTATTATTTTAAAAATAAAACCAAGTTTTTTTAAAATCGTTAATAACGACAAATTTTGAAATACTCCATTATAAGTTTTAAAATGATGATTTTTGTAACTTATAGAAACTCCAAATAAATAAGTAATAAAATGAAGTTTTATTAAATATATAAAAGGTTCAAATGCACTCAAACTTAATACTGTTTATTAAAATTGAATTGTGTCGAAATATATAAAAAAAACTAGCTTTTTATATAGAACCTTTAAAAGGTGATTTTCTTTTGAAAATTGATACCATGGTTTATTATATGCATGTAACAACCATAATATCATATGTTTTTAAAATAGAATTGATAAAAAAAATATATAGCAAAATATAATTGATAATCGATATCTACTAGGTTGAATTCAAATGGATGGGATAAAAGTTACCTAACCATTTATTTGTTTTGCAACTTGGATCCTAGACTTTGATAATTAATGTTTTTGGAAACTAAAAGGGTATTAATTATTGAAGATTAAATATTGAAAATACTAAATGAATTTTGTTAAAATTTTGTAGTTAAATAATCCATTCTCATTATCATGAATTGTCATTTTCTTTAATGACTTAATGAAACAATAACATTCAATAGATACAACTTCAATGAATGGGTTCAAGTCTTAAGAGACAATCTCGTGAGAGATATGAAATTGTATACACCTAAAGGTCCTAGTCCTAAACTATTTGCTTTGAGCAATAAACTTGAACATGATACCTAGTAAAGGCATCACTGTGATGCTAAAGATGCTTCTAACATCAAGCTAGGAATAGTTATTCATAACTTCTAGGAAGTCTTGGATAATTTAAACATATATCTGATGATATAACAGGTCAAACAATATTCCAATAAATACAGTGATATTTTATTTAAAGCTAGTTTAAACATTGGAATAATGGAAGGCTAAAAATATTCACCTTGTGTGATCTAAGAGGCCCATGTTTTATGGATTGAACACCTTTAAGCCCAAGAAATCTACTAAAGCCCACATAGATGGATCTTGTTTCTTTTGTGAAGAATCACCTTGTGTGATCTAAGACTAGTACTTCAGGTATCTACTATGTAGAACTCGTACTTTTTATATAACATTTAAGTACTTGGTACTTAATGTTTATCGAATATTTGTAAATGGCTTGCAGATATTTACTGAAGAGTACTAGCTGAGCACAATCAAGTTGGAACTACACTCTTAGAGTGTAGTTTATTATTTATGCTTAAAACATAAAGTACTTGTTATGTAAAACAATATTTGTTTTGGAACAATGTATGTTTTAATTTAGCATGTCTAAATTTATGTCTCCGTTATTTTATTCAAATGTTTGATCATTTACTTAATCGTTTGTCATAACGATAATATTCATATTCTGAAATGATTAACTTCTATTTATGAGACTAGATCTCTCAATGGAATTGTAAAGTAAATATCAATATTTTTATAAATAAAATTAAGGTCTATATGCAAGCACCTTTTGACTTAAACTTGTTTTAAATCAAACTCATCTTTGACATTGTTATCTTTATTATATAATTGGCATTCACATATTCCAACTTCAAGAAAGGGATCTTTGAAGGAAAATAATGTGGTTTATTTGACATCTATGAACCTTATTTACATGTAAAGGATTCCTAATGATATTTTCACTAGAGTGTAGAGAAAATAATTAAGGAACTATACACCTTGATGTATGACTTCCTTTTTGATGAATGTCTGAGATTAAGAACAAGATACCAAGTCAACTTTATTAACAACTATAGTAGTTTTAATTATATTTTACGTGGTAAGGCATAATTGTGAAATCCTTTTTGAAGGTTTAAAAAGTTGAGATACAAACCGGTAAGAACCATTTAAGGCCTTAATGATAATAAATGATGAATTAAATCTTACTTGGTATGATTAACTTTCTAATCGAAAGAAATATCCTCCTTTAATCTCCTTGGGATAATACTTCAATCACTATTAATTGTATCTTGAATACAAATACCAACTAATAAGTAGATTAAACACTTTATAAGATTTAGTATGGAAAGGCTCCATCATCATCTTACTTAATGTTTTGTGGATTTGAAGCCAATGTTGGACTAAAGCTTCTAAACCCAAAACCTACTAAATACATATTTGTATAATACTCTAAATGTGGCTTATATTATCATATGCAAACTCACCAAGAATAAGTTCTCTTATTATTTTGAAAGCTAAGTTAGTAGAAAGCAAACTTTTAATGACAAAGCAAGTAGGAGGTACATGGAACTTGAAGCAGTTCAAGAGCCATAACCTTATGTAGTAATAGTTGGCACTAGTCTTAACAAGGATTGTTAAAATTGAATAATAGCTATTCACAAACACAAATTGTTCACAATAGTGGTTGAAATCATCTATGACTTGAGAAATGTGGAATCTCTCATTGATAAGCTTTAATTGATGGTTTATGGAAAATCCATCAAGTACTAAGATGCTATGTCAGATCTTGAATTTGATAAATGACTTAGAGTCATGAACATGAGATGTAATCCATGTATGAGAATCAAGTATGGACTTGATTAAAATTTATTCCTATAGCAAGGCTAGAAGGAGAAAATGATTATTCTAGAAAGAATAAATTACATGGATAACCATACACATTTAAAGAAATACTTTTTGTAAATGGATTCTCTCATACTGATGTCATTGACTATGGTCCTCATCAAACTTATGAAATTGACTGTGATCAAACCTTTTTCACAAGTAGCTTTGATTAGATCAACAAGGATATTATTAATATAAATTCATATTCTTAATATGAGATATAACAAATAGATTTCAAGAAAGACCGTTTTTTCTAATAGACATCTACTAGAAGATATCTATATAGATTAGCCTAGAGGTTTTCTTAATCCAAGTTATCCTAACAAAATGTGTAGAGCTTGAGATCCACTTGTGGATACAAAGCAAACATCTCAATGTTGCAATCATCATTTTATGTAAAACCACAAGGTATGTTTTTATATCAAAATGAATAGAACATGTGTATTTACTAAGAACTAGTGGGAGCATAGTGAAATTCCTAATCTTGTATGAATGAGACATACTTAATCATTTGAAATCACATTCTGACTAAGCAAGGTCGTTTTCAACTTGACTCGGAAAGTGTTTTTAAAATGAAAGACTTAGGAAAAAGAAGATACATTCTTGGAATGTAAAATCTATAAGGAATAGATAAAATGAATGTTAAAAGTTTCATGTCCTTATACATATATTAGCAATATCTTGAAAGGGATCAAGACATAAGATTCTTTTGGAGAATTCTTGGCATTGTCATATGGCATCATTTTGAGCTAGCCTCAAAAGTACATAACTCATAGGCTTGAACTAGATGAAATGATTTTTATTCTATTTGCTTGGCAAATGAATTCATCATTTACGCCATATTATGCATAGGACATTGTATTTGATCATGCTGTAAGCATGTCATAGGATACTAATTGAATACATGGTTAAGTCATTGGATGACTAAGAGAGAATTCTAACAGTACTTTAGAAGAACTAAGAGAATGCATATGAGACAATCAGTTTAAAAAGGATCTTTATGGAAAGAGCTACACAAGATGTTAATTTCTAAACAGATATAAATAATTATGAATTGTAATTGGATTTTAACTTCATTATGGAATGAAAGGTAAGTTTTGTTGGAATGAGGTCCAAGAAAAACATAACGACACAATCTACTACAAAATAAGAATACACTACTTTAGAAGTTGAATTCAAATATGATTGGATGAATGGGATCATTGAAAAACTATGTTGATTTCTGCATTCAAGGATCACATAGAAATCTTTATGACTTTGAGAGTATACTTAATCAAGCTAAGAGACTCTATGTCACGAAAGAACACCAATCGTAACTACATGGTAGTGGTCTAGGGAGTGCAATTGCTAGAGCACGGGAGAATGAAGAGTAATGAATATTCTCCAAGATATCTAACTATATTTAGAGTAAAGTTAAGTATGGAGATGATAGTATTCACATAATTCACTCAAATTAAATTTTGTCAGATCCATTGATAAAGTCATTCTTTTGAGCTAAGTATGAATGGCCACACTTCAACTATAAGAATTTATTATTCAAGAAATGGGATTTTGATTTGGATTTAGTATTTGGATATTGAAACATTATAACAACAAATATTAGATAATGTTATGATATATTGGGATATACTCATCACATTAATACTTGTTGTGTTCTATATTAACATGTTTAATCCATGAATAATGTTATTATTCTAAAGGTTCATAGTCGGTTATAATTGTGGGATCAATTATAAAGTAAGACTAATATGAATTGGATTGGTTGACTCTCACTAGATGAAAGTAGGCTAGTGGTTGTAACCAATTTTCATAGGTACTTGTCAGAGAACTAGTATTGAACTGACCCGCATCAAGGTCATCTCATGGATTGCTGTCATGAATGATACTTGATTAAAAGGTACTATCTTTGTATCCTTAACACCTGAGATACAGAGTAGGACTTGATTGTAGGGAGTACTATGCTTTGATATGGTCAAATGTTGTTCCTTAACCGGGCAGTTATAAAAGCCATTTTCAGGTATCGTGTGAACTATACAAGAGGCTTATGTAGTCAAGATGGGATTTGTTCATATTATGTGTTGAGAGTTAGACATCTAAGGCGCCTTACCAAAAGTTGAACAAATAATGAGATTAATCGCGATCCGTATCTCATGTTCAACATGATGTCTGTAGCAATGGGATAACCGATAAACTTACCTTATACACCAATTGTAGCTTTGAGCTTTTTTGGAATTAGGCGTTGATAGAATGGAAAAAGTCGTATGGTGTTAGGAGCAGTGAAATGTTGCTAGACGTTCACAACTGTCTATATCAGTCTAATATGAATCTCGCGCAAGTGGGAGATTGAAAGGTCTAGTATGCTCAAGAGTCATATTAAAGTGATATTGCTAATTAACATATGATACTAATGAGTCACACTAACAACAACTTGATACAATTGATTATTTATTAGAAATTGGTTTTAATAAATATTTAATAAACACTTATAATTATAAATTGGAAATTATTTATTTCTAGGAAATAATAATTTCCATTAGCAAGTAACATTATATATAATTCATATGGTATGAATTAATAAGTCATGCACACCATTTTGGACTAGATAAATTCTTTTTTATTTTACCAAAAAGTTAAAGTTTATATTTTATAAACTTGGTTTATAAAATATAAAGCTTTTGTCTTCTTCCTTTTATTATTTTTATAAAATAAGAGTCAAAAGACAAGAGTATGGCTTTCATGTTTGTTTAATCAAAAGTAATAAGAAGTATGGGAGACATGTAAGCTTTAGGGACATGCTTGTCTAAAGTGGAAGGACCTAATGGTTAAAGACTTCACTTTAAGACAATATAAATATGAGGCTTACACTCTTGAATTGAGTGCTTCATTCTTGCTTCCCAAAACCGTAACCTCCTTAGAGGAGGTTACTCTCTCTCTTTTCTTCATCTCTTCTTGAAGATTACTTGCATTTTCATGCCCTCTTTAAGTTCATATTGGTTATGAACTTAAAGCTTAAGGGATTAAGAGTTTATGGACTAGCATCTACATCAAGTTGAGTCATTGTTGGTGTCTCAAAGGTTCCACATTCTTCATCAACTTCCAAGCCTCCCAAGAGGAGCCAAAGAACTACAAAGTTTTTCATTTCTTCACCTCTTCTTTGGTTGGTGTTTAAATCTTTCTAAAACTTGCATGGAGATCCTTGGTGGGCATAAAATGTTATGATATGTTCAAAATTTTAAGTCTTTCGTTGCCATATTTTTCTAGTTTATGAAACTATTTTTGAACTAAAACCCAATAGTTTCTATACCTGTTCATGTTCGGAGGATCTGAAGGTTTGATTTGTATTGAACCTACTTTGCTTGGGATCGAAGGACTGGTGGAAGTTTGTGACTCAGGGCTATTCTCCCGCGGAGCGGGCTTTATTGACTTGGGAGCAATTTTCAGTTGGCAACAGAGGAGGCCAGGGTGGCGCCTGACGACGTTACTGGTATGTGTTCATTTATATTTCTGTTATTTTTTTTTATGTATGCTTATATCTAAGCTTCTGTAGGTACATTCATAGTAAATTGATTTCCTTCGTTGGTGTTGTTTGACTTGGGTGCAAGTCGATCTTTTGTGTCATCTTCATTTAGTAGGAATTTTCGTATTGCCCTTGGATCATTGGGTCGACCTCTGGAAGTCTCAGTTTCCGATGACCACATAATTTCATCCTCAGATGTTTGCCGTGAATGTGTATTGGAGATTTTGGGGGGTAGGGTTCCTAATCAACCTTTTTACTATTTCGATGAGGTATGTATGTGTGATCGCGTATGGATTGGTTGAGCCGATTCGGAGCACTGATTGACCGTGAGCGACAATTAGTAGTAGTTCTTACTCCAAGTGGGGAGAGCTGACAATCTATGGGGAGGCACTAGGGTTGGTTCAACCTTCATTTCGGCCACCAGGACTAGGTAGTATCTTCAACATGGATGTTTCAGTTACATTGCATTTGTGGTCAACACTCGGGTTGAAGGGAAGAAGTCAGTTTCCCATGTGTTCGTGGTGAGAGAGTTTCCTTATGTTTTCCCAAAGGATCTATCGGGGGTGCCTCTTGAGAGGCAGGTGGTGTTTAGGATTGACTTGATCCCTGGTGATGCTCCTATTTCCTAGGCACCATATCACTTTGCACCGCTTGAGATGCATGACTTGTTCTCACAAATCCAAGAGCTGTTTGGAAAGGGATTTATTTGGCCGAGCAGCTCACCATGGGGAGCATCAATCCTTTTTGTCAAGAAGAAGGATGGTTCACACCGGATGTGCATTGATTATCAGGAGTTGAACAAGTTGACGGTGAAAAACTGTTACCCCCTGTTGAGGATTAATGGCCTTTTTGACCAGCTGCAGGGAGCATCTTGGTTTTCCAAGATCAATTTGAGGTCAGGTTACCACCAGATGAGAGTCAGTGAGGATGAAATTCAGAAGACGCCCTTCCGAACTCGCCATGGCCATTACAAGTTCGTGTTGATGCCTTTTGGGCTCACCATTGCACCATCGGCGTTCACGAATCTCATGAATTGGGTGTGCAGGATGATGTTGGATCGATCGGTGATCGTTTTTATTGATGATATATTGGTCTACTCTAAGTCCAAGGAGTGGCATGAGGATCAAATTCATGAGATTCTTGGGGTTCTGTGGGTGGAGAAGTTATACACGAAGTTCTCCAAGTGCGAGTTCCAGTTGCGCGATGTTCAGTTTCAGGGACATCTCGTCAATCAGGACGGTATTTTGGTCGACCCGGCCAAAATCGAGGCAGTGATTTAGTGGAAAGTTCCGAGATCTCCATCTAAGATACAAAGTTTCCTTGACTTGGCTGGTTACTATAGGAGGTTTATTCGAGATTTCTCGAAGATTTTATGTTCCTCTTACCAAATTGACTAGGAAGGATGTCACTTTCTGCTGGAAGCCGGAGCAACAGGCGGCTTTCGAGACCCTACGATAAAAGTTATGTGAGGCACCGGTTCTGGCACTCCCTAAGGGAGTTGATGACTTTGTTGGTATATTGTGACACATCGATTCTATGCATGGGTGTCGTTTTTATGTAGAGGGGGCATGTGATAGCTTACACTTCGAGGCAGCTGAAGCCTCATGAGGTGAATTATCCTACTCATGATCTTGAGTTGGGGGTAGTGGTATTGGATTAATGTCTAAGTCCATAACTATAATTGGTAAGACTTGACCCGACCCGGCATGGTCCATTTGGGTTGCATGGCATCATGCATTTGGATAGACTATAATGAGAGAAATAACACTTAAGGTTGGTTAATATATTATAAGTTCTAATATATTAATAAGGTTATTTAATTAGTATTGATCAAGAATTAATTTGGAATTAATTAAGTGATCAAAAGGAGACTAATTAAATATATGGGTTGATTGTGTAAATCACTCATTCTTATATATGTGGGCTTGTGATCCAAGATTCCTTATGTTGGACTAAGTCCATGGGGTGACCCATGGATACTCCATGGAGGTTAAAATCCATGGAGCATAAGGAATGGGTAAAGTTATGAGTTACATGGTGTAACCCTAATAGCCACCATATAAAAGAATCCCATGGCTCAAGAAATCGTGCACTAATGTGTGAGTGTGAGGGCTAGACGATTTCAAGGAGTGTTCAAGTTTCTCTCAAGTTATTCCAAGTGTATTTGGTGTTGTGTGAACCATTTGAGGTGTCACACTTGGGGCACTAGGCACTCAAGCTTCATGAAGACATTCTACATCAAAGAGGTATGTATTCTATCTTGTTATATTTATTAATTTGTATGCTAAATTAGGATAATACCTTGGATGTTCATAACTGTATGTATAATAGAGAAAACATAGATCCAAGGTATTTAGGGTTGCATGTACACTTAGGAGTGTTAGAATGCTCATAACCCAACAGTGGTATCAGAGCCTAGGCTTGTTTTCTTGTTATACTTGCAAAAGTAGCTGAAAAATCGAGTTGGATGCATATATTCGATTGTTTTGGCTGGAATTGGACTAGGAACATTACCCTAAGATGTTTTTGTAAACTTGTTTTTGATGTGGTAATGTTCATGCTAATCCAATTTCTAAGATAATTGTCATAATTTCAATATTTGTATTAGTTTGTATGTTCATGCTAATTTCTTGAAGATTGATGATTTGAATTATCTTGTTCTTATGAGGTTCTTAGATTAATAGAAAAGTTGTGTGAAATAGTTGTTTTCAATCCATTTTAATCTAAGAGTTGATTCCAAAGTGTGTTTTTGTAACTTGTCCTCAAGTTATATGAAAAGTCACATTTAAGAATCATAAAACTCATAAAAGTTGGCAAAGGTTACAAAATGAAGAGTCTAGTTCTAATTAAATGGTTTTATGACTCCATAACTTGTCCTCAAGTTATGGAGGTTCAAGAGTCTCTTCATTAAATTAAAAAAAAAGTGTAACCGTAATTAGTTCCATAAGTTACAATAAAAAAAAAGTTATTTTTTTTTATTAATTAGTTTAAAGTCTTCCATAACTTGTCCTCAAGTTATGGAACTTGAAGAGTTTTTTTTTTTTTTTAATTAAAACTACTTTAAACTCATAAGTTATGGAATTAATTAGTTTTGAATAGTTTCAAAACTTGCCCTCAAGTTTTGGAATTTGAAAAGTTTTCACTTATGAATACTTTAATTCCAAGTTAGCCCTTAGAATTTTAAAAGTTAAAATTCAACCCTTATACTTTATAATATTATAAGTTAATAATATTTATATATATGTATAAGAGTAAAGTCAGTCTTACCGTTAGTAGCCTCATTCACGAAGCCGGTCTATAAGGGGGGTATAAGGTTACTGCCTATAAAATGGCAGTTTAATGGGTGTCCACTCTCACCCACCGCTTCCTTGACTGGTGGAGGGTCGTTAGCCGAACGGGTAGGACAAGGACTATAATTCTCCTTTCATTAAAAGTATTAATGATAAATACTAAGTAACTAAACTCTTATTAATACCCAATCTTAGTTACTTAGGAAAATGTGAATTTGGTGCTAACCCATGAAATTACACTTTGCACTTTGCTTAAGTCGTTAGTGGAGCGTGTGTGGTTAACCGGCACACTAACCTGGACTTAACAAGGTAGGCAAAGGGTAACTTAATATTTATCATAGTATCGGTGGAGCGTGTGTGGTTAACCGACACACTGATTAAGGGGTAAATATTAAGGGTACCAAGTATATTTGCATGGTTATTCACACCTTGTTTTGTGATCCTCGGCATCCCAGTCACAAAACCTGAAGGGCACACTCGAGATTGAAACATGCCTTTGAACAGTTCAATGAATCTCAAAGATCTAGGACTTTCAAATCCAATTAAAACCTAATAAATTATTTCGTTTTTCATGGGGGAAATTGGTGAATCGTCATTCACCTACCTTCAAATATTTTATAGCTTGGATTACGGCATCCCTCTTCTAAGTTATAAAATAGTTTGTTGGGTCCTAGCCTTAATATTTCATATTGGGTGTCATATTAAGGACTTTAAATCAACTATCTTGAATATCTCCCAAAAAGATGTCTGGTCTAGACATTTATGATCTTCCCAAATCTCTTGAAACAAGCTTTCCTAAATGAAGATGATGTCCCATGGATATCATACTTCTTTCACCTCCTCCAATTATTCTCCCTAACCCACAAGTTCCTAAAAAGTTTAAGGTCACTCAAGCCCTATTGGCAAGGCAAGGTCTAGGTATGATCACATCTTGGAGATGTAGTCACATATTGACAAGCCGGGAGAGTTGGGTGTCAAAGTCTTGAGAAAGTTGGTGGCTCAACTACTTTCTAAGTCACATAGTGAGTTCTTTTGGGAATCCTATGAAACAGACTAAGACAAGACCCTTAATTATCTTATCTATTTGCTAAGATCAACTTCCTAAAATGCTATGGACATTGACAATGATGACATTGGATATCCAGTAAAGCTCTCTCTTCCCAATGGAAAGGGATCGACCATAGTCAACTCGGTTGACCCAATGGTAAAGAGAGAGGCGAAGTCTGAGATAGTCCCATTATCAAGGGTCCATAGGTAACTATTGCCAAAGGAAGGGGCATTGGTTACGAAGCTGCCAAATTTACCTAAGGATGTTAAAGTCAATAAGTTTGGCTCTACTTCAGGTAAAGTCCATTGTCTAACTCTATTAAGTACATGTTGATTCTGATCGCGAAGATGGATTTCAATCGCATGGTTCGGTGATCAGAATTTTGGGCTATTACTTAAGAGTTATGATATTTATATTGCTTAGGAATAGATAACAAGGTTTTCATATGGATTGTAAGGATAAGTTTTTCCGCAAAGTTTTAAAATAAAAGAAAAAGGTTTTGATTTTATTTATTTTAAGTATCCTTACAATGACATTTGTGAAAAGTTGTTGCATATAAGATTCCATTGATAGCAATATTGGAAAAATGGATTTGATTCTTTCGGTTGTGGTAGTGTCTAATATTACCAAATAAGGAAAGATTCTCATCACCCAAGGTTCAATTGGACCGAAACTTGGAATCATGCAAGTTGTATAGTATGATGAATGAGAACTTTCAGCTTGGAAAATTAAGACTAATTCCTTATGTGAATAAGGAAAGGACTAAGGGATCGAGTACACATTCTTGTGCACTGGTCAAGTCCACCACAAAAGATCAAGAAGACTATCCGTCATGATTTACTTAAGTTCAGTAAATATGGTTATACTTATAAGTTTAAGTATAAGTCTGTAGCATTGGAGAAGTTTCAATGTGAGACAGAACGAATAAGAAGAATCAAAGTATGGCAGAAAGATAAAAGTTTCTCAAACCTGAAAAGATGGGAGAGTACTTTAGTATCATGTTTATGATCATCTTAATGATTAAGATACCATATCACAATTGGTCCTCTAAAGTCATCTTAGTGCATTCTTATGACTAAGAAGAGGAGTCATGAATTGTTGAAATGGTTAAATCAAAAAGATGAGTCATACTTCGTTCCAAAACAATTCTTAGAGTCATACTCCAAGATTGTAACTTGAGTGACATATCTTAAAGAGGGTTTGTTAACACTAGTCAAATGTAAGAGTAAAAGATTATCTACTCTTGTACATTTGAAATTGGTAAGTTGTGATGTTTTGGATAAAACAGAGACCAACATAGGCCAATTGTGTAAAGTGTTAGTCTTGATAAAGAATCCGCACTATCTCTTGAATATTTGACAAGGGAGTCTTATATGTCAAGAGGACAGTGGGAGTCTTAAAGCTCTTGAAAGTTTCAAGACTTAATCAAGAATAAAACCTAAAGTCCTTCACTAGCACACGACTTGAGGTTTATAACCTATCGTGTTGAAATTTTTGTGCCTATTCAAGTTGGCTTTGCATAGGAGTTCTGAGAGTTCTCAATTGGTTGCACAACTACATGGAAGCAATGGCAGGCACCTGAGCTGCCAAATGGCAAGAATTTAAGATTGCACAAGTTTAATCAATATGAGTTTGGATTTGTCACTAACCTTGTCTTGTGATTATGGTTTTGACAAATTCACATGGATAAGAACACATACACTATTAAATCTAAGTGTCATAACGTTTCTCTCCGATTCATGAAAATGATGGTGAGGAAACACTTTCACTAAGTAGATTTTAGCTAGATAGCAACTGTGATATTTGCATTCTCAAAGTCGTTAGTGGAGCGTGTGTGGTTTACCGGCACACTAACATGGACCTGTGAGAAGTGGCAAAGGTCTAAACAATTGAGACTATGATTACGGCATCCCTTTTCATAGTTCTAAAATTGTTTAGACACACATGTGAGCTATCTAAGAGAGGTGTATGATTTTGATAAAGTTTTATCAAAACAATCTAGTATCAGAAATCTGAACTTTGGTAAGAAAGTCAGCTGATTTCTGAGTACATGTCAAAGCTAGTGGGAGCATAAGTGTTATGCTAATAATCATCATGTTAGTGGGAGCATGATAATTATGACAAAGGTTGCAAGTTAGCAATGTTAATTATAGAAAACAAAAGTTTCAATTCGTGAGGTTGCAGGGGTTGAAAAAGTTGTTTTGCTATAATTAAGGGAGAGGAAATTATACTTCATTTCAATTCTAAAAGCTTAGATTGAGATTTTAATCGTATTTAATCAAGGATATATATATGAATTTCATGTTGGAATGGCTCAACATAAGGAAATTCAATATATGGGTCCATTATTTGCGTTCTAAAATTCGATTATGATTACGGCATCCCTTTTCATAATCTGAATTTTGAGAACTTGGCAAATTGAAATGGAAATATTATAGCAAAAGACTGGTTTAGTCTTTATGTGAGACATCATGAATCGTGTCCCATATGCTTCGGATATAGGATCGATTACATGTGCTATATTCATCCTTTCTAAAATTTTCCAAATGCCTGGGGCATTATGAAGGGAAAAGGTCTAGAATTGGATATGACTAAAATGATTAAGCAATTGTCGAGGACAATCTAAGGTTTACCAAAGATTGGTTGCTCAAGGACAGTTGGAAGTATAATGTTAATTCTGGAAGGACCATATTGACATAATCTGTAAGGAGGCAACTCTTGTTCAGAAGTGATAGTCAAAATGGAATATGGAAATGTTTCAAAGTTAGAAATTATTCAATCTGTATAAGATTAGGAAACTTAATGAAAGAAGGATGTTTCCAAGGAGCTGATCTCCTTTGGAATGCTCTGTAATGATTGTTGTCAAGTCTTTCTGACTTCGTGCATAATCATTAAGAGGATCAATGCATATAAGTTTAGAATCTAACAGATTTCAGTAAATGGCATGAATTTGGAATTCTTGCATTTGCAGTAAGGATTTGGGACTGTGAAAAGAGGATCATTGGAGTGATGTTCAATTGATCTATTTTACAAAGTAAAGATCATAGACAAACATAGTATGCATACTTGGTGTATGGCATGACTAGTGTTTAGAAAACATAGTGTACATGCTTGGAGCATGGGACAACTATTGTTTTAAATTCAAGTATAAAGTTGATAAAACCGAAACAATGAATAATGAGTAATCAGTATGGTGATAAATAAAAGTGTTTATTTATATTCATAGGGTTTGATACCATATTTAATTCATTTATTCTTGTGTTTCACTTTGCATGTTTTGACTTCCAGAATAACTAAGTCGCTCTTCCTGAATGATTAAGTTATTCAAACCATCCACAGTCGGTCATATGTTGGAAGTAGATATGAATCAAGACTGTCATGGGTTGGTTTGTAGAGGTCCAAGTTGGTGGACAAAGTGGTGCTACAACACTCATGAGTGCTCATAAGTTCTGAGTATTGGATTCAACCCGCGCTCATTTGAATCACTTCATGGATTTTATCACGAGTGATCATGAGACGATAATATCTTATATTCTTCAAACCTAGAGATATGAGTTGTTACTATGAGTTGGTTATACATTGATTGCACGAAAACACATTGGTAACTCGATGTTATAAAACGTGCCTTTGTGTATGATTCAACAAGTAGTAGAACAAGCCATATGAGTCGAAGTTTATCCATTCCTTTTACCTTCGGGATAAAAGCGATATCTGTGGGCCCCTCGATGATTTAAAGATGATACATGTGAGTGCTTGGCCAATCCAGGACTGATTTGATTTGTTCAATCAGTCAGTCATCATGAATCGGAAATTAGGAAACAACAAATGGACAGAGAGAATGATTGATAATCCATGTCTCGGTCCATATGATATCTAGAATGGAGGAATATATGATCCCTTATCTAATGGACAAGTCATTGACAAAGGTCAGAGTTCATCGACAAGGTCAGAGTTCGACAGAAGCTTTTTAGAGCTACGATTGCTGATCGGTTCCTGAAGTCATACGCAATAATTGTTTTAGACTTATCCAAGTGGGAGACTGTTGGATTAATGTCTAAGTCCATAACTATAATTGGTAAGACTTGACCCGACTCGGCATGGTCCATTTGGGTTGCATGGCATCATGCATTTGGATAGACTATAATGAGAGAAATAACACTTAAGGTTGGTTAATATATTATAAGTTCTAATATAAGGTTATTTAATTAGTATTGATCAAGAATTAATTTGGAATTAATTAAGTGATCAAAAGGAGACTAATTAAATATATGGGTTGATTGTGTAAATCATTCATTCTTATATATGTGGGCTTGTGATCCAAGATTCCTTATGTTGGACTAAGTCCATGGGGTGACCCATGGATACTCCATGGAGGTTAAAATCCATGGAGCATAAGGAATGGGTAAAGTTATGAGTTACATGGTGTAACCCTAATAGCCACCATATAAAAGAATCCCATGGCTCAAGAAATCGTGCACTAATGTGTGAGTGTGAGGGCTAGACGATTTCAAGGAGTGTTCAAGTTTCTCTCAAGTTATTCCAAGTGTATTTGGTGTTGTGTGAACCATTTGAGGTGTCACACTTGGGGCACTAGGCACTCAAGCTTCATGAAGACATTCTACATCAAAGAGGTATGTATTCTATCTTGTTATATTTATTATTTTGTATGCTAGATTAGGATAATACCTTGGATGTTCATAATTGTATGTATAATAGAGAAAACATAGATCCAAGGTATTTAGGGTTGCATGTACACTTAGGAGTGTTAGAATGCTCATAACCCAACAGTTGTCACCCTCAAGATTTGTCGCCATTATTTATACGGGGTCCATTATACTATTTACAGGGGTCACATGAGTTTGAGGTACTTCATGGATCAGCCGGATCTAAATATGAGGTAGCGCAGGTGGCTTGATGTGGATGGGGATTACGACCGTGAGATCTTATATCACCCGAGGAAGGCTAATGTGGTGGCCGATGCTTTGAGCCGCAAGACGACTAATACTCATATTCGAGACCTATGTTTGAGGATGACCATCATTTCACCACTTCTGGATATGATCAAATAGGCCAAGGCTAAGGGACTCAAGAAGGAGAATTGGAAGAAGGAGAAGATCAGGGATCAGATTGCTAATTTTGTTGCTGATAGGCGCGGTCTGTAGACTCAATGTGGAAGAGTTTGGGTTCCGGTTTCCGTTGGAGTTCCAGATAGTATTGGAGGAAGCTCACAGGTCTAAGTTTTCGATTCATCCTGGCGCGGAAAAAATGTATCAAGACTTGAGACTCAGTTATTGGTTACCCTTCATGAAAAGGGAAATAACGTGGCATGTCGAGAGGTGCCTGGCCTACGGAAAGGTCAAGGTCGAGCATCAAAGGCAACACGCTAAGTTGCAGCCTTTAGAAGTCCCTGTGTGGAAATAGGAGCATATCAACATGGATTTTATTACCAAGTTACCTAGGATTACCAAGGTGCTTGATGCTATTTGGGCTATTATGGATCGTTTAACCAAGAGTGCCCATTTCATTTCCAATCGAGAGAGATTATCTACGGAGAAATTAGCCGACATCTATATTTGAGAGGTTGTGGCTCTTCACGAGGTGCCTATTTCTATAGTCTTAGATTGGGATGTTCAGTTTACTTCCAGGTTTTGGAATAAGTTCCATGAGGAGTTGGGTACCAGGCTGCATTTCACTATTTCATATCAACCACAGACAGATGCCCAGAGTGAGCAGAATGTTCAGAATCTCGATGATATTTCCAGAGCATCCATCATTGATTTCGGTGAGAGCAAGGACTCCTGCCTTCCTTTGGCTGAGTTTTCCTACAAAAACAATCATCATGCCACCATAGGTATGCCTCCATACAAGCTTCTCTACAGGAGAAAGTGTCGGATCCTAGTTTGCTGGGGAGAAGTTGGGCACAGTGCCATATGGAGCACAAAGGTGGTGCTCAAGACGACATAACTTATTCAGCAGGTCAAACAGAGATTGGTGACGGCTCAGATCTGACAGAAGAATTATGTGGACTGATGTCGTTTGGAGTTGGAGTTCTAGTTTGGGTATATGGTACTTCTGAAGGTATCCCCCTGGAAGAGAGTCATTCGTTTCATGAAGCGGGGTAAGCTGGTCCCTAAATTTATCGGTCTGTTCCGAGTTATGGCCAGGATAGTCAATGTAGCCTACCGATTGGAGTTACTAGAGGAGCTCAATCAGATTCCTAGCACTTTCCATGTTCCTCAGTTGCGGAAGTGTATAACTGACGAGACAAAAGTAGTTCTATTTGATGATATTCAGGTTGATTAGCGCTTGAATAATGTTGAGCGACTAGTGAAGGTTCTTGAGAGGGAGATGAAGGCCTTGCGCAACAAGGTGGTGGGCTTGGTGAAGGTGAAATGGCAACACCAGAAGGGTTCCAAATGGACTTGGGAACCCAAGTAGGAGATGAGGAACCACTTGTTGGATCTATATGCTCAAGAATCATTATTAAGTGATATTGCTAATAACATATCATCGTATAGGGTCACACATTTATCAAGTTGGCACATTTTGTATATTTATTATTATTATGATTATTAATAAATAATACCAAGTCTTGTATTTAGTTAGGGAATAATTAATGTTTTTGTGAAAATAATAATTAAAGAGAACATAACTAGTTGTTATATCATATGGTATGATTTAATAAGCCGTGAACAAAGTATTGGACACTTTGGCTAACCTTAGACTTGATAGTTATTTACCAGTAGTTACCTTTATGTAACTAGAGAAACTAGACAAATCATTTTGTCTCATTTCTACACTTTGGCCGGAAATATGGGAGGCATGGGAGGTTGCTTGTCAACCTCTCTCCCATGCTTACCATGCTTACCTTACTAGGTAATACTTTATAGTATTTTATAGAGTAACTTTTTACCATGTATAGTAGTATATAAATGAGTGTATAGGCTTGGAAAGTAGCTAGTTTTTTCCATGCAAATCCTCTATATTTCTCTCTTCATTGCCGAGACCATCTAGCTCTCCATCCTCCTCTCTCATGCAATGTTGTTGCTTGCTTTTGGAGCTTCCCTTTGTGTCTTCCTTTAGTGCTTATTTTATTAAGCACTTAAAGGCTTAAAGAATAAATTATTACAAGCAGAAACTAGCATTCCAAGTGTCTTATTCTTGATGTTGGATACTTGTAGAGAATATCATCCTCTTTGATCTTTCTATCTTTATCAACACCCCAAAACCAAGTGGGTTCAAAGGTTACAAAGGTTGTCATTCTAAAACACCATATCGTTGGTTTTAATATCATTCTAACCTCTATAAATGAATCCTTTGTGGTTTTGTTTTGTAAAATACCTGAAAACAATGTTGTTATTTTTAAAGCTTCCGTTGCGGTTTTTATGAAAAACTCTCTTTGATTTTGAATCAAAACCCATCAATAGTATCAGTGCCATCTTTATATGTTAGAATGATTTTTTATGTTTGATAATTTTTGGTTTTTGGAAAAGATGCATGTATTTCTTTTGGATAAGAAATGTCCATATTTGTCGTTTTTTGGCAACTAGTAGTTTAAAATTGTTTATTTTTATATATAACCATTTTTCATGCATTTTTGTTATATAAAAGTTGCCTTAGAAAAACAAAGAGTTGTTTCTTACTATATTTGTTATGTTGATGTGTATAAACAAGCTATTTGGACATTTGTGTTATGTTTGGTTGATTTTTATTTATTCATAACAGGTAATAGATAAATAAGTATTTTTTTCATTTGTTTATTTGTTGTAATAAATTAGTTAGACTAGTTGTATTTTTTATTTAAATGTAACAAGAATTACCACATTAAAGATGACTTAACCACTTGAGACTATAATCCCAACCATGCGCTTCTACTCTTGGTTTTGGGCTTAATTATAGTCTTAATAGTTTAAGTGTTACAACCTTTACAACATGAAGATTTGAAGTTCTTTTATAAGCAAGAGTTGTCTTGGCAGGTGGGAGCTAGAAGACATTTTGAAGTGTCCCTTAAGTCCTTTAGGAAAGACTTAATAATTCTTGTGTTCGCTCACAATAATTATTATTAGACATGACTTGGTTTATACTATTAATGTATGCCTGCGATGTTTATTTATGATTGTTGTATCTTATGTTTGATGTATGAAAATGGTTTTTACAAGCTAAATAACATTTTATCATAAAATAATATCACTTGAAGTTTGAGTAAAAACATTTAAAAGGTAACATAAGATGTTTATAAACGACTATTTATAAAAAAAACGTTTCACCGGTTACCGGTTAAAAACCCGTTTTTTTTTTTGTTGAAAATGGTTTTATTGTAAAACTTATAAATAGCAAACTATAACATATTTAAAATGGTTTAAAAGGTTCTTAAACATTATCTAAACTTCATGTCTTTATAATAAATAAGAGTTTTTAGAACTCATCAAAAACTCCAAGTCTTAAGTGTAAAATGAAATTTTATTAAAAAACTATAACTTGTTCTTAAAGCGTTCTACGACTAAACTTTAAATATCGGATTTTAGTTTATAATTGATCGTGGCTAATGGTAAATAAAATGAAGTTTTATTTGGAACCTAAAGAACCTTATAACAAGTGATATGATTTTTACATAGAAGGGTACATGAACTGTTGGATGAATGCAATATTCATGAGACCATGTTTTTATAACTATATTTGTAAAACATATATAAAACTTTTTCATATAAATGCAAATCATTGCCGTTCTTTTGAAAAACACCGTGATATCATTTGTACGGTCTTAGTGGGTGATGGGTCACCTAACCACTAGTATCTAGTCTCTAGTTAGTTGCAATGCTACTAGTTGTTTCAAGATGGAAGACTTGATCGAAATTTTGTGTAATAAAGGTCACCTAAGCATGAAAGGTCTGAGGCATAGATGAGATCAAACATGTCAATTTAAATAAAATTTATTTAGGATCCCATTATCTAGAAATTACATATTTTATGCAATTGGTAATAGCTACCCATCAAGTTGAATTAAGTTGATGGGATAAAGGGTCACCTACCATTTTTCGTTACTTAGATCCTAGAATTTAATAAATTAATGTTTTAGAAACAATAAAAAGGTATTAATTTCTTAAAGACTTAATATTGAAAATACTAAATGAAATTTTTTAAATTCTTTAAATAACTGTTAATATTTTAAGCGCTATAAAATCTGTCTCTTGTTGAGTTTCAAGAGATAGTAACATTTAATGGCAATAGTTTCTATAACTGTTATAATACCTTGAGGTTCTTCCTTAAGGATAAATATAAATTATATATGATGAAAGATCCCATACCTGAACAACCTCTGCAAGCCAGTCAGTCTGATCATGATGCTTTGATGGAAGCCTTATTGTGATGTATTGATGTGTCTCACATCATACTAGAATAATTTCCCTTCATTTGTCGAAGGTCTTGGATAATTATGAAGCATACCAATAGTATCATGAAGTAAAGTAGATATTCATTCATAACAATAGAACATGCTTCTTATATGCTCAATGATTGAATAAAAGGAATGTCTACGAGATTGTGTACTCAAATAGACATATATTTTAGTTAAGGGTAATACATCATAAAACCAAGAATCAAGAAAGGGTCATAATGATCAATGTTTTTTCTTTTGTGAAGAAACTGGAAACTAAACGAGGAAGCTCCTCTAAATCTCATCGAGCTGAGGAAGTGACTTGGAAAAGACTTCAAATATCTATATGATAGAACCATTTATTTTCCATCATTCCCTTGAGTATTTTATACTGCATATGACACTAATAATTGATATTATGTGCCTATGTTTTTGGAAGAAATAGTCAACTAATTAGAAACAAATGGTATTTCGTGTCGAAGATATGACAAGTGATGTTATAGTGTATACTTAAATAATAGATGTTTTGTACCTATTTTATAGGAACATGTAAAAATTGTAATTTATGAATAAACCTACATTTACTTATCATTTAATAGATGTTCACATTCATGTTCTGAAACGATGTATTATGTGTTAAGAATATTTTATCATAAATATTATTTATGAATAAAATCTATAAGCTTTCATTAAATTAATAGTTCTAAAGACAACACTTATATAATCAGATGATATTTGATTCAAACTTATCTATGTCATTATCATCATGACTATATAAATATGAAACACATATACCAACTTCAAAAGGATGGAATTTTGAAGGCAAATGAGTTTGATTCATTTGATATATGTGAATTCTGTTTATATGGGAAGATGAATTGACAAAGAGTTAAACATAAGTGATGTATGTAATATTTTCAATCCATGAATAGATTTGGTGATAGATACCTAAACAATTTCACTGACGACTTTTATTTGTTATTTTTGAAACTTTTAATTTGCTCAAATTATTTCATAGTGAAGATTGAAATACAACTTAATGAGACCATAATTACCCTTTCATTGTAATAAAGAAAATGAATTTTGTAAACCAAGTCTTTTTGGAACATCTTAAGAGTTGTGGAATCGATTCACAATTCATTCCGTCAAAACACTCACTTGTCATTTGTATAATTCTTATGGCACAAGATCACCAGCTCGCTTGGATTTGTCTTATGATGCTCCAGGTAGCCTTTGTATTCTCTAGTGGTATAGGGTCACATGGACACTGCTTGAATGTCGATGGTACAAGTTTTCGAAGATGATAAAACATAGACCTTACAGTCTACTATATGATGTTTTAAAGAACTATTTACTTTATAAAATTTTGGAGTTATGCTCACTACAACAAATATATATTGAATATATATGTTTCCAACCAAGCAAGTAGATTAAATAGTTTCATTAGAGTAAGGATAAAATGTTATATCCTTATATTAAAGGTATGGAGTAATGGAGCTTATATTAGACAATAAGCTTATCCACTCTAACATCTACTAACTGCATTTATGTAGAATATCCTAAATGATTGTTTAGGACAAAGTATATCTAACATCCCGAGTTCTCAGGTATTTTCGAATCATTCCCTAGGTATTTTAATATGTCATTTTGGTCCTTGATGTTGGTTCGAATTAGCCCTAGTGGCAAACTGGTAATTCTTGGGAGCTTGAGTTGTACATTGGGTGTACATGTGGGTACGCCAAGCATACTATGGCACGCCCTAGTATGCTGGGCGTACACATATGTACGCAGGGCGTACGCGTGTCCGGGTGAAACCCTAAATTTTAGGGTTTGAGGAGTATTTAAGCACAATCAAGGGTCATTTTGACTCACTCTTTCAGCCTCCAAGTCCCTTAGCCGTTTTGAGAGAACCCTAACCCCCATAGTGAGCATCTTGAGCTTATAGTGTTATTTTTGTGTGCCAACTGGAGAAGTTAGTGCATCAAAGGAGTCAAGGAAGGAAGCAAACTTGTAGATCGGGGATTATCATATTCTTGGGAAGCTTCAGAAGGTATAAAGCATCTACCTTTATGCTTGGATTTTTTAGATCTTGTTTTGATTTCTTTTTGGTATTCTTCTTGTCCCAAGAGTCCCAATATTGTGCATGCTTTGTAGTGGTCGCGTTAAGCTGTCCTTTGATACTGTAGGATGGGTCCTAAGGCATAAAAACGAGGTCCCTTGAGCTAGTTTGGTCCCTTGTTCTTTGTAGGAGGTCTTAATGGATTAAGACCATCCATTAATCCCTTTTTGGACGACCAAAGTCTTAAAGTTTGAGACTTTGTGGTTCTAGAGTGCTTTTAAGTCATAGATCTGAAGTTTGAGCTTAAGTGCTTAATCCATTAAGCACTTATATGGATTTTCAGGCCTGCGAGGGTACACCCCGCGTAAGTTGTTGTATACCCCGCGTACCGAGTCAACCACCTCGATGGTGGTAAATGTGAGGGGGAGTACGCCTAGCGTACCAAAGGGGTACGCCCCGTATATGCCTTCTGTGTGGGTTCGGACTTTGGGCTTTGGGTATTGGGCCATCTGTTGGGCTTTGATACTTGGGCCCTAATGAACCATCTGGATAAGTGTGTTTTGGGCTAATTAGAGGATCAGACCTTTGGATGAGGCCTAATAAGGTGTTTGGGCCCAATTTGGAAAAATGGGCCAACCGTGGACCTTGAGGTAATTTTGGCCTTTTGGATCAAAGATTTGGACTTGGGCCTTGGCCAATTAGGAAAAGGGTTAAAGGGAAAACTACCCTGTGTTTGGTCCCTTACTCAAGAATGGTATCCCAATTGTTAATTGGGTGTTTGTTTATTGTGATAGTTCGGGATTTTCTGTGAGTCGGCAGTCGGAGGTTTCAGTGCAGTTTGACATTGTGAGGTGAGTCTTCCTCACTATACTTTCGGGTCGAAGGCACCAAGGCCGACCCATTGGTTGATAACCTTGCATTGCTGATATGCTGAGTATGATATAGATATGCATGCTAGTCTTGATATGCTAGTCTGGTAGATCTGTAGGACTACCTGTGGAATTGCATGTTTATCTGTATATGATATTATCTGTTATATGTCGACATATTGTGTGGATGGGTTGAGGTAGTACTGCTTTAAGATGTAGCCAACAAACCCTGGAGTATGCCAGATATGAGCTGAGGGCCCGGTAGGGCATGCTAGACTCATACTGAGGACTCATGAGCATTCTAGATACAAGCTGAGGGCCGGACATGGCATGTCAGACTCGTACTGAGGGCTTAGCGGTATTCAGTCTGTTGACTGATTAGGCCGGGGAGCAAGTCAGACATAAGTTGTGGCCCCGTGGGGCAAGCCAAAGTTATGTTGCGGGCTCAGGGGTAATCCAGTCTATAGAGTTGTGGACCCATTACATGCTGTTATTATTTTTGTGCTATTGTTATGTATTGGTATTTTGGGGAACTCACTAAGCTTTGGGCTACAGTTTGGATTATGTGTCTGTTACCTCTGTGGTTGTTTAAAAAGTTTAAAATTTTCAAGAATTTTATGAATTTTACAGTTTATACTAATCCCACTACTTTCATTCCTGAAGACATATACTTAGAAAGTTGTTTTTCTAAGTGGGATAAATATAGAACGTTAAGAGCTAAAGAACCATATGCTAAATGCATCATAGTTTGGAACTAGCATGTTTTCAACTGTTTCTAAATTTGCTCAATAGTTGATCAGAAACTAATGAAACACATAGAGATGAATTCATGTATGATTATCAAGTATGGGCGTTATTAATCTTCCTCGATATATTATGAATATAAAGAGTAACTGAGTTTTCAAAGGAAAAAACATACATGAATGAAAATCCTTATAAAGATAACATCTCAAAGTAAAAATCTTCTTTCTTATAAGATTATTACATAGTGTGATTTTCTTTATAAAACCAAGATGACTCTTATGTTTTATACAAGGCTAGTGGGAGCTCAGTAATATATCTAGTCTTTTATGTAGTCAACATACTAATTCCTGGAATAAGGATCTATATAGATAGATCATGGAAACTTAAAAGATTAAGTAAATTTTATTAATTGTCAAGGATCTTAAAGAGCTTAAGATGAAAGACTCTGAGAGAGTTATCTTGTCAACACCACATGACATGATTTTGAGAATCCCTCAAAATCCTAGCACAATGTTTTGAACTAGATAATAATATTGTATTCCATTTGTTGCAATTAGATTAATAATATATGTCATGATTATGCATGAAGGCTAGATATGTTGTTACATGGATAGTAGTTCCATGTAGATTTTAACTATAGTTACAAATCAGAGTTAGAACACATTGTTGTTCAGGGAACAACATACAAAGATGCTTAGTGTATAATTCATTATGAGTATGAATAATCCCATCACGCAAGTATTGGTATCTAAGTCATATTTAAGCATCTAAAATAGGGATGTCAACGGGGGCAAACGGGACAGGGAGTGCATCCCCGCCCCCGCCCCCGAAATTTCCCCGTTCCCCGTCCCCGGCCCCACCCCCGAAATGTTCAGCCTTCCTATCCCCGTCCCCGCCCCCGAATCCCCTTTATTACCCCCGTCCCCGCCCCCGTTCCACCGCCCCCGATTGATTTTGGGTTGCCTTTTTTTTTGCTAAAAGAAGTTGTTACTTAGGCTAAAAGAAGCTATTTTTTAGGTAACATATAATTATTTATAGCAAAATTTTACATGTTAAAAATAAAAAAGTTACGACATCTTAAAAACATTATACTAACATCTTAAAAACATGTCTTTTGATGAATTTTGGAAGCTCGAAATCATGCTATTGTTTATTATATTTATATAATTAATATATGTAAATATATGTGTAATTTATTAACGGGGTCCCCATGGGGGTTTCGGGACAGGATTGCCTACCCCCGCCCCCGCCCCCGAAATTAAAACGGGGGTTAACCTTGCCCCCGCCCCCGATATTTTTTAAAAATTTCCCCCAAACGGGACGGGGCCCCCACGGGAACGGGATCCCAAGGGACTTTTTGACATCCCTAATCTAAAACATTCTCAATAGTTTTCTCTCTATATGATATATATATATATATATATATATATATATATATATATATATATATATATATATATATATATATATATATATATATAACTAAAAATGTTTGTATTTGCAAAGTTTATACAAATCAAGTTTGTCGAATCTACTTAAAAAAGTTCCTTCATTAACTAAAGCATGAAAGTCATGTTGGTGCTATATGACCTAGTTGTACTAAGTGGATGTATTTGATTGAAATTTCGTATATGGATATTGGAATAGTACAAGCAACATATATTGTACTGAGTTGATATATTGGATATAGTCCTTTATTAAATAATTGTTGTGTTCTATGTTAGCATGTTTAATCCTTGAATAACTTTGGTTATTCTAAATATCCATAATCATTCATAGTTGTGGGAGCATCTATGAGGTAAGAATTATATGAATGGATTGGTTGATTTTCATAGAGATGAAAATAGCAAGAGCTGCTACAAAGTGACATATGTACTTGATTGCAGAACAAGTATTGGACCTGACCGCATTAAAATCACTATGTGGATCGTAGTTATAAGTGATGTTTGATAAAAGGTTGTATCTTTGTATTATTCGACCTGAGATACATATTTGGGACTTGAGTGTAAGAATTGTTGTGCTTTGACAAGGTTTAATGTTGTTCCGTAAAATACAGTTATAAGGGCAATTGTTAGGTGTAGCATGAACTACATGATGGGCGTGTGTAGTCAATATGGGATTTTTTTCCTCCAATTCGTTGAGAGTTAGACATCTAAGGCCTTACTAAAAGTTGAACACCACATGATATTGATTGCGATCCATATCTCATCTTCAACATGATGTTTGAGACAAATGAGTAACGGATACCACACCTTGGTAACAATTGTACCTTTAAGCTCCTGGAATTGGCTGTTGATAAGATGACACCCTTCGTATGTTGTTAGGGGTAGTAGCTCTTTGCTAAACGCCATCTACTGTCTATGTCAATCTGTAATGAATCTTATGCAAGTGGGAGATTGTTGGATCTATATGCTCAAGAATTATTATTGAGTGATATTGCCAATAACATATGATCCTATAGGGTCACACCTTTATCAACTTGGCACATTTTGTATATTTATTATTAATATGATTATTAATAAATAATATCAACTCTTGTATTTAATAAGGGAATAATTAATGTTTTTGAGAAAACAATAATTAAAGAGAGCATAACTAGTTATTATATATCATATATATTATGATTTAATAAGTCATGAACAAAGTTTTGGACACGTTCGCTAACCTTAGACTTGCTAGTTATTTACCATTAGTTACCTTTATGTAAGTAGATAAACTAGACAAATCATTTTGTCTCATTTATACACATTGGCCGAAAATATGGGAGGCATGGGAGGTTGCTTGTCATCCTCTCTCTCATGATCCCCATGTTTACTTTACTATGTAATACTTAATAGTATTTTGTAGAGTAACTTTTGACCTTGTATGGTAGTATGTAAAGGAGCGTAGAGGCTTGCAAAGTGACTACTTTTTTCCATGCAAATCCTCTATATTTGTCTCTTCATAGACGAAACCATCTAACGCTCCCTCCTCCTCTCTCATATAATCTTGTTGCTTGCTTTTGGAGATTCCCTCTGTGTCTTCCTTTAGTGCTTATTTTTATAAGCACTTAAAGGCTTAAAGAAAAAAGTATTACAAGAAGGAACTATTATTCCAAGTGCCTTATTCTTGATAGTGGATACTTGTAGAGAAGATCATCCTTTTTGATCTTTCTATCTTCATCAACACCCCAAAACCAAGCAGGTTCAAAGGCTTCAAAGTCTATCATTCTAAAACACCATATGGTTGGTTTTAATATTATTCTAAACTCTATAAATGGATCCTTGGTGGTTTTGTTTTGTAAAATACCCGAAAATAATATTGTTATTTATAAAGCTTTTGTTGTAGTTTTTATGAAAAACTATCTTTGATTTTGAATCAAAACCCATCAGTACTATCCCAAGTTGTTGACAACAGTGGATTTCAAGGACAAATTGTGATTCAAGCGGGGGAGAATTGTCACATACGTTTTCCATGTAATGGTTTTTCCAAGTTTAATTTATTTTACTATATTTTTGATGATTTTGGAGTGGGCCACGACGTCGTGGCTGAGGCCCCATGACGTGGCATCGTTTGATTAAGAACATGGAGTCGCGAAGCGGCAGAACGTGGTAAGGCCTTTGCCACGACGTGGCGGCTAATATGGTGTGAAACCTTAGGTCTTCAAGTTTGTGACTTATTTAAAGGAAATAACTCCTAGGGTCACCTCATTTGGCAGCCTCCACCCTATGAGATCATACCCCATCCAAACCTTAGCCTCCATATGTGTGTTTTGAGTGTGTGAAGTGTAACGCCCTGATTTTTAACATAAAGTACACCCATTTTTTTCATTTTTAAATTATAGATCATAATAAATCTGGTGTACATTCGTATTAATAATCAGTATAAGAAGTTATCAATAAGATCTTACAAGAATCTAGTGTAAGACTATTATGCTAGACGCTACTAACTCCACTTACTTCTACACATCTACTTGAACATGAAAGACATATAAACAACAAACAGATAATCTACAATGTGCTTAGTAAGCAACTTGCATAACACAATATAAATTAGTTATAAAACTAAATATATATATCATCACATTCTCAATCATACATTCTTAAATGTATTCCAATCATTTAATACTCAGTACAATATTTCTGACATCAAGTCTGCCATTTATCATTCATACTGGACTTATAATCATGCAAGCCATCATCAATTACACTCAACCTCTCCTCAATAGTAATTAATACTACATATTTTACAACCACTACAAATCATTCTCACTCCATGGTATCTCAATCTCAAATATTATTACAACAATTCCTTCTCATTCCGTGGTATCTCAATCACCAAGAGTACCACAACAAATCCTTTTCATTTCATGGTATCTCAATCACCAAGATTACCACAACAAATCCATTTTATTTCGTGGTATCTCAATCACCAAGATCACCACTATAAATCATTCTCATTCCGTGGTATCACCAAGATTACCACTATAATTCATTCTCATTCTCGTAGTATCTCCATCACCAAAATTACCACTATAATTCATTCTCATTCTCGTGGTATCTCCGTTACCAAGATTACCACTATAATTCATTCTCATTCTTGTGGTATCTACGTCACCAATATTTCCACTATAATTCATCATGTATAAAACAATACAATAAGGTAATAACACGAATTCAAGTTCATAAGTAAAATAAGTTTTTCTCACAATATAATAATATTTTTTCCATGATTCTATCAAAATTATACGTCTACACTACTCTATTTTATTGCATCATCACTACCTTAGTCTAACACATACTTACACACCAACAATATATCAATATCCCAAGGAACAAAGGACGTACAATGGCATATATAATATAATTGAAAACTTATCTAATACCAATCAATAGTTATTAACCAAACTATCTATATACAATTCACCGTAATACTCCACTATATTAATTCTCCATTTCTCATAGCCATAAATAGTTATACAAACATTCCACTATTCACACTCAATAGAACTAGAATAATTATATAATCTACCTAACTCATTCATAATGCAACTTAACCAACTCATCATTCCACATAACAATAACCTGATATAATATTCATTAATATCACTTTCCCTCAACTCTCAACCATTCTTAAATCTTACAGGTTCTGATTCAATAATCTAAAACTCATAATATTGTTTTTATTACAAAATTAGCGTAATACAATAATAAACAAACATTTAGATACATATATTTAGAAAGAAGTGTTGTTACCCACTTTGTTAGTTAGTGAAAACTAACTACTATCCTCGACTCCCAATTTCCAAGTGATGCACACAATTAATATTCTTTGCCAAAACCTATTCAAAAAATACATCAAGTTCCTTATAACTTGTCTTAAACGATTAAGATCTTAATAACATTCCAATTCACCAAAATCACATTTTTGTCCCAAAATACTAACTTGACAATTTCTTATCAAGAAACTGTTTAAGCTTGATGAATTAAGATTACACGTGACTTAATTCAACAAGTTCTTAACTTAATTTCTCTATATCATAAATCTCATCATTTAGGGTTTCAAACCCTAATGATTAATTACATGGATTCAACCATGTAATTACCATGAAAAGCTTCTAATTAGCTTCTAAACACTTACAATAACATCATAATCAAGTTATCAACCAACTAATCCAAACTTCCAACTCAATTTACACATTTACCATTAAATTTCAGAAGCTTAAATCAAAATAAAATCTTTCATGTATGTGTTTCTATAGATGACAACTTGTTTCCCTTGTTTCTAGCCTTCTCTAGACAACTTCACAGCCTCACAATCGCCATATTAGACCCCTCATTCGAACCTTGTGAAGTATGTTCGAGAAAAGAGGTTTAACAGATTAAATATTTGTTCTCTGTGCATAACCATTCTGTCGTAGCTGTATAGCCACGTCGTGGTGGGTGTATGACAACAGTTCACATTCCAGCTTTGGCTATTTTTCACCCAACTTCAAACACTCATAAATTTTCGTTTCAAATTCGTTTTTGGTAATCGTTATATCCACTTGAAGGTATTAAAAATCCCTATAAAAATATCTACTTACTTTGGGATTAATTCATACATAACTTAATCCATTAAGTCATGCAAAAAGCTCAAAACATCAACTTTTCCCATTTTGCCCTTTTTGTTCTAATACATAATTAAGTGACTTAAATCACTTAACCATAATTATAAATCATCCTATAATGTGATCAAACATATTTTTACAATTTATTAAGATTAAGTCTTCATTATCTTGTCATTTTCTCAAAAATTACCAAATTACCTTTTTAGTCAAACTATTCTTCCAACATAGTATTCTCGTTTATTTTGGGTTATTATAATTACTCCCTTTGAAAGAGATGTCATCCTCATAATCTTTTCAGAATCTTAGTGATCATATTCCGAGTCTATAACCCTTTTGCTTAGTTATTTCCAATTATCATATTTTACACAATATAACAATCTACTTTGCTATTTTCTTGCATTCCTACGCAATTTCAAAACTTTTTTCACTAATAACAACCTACTCCTTAAGGATACTCGGTCCTTGGAATCTCGTAAAGATAGTTACGACTAGGTTATAAAAACCTACTTTATTATCCTCTCGCATTCACATGCAAGTATAAATCATTGCGGTACTAATGATTACTATAGCATACCATAATATGCTTTCCATCTAACTATAACTTTCTCCAACATGTTTGTAACATTCAACATAATTTTCACCATTGTTTCTCTTCTATTATATATGTTAATCAGTGGTATTACGGTCACCAAGACTACCATGATCAATAGTTTCTAATAAATTGGAATTTCAGTCACTAAGACTACCACTAAATCCAGTAATTCATATTCAGAACATCATATTCACCAAGTGTTGGGTTTTTATTTAAAATTAGTTTTAAAAAATTAATATTTTAGAAACCGAAGACTTTCATATTTTGAAAAATTATAAAATAGTTATAACCTACCAAGGATCTTCTTGCAAAGTTTGGAAAGAAACCAACAACTAAAGAAGAAGAAGAACATAACAACCTTTGTAGTCTTTGAATCCTCAATGGGAGGTTATGAAGTTGATGAAGAATGAATGAACATTTAAGATACCAACAATAATCCAACTTGATTTAAAATGCTAGTCTTCTAAAACTCTTAAGCTCTTAAGCTTTAAGTTCATATCCAAAGTATGAACTTAAAGAGAGCATTTACAAGTAACTAAAACTCCAAGCATTTACATGAAAGATATGAGAGAAAAGTAAGAGAGAAAGCCACGTTTTTTCTCATCAAGAATAACCGAAAATAAAAGCCTTTTGCATGGCATAAAAGCCAAGGTATTAACCTTAAGGTCTTAGCACTTTAAGACCTACCATGTCCCTAATGTCCCATACTCCATCATGTAGTCCATGAAATCTTACTTTAGAGTGAGTTATTTTGACTAAATAAATGCAAAATCCATAACCTTTGTCTCCATAAGAATCTATGGTTCTAAGAGTAAAAAAAAGAAAGAAACATTTATAAATTTTATAAACTTCTTTTATAAAATATAAACATTAACCTTATAGTAAAAGACAAAAATTCCTTATGGTCCAAAATGTTGTACATGTTTGATGGGATCACTAGTAACGAATTTTATTAAACATGTTTGATCCCATATATGAATCAGAACTCTCTTGCATAGGTATCTTTTATCACAAAATATTACCGATCAAATCATCCAAATTGTCAAACTTGTGTAAATGGCCTATACCTTCGTTATAGAAATCACGAATACACCCCGACCATCAAAAGATAACACTAAGTGGTTAGGTGACCTTTATCCCACTAGTGCATACAATATATGTGCAATTGTTAACAAAATAGATTGCACAAATTTGAGGTTTGTAAGGGTCCTTTTATGTTTTATAATTCTAGGTTTAAAAAAAGATATGATATTATGGTTATTACATGCATACACTAAGATATGGTACCAATTTTGTTTTTTTTTTAAAATCATTTTTAAAGTTTCTATATAAAAAGCTAGTTTTTATATAATTTGACGCGATTCAATTTTAATATTTAATAAACGGTATTAAGTTTGAATTTGAGTGCTTTGGAACCTTTTATATCTTTAATAAAACTTCCTTTTATTATATATATATATATATATATATATATATATATATATATATATATATGGAGTTTGTATAAGTTACATAAATCACCATTTCAAAACTTATAATTAAGTAATTCAAAATTTGTCCTTATTAAAGTTTTTATAAAACCGTTTTTATTTTAAAACAATAACTTGTTACATCTTATATCCACATTATAAATTTTGAAAACCAAACTCCATGTGCTGTTTATTTTGTTCAAAATTATTTTAGCATGTGAAAAACTAATATATCAACCATACATAATAATTGCATAAAATAAAGAACACAAGCATTCATAAACATATATTCATTAACCAACCATCTAATGACAATTTGTGAGCCAACACAAAAATGTCAAGTCCATTTGTAAAGGTACAACTAAAGGGACCAAAACTCTTCTAGTAATGTTGTTGTTGAAGCTCCCACTTGAGAAAACATCCATTGCTAGTAAAAGTTGAAAAGCTTTTTGAAAGGTAAATAATTCAGCAACATGCAACACTTTCAGAAAAGGTTGCATAAAGTGTCGCAAAAGGTTCAACAACACTCAAGGAAACTGTTAACAACATCACTTTAGCGGCAGTTTGCAGAAAGTGTCGCAATTTTCTCTACACACTTTATTATTGCGAAAATTACCTTTTGTCTTAAAAAAATGGATCCATCTTCATTTATTGTTACATTTTTGTACAAATAAATTATTTTTAAAAACTAATCTATTACTTATAAAAATAAATGATGAAAGAAACTAATTTATTTAATTATTACATACCATATGAATAAATAAATATTACAACCATTTTTAGTAAAACAACACAAACAACAACACAATGGTCGTTGGCTAGTTTATGCACATCATACATATAAACAAATACATAAAATAACCTTTGTTTTTCTAATACAACTTTAAATGACCAAATATACATCAAGACTTGTGTCACAAAAAATAACAATTATAAAGTTGTCACAAAAAATATTTATGAACTCATTTTCTTACAAACACAAGTTATCCATATTTTCCAAATACTAAGATTTCTAAAAAACATAAAATCTAACCAAACTTGCAAGGATGGCTTTGATACCAATTGTTGTGTTTTTATTCAAAATTAGTTTCAAAAACTTGATACTTTAGCAACGGAAGACTTTAATATTTTGAAGAGTTATAAAATAGTTAAAACCCACCAAGGATCTTCTTGCAAAGTTTGGAAAGAAAACAACAACCAAAGAAGAAGAATAACATAACAACCTTTGTAGTCTTTGAATCCTCAAGGGGGGGGGGGGGTAGGAAGTTGATAAAGAATGAGTGAACCTTTGAGACACCAAAAATAATCCAACTTGATTTAAGATGCTAGTCTTGTAAAACTATTAAGCTCTGAAGCTTTAAATTCATATCCAAAGTATGAACTTAAAGAGGATTTACAAGTAACTAAAACTCCAAGCTTTTGCATGAAAGAGATGCGAGAAATGGAAGATAGAAAGCCACGTTTTTTCTCATCAAGAATGACCAAAATTGAAAGCCTTTTGAATGGCATAAAAGCCAAGGTATTAACCTTAAGGTCTTTGTACTTTAAGACCTACCATTTCCATAATCTCCCCATACTCTATCAAGTAGTCTATGCATGCTTTCTTTAGAGTGAGTTCTTTTGATTAAATAAATGCAAAATCCATACCCTTTGTCTCCATGAGAACTTATGGTTCTAAGAGTAAAAAATAGAAAGCAACATTTATAAATTTTATAAACTTCTTTTATAAAATATAAACATTAACCTTTTAGTAAAAGACAAAAAGTCCTTATGATCCAAAATGTTGCACATGTCTTAATAAATCATACCGTATGATATATTATATTAATTGCTAATGAAATGTAATATTTCCATGAAATAAACAATTTCCAATATATTATATTACTTGCTAATGAAATGTAATATTTCCATGAAATAAACAATTTCTAATAAATAATCAATTGTATCAAGTTCTTGTTACGGTGGCCCTTTAGGATCATATATTATCTAGAAATTATCATTTTATAATGACTCTTGGGAATATAGATCTTTCATCAAGACTACCCCGAAATACGAAGCCATCATGAATGATAGCATTACAGTTACGAAGATTGCTAGGTTCTGTTTCTCACCTTAGTTCATCATGTGTATCTTATTAACCAAATTTATATCCAAGTATTCATACTTATTTCATATTACAATTAGGATCAATCTTATTCATAATAATCGATCATCCCCAACTAACACTTGGTTATTCGATTTACGGCTCATACTAAGCCACATATAATAACATAAACATCTATATAATTTCTACCATCTACTTTTAAAGGTTTCATAATACACTTGGGCAAACTGCCCATCATACATTTACAAATCACATATCTATCATTTTTCCTTTGTGACTAGAGAAAACTATCTTCCATATTTCCAAATCATCTTTTAAACATTCAATTCTTCATTCTCAATCACACTAATCCATTCCATACCAACAAAGTGGTTAGTTTCTCCAAGTATTCACCTTGGTAGCTAGGTATATCTAGCTATAAAATTTCCACTAACGCTTGGTCTTGCTCATTTCCAAGAATCTTTCCATCCAAATCTTTCATTGAATCTTTAATATTAATAATCGCATTTTTAGCAATGTACTTTCTCTTTATCAAGAGACTTTAATTAAGCATTTTCTCCAATTCCATATAACGAAATGATTATGCTCTTTATTCATTCTAACAATCTTTCAACTCTATTCCAATAGTTATTTATACTCCATGAAGCTAAATAACCACTTTTTCCAAATTTACTCTTTTGTCCCATTTTGAAAATTTACTTCAATTTCATGAATCCATATGTCTAACACAATGTCATATAGCTAAATGATGTGACAAGAGTATTCAACACATGCATAAAGCTTCATGGGACATTTTAAACCATATTTCATTTCACATCTTTTGACCATTTTCTCATTTAGGCATCCTACTTTGCCTAAAATATGTTTTCTCAAGTTTTATCCTGCTATGTTTGTAACTTCCTTATCCCAAGATGTTTCCAAAGCAATACAAACATTTAGATATCAACATATCTTTCATTTTGTTCTTATATACAATTTCGATAATTTTATCTTTTTTCTAAAATTAACTAAAATTCCATTTTTCTCAACCAATTGTCACATTTTGGTTAAAACTTATATGTAATATTTTATTAACTTATTCTAATTTAATATACTCATTTTAGTCAAAACTTTCAAATTTATCAAAAAGTCAACAAGAGTCAACTGCTCTATTTTTGACAGCACCAAATATTAGCCGGTAGTTAACTTTAAAGTATCGTAATTCTTCCATACGATATCCAAACAAGTTAAATCAACTTGCAGCACCTTCCTCTCATTCCCGACTATACGTTTGTCTCAAGAATGAACTGATTTTGATGCGTATAAATCATGTTATGTAGTCCTAAAGATAACATATGAATACTTTAAATTTCCATATTTAGAAAATTTCCTACATTCCAACTTTGTGTAGAATTTTTACTTAACTTTGATCAAACATATCTCATTCATACAAATTCGGATTACTTTGATTATTTTTGCTATGTATTCTTTTTTGTATTGACTAAAAGTTAGGACAAAAAACCCTGTATTTGCTTTATGTGTGCTATAGTTTAATAGTCTCAAACATGGGATATTAGACATATTTAACTAAAATTGTGCACCTACATTTCTTCCATTAAAATATGGAATTCATGATTCCATTCTTAGCCTCTTTGCATTTAACATATTGGTAGCATACTTTGACGATGTATTTTCTTCTCGTCGTGATTATTCTTGTTGTGCCGCTTAATTCCCAAAGTACGTTGTCTTTAGTATTCACTTTTTGTCAAACTATTATCGCCTCCGCATCAAGGTACATAGATCATCGCACCACGATGACACTTACAAAGTATACTTTACAGGTTCATAACATTGGTTTCTAGGCTATATATATTTATTCATCACCTTTACACAAACTTCCAACATTCTCCGAAAGTTTAACTTACTCATCAATCCCTTCTCATAACTCAAAACACCAACCAATATTAGAAATAAATTTCAACATTTTATTATAAGATCAACTTTCTAAATTCTTTTTTACTGCCAAACTATATGTATACAACCCACCATAATACTCGACTATATTAATTCTCCATTTCTCATACTTATAAATGGCTATACAAAGATTCCACTATTCACATTCAATATAACTAGATTAATTATATAATCTACATAACTCATTCATAATGCAACTCAACCAACTCATTATTCCATAACAATAACCTGATATAATATTCAATTATATCCGTTTCCCACAACTCTCAACCACTCTTAAACCTTATAGGTTCTAAATCAATAATCAATAAATCATAATATTGTATTTATTACAAAATTAACGCAATACAATAATAAACAAACATCTAGATACATATATCTATAAAGAAGTGTGGTTACCCACCTTCTAAGTTAGTGAAAACTAACTAATATCCTCGATTCCCAATCTCCAAGCGATACACTCGGTTAATATTCTTTTCCTAAACCTATTCAAACAACATACCAGCTTCCTTAGAACTTGTCTTCATTGATTAAGAGCTTAATAACATTCCAATTCACCACAATCAGATTTTTTCCCAAAATAATAACTTGACAATTTCTTGTCAAGAATATGTTTAAGCTCCATGAATTAATCTTACATATGACTTAATTCATTAAGTTCTTAACTCACTTTCTCTATATCATAAATTTCATCATTTAGGGTTTCAAACCCTCATGATCAAATATATGGATTCAACCATGGAATTACCATGAAAAGTTTCTAATTAGCTTATAAACACTTACAATAACGTCATAATTGAATTATTAACCAGAAAATCCAAGATTCCAACTCAATTCACACATTTACCATTAAATCTCATAAGCATAAATCAAAGATAAAATCTTAACTTTATGTGTTTCTATAGATTACAACTTGTTCCCTTGATTATAACATTCTCTAGGCAGCTTCACAACCTCAAAATCGCCCTAGCAGACCCCTCCTTCGAACCTTGTGAAATATGTTCGATAAAAGAGGTTTAACAAATTAAATATTTGTTCTCTATTCATAACCATGTCGTGGTGGCTGTATGACAACAATTTACATTCCAGCTTTGGCCATTTTTCTACCCCAACTTCAAACATTCATAACTTTTTTGTTTAAAATCTGTTTTCTGTGATATTTATATACATGTGAAGGTATTAACTAGCCCTACAATAATATCTAATTACTTTTGGCTTAATTTTTATGTAATTTAATTAACTATGTCATGATAGAGGTGAGTCTTCTCACTATAGTACCTATGTCATTGTACGGTGCATGGTAGACTTGCCGAGTCTTGTTTGCTGATTGTTGTTGTGTATTTATTGAGTTGCTAATAACTCTAGGACTACTGATAGTCTACAGGGTTTCTGATAACCCATTGGGTTACTGATAACCTATAGGGATGCTGTGAGCCCATAGGACTGCTGATTGTCCTCAAGACTACTGATAGTCCCAGGGCTGCTGATAACCCACAACTGTTTATTATGTTGTGTTGTATGCCATATTTTGGTGAACTCACTAATATTCATTCTTAAAGTTATGGATTTAAACGTGTTTCAGGTCCTTGATCAGATGATCGTGGGAAGGCGAATGCATGACTGTACACACTCATCGGCAGCTTTTGTGATACTTATGGTGTATTGACTTGGTTTTATGAGAACAATGTTTTTATCTAATTTAAAAATGAAAATTTTGGTTGTGAAAATGGGACACTACATAACTTTGTCAAAGATCTTATCTAATAATCTATGTAAGATTCAATCATCAATTATTAATATGGTACGGTTGACATTTATTAAAGATCTCCAAATTTTAGATGATCCATTGATTGTCAACAATGTGGTTTTATGGGCTAAAGAAAGAAAAATGCAATTAATACTTTTCAAAGTTTATTTTTAAAAGTCCTATGATATGGTAAAATGGGAATTTTATTAAAAACAAGGGGTTTGGTCCCGTGAATATGAATTGAATGGTATCTCCAATCATGGCTCTAATTTTGGTTAACGGCGCCCCTAAAATATAGATGCCTTTAAAACATGGTATATGCCAATGTGATCAACTTTCACCATTTCTCCCTTTCTTTTATCATTTTCATGTGGTTATTAAGGATACGAGTGATCAACGTATATTTAATAGTTTTGTGGTTGGTCTATTGATAATGCCTGAAGTATTGTTTCGATATTGTGTATTTTTTACTTAGTGTATCGTATTGAACTTTACTTATTTTTGACTTAGCATATGGTCTTCATATGAATTTATCATAAGTCAATCTTCCGTGAAGTAATTGAAACGATGTGTGTTTGGGGATGAAAGTATGAAAAATTACCCTTTAAATATTTGGCGTTACTTGTTGATAACAATATGATAAAACAAAAGGCATATAATATATTTTTATTAGGAAATATTGGAGTAACCTAGTTGTATAAAACATGGTCTTATAAATCGTGTGTGGAGGTTTGTTGAAGGTGATTCTTAATACAAGAAAATTAGGAAGATATTTCTACTTTTATGCACACATGGCATAATTATGGGAATAATATGTGATTTGACAAGACACGTGGGATGTCGATGGGGGACAAACTGTTGTGTATGTTGTTATCCTACATTATATGTGTTAGAAAACGATTAAAGATTGCATAATTTCATAACATCTTAATTCAAAAACTAGTCTTAGAGTTTCCTAAGACCTTTGCATTCAGGTAGAGATGAAGCTCAAAATGCAGCCTTGGATTGATATCTATAAGGTTTTGTTTTTTCAGCCAAAAGTGATATTTGTGTATGGGATTTATCCCTTGCGGGTGACTTTTATGTTACTCCTTTGCACAGAGCAGTGGATGATCGTATGTTAGGAGCGAATGGTTACATAACATGTTGAAATAAATTTCCCCCAATAAAGTTTAATATGTTAGCATGACGTATTAGAAGGATCATCTAGCGAATAGATCAAATCTGGATAACAAGGGAATTGGTGATTGATAAAATCTATATTATTTGCTCTTAATGATACAGAGATCAAAATGATTGAACATTTACTCATTGCTTTTCTTTAGGTCTCGAGGAGTGTGACAACATTATGCTTGACACCATGGTGACACGCTTGACAAACACCGCCCCATCATGGTGGCGTGAAAAGTAAAAGGAAACCACACGACCATTGGCGGATCCTTTAGGAGGCCAGGAAGAGCCATGGCCTCCCCATTTTTTTAGCCTACAAACATAAAAAAAAGTCATTAATTAGTTATATTTAAGAATAAATACTAGTCTTGGCAGCCCTCGGTTTTTTGAAACAAATAAGTTTTGAAACAGATAACAAACAGTAAATAAATCAAATATGATAAAAGAAAGATAATGTATTCATAAATGCAGAACTCGTCAACCCCTACATAGTCGTGACGTCAAATATACTTTCATCCTCTCCTTCACTCTTCGAACTCATGCTTCCGTTTCGGATACACACTTGATGCCTCTCATTCGCCATCTATGTTTGCTTCTTTTTCTCTATTTGTATATATGAGTTATAAGATGGTTGTAACGTAATGCCATCTGAGTTCTATATTTATTTTCTTCTTAGATATTTTCCTTTCTATTTTTTATTTTGGTTTCTTATTTAATCATATTTAATCATATTTGTGAGTATTGATTCTATTGAATGTGCTCCACTTGTCAGTCTAATTTAGTTAGTCTTTCAACAAGAACTTCTATTAGGCATATAATAATGTCTAATTTCCGAATATACCCTTATGCACAAGTCGGTGTATAAGGGTCAATAAGGAAACCTAGTTCGAGTATGATAATAAGAGTTTGAGTAAGAGTCAAGTTTCCTTGGAGAGCAAGGACTAGGATCTCGATAAAATCTATTTATTGTTTAGGTTTAGACTGACTAAGAAAGTTGATATGAATTTTTTGTAACCCAAGTTTTGAGTTATTTTATTGAGTTATAATAAGAAGCATTTTTGGTTTTATTAATTGTGTTCAACAATTGGTATCAAAGCGGAAATCATAGACGGATGGAGAAGACAATGGTTCGGTTGGATATAGCAACAAAGGAAAAGGCGAGGCGAGTACAAAGGAGGGTTCGTCTATATCGTTCCAGGTTCTCATGCTCAAATCGACGAGCTATACTGTATGGGTGATTCATATGAGATTGATCCTAAATGTACACCAAGTTTGAGATGTCATTGATCGAGGTGCAACAGAGCCTAAGAAGAACAACATTGCGATAGTGGTATTGTTTCAAGCAATCCCTTACAATTTCGTGTGATAGAGATGAAAAATGAAATTTGGGAAGCGATTAAAACAAGAAATGTTGGGGTAGACAAGGTAAAAAAAGCTCGAATTTAAACCCTAATTAACGATTCCGATAAGCTAAAGATGAAAGAAATAGTCTAACCATGAATAACATGTTGGCATTAATGAGGGTATAGATACCACACCTCTTACTCCATGTCATGGGGATGTTGATATGATTTAATCTGTATTTGGAAGCTCCGTAAAGTCTATTTTAAGGGATGTTAATCAGCCTTCCCATCGTGATAAAACTGATATTGTTGTGGGGGACAATTTGGTGACCAAGGGAGTGCCTTCGGTTGTGGCTAGACACAAGCAAGATGGGAATTGTTTTTCTTGGGCACTATGACAACTACTCAGCTACATGACCTTTGGGGGAGGATTTCGGTGGCAATAATTCTCATCAGGGAGATTCCTTCATTCCTCATAAAAACCGGTAAATAATGTCTCTATTCTTGAAAAATTTAGTGATTTCATTAAAATGGGACAAGCTATGGGTTTTTCCATGAAAGGGTGTGAAAAAGATTTGCATGAGTGTCTCAATAAAATGGTAGGAGATGATATGGTTGGATGAATTTTGTTTCTCTTAATGTGCAAGGGTTTGGGACTCAAGAGTAATAAATATCGGGTTAGGGAGTTATGTTTAAAAAATTGTGTGAACTTTTTATCCTTGCAAGAAACAAAAATGGGTGATATTAATATGTGTGAAGTTAAAGCTATTTTTGGTAATGGTTTCTTTGACTTTGTTTTGAGCCTGGCTAGAGGTATGTCTGGTGGTATTATATATGTTATGGATACAATGATGTTTTAAAAATCCAAAGTTACTTGTGCTGATTCTTTTATTGTTGTGGAAGGAAGTTGGATTCTTACAAATTTGCTACTTCTAGTCATTTCTGTTTATGCTCCTCAGGATATTGCTGCTAAAAGATCATTACGGTCTCAGATTTTATCTTTTCTCAATGTTTGAATCTGTGAAGTGATTTTGATGGGTGATTTTAATGAGGTTTGGTTTGATTTTGAGAGATATGATTGAGTTTTTAATAGACGCCATGCTGATTATTTTAATGATTTTATTTCAGAAGCGGATCTTGTTGACATTCCTTTGGGTGGTTACTCTTTTACTTGGTCTGCAAGGAGTACACGTAAAATGAGTAATCTGGATAGATTTCTTATCTCAAACGGGTTATTGTTGCTTTGGAATAATCTAATGGGTTTAGTTTTGGATTGTCATCTATCGAATCACATGCCTATTATTCTCAAGAAGTTGGCATTGGATTATGATCCTATTCCTTTTCGGTTATTTCATTCTTGGTTTTTGAAAGATGATTTTTATGAAGTGGTCTAAGCTTCTTGGAATTCCATTGGAGATTTGATGGGAAATGTTATGATTATACTTAAAAAGTAAGTTGAAAACCTTAAAACAATGTCTAAAAGTTTGGAGTTCTACTAAAATTCTTGAGAGGTTTGCTATGAGAAAAGACTTGTAGGATAAACTTTTGGAGATAGATCATCGTCTTGACAATGGAGATGGTGTTGCAGAAGACTTTTCCAATTCTCTTAATCTTGTCAAATGCATTTTGGATATTTATAAGAAATATGCTTCTGATTTAGCTCAAAAAGCTAAGATTAAATGGGCTACTGAAGGGGATGAAAATACTAAATATTTTCATGTTGTGATCAATTAAAGACGTCAGCAAGGTATTCGGGGTGTTTTGGTGGCTGGAGAGTGGATTAATAACCCCAATTCAGTTACAAAGGAATTCCTTAATCACTTTCAGGATCGGTTTGCTAGAACTTATTGGTCTCGACCCACCTTTCAAGACGACTTTCCACGGGTTTTGCTCTCTGACCAAGTAGATTTATTGGGGGCATAAGATACAAGGGATGAAATAAAGGGAGAAGTTTGGGATTGTGGTTCTGATAAGGCTCCTGGTCTTGATGGCTTTACCTTTGAATTTTTCAATAAATTCTTGTATCTTATTGAAGAGGATGTTGTTCAGGCGGTGTTGGAGTTTTTCTCTTATGGTTTCTTCCCTAAAGGATGTAACCCTTCTTTTATTACCTTGATCCATAAGGTGCATGATGTGAAGTTAGTTAGTGATTTTTGGCCTATTATCCTTATTGGTTGCCAATATAAAATTATTGGTAACATTCTTGCTAATAGAATTTCCTTGGTTATTGATTCTATTGTTAGCCTTGAGTAGTCTGCTTTTATAACAGGCAGACAGATTTTTGATGGTTCTTTGATACTTAACGGAATTTTTTCTTGGTGGAAGTCTCATAAACATAATGCGATGATTTTCAAGGTTGATTTAAAGAAAGAATATGATTCGGTTCGGTGGGATTTTCTTGATGATCTTTTGTTTAAACTTGGCTTTGGTTCAAAGTGGAGGAAGTGGATCCGGGGATGTTTATATTCTTCCATGGGGTGTATTTTATTGAATGGATCTCCTACTGACGAGTTCCTTTTCACTGTGGTTCACGCCAAGGAGATCCTCTTTCTCCTTTCTTATTTATTCTTGTAAAGGAATGTCTTCATGTCGCTTTTCAGAGAATTATTGACAGAGGGTTGTTCTCTTGTATTTAGATTAGGAATGGTACTCAACTTTCTCTTTCACATTTTTTTATACAGATGATGTTATTTTTTTAGAACAATGGTCCAAAGTTAATTTGGATTCTATTGTCAGACTTCTTGATTGTTTTTTCCTAGCTTCTAGTATCAAGATTAACGTGCACAAGAGTCCTTTAATGGGTTTTGGAGTTCATTTCTAGGTAGTAGAGGGGGTGGCAGGTTCTATTGGTTGCATTCCTAGTAAAGCTCTGTTCAATTATTTAGGCCTCATGGTGGGTGGCAATCTGGTATTGCTTTTTGGGAGGGTGTGATCCGGAAAGTTATTTCTAAACTTTCGAATTGGAAGGCTAAAACTCTTTCGATAGGGGGCAGACTGACTTTGCTTAATCAGTTTTGGGTGCTACACTAAGATACTTAATGTCTATCATTAGAGCTCCAGAGTTTGTTGTAAACGTTTTAGAGTCCTTATGTAATGCTTTTTTTCTTGGGGGCTGATTTGGATGAACGTAAAATGAATTGGGTCAATCGGAAGAAGGTGTTGGCTCAAAAGCAATATGGTGGTCTCGGGGTTAATAGTTTTTTTGCTCTTAACTGTACTCTTCTTTTTAAATGTATTCGGCGATTCCTTTCGTCTCCTAATGCTCTTTGGGTTAGGTTGATTAAACCCATTCATGGTGTTCATGGGTTACTTGACCATCCTATACAGAGGAGTGTTGGTAACTCCATTTGGTTTACTATAATTAAGACTTTTGATTCTTTACATTCTAAAGGTATTGATCTTATGTCTTTTTGTAAAAGGGTGATTGGAGATAGTCAGCTTACTTCTTTCTGGGAGGATCATTGGATTGGTAATGCTCCCTTAATAGTTTCTTTTAACAGACTGTATGCTCTTGAGTTGGATAAGCAAATTTATTTTTCTTTGAAGATGCGTCAATCGGGTTGGGTGTCTTCTTTTAGAAGAATTCTAAGAGGGGTATAGAGGATGAGTAGTGGTCTGTCTTCTCAGATTTGATCTCCTTGGTTGTGCTCTCTTCGCCTGTGGATCAATTGAGTTGGTCCCTTGATGGATCTGGTTCTTTTTATGTGTCTTTTTCTTGAGCAGAAATCGATAAAAAACTTCTTATGGTTTCTGATTCGGCTACCAGATGGTGTCGCCTTACTCTTATAAAAGTTAATGTTTTCTTTTGGCGCCTCTATTTGAAAAAACTACCTACCCGCTAATCCACTATAATAATTCTTATAGAGGGATGGATATTACTTCTATTTTTTATCCCATCTGCAAGAAGAAAGTTGAGACGGTCACTCGTCTATTATTTGAATGTGACTTGGCTATCGATTTATTGAATCTTTTATGCAGATGGTGGAATGTTCGTATGCCCTCCTTGTTTTCGGTTCAATACTAGGTTTGGCTTGGCTCTCTGTGCTTGTCTTCGTTGTGTCAAGAGTTTCTGGAGGATGTTTTTTACATTCTTTGGTGGTCGATTTGGTGCTTTAGAAATTCTTTTCCTTTTTTGAAAAGTCAAGCCTAAAAAATCCTTGTTGTTTGAAAAGGTGGTTTCTCAAAGTTTTTGTTGGGCTAATAGTAGGTGTCGTAAAAGTAGTGTTAATTGGGTTGGCTAGTTGCAGGATCCAATCTTTTCTATTGACTCCATGTAATTTTACTTTTGTGTAGCTTCTTGCTAGTTTTATAATCTCTCTGCCGTTCTAAAAAAAAGAAACAAGTACCATAGATGATTTTGCAAGGAGTTTTATAATATCAAGAAGTTTCTCACAAAGTACCAAGGATATTCATATACATCGTAGCATCGATTGAACAAGTGCTTGATCTCAAGACTGTTAGATTTGAGGACATGGTTAGATGTTTGAAGGCATATGAAGAACGAATTAGGGAAATAAAGCCAATCAGTGAACAAAGCAAACTCATGTTTAACAAGGTTGAACCATCTAATCATAACACATATTCGAATAGGGGAGGAAAAGGAGGTCATGAAGGTGGACGTGGAGGACATCACAATACCTCGTACAAGTAGCATCAAAGGACCACTTCTTCGAGCAATGGGGATTCATTCGATAATTTGAAGGGTAAGTCCAAAGATAGATCAAAAGCTCAATCTTATGGATGTGAAAATTTTGGACTCTTTTCTTCTCAATGCCCTGAATGAAAAACAAGCAAACGAAAGCTAACTTTGCTGAGATAGAAGATCAAGACCCACACTTGTTCATGGCCAAAACCATATATGAAACGGTGTTTTGAATGAAAAAGGTGTGAATCCAAGTCGCTACGAGGCAAGAGATGATGATAAGAACATACAATATTTGGATAATGGTGCAAGCAATCACATGACATGTATTCTCTCCTTCTTTACTGAGATAAACAAGAGAACAGGAGGTCGAATAAGATTTGAAGATGATTCATGTGTCAATATTATGGGAAAAGGTTCCATACTCTTTGAGGAAGAAAGTGGTAAACAAAAGCTACTAATAGATGTGTTTTACATCCTAAACCTCAAGGCAAACATAATAAGTTTAGCACAAGCAATGGAGGTAGGATGCGAAGTCTCAATAGAAGGAGACTACTTGTTATTATTTGATAACCGAAACTCACTCATTTTCAAAGTAAAACGTTTGCTAAATAGGATTTACAAAACTAGAATTGCAATTGGAAAACCAGTGTCCTTACATAATCAACTAAATAACCAAGATTGTTTGTGGCATGCTAGACTTGGGCATGCTAACTTTGACACATTTGCAATAATGAGAAGAAAGGATTTAGTCACAGGCTTACCACTCGGCAAAGGGAACAATCAACTATGCAAGTCATGCCTAGATGGAAAACAAACTTGAAAACCATTCGCCAAGAGATCGCAATTTCGAGTAGGAAAACCATTAGAACTTGTTCATGGTGATCTATGTGGACCTATATCCCCACAACCCCTAGTGAAAACTAGGGATGGCAAAAAACCCCATACCCTATGGGAACCAGAAACCCGCATCCATTTTTGACTAGGGAATCCCAAGTTGACTGAAGATGGGGACGGGGATGGGAATCCCTGAATAAAAAAGTGGGGATGGGGATACCCCTAATCCCCAAACCTTGCTCAAAATATATATATTTATATTACAATTTATAATATATAAAATTTGGTCCAATTAACCTAACTCATTAGTAATTACTTGGTTGAAATTATACTTTTTCTTTTTCTTTTATCTAATTTTACCTCGTGTATAATTTTTTCTCTTTGGTTTATCTATTTTACCTCCAATATCACTCTAATAATTTTTCTATTTGATTTTTCATGTGTGTATTTAAATTTGGTTGAAAATTTGTTTATATTTTTTAAGCAATCCATGGATATTTTTATATTTTGTAAAATCTTTAAACTTATATTGGTAAATTTGAAATTTAGAGTTTTTTTTTATTTAAAAGTTTTCAGATTAAAAGAGAAAAAAAATCCATAATTCCCTTCTGGGGATCCCCAGTCCCCGTGGGGGGGGGGGGGGATGGGGGTTTATTTATATTCCCCGATGAGGATGAGGATGAGGGTGCGGATGGGGATTGGAATAAGGATTCGGGGATGGGGATGGAGATTGGGGTCCCTTGTATTCCCCGCCCCCGTTGCCATATCTTGTGAAAATGGGTATATTTTTGTATTAAATGATGATTACTCATCGTACATGTTGTGTTTTCTATTGAAGGAAAATAGTGACGCAATTAAACACTTCAAGATATTCAAAGCAAGGGAAAAGACTAAAAGCGGAAATACTATGTGTGTACTACAAACAGATACAGATGGCGAGTTCACTTCTCATGAATTTAACAACCTATGTGAAGATCATGGAATGATAAGGCACCTCACGACACTATACACGCCACAACAAAATGGCGTCGTGGAAAGAAGAAATTGTACCCTTCTTGAGATGACTAGAAGTATGTTGAAAGCAAAGCTAGTTCCGAACAAGTTTTAGGGTCAAGTTGTACTTCATGCAGCTCACATAATAAAAATAATTCCAACTAAAGAGGTAAAGGAAATGAATCCATTTGAAGCTTACTACAAACGAAAGCCGAATATTGGACATTTGCGTGTGTTTGGATGTATAGCTTACTCGAAGATTGTAGGGCCACATGTGAAGAAGATTGATGATCGTTCAGTAAAAATGATACACTTTGGAACAGAAACAGGAACCAAAGGATATCGAATCTATGATCCAGAAAAGTAAAAGATTATAGTATCAAGAGATGATGTCTTTGATGAACAAACAAGTTGTAATTGGAATGAAGATGTCAATCCCACACTAAAACCCGAAATGTTTTAGGTTCACTGGACAAATTTTGTAGATATAGGAGACGGTTCAGTAACATATAACCTAGATAATAGTGATGTGGAGGTAGAACCAGAAATCGGTGACGACGAGGTAGAAGAGGTTGTTAACAATGGAGGCGGTGGCAACGAAACACACGAATCATGAAGTCTTCGATCATCATGAGCCGACACAGGAAGCGGATACCCGTCCAAGATCAAGTCGAATTTCACACTTACCAAAGAAATTTAAAGACTTTGAGATGAACTTTCTTATTGAAAACCTCGAACTCTTATCGTCTTTAAATGAGGATGAGCCATCATCTTACCATGAATCCAAAGACAATCCAAGGTGGACAAACACTATGAGAGAAAATATGGATTCAATTGAAAGGAATGGAGCTTGGAAACTAGTCCCAAGACCAAGTAATGAAACCATCATCGGTTTACAATGGGTCTTTAAGGTCAAAAGAGACACAAATGGGTCCATCAGCAAGTACAAGGCAACGGTCGTAGCAAAGGGTTATCTACAACAACAAGGGGTTAACTTTGAAGAAGTATTTGCACCAGTAGCTCAAATAGAGACCGTTTGAGTGCTTATTGGCCTTGCATCTCTCAAAGGATGACAGTTACAACACCTTGATGTAAAATATGCGCTTTTACATGGTGAGCAACAAGGAGAAGTGTATGTTCATCAACCAGAAGGGTTTGTAAAGAAGGGGCAAGAAAATTTGGTGCATAAAATAGAAAAGGAATTATTTAGCTTAAAGCGAGCACCACGAACATGTAATATGAAACTTGATAAAATCTTGAAAAACATGAAGTTTCGAAGGTGTGTACAAGAACAGGCCATCTAAACGAGACAAATAGAGGAAAATTTAATTATTGTTGGTGTGTATGTTGATGATCTTGTTATACTAAGATCAAACACCAGAACCATATCAAAATTCAAGCAAGCAATGGCTATGAAAATTGACATGACAGATTTAGGCTTGCTTACTTATTACCTTGGAATTAAATTACACCAGAGGGATAAGGATATTACAATCACACAAGAGGGGTATGCGAAAAAGGTACTTAAATATGCAAGTATGTTTAATTGTAACCCAACTCTAATTCCAATGGATTCAAATGTAAAGTTCTTCAAAGGATTCATTATCATTGTTGGTTATAGTGATAGCAATCATAACATTGATGAAGATTGTGGAAGGAGTATAACTAGTCATATTTTCTACCTGAATGAATCACCAATTACTTGGTGTTCACAATAACAAGAAACTATTGCACTATCTTCATGTGAAGTTGAGTACATGATTGCAAGTGCAAGAAACTGTCAAGATGTATGGCTTCGTGATCTTGTTATTGAGATAAATGGGGAGAAGATATAAGAAGTGGTATTACAAATCGACAACACTTTTACAATAACATTAGTCAAGAATCCAATTTTGCAAGTTGTTAGGATTGAAAAATCTCTCAATTTTTAGTCAGAAACTAAGAGGTAAATATTGTATAATTTTTTAATATACCCTTATGCACAAGTCGGTGTATAAGGGGTAATAAGGAAACCTAGTTCGAGTAGGATACTAGGAGTTTGAGTAAGAGTCAAGTTTCCTTGGAGAGCAAGGATTAGGATCTCTATAAAATCTATGTATCGACTAGGTTTAGTCTGATCAAGAAAGCTGATATGCATTGTTTGTAACCCAAGCTTTGAGTTGTTTTCTTGAGTTATAATAAGAAGCAATTTTGGTATTATTAATTGTGTTCAACATATAATGGTTTATTTAATTGCTTTGATGAAAATAGATTTAGTTTTTTTGATGTCTGAAAGTCTTAAATAAGTCTTTTAAGGAAATAAAATAATATAGTATTTTTTTAAGAATCATATGAAAGTATGTTGTTTCCTAGGATAAGTTTATTTTTTGTGTTTGCCCACGTTTGTAACTTTTTCTTTGTATGCTCTTGTTTCGCCCCCTATTGTTATTGTTCATGTTCCACCCTTGCACACGACAGTGGATTGCTGAGAAGAGAGATTGTGCATGTGTGTTCTTTTTGGTGTTGACCATATCCAATAACACTTTTAACCCACCCCACCTTAATGGCATGTTAAGCTTGTAGTGTGACAAATTTGATATGGTAGTGACGTGGCTATCAAAAAACTAAGGTGATATGGTGGCAAACATGATATCACTTTCTTCCGCCTTAGCTATTGAAATATGAAAGAAAGTTTTTTTTGGTGGTAAGGTGGCACAAGGTTGCCTTTATTCGATGCCGAGATATTGATGATGGCAAATCAAGCGCATCAAGGGCTGAACTTTATAGGGGCAAAGGGGGGATGTGCGCCCCACCCCTGATTTTTTTTTTTTGTTAGAAATAGTCCTTCTATTTTAATTTTATACATATTAGACCCAAAAATATAAAATTTTGGCTATGCCCTCCTGTTCATCGAAACTATGATCTCTTTGTCTCAGACAAAATGGGATGCTATCTTTGTAGCATTGTTATGTATTATATTTTCTTTTTCTATCTTTCTTTGACTGGTTTGGAGCTAGCCTTTATAGTAAATTTTGCTATCATTCCATAAAAAAAATTAAAAAAATAAAAATTTCGTGATTGTCTCTATCTAATTAAACTTAATACAATATGTAACAATTTATTTTAGTTTACACTATGTTTTACTTTAAATGTATTGGAATCAAACATTTTAGATATTTCAACGATACTAACACTTTTGCCAAACAAGATATATTCTTGATGATATATGTGGACTCAGAATAATAACTGGCTTTATATTTGAAAAAAAAAAATAGACGCTACAAATATGAACACAAAACTAGGGCTGAAAATTCTCGACACGACTCGCGACACGACACGAAATAAATGGGTTTGGGTTGAGTTTTTCAATCCGCCAACCCATTTATTAAACGGGTCATATAAGAGTTTCTCAAAAAAATAAACGGGTTGACACGCCAACCCGTTTATATTTTTAATAAAAAAAATATTTTTTATTTTTAAATGTATTTATGTATCAAATATTAATATTTAATAAGTATTATATAATATATACGATTGATTCATAGATCGCTTGAATTATCTATGTTTGTATTAATGTTTAGTTTGAATATGTTTGTATTAATGTTTAGTTTGAACATGTTTCTATGAGTGTTTTTAATTTTCATTTGGATGTTTAAGACTTAAATGTCTAAAATTCATATATGTTTGCATCAACCATCAATGATTTATTCATGTTTAATTGTCAATTCTATTTATGGAATCTGATCCACGAACCCAAATCTGAACCACAAACCCGCCAACTTGTGAACCCGTATAGATAAATGGGTTGGCGGGTCATATATGAGTTTATGTTCCAAACCCGCCAACCCGTGACCCGCCAACCCTCCAACCTGTGACACGTCAACCCGAACACGACACGATTGTCAGGCCTACACAAAACTGAATCAACGAAAAAAAAGATAAATGTTTATATTCCAAAAATAAACATCATACGCAATTGGTGATCATAACAAAGAATAAGCATTTCGCTTTCTCCACTTGTATCGTCATTTTGGATTTTCTTGAATTTTATTAATACGATTTTTTTCAAGTGGTTATTTGCGGCATATTTCTTTTCATTTTCAGAATATATATGAATTTTCTTTATAGTAAAGACAATTGTTTAATTATCTGAAAACAAACTTAAGGTGTTTGGGATTGTTTATTTAATTTTTTTTTAGTAAAAATGACTATTAAGTGGTTGTTTGTAATGTTTTAAAATTTTAGTTGAATCGGTTTGATGATCAGTCCCGATTTCTAGAACTTTCATGTTTTTTTTACATGTTTTAAAAAAATAAAATAAATAAAGATATTCATAGTGATAAGGAAAGTCTAAAAAGATGTGAAAAAACCAAGATTCTAAATATCGTAAGGCATGACTTTGACAACAATGTCAAGCCCCAAACTTTTACGAGCTTTGGGGAGTTTATCGTTTGTAAGACGTCAATTGGGTATATAATTAATATTTTTATATGTATTTACTATTACTATTCATTCTTATATTAATATATGACTTAAGACTGTATTTTGTTAAAGTTTGGCGGCAAGCACAAGCCTTAGAACCATGACGAGTTTTTTAGAATATTGGAAAAAAAAACCCATCAAAATTTATTATGAAAAATGTTTCATTTTCATGTGTTTTTTTTTCTTTTTTAATTTAAGGTGTTCAACCGGGCTTTAATAGTTCGATTTAACTTGTTCAAGTTCAACCAGATTTTTGTAAAAATCGGTCGGTTTCGTTCATTACCAGCAATAGACATAAAACTGATTCTAGTTGAACTGTTTATTTCCCCGGCTTTCGGTTCAAACCGATTTTTAAAACATTGATTGTTTGTTTTTGTTCCATTAAGATGCTACTTCTCAATCGGTCTGATTCGGAGAATTGGATTGGTTTTAATTTTGCCACTTATCTCGTTAGGGAGACCATTTTTAGGCTCTGAACTATCCATACATCAACTTATCTCTGAAGCATTCATATGCCTGAAAATTCACCACTGCCCTCGCCTCCCATGTTCTCATCCCATTGACTCTTTCTCTATAATTGTTTGTGGTCGACTGATCGGTGGTGTTTCCACATTAATTTGTCCTGATTTTATATTTATTTTATTAAATATATTGAAGCCTGCAAAATGACCCACTAATAGAAGTGGTCAACTCTTTAAAGTTCTTTATTCTTTTTATTTAATCAGAGGGGAATTAAGATGTAATATGATCGAAACAAATAATTATGAAAATTAAAAGTACTATTTATCTCTTCTCATAAAATAATAACTGAGTCGATAACTAACAACTAATTTGTTTTATTAAACTAGCTTGGTCTTTTTATTAAAATAATTTAATCATGATTTATTTTATTTTAATAGAGTTATCTTATAAGCTTATGAAGTTATATATATATATATATATATATATATATATATATATATATATATATATATATATATATATATTATAAAGTAAATATTTTTTTCTTTTACAACATTCATTTGAAACTCCCAACTCTTTATATTTCCATATAATATACTTAATTTATTAATTTAAATATGTTTTTAGTTGTAAACATTATCATAAATGGAAGACTTTTTGACTTGTCAATATGATATACTTAATTTGTTAACTTAAATATATTGTTAAATAAATAACCTACATTAATATATCAAATAATCTTAAAAATTTAGTGTAAAATATAAAACCTAAAATAAAATATCAAATAATGTTTTTTTTTTAAATTCAATATATATTTTTTAATAGTTAAAAGGAAAACGTTAAATATAATAAACATAAAAGAACCTAAATCCATGAATCGAATTAACTAAAATGTGTCTGCAAACTATATTCTATAATAACTAAATTTCAATTCAATAGTTTTTAAATTAATTTATAATAATAATAGTTAAAAATAATAGAAACTTAGAAATTAAATTATGTTAGATTACAAATAATTGTTGATAATTTAAATAATCATCATGATGAAATTAAAACACCGTCAATTTTTTTTAAATTAATTAATCATAATAGTAGTAAATTAAAATAGTTGACAAATATAACTAATGTTATACACACATAAAACAAAAGTAGAGACCATTAAATTATTTGATTTTAATAAGCATTATTTTATCTATTGTTCAAATTAATTATAGTTTGATATAAACTAAATGTAATAATTATTATTTTATAGTTAATATAAATGACATAAAATTTTCAATAACGTAAGATTACCAAAAGTTTTAACTTTTCAATTTCTTTCTAATAATAATTTATAAGTTTGTTAATAAGGTTAGATAAATATCAAACAAATCATATATAAACTAAATTTCATATTAAAAGAAGATCTTTACTTCTACTTATAAATTTATGTTTTTAACTTGTAACATATTATACTTAATTTATTAGTTTTAATATATTGTTTTTATGTAAACCATTATCATTTTAAAGCTACACGTTTTGAACAATTTATATAAAATACTTAAATTATTAATTTCAATATAACATTATAGGGTCAACTTAAATAAAAATTTTAGTTCAACTTAAACAACCCAAAGAATATATATTGTAAATAGTTAAAAGTGATAAATTGTAGTATCTTTCTAATAATGATTATAAGTTGGTTAATAAGGTTAAATAAATATCAAACCTAAAGTGTAATCATAAATAAACTAAATTTTAATATTTAAATAATATCTCTACTTCTACTTATAAAGTTATGTCTTTAACTTTTAAAATATTATACTTAATTTATTAGATTTGATATGTTGTTGTATGTGAACCATTATCAGTTTAAAGCTACAACTTTTGAGCAGTTTGGACAAAATATTTAAATTGTTAATTTAAATATAACATTACAGGGTCAACTTAAAAACCCAAAGAATATTTTGTGAATAGTTAAAAGTGATAAATTGTAGTGCTAAATGCAAATCCTAATTTGTAATCTCAATTTAACTAAAATATTTCCTAAAGATATTTTTATAATCGTTAAAAGTTTTCAAATAAGTAACTTAAAATAACTTAAAATAACAATAGTTAAAAATAACTTTATATAAATGATTATATTGTTACCTCTAAAATCAAAAATACAATGTTTAATGTCTTAAATAATTACAATGATATAAATTAAAAACGTTTAACAAATAAATTTTAAAAAATTAATTAACAATAACAACAACTATAAATAACATAAACCATATATTATATTTAATTTTATTTATGAATAACCCGCAGATAGATGTATATATTATACGAATTATTATATCAAATTTAACAACAACGTTATTGTTATATTTAAAAAAACATATATTTGTAAAGATTTCAACGATATACGTGTTTCTACGCAACGCACGGGTATTCGCCTAGTATATATATAAAGGAGAGGTTATATTGAAAACATGAAAATGTTGAAAACACAAGAATGAATGTAGACCAATCATTTTCTTAGGGGTAATATAGGAATTGTAACATTGTATTAATGAAATAGTTAACTTAATTAAATGAGTTTCTTTTAATACTGCAATCATTTATTTCAACTTCTTATAATTGTTTATTAATTTATATTATAAAATGTATAATTGTTTATTAATTTATATTATAAAATGTTAAATTTAAATTATAATTTCTTAAAATTTAACGATAATGATTATGATTTTCTAAAATAATTAAATTAACCAATTTCTTTCTTGTTTTATTAATGAAAGATAAATACAATTTTTAATAATTTTTTTCACGGTAAAAATCATTTTTTTCTTTCTATTTTATCATTTAATCAAAATGCTTTTTAATCATATATAAATAAAACACATTAATTGAAACAATACGGTTTACTCCTAAATGAATAAATCATAATTGAAAGATAAAAAATATCATTTATAAATAAATAAGCAACACACTAATAATCATACATGAATATACCAACAAATTGAATAATCAACAATTTAATAGTTTTTCTACTTTTATTATATGTAACAATTTTTATATTAATAAATAAATTTGCTAATAACCGGTTTCATACTTTTATATAATTATAATCATAAATGAATATGTCAAGACTGGTTTCATACATTTATACAGTTATAATCATAAATGAATATGTCAAGACCGGTTTCGTACATATATACAATTGTAATTATTAATGAATATGTCAAGACTAGGTTCATACATGATTATATCCCACAATGATTAAATCACTTCATATTAAAAAAAAAGTTGCAAAATCCATCCCCATGTCGGCCATTATTTTCTTAAACGATCGCTATCCCATTATTTTCTTTAAATCAAATTGCAGCCATAAATAACCTGTAATCTTAAATGAATACACTCGAAAAATATAAATTACATCTAAATTATATTCATAAATAAATATACAGACGAATATATATTCTACGAAGATAACTTACTACTATCAAACAGATTAATTAAAACATGTTTTTAATATATGTATATATGAAATGATACTTCACCATAACAATTTAAATTTTATTGTTATTCAAAAAGTAGCCAACTAACTTAAAAAATGATATTTTTATATTGGTTCACAAATACCTTAATGGAGATTGATAACTCTTTTTTTTTTTTTTTTTTCATATTTTTACTTCTTTATTGTCGATTTTACTTTGATGATGTTCTTCGTTGTTGATTTTCCTTTTGCATTTGTTCTTGACTCCATGAGCTTCTATCTAATGTGTAACTAGTAGGAAACGCTTCAAGGAAATCTACTATTATATTTGAGATTAATTACATGTGTTATTATATGATAAAAGCCTATTATAGATGACTAATCCCCTTTAGAAATATAGATACGAGAGAATGAGATTTAATACATGAACACAAAGTGAAACCAATTTTCTGCTTAATTCTCAAATTGAAACTATACATGACTTGAACAAACGAAAGACTCTTAATTAATGGAAAGTTACAATTATGGAATATGGCCTAACTACTACTTTACTGGAAACATGAAATAAGGAAATAAAAAAGGAATAACTTGGGAGTATCTTGACTTCATTGCATGGGAATTGGTCAACTTAGGTAAACGTGATCGTATCAATACTCCGCCCCTCGAAAATGGCATTGTTCTCAAGACCGATTTATGCCGATTTCCGGTAGCAATGGGGACATACCCGTGGACGGAAGGAACTGGCCATGGAGACGGCCTTAGGTATGGCCAGAGATCCGTATCAGTTCGTCTCCGCTTAAAAAGGACCCCGTTCTCGAGGCCCGGTGAGTTTGTTTGGAACTATTTTCGGTAGTTTTTGTTGGCCATAATTGTTTTTGGTAGTTTTATGTAGGTAGTTTGCGGGGGTGGCATCATCGGTGGTAGGAATTGTCGTTGGGTTGACATGGGTGATTGCAATGGTTTTGGAGGCGGCGGTGGCAATACCGACTATTGTGGCAACGGTAGTTGCGGTGTGGATGTCGGCAGTAGCGGCCTTGGTTGTTGATTCGGTAGTGGAAGCAGAGGTGGAGGAAGGATGATTTTGGCCATGGTTCCGATTTGAATGTCGATGACGGTGTTGACAGTGGCCATTTGTGTGATAATTGCATCAAGACGGTGGACATCAGCGGTGAAAGTAGCGATGAGTGTGGAGAGTTTCGCGTGGATACTTGGCGGTGTGACATCGGTGGACAAATCTTAATGGGGAGGCATGATGAACGGGAATGAAAGCACCATTGATAGAAGCCAATTATGGATGACTAATCCCTTTTAGAAATATAGATACGAGAGAATTCGATTTAATACATGAACATAAATTGAAACCAGTTTTCTGTTTAATTCTCGAATTGAAACCATACATGACTTAAATAAACAAAAAACTCTTAATTAATGGAAGCTAGAATTATAGAACGTGACCTAACTACTACTTTAATGGAAACATGAAATAAGGAAAGTATTGTTAAAAGAAATTCAAAATAAAAACTCGTGCATTCACAAACATTATGCTGACTTTCAAAATGTATGTATTCTCAGGTTAATAGGGTTGACGCTCTTTATACCGTTACACTGCTCGGTGTTTCTGCCAAAGGCCAGGAACGGGGGGTGACAGATATCAGAACATAGGTTTAGCTATAGCGAATTAGTATTTTCTTAGGAACAGCGACTTAGTATTTCTTTAGGAATTACAACTATAGCTTAGGTTAAATACCCCGATTGGATTTGTTCTTAAACCTATAACTAAATTTTTGTTACCATAAAAATTTCCTACTGATAGATTATGTATTGGAAAGGTAACTAGACTGGAACTGTCACATTGGGTTGCTGGATTTCAGAACAACTATATGCCAAAGGGGTCCTACCCACCGACTTTTTCTACCTGGCCGATCCATACATAGTCTAGAAGTATAAAACAAATAATAAACCGCCAATCAGAAATAAAAATATACGGAAACGTAAAACATAAAGATAAATATCCAGGAAATTCAATGTGTAAAAGTTGATTCACTCCTAAGCATAGCCTGATCAACTATGTTTAGTCTTGACTGAACCAATACATCATCTGAATTGGGATAGACAAATGAAACATAAAAACCATAAATATGTAAATACAATCCCAAACCAAATAAAATATGTCATAATACATCATAAAGTATCAAAATACAAAATAAAACTCACAAATCTACTCCCCACTACCCTCCGACTCCGTCTCGGTCTCCTCGTTGTCATCGTCGTCATCGTCATCGGTGTCTCGAGGATGCATGCCTGACGGAACGACACCATCATAACCAATGTTGTGTGGCTGAGAAGGTGGTGGTACAAAGGGATCCACACTTGGAAAGGGTGGATGGTCCATCCCCAGATGTCGCATCACCGCGACAAGCGAAGCCATCATCCAACAACGCTCCTCCTGTACGGCGGTAAGACCCCGCATCACATCTCCAAGAGTAGCCTTCGGACGATCAGGATCCATGTGCCTAGGTCTCTGACGCCTCACGAAGGCAAGCTCAGGAATGACCTCCGGCTCCACCCGCCGAATCGGCTTGACGATGTCATCCCCCAGTACCCACCATGGTTGATCTGCCTCCCTAGTCAGCACCCGCATCTTCTTGAGAGTTGTAGTAACCAACTCTCAGATAGATATGGGGACCATACCACTTGTATTAACCTCATATGATAGGGCTAACCTAGCAACCTAGTGACCCCCACAAATCCCGCTCGAGAATATGGTACCTAGAGCCATACCAGACAGGTAAAGAGCAAGGACGAAAGGAAGGTGAAGACGAACCTCCGTCTGAGTGAGGCACCCAATATAGAAAAGGTCGCCAGAAGGAACCTTGTCACACTCCTGTCTGTGACAAATGGTGGATGCGACCAGTCAGTGAAGTAACCGATAGATAGGAGAACAGAAGGCGCTTTCCTTGGTCGACCAGGAGACATAGGTCCCCCGAACGTGGGCCCAAGCCTGCACAAAGTCATACTCCTGCGGAGGGGAAGTGATACAGTTGTCCAAAAATGCATAAAAATGAGGACTCAGCGTCTCCTCAGCAATGTAAGTCCCTAGACGCCTCCCCAGCTCGATGAGGCTGCAAGAGCGGGATATGCCTCCCAGGCGAAAGAAAACACTGAATGATTGGCCCAGATCCTTCACTCCTTGTCGAAGCTGACTGTCGAAAAGAACTCCTAACAGATCTCCTGGTAGATCACCTCTCGAATCCTAATAACCCTCCGCCACCCATGGTAGACAAAAAGTTCGAGACCGCTATCATCTCGATGTGATCGGGTGAGGAATGGTGCTAGCAGAGCAGACAAGCCAATGCTATCTGCCACATTCCTAGAAAGAGCCTGATGAATACTGACCTTCTTGGATAGAAGGGAAGTAAGGCAAAAAATGAAAATACTCCGATCAGGAAGGTCATCGGGGAACTGTTAGAAAGGTTGTGTTGGCTAGTTAGGAGGTAACTGACCTGCAGCCTAACGAACCCGTCTCGACATATCTGCAGCTAAGGCAAATAAATAGTTAGAATTAAGATAGGATAACTGAAAATGAAGAGGGGATTTAAGTAGGAGAGATGCGCCAGATGCGTGTCGTATGTGAGTGCACGCGATGCAAACACATATGTGTGGCGCGCCCTAAGAACACGAAGAACAACAGGCATGGCAACCTGTTGTTTCGTCCAATTTTTAACCTAAAAATTATTTAGGGATGTTCGGATAGTCCTCTAGAACACATATAGGCTTCACATTTCAACCAAAGCAACACCAAATTCTGTTTTTTCGTTCAAAATATTCAAAAATTAAAAAAAAATCAAAATGAGAATCAATAGATGAATTAAACCCAAAATTTAGTATATAGGAAGTAAAATCGGTAGCATAGGGCACGATATTACTCCTCAATTTCACAAAATACAACAAAAATTCGTCAAAAGATAAAATCCTATATAAACCCTAAAATTTCAAAATTTAGCCCACAATTTAGTTTAGGGTTTAGCATAGAGGTTACCTAGTAGTAGAGTGATCGAATGGAGTGAAGAAATCAACGAAAAGCAGTAGGCGCGACAAGTGTTCGTTGCGTGTGTGGACCCCGATAGCGACAAAGTAGATAAAGACAGAAGGAATGTTCGAATGAAGCCAAAAATCGACTTTAATGTTGATCTGTTGTCTGTGTGTGACGCGCGGATCATATGCCTGATGCGCACACACAAGATGTTTTTTTTACAATTTTGACCCTACTGATACCGTAAAATAACCAAGGCCTTTAGGAGTCAAAATTTATGACAAGGAAGAAGTAACTTCCTTTTAATGATCAGTAAGTTGCTAGGAAAGCAACGGTAAGTTGCTGATCGATGTCATTGTCTCAATCAAAAATAAACCAACTAAGCTACGTAGATAGGGTAAGTAGGGTAGAATCCACAGGGAGTTCATGGTTAAACCTTGTGTTAAAATAGTCAAATGTAAAAAACTTATACTTGCAATTGGTTGTTAAAACAAATACTATGAATGAGAAAACAAGGTACTCCCGGTTCAGTTGTCAGACAGTTCAGATTCACACACTTTCTTCCCTAAAATCCTAGTTCAATTACTTAGATGTAATTGGGGTTTATTATCTTCCAACAAATAATTTTGGGTACACAATATGTTCATTCAACTAGTTGTCTTACTCCCTACGTCTACTTGGATTAGGAACAATTAGTGAATTAGCAATAAAGTGTCTTGCAACTACCTATTACAATAATAATATTTAATATCACAAGTTGGAATAATACATGTGGATTCAACCAATTATCTTTGTTCCTAAACTACTTGAACTTGGAACAATCGGTGAATTGACAATGTACTATTTTAATTATGAAATCACACAAATTCATATAACCCAATTTTAATCATTATTACCAAAATATTATCATATGAAACATAAAATAACAATTGAAATTAACTAGAACCAAGTAATAATCAAATGTGTTCATCCAAAAGTCCTAAACATCCCCGGAAGTAACCTAATGATTTAGCCTTCCATTAAATTCATAAAAAAATAACTTGGATGAAATGATTAAAATGCACAGTAGAATTCATAAATAAACTTAAAATCATCCAATAATTGTAGCCTGATGATTATCAAAATATGAAACAAATACACTTTGGGGGAGAAGTAATCATTTTTGAAAATTGTTAGAATTGATGAGAATCACCGATTGAATGATCTTCAAACCATGCTTGATGATGAAATCGATGAATCTTGCCTTGTATCTGGATTGAAATGGAATGGATTTGTGTTTCCAAACGTTTCCAAGGGTTTTAGAAGCCTAAAAACATAGGAAAAAGCTCTGAAAATCGGAGGTGGAACCCTAAAAACGAACGCATAGGTCCTTATTTATATTGTGTGGCAGAAAATAGTGAAATAGGGCGATGTGGGACGTTGGACGTCTTAGACGTCATGTATAACGCCTGGGCGTTCTTCGTACGTATTTGCATGCCTTCTGTCGTCCTTGAAATACACTAAAAATTGGCCTAAAACGCTAGACGTCTTAGGAAATGTCTTAGACGCGTTCTACGACATCCTTCATTGATTCCTATGCTTTCTGAATCACGTCGTTCCAACACGAGACGCCTCTAAAATGCTTGGGCGTCCTAGGTGATGTCTTAGATGTCGTGTAGGACGCTGACGGGGCCTTCCTCGTTTTCCCTACTCTGCAATCTGCCCAGATGTTGACCGTTTCACTTGGACGTCGTAGACGCCTGGAGGCGTCCTTCATCTTCCGTGCAAGTTTGGTGGTCACAACGACAGAATTAGCAGAAACTCAAAACATGAAAGTTGTAGGAAATCTTCTTTAGTTTCAGAAACATCTTCATTGATGTCAATCGGAGCTCTAGAACTTGAGATATGACCAAAACATTGAAGAGTGGTCAGCTTTTGTAGCAACATTTTCTTCGTTCCTTAGCAATCCGTCTCCCATGTTTTGCTAGCTTCCTTTTGGTCGTTTTTCTTGTAGGTTCCGTCCAATTTTAGTACCAAGTAATTTCCTACACATAATGTTCAACATCCCATCAAAGTAGTGCCATTCTTGGGCAATCATACATCAATTCAACATATTTATGACAATTTAATACATTATAAAATAGACTTATCAGATGCTAGGAAAGCAACGACAACATGCTATTATCAATAAGTTGTCAGGGAAACAACAGTAAGTTGCTAGGAAAGCAACAAAAGTATGCTATGATCAGTAAGTTGTTAGGGAAACAACAATAATTTGCTAGGGAAGCGACAACAACATGTTATAATCGATAAGTTGCTAGGAAAGCAAACAGTAAGTTGCTCGGGAACCAACAATAGCATGCTGTTATCAGAAGGTTGCAAGGAAGGTAACCAAAAGATCTGATATCAAAAATAAAATCCAAAAATCCCAATTAGAAAATAATAATAAAAGCTATAAGAAGACAGGTTGCTAAGAGAGCAACTATAAGTACCCTACAAATAGGAAATAGGATTGACCCTTTAGGTAAAACCAAATAATCCTCTTATCTATTGTTTCAGGAAAACAAAACAAGCCTGCTATGATAGCCCTACTTTACCCAACCGCCATCCAAACCATGATTCAACATCAAGTCTTTTATACATTAGGGAATCTCAAAGTTGACCAAGGAGAAGGAAACAGCAAGGAAAGTAGTCAAGCCTACCAGGATTTTCTCCGTAGTAAGCCAAGATCCTTTTAAAGAGATGAAGGAGTAAATGGCCTAATCCACTCGATTAAAGGAATAGAGATTAGGTGTAATAAGGAGGTTAGGATAAAATTGGCAATTTGCACTCTCATGGGGAAGGCCCTCATCTGGTGGAGTATCCAGGTTAAGGCCTTAGGAGTAGATGCAGCCAATGCAATCTCTTGGGAAAAGTTGAAAATGCAAATGATAAGAGAATTTTGTTCTATTGGAGATTTGGCATGAGTAGAACATTAATTCAGTTAGTTAAGCACTATGAAGTCCAGTCTAGCCTTCTACACTGTAACGCTCGTAGATCCGGGCTAGTCAATTTAGAGACGATAAGCATCAAAAGTGACTTTTTGATAGAAGATTATTTAGAATGAATAATCTTAACTAAGTTGTAGTGGGCGTGACAAGGATTTCGAAAATATAAAGAATGCCAAAATCCGAGTTATAACGAAGAGGTTATGACCTGTCGATGTTTCGCGACAGAACCGGTACGACACTGCATGACGTAAATAGTGAATTTACGACAGAGCGATATTTAGCCTTAGTGATCTAAACAAAAGTCGTAGAATAAGTTAAACTGAGAGTGTGCATAAGAAGAACGTCTAAATCTGACTTCGTATGAGGAAGTTATGATTTTTCGAAGTTTCGACTTAGCGGTATGCAGCCCAAAGTTCGAATATGAGATCGAGTGATTTCTAGCCGAAACAATCTAAACGAGAATCGAAGATCCCGTCGATGGTAATGCGACGGTAAAAAGACAGACGAAAACGGACGTCAGATAAAGGAGTTATGAATTTCTAACGGAGTTTTCTGTCCCGGCCTACTAAAAATAATATAATAAAAGTTAATGTCAAAATTAGCCGACGGAGTCTAAACGAGAGTTGTAGAGCATAATCTCACCTACGCGTGGATATAAATAACGTCAAAAATGGAGCTCGTATGCGAAAGATATGAATTTCTGAAGTTCGGGGCACGAACTTCAACCCCTGTGTCAGAGCTCACGACGTGAGCACAGTGGCTCACGACGTGAGCAATTGATAGAAATCTTCCAGGGCAAGTGGCCTGATGACGAACGCCATGACATCGAGCTCACGGCGTGAGCATTAGTGGCTCACGACGTGAGCATAGATTTTTAGCCTCCTATAAATAGAAAGCAAGGCCAGCCGAGTTTTGTTGCTCAATTTCTTTCCTCTCACCCGTATTACCTCGATTTACGTGCAAGATATACCCCGAAACCCCGTTATCATCCCGAGACCCGAAGCGAGTCCCGAAGCACCGAAGATCCCGAGAAGAAAAGAGTTTCGAGCCGAAACTCTGCCCGCGAGAAGCCCGCTGTGTGAAGAGATCACTGTTTCACCGAAGAATACTACATTTAGAGCCGTAGTGTTGTCCGATCATCGTATTATCAAGTGAGTGTGTAGTTACTTTTTTCTAACACCTAGATATGAAGTATTTACTATGAAGTACGTGCTATATGTTTATATATTGTTTGTTTACTTGAGATGGGTGTTGAATTAATGTTTTATACAGGTTTTAAAAGATTTAAACTGTATATGTGTTTGCATCTACAAATATGTTGAGTAGAACATGGGTAAATGAAATAGTTGATGTGAGACGAAATAATAAGTGTTTTTGAACTCAACGTGTTCATTAGGTATTTTTGAACTTTATCTGTTCACTTGGTGTTTTTTTTTGAACTCTATGTGTTCGTTAGGTATTTTTGAACTCTATGTGTTCACTTGGTGTTTGAACTCAACGTGTTCATTAGGTATTTTTGAACTCTATGTGTTCACTTGGTATTTTTGAATTCAATGTGTTCATTAAGTATTTTTGAACTAGATGTGTTCACTTGGTGTTGTTGAACTGAGTGTGTTCACTAAATGTTTTAGAACTAAGTATTCACCAGATGTTTTGAATTAAGTGTTCACTAGGAGTGTTAGAACTAGGTGTTCGTTAAGTATGTTGAACTAAGTGTTTACCGGTTGTAATTTGAGGACCTTGGCAGCGGTGGACTTTGTGTCAATTCCTTAGGTCAATCCTTAGGAATAAATAAATAAAGGATAGTTGATTCTTAGGGTAAATCCTTAAGAATTAAAGGAGATAATGGGGATGAGTAATTTGGATTGATTGATATATTGATTGATTGATGATTGAATATGATAATTATATTATTATGGGTCGAAAACCCTATATGCTCACTAGGCTCCCAAGCCTGACCCACTCAGTTTTCTTTGCATTACAGGTAATGGCACAAGAGTATAAGTTGGTTGACTTGACGAGAGATTTTGGATTATAGACCAGTAGTTGTAAATAACTGCTGTAAGGTTAAATTGTACTGTTTATGCTTTTTGGTCTGTATCGGAACATGACATCCTGAGGTTTTATTTTATTTTTTTATGAAAAGTACATTCTCTTTGAGAAATGTTTTGATAAAGTTTTATCATATTTTCTTTGGGAACAAATTCCGCAACTGTTTTCTCTAAAAGATTACTCTGATTTTAAAACAAAGCATAAACAAATCGGTCTTTTCTGGCCGTGAAATATGGGGATGTCACAGTTGGTATCAGAGCATTAGTTTAAGCGAACTAGGAATTTGTAGGAAATTTCTAGACTTAAACTTAGAATGCTAAGTGAAGATTGTGAGATGAGTGTCTGTTATATTTTAGACACGAGCAGTAGTTTATTTTAGGAAAGATGCCTAAAATGCTTTTATGTGCTAAATGTTATATGTTTGTCATATATGATATTATTTGTTCAGATCTACGGTCTGTTGCCGACCAGATCTGGAAACCTTATGTGTTTAGGATTCTAAGCGTATGACTACGGTATTTGAACTAGCATGTAAACGTTTCGGAGAGATATGGATGGTTTAAATATCTATCGTGAAAGAGGATCTAAATTCACCTTATTCGGTGTATAGATAAAAAATGGCAAGAACCATAAGTGGAGCTGGAAACGTGAACGAAAACAGGAATCAACCACCTGTGATTGAGCAAGTAGTTGTTGCAGCAGCAGCACCTGAGCCGATAACAATGGCTGGAGTACAATTGATGATTCAAACGATGTTGGATCGTCAGATGGAAGAAACTAGACGCCTGCTTCGGCAGAATCGGGAAGAACTTTCAATACAAGTTGAAGAGTGTCACACCCCAAAACCGAGAACGGCGGAAACGTTCTGGGGTGGAGGACGTCATGTCAAGTATCACAACATATGCAGTATAGTAATCAAAGTACAACAACCATTGCATTAATAGTAATAATTTTTCATAGGTTACATTTAGCACAACATCAAAAGTAAATACAGAGAATAACATATAATGCAGCTCGGTACAAAGCTGTCTTCACAAAAGCTCCCGGAATGTACCTGTCTACGGATGACCTGAGAATACAAGTTATTTTGAAAGCGAGTATCAGCATATTTAAATGCTGGTGAATTCGTAAGTATTTAATGACATTGGTATAAATACATGTTTTTCTTCAAAATAATCTCATAAAAGATGGTGGTTTAGAATTTACAGAGGATTAGAATTCTTTCCCGAAAATCCTATATTTTCTAAATAAAAGTAGTCTTCTACCAAGACCCAATTGTCTTATGTTTTAAATCGAGGAGTATCTCTACTAAAACAGTCTTCTACCAAGACCCGACTGTTTTATGTTTAAAGAGTATTTTCCCTTAAAGGTACTATCATTATCAAAATATAGTTTTTACTTTAAAGAAATTGTGAGTAAAATCACAAGTACAAGTAATAGGGGAAAATAATATTTTACCGCAACAGTAACACTGCTGGCTAAAAGTAAAAGAAAAACATAGACTCCAGGAGGGTATTAATTGGACAATACGCCTAGCAAAGTCTAAAATAAAATAAAGCATAGACTCCGGGCGGGAAGCCTCGCAAAGTCTAAAAGTAATTAAAACATAGACTCCAGGTGGGATGCCTAGCAAAGCCTAAAGGTAAGTAAAACATAGACTCCAGGCGGGATGCCTAGCAAAGCCTAAAGGTAGGTAAAACATAGACTCCAGGCGGGATGCCTAGCAAAGCCTAAAGGTAGGTAAAACATAGACTCCAGGCGGGATGCCTAGCAAAGCCTAAAGGTAGGTAAAACATAGACTCCAGGCGGGATGCCTAGCAAAGCCTAAAGGTAAGTAAAAGGGTGAATGTGAACTCGTATGTAACCATGCTGATTGACGATAGAATACCTGATGACCCTCCAGGTCACACGTAGTATGGTGACATTATGTCACCCATGGGCCTATTCAGCTCGGACTGTAGCTAGCAGTCAGGATGTGGGAGTGTCTGTCCCGTATAGATCTATACACATGATGTCCGCTCCCCTCCAGGAGACTCTGGTTACAAGGTGATAGCGTTAGGAGCGTCGTATCGGGAAGTAGTACGTCACATTCTATTTAAAGTATTAAAATAATGGTATAGACTCACGAATGAACTGACTCCTGTGGAATTCTTCGTACTAGAAAGAGTAAATAGAATCTCCTAACTATTCCTATAATAGTTACTAATGTTTCAGGTATATGAATAATGGAAGGATGCCTTTGCTACCCAAAGGAAATGAACTGGTTGATAGAACTTTTATGACTATATGTGTATAAATGATATATAACTAATATTTAAACGACCTTCGGACGGATAACCGATACCCTAAAGCCACATCCAAACAAGGAAAAGGAGTTAGAGCGAGCTAGCCTTCCTAAGTTCTTTAAACATTGCTTATATAACTATACATATACAGGCATGCATTTAACAATATAAAAGTATAAAAAGAAGTTTTGGTAAAACCTTGGGAAAACTTATAAATAAAAATTTATGACTTGATGTCAGTTTATAAAACAAGCTTTGAAAACCTTTAGCTGGATAAAACAGTTTAACATGTAAAAATCTATTTGCTAGATAGTTATTAATCATATGTGATTGATCTAATAACCTTCTAGTTCAACTTGTATTCCCCCCCCCCCATAAAAGTATTTAAAATCAGTTAAAAGGTTGATTCAGGGGTATGAACTCACCTGAAGTGAATGACTCGGATGAAAGATCGATATAGGATTGTCGGGTGTCGGATGGAGTTGTGAGCACAACGAATCCTAGTTAACATGTAATTACACATGTAGGAATACCATTAACATATAACACACTAATAGACATAGGGAAAACACTCTAGGGACATAAGAACACTTAGAATCAAGTGTTACTAATACATATGAAGTCCCCAAATGAGTGTAGGACCCTTAGGATTAGTGTAAGGCCACAAAACATGAAGTTTTGTGAGTGTGCGGCCCTATGTGCGGCTGTGTGTGCGGTCAGGACATGTGTGCGGCCAGGAGTGTGCAGCTAGGCCTGTGTGCGGCCGTACACTCCCGAGAAGAGTGTCCAAATCGATTTTCCAAGGCTTGGTGATGATCCTAGGGTGGTGTTTTGGCCATTTCTTTGCTTGGATTAAGGATTATGATCAAATGGAGGCCAAAAGATGTGTGTGTGGTCACACATAGCGTGTGCGGCCGTACACACACGAACATCATTCAAAATGACGAATTCTTGGATCTAGATCAAGAGGAAAGCATGAAAAGGTGTTGTATCAATGATCTAAGGATGAATGCTTACTTGTTTTTGCTGATTGGAGATGAAAACACGAAGGATTCTTGAGAGAGAATGTGTTGGATATAGTGTCTAAGTCCATAACTTTATTTGGTATGTACTTGACCCGACCCGGCATGGTCCATTTGGGTTGCATGGCATTGCAATACTTGGATAGACTAAATGAGAGAATAAGGCACTTATGATTATTAATATATTATAAGTTCTAATATATTAATAATAGTATTATTTAATTAGTATTGATCAAGTATTAATCTAGGATTAATTTGGTGATCAAAGTGAGACTAATTAAATATATAGGGTTGATTATGACAATCATCAATTCTTTTATGGTGGATTAATGATCCATAGTTTATGGGTTATGGATGTAACCAAATGGAGCTCCATGGATGGTCCATGGGAGTTACAAATCCATGGGTCATGGGAAATCAAGAGTCATGACAATTAAGGGCATTCATGTGTAAACCCTAATTGTGACAACACTATAAAATGAACCCTATAGCTAGCAAAAAGTGGAGCTAGTGGACATAGTGTTACTAGAGAGGGCATAACTAATTTTGAGTGCTAGAAGTATTCTCTCAAGTTATTCCAAGTCTTGTGGTGTTGTGTGAAGCATTTGAGGCACAACATTTGGGGTGCTAGGCTCACAAAGTCTTGAAGGAATCCAAGCAACAACAAGGTATGTATTTCTACTAGTTTTATGTTTTATGTAATCCTCATGCCATGCTAGTTAGGAAATAACCTTGAAAAAGTAATTTGCATGTATATAGAGAAAACATAGATTCAAGGTTATTAGGGTTGCATGTACACTTAGGAAGTGTTAGAATGCTCAAAACCCATCAGTGGTATCAGAGCCTAGGACTGTTTTCTGTATACTTGATGCAAAACTGCTTAAAAATCGAAAATAATGCACTCGGCGAGTAGGAGCGTGCTGGGCAGTTTTTTTTCGAGTTTTGTTGCTGGAAATGGATTAAGATCATTATCCCAATCTGTTTTGGACTTGTAAAATCTGTTTTTCAAAATGATAATGATTATGTTAACCCATTTTATATGGCTTTTATCAATTTTCAAGTATTGTATATAGTTATATGATTTCTTGAAATTGCTTAATATGAATTTGTGTTCTTATGAGTTTTTAGAAGATCATAGGAATTATGTGTAACCACCATGTGTGTTTAATTCATGATCTTAATGGCTATGATGGTGTCCATAACTTGTCCTCAAGTTATGGATAACCAAAAGTCACTTCTTTTAATTATGATTAAAGAACTAAAGAGGTTTCATAAAATGAAGAGTCTTCATTTTTATGAACCATTAAAACTCATAAGTTACAAATTGAAGAGACTTGGAATAGTTTCAAATCTTGCCCTCAAGTTTTGGAATTTGAAAAGTCTTATACTTTAATACTTTAATTCCAAATTAAACCTTAGATTTTTAAAAAGGTTTAAAAATCAACACTTATACTATTATTATAATTTTATTATATAGATATGTATAAGAATATGTCATTCTTACCGTTAGTAGGCCTCATTCACGAAGCCGGTCTATAAGGGGGGTATAAGGTTGTTGCCTATAAAATGGTGACTTAATGGGTGTCCACTCTCACCCACCGCTTCCTTGATCGGTGGAGGGTCGTTAGCCGAACGGGTAGGATACGACTTTAAATACTTGTTAAAAGTATAATGAATTATAAAGTAACTATACATTATAAATTCCCAATCTTAGTTACTTTAGGAAAATGTGAAATTGGTGCTAGCCCATAAAATTACACTTTGTACCTTACCAAGTCGTTAGTGGAGCGTGTGTGGTTAACCGGCACACTAACGTGGACTAGTAAGAGTGGCAAAGGGTAACTTGACTTTATTATAGATCGGTGGAGCGTGTGTGGTTAACCGGCACATCGATTAGGTAATATTGTTGAGGGTACCAAGTCAATTTGTATGGTTATTCACACCTTGTTTGTGATCCTCGGCATCCCAGTCACAAACTTGAGAGGGCACAATCGAGATTCAAACATGCCATTGAAAAGTTCAATGTATCTCAAAAGATCTAGGAGTTTCAAAACCAATAAAACCTAATAATAAAATATTTCGTTCTTATGGTGGAAATTGGTAAATCGTCATTTACCTACCTTCAAATATTTTATAGTATGGATTACGGCATCCCTCTTCCAACTATAAATAGTTTGTTGGATCCTAGCCTTAATATTTCATTTGGGTGAATTATTAAGGATTCCTAATCTAATGAAACTTGTCTTTCTTTCCTTTCAGATGTCTTCCAACAATGCTTCTGGCTCAAACCCAACAGGCTCCTTTTCCCTTATGAACTTGTGTGGTAAGGTCATCTTTGATGGATCCAATTTCAATGAGTGGATCAGAAACATCAGAATGATTACCCGCTACGAGGACAAAGAATATGTCCTCGATAGGGAGCTTAAGGTTGTGAATGAAGCCACTGCTACTCCTGAAGAGTTTGCGGAGTTTGTTGCACATGAAAAGGATGCTACTAAAGTAGCATGCATCATGATGGCCACCATGACTCCTGAACTTCAAAAATCCTATGAAGATTTCTACCCCTATGAGATGCACCTGGATCTGATGGAAAGGTACCATCAGAGCGCGCGTCAGGAGAGGTATGAAATCATCTCCTCCATGATAACCGCAAGGATGAAGGATGGTGAACCCATCACCGGTCACTTGCAGAAGATGCAAAGGTTCGTTGACCGGTTGCTGAAGCTAAATGTTGACTTTCCTGAGGAAATGGCGATTGACATCATTCTCCATTCCTTACCTCCAAGTTATGATCAGTTTCGTATGACTTATCATATGAACAAGGAGGAAGTCACACTTAGCAAACTTCAAGGACTCTTAAGGACAGCTGAAAATGGCCTTAAGGGTAAAGCGGTTGCTACTTCTACTCCTTCAACAGCCCCTGTTCTGGCTATTGGGCAGGGAAAGGGTAAGAAAAGGAAAAACCCTTCGAAGGGTACCAAGGGTAAGACTCTTGATGGTTCCTCTTCAAGTGGGACAAAGAAAGGTCCCATTACTCCTTCTTCAAACCCAAAGGAAGCACAATGCTTCTATTGCCAGGATAAGGGACACTTCAAGCGAAGCTGCCCCAAATATCTGCAAGATCTAAAGGATGGGAAGGTTAAACCCACCCATGCAGGTATTTACACAATATTGTCTAACAACTCATCTAATGCTAATTCTTGGGTGCTTGATACAGGGTGTGGTATTCACATTTGTACTGATTTGCAGGCACTAAGAAGAAGTGAGCAAGTGGAGCACAGGAAGATAAACTTAGTCATGGGCAACAGGAAAGCATCACCTGTTACCAAGATAGGAGTTTATTCTTTATTGCTTAATAATGGGTTAATGTTAGATTTGAATAAGTGTTGTTACTCGCCCGAAATGGCGAGAAATATTATTTCCTTTCATGGCTTGTACAAACAAGGTTTTACATTTTCATTTGATAATAAAAATGGTGCTATTAATGTTTATTACAATGATGTATTTTACTTTAAAGCATTACCTTGTGATGGTGTATATGAAGCCGTGAATGTTGTAGACAATCTAGGAAATAATGTGTTGTATATTGATTCTTCAGATAGCTTGGATAAAGCATCCTTGTGGCATTGTCGTCTTGGACATGTTAACAAGAAGCGCATAGGCCAACTCCAAAAGGTTGGAGTCTTGGAATCATTTGACCTCAAGTCAGATGATAGTTGCGAGTCTTGTTTACTTGGAAAAATGACAAAGTCACCCTTCACAGGTACTTGTGATAGGGGTGAAGGTTTGTTGGACCTTGTACACACGGATGTGTGTGGGCCCTTCAGAGTTGCTACAAGGGATGCTAATCGCTATTATGTGACTTTTACTGATGATTACAGTAGATATGGATATATTTACTTAATCAAGCATAAGTCAGAAACCTTTGAAAAGTTCAAAGAGTTTAAGCAGGAAGTTGAGAATCAATTGGGCAGGAACATCAAGATGCTCCGATCCGATCGAGGAGGAGAGTATCTTAGCATTGAGTTCCTTGACTATCTTAAGGAATGTGGGATTGTCTCACAATTGACACCTCCCAGAACACCACAGTTGAATGGTGTAGCTGAGAGGCGCAATCGAACCTTGTTGGATATGGTTCGTTCCATGATGAGTCGAGCTTCATTACCAATCTCTTTCTGGGGGTATGCCTTAGAGACTGCCGCCCATATCCTTAATCTAGTCCCTACTAAAAAGGTTGCCAAAACACCTCACGAGATGTGGACTGGGAAAGTTCCCAATTTGGACCACATCAAGATTTGGGGTTGTGAAGCTTTCGTGAGGCGTGAGACTCATGATAAGCTTGAACCTCGAAGTGAGAGGTGTTTTTTCATCGGCTACCCACAGAGATCCTTTGGTTACCTCTTCTACAGACCTAGTGATAATGTGGTTTTTGTAGCAAGAAGAGGAGTCTTTCGTGAGAGAGAATTCATAAGCCAAGGGGACAGTGGGAGGCAAATTGACCTTGAAGAGCTTCAAGAGTCAAGTGGTGAAGGAACCTCTAATGCTATCGACCAACCTGAGGAGGAAACTCCTGTTGATCCGATAGATGAGTCTGTACCTCCAAGACGTTCCACTAGGGTGAGGAACACACCTGATTTTTATTATGGTTATCACATCACCACTGAAGGTGATACATTTATTAGTGATAGTACACTAATAGATTTGGATGAACCTAATAATTACAGGGAAGCCATGGCAGGCCCTGAGTCTGCTAAATGGAAGGAGGCTATGGACAGCGAGATTCAGTCCATGTATGACAATCAAGTTTGGAACTTGGTTAACAATGTACCAGGTCGTAAGACAGTTGGGTGCAAATGGATCTTCAAGAAGAAGACCGACATGGATGGGAAGGTACACACTTATAAAGCGCGACTGGTTGCGAAGGGCTTTACTCAAACTCCGGGAGTTGACTATGATGAGACCTTCTCACCAGTAGCTAAAATTAAGTCTATTAGAGTATTGTTAGCCATAGCTGCATTTCATGATTATGAAATATGGCAAATGGATGTCAAAACCGCTTTCCTTAATGGAAAGTTGGCTGAGGATGTTTACATGGCTCAACCAGAGGGTTTTGTCGATACAAGATACCCTAATAGAGTGTGTAAGCTTGATAAATCCATTTATGGATTGAAACAAGCATCTCGCAGATGGAATCTTTGCTTTGATGAGAAAGTCAAAGAGTTTGGCTTTTCTAGGAGTGAGGATGAGTCTTGTGTGTATGTCAGGGCTAGTGGGAGCATAGTTAGCTTCTTGGTGTTGTATGTGGATGACATACTTCTCATAGGAAACGACGTCCCAACCTTGCAGGAGGTTAAGTCCTGGCTTGGGAAGTGTTTCGCTATGAAGGACCTTGGGGAAGCTGCCTATATCCTAGGGATAAGGATATTGAGAGATAGGAGTAAGAGACTAATTGGACTTAGTCAAAGTACTTATGTGGATAAGGTACTGAAGAGGTTCAGTATGCAAGATTCCAAGAAAGGAGAATTACCAATCCAGAGTAATGCCAAGCTGAGTAAGACTCAGAGTCCGAGTACAGAGGCTGAGATAGCTGAAATGAGTCATATACCATATGCTTCCGCTGTGGGCTCGATCATGTATGCTATGACTTGTACTCGCCCTGATGTGGCCTTTGCTTTGAGCATGGTCAGTAGATATCAAGGGAACCCTGGCAAGGCACACTGGACAGCGGTAAAGAACATTCTCAAGTATCTGCGGAGGACTAAGGATTGGGTCCTTACCCTCGGGGGCAGTGATGACTTGAGAGTGGAAGGATATAGCGATGCTAGCTTTCAGACTGATAGGGATAATTTCCGCTCTCAGTCAGGCTGGGTCTTTATCCTAAATGGAGGGGCAATTACTTGGAAAAGTTCCAAGCAGGAGACAGTAGCTGATTCTACTTGTGAATCAGAGTACATAGCAGCAAGTGAAGCAGCTAAGGAGGCGATATGGCTAAAGAACTTCATCGGAGACCTTGGAGTTGTACCAGCTATAAAAGAGCCAATGGAAATTTTCTGTGACAGCGAAAGTGCGGTTGCTTTGGCTAAGGAACCAAGAGATCACGGGAGATCTAGGCACATTGACAGAAAATACCATTTCATAAGACATCGAATAGAAGAAGGACTGCTCGTGGCTAAGAGGGTATCATCAGATGAGAACCCGGCAGATCCCCTCACGAAGGGACTGAGCAGGGTTAAGCATTTACAGCATGCGAGGCGCATTGGGCTGAAGGATGATATTAGTTTCAATAATTAGATTCCTGAAACTTGTAAAATGTAATTGACATTTGATGATAAATAAAAGTTGTTATTTATTTATGAGTAAGGTGTTACTATCTTATGTTGATTGTTTACTATGTTTCAATTTTGCATGTTTTTACTTCCAGAATAATTATGTTATTATTCAAACCATCCACAGTCAGTCAAACTTTGGAAGTAAGTATTGATTTAAGACTGTCATGAATTTGGCTTGTATGATTTGTCTAAAAGTGCTTTGGACAATGCAATGGTTGCTACAACATTCATGAGTACTCCTAAGGGCTGAGTATTGGATCCAACCCACGCTCACTTGCATCACTTCATGGAATTTATCTCGAGTGATCGTGAGACGGTAATATCATATAAATCTTCAAACCTAGAGATATGAGTTGTTGACTATGAGTTGGTTATTCATTGATTGCACGAAAACGCATTGGTAACTCGATGTCATAAAACGTGCCTTTGTGAGTAATTCAACAAGTAGTTAGTACAAGCATATCAGTCGAAGTTTATCTGTTCCTTCTAGAAATAGAAGCGATATCTGGGCCCCTCGATGATTTGGTTTTGACCTATGTACCGGGCCCGGTCAGAACCTAATTGATGTGTTCAATTTAGTTCTATGTCGAAACAAATCAGAGATCGAGAAACAAATGCTGGACAATAAGTAAGACCATGTTCCATGTGTTTGTCCGGCTGATATCATGAGAACAGAGGATTATATGATCACTTATCTTAAATGGCGTATCATCATCATCTCAGTTCCGAGAGACTTTGAAAGAGCTACGATTGCTAGTCGGATTTTGAAGTCATATTCGCAAATATAGTTATTAGACTTATCCAAGTGGGAGACTGTTGGATATAGTGTCTAAGTCCATAACTTTATTTGGTATGTACTTGACCCGACCCGGCATGGTCCATTTGGGTTGCATGGCATTGCAATACTTGGATAGACTAAATGAGAGAATAAGGCACTTATGATTATTAATATATTATAAGTTCTAATATATTAATAATAGTATTATTTAATTAGTATTGATCAAGTATTAATCTAGGATTAATTTGGTGATCAAAGTGAGACTAATTAAATATATAGGGTTGATTATGACAATCATCAATTCTTTTATGGTGGATTAATGATCCATAGTTTATGGGTTATGGATGTAACCAAATGGAGCTCCATGGATGGTCCATGGGAGTTACAAATCCATGGGTCATGGGAAATCAAGAGTCATGACAATTAAGGGCATTCATGTGTAAACCCTAATTGTGACAACACTATAAAATGAACCCTATAGCTAGCAAAAAGTGGAGCTAGTGGACATAGTGTTACTAGAGAGGGCATAACTAATTTTGAGTGCTAGAAGTATTCTCTCAAGTTATTCCAAGTCTTGTGGTGTTGTGTGAAGCATTTGAGGCACAACATTTGGGGTGCTAGGCTCACAAAGTCTTGAAGGAATCCAAGCAACAACAAGGTATGTATTTCTACTAGTTTTATGTTTTATGTAATCCTCATGCCATGCTAGTTAGGAAATAACCTTGAAAAAGTAATTTGCATGTATATAGAGAAAACATAGATTCAAGGTTATTAGGGTTGCATGTACACTTAGGAAGTGTTAGAATGCTCAAAACCCATCAGAATGTTCCAGACTTGAGAGAGTGGGAAAAAGGGTGTAAGGTTGGCTTAGGGTCCAATATATAGGGTCGAGTGTGAGGCTGCAGGGTGTGTGCGGCCACACACACCTCCTTTGGTGTGTTTGGCCCGATTTCTTGATGCTACACACTTTGTAATCCATCCTTAGACTCATATCTAGGTTATACTAAGCCTAGAGCACTCATATATACCCAAAAACGCGTTAAAAGATAGCAAAAACGAGGGCGACACCTGGCTGAATTGAATGGTTGAGTTTTACGAGACAAGGATTTTCGGGTTGTCACAAAGATCCCGAAGTGAATGGAGGCCAGTCGGAAGGAGGGAACTACAGTGGGATCGTTGGTAAAGCTGATCCGCCAGTGATTAGGAGAAACAACCAAGACGACGGGGTCGAAAGAAATGGATGCAAGTACAAAGATTTTCTAACTTGCAAGCCATCGACTTTCACGGGAAAAGAAAACCCAATTGGAGTTATGGATTGGATATCTGAGATAGAGTTGGTGTTCATAACATGTGGTTGCAAGGGCAAGCTACAAACCACATATGCAGTGCGTCAGTTCAGAGGCAACGATGTTCGCTGGTGGAACACTCTGGGGAAAACCATAAGCCCCAACGAGCCACTACAACCGACTTGGGCAGAATTTTTGGTGCAATTCAAAAGAAAGTTCTGCTCGGCCCAAGATCTGCTAGAACTAGAGAACCAATTCCTGACATTAAAGAAGGACAGCATGTCCATTGATGAATACACCAATGCCTTCACAGATAAGATGGAGTTTGCTCTGTGCATTGTCCCAGACGAGCTGGCGAAGATAGATAGGTATGCAAAGGGACTACCATGGGAGTACACAGTGCCAGTACGCCAGACACCTACCCTTGAGGCGGCCATCTGGGTTGCTAAGTCTGTTGAAGAAATGATCAAGGGCAGAACCGCCAACAAGGTTGAAGTTGGTGAGAAAATAAAATTTGAGGGATCCCCAAGATCCGACGAGAAGAGAAAATTCTCAAAGTATGGTTTGAAAAAGTTCGAAGGAGGAAGAGAGGAAGCAAGATGGTGTGATAAGTGAAAGAATAAACATTTGGGAAGATGTGGCGAGGAGGTCACATGTTTCAAGTGTGGAAATTCTGGGCACTACGCCAATGAGTGTGCATCTAGTAAGAAAGTGTGTTATGAGTGTAACGAAAAAGGGCATATCTCGATCAATTGCCCAAAGAAGAAAGAACCAGCAAAACCAAAGGCATTCCACATGATCCTTGGCGAAGGAGATGTCAACACGAGAAATCAAGGATGAAAACTTCGTATTTAGATATGGCTAGTATCTGGAAGTGTAGCCTATTAGCGGCATAGTGTAGGGTGAACTTGAACCTTTGTGTAATCGTTTCAAGATTTAATATAGACCCTGGTTTTGATATCTATGTGATATTTATGGTTTGGATGTCTATGTGATATCTATGGTGTTAATATCTGATGTGTTGGATAATTGTGTGGTTTTTGTTGTTGTATGGTGACTTGGTTTAACTACGAAACAATGCTTGGGACGAGTATGAGTAGGTGTGAATGGTAGTAGAGGCCTATACTACCGGAAGCACATGACTCGCACTTGGATCAGGGAAAGTCACAAGGTTACCAAGAAGCTAGTGATTGGTCTCGTTTTATTCAATTATGTCGTTACCATCGTTTCGGTAATGACTAGTGAGATGATTGTTATTCCGACCCTAGTGGTCATATCAAATTGAGTCCGACTACGATGAGTTTGTTACGTGGTTCATAGAACCAAGTTCGATGTAACATCTGACTTAAGTCAGAAGATTGAAATCAATGCGATCAATAGCATCGCGCTCGTTGTTGAAGAAGCTTGTAGCTAGAGATGCTACATGATAAAATGTGGTTATATCACATTAAAATATGAAGGAAGGTATATTCCATTCTGGAATTTGACTCTAAGAGACTTGAGTCTAAGCGTTGCATCATACGATGAGAGATCATTAGGGCATGACCCATCGATCTGTTACAATAGATAAGGGGAAGTACTAATCCTAAGAAGAAGAAGGAGTCCTCAATAAGGATTTATTTTGTAACTTGTAGGTTACGATTGAAAGTCCAACATAGTACGAAGAACAGGTGCAAGATTTAGCATCTCGGTTACTACTTAGGATGGAAAGATAACGTATGAAATCATTATACAAGCCTTATTTTCGTTGATGATTCTGGGACGTAATCATCCTAAGGAGGACATAATTGTAACGCCCGTAGATCCGGGCTAGTCAATTTAGAGACGATAAGCATCAAAAGTGACTTTTTGATAGAAGATTATTTAGAATGAATAATCTTAACTAAGTTGTAGTGGCCGTGACAAGGATTCCGAAAATATAAAGAATGCCAAAATCCGAGTTATAACGAAGAGGTTATGACTTGTCGAAGTTTCGCGACAGAACCGGTACGACACTGCATGACGTAAATAGTGAATTTACGACAGAGCGATATTTAGCCTTAGTGATCTAAACGAAAGTCGTAGAATAAGTTAAACTGAGAGAGTGCATAAGAAGAACGTCTAAATCTGACTTCGTATGAGGAAGTTATGATTTTTCGAAGTTTCGACTTAACGGTGTGCGACCCAAAGTTCGAATATGAGATCGAGTGATTTCTAGCCGAAACAATCTAAACGAGAATCGAAGATCGATGGTAATGCGACGGTAAAAAGAGAGATGAAAACGGACGTCAGATAAAGGAGTTATGAATTTCTAACGGAGTTTTCCTGTCCCGGTCTACTAAAAATAATATAATAAAAGTTAATGTCAAAATTAGCCGACGGAGTCTAAACGAGAGTTGTAGAGCATAATCTCACCTACGCGTAGATATAAAGAATGTCAAAAATGGAGCTCGTATGTGAAAGATATGAATTTCTGAAGTTCGGGGCACGAACTTCAACCCCTGTGTCAGAGCTCACGACGTGAGCATAGTGGCTCACGACGTGAGCAGGTGATAGACATCTTCCAGGGCAAGTGGCCTGATGACGAACGCCATGACATCGAGCTCACGGCGTGAGCATTAGTGGCTCACAACGTGAGCATAGATTTTCAGCCTCCTATAAATAGAAAGCAAGGACAGCCGAGTTTTGTTGCTCAATTTCTTTCTTCTCACCCATATTACCTCGATTTACGTGCAAGATATACCCCGAAGCCCCGTTATCATCCCGAAACCCGAAGCGAGTCCCAAAGCACCGAAGATCCCGAGAAGAAAAGAGTTTGGAGCCGAAACTCTGCCCGCGAGAAGCCCGCTGTGTGAAGAGATCACAGTTTCACCGAAGAATACTACATTTAGAGCCGTAGTGTTGTCCGATCATCGTATTATCAAGTGAGTGTGTAGTTACTTTTTTCTAACACCTAGATATGAAGTATTTACTATGAAGTACGTGCTATGTGTTTATATATTGTTTGTTTACTTGAGATGGGTGTTGAATTAATGTTTTATACAGGTTTTAAAAGATTTAAACTGTATATGTGTTTGCATCTACAAATATGTTGAGTAGAACATGGGTAGATGAAATAGTTGATGTGAGACGAAATAATAAGTGTTTTTGAACTCAACGTGTTCATTAGGTATTTTTGAACTTTATCTGTTCACTTGGTGTTTTTTTTTAACTCTATGTGTTCGTTAGGTATTTTTGAACTCTATGTGTTCACTTGGTGTTTGAACTCAACGTGTTCATTAGGTATTTTTGAACTCTATGTGTTCACTTGGTATTTTTGAACTCAATGTGTTCATTAAGTATTTTTGAACTAGATGTGTTCACTTGGTGTTGTTGAACTGAGTGTGTTCACTAAATGTTTTAGAACTAAGTATTCACCAGATGTTTTGAATTAAGTGTTCACTAGGAGTGTTAGAACTAGGTGTTCGTTAAGTATGTTGAACTAAGTGTTTACCGGTTGTAATTTGAGGACCTTGGCAGCGGTGGACTTTGTGTCAGTTCCTTAGGTCAATCCTTAGGAATAAATAAATAAAGGATAGTTGATTCTTAAGGTAAATCCTTAAGAAATGAAGGAGATAATAGGGATGAGTAATTTGGATTGATTGATTGATGATTGAATATGATAATTATATTATTATGGGTCGAAAACCCTATATTCTCACCAGGCTCCCAAGCCTGACCCACTCAGTTTTCTTTGCATTACAGGTAATGGCACAAGAGTATAAGTTGGTTGACTTGACGAGAGATTTTGGATTATAGACCAGTAGTTGTAAATAACTGCTGTAAGGTTAAATTGTACTGTTTATGCTTTTTGGTCTGTATCGGAACATGACATCCTGAGGTTTTATTTTATTTTTTTATGAAAAGTACATTCTCTTTGAGAAATGTTTTGATAAAGTTTTATCATATTTTCGTTGGGAACAAATTCCGCAACTGTTTTCTCTAAAAGATTACTCTGATTTTAAAACAAAGCATAAACAAATCGGTCTTTTCTGGCCGTGAAAGATGGGGATGTCACATACACCATACACTTTGAGGACCTAGCCATGGTATGCTTAGAACTGATTGGTTCAGAGAGCAAGAAAATCAGTACATATCTTTAACGACTAGCACCTCATGTCAGGAAGCAGATACAGGAATACAACCCCCACACCTTCAAGGAAACTAAGCAGCTAGCGTTCCACTTTAGGGAAACCAAAGTCCTTGATGGCATGATTAAGGCCAGGGAATTTGGAAGAAAATGGGGAAAATCAACAAGCAAGGACCAAGTCGACCCTTGAACAAGAGAACGGAGGAAACGAAGCCTCCAACGGTTGTTCCCCAAAAGGGATACTTAGGAAGATTTCCCTTGTGCAGTAAGTGTGGACTGAACCATCTCGGTAGCTGTGAAAATTTCAAGTGCAAGGAGTGCGGAAAAGCAGGACATATTGCAAATGACTGCAAGAGTCAACAAATCTAGTAAAGGAATATTGGGAAAGAATAGGAATAGGAATGTGAGGGGAATGGAAACCCCACAAAAATAATTGTAAGATTTTCCAGAGGATGATAGGAATCCTCGAAGTTTAAATGTTTTAATAAAGAGTTCATTTTAATAATAGATTTAAAATGAATATTTAAAACAGGGAAATCCCTCCAAAACTCCTTAACAAATGTTTGATAGAAATTTTAGGTTTCCTATAGGTGTAAAATAGGATTAGGTAGGATTAGATTACTAAGGATGCAGTTAAAGAATTAGAAGTAGAAAACTAAAAAAGAAATTCCGTTAAATCAACGAGTAGGAAAAAAAAGGAATCGACTTCCTTTATAAGAAATTGGTCTCCCCGTTTAAACTTTACATAAGACTCGAATTTCGAGGACAAAATTCCTAAAAAAGGGGGAAAATGTAACAACTGAGAATTTTCTGTGATTGATTGTTACTAGGAGTTAGGATCGACTCATAATGACAAAAACTTCACATATTGAAGAATAATATGGAAAGTTGAGTCGAAAATAAAGTAATCAAAATGTTAAAATGGTTAGTGTATTTGGAAAATACGGGACAATGATCCCAAAAATATAAACGTCAAGAAAATCTACCTCATATTTGAAGAGTTATGATTTTATGACGAATAGAAACCAACCACGTTAATAACGCTATTGACGTCAAAAATAGCAAAAAGAGAACGGCTGAGTTTCGGCTAACACTACAAAAATGAAATTTGTAGTAAAGCATGAGATAAGAACTTGGGATGGAAGAAAGGTAAAAATAGAAGTCGTATGAAGGAGATACAATTTTTATAAAATATAAAAACGTGGGTTAAAAATGAAAGTTAAAATTAGAAGATGCAACCTAGAGGAAAGTTGTTGTTCTAGGAAAGGGCTACAAAAATATATAAAGAGGGTAAGAAACAATATTCATATGAAGAAAATATGATTTTTTTTAAAAGGATTTAAGGGTGCACGTCAATGTGCGCACCATGCCCGTCATGCACATCTGACCCCTAGATTTGTCGGAGATTTGGAAACGTGGACCACTAGAAGGGTGACACGTGACAAGATTTGGATGGGTCACGAAGCAAGTGCACGCCGCGCAGGAGAGTGTCTGGCGCGTACCATCACTATAAATAGAGGTGCTTGCTTCCGGGTTTTTCATCTCAAATCAACCTCCAAATTCTCTCTATATACTTCAATACCCACTCGATGGCAAGAAATTGCGGTTTTACAGGTTCCGACGCTTCTCGATACGCTATTAGACTAAGTTCACGACCCCTATTTTACTGTTTTAAAATATTTTTAGGGGGAATACATGCTTAACAAATGATTTTATAAAAATATTTATTTTATAAATATTAAGTCATTTTATAATAAGCTAGATGCTTAGGATTGTATAATTCTAGATACTATGGCTGGATTTAAGCTATGATCTGTGTCTAAAGGAAATGATGCCCGATAATCTAGGAGTAGGTATTACATAGATGTTATAATGGCCAAATCCCTCGGAAACCTTAAGTACCTAGGAGTTATGTATATATATATATATATATATATATATATATATATATATATATATATATATTATAACATCCCCCTCTGGCACGTATCACAATATTGTCTGCTTTGGGCTACCGACGCGAAAACTTCTCAGGGGGTCACCCATCCCTGAATTGCTTTCGCCCGGTCACGCTTAACTGCAGAGTTCTTATGGGATTTGTTGCCCTCACGGCTTTAAAACGCGTTGTGTTAGGGAAGGTATCCACACCCCTTATAAGGAATGCTTAGTTATACTTCCCAGTCGATGTGGGATCAGGTGCAGCTAACCTGCCCGCCTTCACCCCCCCCCCCCCCCATTATAGATTTCGACGTCCCCGTCGAACACATCGACTAGTGCCCTAGCTCTGATACCATTTGTAACATCCCCCTGGCACGTTTCACAATATTGTCCGCTTTGGGCTCACGACGCAAAAACATCCCAGGGGGTCACCCATCCCTGAATTGCTTTCACCCGGGCACACTAACTGCAGAGTTCTTATGAGATCTGCTGCCCTCATGGATTTAAAACACATTGTGTTAGGGAAGGTATCTACACCCCTTATAAGGAATGCTTAGTTCTCCTTCCTAGTCGATGTTGGATCAGGTGCAACTAACCTGCCCGCCTGATAAGGTAGGTTGCACCTGATCCCACATCGGCTTGGAAGGAGAACGAAACATTTCCTTACAAAGATAGTGTGATGTATATATATATATATATATATATATATATATATATATATATATATATATATATATACACACGCGTATATGGGTAATTATGATAAAGATAAAAGACAAATACCTAAGCTCAATACGTTAGTGACTTACGGTAATACATTAGATCACCTTAGAGTATAGTCGATCATAGGGGCTCACGTTAATACATTAAAAATCGCCTTAGAGCTTAGATTACCGTTAGGGACACCTAGTATGGTAATTAAAATACATTAGGATCGTTAGTAATCCTTAAAAGATAGTAAATTAGGGTTAACAAAAGATAATCCTAGTTAAAATACGTTAGGATCGTTAGATATCCTGAAAAGATAGTAATTTAAGATTTATAAAAGATACCTTAAAAAGATAGAAGGTTAGGTAAATAAATAAGAAGGGTTTTCACAAAAGAAATGTATTCTTAAAAGAAATTCCAAAATTAAAACTCGTGCACTCACTAACATTATGTTGACTTTCAAAATGCATGTATTCTCAAGTTAATATGATTGGCGCTTTTTATGCCGTCACACTACTCGGTGTTTCCGCCAAAGGACGGGCAGGGGGTGTGACATGTTTATATAATGCATAAAATGAAATTAGTTTTTTAAACGTTTTCAAAGAGTAATAGCAAATAACTCGATCTCTCTTAACTCCACTACTAAGCATATGCTCGAAATCCATAATAAGTAAGACATGCGACACTCGTCCATTCCAATGATCAGGTTTAGCTCTCGATGCTTAAGCTTCCTTCTTTCCTTTATATCCTACAATTCCATCCAAATGCGATTACCACATCATGCCTCATGGATCCATGAATCGGATGTATTTGGAGTTTGAGTAATTAAATACTTGATGTAGAGTCAAACATTTAACTTTATCATATCCAAGTACTTAGAGAAGATTTTTTTCCTTATGATCCTTGTTATTGCATTAATTGCAGCTTGCCTCATTTAAATCATGGTTGCATGGAATGGGGGACTAACCGATTTCGCTACCTCATAATGGGAAGTTTTGGTTGAAACTTTTCCTTTCCGTTTAGGATTCAAACGTTTCTTTTTCTTTCTGCCAATATTCAGATAGGCGATAACTGGAACCGGATAAAAAATCTAATTCCTTTCTAGTTTTCACAGTTTAGAGAAGGTTGAAGAATTCCATTAATGTGCTCTCTATACAAATCATGTGATAAATCAAGTTGAAATAAGAACTCGTGAGAGATCTAAGCACAAGATCTATAGCAAGACTCTTCTCAAGTGCAACATTGAGATTCTTATGTTTATCTATCTAGCACTCATTGAGCACATACAAAACTCTTTTTTTTGAACGACAAATTACAAAACTCTCTCCTTGAAAGCAATTAGGAACTTTTTGACGATTTTCATATCACTCTTGCCTTGCCTTTTGGTGAAACATTTAACTCCATTGTAAATTCATTTCATAGGTTCATATGTTCACAAAAGATCCTTTTGGAACATCGAGGACATAGAGATAATGATTCAAGAGACCTTATTTGACAAAACTACATGTTTGTGGGAATAACAACTTCTTCAAATTTGGCATATTATTGATTTGAGGGATATTCTCTTCGAGAACATTTTTCCCATTTTCCAATCGAGGAAGATTCCATAGAAAATGAGCTATTCCCGATGGATAACATTAGAGAAGCTAGAATTCAAAAGTGCACGAGGGGGGTGGGAGAGGATTTCCTTCTAACCAAAGAGAGAAACTTTAAAGAAGTCAATTAAATCCTTAATTATTAACCTAATTTTTTAAATTAAGTCTAGGATCCATATTTTCGATTCAAACTTTGTAGAGGGATGTCGTAATCAAATTGCAACTCTATTTTAGGTAGGTAATACTTTTTACCAATTTCAATCTCTTATGAAACTCCTAGATCTTTTGAGATTCATTGAACTATAAATGACATGTTAATCTCGGATTATGCTCTTGCATTTGTGATCGGGATGCCGTGGATCACAAAATGATATGAATAACCATGTGAACCCGCATGATACCCTCGATGTCGTTTATGATCTAACATTGATGTGTCAGTTAACCACATACACTCCATCAAATATCATAAATTTCGGGTATGTACCATCATTTCAACTTTGTAGTCCTAAATTAATGTTTCAGTTAATTATAGACGCTTCACTAGCGACTCACAAACAAATTATTTACGTTTTCATGTGTTAGCATAAAATTTCACATTTTTTCCGAAGTAGCGAGAGTGAGATTTTAATTTATGTTCCAGTACTTATATTGTATACTTTTACCGTGATTGATGTCCTATCATAACCCTTTCCGCTAATGACAATCCACCACACAAAGAGGCAGTGGGTGAAAAGGACACTCATTCAACGGTTATTTTATACGTTGTTTCCTTACAATTCTCTTATAGTATGACTTCATGAATAAAGTCTAGTCTTGATCTGACTGACATAATTATTAATCTTTTACATGTAGTATTACAACTCTTATATATATATATATATATATATATATATATATATATATATATATATATATATATATATATATATATATATATATATATATAAGGGTGTATTATTAAAATTTTAAAAATACAAGATTTTAATCTGATTAGTTAATTTAACTTTTAAATTATTAGTATTCAAATCATTAAGATTAATAATATTTTATGGATTATAATTATCTTAATTTAACATTATTAAATACTATTAATTCTATATATTTATCTCGCTTGATTTTCAAATTTGGATATATATCATTACATAATTAATACTTCAGATTTTAAATATTTCAGATAACTATTAACTATCAAGTAGTTATCCTCAAATTCGAAAAAGGCAAGAAAATCCGGATCTGGCAGAACCCGAAGTGCGTTGCGCTAGGCAAAGGGCGCGCCACACCCAAGGAACGGTAGGAATTTTTTTTTAGTTTTCAGTTTTTTATTCCAGTTTCAATTATGCACATATAATAGAAAGAACTATGGGCTTTGTAACCACTAATGGATTTCGTATGTTAGATTAAACATAATTTCACAATAGAAACATCATAAAATCTAATTATGGGCACATGCAACCTAGAGATCTATGTATTTTCTGACTATAACAACATAATATTGAAACAATCATAAACCCTACCCTAGATCGAAATCAATAGTTTGGATTACATACCTTTAATGTTACAAATTGTATGTATCACTCTTGAATCCTCAAATCTTCTTCAAAAAGTTAGCACCAAGATTATGGCTGCCTCTATTAGCTCACACCCATTACCCTAGAACCCTAAAAATCAAGAGGATAGAGGATGTAACATCTGAATTTTATTTTCCATCTTGTGAGAAGTGAGAAGCACGAAATGTGATGCCTAATGGAAGGTATTTATAACTAGTGGAGCTCCAAGATAACCCTGATTTGAATAATAAAATAATCAAGTTTTATCTATTCAAGGCGGTTATCCTTATCAGCTATAGGAGGCTTCCAAAAACCCTAAAAATCTCCATAAAACCATTCATACCATGGAACCATCTAGAATTATCTTCATTGCTCGATTATGAACAATTACAATTTAGTCATTGCACCTTTAATTAATTCATATTAATCTCGAATTAATTCCAGATTAATAATTAATTAATTCCAACTATTTCTTATTAATTTATTAATCATAAATTAAGAAATCATTTTATCTCTCTCCTAAAGTCATTTCTATCCATTTCAAGTTATTGAGGGCAATCGAAAAAGAATTTTACTTTTATTCCATAAAGTTATACCAATTTAGATTTGACTATGACTAATGTAGTTATGATCATGGATACCTATTGCAACAACTACCTCTTATCTACCATTACAAATTGCCATCACCATTCACCATTGCCTCATCTTAACCAGAAACACCATCTTTGTCGCGATCTACAAACCTATGTTCTGATTGAGGTTCCCAATCACCACCATCTGCACTAACCCTATCTCTCTTTCAGTCAATCATCTTGTACATCAAACCACGTGCCAATATATCCTCTCTTCATCCTAGCTGTTATGCCATCATTCACATCAAACCACCATCAATCCTTGATACACCATACAGTCGATGACAACCTCATCATCTTCTCCCAAGAACACGCCATCACCATCACAATCATCTCCCGCCACACAACGGACCCAACTGCCAGCAATCTCACACAACCTCCATCATCTTATTGATCATACCTTTTTCACCTCAACCATCATCACACACATTAATAGTAATCACAGTTCTATCTTTAGGTCATTACCATCATAATCTCTACCTATGTTCCATGTTCATCGACTTCACCCTCCCCCAACACCATCAAATTTTCAATAAGGAACCAACAACCAAATCTCCATCTTGATCCCTATTCTAATCTTCACCACTAGGTCATCATCACAATTATTAACCACCATCATATTCTTTGAGAATCTCTCATCAACATGATCCCCTCTACATTCCATTCTTGTCATTCCAGTCTGTTGAACTTAATAACTAATCAGTTTGAATAAATTCCAATTTCATGACAACATTTACAATAATAGATTGATTCAAAACTTAAAGAAAGAAACCAAATGAGACATATAAGACAAGGATAGTTATCTTAAACATTTTATGGGTAGGGAAACAAAATACCCTTGATCATAAAAGGCTAAATATTTCAAACATGTTATGAGTTTTTTTATTGATAACATAAGGAAGAAAAGTTGATATAAGAATTAACCAAAACAACTGTTTGCATTAAAGATGCTCTCTAAAAGGAAGAAGATTATACGTTGAAAAATCTATCCGTATAGGAACCCAAATCCGTTAAACATATTATATTACAAGTTGAAAACTCTTGTGTAACAAGAATTAGAATAAAAAACTAAGTCACCGTTGAAGAAGCAATGGCTACCAGCGACAAATGACTTAGAAGAAGCAATGACGGGTAGTGTTTCTTGAACGATGACTAGGAATCAACATTTAGTCGTTTGGGAAGAAGAATTAGATCGTTCAATCATTTGGGGTCTTTCTCTCTCTTTTTATATTTTTATACATTAAAAAACACTCTAATTTCAAATGGGTAAATAAAAAAATAAAGTGGAAATATCAGTTTTCATAATAAAAGGATGTGAATAATAAAATTTTAAGACATTTTAATGTTTATGTGAAATTGATTTTGAAAAAATGATTATATATGTACTTTCATTGTAATTTCTAAAAATATTTTGTCTTTTATTGTCTATTGCCTATTATTATTATTATTATTATTATTATTATTATTATTATCTAGACTATTTTTATTATAATCATCATCATTAGCTTATTATTATTTTTTATTATTTGAATACATTAATACTAAAAATATAAAATGAATAATAGTACTAAAGTATGAATTTGCCTTGTATAAGTATAAGATATTTGAACTCTTTGAATATAAAAATTATTGTATGGTGCAATCGATGAAATATAGGCATTTAGTCGAGTATTGTAGATAGTTTCCCATCAGCAGAATATTGCAACATGTAGGTACGCCAAAATGGAAAAACAATAGGCATTGTATATATTCTTTGTGAATCAACATTCACGTAATGACCGCCATGCACATGGACGATATCAATAACTACATAATTTAAGGTGTCTTATAGAAAAAACATTAGCAGGAAGCCCGTCATCAAACCTTGTCCGCTCAGAATGATTATAACATACATTTTGGCAATGTTAAAGTAGTGTCTGACATAATAAGCCAATGTTGAGTGTCTCGAAAATCCAATCCATAGCAATTCAATGAATGACTCATGTTGTTGAAATATTCCTCACAAATCATGTGTGTTCTTAAGAGCGTGCTAATAAACAAGTGTATAAATCCTACTGAATATTACACTAATAATCTTCATTGTAAAAGAACGAAACAATTATTACCCAAAATCTATAATTTTCATCTATAAGCACGTCTTTTTTGTGTTTAATCGTGGACGTGCACGTGTATTCTTGTGAATAGAGAAATAATCAATGTAAAAGTTAAATAAAAGACTTAAAGATAACGTTTAAGTTAATAATAATAATAATAATAATAATAATAATAATAATAGAAAAGACAACAAAGTACAAAACAAACAAAAAAAGGTAAAATCATGGGTGTAATAAGTAGTAAGAGGGTCATTGCATTTTATAAAATTAAATGTAACAAAATATCAGTTTCATCGTAGTAAATATCACATCTTCCTCGTTTACTAAAATCATATAATGTAATACGATGCATATATACCTTATGCTTCTTTTTCCTTTTTGGAAGATCGAGCTCATGCCGAGTTTGGCACTATGTGCAAAAGTTGTTTAAGAACACAAAATGCTCGTTCCTTATGATTGTTGCATTGTATTGAATTTTTTTATATTTGTGTATGATTTGACAAATATAGCTCTGTTAGGATATATCTTATTGGCAAAGATAATATATGTTACTGTATTGTACTTTATTTACTTCAAACGAACAATAGGGTGTTATTCTATTTAAGTTATCGTTGGATATCGACGATTGATTAAGAGCATTGATGTCATTATTGAAACCGACAATTCTAAAGAATGTTCCAAATCCATAGATCATGTGACGATAATACTCTAGGGTTATCATCGGGTGTTCATGATAACCCCATATGTATTAACCTCGTCATGGATCAGGGTAATTTCTTCAAAATCAATGGGATGGAATCAATGATTTCTAACATTCTTGGGAACCCATGTTTGGATTCATACACCTATGCAATTGTTGAATGTCATCCCAACAATTGTTGAATGTCATCCCACACAGGTTCATATAAATATAGTTTTTTGTGAAGGTTAGTAACACCTTCACAAAACTTACAAATACTTTCCCTCTCAAACATCGTAAAATACTCATCCCATGAGTTGCCGACGATATCGTAAATTATTCGACCAAGTGCGGATGTGCACATTTGTAATAGAGTAAACCCCTCCAACTTCTCACATCCCATGCTAATATAAAAATGAAAACGCTCTCTCCCAATCATGAAACATCCGTAGGAATAGTTGTGTACTCATCTAGAACCACCATGTCACAATCATATATGACATTTTTGGAAAAGTTGCCTACTATAAGACGATCGTGTGAGACTCATGATTTCTGTTAAATAATCTATTCTCGTTCTTATACATGAACTTTCAACTTTCTCAACCAAAATTAGTGTTGTTTTTAGTGTACGGTTGTTGTGAAAAAATGCATTCGTGTTCTATCGAAGATGATGCCGAAGACGATTCCATTTTTCAATTCTCAAACTTATATAAACATTTTTTTTAGAAATAGTAAGTAAAATGGTTGTGTAAAAATATGGGAGATTAAGTAAGTATTTGATAAGAGATTAAAAAAATTACATTTCATTTAAAAATCCAACAATAAAAAATATTTAGGAAAAAAGGTGAAAGCCACCGTGAACATGACTGGATCTGCAATTTTTGGGGTTGACTAGGCAGTGTAGTGTTCCCTATGGGGTTGCGAGACTACATCAGTACCCCTCATGCAACCAGGTGACCATAAGGGATAACCTTTGGTTATCCTTTATTTAACATTTGTTAACATTGAATAAATACTTGAATTAACAAGTACAAAGAACCATTGATTAGGAGATTTCCTATATAAAAAACTAGGTGTAAGACCCATGCATTACATGGTTAAATAAAAAAAATTAAATATAAAAATCTAAATATTTAAGAACTTTGGATTTATAAGAAAATAAGAAAAACAATAAATTATTAAAATTGATTTTTTTATATTTTAAACTTAAATAAATAGACAAAATAAATTAATGAGCTTTAATTTAGTTATTTTGAAATAAGAAGGTAAATCCATTAATAAAATTGATATTCATTTATTACTACATTTATTGTAATTATTACATTAAAGTATTATGTGGAATTTATTAAAATAGAAAAACCATAAAATGACATGTGGAAAAGAAATTAATTCAAAATAACCAAAAAATGACATTTGACAAATTAAATGAGAGTGTGACATGTAGCAATAAACCATCATTTATTAGAGTAGATTATTTTATGGTAGGGTTCACTAGTGAATAAAATTAGTATAGACAATAAAAAGTGATCTAACCCACCAACCCAAGCCGAACAAAAACCAACATTAATAGGTTGAGTTGATATTTTTAACATATTTAATCAAATGGGTCAACCCTGCTAGCCTATTTATTTAAATAAGTTGGTTGAGTTAAAATTATCAAATGCTTTCAACTAACAAACACATTTAAATAATATATATATATATATATATATATATATATATATATATATAATATTTAGTTAAAATTCTTAAACATGTTTCCATATTAAATTCTTTATATTACGATGTTTATATTGTTAATTACATACAATGGATGACTCCTAAACAATAAGTATGCTCTTTTTTTGTTTCCAAGTTATGTTGTTTCCATTTAAGTTATTATATTTAGGTCATTGGTGTTGTGTGTGTTATTATATGTGTACATGGCTCTGTGTTATATATCTGAGTGTGTGGTTGTGTGTTGTATGTGTGCCTATTGTGTGGTTCTGTTGTTTTTGAGATTAGGTATTTTCCCATAAAACCAATCTATTCATTAAACATGAAATATATACATCATACAAATGGGTTGAAATACATAGATACATAAAAGGCCTCAATACATATTGGACATACTAACAAACAATACAAATATCTATATAAACACCCGCTAACAACCCCCCGCAGTACGAACGGGAGAATCTCGAACGTTCAGACCGGACCGAAAGTCAAGGAAAATAGGAGATGGTAGGCCTTTCGTGAAGATATATACATATTGAGAAGAAGATGGAACATGAAGAACCCGAACTTGACCGGTTGCAACTTTGTCTCGAACAAAATGAAGATCCATCTCAATATGTTTGGTCCTCTGATGCTGAATCGGATTAGACGACATATAGACAGCACTTTCGTTGTCAAAATAGACAATAGTGGCCCGATGAGGTGAATAATGAATCTCAAGTAACAAGTTCCGTAATCAACATGATTCTGCTACAGTATTAGCAACACCTCGATATTCTGCCTCTGCACTAGAACGAGAAATAGTATGTTGTCGTTTAGATAACCAAGATAAAAGATTGTGTCCTAAAAATAGTAGCCTGAAGTGGAACGTCTGGTGACAGGATAACCCCCCCCCCCCCACTCAGCATCAGAGTAAGCAATGAGCTCACGAGAAGGAGAAATGAATAGTTGAAGACCATGAGCAGGAGTACCTTTAATGTAGCGTAAAACACGTTTAAGAGCAGAGAAATGTGGCTCACAAGGATCATGCATGTACAAGTAGATTTGATAAACAACATATGTAATATCTAGTCTAGTAAAAGTGAGATATTGTTGAGCACCCGCTAGACGACGATACATGGTGGAATTAGCAACAAGAGAACCAGAACCATCCAACTTAGCTGATAAATCGGCTGGAGTGCGAGCATGTTTGCAATTAAGCATATAAGCGCGATCTAAAATGTCAAGAGCATATTTCTGTTGAGAGAGAAATAGGCCATCATCATTTCTGGTGACAAAATACCTAGAAAGTAGTGAAGATCACCAAGATCAGACATAGAGAACTCATGATTGAGAATGGAGATGATGCTTATCAAAAGCTGAGACGAAGATCCAGTGAGGACTATGTCATCCACATAGAGAAATATATATGCAATATGACCTGCACTCCTATAAATAAATAATGATGAATCACACCTGCTATGAACAAAACCAATGTATGAGATAAACTGAGCAAATTGTTGAAAGCATGCACGAGGAGCCTGTTTGATACCGTAGAGAGATCTCTGAAGTAAACAAACATGATTCAGTCTAGAGGAGTCTTTGAAACCAGGAGGTTGCTGCATATAAATAGTTTCTTGAATATGACCATGAAGAAACACATTCTTCACATCGAGCTGTCGGATGGGCCACTTATGAGTGACAACAATGCTAAGAACTGTGCGTATGGTGGCCGGTTTAACCATAGGACTGAACATCTCATCACAGTGACTTCTACCATTAGCTACAAGGCGAACTTTCTAGCGGGATAAAGAACCATCTGCATTGGTTTTCTTTTTAAAAGAGCCAAATATAATTTATCACATTATCAGTATCAGGTCGGGGTATCAGTACCTAAGTCTTATTAGATATGAGAGCAGAAAATTCATCAATCATCGCATTTAGCCAGTTTGGATCCTTAAAAGCTTGAAAATAATTTTTAAGAAGAGGAGAAGATGAATCAACATGAAGATTCATTTTTTCTAATGGCTTACAGATGCCACTTCTAGCACGAGTTTGCATGGGATAAACTGAAGAAGATGTGTTTGTATCATTAACTGAAGAGAGGATATTTGTAGACGGAGAAGAGACCTTAGATGTGGGAGAGACCAAGGAGTTATTGGAAGTGGATGTGACCGAGGGAGCGGCAATATCGAGAGGAGAAGCAGCCTCAATATTCAAAGAGGGAGATGAGATAGTGATTTCGTCATTAGAGGTGGGAATAGATGTAGAGGAGGGTGTATGAGTAGTATAGGTTGTGGGTAGAGTTTGAGATTGGATGTCCATAGGTGAGGGGGTAATATGATCGAGGAATGTGTAGGAAGGAGAGGAGTCAGGGGTCATAGAGTCGAAATAGAAGATGGACTCATCAAAGACGACATGACGAGATATAATAATAGTATTGGTGTGAAGGTTAAGGCATCGATATCCCTTGTGATGATTAGGATATCCAAGAAAGACACAAGTAGTGGATCGTGGGGATAATTTATGTGGGGTGACAAGGTGAGGAAAAGAAAGACACCCAAAAACTCGAAGGTGTGTGTAGGAAGGGTGTTTGTGGAAAGGAGTGTTGTTGTTTAAGGTAGTGGTGGGAAGAATATTTAAGAGATGTGCAACCATGTGAAGAGCTTCCACCCAGTACGTGGGAGGAATCCGAGCATGAAACAGAAGAGTACGAATAACATTGTTGATAGTTCTGAGCATGCGTTCAGATTTACCGTTTTGTTGAGAGGTATGAGGACACAAGAAGCGTATGTGAATACCATTTTGATCAAAAAATTCAAGAAATTTACTATTCTTGTATTCACCACCATTGTCACACTGAAAAGATTTAATGTTGATTTTAAATTGATTTTGAATGTAAGAACGAAAGTGGAGAAACTTAGAGAACACATCAGATTTAACACGAAGAGGGTAAACCCACAAGAAATGAAATAATCATCAAGAAAGATAACATAATATTTAATACCACTCATACTAGTAATAGGAGATGTCCAAATATCGGAATGCACAAGTTCAAAAGGAGAGTGAGAAACATACTCAGATAAGCTAAAGGGCAACTTAACATGTTTTCCCATTTGACATGCATGACAAAGACTAGTGCTTTTAATAGAACATGAAATTAAATTATTGTTGACAAGATGTTGAAAAACATGGTGACTGGGATGCCAAAGAGACGAGGATGCCAAAGAGAAAAACCAAACGGATCAAATTCAATAGAAACCATACTGTCACAAGTAAAACGACGAACACAAATAAGTTTTTTATGATTTGAGGGGTAAATAAGACATTTTTAAGAGTAAGAGTACAATATGAATTATGAAGCGGAAGAGTGGCGTGACCTTGATTGGTCACGGGAATTGAGGATCCATCTCCAAAATCGATGAAGATAAATATTTGCTTTTATCTAAATTAGACGATAGTATACCTGCATCTGAGTGAAGGTGAGAGGTGGCTCCAGTATCCATGTACCAATTTGCGTTCCCGGGATCATTAAGAGACATGGTGTGGAACATTTACAGGAGTGTAGTGGGATGCTCGGAGGATCCCGTATGCTGCTGAACAGTGTTGAAGGCTTGCTGAGTAAATGGACTTTGAGCTGGAGGCCCAAAAAGTTGATGAGAATTATGTTGGACTGGTGACATTCTCGGTCCAGTGGGTTGGATCTGATATGGGGCAGCAGAGTAGGCCGATGGTGTTGCTAAAATACCTGACTGATTATTGATTGGATACCACCCAAAGGCCCAACCAAAAGTTCCTTTGATGTTGTTGTTGCCCGCTATTATTTTGGCGACCACCGTTCCTTCCTCCATTGCGACCACCTCTATGATTTCGTCCGCCTGTCCCTCCACGAAAATCGGCCCGGTTAGTATTCTGATGAGTGGAGTCGGCGGTGAGAACCGTTGGAGATGAAGAATCATCGGAATGAAAGGCTAAGGAGGAGAGATTCTGATCCTGAGCAAGTTGTTGGTCTTCAAACACAAGCATAGAACGTGTGTCCCAAAAAGATGGAACCGGTCGCTGATGACGAATGGTGGTTGCCATATGGCGGTACTTGGCGGATAGTCCATTTAACATATAGGACACGAAATTGATTTCCGAAACCTTTTCATCCATATTCTCCAGAAGATCAGCAAGTGACTTGACATGATTACAATAGTCAACCATAGAAGAATCACCCATCGTACTATTTCGGAGCTCGTTGTTGATTTGAATAACCTTGTTATTTTTATTATCACGGAACACTTTTTCAATGGTTTCGCAAAGTTCATGAGCAGGAGTTTGTTTCTTGAAGATGAGGTGAAGAAGCGGGAGAGAAAGGGTACTGTAGAGCCACGATTTTACAATCGAATCATTACGTTTCCAGATATTAGTTTCTGTGATCGGTTGAGTATTCTCAGGAGCTTTCTCAATTGATGAAGAAGAAGGAGTTAGAACCGGTGGTACAAGGTGATCAGCTACCCCGTAGCCAATGCAGTGGATCTCGAATAGCTCCCTCCAGATATCATAGTTCATCTGGTCAAGATCAAGAACAATCGGAACAACATGTTTGATATTAATGGTAGAAGTTGGTTTTTCTGAGAAATTAGAAGTAGACATGGTTTAGAAGGATCACAGAGAAAAAAAGCGATGATGAAGATAATAGAATTAGAATACGGCTAGGGTTTTAAGAGGAAAGCAAGATATTACGGCTCTGATACCATGAGATTTGGTATTTTCCCATAAAACCAATCTATTCATTAAACTTGAAATATATACATCTTACAAATGGGCTGAAATACATAAATACATAAAAGGCCTCAATACATATCGGACATACTAAAAAACAATACAGATATCTATATAAACACCTGCTAACAGTTTTATGTGTGTATGTTTCACAAGTATATCTATTGTATGTGTATGTGTGTTATTTGGGTATTTTATGCATCCCGATGATGTGTTTGGAGTGTGACAAATAACAATATGCTTTTGGAATGAACTTTTTTATTATGATAAATAGCAATATACTTTGAGTACGTGTAATATATTGTTATTTCATTTTAAATTTTAAATGATTCAAACTCATCTAACCCATTTTTAACAAGTTTGATTGGTTTTGAAATCTCAATATATTTAATTAAAATGGTTGGGTTGGAGTGATATTGTAAACTCATTTAATAAATAGGTTGAACCTAAACGCAAGTCATATCAACCCATTGCAGGTTCTAAATATTACTTCTTATATAAACAATAAAGATGTTAACCGCTAAATTAATCAAATTAACCACAATGTGATATTGAGTTTGTTCATTGTGTGTTAAGAGCCATTGTTGAGTTAACTTTGAGGTTCTCATTTAAAAGATTGTGTTTGGAAGACAAACCAAAAAAATTGTTGTCTTATAAGCTAGCAAATAAACTAGATGAAAAACAGTTTTTGCATACTTTTTCATCTTTGCTACGTCTATTTTATATTATTTCTTTAAAAGAGTACTATGGCTTAAGACGCTCACGGAGATGCTTTATCATTTTGATGAAGATATAGAGACGTTTTGTCTTGTGTTTTTAAGAGACATTGCATTGACGACTTCTAGTCTCCCGTGATTGAAAACCCTAAAATTTTAACTTAAAACTTGTATTAGGATGTCCAATTCTTACCCGTTAAGCAAGCAAGGTGATGTTTTATATCTGGTTAATTTATATGTTGCTATTAAATTATGGTGCAAATTACAATAATTGTTTGTATATTTTTTCCTTATTTTATTCACACTTTTTACCTGAGAAAATACAAACTTTGATGAATACGTAATCATACAACATGTCCAATGGTTTAAGATACTTGAAAAGGTTGACAAAAAGTTTCTATGGAAATTAAAGGGTTGGGACTTGGGAGCCACGACTCTTCATTAAAACTAAAGTCTATTTATAAAATATGATATTTTGAATTTAAAAAGCAAGAATAATTAATTATATATATATATATATATATATATATATATATATATATATATATATATATATATATATATATATATATATATATATATATATATATATAAAAGTATCGTGACAAAGTAATGTTTATGCCCCCCACACATATAAAACAAAAAACATAAAAAGATATAAGAACGTCACAAAATAACAAGAACGAAGAAAACTAAAAGAAACTCAAATGGGTCCAACAAATTTGAGATTTATATATTCTTACTTCCGGTCTTGATTTGGATTGTATTGTTTGGATCTAATTGATCGATAGCTTTTTGTTTTTTTATTTGATATCTTTGTATAGTTAACTATAAAATCTATTTACCAAAGGGTCAATGGCCTAGTGGTATGGAGTGACCATCTCATATGAGATGTCAGGGGTTCAAGTCTCGGTGGAGATATAGATGGTTATTTAGGAGTAGATTGGTTAGTTTGCCGTTTCAAAAAAAAAAACAAAAAAAACTATAAAATCTATTTAATGAAAATATGATGTAATATTATTTTTTACATGTTCAGAACAAACATTGAGGACAGCTTTCCGTTGGATTATTATGTGTATTAATTAAAATTAATAGGGATATCAAAAAAGTTTGAACCGAGAAATAGATAAATTGGATCGGGTTTAATAGGGTTAGAAATTATATTTGGGTTAGTCAGGCTAACTTAGAAAACCAATAACTTATGTAGTCAAGTTTCAGGTAGTAAACATAGTATTTCGGTTTGAGTCAACCCAAATTATCCGTTTAAGCCCGTGGGATAATAAGCATTTACAATTCTCACAATACAATCACAATCATTTTAAACCGAGGGGATAATAAGCCTTTACAATTTTATGGTACAACCATTTTAAATTGTAGCCCTTCTTCATGTCTCCTTTACATTCACACGTAACAACAGTATCAGATCACAATAATCTTTCTTTCTTATCCTCGTTGCATTTTGTTCGCAATCAAAAATCACATAACCTGTCATAACTCAAATAATTGTATTTATATAAAAGCTAATTAAGTTGTTATTGCAGTAATTAGAGAATTAATTAAGAGTTATTAGGTTAATTTGGGCGCAAATGACGGGTATTAATATTTAAACCGTCAATTATAATGGTCAATTAAATTCGGACTCTTGAGTGAGTTAGAAAGGTTACAAACTTGGACATTATATAAAACCCCATTGGAATTGCGAGAAAATTTGAAGAAACAAAGGAGAAATCGGAGGTAGAAGTTTGTGAAGATTTTCGGGTTTTTTTTAGAACTTAAGGTATGTTCTTCTAATTTTAGTTTGAATTAGTTGAAGATATCGATTTATATTATTTTCTGTGTGGTCTAGATAGATCGTATGTCTCTGTTTCGACTATGAAATAGTTTAATTTAATAGAAATTGAATGAATAAATTTTAGTATAAAACGATATAATTAGTCTTGGATGATGAGGTTTTATTTTAGATTGAAAATGGATAGTAAGTTGTGGAGATAATTAATGTATGTTTTTATATAATACTTTGACAGTCATTTGGGACAAAATCGGAGTTGTAGTTTGTATAAGAATGGTAGAAAAAAAAATGGAATTGTCGGGTTAAGAAGAAGGCAATCTGGGTTTGGGCGGGTATAAAAAAAATGTAAAATTAATATCTAAAAGTTGTTGGTAGCCCGCTAGTCAAAGTTTGAACCTTATAGTTATGACTTTCTTTTGTAGAATCAAAATCCAACTAGATTATAATTCGCGTTAAACGCGGATGAATGCATAAAAAACATACAAACGTCTATAGATATTGTATAATAATTAAAAAAAAATTATGGCTATTGGTATTACTGAAATGTGTAGAAGATACACTGAAATCGATAAATATGTATAATCGTTGAACGACCTCTTTGTAGACAATATTTTTTATTTTATTAGTTGAACGATATTCTTCGTCACATATTAGTACCTTCAAACCTTTTTTACTCATGACATGGGAAACAACAACATATAACTGATCATGAGTGAAGACGGGTCTACACAAGTATAATCCAACATTTGATAATGACTGTCATTGACTTTTGTTAATGGTTATAGCGAAACAAAGAGCTATGAGGAATTGTCTCTGCTGAAAACGGAATGAATTTTTTTTATCAGAAGGGGTTAACTTCATGCGAGGTATATAAGTAGTCTCGTTGAAAAATCTGCCAGATATGATTTAGGCTTCAATGACGTGTCTTCCAAGCCTTACGATCTGTAATCTAGTACCGTTGCATAGTCCTTTGGTTTGGTCGATATTACGAAGTAACATGACCGAAACACCTTTTTTTAGTATAAGTTTATGGTTGGGAATTCCGGAAGCCTTAAAACCATTCAACACATCTGGAGAGTATGCTGATTCCTCAAAAGAATCGTGTGCCTCAATCTCACATAAAGAATCTAAACTATGATATGTTTTCCCTTCATATTTAATCAATTCTAACATGTAGTAGTTGATAGCATCGATTGCTTCATTTGTAGGGACCAAAATAGCTTTATCTTGAAAATACGATGGATCATCAAGATGGTTCTGAAAGGATGAATAAATGATGGATACAATTGAATGAATATGGTCACACGTAGAGGGAACGACAAAATCTTCTGGAAATTCAACTTCAACTTCACCATCATTAGGGCCACCGATAGTACCTTCACCAATTTTAAGAATCCATTCAACAAATGATTTTGTCTCTTCGAAATCATTGTTTGGACAACCGAACTGAAGCCTCATGTTTACATTCAAACGTAAAAATGTACATTCACGCCATAATCTTGATGAATGCAATGATGGTTGGACAATATCTGAACGATTTCCTCTTTGTATTACTGGAAGAATCTGTCGAAAGTCACCTCCAAGTACAATGGTCTTGCCTCTAAACGATTTATTCTTGTCCGATGAAAGGATAACTTCTCTAAGTGTCCTATCAACTGCTTCGAAACAATGATGGTGCATCATTGGTGCTTCATCCCATATGATCATTCTCGATTTATTCAACAATTCATCTACATCGTTACCTGGAGTAATAGAACAAAACGAATCCTCATTCAAGTTAATTGGTATATGAAATCTTGAATGCGTTGTCCTACCACCAGAGAGCAAGAGTGCTGCTATTTTGCTTGAAGCAACGTTGATAACAATTTCACCTTTAGATCTAATAGCAGCAGACAATGTCTTCAAAACAAATGTTTTTCATATTCCTCCATAACCATATAGGAAAAAGACACCACCTTTTTTCTTGTTAACCGCATTGATAATTGAATCATAAACTTTTTTTTTTCTCGACATTAATTTGGAATGCAGTTGTTGATGTTTAACTTCAAGACTGGATAGATCCTAATTATGCTCAATCTTGAATTAACATATTGCAAGAATCTTGAATATATTTGTGATCAGGTAATGGCATATTGGGTATTTGCTTCAAACTCAGTCCATAACTCAATAAAAATTTCTCAATGTATGACAATGTAAGGTGGAAAATTGCTTCCGGTTTTAGCTTCAAGCCTGAAAAGACAAAAAATTATGGAATTATTTATTTGTAATATCAATTAATTTTAGAATGTTTTTTTTGTGTAAATGGGTTAGATTATTTGAAAATGTACCCGTTACACCGATTTATTGTTCACGAACGTGAACGACATCATCAGAAAGACAATTATAAGTCTCTTTAAAAAAATGACGAGGCCGGGGTAGACTATCCGATGTAATCAACATAACAGATAGAGACCTGCATAATGAAGCGGTGGCCCAATAATGTGTTTCGTGTATAAAAGATATGTACTATTTATCATCGTCTAATAGAGCAAGAGCGTAGCAAACATCTTTGTAAGATTCATAAACGGTCCCGTTAACCGTCCTAATATCTTCATAACAAGTACGACCCTTTACTTTGTTGAGAAAAATGCGTAACTAATAAACATCACCAGACTTGGGAGACACATGATTAATTTTGCCAAGTGACTATGTCTTTGTTTTTCTTCTTGTCCATACTTTATCTGATTTATTCCAAACATATTGAGTTGGATATTCAACATATCATAACTTTCGTACCTTTTCATCATAGCTGTTACATTCCATCCAAGCCAAAAATTGAGAAGCATCATTAGTAACAAGTTGGGATGGTTTAAACACAACAGGTTGTTTGTCTTCAAGGTGAAACGAAAACCTTTCAACATAAGGTGTTCTGTAATGAAATGTCATACCCAAAAAGTCTCCAGCATGCCTCACAAGCAAAAATATAACGACAATTGTAAAAGTCAACAATTTCATCATGATCATTATTTTATTTATGTTGTTTTTTTATTCTGCGCGTCATAAAAAGTGGTTGTGATCCTGTCTTGTCATTTTCTAATAAAGATACTTTATCGATCCAAACTAATTACACCACTCAAGATTCATATGCACTTGGTATTGCTTCAAAAGTATTTTATTATATGGAACAACATATCTGAAAGAGGAAAGAAACATGTCATAAATAACATTAAAATCATATTATTTTTAAAACAGAGAAAAAACAAATAAACATATATAATAATTATAATTTTCATATTATATAAAGTATTTAAATGATTTAATATAAATGTATATAAAAAAATGATGTATGAATAGTTTATGTGACTTAAACTTGATTTATATAAACTTTAATCTTGCATTATTTTAATGTAACTTGTTTAGCGATATTATGTATTAAAACATATAACATATATTTCATATAAAAAATAATATATACAAAATTAAATATACATATGAATAAAAATTAAACAAAGAGACACCGTTTTTCACGACATTGTTTTCATTGTTGCGTCTTCTGTAAATCGGATAACCATCGTCGTCAATATATGGATGATCTATGTAGTCTTTTGGAAATCCTTTAGAACATTTTTCTTTTTTCATACATGGCATAAATGGAAATTCAGTGCCGCATGGTCCATGTATCATGTTGTCACAAACAGTTCGATACAATCCTGGTTCAAGCTCGTTGTCTGGCAATTCAACACATATAACACGATCTATGTCTTCGGGATTTGGAAGTTTAGATTTTTTTTCTAAAAAGAGGCATATGTGCCAATGTGGAAGACCCATTTTTTGAAACTCGATGGTATATACAACTGTATGAGGCAATTAATTTAGTTGGTTAACACATAATATTATAAAATCATAAGAAAAGATAATGAATAATGGCATTTTAGATTTATACCTCCATCGACTTCGCCTAAGATTTTTTCTTCCTTCAGTCGACTGATTAGTGAATCAAGTTTTATTTTGAATATCCGTGTCAAAATATCTGGCATGTCTTCCGGTTTAAGATTCTCAGATTCAATGAATCTAATTACCTTTGGCCATTTAGGATTAGATGTAAGGGTTAAAAAAAGATCTGGATAACCAAACTACTTAACTAAAGTCAGTGCATCTGAGTAATTTTGTTACATGTAACGGCTGCCACCAGTAAAAGAAGATGGAATAATAATACGGTTTCCCATCATAGAAGCATCTTCAATTCCATCTTGAGAAGCCTCGGCCAAGTTGCCATAAGGAGCCACACATGATGTTGGTTCGTTAAACCGTATATAATTAAGGCAGTCGTTTTCAACCATTGTATACGAATCAACCAAAAATTGTTGGAAGAGTTTTTTGGAACGTAATATCAAATATATTTCATTATCTCTATGTTGTATACGGTAAGCAAAAAACTCTCATATTGTCAGCTTTATTCGTCCTTTGGAGTCTTGTTCTTCAACACTACGATGTAATATATCCAGTCGAAATTCATCATCGGCATAAGGGAACAATAAAGGATATTGAAGTGGAAGATATTGAGGATGAAACTCACTAATACGTTTAAGATGTCGACTATGTGTTTCCAAAACAATATCTCGTGAATCGGAACCGTTAATGTCACCTATAATGAGTGCAACCACCTCACTTGTGGTAGGAAGATTATACTGCCTACCATCCTTTTCTCTTGTCCCAATCAATTTAAGCATAATACGTTCTGTTCGATTTGATCCAAATCAATAGCGTGCCATTCTAAATTGCTTAACTAATGGATTGATAAAATCCAATAAACTCATTAACTCATGAACAGTCAAGAACTCGAGTAAAAAAGGATTTGCTATTGAATTAGGAGATTTTGACTTTTTCTTTTTTTAACTACATTAAGAGGAAAAAAATCATGGATATAAATATTATGCAATATAATACAAAATAATATATATATATATATATATATATATATATATATATATGTGTGTGTGTGTGTGTGTGTGTGTATGTGTGTGTATGTGTAATGCGCTTATACGATAGAGTGTATTTACATACTCGTATGCATTGAATCTGTTGTCGATCTCATGATCTGTATCGTATATGTACAACTGGCAAAATTTTGGTAATTCACCCTCCTCTGGTAGTAAGCTGCCTGCAATATGATACTTTTGTCCATGCATTCGATAGACATAAGGACCACCTCCAGAGTTAATGGCATGATCAAATCAGCCATATATGCAAATGCAAACATCATATTGTATCGACGAATATTTTGTATAAAGTTTTGATTTTTTTCAGTAACGCCGCTATATAATCAATCAACAACTGAGGTGGGTGAATAAGAATGGGTAATTCTACTTTTCCATTGTAACAACAAATGGAATAAGAGGTTTTGTTTAAATCTTTAGACAAAATTGCAAAAATGGTCCCTGTGGTATGCATTTTTTGGGGTTTTAGTACAAACCACGACTTTTTTGGATTGGTGGTCCTTTTGAGTTAGTTTCGTTGCGTTTTTGGCCCCTCGGTAAACTGAAATGACTGTAATGCCCTTCTCATATACTACTTCCGTCCCAAATTGATAGTCCACTTTTGACTTTTGAAGTCTTTTTTCTTCAACTTTGACCTTAAATATTTTTGTTTTTGGTAGATAATACTTGATGCAATATATATGAATTGATTGTATTTTAAATGTTTTTTCATTGTTATAAGTTTCATCAAGTAAATATGTAACACAAATAAAAATATTTAAGGTCAAAGTTGAAGAAAAAAGACTTCAAAACTCAAAAGTGGACTATCAATTTGGGACGGAGGGAGTATTTTTTTAATATTTTTTCTATTTAATTTAAAGGAAAAATGAAATAATTGATTACTTTGGCCCACATCTCTCTCTCTCTCTCTCTCTCTCTCTCTCCCTTTCTTCACGGGTGAAACCCATGTCACCACCTCATCAGTCATCTTTGTGAACTCTCCCGCTCATTCGTACTCCACCGACGAAGACAATGACACCGGCGAGCTGCCGGCTGTAACAACCCACCACCGTTTGCTACCTCCGCTGTCGTTCACCACCCTCCACATCCTCCTTCTTGTCACCTGCAACTCGCCACTACCCCCCTCTCGATGACACTACAACAACGAATGTATACGGAAGAAAAAAAAACTGATCGAATCAAGAAAACCGGCCAGCGTAGCTGCCACCCATTGCCGACGTAAGCCACCACCACCCATCTTTGTTGTTGCTTTCTGAACTACTCCTCTCCGACCATCTATTGCCTTCCACCGCCTCTCCCCCCTCTCATTCTGTCATTCATTGCCGGCAAGCGAAGAGAACGAAGGCAACAAGTTGTCGTCACCACTGTTGTTGGAGATAACCACCACCGTTGTGCTGCCACCACCACCGCTGCTGTTGAGGAGTCGACCACCACCGTCGTTCTACGTTGCTGTTGCCGCCAACCATCTCCGTCGAATCACCACCTTACTCTATTGTTCCGTCACATACCACCAAGAGACACCGCCATTCCACCCATTTCCTCCCTATCTTGCACCACCACAGCCCTTCCATCACCAGTGTCACCCCGCACTTTCTCCACTCGTAGTTCACAGCCGGAGGAGAGGAAGGAAAAGGCGGAGCTGCCGCCAATCGCTGTTGTCGCCGTGAGTGCAATCACCAACGGCTGCCACCGCTATATCGCCACCTCCCACTGCTGCTGTGGAAGTTCCGCTATATCTCCTCAGTTCGTACCATTCTAGATTGATGAAGACCAACGAAGTAGGTCTCATATTTCCCTTTTTATATTTAATAATAATAATAATTTTATATTTAATAATAATAATAAATTTAAAAAGTGAAAGAAAAATGAAAACTAAATTCATTAAGGGTATAATAGTCATTTTAGTTTGGACATGGACCAAAACTGCATGTAAACTAGCTCAAAATGACTATCAATCCAAAAAAGTCGTGGTTTGGACTAAAACCCCCAAAAAAATGCATACCACAGGGACCATTTTTGCAATTTTGTCTATATATCAAGCAATCGTTTTGGAACACCTTGGTGTTTTCCTTTCATATTTGTCCCATTATCATACATTTGACCACGAACATAATTAATATCCAAACTAAGAGATTTAGCATAGTACGCTTCAAAATAACAATATTTAATATATTATACAAATAGTTAGGAGGTAAAGAATCATACGCTTCATGCGGAGTGAAATAAAGTAATAAGATTAGCATAGTAATATGTAGCACGTAAATTGTTGGAATAAGCACTAGGTACTTCTAAGGAAGTGTAGTGTGGCTCAAACATAAATGATATAAGTCATAATAACTTGGTCAGTTGGTTGTAGTGGCACTGTGGCAACAACTGCTATAAACTTAGATTTGGTTGATAAACAAGCTAAGGTTTTTGGGCGTATTGTAGCACCCGTTATCCGGGATTTGAAGTTTTAACCTTCTAGTTAAATTCTTTATAAAAATAAATTAGATTTTAAAATTTTAATTAATTAAAAAATAATAATTAATTTTTGAAATTTGATTTTACCTAAATTAAAATAAATAAAGTGGGAATTCCATTAATTAATTTTAGATGAAAGTTGAAGTTAGACTTTGAGATTGGGAATTATGGAATAAAACTTGAGTAAATCTATTTAATTTGATTAAAATTTTAATTTGTAAGAATTTAACATTTATGGTTGAATTAGAAGATATGACACTCAAAATGTTCTATAGAAATTTCATTTTGGAGGTAAATCAAAATTCAAATTTGAGTGACCAGTCTTGCTATGTTGTCAAAACTTAAAAGACCTGCAACTTCCCTTCTCTCTTTTATCTCAAAGATGAAAGCACCTGGGAGAAAGGAATAGTTCAAATGTACAAAAGGTAATTGAGTGATTGAAAGCAAAATTGAAGCCTCATTAGATTTCTAAGTCCAAAACGTGGATGAATTGCTAGTAAGGTAGATATTTCTTCCTCTTCAATTTCTTTTAAACATACAAATATAGTTGGACTTTTGAAACTCCAAAGTGATGAATAATTATTGTTGTGAGACCCAAACAGTTATAGAATTAATCTACATTTATATTTTTTTTTTGTAACGGTCCACATACAAATTAATCCAATCTTAACATTTTAAAGATATGTTAGACTAGAGCGAGTGATATCATATTTGTTACTTTTTTTTTGCCACCTAAATGTTATATCAACTTTGTTATATTTTTCTGATTTTTTGTCGTTTGAAGGGATCGAATTCATTGCCTTTTTATTAAGGAAGATGAAGATGAAGAATATATTTTGAGTGATATGGTATAGTGTAAAATGGCATGGTTTAATAGATATTTATAGTGGTTTTAATTAATTTAAAAAAAAAAAATAGTTGTGATTGGCTTTGAAGGAAGAAAGAGGAGTGACAGAAAATGACCAATTGAGCGTTCAAAAATTAGCAAATAATTCGAGTATTTTTTTTAAAGTACGGAATTAAATATTCTGAAACTCCAATATACATTAAAAAATTATTTTGAAGTATTATAAACAGAATATGCATTGATTATCTAATTACTATATTACTAAATGATTAACCAAATATCCAAAATCAATTCATCATTAACCTAATAGACCAAGTGATTAAGTCAAAAGAGCCCAAATATTATTACCAGGCCATACCCAGTTAACTCTACTAGACCCTATCAAACTCATTTTTTAAATAGTAATTTTAAGTCTAGCCAAGATCGAGCTTCCATCTTTTCATATCCATCATGAACTCGGCTTTTAAAAGAATCGTACCCAACTTCAATACGTGGCCTTTAACAAAAAAATAAATTTGACAAAAACAAATTAAAAAAATAATGGTATGCAACAGAATGTATAAATCATGCATGTTATATCACTTTTTGTATATTTTTTCTTTCATCATGATTATCTTTATAAAATTATGTCTTTTTTCCTTTCAACATAATTGTCTTTATAAAATTCTGTCTTAATTTCGTCCCGTATAAAGTTGATTCACAAAGGTCCACATGGACATGTATATGACAAGTCGATTTTATACATCTTAATGAAAATGAAAGCTGATATGCATATAACCATTTTGTTAGGAAGTAAAACGCATAAAACATGAGACCAAAAGAACACAAGACATAATATTTACGTGGTTTGGTCAAAATGACCTATGTCAATGGGCAAGATGGGAGTATTATTTATTTATAAGTTTTCAAACTGAGGTTACAACTACAATTCAACAAAGATTTGCTTATTCACTACAATTCAAGACACAAACAAATGATTATTTATAGACTACAGATCAAATCTAAAATCCTAATGGGCCAAACCCATTAATCTATATGCTTATAAAAGATGTCAACCAATCACATTACGCCATACAGCCGAATCTGAAACTTTCATCCTTGAGAGACATGTTAGAAATCAGGGTTTTGAATTACTTGGAATACTGAGAGTCGTGATTTCAATGTCAAATTGAAGTATTTCGATGGTTCTCTCGAAATCTCAATTGGATACAACCCAATAATCAAGAACAGGGAATGAAATGAAGTTAAGATCTCTATGTGTACCAAATTCATATATGACCAAAAAGACAAAAATAACCACTTGTTTAAAAACTGCCAAAACTATCATATGACAGTTTTGTAACCATTACAAAACTGTCACTAAACTGCCTTTAAAACCAGGTTTAGGATTAGGGTAAAAAACCGGGTTAAAATTCTAAAATTCGAATTTTAATGCATTTTCTATAAAGCAATATTAACCCAATTAGGGGTTCTGCCCCTTGAACCTTGCTATTAGGGGCACTGGCCCCGGACCCCCATTGGTTCAGGGGCTTCTCCACTACATGACAGTGTGCACTCTACACCATCCTTACTTGTCCAATGTTTATCAAGATTGCATTGGTCAACAAATTAATCTATTACATTTAAATAATATTAGTGATATAAATCACCAACAAGATATTGCATTAGCATCAGCAATGCACAATTGGCACATCAATTGCCCGTAACGTCCCCATTTTCAACCCAATTTTTTCATTTTTGTTTATTCAAATATATCATAGTGTAATTACATTATGCGAAAACATGTTGTGAATGCGCACGTACAATCGAACCTTTCCATTCTCACGATTCAATGAAGAACCTAAAAAACATTTATTATTAACTGGGTAAGCACGAAGCATAATGAGTTTCCCAGAATACCATATACCACAATATATATACAATGCATACACATAATGGCCTTCAACATAAAGCTGGTCCGCCATTGGCCTTCAACACGAAATTGGTCCGCCCCTTTTTCCCTTCACCATAAAGTTGGTCCGCTACTTAGGCCTTTAGCATAATGCTAGTCTGCCTGAGTCTATTGTCCTTCAGCCCGAGGCTAGTCCGCCCTCAACTCCCCACGTAATATATCAACACACACACACACACATATATATATATATATACACATACATACAACAATCAACAATCCAACACTACATGCAACTAACAGAACTAGCCTAATTGCATACTACATGTCAACTATATCCTATCATACAGAAGATATATACTGGAGCACATAATACAGTGATAAAAATCACTTGGATAGTTACTCAGACGATTGACAGTTATATGAACAATCCTATTGACGATCTAACTGGCTGGTAACGTGCCTCGCAAGTATATACCTATAAAACTATAACTTATTAATCCCCATGACAATCTAGTATTGAAAGCTAGATCTTTCACTAACCCCAACGAATATTGAGAGTTCTATCAAATAAGGATCATCCAGGCAGACCAATTGTGAGACATGACCATTTCGACATAGAGCCTTTCTGAAATCCAACAACTAAGCCAACGTGACCATATGAACACCTCCCGGTATGTAGATCAATTAGTACTATAATTGAAATTATTGATAAATCTTATTTATATATTCATAACAACGACTATGAATATAAATATAAGTTACACTTAAAGCATAGTAAGTGGAGCTTAACTTATAGGAATTTCTAGCGAAAACCGGAAATTGTGCAGACAGGACTTCGACTCGAAAGCTCCTTATTTTCGGGATCCTAGATACTCTAAAGCCTCGCTAAAGTACTCCAAAAACCCAGAAAGATCAGACCCGAGGGGTGGGAGTTCTCCAAAGAGTTTGGGGTGAATAGGGTGTGAGGAAATGAAAGAAACCGGAATACACTATTTATAGCAAGGAGGCACGCCGAGCTTCTTGTCTGGGCTGGTGACATGGCTCCACTTGTATGCTGACAAGTGGCCAAAACCTTGTGGGCCGTGTCGGGCTGTCTTTGCGCGCCGCACGCCTTTTCTACGCGTGTGAAAACTTAATATTCTTAAAAAATATGTATCTTCTTCATATGAGCTCCGTTTTCGATAGTTTTTATATCCACACGTAGCTATCGACGAGTTCTACAACTTTCATTTAGACTTCGTTGCCTAATTCTCACTTTATTTTTGATGTTATATCTTTATAGGCTTAGATTGTTAAAGTCCGTATAAAAATCATAACTCTCTCATACGATATCTGTTCTCGACTATCTTTATATCGAATGATAGGAATTGAAGAGATCTTCAACTCTTGTTTAGATTGTTTTTCCTAAAAATCAACCGATCTTAGTTTCGGTTTTTGTGTCGCACGTTGCAGTACTGAACTTCTAAAAATATAACCTTCTCTTACTGAGTCAGATTTATGCGTTCTTTATATGCACGATTGTGCTTTTTCAATTACTATGACCTTTATTAATGTTATTTATCATAAATAGTCTTCTATCAAAAAAGTCTATTTGTGTAACTAGTCGTTTTTACTATAAGGCAAAAATTGGATGTTACAACTCTCCCCCACTTACAAAACTTTTGGCCCTGAAATCCTGCTCCTTGCGTACCTAGACGTCACCTTAATGAAGCCATCGAGATCAACTCATGATTTAGCTGACGCTGCTGCATCGAATTTGCCTATTTGTACTTTTTTAGCGATAAAACTTTGTTTTTTACCTTATATGTACTCCCAAACTTCTCACGAAGTGTTCCATGACCGAGAACTCGTCGGTATGGACTTTCAGAATCTATACTCTACGGTGAACGATGACCTTTAAAGGTGACATGTCGATTTGTTCCATTGACTAGGATATCCATCGATGTGATATAAAGTGATTTAATTAAGGAAATTTATCTATGACATCTTGAAAAAATTCACATTCTGGAACATGCCTCTAAAAAGGCTTAAGGCATATCCTTAAAACACACACGAATCTAGATCCCACCATCCTGAAATTTACCCTAAATTACTATAATTGGTTTACTGGCTTGAAAACACTGGAACCAATACTCTAATATTAGTGGTAGACTCATTTTATGGCTTTCTTTTAAAACTTTTGAGGCTACAACTGATTTAGAGGTCCTAAATCTACACTGTACATATGCTAAAGTCTAACTTACGTCCTATGTCAACCTATGAAGGTTGGAATTCGTTCTTAGTTTTCTATTAACTCTTACGCTTATCGGCTAAAGGAGTAACTAAACAAAACACGTAGCTCACCCCAAAAACCAATGACGCACATGCAATTGCACTCAACGATCTATCTAATGTGACTCTCAACTAAACGAACGTGTCTAGGAATTTATACTAATCGCTTACAATCCATTATCGTTGATTGAAACCTTGCATCCTAAAATATTGAATAGTTTCTCGACAATATTCTATCATCTTTTTGCAGTTCTAAAACGCATAGGAAATCCTTAGATCTTTTCCTTGCATGTCTATCTTTCATTGACATCTGCGAGGCGTCTTTTCAATTAAATCTCCAACAACCACTACTGCTTATGCAGTTTTAACACTGAGTCACTCCTAGGATTGAACTCTTGCCAATTTATGCTAGGACTCTTGGTTAATAAAGACTGTTTGGTTAAACTTGGATTAACAATTTGGTTTAGTAATCCTATTATGTATACTGTTGGTACATTTGCGGCCCTCGGAAAGCACTATCTCCTCTCTTAATCAACATGTTCCTTCCCGAATGATCCTCTTTTAGGCGTCTGTATATGCATATTAGATGATGACTTATAACGTTTGTACTATGGAAATGCTTTCTCCTTAACCTCGATCCTATGGTTTCCGTCCTTTAGTATAGGGCAATTATGCCTTACTACGAGCTTAACTAAGCTTTCTAAGCACGATGTATCCCTTGAGTACTTGACGCTCTCTATATGGAAAACTATCCCATCTATTGAATTCCTTATCCTCTGCTGCGACGATATATTCTCCATCCGTGAAGGTATGAAGCTAATGGTTCTCTTAGCTATCTTTGTCGTATGTGGGAATTTTCTCAATTCCTAAATCCTATATGTTGCTTGGGAGGAAAGTCCTACCTTTCCTTCAGAAGCAAGAAACTCACGTCCTATGAGTAATCTAACATAAGTCTTCTTTCTTCTGTTACTCGCACAACGAAATCAAACCTAACAACCTCCACCTACTCATGCTGCAACTTTCCTAGACCTTGACATTGAAATCGAAAGTCGAACTACTTTTCGCTCTTTCTCTTTAAGGGTCGGTTCTCCCCTACTTGGGTTCGACCCATCATCTGTTGCTTTTCGTAACTAGCCAAAGTCTAAGTTGGTCTTACCTGTGTGATTTTGTAGTGCCTTTTGACTTTGAATATACTTATATTTGTCACATCCAATGACCTCTGACATTCTTATCGTAGTACTACTGATTATGCCTACCATAAGTGGTTTCCATTATCGAACTACTAGCAACAAAAACGGTTGTTGAGTCCACTCCATCATTCTCGTTACTACGGGACAATCACATTGTCGCATTCCAATTGTTACTCTTGTAACGATCCTCCTAACACCTCTAAATCACTTGGGTGCAAGCGCACGAAAGACACTTGAGTGTGCCCTTCTATACTAGCTACAATGATCACAACTTCCCTAGTCTCCCGCGCAAGAATCAATAGATCTAAACCTATTCAATAATGGTGATTCTTGAACTTACACATGTTTATTCATCCTCCAATGGACCTTTAGTCCTAACACTCGGGTCATATTATCAAATCCCAGTGGATGTACATACGTTCCTTCCCAACTCGTGCTATGACGCAATTTCTATCACAACTACAATATCAGACTAAACGATCATATCCTGACGACCTTTTGTTGTAAAAGGATTGTTAACGAGATCAAACCTTGTATCTATGATACATACCTTAATATGGAAGACACCTTCCTGTGCTACAAATCCGATCCTTTTTCCTTTGATTATGGGAGTTCGTCATATAATCATATCATAACAATTGACTGAATGGTCACTTTCTAACGACCTTTTACTACATGACGCAAAGGTTTTATAACGAATTGGACTCTTGTCTCTGTGAGTCATTCACTTAACATAGAAGACACCTCCCTTCATGTTCTAATGTGGTACAACCACATAATGGCAAGTAGCAATTTTAGATGCTAGTTGCTTTTCTCTAACGAAGTCTGCAATCCTTCTGTTGATCACCTTGATTACTTCCTTCCTAAGTCTTACGACTAAAGTCGGTACTATGTAGAATAAGTTCTCATAACAAATTCTCTTACACAAATCTACTTTATTCGGACTCGATTCTATCATGGCCAATTGGGCCCGAAGTTAAAGCCACTTTCTTAGACATCTCCATATAACAGGTAATGTTGGCGTAAGATGAATTTATAGTGTTAGCCCAACTACTAGTGCCTTAGGAACTTTGTGACTCTTCCTGATCCAAGTGCGAGTCTTGTGCTTCGGGTAGTATATGCCTCTACTACCTTTCAAACCTACTCCTACTTGTCCCAAAAAATTTCTCTTGTTTCCAAGTCACTTCCAGTACTACGCACAATGACCATTAAACATCTATGTATGTGTCCCAATGAGCACATATAAAAGAATTCCCTAGACTCCACTAGGGCTTTGCATCTTTACCGATGCCCTACCTTATGAATATATGCCCTATCAAGCCTATATTAGACTCCCCTTCTAGGATTCCTGTCCATTTTACCTTATTATTAGCCGAGGAAGGACTTCTACAAACATGAACTATTTATCTGATGAATACGATTACATGGATGGTTAGAATCAGACGAGAGCTGCGCAATAACACCAAATCAAGCAATCTAAAACTATTTAATTCCTAGAGCATGCAACTATTATATTTTGCAAATAATTAAATAAATGCAGTATAGGTTCTAAGCAAAAAATAACATGTAAAACCTTAGACACTAAGGCATATTAAGTATCGGGTAATTTCTATCCTACAATTCCTGAAAGATCTCTATCCTACATACCAACATGCATTTCTAACAACTCATATATCACCAAACATAACAAATATGGATATTTTGGGAATCACTTTCCTTTTTAAGCTTTAGCTGACTGTATGCATCACATTTTTTTCCTTTGAAAAAAGTTCTTTTTCTCAAAAAGATTTGTTAACATATTCAAATCCTCGGTTTGATTTTGGAATCACACAAATGTTCATCTAATTCTCTCAAACTAGGGATCTGATACCAAATTTTAACGTCCACATTTTCAACCCAAAATTTTCATTTATTTTATTCAAATATATCAAAGTATAATTATGTTATGCGGAAACATGTTGCGAATGCGCGTTTGTACAGTCGAACCTAGCCCTTCGCACGATTCAATGATGTACATGAAAAACAGTTATAATCAACTGGGTAAACACGAAACTTAGTGAGTTACCCAAAATCTCATATACCACAATACAAATACAATGCATATACATAATGCCCTTCAACATAAAGCTGGTACGCCCTTGGCCTTCAGCATAAAGCTGCTTCACCCATTTTTTCTTCAACATAAAGTTGGTCTGCTACTTTGGCCTTTAGCATAATGCTATTCCTCCCTCAACTCCCCAAATAATACATCAACACACACACACACAAACAAACACACACACACACACACACATATATATATATATATATATATATATATATATATATATATATACACACACACACAATAACAAACAACAATCCAACACTACATGTAACTAACAAAATTAGCCTAATTGCATACTACATGAAATCTATATCCTATCATATACATGATATATAGTGGAGCACATAATATAGTGAGAAAACTCACTTGGATAGTTACTCAGACGATTAATAGTTATCTGGGCAATCATACTGGCAATCCAACTGGCTGGTAACACGCCTCACAAGTATCAACCTATAATACTATAACTTATTAATCCCTATGACAATATGGTATTGAAAGTGTTGGGTTTTAAGTACTATAACACTCCTATGGTGCACATGCAACCCTAGATGCTTTGGAACTATGTTTTCTCTAATTATACATGCATATTCAATTTTCCAAAGCATACATCCTAACTAGCATACAATGGAGGATATATAATACAAAACTCATAGTTAGATGAATACCTCTTATGTAGTTGTAGTTCTTGGCCTTTGAAAGCTTTAGCACCTCAAGTGTGATGCCTCTAATGTGTCACAAGCACCAAATGCAAGAGGAGACTTGAGAGAATAAGCTAGTTAGCACAAAATCAATATCACTCTCTTAGAATGAATGGTGTAACCGATTTTGGCTCTAGGGGTGTGCTTTTATAGTGTTGTAAATGCTAGGGTTTCATCCATGAAAACCAAATGCACCATGACCTTTCATATTACTTAGGCTCCATGGTCAAACCTCCATGGACTATCCATATTGGTTTAGCCCACCCTAATTAACCATGGATCTTTAGCCCACACTATAAGAATCATTGATTTACTTAATTAGTCCCCGTATATTTAATTAATCTCCTTTGATCACTAAATTAATTCAAAATTAATTCTTGATCAATACTAATTAAATAATATGATTTCTCAATTAATATATTATACTTATAATATATTAATAAATCATAAATAGCCTTATTCTCAAAAGTCCATCCTATCAAATTGCACTGGTGAAGGCAACCCAAAAGGACCATGCTACAATCGGGTCAAGTACATCCCAGTTATTGTTATGGGCATAGACACTAAATGCAACAGTCTCCCACTTGGATAAATCTAATAACTATAACTGGCAATGCAACTTCAGGATCCGATTAGCAATCATAGCTTTCAAAAGCCGCTGTCGAACTCTGACCTTGTTAGTGACGCGTCCTTTAGATAAGGGATCATATATTCCTCTGTTCTTCAAGATATCATGCGGACAAATACACGAAACATAGTCATACTTATTGTTTTGCAGTTTGTTTCCCGATTTCCGATTTGTCTGACATAGAACATAACTGAACACATCAATTTAGTTCTGACCGGGACCGACACTTAAGTCAAAACAAAATCATCGATGGGCCCATGATATCGCTTTTAATCCTCTTAGGATAAATGGAACAAATAAACTTCAACATTATATGCTTGTACTAACTACTCATTAAATCATGCACAATGATACGTTTTATAACATCAAGTTACTGATGCGTTTTCATATCATCAATGCACAACCAATTCGCAGTCAACAACTCATATATCTTAGTTTGAAGACTATATGATTTTATCGTCTCACAATCACTCGTGATAAATTTCATGAAGTGATTCAGGTGAGCGTGAGTTTAATCTAATACTCAAATCTTATTTCAGGAGCACTCATGAACGTTGTAGCATACTTTTCCTATGTCTAACACCTTAGACAATCTACAAGCCAAGTTCATGACAGTCTAACCTCATAACCTACTTCCAAAGTATGATAGACTGTGGATAGTTTGAATAATCTTATTATTCTGGAAGTCAAAACATTCAAAGGTGAAACAATAGTAAATAATTGACACAAGACAGTAACTTTACTTATAAATAAAACTCCTTTTATTCAATCATCAAATGTAAATTACAATTTAGCTATTACAAGTTTCAAAATATTTATCTAATCACTAAAACTAATATCGTCCGTTAGCCCCGATGCCCCTCGCATGCTGCAAGTGTTTAACCCTACCCAGTCCCTTCGTAAGAGGATCTGATGGGTTGTCCTCTGACGATATCCTCTTCACCACGAGGTGTCCTTCTTCTACTTGATGTCTTATGAAGTGGTACTTTCTGTCAATATGCCTGGATCTAACATGATCTCTAGGTTCCGTGGTTAAGGCAACCACGCCTTCATTATCGCAGAAAATCTCCACAGACTCATTTATGGATGACACAACTCCAAGGTCTCCGACAAATTTTTTCAACCATATCGCCTCTTTTGATGCTTCGCTCGCTGCTATCTACTCTGATTCACATGTTGAATCAAGCACAGTCTCCTGCTTGGAACTTTTCCATGTTACTGCTCCTCCATTTAAGGTAAACACCCAGCCCGACTGAGATCGCAAATTATCTTTGTCGGTCTGAAAAACAGCGTCACAATACCCTGTCACTCTCAAGTCATCACTCCCACTAAGGGTGAGAACCCAGTCCTTAGTCCTCTACAGGTACTTAATAATGTTCTTTACTGCATTCCAGTGAGCTCTACCAGGATTCCCTTGATATCTACTGACCATGCTCAGAGCAAAGGCCACATCAGGGCGAGTACAAGTAATAACATACATGATCGAGCCAACTGCGGAAGGATATGGAACTTGACTCATCTCTGCTATCTCAGCCTATGTACTTGGACTCTGAGTCTTACTCAATTTGGTATTGCTTTGGATAGGTAAGTCACATTACTTGGAGTTCTCCATGCTGAAACGCTTCAACACCTTGTCCAAGTAGGTACTTTGACCAAGTTCTATTAGTCTTTTACTCCTGTTTCTCAATATCCTTATCCCTAGGATATAGACAGCTTCTCCAAGGTCCTTCACATCGAAACACTTCCCAAGCCAGGACTTCACTTCCTGCAAGGTTGGGATGTCGTTTCCTATGAGCAGTATGTCATCTACATACAACACCAGAAAGCTAACTATACTCCCACTAGCTTTGACATATACGCAGGTCTAGTCCTCGCTTCTCGAAAATCCAAATTCTTTGACTTTCTCATCGAAACAAAGATTCCATCTGCGAGATGCTTATTTCAATCCATAAATGGATTTCTCAAGCTTACACACTCTATCAGGGTACTTTGCATTGACAAAACCCTCTGGCTGACACATGTAAACATCTTCAGCCAACTTTCCATTAAGGAAAGAGGTTTTGACATCCATTTGCCATATTTCATAGTCATGAAATGCAGCTATGGCTAGCATAACCCTTATAGATTTAATCTTCGCTACTGGTGAGAAGGTCTCATCATATTGAACTCCCTGAGTTTGAGTAAAGCCCTTCGCAACCAGTCGTGCCTTATATGTGTGTACTTTCCCATCCATGTCGGTCTTCTTCTTGAAGATCCATTTGCACCCGACTGTCTTTCGACCCGATACATTGTCAACCAAGTTCCAAACTGGATTGTCATACATGGAATGAATCTCGCTGTCCATCGCCTCTTTCCATTTAGCAGACTCAGGGCCTGCCATGGCTTCCTTGTAGTTGTTAGGTTCATCCAGATTTAGCAATGTACTATCATTGATAAATGTATCACCCTCAGATGTTATATGAAAACTATATAACACAGGTGGAACACTAACTCTACTGGAACGTCTCAGAGGTACAGGCTGGTCAATCGGTTCAACAAGAGTTTCCTCCTCAGGTTGAGCGCTAGTGTTTGAGGTTCCTTCATCACTTAACTCTTGAAGCTCTTCAAGGTCAATTTGCCTCCACTGTCCTCTTGGCATATGAGTTCTCTCTCTCTCTCTCTCTCTCTCTCTCTCTCTCTCTCGAAAGACTCCTCTCCTCGCAACGAAGACAACATTATCACTCAGTCTATAGAAGAGATATCCAAAGGATTTCTGTGGGTAGCCGATGAAAATACATCGCTCACTACTAGGTTCGAGCTTGTCGTGAGTCTCGCGTCTCACAAAAGCCTCGCAACCCCAAATTTGATGTGATCCAATGAGGGAACCTTCCCTGTCCACATCTCGTGAGGTGTTTTGGCAACCTTCTTGGTAGGGACTAGATTAAGGATATGGGCGGCAGTCTTTAAGGCATACCCCCAAAATGAGATAGGTAACGAAGCTCGACTCATCATGGAACGAACCATTTCCAACAAGGTCAGATTGCGCCTCTCAGCGACACCATTAAGCTGTGGTTTCCTAGGTGGTGTCAACTGTGAAACAATTCCACATTCCTTAAGATAGTCTAGGAACTCGATACTAAGATACTCTCCTCCTCGATCGAATTGGAGCATCTTTATCTTCTCGCCCAATTGATTCTACACTTCTTGCTTAAACTCTTTGAACTTTTCAAAGGTTTCTGACTTATGCTTGATTAAGTAGATATAGCCATATCTGTTGTAATCATTAGTAAAAGTCACATAGAAGCGGTTAGCATCCCTTGTGGCGGTTCTGAAGGGTCCACACACATCATTGTGTATGAGATCCAACAAACCTTCACCCCTTTCACAAGTACCAGTGAAGGGTAAGTTGGTCATCTTTCCAAGCAAACAAGATTCGCAAGTGTCATCCGATTTCAAATCGAATGACTCCAAGACTCCATGCTTTTGGATTTGGGCTATGCGCTTCTTGTTGACATGTCCAAGACGACAATGCCACAAGCATGCTTTGTCCAAAGCATTGGACGGATCAATATTCAACATATTATTTCCTAGGTTGTCTACAACCATCACAGTTTCATATATTCCATTACAAGGTAATGCTTCAAAATAAAATGTAACATTATAATAAGCATTAATACTACCAACTTTATTATTAAAAGAAAAGGTAAAACCTTGTTTATACAAACTGTGAAAGGAAATATTATTTCTCGCCATTTCTGACGAGTAACAACAATTATTCAATTCAAAATTTAACCCACTACTAAGCAACAAAGAATAAACTCCAATCTTGGTAACAGTCGACATTTTCCTATTTCCCATGATTATGTTTATCTTCCTGTACTCCACATCCCTACTTCCTTTTAGTCCCTGCAAACCAGAACAAATGTGAAATCCACAACCTGTATCAAGGACCCAAGAATTAGCATGTGATGAGTTATTAGAAAGAATAGTGTAAATACCTGCAAAGGAGCGTTTTATCTTCCCATCCTTAATCTCCTACAAGTATTTGGGGCAGCTTGGTTTCCAGTGCCCTTTTTCATGACAATGGAAGCACTCTGCATCCTTTGGATTGGTAGAGGATTAGCAGAACCAGCTTTGGTCCCACTTGAAGATGATCCATCAAGAGACTTTCCCTTGCGGCTCTTAGAAGGAGCCTTCCTCTTTTTCCTTTTCCCATGTCCAATTGCCAGAACAGGGGCAACAGCAGTAGTAGGAGTAGGTACAACCGACTTTCCTTTCAAGTTGCTTTTTTCAGTTCTTAGAAGGCCTTGAAGCTTGCTAAGAGTGACCTCCTCCTTGTTCATATGATAGGTCATTCTGAACTGATCATAACAAGAAGGCAATGAGTGTAGGATGATATCAATGGCCAACTCTTCAACGAAGTTCACATTCAAATTTAGCAAGCGGTCCACATATCTCTGCATCTTTTGCAAGTGGGCCGTGATGGACTCTCCATCCTTCATCTTGGTTGTGATCATGGAGGCAATGATCTCATACCTCTCCTGCCGAGCACTTTGATGGTACCTTACCATTAAATCTTGGTGCATTTCGAAGGGCCAGAAGTCCTCATAGGACTTTTGAAGCTCAACAGTCATGGTAGCAATCATTATACACGACACCTTTTGTCGCGTCCCTCTCATGAACCCAGTATTCCTCGATTTGTTTGGGAGTAGCAATTTGTTCATCAATCTCCCTCAGCTCTTTATCGAGGACATATTCTTTGTCCTCATAGCGAAGGGCCATACAAATGTTTCTTATCCAATCGTTAAAGTTTGACCCATCGAAGATAGTTCTACCAACCAAATTCATGAGGGAGAATGAGCCAGAAGGTTTGGAGCCTGAAGCATTGTTTGGGATAGACATCTGAAAAGAAAAAGAACAATGTTTAGATTAGATGAGAATCCTTAATATAACACCCAAATGAAATATTAAGGCTATAACCCAACACAATATTTTACAATTCGGAAGAGGGATGCCGTAATCCAATTGAAAAATATTTGAAGGTAGGTAAATGACGATTTACCCATGAAAAACGAAATTGATTATTAAGTTTTAATTGGATTGAAACTCCTAGATTCTTTTGAGATTCATTGAACTTTTCAATGGCATGTTTAAATCTCGATTGTGCCCTTCAAGTTTGTGACTGGGATGTCGAGGATCACAAACTAGGTGTGAATAACCATGCAAATGTGTTTGGTACTCTTAATGTTACAAATCACCTAATCAATGTGCCGGTTAACCACACACGCTCCATTGATCTATGACTAACATCAAGCTACCCTTTGCCACTCTTTCTAGTCCCAGATTAGTGTGCCGGTTAACCACACATGCTCCACTAACGACTTAGCAAAGTGCAAAGTGCAATTTCATGGAATAGCACAATTTTCACATTTTTTCCTAAAGTAACTAAGATTGGGAATTTAAAAAAAGTTTAGTTACTTTATAATTATCATTATACTTCTAATGAGAATTAATGTCCTATCCTACCCGTTCGGCTAACGACCCTCCACCAGTCAAGCAAGCGGTGGGTGAGAGTGGACACCCATTAAACCACCATTTTATAGGCAGTAACCTTATCCCCCTTATAGACCGGCTTCGTGAATGAGGCCTACTAACGGTAAGATTGGCTTGTCTTATACATATATATATATATATATGATTAAACTTTTAAAATTTTAAAATTTTAATATATATATATATATATATATATATATATATATATATATATATAATAGTATAAGGGTTGAATTTTAAAATTTTAAAATTCTAAGGTTTGGAATTAAATGTTTCATTAGTGAGACTTTACAAATTCCAAAACTTGAGGGCAAGTTTTGTAACTTTCAAAACTTTTGGTTTCCATAACTTATGAAAACTTATGAGTTTTTAATGTTCATGAATGAGACTCTTCATATAACTTGATGACAAGTTACAAAAACTCATTTCAAGAACAACTTAGATCAATTAACTTATCACATTATCATATAATATACTATTGATCTAATCTAACTCATATAGTAAGGCAATTCATATCAAATAATACAAATAATTACTTTATTATCTTAAAATTTGACAATTGTCCTTTAATTGGATGAGGATCATCATTACCAAATCAGAAAATACATTTTTTATGATTACAAACAGTTTGTGGTAATGATCTTAATCTAATTCTGGCCAAAAACAAGAAATTCTGCAACCAGAGCCATCTACTCGACGAGTGCATGATAATGACTCGTCGAATTGCCCTTTTGCTGAGTGGACTCGTCGAGTCAGTCAATGGACTCGGCGAGTTCATCAGTCAGAGGCCAGAAAATCGGTTTTTTCAACTTGTGAAAATTAACAAGCATCAAATATAGCAGAACACAATCCTAGGCTCTGATACCACTGTTGGGTTTTAAGCACTATAACACTCCTATGGTGCACATGCAACCCTAGATGCTTTAGATCTATGTTTTCTCTAATTATACATGCATATTCAATTTTCCAAAGCATACATCCTAACTAGCATACAATGGAGGATATACAATATAAAACTCATAGTTAGATGAATACCTCTTGATGTAGTTGTAGTTCTTGGCATTTGAAAGCTTTAGCACCTCAAGTGTGATGCCTTTAATGTGTCACAAACACCAAATGAAAGAGGAGACTTGAGAGAATAAGCTAGTTAACACAAAATCAATATCACTTTCTTAGAATGAATGGTGTAACCGATTTATGCTCTAGGGGTGTGCTTTTATAGTGCTGCAAATGCTAGGGTTTCATCCACGAAAACCCTAATGCACCATGACCGTTCATATTACTTTGCCTCCATGGGTTAAACCTCCATGGACTATCCATATTGGTTTAGCCCACCCTAATTAACCATGGATCTTTGGCCCACACTATAAGAATCATTAATTTACTTAATCGGTCCCCGTGTATTTAATTAGTCTCTTTTGATCACTAAATTAATTCCAAATTAATTCTTGATCAATACTAATTAAATAATATGATTTCTCAATTAATATATTATACTTATAATATATTAATAAATCACAAATAGCTTATTCTCAAAAGTCCATCCTATCAAATTGCACTGGTGAAGGCAGCCCAAAAGGACCATGCTACAATCGGGTCAAGTACATCCTAGTTATAGTTATGGGCTTAGACACTAAATCCAACAAAAAGCTATATCTTTCACTAATCCAATGAATACTCAGAGCTGTATCAAATAAGGGCCAGCCAGGCATGCCAGTTGGGAGACATAACCATTTCAGCATATAGTCTTTCTGAAATCCAACAACTAAGCCAACGTGACCATGTAGACACCTCTCCCATAAGTAGATCAATCAGTAAAATAACTGAAATTATTGATAAATCTTATTTATACATTCATAACAAAGACTATGAATATAAATATAAGTTACACTTAAAGCGTAATAAGTGCAGCTTAACTTACAGGAATTTCTAGCGAAAACCGGAAATTATGCAGGCAGTACTTCGACTCGAAAACTCCTTTTTGTCGGGATTCTAGATACTCTAAAGCCTTACTAAAGTACTCCAAAAACCCAAAAAGATTAGACCCAAGAGGTGAGAGGTTTCCAAAGTGTTTGGGGTGAAGAGGGTGTGAGGATATGAAAGAAAACGGAATACCCTATTTATAGCAAGGAGGCGCGTTACGCATCTTTTCGGAGCTGGTGACATGGCTCCTCTCATATGTGCCAGGTGGCAAAATCTGGTGGGCCACGTCGAACTGTCTTTACACGCTGCACGCCTTGTCTGCGCACACGTAAAGTTAATATTCTTCAAAAACTCGTATCTTCTTCATACGAGCTCTGTTTACAACATTATTTATATCCACACATAACTATCGATGAGATCTACAACTTTTGTTTAGACTCAGTCAACTAATTCTCATTTTATTTTTAAAATGATATTTTTATAGGCTTAGACTGTTAAAGTACATATAAAAATCATAAATCTTTCATATGATATCCGTTCTCGACTGTCTTTATATCAACAAATAGGTATTGATGAGATCCTCAACTCTTGTACAAATTGTTTTTCATAACAATCAACTGATCTCAATTTTGGTTTCTTTGTCGCATGCTGCTGTGCGGAAAACTTCGAAAATCATAATTCCTCCTATAAAGTCAGATGTATGCGTTCTTTATATGTACGAGTTTACTTTTTAATTACTAAGACTTTGATCAAGGCTATTTCTCATAAATACAGTTGTATGAAGAACGTTTATTTACGTAATCGGTCGTTTATACTATAAGGTGAAAATGGGGTGTTACATTGTCATTGAGTGGCACACATTGTCATTTAGTGGCACCTCGTGTCACGTGGTGACACCTCGAATGCATGACACTTCGACGAGGTGCCATGATGGCACATCAGGTTTAATCATATCCAAGAGTGCCATTGAAATTCAGATGGTCCATGAGAATGCCCCAAATATTCAAGTCACATTTAACAAGATTTTATTCGTATACAATAATGTATGTTTTTGAAAATGTAATATTTTATAATCTTATAAAACATAATTGTAAAATTCAATATAAATTTATTTAACAAGGAGGTTCATACTTTAAAATGAAATATAAAATGTATTACACTATTTTTCTCGATTAATATGGGATTACAAAAAAAGATTATTGCTTTAGATATTACTTTTTTTTCTAAATATTTTGAATTTATTATTTTCATTCTATTTAATTCGTTCAAAAATGGTTAATTACATCACGACGACATAACTAATATATTACATATTACATCGTGAATATTGACATATGGGTTAATAAGACACGTCATGATCATATTGATCAGTAAAAAACTCATTTTTTTTTTGTATTGCCAACAATTTAATATAAAACATTACAAAGATGGAGTAGTATTAGTGATGATTGGTAATCAACCAATCTAATGTATGTTTTACATAGAACGTTTGATAGCTTTTAGCTTTTGGAGTTTGACAAGACGCTCCATTTCGAACAGTTTGATATTATAAGCTTTTAACGTTTAGTTTAAACAAAATGCTATAAATCTAAAAGTTATTCTAACATCCTAAAAATACTAAGTACAAATTTTTATTTTTAAGTCAACCAAAACCATCAATCATTCATTTCATAAACCAATGAATGTGTGACAATGTAGAACATAGTTATCAGAGTATAATCAAATTCATAGAATGCAGAACACAGGTGGATGCGGTGCGATCATGTCGGGCTCTTCCCCTTCAAACCAGAGGTACCTGAAACCATAAACATAAATTGTGAGCACAAAACTTAGTGAGTTCCCTAAAATACCATATACCATAGATACATCAGGCCCGCCCGACATCTATCATGCCCCATCCGTTACAGATCTGTCAGTAACATGTGGTGGGCCCCGCCCAACACATTCATCAGCCCCCCCCCCCCTCCCCAGCATCAGGCCCTACCCAATATAAATACAAACACATGCAAGAGTCACACATACTACTAGCATCCTATAAGCATAAACCAATAGGCAGACATTGGTGCCTTTGACCTGCAAATACTGTGAGGAGACTCACCTCAATCTGAAGATAACTGAATCTCACACATGTTGCTGCTACAAAAGCTCCTCACACCAAACATATCAAAATCAATCCAAAATAATAATTAGGTTAATAACCCATAATCAAAGGTCCTTTCATATTCTCTCTCACTAGGGTAAAAGCCCATTCTACCCTTTCCAAGCTAGACCCAACCAAACATGGCCCAAGGCCCAAAAATGACCCAAGAACATTTCTGGGAGTACGCCATGTGTACTCCTTCCTTACACCCTGCGTACCAAACTCTCATAGAAAAAGATGGGGTATAGACTGTTACGCGTTGCGTACTCATGGGTTACACCCCTACATAACTGAGCAAGTTGGCAACTCCACAATAAGCTCTTAATTCATGAAGACTAAATGTACAACACTCAGATTTGACTCTTATGGATGTCTAAAGTCATAAAGTTCCTAACTTTATGACTTTGCATAGCTTAATGGGGTCCAAAACCAAACCCTGATCCTTAACTTCTTCTAATGGCTCTAAACCCTTGCATGGGTGAAAGGCAACCATCAAGATCCCATTTTTATGACTTCAAACCCTGTTAAATGACAATATATGACAATCACAAGCTCTAGAGTAGCTTTTACTGACAAGAACCAAAACCATGGGACCAAAAGCATGGAAATTCTAAGCTAGTCTAGACCTACACCAAGAAATCATAAAGGTTTAAGCTTTATACCTTCTGAGACTTGCAAATGGGATGGAAGTTCTGGATCTTCAAGCTCCAAGCTCAACAATTCTTTGATACATGATTCCTTCTTCACAAAACACATAAAATCTCACTAAAAATGCTCAAGATCTTCACAAAGTAGTTAGGGTTTCCAAATGACTGCTTTGGAAGAGTGGAGGTTGAAGATGAAGAGGCCTCAAGGGACTTAAGGTGCTTAAATAAGTTCTCAACCCTAAAAATTTAGGGTTTTGGAAATAGCATGAGTACGCACTGCATACTCCTTATGTACGCCCAACTTACTCAACGAAGTCCGCATTCCACTTAAAGACTTACGCCCGACGTACACTTCAAGTACGCCTCGCATAAGGGCCAAATTGCAAGAAATTGTTATTTTTAAGCTGAAAATGAAAATATCTTTAAATGGATCTTATAGTTATCTCATGTAACTTTTAACAAAATGCTACCAACTACCAGCTGCCAGCTTTTCGCTACCCGCTTCCCACTACTAGCTAGTTTTGTCAAACACACTCTTAGTTTCAATTTAAAATTTTTATCGAAAATTAAAAAAACATAATTGAGAAACAATTTGATCAAAAATGTATATAATTTTTTGGCTTTTGAGTAGACCTGCACATTAGTGGTTCTAGATGAGTCTCGTAACGGTCCAGTCTTTCTACATTCTACAGATAGGTCCCGAACAGTGTCATGCGGTCTTTTTTTGGTCTCGTCTTATGGTCTTTGCGTGTGCCTTTCTCATTTTTTTTGTTTTAGTTATTGTTTTTCCTTAAAAAAATATGGGATTCACACTAAAATAATAAACTAAGATGTACCAAAAATGATACATGAAATTTTAATAAAATTAAGAAAAGAAGAAGTTTATTAATGTGTGATTAACACACAAATGATATGTATATAAACTTGTTCTTACAGTCTTTTTTGAGACCGGACCTGTAGTTGGCCTCACATTGGTCATGGGTCGTTCTTAGAACGGTCCGACTTTTTTTTGCGACCGGTCTCGACCAATATTTTTCGGCCGGGTCTCGATAATTTTTTCAAGACCAGTCTGAGACTAGTCTTTTTGTTTATATCTATTTGAAGGATAAAAACTAGAAAAATTTTGGAATCTTCATAATACCCTAATCGTTGTAACAATAACTACATTAGAAAAGTTTTTGATTCTTGTTAGGAACCAAATTATCTACTCAACGAATTATATCCGTCAAAAGAATTTAATGAAGGGTTCAAACATCCCTCCATCTCGGAATACACCAAATCAAACCAACCACCACACATTAATTAAATACATGATCAATCGTTCCATACCTTTATCACACTACGAGCAATTGATCGATTCAACCTTAACTCAACTATTGTACAATGTAACCCCCGTTCGAATACAGTTGAGGTTCATATGCAGTCTAAGATGCTAACATTGATCGGTAACCACACATTCCAATGTCTTATAACATTCTTGATCTCCAAAATGTAAGAGTCATTATATTTCCAATCCTAATAGACAATTTAGAAATCATCTTATTTAAGATCAAACTCCACTTATTTTGGTGATTAGACAACAGCATATAAAACATTGGTTCTTTAATACAATTTCATTGGAATTGTTCGACCCCTCCCTTTAGCTCACACTACCGATGAATATTACACTCCCCATTTATCAATCTATCTTTAATATAACAAACCTAATGAATTTCCTAAGGCATAAATTTAGGGAACTGATTTGTACACAACACAATTTTTCCATACACAACAATTTGTGCATTAAAGTGTTGTATTGTACAACTCCATAAAACATAAATTGTTGTATATGGAGAAAAAATGTTTTGTACAAATCACTTCCCATAAATTTAGTGTAATCTATCTTTAAGACAAATATCCCGACACCAAATGTCTTCCAAATTTCTATATCGAGTCATTGTTACGTACCTTCTTTTGTAAGAAAAAATAAAAAATGCCTTTATCCCAAAGAGCTTTTAAGGAAGTAATTTCATTGCTCAGAACATTGGTTGTCTTCAGAAATGAATTATAATCAAGGCCACCTTTCGTTCCATGTCTAACATTCATGGATTTAAACCATTAAGATTTTTCTCTTCATAAATATCAACATGTGATGACGTATTCCACCAGGAATACATCGAAATTAATGGAACCGCCAGTTTGGTAGACGGTTTGGGCAAAGGACAGTGTATGCATAACGTCGTGTCCTGGTCCTCGCCCTCGCCCTCACGATCTCGTACTCGTTCTTTGGTACCCAAGCGCCAAGGTCAGCGTCAGGAAAAATAGTACCAATTGTCTCCCAGAACGACAGGTGCACCGCTTAGGACGCCGCTCCTGGCGAACCTACACCAATAGCAAACAGCCACTCACGGAGCACGATTTACCAATCAAAGGCCAAATGTCCCTGCCAAATCTGAAAAGGTAGAAGATACTGTCGGGTGGTATCCTCAAACACAGCTACAAACCCACAACATTCAAAGCATGCCAACACAAGGGATGAATGCACACACTACAGGGCTAACAGAGCCAAGTTCATAGTCGAATCAGCTGATGCACGCGTACCCCACGCAGGCATCGTACATGCCTCAAGCGACCATGTACAACCACATGTACCATTACAAGTACGACCAAGGGTACAACAACCCATATCACATGCAGCATGCGATGGCCAGCGGAGCACCCAACTACCCACATATGAACAAACCCGTATCGAGTATCAGCTCAGCGTTCTGTCAAGAGCTATTACAGTATGAAATATTGTATTCCACCACGATACCAAACATCCGAAAGTATGACGGAACGACAGATACTAACGATCACATAGACACCTACGAGTGAACAATAACATCCCTTCGGATGGACAAAAGATTCACCTGCACCCACTTCCCTATCACGCTATCGGGAAAAGCTATCAAGTGGTTCAAGGCACTACGTATGGGAAGTATCTCCAGCTTCGAATAGTTGAGGTACCTTGTAACATCCTCCTCTGACACGTATCACAATCTAGGGATGGGTGACCCCCTGGGAAGTTTTCGCGCTGGGAGCCCAAAGCAGACAATATTGTGATACGTGCCAGAGGGGGATGTTACATACCTTTTCCTCCACAACTTCATGCAATTGAGGAAAGTGCCAACTCTATCATGGCTGATGGGTTTTGAGCATTCTAACACTTCCTAAGTGTACATGCAACCCTAATAACCTTGGATCTATGTTTGTCTAATAATCATGCAAAGTTGAATTCCAAGGTTATATTCCTATCTAGCATACATGGGGAACATTTTTAACTTGAATGAAAGATAGAATAACTTACCTTGTTGTTGATTATGATCCTTGAAACCTTGTGAGCCTAGCACCCCAAGTGTGATGCCTCAAATGCTTCACACAACACCAAATGCAAAATCGGCTCTAGCCCTCTTGTTTCTTAGTGTAGCCTATTTTGGTGGAGAATAGGTTTCTTATATAGTGTTGACACATCTAGGGTTACACCATGTAAACCCTAATGTGTCATGACTCTTCATTTCCATGACCCATGGGTTTGTAACTCCCATGGAGCATCCTATGGGTGGAACCCAACTTGATAATCCATGGAGCCTCTTAGCCCACTATATAAGATATGAAAGATTTACATAATCTACCCATATATTTAATTAGTTATCTTTTGATCACTTAATTAATTCTAAATTAATTCTTGATCAAACTAATTAAATAATATTATTAATATATTAGAACTTATAATATATTAATAAACCATAAGTGTTATTTCTCTCATTTTAGTTTATCCAATTGCATGGTGCCATGCAACCCAAATGGACCATGCCGGGTCGGGTCAAGTACATACCAGAAATAGTTATGGACTTAGACACCTTATCCAACAGTCTCCCACTTGGATAAGTCTAATAACTATAACTGCAATACTTCAGGAACCGATCGGCAATCGTAGCTCTTTCAAGGTCTCTCAGAACTGAGAAGATGATGATACGCCATTTAAGATAAGTGATCATATAATCCTCTGTTCTAGATATCAGCCGGACAAATACATGGAACAGTGTCTTACTTTGTGTCCAGCAGTTTGTTTCCCGATTTCCGATTTGTTTGACAAAGAACTTAATTGAACACATCAACTTAGTTCTGACCGGGCCCGGTACATAGGTCAAAACAAAATCATCGAGGGGCCCAGATATCAGCTTCTAATCCAAGAAGGAACAGATAAACTTCGACTCATATGTTTGTTCTACCACTCATTGAATTATACACAAAAGCACGTTTTATAACATCGAGTTACCAATGCGTTAACGTACAATCAATGCATAACCAACTCATAAGTAACAAATCATATCTCTAGGTTTGAAGACTTATATGATATTACCGTCTCACGATCACTCGAGATAAATTCCATGAAGTGATTCCAGTGAGCGTGGGTTGAGTCCAATGCTCAGAACTTATGAGCACTCATGAGTGTTGTAGCCATGTCCAACAACTTAGACCTCTGCAACCAATCATGACAGTCTTGATTCATACCTACTTCCGACATATGACCGACTGTGGAGGTTCGAATAATATGATATACCAAACATAATTATTCTGGAAGTCAAAACATGCAAAAGAAATATAGTAAACGATCGACAAGAGATAGCAACACTTTACTCATAAATAAAACACCTTTTATTCATCATCTAATGTCAATTACACTTTACAAATTTCAAGGTTATCTAACTACTAAATCTAATATCATCCTTCAGCCCTATGCTCCGAGCATGCTGGAGATGCTTAACCCAAGTCAGTCCCTTCGTGAGGGGATCTGCTGGATTCTCATCCGATGATACCCTCTTTGCCACGAGGAGTCCTTCTTCTATTCGATGTATGATGAAATGGTATTTTCTGTCGATGTGTCTGGATCTCCCGTGATCCCTTGGTTCCTTGGCTAAGGCAACTGCACTTTCACTATCACAGAAAATTTCCATTGGCTCTTTAATAGCTGGTACAACTCCAAGGTCTCCAATGAAGTTCTTCAGGCATATCGCCTCCTTTGCTGCCTCGCTAGCTGCTATATACTCAGATTCGCAAGTTGAATCAACCACTGTCTCTTGCTTGGAACTCTTCCAAGAAATTGCTCCTCCATTTAAGGTAAAGACCCAGCCTGACTGAGAGCGGAAATTATCCCTATCAGTCTGAAAGCTAGCATCACTATACCCTACAACTCTCAAGTCTTCACTCCCACCGAGGGTAAGGACCCAGTCCTTAGTCCTCCGTAGGTACTTGAGGATATTCTTTACCGCAATCCAGTGTGCCTTGCCAGGGTTCCCCTGATACTTGCTAACCATACTCAAAGCAAAGGCTACATCAGGTCGAGTACACGTCATAGCATACATGATTGATCCTACAGCCGAAGCATAAGGTATTCGACTCATTTCTGCTATCTCAGCCTCAGTACTAGGGCTTTGTGTCTTACTCAATCTGGCATTACTCTGGATGGGTAACTCTCCTTTCTTGGAGTCCTGCATGCCGAATCTCTTCAGCACCTTATCCAAGTAGGTACTCTGACTAAGTCCAATTAGTCTTTTACTCCGGTCTCTCAAGATCCTTATCCCTAGAATATATGCAGCTTCTCCTAGGTCCTTCATAGAGAAACATTTCCCAAGCCAGGACTTAACTTCCTGCAGAGGTGGGATGTCATTTCCTATGAGTAGTATGTCATCCACATACAATACCAAAAAGCTAACTATACTCCCACTAGCCTTGACAATTTACACAAGATTCATTTTCACTCCTAGAAAAGCCAAATTCTTTGACTTTCTGATCAAAGCAAATATTCCATCTGCGAGGTGCTTGCTTTAACCCATAAATGGATTTCTCAAGCTTACACACTCTATTAGGGTACTCTGTGTTGACAAAACCCTCTGGCTGACTCATGTAAACATCCTCAGCCAACTTTCCATTAAGGAAAGCGGTTTTGACATCCATTTGCCATATTTCATAGTCATGAAATGCGGCTATGGCTAACAGAACCCTAATAGACTTAATCTTGGCCACTGGAGAAAAGGTCTCATCATAATCAACTCCCGGAGTTTGTGAGAAACCCTTTGCAACCAGTCGTGCCTTATAAGTGTGTACATTACCATCCATGTCGGTCTTCTTCTTGAAGATCCATTTGCACCCTACAGTCTTACGACCTGGTACATTCTCAACCAAGTTCCAAACTTGATTGTCATACATGGACTGTATCTCGCTGTCCATTGCCTCTTTCCACTTGGCTGACTCAGGGCCTGCCATGGCTTCCGCGTAACTGTTAGGTTCATCCAGACCTATTAGTGTCTCATCACTGATAAGTGTATCACCTTCCGCAGTAATATGGAATCCATAGTAATGCTCAGGTGCATTCCTAACCCTTGTGGAACGCCTCAGAGGTACAAACTTGTCAATTGGCTCAACAGAAGTTTCCTCCTCAAGTTGAGTGCTAGGGTTTGAAGTTCCTTCACCACTTGACTCTTGAATTTCTTCAAGGTCAACTTGCCTCCCACTGTCTCCTTGGCTTATGAACTCTCTCTCTCGAAAGAAAGCCCTCCTAACTACAAAGACCACATTCTTACTAGGTCTGTAGAAGAGGTAACCAAAGGATTTCTGTGGGTAGCCGATGAAAATACACCTCTCACTTCGAGGTTCGAGCTTATCATGAGTCTCGCGTCTCACGAAAGCCTCGCAACCCCAAATCTTAATGTGATATAGTTTGGGTACTTTACCAGTCCACATATCATGAGGAGTTTTGGCAACTTTCTTTGTGGGAACTAGATTAAGGATATGGGCGGCAGTCTCTAAGGCATACCCCCAAAATGAGATTGGTAGCGAAGCTCGACTCATCATGGAACGAACCATATCCAACAAGGTTCGATTACGCCTCTCAGCTACACCTTTCAACTGCGGTGTCCTGGGAGGTGTCAATTGTGAGACAATCCCACATTCCCTAAGATAGTCGAGGAACTTTGAACTAAGATACTCACCACCTCGATCGGATCGAAGCATCTTAATGTTCCTGCCCAATTGATTCTCGACTTCCTGTTTAAACTCTTTAAACCTCTCAAAAGTCTCTGACTTATGCTTGATTAAGTAGACATATCCATATCTACTGTAATCATCAGTAAAAGTCAAATAATAACGATTAGCATCCCTTGTGGCATGTTTGAAGGGCCCACACACATCCGTGTGTATAAGATCAACAAACCTTCACCCCTCTCACAAGAACCTGTGAAGGGTGACTTTGTCATTTTTCCAAGTAAGCATGATTCGCAACTATCATCTGACTTTAGGTCAAATGACTCCAATACTCCATCCTTTTGGAGTTGGCCTATGCGTTTCTTGCTTATATGTCCAAGACGACAATGCCATAATGATGCTTTATCCAAGTTATTATCATTAACAGAATCAATACACAATACATTATTTCCTAAGTTATCAACCACATATACAGTTTCATACACACCATCACAAGGTAATGCTTTAAAATAAAGAACATTATTAAAGAAAGCATTAATCGAACCAACTTCATTATCAAATGAAAAGGTGAAACCTTGTTTATACAATTCATGAAAGGAAATAATATTTCTTGCCATTTCTGGCGAATAACAACATTTATTCAAATCTAAACTAAACCCACTACTTAGCGATAAAGTATAAACTCCAATCTTGGTGACAGGTAAAGCTTTCCTATTCCCCATGATTAAGTTTATTCTTCCATGCTCCACATTCTCACTTCTTCTTAGTCCCTGCAAATCAGAACATATATGAATACCACAACCGGTATCAAGGACCCAAGAGTTAGAATGGGGTGAGTTATTAGATAAGATAGTGTAAATACCTGCATGGTTGGGTTTAACTTTCCCATCCTTCACATCTTCCTGGTACTTTGGGCAGTTTCGCTTCCAATGTGACTTTTCATGGCAATAGAAGCATTCAGCCTCTTTAGGGTCAGAAGAAGGAGTGACAAAACCTTTCTTGGTTCCACTTGAAGAAGATCCATCAAGGGTCCTAGCCTTGGTACCCTTCGAAGAGCTCTTGCTCTTCTTCCCTCTACCTTTCCCGATTGCCAAAACCGGGGCGGAGTTTGGAGTAGGAGTGTTAACAACCGACTTACCCTTAAGACCTGTTTCTGCGGTCTTGAGGAGTCCCTGAAGTTTGCTGAGTGTGAGCTCTTCCTTATTCATGTGATATGTCATGCGGAATTGATCATAGCACGATGGTAAGGAGTGCAAAATGATATCTATTGCAACCTCCTCAGGGAAGTTCACATTAAGCTTCAGCAATCGATCCACATACCTTTACATTTTCTGCATGTGGCTCGTGACGGATTCCCCGTCCTTCATCATGGTTGCTATGATAGAGCATATGATTTCATACCTCTCTTGTCGTGCACTTTGATGGTATCTTTCCATCAAATCTTGGTGCATTTTAAAAGGGTAGAAGTCCTCATAGGACTTTTGGAGTTCCGCTGTCATGGTGGCCAACATGATGCATGCCACTTTTGTAGCATCCCTTTCATGTGCCCGGAAGTCAGCGATCTGCTGGGGAGTTGCAGTGGTCTCATCAATCTCCTTAAGCTCCTTGTCAAGGACATATTCTTTGTCCTCGTAGCGGGTAATCATCCTGATGTTTCTGATCCATTCATTGAAGTTGGATCCATCAAAAGTGACTTTCCCACACAAGTTCATAAGGGTAAAGGAGCCATTAGGATTAGAGCCAGAAGCAGCATTGTTTGAAGACATCTGAAAGAAGAGAACAAGATTAGTTTAGATATTAAGAGAGTCCTTAATAAAACACCCAAATGTAATATTAAGGCTAGGATCCAATCACAATATATTATAACTTAGAAGAGGTATGCCGTAATCCAAGCTATAACATATTTGAAAGGTAGGTGAATGACGATTCACCAATTTCCACCATGAAAAACGAAATATAGATATTAGGTTTTTTATTGGTTCTTAGAAATTCCTAGATTCTTTTGAGATTCAATGAACTTTTCAAAGGCATGTTTCAATCTCGAGTGTGCCCTCCAAGTTTTGTGACTAGGATACCGAGGATCACAAAACGAGGTGTGAAGTAACCATGCAAATCACTTGGTACCCTCAAGGTTTATCACTCAATCGATGTGCCGGTAAACCACACACGCTCCACCGATGCTATGGTAAACCTTAAGTCACCCTTTACCTACCTTGTTAAGTCCAAGTTAGTGTGCCGGTTAACCACACACGCTCCACCAACGACTTAAACAAAGTGTAAAGTGTAATTTCATGGATTAGCACCTTATTCACATTTTCCTAAAGTAACTAAGATTGGGAATTTAATAAAAGCATTTAGTTACTTTATAATATTCATCATACTTTTAATGAGAATTTATAAGTCCTTGTCTTACCCGTTCGGCTAACAACCCTCCACCGATCAAGGAAGCGGGTGAGAGTGGACACCCATTAAGTTGCCATTTTATAGGCAACAACCTTATACCCCCCTTATAGACCGGCTTCGTGAATGAGGCGTACTAGCGGTAAGACGACTTGTCGTTATACATATATATATTAGTAACTTATAATATTATAAAGTATAAGGGTTGAATTTTAACTTTTAAAATTCTAAGGGTTGGAACTAAAGTTTTAATCAAGACTTTACATGTTCCAAAACTTGAGGGCAAGTTTTGTAAACTTCCAAAACTTTTCATTTCTTATAACTTATGAATTAATTGAGTAATAAAAATGAAGACTCTTCATTTTTATAACTCTTGTGTTCTTTTAATTGCTTTAATAAAAGTGAGACTTTTGGTTTACCATAACTTGAGGACAAGTTATGGACTCCATTAAAACACATTATGATCATGAATTAAACTACCATGAAGGTTACAAACAATTCCTATGATCATCTAATCTTCATAAGTTCAAGAACATGAACACTTTCAAGAATAAAAAATTACACTTAAAAAAACTTGTAATTTTAATAATTGCCATTGTAAATGGATTAGCATAAACATTACACCATCTAAAACAAGCTTTAAAACATCAAAACAGTTTAGGGTAATGTTTCTAGTCCATTTCCAGCAACAAATGTGCAAACTTTCATACGAGCAGAAAACAGAAAAACGATTTTTTTTTCAAGCTGTTTGCACACAAAAAAAACAACAAACAAACCTAGGCTCTGATACCACTGATGGGTTTTGAGCATTCTAACATTTCCTAAGTGTACATGCAACCCTAATAACCTTGGATCTATGTTTGTCTAATAATCATGCAAAGTTGAATTCCAAGGTTATATTCCTATCTAGCATACATGGGGAACATTTTTAACTTGAATGAAAGATAGAATAACTTACCTTGTTGTTGATTATGATCCTTGAAACCTTGTGAGCCTATCACCCCAAGTGTGATGCCTCAAATGCTTCACACAACACCAAATGCAAAGGAGTAAAATTTGAGAGAATCTTACACTTGCAAAATCGGCTCTAACCCTCTTGTTTCTTAGTGTAGCCTATTTTGGTGGAGAATAGGTTTCTTATATAGTGTTGACACATCTAGGGTTACACCATGTAAACCCTAATGTGTCATGACTCTTCATTTCCATGACCCATGGGTTTGTAACTCCCATGGAGCATCCATGGAGCATCCTATGGGTGGAACCCAACTTGATAATCCATGGAGCCTCTTAGCCCACTATATAAGATATGGAAGATTTACATAATCTACACATATATTTAATTAGTTATCTTTTGATCACTTAAATAATTCTAAATTAATTCTTGATCAAACTAATTAAATAATATTATTAATATATTAGAACTTATAATATATTAATAAACCATAAGTGTTATTTCTCTCATTTTAGTTTATCCAATTGCATGGTGCCATGCAACCCAAATGGACCATGCCGGGTCGGGTCAAGTACATACCAGAAATAGTTATGGACTTAGACACCTTATCCAACAATGGCAAGCAAGCAAAAAGTAGGAGAATCCATCCGAGTATACTATGATCGGTTTACCCTAGTGACCCTGAGTGTTCCCGGCCACGAAGAATTTCTATTCACGGGCGCCTTCGCCCAGGAGCTACTCCCAGCCCCCTGTCAAGGAAAGTATAAGGAACAGTGCCAAAATCGATGAACGAGCTTAAATACATGGTCGAAAAATACCTCAGACAGATCGAGGGAGAAGAACACAAACAAGCCAATCTAAAAGCCGTAGCGAACGCCTACCTCAAACAAGAGTCAGTCGGCTCGTACTACCGCCATAGCCACAAGGAGCGCAACGATGGAAGCCATGATAAACATAACAGACATTTGAGACACTCATCTTGTAGATTCCGCCCATTCATCAAGGATGAGCCCAGGAGCCATAAAATGGAAGTACATGCGGTAGAAAAAATCCCTCAACAGACGGAAAAAGAGAAAAGAAAATATTGCGAATACCACAAGAGCAAAACCCACAACAATTGAGAGTGCACGGTCCTAAAAAAAGAAGTAAAATACAAGCGATTGAGTGGAGACTTAACAGAAATCGCAAAATCTCTACGATCAAAGTTCGAAGCCAAACACAAAGACGGGAGAACCCGGAAGGAGGCAAATAAACAACCAATGAAAAAGGAGGAAATCTTCGCAATTGCAAGCCCCGGGAACAGAGCCAAGCGTCAATTGCCAACCAATGGTGTCGACGGCTTACCCAGCAATACTCTCAATATAATTTTCTCATCGGAAGACCCACGGGCGCCCAACTGGGACCCCACATATCCAATTATAATCACAACCCTCATACAAAAACATCAGATCTGGCGATCCCTGATCGACAGAGGTAGCAGCACCGACGTCCACTACGAGCACTATTTTGAACGACTCCTGCCATCCTGGAAGAGAAGCCTAAGACTACCAACCCGATCCCTACTTGTTGACGTAACAGGACACAAGCTATGGCAACTCAGGACCATAAAACTCCCATTCACACCACTCAGTCACGATGGAAAGGAAAGCGTAACGAGGATAATCGAGTTCTCGGTAGTTAAAAAAATTCAGAAGATGATATGATCCTAGGGCGACCTGCTCTCTTCCAGCTACAAGCCATCCCGTCAACAATACACAGTACAGTAAAGTTCAGAACATCCAACGGCTCAACGACAGCAACAACCCTAAGCACACAGGCAAAACCACTTCGGGCGATCGCCGCTTGGGCTACTGCGTACATCCCAAGAAAGCGGCGCACAATAATAACTAACACCTATACGGTTAAGCGCAAAAAAACAAATATCCACACCGAAGACAAGAGGAAAGGCCGCCAACCCCAAACAAACAGTCCGAAGGGGGGGGGGGGGAGGGCGCGATGGCAACAACATCACCACTCGAGAAACATCAAGGATCGTCATCACGAACTCCAAGTGAGGTTGGACATCACTAAGCGTACCTACACGCCTTTACACAGCAAGGTCACATAGCATGGAAAGGAAGGAAACGAAGGAACACACATTCGAAGTCACGGAGCTGGACTAAAAACACAAGCAACGAACCGCCAGCACTGGAGCAGAGAGGATAGGCAATTACCCCAAAAAATAGTACGCGGACAGGAGACTCACTACAAACATAAGAGTCCACAACTGGCAGAGGCTTCCCCTAGGACAACACCTAGTTAATAACCTCGCAAAAACAGAGCTAGCAACGAAAGAGTCACACAGAAGAAGGTAAAACCGCCCAAAGGTGATGCCCAGGCGACCAAAGCCGGAGAATGGAGGAAATTGAAAATTGTTTTCCGAAGGATGACCATCCCAGAAACAACCAATCACAGCTCACACATGAGTGCGAACGCTGGAAAGCTCGCAGGCACGAGCCACCGAAGGACACAAACCAAGAAGGACCAAGAAGAAGAATTCGCCACAACGACCTGGGAGCCCCAGAGCCCAAAGTCTTAACTCGAGGGGAATCAATGGAAGGGTCCAAGTGGTCAAACTACTAATGGATAATTACGCCCCAACAAGTCAGTCAAAGAGCTAGATCTAGAATAGCAAAAACTATCGGACTCCCGATACTTATCTAACAATGTAGATGCCTCCAGGGCACCAAAAAATACACAATGAAAAGAAAATTTGTAGCGAACGACTATCGACATACATTCGTACAAATGGAAAATAAAAACGAGCTGATCACCCGTACTACCGAACACAAAACCAACGACAAAAATACAATCATAGGCATCAAGGTATTATCACTTCTACCTAATAAACATATCGACGAGGTCAGGAGAGCTGTAGCTCCTGATCACGACAAGTAAGAGGCCTTAAAGGATTATAACCTTTCCCTCGAAATGCATAATACCTAAGCTCTTAGACCTCGAGGTGACGATCTCGGTCTTGCTTAGACGACTAGGGCTAGAGTACAACTCCCCTTGACCCAGGGCTTAGAGCAAAGCCCGAAAGCGAAGGCCTTTAGCTAGGAAAGAAACCCTGACGGAACGGACCAGCCAGAGTCCACACCTATAGGCTAGCTAAAGCCTCGATTCGCAGAAACCAACTTAAGGGCGAGCGCCGAGCCCGTCAAAAAAGAAGCCATGGGCCCCCCAAAACTTGTTAAACAAACGATAACCATGACCAAGACCCCCAATGGCCAACACTAACCTCTGGGGAGAATCCAAACCAAGGTTGGCCAACACAAATCATCTAAGACGACAAAAAGGGGGGAAGAAACGTGATGAACTAAAAGCAGACTTAACATACAAGAAACACAAAAAAACATATTGTTTAACCCAGAAAACCCCCTGAGATTTGAAAACGACCACGCAGGGCCAAAGAAGAAAATTAGACATTGTTTTAAAAATTGTTCAAAAAACACCGTGAAGATGCAAACATCACCTTAAACATCAAACAACAAAAAAGGGTAAAATCCATCACATACTGAGGGGTGGAGGAAGGTCCAGCGTGAGAAGAGCCATCTTCAAGATGGCCTTCCTCGGCGTTAGGATCACCGCACATCTAGCTAAGGCCTTCTATGTCCAGCTCACCCAGGCGAAGGTAGGAGGCAAAGTCTATCTCCATGAAAGATTTTATAGCAGCATGCACCTGAGCATGCTCCGCAGTAGCATCCGATTCCCCGGAGATAAACTTTCCGACGACAACCTGCTAGCGAATCACCTGTTTTCCATTTTCCACACCGGCAACTACACATGCCATCTTCATCCGCTTAACCCCAACGCGAACTCAACACTCTCAAAAACCTTATCCACCACCCGGACAATGCCTTTCTGAAGCAACCACCCTAAATCCTCCTCTGCAACCTTCCTCCTTGCAGTCTCCTCCTCCAACTTCTTGATAGCGCAATCCACCTCACTCTCCAGCACTCCATTCTCCTCTACTAAAACTCAATTCGTTGAAAAAAATGTTCCATCGACCAATCTAAAGTATTTACCTTGTTCTCTAAAGACACTTTCTTCCCTGCCAAAAGGTCAAAGTGCTCCTTGAACAACCGTTTCTCACTCTCTAACTCCAACAGCCTCACTTTCAATTCATCCCACTCGCCTTAGTCAAAGTAAGCTCGCCGGAGCTAGAGTCGCTATGACGAAAGCAAGAGGTAATCGCCACCATGTACAAAGCAACCTACGCAACTGCATATAAAAGGTTGTTCGAAAGATGTGAGTTAGAGAGAAGCTCCAGGGCCTCAAAGATAGCAGGGGGGAAAGCATGAGAACCCCAATCATATGCCACTGAGTGTTGGGAAGGACGAGATTCCCGGGTTATCCCCCATCCTGGAACATATATGGCCGGTGCTACCGGATGAGCAGAAGCAGGGCCCTCGACGATAACCTCCCCAGTCCGAAGCAGGATCGATGAGTTTGGAACACCTTTGCAAGCAGCATTTTTCGGCAACAGTTTACATTGGCTCTGTAACATCCGGATTTCCAGGTATCATAAATTGAGTATTTATTTTTGAGTCAAGGAGAGGAACTCGACGAGTTGACGCCTACACTCGTCGAGTAGGATCGCGATTGCTGGCTAGGATTAATGAATGGACTCGACGAGTCGGCGAGTCGACTCGACGAGTCCGCGTTGTGGACAGAAACCCTAAATCTTTGGGCATGTGCCCTATTTAAGGGTCCTTATGGCCTTCATTTGTGGCCACTCATACCCTGGAGAAACCCTAGCGAGCCAGAGAGCTTAGAGAGAGAGAGAGAGAGAGAGAGAGAGAGAGCGAGAGAGAAAGAGAGAGAGAGAGAGGGCAAATTTCACCACCATAGTGCATTCTTGCAAGGAAGGAAGGAAGATTCAAGCTAGGCTGCTAAGAGGGGGCTCATAACTTCTTCCATTTCATCAAGGGCTTCTGTTTGAGGTATGAATCCATGGCTATTTTCGTGTATATAGTAGATTAATGGAATCTAGGGTTTCTTTACCCTTTCTTTAGTTGGATTATGGAGCATGTGAAGTCCCATTGAGGGATAGACTATAGATCTGGATCTTGAGAGGTCCAGAGTCTCCCAACAACCAAGCTTTATGATGTTATATGAGAGTATTGAGCCTAAGACTCCATTTTTAGAGCTATTTCTTCAAATAGAGCTATAGGTGCGATGCATGAACGTAAAGTTCAGACCTTTACGTGACTTTTGGGTGTTAGAAGGTCAGATCTATAGGTTAGAGAAACATATCTGATCTCAGAAGGTCGTTTGAGCATTCTCATGGAAGAAACTCGCTGAGTCCATGAGCGGACTCGACGAGTCGGATCGTGTTGCACCACGATTCGTGATCAGTGGTAACCCATCGAGAGAAAGGTTAACTCGACGAGTCGAGTGAGGCCTTAGGAGGATTCAGAGGACACACATGGACTCGCCGAGTCACCCGAGTGCACTCGACGAGTCTGGTCAAAGTTGGACCGTTGACTAGGGGTTGACTTTTAGGGTTTGGTCAACATTTGGACATTGGACCATTGGAGGGGTAAAATGGTCTTCTCCCCTTCTGAGATAATATAGAGAGGAACTAGTCTAGCCCTTGAGAGCCGTTATTGATTTGAGATAATTACTTTGTGTGATTAGGCGGGGGCTAGGTCATTGTTCGAGTTCGGGGATATCGAGCACGTGAGTTACTAGGCATCATACGAGGTAAGTCTTCTCACTATACTTTACCTAGGGTGGTAATTATGTGTGACCGGAAGGTCTTATGTGCTATGACGAGTATGTGATATATGTTCCTATGTGATATGTATATGTTATGTATGTATTGAGTAAGAATGGTATGGACTAGAAGGTCAGTATGGTATGGACCGGAAGGTCAACAGAGTATGGACTGGAAGGTCAGCAATGTATAGACCGGAAGGTCAATATGGTATGGATCGGAAGGTCGACAGAGTAGGACCGGAAGGTATACTCAGTTTGTGGGACCGGAAGGCCCCTGAGACACATTGGCCGGAAGGTCTCGTAGAGCTATAGCCTCGAGTGGATTATGTGTTGTATGTAGTATTTTGGGGAACTCACTAAGCATGCGTGCTTACCGTTTATGTGATATGTGTTTCAGGTACTTCAGAGGACTGCGGGAAGGCACCAACATGATTGTACACGCACACTATGTTTTGGGAAGAGCTACTGTGGATCCTGGATTTTTATGAGATGATTTTGAAAACTTTGTTAAATGAATAATTGGTGTTGAACAATGATATATGTTTTATGAATTAAAAATGAAAATTTTGGTTTGAATTTTCACGACGTTACAAGTTGGTATCAGAGCCTTGGTTTGAGGGATTCGGATGCACCTTCGGGCATATCTGAACTCAAACTGAGGATTTGAGAAAAGTTTTCAAAAAGAAACGATTTTCTAAGATAAGTAAAAGATTTTCGAGAAAGCGGAAAGGAGCAGTGTGTACAATCAGCCAACGCTCGAACGCTGATTTCTCAAAATACCCTTACGTTATATGTTATGAGATATTATGTGATATGTTATTCATGCTGGAGATTAGGCTAGGTATTCATATCTAGGATTAGAGTGGCCTGATTTGTGATGCCTTAGCCTAGGAGTTACTGCTACTATGAGTTACTTCGAGAATGAGTAGGTAGCAGAGAGGAGCTTATGAGAGGTCTACTGGAAAGTGGCCTGCGTGTGATGAGGTGTAGTGTACTTGTGATCTGGGATCCTAGGAGGAGGACTTGGGGTGAATACTAATGCGGTGTGGAAAGTAGTATAGGGCCCATACTACTGGAAACACCGGATCAGTGAGCAGTCCAAGTAAGAATCCTTAGGGTACTAAGGAACGAGTAGGATTGAGTTATCGAGTGCGAGTATACTCGAGCGAGTCTCTGATTTCTCTTGTGTTGTGTTTCAGAGACATTATGGTGGGCACGCGCCACACTCCAGAGAGCAGTGGTGTTAGCGATGATGAGATTCACATGATGATTCATGATGAGGTGGCAGCAGCCATTCGAGCTGAGATACCGGAGATGTTTGGGTCTATCAAGACCACACTGATTGAGATGTTTGACGAGTGGTATGCTGCTCTTACCGATGCTGCTGTTGCTGCGGCCGCTGCGGCCACCGCAGCCGTTGCCGCTGCTAGGCCACAGGGGGGTGACTCGTTGCTGTACCGAGAGTTCAGCAACACGAAGCCACCAGAGTTTGATGGGACACAGGATCCGATAGCCACGATGAGGTGGATCTCTGACGTTGAGAGATGTTTCTACACTTGTTCCTGTACGGAACATTTGAGAGTACGGTTCGCGCTGAACCAGCTTCGCTTAGGAGTGAAGGACTGGTGGAAGTTTGTGACGACAGATTTTACTCCTGCGGAGCTTACCGCGGTGACCTGGGAGAGGTTCACCACTATGTTTAGAGACGAGTATGTTCCCCCGGTGGAGAGGGAATGTTTGGCCCAAGAGTTCTTGTCCCTCAAGCAGGGGACGGAGTCTGTGACGGTGATCACGCGGATGTTTCATGAGAGGGCGTTGTTTTGCCCTGAGCACGTGTCTACTGAGCAGGCACGCATGAGTCGATATTTGAGCATACCGAGGAGAGACATTCAGGAGTTCGTGGCGAACTCGACGTACCGAACATTTGCCGAGCTCCAGGAAAATGCTCGGAAGAGGGAGATTGAGCTAGAGACTCAAGCCAGGGAGGAGGCCGAGTCTCAGAGGAGGGACAGGCGGTCGGTGCAGTCTCAGCCGACAGCCAAGCGGGCAAAGCCCGCCGATGCGAGATCTGGGGGCCAGAAGGGCCGCACTTGTGGGAAGTGCGGTAAGGGACATGATGGAGTCTGTCGAACAGGAGCTTGCTACAAATGTGGCAAGGAGGGGCATATAGTCAATGATTGCCCCAAGGGATTCATGGTTTGCTTTCATTGCAACCAGACTGGCCACCAGAGGGCCGAGTGCCCGCAGCTGTTACAGGGATCAGCACAGGGATCTGCCCCTGCTGCTGCACGAGCTACTGAGGGTCGGCCAGAAAAGGCCGAGGCACCGAAGGCTCGCGGGAGAGCCTTTCAGTTGACAGCGGAGGAGGTCCGCGCAGCGCCCGATGTCGTGGCTGGTATGTATTCTTTTATTTACTTATGTCGAGTTTGAGATTTTATGCTTATATTGTGGTATGCATAGGTACTTTTCTTGTGAGTTTTTTACCTGCTTTGGTGTTATTTGACTCGGGTGCGAGTCGATCTTTCGTGTCATTAGCGTTTAGCCAGCACATCAGTACCCGACGAGAGGCGTTGAGTCGACCTCTATGAGTTTGTATAGCTGACGAGCGAGCAATTTATGTTACTGATGTGATTCGAGGATGTGTACTTGAGATCTTCGGTGTTGAGTTCCCGATAGATCTGGTCCCGATTGCGATGTGGGACGTTTGTGTCATTGTGGGCATGGATTGGTTGAGCCGATTTGGAGCTGTTATAGACTGCGAGCGTCAGATGGTAACGATACGAGACCCTAGTGGCGGAGTACCTACGGTGTATGGCGAGGGTACCCGATCTGGGTCAGCATTTTGTTCGGCTGCCAGAGTAAGACAGAGTCTATAGCAGGGTTGTAGGGGGTTTGTAGCCTATGTGATGGATACACGAGTTACCGCAGAGAGGCCGAGTTCTATTGGTGAGGTTCCGATAGTGCGAGAATTTCCAGATGTTTTCCCCGAGGAGTTGCTGGGTGTGCCTCCCAAGAGGCAGGTGGAGTTTCGCATCAATCTGGTACCGGGGGCGGCGCCTATTGCTAAGGAACCCTATCGCCTTGCGCCATCAGAGATGCAAGAGTTATCCTCGCAGCTTCAGGAGCTGTTGGGAAAGGGATTCATCCGACTGAGTAGTTCGCCGTGGGGAGCGCCGATCCTTTTTGTCCAGAAAAAGGATGGTTCACACCGGATGTGCATTGATTACGGGGAGTTGAACAAGTTGACGGTCAAGAACCGTTATCCACTACCGAGGATCGATGATCTGTTCGATCAGTTGCAGGGAGCGTCTTGGTTCTCCAAGATAGACTTGAGGTCTGGATACCATTCGATGAGGGTGTCTAATGAGGATATTCAGAAGACAGCGTTTAGGACTCGTTATGGGCATTATGAGTTCGTGGTGATACCTTTTGGGCTCACCAATGCACCAGCGGCGTTCATGGATCTCATGAACCGAGTATGCATGCCGATGTTGGATCGATCGGTGATTGTGTTCATCGACGATATTTTAGTGTATTCGAGATCCAGAGAGCAGCATGAGGAGCATATGAGGGAGATCATTGGAGTGTTGAGATCGGAGAGGCTTTTTGCCAAATTCTCCAAGTGTGATTTCTGGTTACGAGAGGTCCAGTTCTTGGGACATCTCGTTAATCAGAATGGAATATTGGTCGATCCGGCCAAGATTAAGGCTGTCATGACTTGGGAGGTGCCGAGATCAGGAGTTTTCTGGGGTTGGCCGACTACTATCGGAGATTTATCAGAGATTTCTCCAAGACTGTCGTTCCCCTCACTAGGTTGACCCAGAAGGGTATTGCTTTTATTTGGGGTCCCGAGCAGCAGACCTCGTTTGAGACTCTTCGCCAGAGATTATGCGAAGCCCCGGTGTTAGCCCTTCCGGAGGGAATGGAGGATTTCGTGGTGTATTGTGATGTGTCTATATCGGGGTTAGGTGCGGTGCTTATGCAGAGAGGGCACGTGATAGCATACACATCGAGGCAGCTGAAGCCTCACGAGATGAGGTACCCCACCCATGATTTAGAGTTGGGGGAAGTGGTGTTTGCCCTCAAGATATGGCGCCATTATTTGTATGGGGTTCGGTGTACCATATACACGGACCACAAGAGTTTGAAGTATCTGATGGATCAGCCCAACCTGAATATGTGCCAGAGGAGATGGTTGGATGTGGTAAAGGATTACGATTGTGAGATCCTGTACCACCCGGGCAAGGCTAACGTGGTAGCCGATGCTTAGAGCGCATGGCAGAGAGTGCCCCGATTCGAGATATATGTATGAGGATGACGGTGATGACTCCGGTATTGGATACCATTCGAGAAGCCCAGGCAGAGGCTGTGAGACCGAAGAACCGCAAGAGGGAGCGGGTGATTGGACAGGTGTCCGAGTTTGTGACAGATAGCCGAGGGCTTATGACCTTTCGTGGTCGGATTTGGGTGTCGTATACGGGCGGGGCACGTAGCACTCTGTTGGAGGAGGCGCATAGATCGAGATTTTCGATCCATCCTAGGGCCACTAAGATGTATTTGGACCTGAAGAGAGACTACTGGTGGCCCTGTATGAAGAGGGATGTTGCGTGGGTAGTAGAGAGGTGCTTGACCTGTCGTCGGGTAAAGGCCGAGCACCAGCGTCCGCATGGCAAGTTGCAGCCATTAGAGGTTCCCCAGTGGAAGTGGGAACAAATTTCTATGGATTTTATCACCAAATTGCCGAGGACCGCGAGGGGTGTTGATGCAATTTGGGTGATTGTGGACCGGCTGACGAAGAGCGCTCACTTCCTTGCTATTAGTGAGAGCTCTTCTGCAGAGAGACTGGCAGAGATGGGTGTGAGAGAGGTGGTGTCGTGACATGGAGTGCCGATCTCGATTGTGTCAGACCGAGATGTACGTTTTACTTCCAGGTTCTGGAAGAAGTTTCATGAGGAGTTGGGTACGAGATTGCACTTCAGTACTGCTTATCACCCACAGACAGACGGGCAGAATGAGCGGACGATACAGACACTCGAGGACATGCTTCGGGAATGTGTTATGGACTTCGGTGGAAGTTGGGACACATACCTCCCTTTGGCTGCGTTTTCTTACAATAACAGCCACCATTCGAGTATTGGTATGCCTCCCTTTGAGCTTTTATATGGGAGGAGGTGTCGGACTCCCTTCTTTTGGGGAGAGGTAGGGTAGCGAGTGATGGGTAGCACTGAGATAGTGCTTAAGACGACTGAGCAGATACAACAGGTCAGACAGAGGTTGCTGACAGCCCAGAGCCGCCAGAAGAGCTATGCGGATAGACGGCGATCCGAGCTCGAGTTCCAGGTTGGAGATTTCGTGCTTCTGAAGGTATCTCCTTGGAAAGGAGTGATTCGATTCAGGAAGAGGGGCAAGCTGGGGCCCCGATACATTGGTCCGTTCAGGGTGACCGTGAGAGTGGGTAAGGTAGCATACCGTTTAGAGCTACCTGCGGAGTTGGGCCAGATTCATGATACCTTCCACGTATCCCAGTTGAGGAAGTGTATAGTCGATGAGACGGCAGTAGTACCGCTAGAGGATATTCAGGTGGATGCGAGCCTGAATTACATTGAGAGGTCGATCGCGATCTTCGATCGGAAGATCAAGGTTCTGAGGAACAAGGAGGTGCCTCTGGTTCAGGTCCAGTGGCAACATCAGAGAGGGTCCGAGCTGACTTGGGAGCCGGAGACGGAGATGATGGAGCAGCATCCAGAGTTGTTTACAGAGTAAGACTTCGAGGGCGAAGTCTGATTCTAGTGGGGGAGAATTGTAACATCCTGATTTCCAGGTATCATAAATTGAGTATTTATTTTTGAGTCAAGGAGAGGGACTCGACGAGTTGACGCCTAGACTCGTCGAGTAGGATCGCGACTGCTGGCTAGGATTAATGAATGGACCCGACGAGTCGGCGAGTCCGCGCTGTGGACAGAAACCCTAAATCTTTGGGCATGTTCCCTATTTAAGGGTCCTTATGGCCTTTATTTGCGGCCACTCATACCCTGGAGAAACCCTAGCGAGCCAGAGGACTCCATTTTTAGAGTATTGAGCCTAGGACTCCATTTTTAGAGCTATTTCTTCAAATAGAGCTATAGGTGCGATGCATGAACGTAAAGTTCAGACCTTTACGTGACTTTTGGGTATTAGAAGGTCAGATCTATAGGTTAGAGAAACATATTTGAGCTCAGAAGGTCGTTTGAGCATTCTCATGGAAGAAACTCGTCGAGTCCATGAGCGGACTCGACGAGTCAGATCGTGTTGCACCACGATTCGTGATCAGTGGTAACCCATCGAGAGAAAGGTTAATTCGACGAGTCGAGTGAGGCCTTAGGAGGATTCAGAGGACACGCATGGACTCGCCGAGTCACCCGAGTACACTCGACGAGTCTGGTCAAAGTTGGACCGTTGACTAGGGGTTGACTTTTAGGGTTTGGTCAACATTTGGACATTGGACCATTGGAGGGGTAAAATGGTCTTTTCCCCTTCTGAGATAATATAGAGAGGGACTAGTCTAGCCCTTGAGAGCCGTTATTGATTTGAGATAATTACTTTATGTGATTAGACGGGGGCTAGGTCATTGTTCGAGTTCGGGGATATCGAGCACGTGAGTTACTAGGCATCATACGTGGTGAGTCATCTCACTATACTTTACCTAGGGTGGTAATTATGTGTGACCGGAAGGTCTTATGTGCTATGACGAGTATGTGATATATGTTCCTATGTGATATGTATATGTTATGTATGTATTGAGTAAGAATGGTATGGACTGGAAGGTTAGTATGGTATGGACCGGAAGGTCAACAGAGTATGGACTGGAAGGTCAGCAGAGTATGGACCGGAAGGTCAGCAGTGTATGGACCGGAAGGTCAATATGGTATGGATCGGAAGGTCGACAGAGTAGGACCGGAAGGTATACTCAGTTTGTGGGACCGGAAGGCCTCTGAGACACATTGGCCGGAAGGTCTCGTAGAGCTATAGCCTCGAGTGGATTATGTGTTGTATGTAGTATTTTGGGGAACTCACTAAGCATGCGTGCTTACCGTTTATGTGATATGTGTTTCAGGTACTTCAGAGGACCGCGGGAAGGCACCGGCATGATTGTACACACACACACACATTATGTTTTGGGAAGAGCTACTGTGGATCCTGGATTTTTATGAGATGATTTTGAAAACTTTGTTAAATGAATAATTGGTGTTGAACAATGATATATGTTTTATGAATTAAAAATGAAAATTTTGGTTTGAATTTTCACGACGTTACAGACTCCTCTTTAGGTTCACGGGGCAGTTCAGTCACCCCTTTTCTCATCCCCTACGACTGTTTTAGAGTGTCATCATCGGGGATGTCAACTACTACCATGGCCTCCCCCAAAAGGAAGTCCACGTTCCGCCTCTTTAGCAGACGCCGATCTGAGGATTTGGCCTTAGCAGACTCTGCAAGCGGTGAATCTAGCTAGGAGAGTCGTTGTTTGGAGGCCGCACGGGTATTACGCTGAGTCAGTCCGGTCGACATCTTCTCTTCTTCCGTATCAGAAGGAAAAGGATCCTCACGGGAAACGCCACCGACAGACGTATCAATCAACACCTAACAAATAGGAGAATCAGATCCGGGCAGAGAGGCAACAAGAGGATCGGTAAGGGGCAAGGCTCCATAGGGACTAACCGGTGGAGGGAAAGTTTCAACCAAGGGCACTTCCCGATATTGACAGGTGCTCTGACAGTGGCCCCTCTGCACCATCTCAAAGGGAAGGATCCTCTCGTGACCTACAGACATGAAACAAGCCATCATTGTTCATAAAACACACAAGCAAACACAAGAAAACAACGATCTAAAGGGGGGGGGGGCAGAAGGAGAGGTACTTATCATCCTTCTCAACATAGAACCGAGGCATCATTCTCGAGCCCTCCAAGCAGCACTCAACCCAACGGCATCCAACATATGATCCTCCCAATCCTCGCCATTAATACAGATGTTCTTCAATGCTTGTGCCACAATGACACTGGCACCCCACAGTTCTAGTGCTCGATCGGAAAAAGTAGTCAAACTAGGATAGCCAAAACCAACGAGGTTGCGATTTACCTAAAGCCACCGGTATTGCCAGTTATTTTTTGGAGATTTTTGGTTAATGATATAGGTGTGAACATCCCGCCTCTGGGAAAAATTCTGAGCTCCAGACTTAGTAGAAGATCTGAAGAAAGCTTTGAATGCCCAAAACTGTGGCAGAACTCCAAGGGTGCGACAATCGAGTTTAAAACCAACAATCTTGTTAACAACGTTCGGAGTCAAATCATCCACATGGAAGCCATAATGACACATCACCTCGTCGAAGAAGTCTATCATTGACAGCCTCAGAACAGCCTCGAAGATCGGAATGGGGACTCCAACTTTCCCCACGGGCGGACGAGAAATTATAGCCCCCTTTCGAGGGTATTCCACACCATGCTAAAGGAGAAAGCCAAATCACCCTTGGAGATCAGCGAACTCGCTCGGAAAAGGAACGATTCCAGTATTAGGACCATCCATTGTTCATCGAAAAACAGAGAGAAAGAGGGAAAGAAGTAGCAAGAGTAAGAAGAAGCAAGAATAAAAGAGAAACTGACACAAACGAGGGAAGATTTAAATGCAGGTGTGAAGTTCAAGCGGTTATGATGATGGAAACCACCTGTGTAGATGCTTCCATCACGTCAAAAGTTATTAAAAACCCATCCCACCAAACGCGTATCCAGATCTAAGCTAAAACAACTCAGCTACCCTAAGCGAACACCGATGTCTACTAGCCTAAAGGACTTGATGACGTATCCCACCAGAAATACGTCGAAATTAACGAAACTGTCAGTCTGGTAGACGGTTTGGGCAAAGGACAACATATGTCTAACGTTACGTCTTCACCCTCACCCTCGCAATCTTATAATCGTTCCTTGGCGCCCGAGCACCAAGGTCAGCGTCAGGACAAAGTATTACCAATTGCCTCCCAGAGCGACAGGTGTAACGCTCAGGGCGCCGCTCCTAGCGAACCTGCACCAATAGAAAACAACCACTCACGGATCACAATTTACAAATCAAAGGCCACCTGTCCCTACCAAATCTGAAAAGGTAGAAGATACTGTCGGGGATCTGTCCCCCTGATGTGACACAAGTCAAATTTTGGTCAAAAATAAATTGATCAATAATCGTAATTAGGATGATCCAAGTGGTAGAGTTTGTAACAAGGTTTCCAAAAATATAAAGAACACTGAAATCCGAGTTATAACGAAGAAGTTATGACCAATCGAAAATCCGCGATAAAACCGGCAAAACACGGTTCAGTGTAAAAAGTGAATTTTCGATAAAAGGCTTTTTAGCCTTAACAATCTAAATGAAAGTTGTAGAATATGTTAAACCGAGAACGTTCATAAAAAGAACGTAAAAATCTGACTTCGTATGAGGAAGTTATGATTTTTCGAAGTTTCGGTTTAGCAGTAGACAGTTAAAAATTCGAAATATAAATCGATCGATATTTAGCCGACGCAACTTAAACGAGAATCGAAGGTCTCTTCAAAAGTAGCACAACGGTAAAAAGACAGACGAAAACGGACGTCGGATGAAGAAGTTATGAATTTTTAACGGATTTCCTGTCCCGGTCTGTTAAAAATAATAATATTAAAAATAAAGTCAAAACCAGCCGATGAAGTCTAAACGAAAGTCGTAGAGTATACTTTTACCTACGTGTGCATATAAAGAACGCCAAAAACGGAGCTCGTATACGAAAGTTATGAATTTCACAAGTTTTTGGCACGAAAATCGAAAAATCTAGAAAACCGGGAAAAATCGCAAGAGTCACTCTTCAGACACGTCACCCTTCGCATGCAGCCTCCACGTGTTCGCTTCTCATTGGACCGCAGCCTCGCGTGGCATCTCCTGATTGGACCGAAGTCTGGTCCACTTAGAAGCCTCCATCTGTCCGAGGCACGTGCCTCGCACCGAGTCTGAATCCGCACCGCCTTAGACTTCGCACGTGGCCTTCGCAGGAGCTGCCGCGTGTCCTGTTGAATCGCCTTCACCTCGCCAGATGTCCGAACCCTCGCCACGTAGCTGCTGACTCTTCCTCGCCTTCGCCAACTGTCATCCTCGGACCGCACCCTCGCACCCCTATATAAAGGGTGCGAGCCTTCTCGGATGGAAGGGATTTTTCACCCCTAAATTCACCAATTTTCACATTTTCACTCCCTAGACTTTCTCACGACCCCCCAAGTCCCCGGTATTGTGTCTAAAGCCCCGGAGCCTCGGAATTCTCGAGATGTTATCCTCTCTCCAGTCGAAACTCTGCCCGATTTGAGCCGGTTTCTCGTCAAATAAACTCTTTTCCGGGAAACGAAACGCTGCCTGAATCACCGCTTATCAAAGTGAGTTCATACCCCTATAATTTACCTTTTTAATGGTTTTTAAATGCTTTTTAGGGGGGAATACAATTTTAACACAATAATAAATTGTGTTAATAACTGTATGTGATAATAATCACACAAAGTGTTTCCGTATGCTTTTAAGAATTACCAAAGGGATATATACACTAAAGTCCTAATATTTTCATCGATTTGACAAGAAAGTCCTAAACTTTATTTTTTTGACAGTAAAGTCCAAATTACCGGCAATTTTTGACACTTTTACCCTTTTTTCCCGGTTAGCCGGTTATTAGGACTTTTTTGTCAAAAAAATAAAGTTTAGGACTTTCTTGTCAAATCGTCAATTAGGACTTTACTGTCAAAAAAATAAACTTTAGGTTTTTCTTGTCAAATCGTTGAAAATATTGGGACTTTAGTGTATATATCACCATTGTAAAAGTTTCTTCTTGCTTCGCCGCCAAATCTTGAACTAAAAAGTGGGAACAAATTATACAAACACAAACAACACATGCCTAGTCAAAAGGGTGTGAATGTTGAGAAGGGAAAGAAGGGCAATTTCGTTTTTTTTCGGTTTCTTATTTCTCTATTTTTGGGACTACAAAAAGATAACACAACACAGGTTCTTTCTTTCTTTCTTGATTATCTCCATTTTTTTCAATGTCGGTTTGTTGAGATTAAAAAAACTATTTAACAAGAAGCATATGTTAAGGATTTCAATAGGATCTAGCTGACTAGAAAATGTTTCAATAACTCTTACGCTTAAAGAGTATCATACCATTAAATTTCTAACAAAAAAATGATATATACACTAAAGTCCCAATATTTTCAACGATTTAACAAGAAAGTCCTAAACTTTATTTTTTTGACAGTAAAGTCCTAATTGACGATTTAACAAAAAAGTCCTAAACTTTATTTTTTTGACAAAAAAGTCCTAATTACCGGCTAACCGGGAAAAAAGGGTAAAAGTGTCAAAAATTGCCGGTAATTTGGACTTTACTGTCAAAAAAATAAAGTTTAGGACTTTCTTGTCAAATTGATGAAAAAATATTGGGACTTTAATGTATATATCCCATTACCAAATACCTTCAAAATGACTTGAAGCCATGTTAAATCTTTAAAGTCATGTAAACTCCGTTAAATTCTTTGAAAAATGTTTTATAAGCTATTTCAAAGTATAAATGCCAAAATCATGTTTATATATGTATAAATATATAAATAAGATTTGAAGGGCTTAGGACTAATGAATTATCTTATTTCCTTTTCCTTGTTTGGATGTGGAATTAAGGTTGTATTATTTGTCCGAATGTCGTTTCCTTCTTATATATATATATATATATATATATATATATATATATATATATATATATATATATATATATATATATATATTATACATATATGAGTATAAAAGGTTACCCCTTTTAGTATCATTACCTTTGTATCAGGTTGAGCAAAGATGTTCATCCATGAGAAATCATGCTAATCAGATAGAACATATAAATTATAATAGTTATAATTTATGATTCAAAACTAAATATACAAGTATGATTCACGACTGTATACTTTCCAAAGAAATTACTAAAATTCATTCAACTATACCAAGATATGTATAATACCTTTAATATACGCACAACATATTAAAGAAGTAAAGATACATCATACCGGGTTTGCATTAACAAAGGTGCTATACAGAGTACCAGAGTTAGCAAACACGAGGTAATAATACATCATACCGGGTTTGCATTAACAAAGGTGCTATACAGAGTACCAGAGTTAGCAAACACGAGGTAATAATACATCATACCGGGTTTGCATTAACAAAGGTACTATACAGAGTACCAGAGTTAGCAAACACGAGGTAATAATACATCATACCGGGTTTGCATTAGCAAAGGTACTATACAGAGTACCAGAGTTAGCAAACACGAGGTAATAATACATCATACCGGGTTTGCATTAACAAAGGTACTATACAGAGTACCAGAGTTAGCAAACACGAGGTAATAATACATCATACCGGGTTTGCATTAACCAAGGGTACGATACAAAGTACCAGAGTTAGCAATCACAGGGTAATAATAATACATCGTAAATCTCGTTGAAACAATAAATTTGTGAGACCCTTCACGGTGTACTTATCTAAGTACGAGTTTTAAGTCCTGACCTATTAACCAGAATCTCTTGTAGGGAGAGTGTGAATTTGTGTATAGATCTATATGGGACTGACAATCCCGCACCTCTACTGTTCGCTACAGTTTGGCCGGCAGGCCTAGGGTGTCAAATATCATATCCATTCCGACGCCTGAAGAACGTCGCAGCAGGCATTTCAGTCATATTAGTATGGTTAATAGAACTCACATGAATAAAACAACGAGTGAATTACCAAGTAATATACTTCTCTTATAACAGTAAGAAAAGATAATTACATCCCAACCAAATATACCTTCAGTAGTTTTTACTTACAGTAAAAACTACGTATCATGAAATCAAGTATTGTACTTCTGGTTTTGAACATTTAAAACCACAAGGCAGTATTATGGATAATACAATATTTTCCAGGATTAATACTAAGGTTTTTACTATAGAACAGATATAACTAAGAATACTTTTACAAATGAAACGGTTTATGGAATTAAACCAGTTATACAAAGGAAACGGTTTATAGGATTAAACCACTTATCCAATGTAACTTAGTCATTCAATCTCTGTAAACTAGTATAACATAAAAGACCTTTAGTGGTTAATTCTATAATTCCTTAGTTATTACATCAGAGTTATACATAAGTAATGTCCGATTGACAGTGAAATGTGTGACTTCCGCCTTACTTCATGTTCCTTGTTTGGTTGTGGGCTTAGGGCAGATACACCCATTTAACTGTCCATTCGATATTAGGTTATATATAATCAGTATGAACTAAGAAATTACAGAGGGAAACTATTGAGGTTATCAGTTAATCACCTTAGGAAATATAAGATTTCCTGGAGAAACCAGTGAACTTATCCAAAGAACTTAGGGTATACTTAACAGAACAAAAATACTTATGAACTCACCAGCTTAAATGCTGATATACTCTTTCCAAATAACTTGTATTCTCAGGAATCCAGTAGACAGGTACACTCCCGAAGCTTTTGAGAAGACTACCTAGTACCGTATCGCGACTCTTGTCTTCTACTGTCCCTACTTTAGTGTTTGAATATGTAATGTTTAAACACTTATGTAAAACTTATACTTATTAATGCAATGATTGTTTGTACTTTGATTACTATATTGCATTTGTTGTGATACTTACCTAAAGTCCTCCGCCCCCGAACGTTTCCGCCGTTCTGGTTTGGGGGTGTGACAGATTGGTATAAGAGCAGTGTTTATAGTGAACTCAGTATATCAGTCATAAAAGATATACAACTATAAACCCATTGGGATAAAAACACTCTGTATACTTTAAAAATATAACAATATTTTATAAAAGTATAAGTACATGCAGAGTATATATATACCAGAATGAGTATCACAAGAAGAACAAAACTAAAGTATTTGGATGTTGGACATTGCAGTTAAACCTAGACAGTGACGTAATCATATCTGGGATCAATATAGCCTGATCAACTATATTCATTCGAGATATGACCAACATGTGTTTGGGGAGTGATTGTAGTGTTGCAACAGGTCTAAAACTTACCTAAGTACCAGAAGAATTCTAGAACCAAACATAAAGATTAAAATACTATGGGAGTATTTTAAGATGCTCAAACAAGAAAATTGAAAACTTGTCAAGTTCTTATATCTAGAAGTCCAAGAATCAAACTCATAACTAAAATAACCTGGAGGTATTTTACATACCTTTGGGGAAATGTTAAAAAGATCTTTTCTGATAAGTCTATAATTACTAAGTGGATACGTTAAGGTTATATATAGCCGAGATTTTATAGACTTAGAATATGTGATTTTCACTCTACTTCCTTTTCCTTGTTTGGATGTGGTTTTAGAGTAGGATTACTTATTCAAAGGTCTATTTGATCTGGATTATATATAATCGGTACACACCATGTGATTATAGGAGGACCAGAAAGAATCACCTTCGTAAAAATTCAAAATTTCTCATAGATTCTTTAGACATTCCCATTCTCGTATAAACCTGTTAGATAAACATAGTTACTCCAGCAATCAATAGAAGAGTCAAGGAGGATCCAACAGAATTTCATTAGGAGAATCCCAAGAAAGAAACATATGAGAAGTCAATAAACTATAGAAATCATTTAGTGCCCTTACCCTATTAAGGACACCAATGAGAGATTCGCATGAACTTCAGAGATTCAAAATCTTCATTACGAAGTAATGGGGATCAGTGTCAGAATCGGAAGTAAGATGGCTCAGGAATTCAATATACCTACAGAGGAGAAGGACACCCTATAGATACCAGGAGGAAACAAATCATTACCACCCAGAATAGAACTGAGAACAAAAGAAAACCACGTGTGATTCATGAGAAGTGTTTGAGCGCCTTTTCATCTAAGTAATAACTAGTAAATCGATTCAACCTAGTGAGTTAGTGATTTCATTACTCACATTAGGTTTTGAGCTTATCCTCTTTTCCTGTCACGGCTAATAACAATAAATCAGATCACGAAATCTTAATTGATAGCGATTACTTCTCAAATTCATAAGTCTATTTTATGTAGACACTGTTATGAATTATTTTCGAATATTTTCGAAAATTGGGAAACGATATCCACCAAACGAAGGTAACTTAGTTCGGATGATACTCGGTTCATAACCATTCTAGAAACTTATTTCTGTTCCTTACCAGGACTGCATCATAGGGATGCAGGTCGAATCATTAAGAACAATATAACAAAACGAAAGATTAATACAACTACAATTCAATAAAACTTCAATAATCGTTATAACAATGGAAAGTCAATTGGACTGTTTAAATTAGGAAGTGGGCTATATTCACACGTTAGCTTCCAAGAAAAATAGCCTTGACTTACAAAAAATAAAAGGTACAATACCCGCCATGTTTCGAACTCGGGACTTCAACCTTTAGGTCAAACACTTTTCCCATCAGGCCAACTGAGTAGTTGATGAATTTAATCAGAATGTTATTATATTAATATATAATATAGTATAAGTATATAAAAAACCAGGCCCCTAAATGACATGGGGCCTGTGCAGTTGCACATCTGACACGAGCTTAAGGTCGGCCCTGGACTATTCAAATATGGATTTCATAGAGAGCATGTAAGGTCAATTTATGGCTTGATATGTCGTCACTACAATGCATGAGTTACAAAGAAATTCAACTTGGGATAAAAGAGAGATGTAGTTTCTGGAATGTTAGTTTTTCATAAGAAAATTTCAAAAATGTGAAATATGAGTGTGTGTGTGTGTGTGTGTGTCTATATATATATATATATATATATATATATATATATATATACACACTCATCTACTCTAAAATAGACACATAAACAATTTGAGGAACTGCATGCTTGTGATGTCGTATGGAGCTGTCATCGACGACTTGGGCTGTCTAACAATTTGGCTATCGGGCATATAAATTTCCTTCAAGTAGACCCCAAAACAGATTATATCTAACAATCCTATTAGCTTCAGCGATTGCGAAGGCTTCATCCTGGCGGGATCAAACGCCAGTTAACTACTGTTGCCAAACAAAATTTTCTGAGAATTATAATTAGGAATACCACCATTGATTCTTTGTCACGAACCAATTGAATATGGGTGAAGGGAAGGAGGGCGTCCGTGATGAAGAAGGATGGACTTAGAAAATTAGGAAATTTTTTTTCCAGCTAGATAGTCGTTCTTATAAGTAGGGAGGGAAGTATGGGGAGAAAAGTATCCCCATAAGAAATCCCTATGAAAAGGAGATGAATCGAATTGCTTCCACTTTCTATTTTACCAATTTCCCACCATCGATAGAATCTAAGGGATTGTGGTTGGAGTGTGATATGTTTGGTATGATTGTGGATGCACACATTGCTAATAAGCAATCAAAATTATTTGGTTTTCATAGGGATTTTGGTTGGAGTGTGATAAGTTTGATAAGATTGTGGATGCACACATTGGTAAGGCTTAGCGGCGCAACTTGTTGCCCGTTTGTCTTCTCATTTGTTGTACGATGATAACTAATATGTATTAATTGGCTATTTGGTTTTCAAATCAAAATTGGGTAAGAGATTTGGCTTTATTCAATTTCTTGGAGTAGAAGACGAAACTGCAATGGCAAGACAATTAACTAACATTTTGATGGGTAATTACCATTTATTTGCATCTATAAGAAGATTTTAAAGAGGGAAGCATGTTGATAAGTCGCAACATGCTAAATTGAATAACTCAATTCCAAAAAAATCATGTGGTGGTAATTATTATAATCATTCGTATGTATCTGCTGTTGCAGGAGAAAATAAGGGAGGATGTGTAGAAAAAACTTGTAAAACAATAGAAGAAGATACGAATGTAGGACAAAGATCTATCGGTAGTATAATATTCCACTATGATATTGATGGCAAATGCACGCAAGGTATCTGTTATGCAAAATCTATATATGATTTGCCTTAATGATGGGTATAGTGGACTGATAATTCGACATGTTGGCAGTATGTAGGTGTGGATTAAATTCCCAAATTTGGAAGCATGTAATGATTTTTAGAAAAAAAAAATATAAGTCTTAAAGGATTCTTTAAATATACAATGCCAATTAGGAGGAACATTGTTACTAATGAGAGAATGGTATGGCTAGAAGTGGAAGGAATACATGTGTGTGCATGGGGGTCAAATTCATTTAAATGAATTGGAAAATATGGGGTAAATTTATGTTTTTTTGAGGATGATCAAGATGTGGTGGTAAGTTGTGGGTGCATTTGTGTAAGTACAAAACAAAAGGAGATAATTTTAGAAGTAGTGGCAATCAATGTGGAGTATCACGTACTAGTACAAGAACTATGTGCATGGAAAGTAGACATTAATAAGAAGAGAAAATTAGTAGTTCCAAGCCAAACCCTTATGACTCTGATGAAGATCATGTGGTGGAGAATTGTCATAATTGTTTGATTAGGTGTCTAAGCCCATAACTATAATTGGTATGTACTTGATCCGATAGTAGCATGGTCCTTTTGGGTTGCCTTCACCATAGCAATTTGATAGGATGAATTATGGAAAAAGAGGTTAATTGTGATTTATTAATATATTATAAGAATAATATATTAATTGAGAAATCATATTATTTAATTAGTATTGATCAGAAATTAATTTGGAATTAATTTGGTGATCAAAAGAGACTGATTAAATTACGAGGACTGATATTGCAATTATATGATAGTTGCAAGTTGGGCTTATGGATCCCTAGGAAGGGGTGGACGAAATTCTATGTGTAGCCCACATAGATTTTGTCCAAGGGGGCCTTCTGGAAGGATCTACTGGACTACTTAAGGCTTAAGCAATCATATTAGGGTTTTACCTGAAACCTTAGTAGCTCAGCTATATAAGGAACCCCTTAGCTCCTTGAAATCGGCCAATACATCAAGCAAGAGAACACTGTCCGATTTTTAGAGCTTCACCCTCTCTCTCATATTCTTCCAATTACTATTTGGTGTTTGTGACTCATTAGAGGTGCAACAATTAAGGCACTAAGCTCTTGAAGGTCAAGATCTACAAGCTACAAGGAAAAGGTATTCATCTAACTTTGTATTATGTAATAAATTTTGGAAATTGCATGCTAGATAGGGTTCATGCTTTGGATCATTAGAATTACATGTATAACTTGAGAAAAACCTAGAACCAAATCATTAGGGTTGCATGTACACCATAGGAATGTTGTAGTGCTCAAATCCCATCAGTGGTATCAAAGCTTAGGGTGTTTTTCTGTTGTATGATGCAATTGTGTTTGTTTTCAAAGCTGGAAAATTTTCGGTTTTTGGCCTCTGACTGGTGGACTTGACGAGTCCTATGAATGAACTCGACGAGTAGGACCAACTCGACGAGTCCATGCCCTGACTCGACGAGTTGGTTCGTCAGATGGCAAATTTTTCGGATTTTTGGCCTAGATTAGATTTGGATAATCACCATAAATTGTTTTGACTGATAAATTCGAATTTTCTATTATGGTAATGACTATCCTCATCTGATTAAAAGATAATGGTCAAATTTTAAGATAATTACAAGATTATGTGATAAATTAATTATTTGTAAAATCTGATTTGTATTTATCTTACCAAATTAATTGGATTAGGTCAAATTTTGATAAGGATAAAATTATATGAATAATTTAATTGTTTTAAATTTGATCCAGAAGTTTTGAAAAGTTTTAATACTTGCCCTCAAGTTTTGGAATTTAAAATTTGATTAAAAAGTTTTAATTTTGAAATGTTAAATTCTAAAACCCTAGTATTTTAAAAGTTTAAAATACAACCCTTATACTATTATAATATTAAAAGGTTAATACTTATATATATATATATATATATATATATATATATATATATATATATATATATAAGATGAGTTCAGTCTTACCGTTAGCTGACCTCATTCACGAAGCTGGTCTATAAAGGGTGTTTAAGGTAGCGGCCTATAAGATGATCGTCATTGGGTATCCACTCTTACCCACCGCACTCTTGACTAGTGGAGGGCCGTTAGCCGAACGGGTAGGGTAGGACATTAATTTCTCATTAATAAGTATAATGATTATTATAAAGTAACTAAATGTTTTTATAAATTCCCAATCTTAGTTACTTTAGGAAAAATGTGAAAATGATGCTATTCAATGAAATTGCACTTTGCACTTTGTCAAAGTCGTTAGTGGAGCGTGTGTGGTTAACCGGCATACTAACTTGGACTAGCAAGGGTGGCAAAGGGTAGCTCGAGAATTATTATAGATCAATGGAGCGTGTGTGGTTAACCGGCATATTGATTAGGTGGTAAATGACTCGAGAGTACCAAGCTAATTTTCATAGTTATTCACACCTTGTTTGTGATCCTCGGTATCCCAGACACAAACTTGAAGGGCATAATCGAGATTAAACATGCCATTGAAAAGTTCAACGAATCTCAAAAGAATCTAGGAATTTCAATTCATTTAAAACCTAAGTGTTCATTTCGTTTTTCATGGTGGAAATTGGTAAATCGTCATTTACTACCTTGATATAATTTGCAATTGGATTACTGCATCCCTCTTCCGAATTATGAATTATAGTGTTAGGTCCTAATCTTAATATTTCATTTGGATGTTATATTAAGGATTGCTTATCTAATCTAAACTTTGTTCCCTTTCTTTTTCAGATGTCTAGCTCAAACAATGCTTCAAGCTCGAACCCCTCAAGCTCCTTTTCTCTTATGAACATTTGTGGGAGGGGCACCTTCGATGGGTCCAACTTCAATGATTGGATCCGCAACATCCACATGGCCCTCTGATACGAGGAAAAATAATACGTCCTCGATGAACAGCTCAAAGAGATAGACGAAACTAAAGCTTCTGCTGAAGAAATTGCTGAGTATAGGGCTCACGAAAAAACGCGACAAAGGTGTTGTGTATAATGGTAGCCACTATGACTCCTGAGCTGCAACGATTCTACGAGGACTACTGGCCTTGCGAGATGTGCCATTATTTGATGGAAAAGTGCCATCAAAGTGCACGTCAAGAAAGGTACGTATCATTGCCTCGTTGATAACGACCAAGATGAAAGATGGAGAGTCCATCACGGGCCACTTGCGAAGAATGCAAAGGTATGTGGATCGTTTGCTCAAGTTGAATGTCAACTTTGACGAAGAGTTTGCGATTGATATCATTCTCCAATCTTTACCTCCTTGTTATGATCAGTTCAAGATGACTTATCATATGAACAAGGAGAAAGTCACCTTGAGCAAACTTCAACATCTGTTGAGAACTACTAAAAGTGGGTTAAAAGCCAAAGTTGTCGCAACCACTCCTACTATTGTTGCCCCAGTCTTGGCTATTGGACATGGGAAGGGGAAGAAGAGGAAAGCTCCCTATAAGAATCACAAAGGAAAGTCCCATGATGGATCCTCTTCAAATGGGTCCAAAGGAAAAGGTGGTTCTGCTGCTCCCTCATCCGATCCAAAGGAAGCAGAGTGCTTCCGCTGTCACGACAAAGGGCACTGGAAACAAAGTTTCCCGAAGTATCTGCAAGATATCAAGGATGGGAAGATAAAGCCCACCTTCACAGGTATTTATACTATGCAATCTAATAACTCATCGCATGCTAGTTCTTGGGTCCTTGATATCTGATGTGGTTTTCACATTTTTTTTATTTGCAGGGGCTAAGAAGAATTAGGGATGTGGAGCAAGGGAAAGATGAACTTAATCATGGGGAACAGGAGAGCGTCGCCTGTCACCAAGATTGGATTTTATTCTTTAGTGCTTAGTAGTGGGTTAGGATTAGATTTGAACGATTGTTGCTACTCGTCAGAAAGGACGAAGAATATTATTTCCTTTCATGGTTTGTATAGACAAGGTTTTAGATTTTCATTCAATAATGAAATTGGTTCTATTAATGCTTTCTATAATGGTACTTTTTATTTTGAAGCATTGCCTTGTAATGCTATATATGAAACTGTAATGGTTGTAGACAACTTAGGAAATAATGTGTTGCATATTGATTCGTCCAATGGTTTGGACATGGCATGCTTGTGGCATTGTCGTCTTGCACATGTCAACAAGAAGCACATAGCCTAACTCCAAAAGTATGGAGTGTTGGATTCATTTGACCTAAAGTCAGATGACACATGCGAAGCTTGTTTGCTTGAAAGACGACTAAATCACCTTGCACTGGTACTTGTGATAGAGGTGAGGGATTGTTGGATCTCATACACACCGATGTGTGTGGGCCCTTCAAATCCACCACAAGGGATGCTAACCGCTTCTATGTTACATTCACCGACGATTATAGCAGATATGGGTATGTCTACTTAATCAAGCACATGTCGAAAACCTTTGAAAGGTTCAAATAGTTTAAACATGAATTGGAGAATCAATTCGGCAGGAAGATAAAGATGATCAGATTCGATAGGGGTAGTGAGTATCTTAGTATCGAGTTCCACGACTATCTTAAGGAATATGGAATTGTTTCACAGTTGACGCCACCTAGGACACCGTAACTCAATGGTGTGGCTGAGAGGCGCAATCGAACCTTGTTGGGCATGGTTCGTTCCATGATGAGTCGAGCTTCGCTGCCTATCTCATTTTGGGGGTATGGCTTAGAGACTGCCGCTCATATCCTTAATCTACTCCCAAATAAGAAGGTTTCCAAAACACCTCACGAGATGTGGACCGGGAAGGTTCCCTCGTGGGCATATATCAAGGTTTGGGGTTGCGAGGCTTTCGTAAGACGAGAGACTCACAACAAGCTTGAACCTCGTAGTGAGCGGTGTATTTTCATTGGCTATCTACAAAAATATTTTCAATATCTCTTCTACAGACAGAGTGACAATGTTGTGTTCATTGCGAGGAGAGGAGTTTTCCGAGAGAGAGAGAGAGAGAGAGAGAGAGAGAGAGAGAGAGAGCTCATATGCCAAGAGGACAGTGGGAGGCAAATTGATCTTGAAGAGCTTCAAGAGTCAAGCGATGAAGAAACCTCTAACACTAGCTCTCAACTTGAGGAAGATATTCCTATTGAACCAGTTGACGAGTCCTTACCTCTAAGACATTCCAGTAGAGTTAGGTGTTGTTTGTTTTTTTGAAGCAAAAATCCACAAAGTCTGCGGACCACCTCTGCAACCCTCTGCAGTAGAAGAGGTGGACCAAACGGCTGCACACTGTAATAAGAAGCATGTTTGTTTTTTTAACATCTGCATGCTGATGCAGATATTAAAAAATTAGAATAAACTGATTTCATAATCCGAAAATAGTTTTTTAATATCGAAAATTTAATAATGTATAACATTTCGGCAAGAATTTATGATATTTCTGCAAAAAATAATGATATTTTAACAAAAATTAAAGATATTTTACCATAAAATAATGATAATTCATCAACAAATTATTATTATTCAATATAAAAAAAAGAAAAAAAATTTCAACTAGAATAAACAAAAAAAAAAACGAAAAAAAATATGAAATAAGATTTCAGCAATATATAATTAATATTTTATCAAGAAAAAAAAAGAAGAAGAAGAGGTTGGAAGAGGTAGGAAGAGGCAAAACAAGTGTTGCACCAAGAAGAACATGCGCAAAGGTTTTTTAATCTGAAGACTTCTGAAAAACAAATAGTTGCGAGATGAAAAGTGTTGCGCGTGTGCTGCGCCGCGCAACAATAAGAGGTCTGAAGAGGTTTTTTTCCAAAAAACAAATAGTACCTTAGTGTTCCACCTGTGTTGTATGGTTTCCATATAATAGCTGAAGGTGATACGTTTATCAGCGATAGTACACTGATAAATTTGGATGAGCCTAAAAACTACAAGGAAGCGATGGCTGGCCCAGAATCTGCAAAGTGGAAAGAGGCTATGGACAGTGAGATTCAGTCCATGAATGACAATCAAGTTTGGAACTTGGTTGACAATGTACTGGGTCGTAAGACGTTCGGGTGCAAGTGGATCTTCAAGAAGAAGACGACATTGATGGGAAAGTGCATACGTTCAAGGAACGATTGGCTGCGAAGGGCTTTACTCAAACCCCTGGGGTTGACTATGATGAGATCTTCTCACCAGTGGCCAAGATCAAGTCTATTAGGGTTATGTTGGTCATCGCTGCATTTCATGAATACGAAATTTGGCATATGGATGTCAAAACCGCTTTCCTTAACGGGAAGCTGGCTAAAGATGTTTACATGTGTCATCCAGAAGCTTTTGTGGATGCCAAATACCCAAATAGGGTATGCAAGCTTGAGAAATCCATTTATGGATTGAAACAAGCATCTCGCAGATGGAATCTTTGTTTCGATGAGAAAGTCAAAGAGTTTGGATTTTCGAGAAGCGAGGATGAGTCCTGTGTGTATGTCAAGGCTAGTGAGAGTATAGTTAGCTTTCTAGTTTTGTATGTTGATCACATACTACTCATAGGAAACGACATTCCGACCTTGCAGGAGGTTAAGTTGTGGCTTGGGAAGTGTTTCTCTATGAAGGATCTAGGAGAAGCTGCTTATATTCTAGGGATAAGGATATTGAGAAATAGAAGTAGAAGGCTAATAGGACTTAGTCAAAGTACTTACTAGGACAAGGTGCTGAAACGTTTTAGCATGGAGAAATCCAAGAAAGGGGAACTACCAATCCAAAGCAATACCAAACTGAGTAAGGCTCAGAGCCCGAGTACCGATGCCGAGATAGCGGAAATGAGTCGAGTGCCATATGCTTCCGCAGTTGGCTCGATCATGTATGCTATGACATGTACTCGCCCTGATGTGGCTTTTGCACTGAGCATGGTTAACCGATATCAAGGGAACCCGGGTAGAGCACATTGGACCGCAGTGAAGGACATTCTTAAGTAACTGCGAAGGACTAAGGACTGGGTCCTTACCCTTGGTGGGAGTGATGACTTGAGAGTGACAGGGTACAGTGACGCCAGCTTTCAAACCGATAGAGATAACTTTCGCTCTCAGTCGGGTTGGGTATTTACTTTGAATGAAGGGGAAATCATTTGGAAAAGTTCCAAGCAGGAGACTGTGGCTGATTCAACGTGAAAATCAGAGTACATAGCAGCGAGCGAAGCATCGCAGGAGGCAATATGGTTGAAGAATTTCATTGGAGACCTCGGAGTTGTACCAGCCATAAAGGAGCATATGAAGATTTTATGTGATAACGAAGGAGCGGTTGCCTTAACCAAGGAACCGAGGGATCAAGGTAGATCCAAACATATCGACAGAAAATAGCACTTCATCAGACATCGGGTAGAAGAGGGACTCCTCGTAGTAAAGAGGGTATCGTCAGAGGAGAACCCAACAGATCCCCTCACAAAGGGTCTGAGCAGGTTTAAGCACTTACAACATGTGAGGAGCATTGGTCTGAAGGACGATATTAGTTTTAGTGATTAGATAGTTGTTTAGAAACTTGTAATAGATAAAATTTAATTGACATTTGATGATTTAATAAAGAAGTTTTATTTATGAGTAAAGTGTACTATCTTGTGTCAGTTGTTTACTATTGTTTCACTTTTGCATGTTTTACATCCAGAATAATTAGATTGTTTAAATTATCCACAGTCAATGATACTTTGGGAGTAAGTTATGAGGTTAGACTGTCATGAATTGGTTTGTAGATTGTCTAAGTGTTTTGACATAGCAAAGGTTTGTTGTAACGTTCATGAGTGCTCTTGACCTAAGATTTGAGTATTGGATTAAACCCAAGCTCATTTGAATCACTTCATGGAATTTATCACGAGTGATTGTGAGACAATAATATCGTACAATCTTTAAACTGAGATATATGAGTTGTTGTTTGCGAGTTGGCTGTGCATTGATAATGCGTAAACGCATCAGTAACTTGATGTTATAAAACGTATTGTTGTGTATGATTTGATGAGTAAATACTACAAACATATAAGTCAAAGTTTATCTGTTCCTTTTATCCTAGGGGGGTAAAAGCGATATCTTGGGCCCCTCGATGATTTTGTGTTGACTTATGTGTCGGGCCCGGTCAGGACTGAATTGATGTGTTCAATTAAGTTCTATGTCAAACGAATCAGAAGTCGGGAAACAAACTGTTGGAAATTGAGAATGATTATGTTCCATGTCATTGTCTACATGATATCTTGTAGAACGGAGGATTATATGATCCCTTATCTAAAGGACGCGTCATTGACTAGGTCAGAGTTCGACAGCGGCTTTTAAGAGCTACGATTTCTAATCGGATTTTGAAGTCGTACTTGCAGTTATAGTTATTAGACTTATCCAAGTGGGAGACTGTTGGATTAGGTGTCTAAGCCCATAACTATAATTGGTATGTACTTGACCCAATAGTAGCATGGTCCTTTTGGGTTGCCTTTGTTGGATTAATGTCTAAGTCCATAACTATAATTGGTAAGACTTGACCCGACCCGGCATGGTCCATTTGGGTTGCATGGCATCATGCATTTGTATAGACTATAATGAGAGAAATAACACTTAAGGTTGGTTAATATATTATAAGTTCTAATATATTAATAAGGTTATTTAATTAGTATTGATCAAGAATTAATTTGGAATTAATTAAGTGATCAAAAGGAGACTAATTAAATATATGGGTTGATTGTGTAAATCATTCATTCTTATATATGTGGGCTTATGATCCAAGATTCCTTATGTTGGACTAAGTCCATGGGGTGACCCATGGATACTCCATGGAGGTTAAAATCCATGGAGCATAAGGAATGGGTAAAGTTATGAGTTACATGGTGTAACCCTAATAGCCACCATATAAAAGAATCCCATGGCTCAAGAAATCGTGGACTAATGTGTGAATATGAGGGCTAGACGATTTCAAGGAGTGTTCCATTTCTCTCAAGTCATTCCATGTGCATTTGGTGTTGTGTGAACCATTTGAGGTGTCACACTTGGGGCACTAGGCACTCAAGCTTCATGGAGACAAGCTACATCAAACAAAGGTATGTATTCTATCCATTTGATTACCCAAGTATCAAGTATTGTATGCTAGATAGGGTAATACCTTGGAAAGTTCATAATTGCATGTATAATAGAGAAAACATAGATCCAAGGTATTTAGGGTTGCATGTACACTTAGGAGTGTTAGAATGCGCAAAATCCATCAGTGGTATTAGAGCCAGTTTTTGTTTTCTTGTTATACTTGCAAAAATAGCTGAAAAATCGAATTGTATTAGTTTAAAAGTTATGCTAATTACTTGAAAATTTTTTGATGTGAATTATCTTTGTTCATATGAGTTTATTAGATTAATAGAAAAGTTAATTGATTATGTGTTTTCAATCCATTTTAATCTAAGAGTTGATTCTAAAATGTGTTTTTGTAACTTGTCCTCAAGTTATATGAAAAGTCACATTTAAGTTTCATAAAACTCATAAAAAGTTGGCAATGCTTACAAAAATGAAGAGTCTTGTCCTCATTAAATGGTTTTATGACTCCATAACTTGTCCTCAAGTTATGGAGGTTCAAGAGTCACTTCATTAAATGATAAAATGTGTAACCTTAATTAGTTCCATAAGTTACAAAAATAAAGAAAAGTTACATTCTTTTATTAGTTTAAAGTCTTCGATAACTTGTCCTCAAGTTATGGAACTTGAAGAGTTTTTTTTAATTAAAACTACTTTAAACACATAAGTTATGGAATTAATTAGTTTTGAATATTTTCAAAACTTGCCCTCAATTTTTGGAATTTGTAAAGTTTTCCCCATGAATACTTTAATTCCAAGTTAGCCCTTAGAATTTTAAAAGTTAAAATTCAACCCTTATACTTTATAGTATTATAAGTTAATAATAAATATATGTATAAGAGCAAGTCAGTCTTACCGTTAGTAAGCCTCATTCACGAAGCCGGTCTATAAGGGGGGTATAAGATTACTGCCTATAAAATGGCAGTTTAATGGGTGTCCACTCTCACCCACCGCTTCCTTGACTGGTGGAGGGTCGTTAGCCGAACGGGTAGGACAAGGACTATAATTCTCCCTTCATTAAAAGTATTAATGATAAATACTAAGTAACTAAACACTTATAAATTCCCAATCTTAGTTACTTAGGAAAATGTGAATAAGGTGCTAATCCATGAAATTACACTTTGCACTTTGTTTAAACCGTTAGTGGAGCGTGTGTGGTTAACCGACACACTAACCTGGATTTAACAAAGTAGGAAAAGGGTAACTTAATATTTATCATAGTATCGGTGGAGCTCGTGTGGTTAACCGGCACATCGATTGAGGGGTAAATATTAAGGGTACCAAGTATATTTGCATGGTTACTTCACACCTTGTTTTGTGATCCTCGGCATCCCAGTCACAAAACCTGAAGGGCACACTCGAGATTGAAACATGCCATTGAAAAGTTCAATGAATCTCAAAAGATCTAGGAGTTTCAAATCCAATTAAAAACCTAATTACATTATTTCGTTTTTCATGGTGGAAATTGGTAAATCGTCATTTACCTACCTTCAACTATTTTATAACTCGGATTACGGCATCCCTCTTCCAGTTATAAATAGGTTGTTGGATCCTAGCCTTAATATTTCATATTGGGTGTTATATTAAGGACTTTAGATCAACTATCTTGAATATCTCCCAAAAGATGTCTAGTTCTGACATCTATGATCTTCCCAAATCTCTTGGAACTTTACTTCCTCCACCTCCTCCAATTATTCTCCCTAACCCACAAGTTCAAGGTCACTCAAGCCCTAATGGCAAGCAAGGTCTATGTGTGATCACATCTTAGAGATGAAGTCACATATTGACAAGCTGGGAGAGTTGGGTGTCAAAGTCTTGAGAAAGTTGGATGTTCAATCACTTTCTAAGTCACATAGTGAGTTCCTTTGGGACTACTATGAAACAGACTATGACATGAACCTTAATGATCATATCTATTTGCTTGGTGCTGCTGAATCAGCAATGATTTGGAACGATAGTAAAGCAAATTTGATTAGAAGATCAACTTCCCAAAAACTTTATGGACAGTGACAATGGTGACACTGGAAATCCAGAAAAAGCATTCTCTTCCCAATGGAAAGGGATTGGCCATAGTCAACCCGGTTGACCAAATGGTAAGGAGAAAGGCTAAGTCTGAGATAGTCCCATTAACAAAGGGTTCATATGTTTATTTTGCCAAAGGAAGGGGCGTTGATTGTAAAGCTGCCAAGTTTACCTAAGGATGTTAAAGTCAATAAGTCTGACTCTACTTCAGGTAGAGCCCATTATCTAACTCTGTTAAGTTTCTATTCTAAGATCCTCATTACATGATGTGACTGGGTCACATGTTGATGTTTTAAGAATCAAAGAATAGAGAGAAAGCTTAAAGGAAGTATATGCTGATTCTGATCGCGTAGGTGGATTTCGATCGCATCAGAATTTTGAAGCTGTTACTTAGGAGTTATGATATATTGCTTAGGAATAGATAACAACAAGTTTTTCCGTATGCATTTGCACTATAAGGATAAGTTTTTTCCGTAAAGTTTTGAAATAAAATAAAAATTTTTAATTTTATATTTATTTTAAATATCCTTACAAGTGGCATTTGTGAAAAATGGTTGTTTATATGATTCCATTGATAGCAATATTTGAAAAAAAATGGACTTGATTCTTTCGTTTGTGGTAGTGTCATAATTTACCAAATAAGGAAAGATTCTCATTCCCAAGGCTTCAGTTGGATAGAAACTTGGAATCATGCAAGTTGAATAGTATGATGAATGAGAACTTTCAAGCATTGGAAAATTAAGACTTGTTCACATGGATGTGTGAGTCAAGTTAAGGACTAAAGGGATCGAGTACACATTCTTGTGCACTGGTCAAGTCCACCACAAAGCTCGTTAAGACTATTCGTCATGATTTACTAAATTTTAGTAAATATGGTTATACTTACAAGTTTAAGTATAATTCTGAAACAATGGAAAAGTCTCAATGTATGGCAGAACGAATGGGAAGAATCAAATTAGGTAGACAGATAAAAGTTTCTCAAATCTGAAAAGATGGGAGAGTACTTTAGTATCATGTTTTGTGATCATCTTAATGATTAAAGAACCACATCACAATTGGTCTTCTAAGGACATCTTAGTGCATTCTTATGACTAAGAAGAGGAGTCATGAATTGTTGAAATGGTTAAATCAAGAAGATGAGTCATACTTCGTTTCAAAACAAGTCTTAGAGTCATACTCCAAGACTATAAGTTGAGTGACATATCTTAAAGAAAGGTTTATAACACTTGTCAAATGTAAGAGTAAAAGTGTCCTACTCTTGTACATTTGAAGTTGGTAAGTTGTGATGTTTTGGATTAAACAAAGACCAATTAAGGCCAATTGTGTGAAATCTTTGTCTTGATAAAGAATCCGCACTATCTCTTGAATATTTGGCAAGATAGTCTTATATGTCAAGAGGACAGTGGGAGTCTTAAAGATCCTAAAAAGAATTTCAAGAACTAATCAAGAATAAAACCTGAGGTTCTTCACTAGCACACGACTTGAGGTTTATAACATATCATGTTGACATATTCTGTGCCCATTCCAGTTAAAGTTGGCTTTGCATAGGAGTTCTGAAAGTTCTCAATTGGTTGCATAACAACTTGGAAGCAATGGCAGGCCCTGTACTGCCAGGTGGCAAGAAGTTAAGATTGCATAAGTTCAGTCCATATGAGTTTGGATTTGTCATTATCCTTGTCTTGTGACTATGGTTTTGACGATTCACATGGATAAGAACACATACACCATAAAATCTAAGGGTCATAAGGTTTCTCTCCGATTCATGAAAATGATGGTGAGGAAACACTTCCACCAAGTAGATTTGAAGCAGATGGCAAAATGTCTAAACAATTGAGACTATGATTACGGCATCCCTTTTCATAGTTCTGAAATTGTTTAGACACACATGCATGCTATCTAAGGAAAGGTGTATGATTTTGATAAAGTTTTATCAAAGCATCTCGTATCAGAAATCTGAACTTTGGTAAGGAAGTCAATAAAGTATTGATTTCTAGAAGTCCAGCTGATTTCTGAGTACATGTCAAAGCTAGTGGGAGCATAAGTGTTATGCTAATAATCATCATGTTAGTGGGAGCATGATAATTATTGTTAGTGTTGCAAGTTAGCAATGTTAATTATAGAAAACAAAAGTTTCAATTCGTGAGGCTGCAGGGATTGAAAAAGTTGTTTTGCTATAATTAAGGGAGAGGATATACTTCATTTCAGTTCTAAAGGCTTAGATTGAGACCTTAATCATCTTTAGTCAAGAATATATATATGAATTTCATGTTGGATTGGTTCAACTTAAGGAAATTCTATACATTGCGTTCTCAAAATTCGATTATGATTACGGCATCCCTCTTCATAGTCAAATTTTGAAAACATGGCAAATAAAAAATATTGTAGCAAAAGACTGGTCTAGAATCATGTCTTTATGTGAGACATCATGAATCGTGTACCATTTCCTTTGGGTACAGGATCGATTGCATGTGCTATAATATTTGTCATTTCTAAATTTTTCCAAATGCCCAGAGGCATTAAGAAGGGAAAAGGTCTAGAATTGGATATGACTAAAATGATTAAGCAATTGTCGAGTACAATCTGAGGTTTACCAAAGATTGGTTGCTCAGGGACAGTTGGAAGTATAGTGCTAATTTTGGAAGGACCATATTGACATATTCAGAAAAGAGGCATCTCTTATTCAGAAGTGATAGTCAAAATGAGAATATGGAGTTGTCTCCATAGGTGGAAGTTATCTGTGTAAGATTAGAAAACTTAATGCAAGAAGCATGTCCAAAGCAATGTACTTTGGATATGAGACTTAGTTTCCATGGAGTTGATCTCCATTGGAATACCTTATAATGACTGTTGACAAGTCTTTGTGACTTTGTACATATTCATTACAGGAGGGTCAGTCCATATAAGTTTAAAATCTAAACAGATTTCGATAAATGATAGGAATTTGAAATTCTCACATTTTTCGATAAGGATTTGGGAGTGTGAAATTAGAATCATTGAAATTATGTTCAATTGGTTTATTTCACAAAGTAAGGATCATAGACAAACATAGAGTGCATACTTGGTGTATGGCAAAGCTATTGTTTAAGAAAAACATAGTGTACATGCTTGGACCATGGGACAACTAGTGTTTTTAATTCAAGTATAAAGTTGATAAAACCGAAACAATGAATAATGAGTAATCAATATGGTGATAAATAAAAGTGTTTATTTATATTCATAGGGTTTGATACCATATTTGATTCATTTATTCTTGTGTTTCACTTTGCATGTTTTGACTTCCAGAATAACTAAGTCGCTCTTCCTGAATGATTAAGTTATTCAAACCATCTACAGTCGGTCATATGTTGGAAGTAGATATGAATCAAGACTGTCATGGGTTGGTTTGTAGAGGTCCAAGTTGGTGGACAAAGTGGTGCTACAACACTCATGATTGCTCATAAGTTCTGAGTATTGGATTCAACCCGCGCTCATTTGAATCACTTCATGGATTTTATCACGAGTGATCATGAGACGATAATATCTTATATTCTTCAAACCTAGAGATATGAGTTGTTACTATGAGTTGGTTGTACATTGATTGCACGAAAACGCATTCGGTAACTCGATGTTATAAAACGTGCCTTTGTGTATGATTCAACAAGTAGTAGAACAAGCCATATGAGTCGAAGTTTATCCATTCCTTTTACCTTCGGGATAAAAGCGATATCTGTGGGCCCCTCGATGATTTAAAGATGATACATGTGAGTGCTTGGCCAAGCCAGGACTGATTTGATTTGTTCAATCAGTCAGTCATCATGAATCGGAAATCGGGAAACAACAAATGGACAGAGAGAATGATTGATAATCCATGTCTTAGTCCATATGATATCTAGAATGGAGGAATATATGATCCCTTATCTAATGGACAAGTCATTGACAAAGGTCAGAGTTCATCGAACAGGTCAGAGTTTGACAGAAGCTTTTGAGAGCTACGATTGCTGATCGGTTCCTGAAGTCATACGCAATAATAGTTTTAGACTTATCCAAGTGGGAGACTGTTGGATTAATGTCTAAGTCCATAACTATAATTGGTAAGACTTGACCCGACCCGGCATGGTCCATTTGGGTTGCATGGCATCATGCATTTGGATAGACTATAATGAGAGAAATAACACTTAAGGTTGGTTAATATATTATAAGTTCTAATATATTAATAAGGTTATTTAATTAGTATTGATCAAGAATTAATTTGGAATTAATTAAGTGATCAAAAGGAGACTAATTAAATATATGGGTTGATTGTGTAAATCATTCATTCTTATATATGTGGGCTTGTGATCCAAGATTCCTTATGTTGGACTAAGTCCATGGGGTGACCCATGGATACTCCATGGAGGTTAAAATCCATGGAGCATAAGGAATGGGTAAAGTTATGAGTTACATGGTGTAACCCTAATAGCCACCATATAAAAGAATCCCATGGCTCAAGAAATCGTGGACTAATGTGTGAATATGAGGGCTAGACGATTTCAAGGAGTGTTCCATTTCTCTCAAGTCATTCCATGTGCATTTGGTGTTTTGTGAACCATTTGAGGTGTCACACTTGGGGCACTAGGCACTCAAGCTTCATGGAGACAAGCTACATCAAACAAATGTATGTATTCTATCCATTTGATTACCCAAGTATCAAGTATTGTATGCTAGATAGGGTAATACCTTGGAAAGTTCATAATTGCATGTATAATAGAGAAAACATAGATCCAAGGTATTTAGGGTTGCATGTACACTTAGGAGTGTTAGAATGCGCAAAATCCATCAGCCTTCACCATAGCAAATTTGATAGGATGAATTATGAAGAAAGAGGTTAATTATGATTTATTAATATATTAGAAGAATAATATATTAATTGAGAAATCATATTATTTAATTAGATTGATAAAAAATTAATTTGGAACTAATTTGGTGAACAAAAGAGACTGATTAAATTACGGGGACTGATATTGCAATTATATGATAGTTGCAAGTTGGGCTTATGGATCCCTAGGAAGGGGTGAACGAAATTCTATGTGTAGCCCACATAGATTTCGTCCAAGGGGGCCTTCTGGAAGGATCTACTGGACTTCTTAAGGCTTAAGCAATCAGATTAAGGTTATACCTAAAACCCTAGTAGCTCAGATATACAAGGAACCCCTTGGCTCCTTGAAATCGGCCAATGCATCAAGCAAGAGAACCCTGGCTGATTTTTAGAGCCTTACCCTCTCTCTCATATTCTTCCAATTGCTATTTGGTGTTTTTGACTCATTAGAGGTGCAACAATTGATGCACTAAGCTCTTGAAGGTCAAGATCTACAAGCTACAAGGAAAATGTATTCATCTAACTTTGTTTTATGTTATAAATTTTGGAAATTGCATGCTAGATAGGGTTCATGCTTTGGATGATTAGAATTGCATGTATAACTTGAGAAAAACCTAGGTCCAAAGCATTAGGGTTACATGTACACCATAGGAATGTTGTAGTGCTCAAAACCCATCAATAATGATTTAACATTAGAAGACGAAGAAATTGTAAAAGAAACACCAGATGTGAAGGACTGACAAAGGAAATGAAATCAAGATGGAAAAAGCACCATTTTAGATAATAATAAAGAACAATTTGAAGGTTTATTTATTGATATTGATTGTATCCTGGAAGGTATAGTTCATGTCTCAAAGGAGAAATAGGTGGATTTGAATGAAGATTTGATAGAGGTTATCTATCTGCTAGGATATGAAAACATCTAAAAACTTAAGAATATTGATAGTACCAATATAAAAAAAGGTTAAAAGGGAACGAAGGTTTGCAACCAACTATTATATTAGTTTCCTAAGATTAAAAAAGCACTCTAAATAAATAATTAATAAAGGGGTACTCATTGTTGATAGTTGCAAAAATTGATCAATGATGGTGGCACAATAGGGTATGATATGGGTGGTTGCATTCAGAAACTTGATAGAATGATGGAAAGAATGGGCGATTCGGCAGGTTATAGATGAATGTCATGTCTATAAATGCATAGGGGATAGGAAAGAAAAAGAAAAAGAAATGGATTAGAGATTTATGCTTCAAACATGGTATTACTTTCCTTGGTTTCCAAGAAACAACTATGACAAGGTTATAAATCTTTAAAATCAAATCAATGTGGGGGATTTTCTGAATTTGATTATGTAACGTCCCAAAAATCCAAGGAAAAATTTTCATTTTTAAAACATTAAACCGTACAACGAGTTATTCCAAAACCAATCAAAATGGATATATTATTTAAACATCAGAGTAAAAATCATTAATAACCACCCAGAATAAAACTTTGGGGGAAGTTGTGCAGTCACGCTGGGCCCTTCCCTTTCGAGCTAGAAGTACCTGAAACCATAACCGTAAAACTGTAACCGCAAAGCTGAGTTAAGTTCCCCAAAATACCACATACCACACATATCCTTGGGCATAACCCTCACATTGGTCCCAACCATAATAATGGGCCAAGCCCTTCCAAAACAATGGGCCCAACCCAACATACAAATGGGCCTAGCCCATCAAACCATGGGCCTAACCCAACATATAATGGGCCTAGGGCAATATAGAATGGGCCTAGCCCAACATACAAATGCAAGAGTCACAAAGATAGCTAGCATCTATATATCATATCCTAGTGGGCAGACATTGGTGCCTTCGGCCCACAGGTATAGTGAGGAAACTCACCTCAACTCTAGAGATAACCGAATCACACGCGCTACTGCTACCGGGCTCATCACACTGAACACATCCAAATTATCCCTAATCAATAATTAAGGCAATTTCCCATAACCCAAGGCCCAATTCATATTCTATCATACCAATGGGTGAAAGAGCATTTTACCCTTCTCATGACTGACCCAACAACTCATTGCCCAAAACCCAAAAGACCCAAGGCCCAAAATGGCCTAATATGGAACCTTGGTGCGTACGCCCCGCATACCACCACAATACGCCTGGTGTACGACGCTGAAGCCCAAAAACTCCATTCTTAGCTCTTAATGCCTTAAGACAAAACGTCTAACTTCCAGATCTGATTCTTATGGGACGTCGTAAGTCATAAAGTTTCTGACTTTATGACTTTTCATGACTTAATGGTGTCCAATCCAAGGCCCTAAATCCATAACTTCATCAAAAGGCTACTAGCTCATGCATAGAAGAATTATACTCATCAAGATCCGACTTTTATGCTACATGAACCTCAGATCTAACAAAAAATAACACCCTTAAGCTCTGGAGTGGCTTATACTCACAAGAACCAAAATCATGGGACCAAAACATGAAAAATTAACCCAAAATTTTGTCTACAAAAAGAACCATCAAGATTGAAGATTTATACTTCCAGAAGGAAGATCAAGGTGAACAAGGTCTGGATCTACAAGCTCCAATGCGACCAACACTTCTCCAATGAGCTCCTTGTTCTCCAAGATGCACCAATAACACTCCAAAACACTCACAAACTCAAGGATCTCACAAATGGGGCTAGGGTTTCGAAATAAGGGTTAGAGAGGGTGGAGGCTAAATGTAATAAGGGTTTGGAATAAGTTAAGGTCTTTAAATAGGGTCCAAGACACAAATATTAGGGTTTGAGTCTGGCTTGCGTACGCCCAACGTACCAGGTTGAACTTCTGTGCTCAACAATGCTAAGTACACCCAGCGTACACCTTGTACGCCTAGTGTCCTAGACCAAACCCCAAAAACCTTCCTAACTTTTAACAGTCATAACTTCCGCGTCCCATATCCATTTTTGACTCTCTTATATGCACAGAAAGGTAATGAAAGGATCTACAACCACATAAATTCTCCTTTGAATCAAAACCTTCCAAACTAGAATCCTTAATTCGATAAAGATCGGCATCATCACCTCTACTATTATGCCCTAAAGTACGAACCAAAAGCTTGGCTCGCATAACTGTATATATATATATATATATATATATATATATATATATATATATATACACACATATATTCCACTCCTGAATGGGCCTAGAACCCAAACACTTGAAGTCCAGGGCTCTAACTTGATCCATTAATATCCATAATTCGCGAAACCGAATGTTACAACTCTCCCCGAAATAAACTGAATTTTTTCCTCGAAATCACCCATTCCTACCTTCCACACACCCAGGCGTTCCGACCAATTCTTCTTGAATCCTGCCTTGGAAAAATGTCGACTCAAACATCTGACGATTCTCCAATGCTACAATTGAAACCCAACCTTAGCCGGACCCACACATACCGATGGAGAACGAATCATCGCTCCACTAATTTCAAATAAGGAAGAATAACCATCATTTTCCTACCATAATTGTAACACTTGAATTCTGTTAAGTTTCCTTATTTGCCCTTGTTGTTATTAATTTTGCATGTTAGTCCCTGAATTGTATGTGGGGTGTACCACATGGTAAGCTTAGCGTATAAGCTGTAAAGCGAGTACGCGGGGCGTACCACATGGTACGCTTAGCGTACTCATGCGAGAAGGGATCGGGAATCCGGACACGTACGCTGGGCGCACGTGTATGTACGCGGGGCGTACGTGTATGTACGCGGGGCGTACGATGGTCATTTAGAAAAACCTAATTCTCAGGGTTGGACACTATATAAACATCATTATGGACCTTGAAACCATTATTTCTCAGCCTCCTCTATCCTCCTATCCCTATACCCGAAACCCTAAGCCTCTCTCTTGCATTTTGAGCTTATAGTGTCCATTTTGGTTTGTTTTGACGCATTTTCAAGAAGTAAAATATTAGAGCGAAGTGGTGGATCAAAAAAGAGCTTGTGGATCTGGAATATCTTCTTTATTTCTGGCTTGTTTGAGGTATAAAGCTTTACTCTTACTCTTTAGAAGCTTATATCTCCATTGTTTGAGTTTTGGACCCTTCTTGGTCCCATGGTTATGATCTAGTGGTTTGACACCACTTCAGAAGTTTAGAGTTACCACTCTTGGTGTTTCTTTGGTCCTAGATTCATAAAGTTGGCACCTTTAGGGCTTATAATCCCTAATCCATGAGTTTAAGTTCATTTAATGGAAGTAGAATGGTTAATTTCAAGTTGGGACCTTTTGGGTCATGGAAAGTCACCAAGTCAGTGACTTTATGGTTCTAGATACTCTTTGGGACTTAAATCTGTGGTTCGTACCCTTGGACTTAAGCAATAAGAGCTTAATGGAAAAGTTGGCTTAATGGATGAGTACGTTGGGCATACAAGTTTGTACGTGCAACGTACAAGCCAAACAATGAGTACGCTTACCGTACATCTGAGTACGCCCTGCGTACTCAGTCAGAAGGATTTCACAAATTGGGCTGAGGAATTGGGCCTCCTGTTGGGCTGGGTTTATGAGTTCTTGTTGGGCCTTCTAAGAGCAAATATCTTGGACTAGGAAAAAGTTATTGGGATTTAGGGTAAGGCCCATGCAAGGGTTGGGCCCAATTGGGAAAATTGGGCCATAGATGGCCCATGAAGGATTATTTGGTTTTGGGCCTTTTAGATTGTGCATTTGGGCGTTAGTTTTGGATCAAGCTAGATCAGTGGTAAAATCGTCATTTTTTCCCCAAATATGGATTATCGGGTATAGTTTGGAACCCAAGTGTTAATTGGGTGTTATTTTGTTCTGATAGCTCGGGGTGTTGTCAGGACAGCAGCTAGGGATCTTCACTGAGATTCATCATTCGAGGTGAGTTTCCTCACCATGTATAGCGGGTCGAAGGCACAAATGCCGACCCATGATCTAACCTGTTAGAATACTTTTTTTGTGACACTAGTATGTGTATGTGCTTGTATGCTTTTTGGGCGGGCCCCGATGATTATATTGTATGCTAATAGTTTTTATGTGTTATGATTTGTTTGTGGGTGGGGCCCGTTATCCGAGTTAGGGCGGGGCCCGTTATAGTCATTGGGCAGGGTCAGTTATTCGAGTTAGGGTGGGGCCTGTTATACTTATTAGGCAGGGCACGTTATGCGAGTTAGGGCGGGGCCCCTTATACTCTTTGGGCGGGGCCCGTTATATGCTATGTATGTATGGTATGCAGTATCATGGGGAAATCACTAAAATTTGTGCTTACGGTTTTCAGGTTATGTTTAAGGTACTTCCGGTTCTAAAGGGAAGAGCTTGGGTTGACAGCATCACACACACCATATGGATTCCGCATTTGAGATTTCAGTCTGATTTTTATGATGATGTTCGATACACATATTTTATTCGGGATGTATGTATAATGTTGAAATACAGTTATTGCTTAAATTAAAAATGAAAATTTTGGATTATATTTTTGGGACGTTACAAGTTGGTATCAAAGCCTTGGTTTGAGGGATTTGGGCACACTCTCGGGTGTGTTTGAACTCAAACTGAGGGTTTAGTAAAGTTTTGTTTTCAAGAATAAATTATAATTAAGAAAAGAGTTTTTTTCTACAATAAGATAAGATGGGGTGTGGTGCATGCAATTAGCCGAGTTCAAGTAAGTTTTCCAAAAATACCCATACGTGTTATCTATTATGTACTGATCTGTGAATTTGTGAATCGCATGCTAGTTAGGGCTAGGGATCTGCTTAGTTTTGCATGTTAGAATGCTAGGAGAGATGCATTTGTATGCCTACTGTATGAGCTTGTAGAATTGCATGATGGTGTTAATCAGTCGGTGATAGGATGGTCTGGTTAGGTGATGCTTGGTTCTGATTACTCGATGCCCGAATGTTGTCTGCTTTGTGCTTTTAGGAGTTCTAACGAACTTTAGCTAACTAGTAAGAAAATATGCTAAGTTACATATTATGAGAACTAGATAATTTGAGAAGGCTAGGTTTTAACTCTATTGCGCAACTCTTGTTTGAGTCCAACCGTTGTGTGAGACCTCTAATTCGAAGAATTATCTGGTTTTTGTAATATGTAATTATTTTAATTAGATGTGATTGATATCTTTTGTGTATATAAAAGATGCTAATCATGTGTGATTAAACAAGAGTTTTTGTTGTTTATGTGTATAATCATTTGTGATTATTGTATAAAAAGTTTTTAAGTGCATAATCACATGTTATTTAATTATACCTTGGTTATTTTCTGCTTTGATATCCTCTCTGTAATTTGTTCTTCAGTTACTTTCTTTTGTCTTGGTTTGGGGATCACTAAGATGTATAAAAATATCAAATGTGATTAAATAAAGTTTGTAATCAAAAAATCAAAAATGATTAAACTAAGTCAAGATAAATAAAGAAAACAATGTTCATAACAGATGATAATCACATATGATTGAATTTCTTTGTGTATATTATAGATGATAATCACGTGTGATTATACCAGAGTGCGGGTTGTTTATGTGTTAATCATAGGTGATTGATGTATAAAAGATGTTTACGTGTCTATTCATAAGTGTTCAATTTATAAATTTTTCATATTTTATTTAGATATCTTCTATGTTGCTTCTTCCTCGGTAACCTTTTTTCTTTTGATTTAGGATTCTCTGAGATGAATAAATAAAGATATTATCAAAAAATCACAACTGATTAAAGCAAGTCAATATAAATAAAGCATATATTGTTTAGAACAGATGCAAATCAAATATGATTTAATCTATTTATGTATATTATAGATGGTAATCATATGTGTTTATACTAGAGTGTTGATTATTTACTTTGTATAATCATGTCTGATTGATGTATAAAAGACGTTTATATATCTGACCATATGTGGTTGATTTATACATTTGTTATTTTTTTTCTTTTAGCTCTCTTCTTTGTTGCTTCTTCCTCTGTAAACTTTTTTCTTTTGATTTTTTAGGATTCTATGAGATATATAAATAAAGATATAATAGAAAATCACAAATTATTAAACAAAATCAAGATAAATAAAAGCATGTAGTGTTCATAACATTTGAAAATCACGTGTGATTGAATTGCTTTTTGTATATTACAGATGGTAATCACATATAAATACACTAGAGTGTGGGTTGTTTATATTTATAATCATATGTGATTGATATAAACCTTTTCATTTCACATTTTGGTTGTTTGTTTTGTAAATCCTGGGCTATCGTGTTTCTCCGTATGGTCTTCTTTATTTTTTTTCTGAAAAATATATATGATTAAACATACTCATTATTCGATGTTGCTAACATATATATATATATATATATATATATATATATATATATATATATATATATATATATATATATATATATAAAAGATGATAATCATATGTGATTTAAGACATAAAATCATCAAATATATCATTAACTACTTTGAGTTTATAACATATGACAATAACATATGGTTTTATCATAAAAAGATGTTAATCACAACTTATTATTAAATGAATAAAGCATAAAACATATTATATATATATATATATATATATATATATATATATATATATAATGATAATCATACGTGATTTAAGATACAAAATCATTAAATATATCATTAAATACTTTGAATTTATAAGAGATGACAATAACATATGGTTTTATCATAAAATAAATATTAATCACAATTTATTATTAAATGAACCTTTCTCAATTGGTTTTTCTTCTGATTTTTTTTTCTAATGTGTATTTTTATGAATGTTTTAGGATTTTCTACAAATATAAATCTATTTTATTAGGTTTATGTTCAATAGATAATAAAAAATGATCAATCGATAACGTTTAAAAAGGAAAAAAATAAAGTTTAAAAATAAAAAACCCCTTGATCATAGTTACAAGCGAGTATTATTCAACTTTAATCGTTCAATAACTATTTTGATTTCTAAAACAATTGATAAAATGTCAAATACGAGTGTTCTAAGTTCAAAAAAAAAAATCATGTAATGTGTTGTTTTTTTACCTTGAGTTGAAGCAGTTGTTGACACGAACTCTGTCGTTGAAGACATTGTTGATTTTATCGTCTTCTTGTTCGATTCAGTAACTATCGACGAAGTTTTAGGGCTTTTTTCTTTGATTTAGGGTTTTCGGTTGTGAAAAGATAGAGAGAAGTTTATCGGGAATGAAGATTATGGCAAGATGAGAGGAAATGAGGGGTAATGTGATGATTGAATCAGTTATTGATTATTAATTTTACTATAATACCATTTATTGATTATTTTACTATAATAGCACTATGTCTTTTTTAATCTTTCATGGTTGCATCTCCGCTTTCAATTTTTCGAAAAATTGTCACCTTGTTAAATTAAAGGTGGCCATTTTGTTCCCGCATTTTCAAATTAAGAATTGTTCTCGTTTGAATGTCTCTCTCTCTCTCTTTATATATATATATATATATATATATATATATATATATATATATATATATATATATATATATATATATATATATATATATATATATATAATAATAATAATAATAATAATTTATGTTAAATATGTATGCTGAAATTTATGCATAAACTTCTTAGAGTAATATATAATATTGAGAGAAACAAAAGTTGCCTCCTTCAATATCCAAGCAAATAAGGAAAGGTGTCAAAGATTGCAATTTCAAAGCTAATATTAAAATTACCCCTAAAGGAGCAGAGCTCAAGTCTTTATTCTACTTGCCTTTAAAGTTCAGCTTATAATTTATAAATAATATAACTTTAAATTATTCACCTCTGTCAATTGTCATATCCCTTTTTTGAAATTTCCAAAATACCCCCAAACCTTTATTTCGACACATAATATAAATTACTGTTAAACTTGCTAAAATTTAGCTATATACTAAAAAGGAGTTGAATATAACCTTTTGATCCCCAAGTTTTGATCATGAAACCAGTGTGAAAAAAAAAAAAAAAAAAAAAAAAAAAAAAAAAAAACGAAAATCCCTTCAACCTCCTCGCAGTAACCAGGGCACAGATCATGTTAATAGTGACTTCACAGAGGACCGTTCAATATTTCTATTTATTCTTAATGTTATGTAATTGTGATTTAAATTCAACTTCAATCAATGTGTGACTCTATGTCTCTAAATAGACCCTTGATCCGAAAGAGTTTCAAGACGATTAGAATGTTGGAATAGATTAGGACTGAGGAACACCTGTCGGTTGATTTTTGTAACTTAAATATAAATATTATTGTGTAAATCTTTTGATATTAGTGTATCAGTTTAGGACTATTTAAGAACATAAGATTAGTAATGTTCTTTAATCGTTTATGTTACAATGTTTAATAACACAAAACCCCAAACCACCTTTTGGTATTGACCTTGAAACAAGTGTACTAGAACCAAAAGCGCCATTACTCTTTCCAAACCAGCAAGGGCAAATTGGTAATTGATTACATTTTATGAAGATCAAGATTGATCCATGACCCAGTAAAGTTTTATTTTACCAAATGATTTGGCTGAAGATTATAATAAATTAGGGTCGAAGGGGCTTCAGTCAAAAACTCATAAATGTCTGAATTGAACTACCTAAAAAACTACTCTCAAGATTCAAGAATGCAACATAGAAGCAAGTCTACAGGAACAGCCCAACATCCCCTAACAAGGGCTAAATTGGTATTTCACGAGTGTTTCCAAATTCAAAATGTAAGGAAGACCCTGACCCACAAAATATTAAACAACTAAAAAACTATGATTGAAGGGACGATTAGAATACAGTAGGGTTGAGGGTTGCTTCAATTCAAATTCAAAAGTTGTTAATGGGAAGTTCCCAAACTACCACTAAGAAACAAGTATAAGAAAATGGCAAATATCAAAAACCCTTCAACCACCATGCAAAACCAAGGATAAAATTGGTATATTCTATCTTTAATGTTAAATTCACAACAAAAAAAAATCATCAAATCATAAAAGGTTAGCAGTTTAGACCATATTATAATGTTGTCAAAACTGCTAATTTTGTTGATCAAACAATGAAAGTTTCCGATGATTATACAAGTCATTTTGGAAAACTGCATCTAGAAAAAACAATGATTAGGAAGAAGACAATTAGGTTATATTAGGGTTGTGGGGTTTGCTTCAATCAAAATTCAAAAGGTGTAAATGCCAACCACCACAATTAATTTGTTAGCAAGGCAATTGTGTGTTGGTATGCACATAACTTCACTGCAAAAAAAGGGACCAAAGGCTCCATTAATGAAACAAACAGAAGTTGGTTAAATCACTTCATTTTGGCCTCTTGGGCATATCTTTGACTTAGTCAACCTACTCATAACTAAGTCTTAAACACAATATATGAAAAGATAAAGACTTTGTAGTATGGGAAAGACATTATAACTAATAATTATAACTAATAATTAAAAGTACATCATGTGATCAGAAATCCCTAAAACTTACTAAACATTCTGTTTTATATGTATTTTATAAATATATCGAAATGAAAGTTCAACATAACGACCTTCACTCATGTACAATGTTAATGCCATATTTTGTACGTTTAATCATTGGGGGAAAAAAAACCCAAGGGTGTATCATGAAAAAAGAATATTGTTGCATATAACTGTTTCGAAGATTCGACGGAGCATATGAACTTACATAAACATTTCATCGTTTTGAACAGATTCTCGCATTCATTTCGTTTGAAGGTATATGTAATTGAAGTACCTAAAATATCCTTTTACAGATTTACGTTATATAGAAAAAGATTCATACGTTCTTTTTCTTTTGCACAGTCGTATCAAATTATTCCTCCACTGGGATGCTAATTAGCAACATAATTACGTAAGAATCAAAGAGCCAATGCAATCACATTCAAACAATGAAAATCCAAAAAGTAACATTTTATTCATAGGGAGAGAAAGGGATAAAGTTAAGAAATCTTGATATAATTCAGATTAAGTTTATAATTTTTATTGAAATTACTCTAAAATACATAATTAGGGTTGTTAAGACAAAAAAGGAAGAAGATAATAATGAATTCTCCCTCTGAATAAACTTTTCTTTCGTAATACAAACAGCTTAACGGAATCAACATGTAGAAGAAGACCCATTTGTAGAAGCTTGGAGATGAACAGCACCGCCGCAACTGCCGGCACCACCACCGCCATCATCATTTTCTTGATCACTACTATTACTGTTATCACGTCCATCAACATTAATATCCTCCTCATGATCATGAGACTCACTAGTAACTACTAACCTACCATTATTATAGACATTAATGACACCGGCGGTGGATGCAAGAGTGGTGATGGGAGGGGCGGTGGTCGTCATAGAGGTTGTCTCTTTGTCCTTTCTTCCAATTGTGTTTTTGTTATTATGCATCCAGACTTTGAAAATTCCTCTTCTGATTCCAATCTCATTGCAGAAATCCGCTACCATTTTATCATCACATCGCTGCATCTTCCACCCCACTTTCTCTGCAAAAAGAGACATCTTTTCTTTCTGATCTTGGCTGAATTTCGTCCGGAATCTCTTTCTCCCATTTGGGTTTTCAATCCTGATAGCTGCCGGTGTCCCCGGCGTTACCACCGCGTGGGTTTGGTCAGCTGTGCCGAGTGACAGCAGTACGTGGGGTGCGAAAGCGTAATTTGTTGGTTGAGGTGGAGAAGAAGGGTGGTGGAACTCAATGAAGTGAGTTTTGTTGTCAGCGGTGGCGTACACCTCATTGATGCGCTCACGGCGGTGGAAATTGCGGTGGCAGCCACATGCAGCGCATTTTAGAGAGGTGGGCTCTTGTGGGTTCAGAGTTGGCGCCGGCATAAACTCACCGCAACCGTCTAAGGCGTGGCTGCCAATGGTGGCAGCATGGTTCTTAAGACATTCTTTGTAAGCCACCACCGTAGGCGGTGGTTGGTGGTGGTGCTTCTTTCCATTAGGAAAGGACGAAAATGGCTTGATCAGTTGGGAATGAAGTGGGGTTTCACCGTCGGTATCTGGGGTATCTGTGGCGGCGGCAGCGGACGTTGGGTTTTTTATGTCCATTTCTTGTTTCACAAAACACAATTTTTTTGAAAAACTGAAGATGTACATATGTAATGTGATATTTTATATGCTCAGATGAAAAGCACTTTGGATAAATAAAGGGGTCTTTGGGAATTAATTATGACACTTTTTCTCTCCCATATCATACCATACATATGCCGCCTAGATACTCGCTTTTAGAATTTATGTACATATGTAATGTGATATTTTTGAAACTTACGAGACGATAAAAATCGATAGTCCAATTCATTTTTTTTACATTAGTACTTTTGTAACATACAACCGATTCAAAAGTGGCACCATACATTAGAAGAAGTAAAAGTTTAATAAATTTGGATTGAAAAAAGAGTTTATTACATAAAATCCTTCATATTTTGTCTTATTTTTTGGATTTAAAACACTTTTTTGTTTTTTAAAATAAACCAAACTTTTACCTACTCTTTATTATTTCATTATTATTCTATCAGTGGTCACGTCGGAAAAAAAGATAGTCTCCAGTCACCTTGCCATCACCCATCTTCCACCTAATCACCACCACGTCCGTCACGCCCCTATAGGGGCCGTATTTACCTCTTCCGGTTTAAATTCTTGAAGAGAGATAGAGAGGATAATAAAAAAAGATAGATAGAAGAGTTGAATGAATGATCGTTGTGGTGTCCACGTCGACCGCCCTGGACACATCAACACCACGTGCATGGATGACTCCCCACTTCTGATAGCTTTCGCCTACCGGCACATAACCCTATTGTGTTTATTTTATTAATGACCCTATGTTTTGTTTTGTTTCTCTCTGTTTTGGACCTAACACATTTTGTTTTTTTAAATATACTCAACTTTTATCTATTTATTGTTATTTCATTTTGGGAGTCGGTTATAAACAGGTAACTTTATATCCCTTAACTCACGTGCGTCCTAAACATCAATCACCGAAAAGAAGAAGTGATTCTAAAACTCTAGGGATGAACAACACTTGCATTATCATTAATAAAGGAGGGCAACCTTAGTAATAGACAAACAGAAACTCAAGAAGAAGGTTCTCAATCCAACATGTTTCTAAAACCACGTTAGCAACACCCTTTGTCAAGTGACATATCTCCAACACCCTATTATCCGAACTCGACGTGTGTCGGGACAATCAACGTTAGTATATGTAGTGAGACGTGTGCAAGGAGTCTTATAGACTGTAAGACCATAATTAAGATGGCCTTAAATATAGTGTAGTACAAGTTTTAAAGCTACCATGTGGGATTCACAGTGCATACATAAGGAAGCATATATGTTAAACTTCATATGAGATATCTGGTTGAATGTTGGTGAGATTTTGAAGCGCTCTAACAAGGTTGCGATATAAAGTGTTTTGAGTAATGTTGCCCGTCATCAGTATTAACTTTTCCATTATATCGATGAGACTGGGAGTACGTTTTTCAGATGACATTATATCTCATTCTAGTACTTCCATATCATATTTCTTTTGGCATAAAAACAATCCACTTGCATGGCAGGAAACAATAACAGTGAGAAAATAGTTGATAGGTCCAAGATCCTTTATTGCAAATTCATGTGTAAGTTTAGCCATGATTTTGGTATGAAGGTGATATGTTAATTCTTATAACATACTTGTGTTAAGGGGACATAAGGTTATTTGTTGGTAACCGGGTCTATTAATAGAATAACAAATAATATGTCAAAGTTGGGTTTATTTGAAAAAAGGTTTATGGTCTAAATAGGAACAAAAGGAAAATTGTAACACCTCATTTGCGCCTACAATATAAACAACCAGTCACGAAAATAAACGCTTTTAATAGAAGACTATTTAGGATACATAGTCTTGACGAAAATCATAGTAATCGCAAAACCGAGAGCATGTATATAGAGAACATCCAAATTTGACTTCATAAGAGGAAGTTATGATTTTTAGAAGCTTCAGTGTAGCAGTGTACGACACAGAAACCGAAATGGAAATCGGTCGATTGTTAGCCGAAACAATCTAAACGAGAGTTGAAGATCTAGTAGACATAATTTCGTCGATATAAAGACAGTCGAGAACGGATATCGTATGAGAGAGTTATGATTTTTATACGGAATTTAACAGTTTAAGCCTATAAAAATATAACTTTAAAAATAAAGGACAATTAGCCGAAAGAGTCTGAATGAAAGTTGTAGATCCCGTCGATAGCTACACGTGCATATAAAGAACGTCTAAAACGGGGCTCGTATGAGAAAAGTATGAATTTATGAAGAAACTGAAAATCCACGCACGGATGAGCGTGCGTCGACAAGGCACGTGGTGCGCAAAGACAGCTTGAAGCGGTCCACCAGTTTTTGCCTCGTGTCACCCTCTAAATGAAGCCACGTCAACACCCCGAAAACATGCACGGCATAAATCTATGGTGTGCGACACGCCTCCCTACAATAAATAGATATCTCTGGTTCTCACTTTTTTCCTCACACTCTCTTCACTCCAAACTCTCTACAGACCACCCACCCTCGAGTCTGACCTTTATGGGTTTTTGGAGTACTAGCTCTGAGACAGTAAGTCGAGCAAATATAAGTGCTCGGTATCGAAGCCCTACCGGCGAGCTTCCCGGTTTTCGCGAGGATCTCTATAAGTTAAGCTACGCTTCAAGTGTAACTTATATTTATATCTATAGTCGTTGCTATGGATATGTAAATAAATTTATCAGTAATTCCAGCTATAATGTTGATTGATCTACTTACGAGAGAGGTGTCTAAAATGGTCACGTTGGCTTGGTTGTTGGATTTCTGAAATGCTATATACCAAAATGAACCTGCTTTCCAACTGTTCTGTTTGGTTGATCCTTATTTTATAGAAATCTCAGTATTAATTGGGAATACTGAAAGATCTAGCTTTCATTACCAGATCGGCATAGAGATTAATAAGTTACAGTATTACAGGTTAATACTTTTAGGCGTGTTACCCGTCAGTTGGATTGTCAGTAGGATCACCCAGATAATTGTCAATCGTCGGAGTAATTGTCTAGGTGAGTTATCTCACTATACTATGTATTACAATACATGTCCATGTATGCTAGTATAGAGAACTAGTACATTAGAGTTGATAGAATAGTCTCTATATGCTTAAGTGTAAAGTGGTAGAGTAGATAGTATAAATGTGTCTGTAGAATCTAAAGTGCGGTCTCTGTGTGCATAATTATTGTGATATTAGATGTAGATAGGGGATGATGGTGGAACGGTTAAAGAGGTCAGGAGCCTACAAGCCCGTGTAGATTTAGATAGGGATGATCGTGGAACGATTAAAGTGGTCGGGAGTCTACAAGCCCACGTAGATTTAGTTAGGGGGTGATGATGGAACGATTAAAGAGGTCGGGAGCCTAAAGGCCCACATAGATTTATTTAGGGGATGATGGTGGAACGGTTAAAGAGTTTGGGAGCCTATAAGCCCGCATAGTCTAAGATACACATTTTATTGGCAAATCGTGAGTTATTGTTTGTATGCATGTATATGTATTGTGGTATATGATATTTTAGGGAACTAACTAAGCTTTGTGCTTACACAATTGAATAAAACTATTTTTCAGGTACTTCAGTTGTAACGACCATAAAACTCGAACCAATTTAAAACATTTTATTTCATTTCAAAACCATTAAGTTCATACATCTTGTTTTCAAAATAGTTTAAACATCAGAGTATCCCCAGAACCATATCACATAAATCATAAAACATAAGGAGCGGTACGATCACGCCTTCGCCTTGCCACGATCTCCTGAAGTAACTGAAACAATAAACTGCAACTGTAAGCCCGAAAGCTTAGTGAGTTCCCCCAAAGTACCCATACACACATAAACATACATACAGAAAAGAACAACAAGCTATGGGTCCAATCAACCTTCCGGTTGGAATACCCCTGGCCCTCAACCTTCGGGTTGGAATGCCAACATACTACGAGCCCAATCATCCTACCGGGATGGAATACTCTCGGCCCACAACCATCGGGTTGGAATGCCCATACACCTATACATACTACTACAACTACTATGGGTCCAATCATCTCCCAAGATGGAATACCCCAGGCTCCTCAACCATCGGGTTGGAATGCCAATCTACTATGAGTCCAATCATCCTACCTGGATGGAATACTCCTGGCCCACAACCACCGGGTTGGAATGCCCCACCTCCTATCATACAATAACAACTACCATGGGTCCAATCATCCCTCATGATGGAATACCCCAGGCCCCTCAACCATCGGGTTGGAATGCCAACCTACTATGAGCCCAATCATCCTATCTGGATGGAATACTCTTGGCCCACAACCATCGGGTTGGAATGCCCCTATACTAGCAACATGTATACATGACAAGCAACCACATAACATTCTACAGAATCAACATACTAGGGCCCTATCATCCTACCGGGATGGAATACCCTCTGCTACGGCTCAACATGATATCCCACGGGTAACCTCCTACCAGCGTACATAAGGCAAGACCAACTACAGGTCTATACTCATAACCACTACCCAACTACCAGGGTGCTGATCCAACAGAACTAGCCATCACTTAACTATCATATCCTCTAGGATACTAAGCTAACAAAGCATATCCTGATATCATTATCCTATCTACCAGAAGACTAGCAAGCATATCATCACAAAACATAACAAGCTCTAAACAACAATTCAAAGGGCCGGCCTTGGTGCCTTAGACCCTTGAGTACAGTGAGGATAACTCACCTGAAACGAAGAACCGAACCACGAAAGTACACACCCGAAGCACTGCTCCAAACTCCAACACCTATTGTCATCAATGGACCATTGACATAAATAACCAATTTACCATAATACCCTCGGGGTCAAAGTCAAAGTCCTAGCCAAGGTCATCCTTCCTGACTGACTCTACTCGCCGAGTCAACCCGTTGACTCGTCGAGTCCTTATACTCTGAAAACTCTTAGAACACGACTCAACTCGCCGAGTCACCCCAAGACTCGTCGAGTCCAACGATCTCCGAGTCCCATCCTACTCAACTCACAGAGTCACCTCCCGACTCACTGCTTCGAGGTTTAACCAGAAGAGATTGGGGTTCTGCGACCAGACTCGCCGAGTCCAAGAACAGACTCGTCGAGTCCAAGGCAATCTTCAACAGACTCGCCGCGTTGTTCTTCCAACTCGCCGAGTCCATGCTCATGTTCATACAACTCGTCGAGTACACCCATGTGACTCGCCGAGTCTCTCCAGTTCTCAATCCATACAGTGGCTTTTCGAGCCATGCAGGGGCTCCAATCCATAGATCCACTCTTCTACGGTGTAACCCTCACATAAAGTAGCAAACTTTACATGAAACCAAGGAGCTATAGGCCCAAAACACTCTAGGGCTAGGGTTTATGACAAAGGGGCATCACCAACAACTCATTGACATAAGCTTTATGACATTCTGGACCATTACAAGCCTAGATCTGAGGTAGCAACCTCAGATCTAAACTCCAACCTCGAAATAACTCTCAATCATACCAAAAATGCCCCAAATCTCATACATAAGATAGATCTAATTGCAATAGAGCCAAAACAGCAGCTTATTACCTCAAGGACGACCTCCCACTGAAGAATAGTCCAAATCTCTGCAAATCCCCTTGATCCAAGCTTCTTGATCTTCAAGATCTCTTCACCAAAACCACTTATCTAGGCTCCAATTTGCTTCCAAGGGCTCTCACTCACGATTTAGGGTTTCTGGATCTCAAAAGGGTAGTAAAGAGGCTGAAGGAGGAATATAATGTTCTTTATATAGGGCACAACCCCCGTGATTAGGATTTTTCTCTCTTCAGAACCAACTCGTCGAGTCCCGCGCCGACTCGGCGAGTTGGCCACTTAAACCGCGACAGAATCCCGCTCCGACTCGGCGAGTAAGCAGGCCTACTCGTCGGGTCCCTTTCCTTAATTTACACTTTAAGCCCTTCAATAATACTTTTGGAATTTGGGATGTTACAACTCTCCCCCACTTAAATTACGCTTCGTCCTTGAAGCCTATTGCAGTATACGCTTCAGAACAAACGCCTTGCACTGCAGACTCTGATTTCTCAATTAACTCAGGTTCTTGCAAACCCTACTACTGCATCTTTCTTACAATGACTTCTTCTCGCGCGGCATCCTTGCCACTACTCCAAGCCGACCATCGGCCTTTCAACTCAATAGCACCACATATCAACCACGTATCACCCGATGATACTATCCCTTCATATCAGGGACGCACTTCCGCGCCCTGCGAGCGCTAGATACCACAATCACCCACTGAGCTCTGCTGAGACACTAATCCATCTTCCTTCGCCCAAAATTGGCGATAACCCGGATAACTTGCAACCTGGAACGAATCATGTTCTCCCTATGAATCTATCCCTTACGCGTTGACAGGATACTACATCCTTCAGCTCCCATAATCAACTAACTATAACGCGTAACCACTCGTACCTGGCCCAATCAGCCTCGGGCTGGAATACCAGGCACGCCTATTGTCACACCCCCGAAACCAGACGGCGGAAACGTCCGAGGGCTCGCGTGACTTAAATTGAATATCATCACAATGAATATACATGAATCATAACATAAACGTCACCATGCATCAATACATTACAACTGATATTGTTTACATCCAGTACATTGTTTTAAATATTACACATTCATAACATAAATTGTTTAAGAGTTTTCAAAACATAACATCCTATCATACTTGATATTACCCTTCCGCTTACCTGTTACCTGAGAATACAAGTTATTTTGAAAAACGTCAACATATGAAATGTTGGTGAGTTCATAAGCAAGGTTGTGATAAAAATGATTTGTGTAGTTTGTAAAACCCAGAAAATCCGATATTTTCTGAAAAGACCGTAGTTTATCAAAGTGTGAAGATCCATAGGTTGATGCATGAATGATTTCAAAACGTGTATATAAAAGGGAGTTTTGTATTATGATTATAGAGGTTTCAAGCGAGTGGTGTCGAATTCCCCGAAAAACCCGATGTTTTCCGATGACGAAAGATATACTTGATTACTAATTGTTATACCGCCACAACGAATGATCTTTGATTACTCTTCCTTGATTACTCGGGTGGTGTCGGATATTATCAATTCTAGTGAGTCGTTATAACTATGTCTGGTAATGACTGGTTATAACTACCAACTACGAACGACCCATAGAGGTGTCGTCCGTTGTTACTCACTTAATCCAAACCACCTTGATTACTATTGATTAACGACCTGAGTCTGTTTACTTTGATTACTCGTAAGCCTTAGCAAACGAAGAGAAGAGGAGTACGAAGTCCTGCTACTTTCGTGAGTTACTTTAGGCTGTTGGGAATGCGAAGGACACGTTGGCCCATCTCGCATTTGATTACTTTGACCTTACTAGCAATACTAATGGACCAATAGGGCCCAATAGCACTTAAAAGCCATTGAAGGTCCCTTTATATGGAATTGGGTCATAGAAGGCCCAATAACATATAATCATTATCCCTTGGGCCCAAAGATCATGTTAATGGATTTGCAAGATCCAACAAGCATGATTTGAAACTTTCAAGCCCAAAGTTTTGAATGTTTACTCGTCTTAGGTATCGCATATCTACTGGAGGGTTCGATTGAACGATTGTTGTTTTTGGTATCGACTCGAGACCGGTTGAGTTGTTTACAACGATATTTGGATTTACGCGTGTATTCATCTTACGATTTTTCGTAAGTTGTAGTTTAGTATTTTTGACTCAATATTCTATAAATAAAATAATTGGTTTAAAAATAGTGGCTTAACCTTTTCAACCCCTTTCTTTTTATAAAAATAACAATTTTAGTCCCTTATATAAAAGAAAAGACATTTTAAGCCCTTAAAACATTTTCTTGACACTTTTGCATCATAGACTTGTTTAAATGATCTTTTTAACTCAAGACTTATTCTTGGCAGTTTCAGCCCTTCCAGAATAGTGTTTTTCGGTTAAAGCCCAACTTTTAGCAATTTTTACAATTTCGGCCCAAAATCCAAAAACTTTACATTTCATTTTTGGAAAAGAAAAGCATTTTTAACCCTTGAAATAGTTTTGTTACACTTTTTATCCCCTGTTTTGAAGAATTTACCATTTCAGCCCTTTTAAATTCATGATTTTCGCAACTTTGGGCTTGTTGGGCCGGAAAGCCCAAAAATTAGCCCATTAAGCTAATAATTTACATTTCAAGTCCTTTGAAGAGCATAATATTCATAAAAACATTTGTTGTAACTGTTTTGACTCCTTTGACCCTTAAGAAATCCGTAAATGAAAATTTTTGACCCAACTTTTGTTTATTTGACAATTTAAGCCCAAAAATGGGTTTTATGTTGAAATATGTTTATCACAATCTTATAAGTTAATATTCTTGACTTGTTTAGTGTAAAATAACTTAGATCATGTTTTTTTTCCTTCTTATGTCATAGATCTCGAGATTTCTTCCCTTTTGGTTGCATATTCATCACAAAAACACATAAAATCACACATACATGCATAAAACCATACATAGCATACACGTACACATAGATCTACACATTTTCTTGTATTCTCCCCCATAACACATATAAAAACCGAAAAAAAGAGGGGTATGAACTCACCTTGAGTTTGTGGATTCGGTTTAGAAGAAAAATGGAAGAAGTTTGATGCAAATCTCGGCCTAGTAAGCTTCTTGAAGGATCTTTGGCTTAGAAGTGTTCTAAGATGCAAGATCACGAGTTTGAATAGATTAGGAGGAGGTTTTTGATGAAATGAAGTAGTTAGATCATAGATTTAAGCATCAACTTGCCTTAGATGATGATTTTTGTGAAATAATCTCCTTGAAAAGCTCCTAAATCTCGAAAATTTGATGAAGAGGAGTGAGGATATTCTTGAGAGAGTTTGTTTCAAAAAGTTGGATGAAATGTGTGTGTGGGTGTGTGTCTTCGGCCGAGAGAAAAAGAGAGAGGAGAAAGAGAGAGAGAGTTGAAAGGATGTGCATGGGAACATGAGATGAGTGCATGGAAGTCCAAAAGATAATAAAGAGGTGGCAAGTGGAAGTCAACTCTTCCTCCATTTGAGTAGTTGGGCCGAGAAGAGGAGAAGGAGAAAAGAAAATTTGGGCTTTTTGTGCTTAGATCCATCTTATGGCCCAATTAGGTGATTTTTGGCCCAAAATAAATTAAGGAATGATTTTTATGATCCACTAGGGCTATATAAATTTGTTGTGGTCCAATAAGGCCCATTAAAGATAACCTAGTTCATTTTAGGCTTATAAGGCCCAAAATATTAAGTTTCATGTATATGGGTCCAATTAGGGCCCATTTGAGAGTTCTATGTTCAAGATAGATAAATTGGAAGCTTATTGGTCCATTAGGCCCAATAAGGAAATCCTAGTCCAAAATGGACTTAAACCAGGATTTCTAGGGTTTCCAATTCTTTGTTGACTATTTGCAGTGCTTGTATAAAGTGTTTGATTGAAGTTTTGTTGTTATTGAATAAGCATCATGCATGCTTTCACATTGTTGGTTTACAGTTGGTATAATTGTTGTTGTTACAAAGCATCAAAATTCCTAGTTGTGACACCTATAACGGGTCCAGACATCCCTGGGATGGTATACCCTCGCATCCTCATGTATGTTTGGCCCAATCAACCCTCGGGTTGGAATACCAAACACACCAGGTCCAATAAATCATAGGGTCCAGTCATCCTCATGATGGAATACCCTAGATTGGAATACCTCCACATACATAACTCAAACCTACAACCATACTCGGAACCAAGGACCTTGTCCTTGCGTCACCCTCGAACCCCTCGATTCGACACATCTGAGTGTAACCCACTCACATCTCCTTATCGCGATCTCTAGGTCCTCGACCTTCGACTGGAATATCCTCACACAGTCCTCAGCACCGGTCCAGACTTCTCCCAAGTTTGTTAATCTGCTATCTCACCTTCCTCTGACCAAATCTCCAATCTGGAACTACTATCCTCCTCCTCTTCCAAGGAGACTGAAAACATGCCTATGCGTCATCCAACATTGCCACAGCGACAGAACCTCACTATTCATCACCCCTTAGCGGCGCACACCGCTAACTCATAACATGCATACGTACTCAGAGACTGATCGCATAACCAGCAATCCAAACATAGCCTGCCGCATTTCCTCAACATTTCCACCATTCGGGGATAACCCCACTAGCCGCTATCATGTAGCAGCATCCTCACTACTTGCTCAAAGATCCACGATACATGCAAAGTCCTTACTATAACTGAACCGCCTCGATGCACCACTCCAATAACCAACATTCAAACCGCGTCAGGCAACCTTCCACAACCAGCGGCTCACCCGAGAATTTCCAATTCTCCCCCACTTAGAGCACTAGCTACTATTCACAGGCGGCGAAGCTGGCATGCCGCTCAAACGAACCTAACTAATACACCGATCTTCAAGGAACCTGAGTTCCTGCTGAAAGTTTCAAATTTCCCGAACATGACCTTCCTTTCTCACGAATTCATCATCGGATACTATCCCTCTAAAACCCTCAATACCAATTCTTCACTAACACATACAACACTTAATATCTCATGCAAGAAACAATATCTCATAACCATAACATAAACAAGATAAGGCAGGAAAAACATACCGGCTGACACCTTTGGCGCTGACCTGATCTCCTCGGTCACCAGCTGATAAGCACGCCCTGGAGCCTTCGGAGGCTCTGCTCGACCCTGACTCCCGTCAGTAAGTCTCAAAGTGGCTGGCGCTGGGGCCTGCACTGACCTGGCAGCCAGCAGAGGGCATTGGGCCTTCATATGGCCCACCTGATCACAATGATAACAAAGTCGGACTCCTGCAGCTGGAGCCGACTGAATGCAATCCCTGGCTATGTGTCCCTCCTTGCCACACTTGTGGCACCCCGAAGAAGAACGACAACTTCCCTTGTGCACCTTGCCGCACTTCCCGCAAGTGCGACTCCTCTAACCTCCCTGACGATAATCAGCGGCCCTCAACCGCTTCGGTGCAGGCTGCGACTGCATCGGGGCCTGCCTCTGCTCTCTCAACTGGAGCTCAATCTCTATCTCGCACCGCCTAGCGGCCTCCTGCAACTCCAACAAGGTACTACACCTCTGCGTGGATACAAACTGCCTGATGTTCGTCTTGAGCATGCTCAGATATCGGGTCATCTGAGCCTGTTCGGACGCAAACTCAGGGCAAACATCGCCCTCTCCGTAAACATCTTGGTGATCTCCGTCACCGACTCAGAGTCCTGCTTCAGCTCCAAAAACTCCTGAGCCAATCTCTCCCCCTCCACCCGTGGAACATAACGAGTACTGAACATGTCTCGGAACTGATCCCAAGTAACCGCGGCCCTCTGCGCATCAGAATACGATCCCGTGGTCAACCTCCACCAATCCTTCGCTTCGAGCCTTAACAGGTTCAGAGCACACCTCACCCTCTGATCAGCAGGGCATGAACATGTGAAGAAACATCCCTCCACGTCTGAAAACCACCTCATAGCAACAATCGGATCCTGAACTCCATCAAAAGTAGGGGGCTTCGTATTGTCGAAATCCCGATACTGAATGCCCCGACTGGCTCCTCCCCCTGCCGCTGCCACAGCCGCTGCGGCTGCCGCTACCACTGTCTCTGCAAGAGCTGCATAGCGCTCATCAAAATACTCAACCATGGCGGTCTTGATCGACCCAAACAGTTCCGGTAACTCGGCCCGGAACATAGCAGTAACCTCCTCATGCAGGATCTCCTGAATCCTAGCATCCAACTCGTCCGTCCTCATCTGACCAATAACCTCGGGTGGTGCTGATCCATCCTGACCACCCTCTCCTGATCCCGAACCCGAACCGGATCCTAACTCGAATCGTCTCGCATCCGCCATACTGCAATACACCAACAAGATCCTCAGATACCTCGCATAACCTTCGAAAACTAACCTCTAACCAACAACCTAGGGGTTGTGACTGTTGGATTAGTGTCTAAGGCTGTAACTATATTTGGTAAGTACTTGACCCGGTTATGCATGGTCCTTTTGGGTTGCCTTCACCATAGCAACTTGACAGGATGATTTGTTAAGAGAGAAGAGATATTATTGTTAATATATTATGAGAATAATATATTAAAGAAATAATAATGTTATTTGATTAATATAAGTCATATATTGAGAATTAATTTGGTGACTTAAAGAGGTTAATTGAATAAAGGGGCATAAACTGTCAAATGTGTGATAGTTGTATTTTGGGCTATGTATCCTTATGGATATGAGGGTGGACGAAATTTAGGGTTTGGGAACCTTAAATTCGTCCAAGCCTTGTATCTAGAAGGATCTTGGATTGCTTAGGGCCTAAGTCATTCAATTAGGGTTAAAGGAGAAACCCTAATAGCTCATAGTATAAATAGAACCCTTGGGGTGGAGAAATTGACACTCTTGCAAGCCAAGGAACCCTAGGGCCGATTTCTATCCCTCCTCCCTCTCTCTCGAGATCATCTTCTTGCTATTTGGTGTTTGTAAGCCATTAGAGGAGTGACAATTGTGACTCTAAGCTCCAAGAAGAAGAAGAAGTATCAAGCAAGTAATTCAAGGTATTCTTTCAGATCTGATTTTATATGATTAGATTCAATATATTACATTAGATCTAGTATTGCAAGTCTTGGATTCAATGCATGTTCAATTAAAGAAACCTAGATCCAAGCAATTAGGGTTTGCATGTGCACATAGGAAAGTTCTTATGGCTCAAACCCATCAGTGGTATCAGAGCTTTGATTGATTTCTATTGAATTGATGCATTGGTTGATTGCTTGTTGCTTACAAAATTCGATTTTTGTGATTCTGACTGCTATACTCGGCGAGTTCCACTGTGGACTCGGCGAGTAGCTCCAACTCGGCGAGTCCATAGAGGTACTCGGCGAGTTCGAGCGTCAGAAGGAGGAAGTTTCGGGATTTCTTGCTGTTTTACTTGAGGATACTTGCCTTAACTGTTTTGGGTCATTAAAATCCGATTTTAATCATATATATGAGTATATTCTTGACCTAACAAAAGATAATTACCAATTAGTTGAATAATAATTTCCTTATATGATAATTGTTGATTATTTGAATTGAATTGGTAAATTGTTTTGCAAGTAACATTAAATAAGATCAAATTGAGATAATCTAATTAGATGATTTATATTATTTGCTATTTGATCCTTATGCTTTGAAAAAGTTTAAGACTTGTCCTCAAGCTTTGAAATTTTAAATTTTGTGATTAAAAGTTTAATTTGGATAATTTTAAATTTCAAATCCCTAGAATTTTACAAGTTTAAAATTCAACCCTATACTATTATATTATTACAAGCTTAATATATATATATATATATATATATATATATATATATATATATATATATATATATATATATATATATATATATATATGTATGATTTACAATGCTAGTCTTACCGTTAGTAGGCCTCATTCACGAAGCCGGTCTATAAGGTGGGTATAAGGTTGCTGCCTATAAAATGGCGCTTAATGGGTGTACATTCACACCCACCGCTTGCTTGACTGGTGGAGGGTCGTTAGCCGAACGGGTAGGATAGGGCAAACCTCCTCTCATTAATAAGTATAATGAATCTATATAAAGTAACTAAACATGTTTTATAAAATTCCCAATCTTAGTTACTTTAGGAAAAGTGAATTGATGCAATCCCATGAAATTACACTTTGTACCCTCGCTAAGACATTAATGGAGCGCGTGTGGTTAACCGGCACATTAATTGGGTTCTAAGCAAAGGTGGCAAAGGGTGACTCATTGTTTGTTATAGTTCAATGGAGCGTGTGTGGTTAACCAGCACATTGAATAGGTAACTGTAACAGTGGGGGCACCTTGTACATTTGCATGGTTATTCACACCCACTTTGTGATCCTCGGCATCCCAGTCACAAACGAGAGGGGCATATCGAGATTTAAACATGTCATTGAAAGGTTCAATGAATCTCAATGAAATCTAGGAATTCTCAATACATTTAAAACTTAAAGCTTATGTTTTTCATGGTGAAGAATTAGTGAATCGTCATTCGCTTACCTCCAAATTATTTGCATGTTGGATTACGGCATCCCTTTTCTAATGTGTAAATAATGTTGTTGGGTCCTAGCCCTAATTTTCTTTTTGGGTGTTAATTAGGGACTTAATCTAATCAAACTTTGTTCTTTCTATTTGTAGATGTCTAACGCAAACAACACAGCTGCTAGCTCATTTCCTCTAATGAGCCTTTGTCAAAAAGTGACATTCGATGGAACGAACTTTAGCGAATGGATAAGATACATTCGCACAATCGCGCGTTACGAGGACAAAGAGTATGTTCTCGATGAGAAGCTCGAAAAGATCAATCCAGAAACTGCTACTCCTGAAGAAATGGCTGTCTTTGAGAACCATGAGCGTGATGCAACGAAGGTCCATTGCATCATGATAGCCACAATGAACTCAGAATTCCAAAAGTCCTATGAGGACATGTATCCTTATGAGATGCATCTAGACTTGATGGAGAGGTATCACCAAAGCGCGAGGCAAGAGCGCTATGAAATCATAACGAATATGATTACTGCTAAAATGGGAAGTGGAGAGTCTCTTACTGTGCACTTGCAAAAGATGCAAAGGTATGTTGATCGTCTTCGCAAGTTGAATGTCAACTTTGGGGAAGATTTGGCTATCGACATTGTTCTTCACTCCTTGCCCTTATGCTACAACCAATTTAGGATGACCTACCACATGAACAAGGAAGAGGTCACCCTAAGTAAACTCCAAGGGCTCCTGAGGACTGCTGAGAGCAACCTCAAGGACAAGTCTGTTGCACCAACTCCCAATCCACCCGTTGCTCCTGTTTTGGCTATTGGACAGGGAAGGGGCAAGAAGAGGAAGGTTTTTTCAAAGAACCACCACAAAGGAAAGTCCCAAAATGGTTCCTCTTCTAGTGGGACCAAGGTTGATCCTGCTAAGCCCAACCCAAACCCAAAGGAGGCAGAGTGCCACCATTGCCACAAAATAGGGCATTGGAAGAGAAGCTGCCCGGAATATCTGCAAGCCATCAAGGATGGGAAGATCAAGCCATCTTTCGCAGGTATTTACACAATTAAATCTAATGATTCATCTCATGCTATTTCTTGGGTTCTTGATACAGGGTGTGGTTACCACATTTGTTCTGATTTGCAGGGACTAGGAAGAAATAGGGATGTGGAGCTTGGAAGAATAAACCTGATCATGGGAAACAGAAGAACGTCGCCTGTCACCAAGATTGGAGTGTATTCTTTAGAGCTTAGGAATGGTTTGAATTTAGAATTAAATAATTGTTGCTACTCGCCAGCTATGGCAAGAAACATCATTTCTTTTCATGGTTTATTTAGACAAGGATTTAGATATTCGTTTAATAATGAGAATGGTTCGATTTATGCTTATCTAAATGGTGTTTTATATTTTGAAGCAATGCCTTGTAATGGAATTTATGAAACTGTTATGGTTGTAGATAACCTAGGAAATGATGTGTTGTGTATGGATTCTTCCAATGGTATGGATAAAGCATCCTTGTGGCATTGTCGTCTTGGACATGTCAACAAGAAGCGCATAGCCCAACTCCAAAAGGATGGAGTGTTGGAGTCGTTCGACCTTAGGGAAGATGACACGTACGAATCTTGTTTACTTGGAAAGATGACCAAGTCACCCTTCACTGGCACTTGTGCGAGGGGTGAGGGTTTATTGGATCTCATACATACAGATGTATGTGGGCCCTTTAGATCCACCACAAGGGATGCAAATCGCTTCTATGTGACTTTCACAGATGATTATAGCAGATATGGGTATATCTACTTAATCAAGCACAAGTCAGAAACTTTTGAAAAGTTCAAAGAGTTTAAACAAGAAGTGGAGAATCAATTAGGCAGGAAAATCAAGATGCTTTGATCTGATCGAGGTGGAGAGTACCTAAGTCTTGAATTCCACGACTACCTCAAGGAATGTGGAATAGTTTCACAATTGACGCCACCTAGGACACCACAATTGAATGGTGTAGCTGAGAGGCGTAATCGAACCTTGCTAGACATGGTTCGTTCCATGATGAGTCGTGCTTCACTACCTATCTCATTCTGGGGGTATGCCTTAGAGACTGCCGCCCATATCCTTAATTTAGTACCCACAAAGAAGGTTGCCAAAACACCTCACGAGATGTGGACAGGGAAAGCTCCCTCGTTGGCACATATCAAGGTTTGGGGCTGTGAAGTTTTCGTAAGACGAGAAACTCACGACAAGCTCGAACCTCGTAGTGAGCGATGTATATTCATCGGCTACCCACAGAAATCCTTTGGATATCTCTTCTATAGACCGAGTGACAATGTTATCTTCGTTGCAAGGAGAGGGGTTTTCCGAGAGCGGGAACTCATAAGCCAAGGAGACAGTGGGAGGCAAGTCGATCTTGAAGAGATTCAAGAGTCGAGCGATGAAGGAACCTCTAACGCTGGCGCTCAACCCGAGGAGGAAAATCCGGTTGAACCAATTGACGAGTCCTTACCTCTTAGACGTTCCGAAAGAGTTAGAGTTCATCCCCAGTTTTATGGTTTTCATATTACTACCGAAGGGGACACGTATATTAGTGATGGTACACTAATAAATCTAGATGAACCTAATAGCTATAAGGAAGCCATGGCAGGCCTAGAGTCTGTAAAATGGAAAGAGGCGATGGACAGCGAGATTCAGTCCATGTATGACAACCAAGTTTGGAATTTGGTTGACAATGTACCAGGTCGTAAGACGGTCGGGTGCAAGTGGATCTTCAAGAAGAAGACCGACGTGGATGGGAACGTGCACACTTATAAGGCGCGATTGGTTGCGAAGGGTTTCACTCAGACTCCTGGAGTTGACTACGACGAAACCTTCTCACCAGTTGCGAAGATAAAATCTATTAGGGTGATGCTAGCCATTGCTGCATTTCATGACTATGAAATATGGCAAATGGATGTAAAAACCGCTTTCCTTAATGGGAAGTTGGCTGAGGATGTTTACATGGCTCAACCAGAGGGTTTTGTCGATCCAAAGCATCCCAATAGAGTGTCTCGCAGATGGAATCTTTGCTTCGATGAGAAAGTCAAAGAGTTTGGATTTGTACGAAGTGAAGATGAATCATGTGTATATGTCAAGGCCAGTGGGAGTATAGTTAGCTTTCTCGTTTTGTATGTCAATGACATACTGCTCATAGGAAACAACGTCCCGACTCTGCAGGAGGTTAAGTCCTGGCTCGGGAAGTGTTTCGCTATGAAGGACCTCGGAGAGGCTTCCTATATTTTAGGAATAAGGATAGTGAGAGAACGAAGTAAGAGACTAATAGGACTTAGTCAGAATACTTACTTGGATATGGTACTAAAACGTTTTAGTATGGAAAACTCGAAAAAGGGAGAACTACCGATACAGAGTAATGCCAAATTGAGTAAGACTTAAAGCCCGAGTACAGAAGCCGAGATAGCTGAGATGAGCCGAATACCCTATGCTTCCGCAGTTGGCTCAATCATGTACGCTATGACTTGTACTCGCCCTGATGTGGCCTTTGCTTTGAGCATGGTCAGTAGATATCAAGGGAACCCAGGTAGAGCTCATTGGATTGCAGTCAAGAATATACTTAAGTACCTTCGGAGGACCAAGGAATCGTTTTTAGTCCTCGGAGGGAGTGATGACTTAAAGGTGCGAGGGTATAGTGACGCCAGCTTTCAGACCGACAGGGATAACTACCGTTCGCAGTCGGGCTGGGTCTTTACCCTTAATGGGGGAGCGGTGACTTGGAAAAGTTCCAAGCAAGAAACAGTAGCTGATTCAACGTGCGAATCAGAGTACATTGCAGCGAGCGAAGCGTCAAAGGAGGCTATGTGGTTAAAGAACTTCATTGGTGATCTTGGAGTTGTGCCTACCATAAAGGAGCCTATGGAAATTTTCTGTGATAATGAAGGAGCGGTTGCCTTGACCAAGGAACCGAGGGATCATGGTAGATCTCGGCATATCGACAGAAAATATCACTTTATTAGACATCGAGTAGAAGAAGGACACCTCGTGGTGAAGAGGGTATCGTCAGAGGATAACCCAGCAGATCCGCTTACGAAGGGACTCAGCAGGGTTAAGCATTTGCAGCACGCTAGGAGCATTGGGCTGAAGGACGATATTAGTTTAGATTAGATAGTTTGGAAACATGTAATAGATAAATGTAATTGACATTTGATGATTAAATAAATGAGTATTATTTATAAGTAAAGCTACTATCTTATGTTAATTGTTTAACTATTGTTTCATTTTGCATGTTTTGACTTCCTGAGTAATTAATTATTTGATAATAATCGAATTATTCGAATAGTCCACAGTCGTTCATATGTTGGAAGTAGATATGAATGAAGACTGTCATGAATTGGTGTGTAGATTGTCTAAAGTGTATTAGACATAGCAAAGGTTTGCTACAACGTTCATGAGTGCTTATGAACTTGATTTGAGCATTGGAATAAACCCGCACTTGTTGGAATCACTTCATGGAATTTATCACGAGTGATCACAAGATGGTAATATCATATAGTCTTAAAACCTAGATATATGGTTTATTGTTTGTTAATTGGTTATGCATTGATAATACGCAAACGCATCAGTAACTTGATGTTATAAAACGTATTGTTGTGTGTAATTTGATTAGTGGATAATAAATGCATATAAGTCGAAGTTTATCTGTTCCTTTTATCCTAAGAGGGTAAAAGCGATATCAGGGCCCCTCGATGATTTGATTTGACTTATGTGCCGGGCCCGGTCAGAACTAAATTGATGTGTTCGATTAAGTTCTATGTCAAATGAATCTGAGATCGAGAAACAAATTGCAGGACAATAAGTATGACCATGTTCCATGTAATTGTCCGCACGATATCTAGAACAGAGGATTATACGATCCCTTATCTAAAGGACAGGATACTGATAAGATCAGAGTTGACAGCGTCTTTGAGAGCTACGATTGCTAATCGGATTGTGTTTGCATATATAGTTACTAGACTTATCCAAGTGGGAGACTGTTGGATTAGTGTCTAAGGCTGTAACTATATTTGGTAAGTACTTGACCCGGTTATGCATGGTCCTTTTGGGTTGCCTTCACCATAGCAACTTGACAGGATGATTTGTTAAGAGAGAAGAGATATTATTGTTAATATATTATGAGAATAATATATTAAAGAAATAATAATGTTATTTGATTAATATAAGTCATATATTGAGAATTAATTTGGTGACTTAAAGAGGTTAATTGAATAAAGGGGCATAAACTGTCAAATGTGTGATAGTTGTATTTTGGGCTATGTATCCTTATGGATATGAGGGTGGACGAAATTTAGGGTTTGGGAACCTTAAATTCGTCCAAGCCTTGTATCTAGAAGGATCTTGGATTGCTTAGGGCCTAAGTCATTCAATTAGAGTTAAAGGAGAAACCCTAATAGCTCATAGTATAAATAGAACCCTTGGGGTGGAGAAATTGACACTCTTGCAAGCCAAGGAACCCTAGGGCCGATTTCTATCCCTCCTCCCTCTCTCTCGAGATCATCTTCTTGCTATTTGGTGTTTGTAAGCCATTAGAGGAGTGACAATTGTGACTCTAAGCTCCAAGAAGAAGAAGTATCAAGCAAGTAATTCAAGGTATTCTTTCAGATCTGATTTTATATGATTAGATTCAATATATTACATTAGATCTAGTATTGCAAGTCTTGGATTCAATGCATGTTCAATTAGAGAAACCTAGATCCAAGCAATTAGGGTTTGCATGTGCACATAGGAAAGTTCTTATGGCTCAAACCCATCAGTGACTTCCTTGACACGCGTATGGGTCCTGTGCTTTCAGTAGTACGGGCCCATACTACCTTCCACACCTACCCATATTTGTCTCAGGTATCACTACAACGCCCTAAGCACAAACATTCATAACAAGCACTCATTCCTCACTCCTAGAGGAATACTGAAATCTCATATCAAGAAAACCCTAGGCTAGCAGGCATCACAATCAGGAAACTCTATCATGCAATTCCTGAAGATCCCTAGCCTAGTACTAGCATGATGTTCTATCATATCACATAAACAAATAACTTATATGGTATTTTGGGGTTACTTACTGGCTCCGGCTGATCGTACCCTCTGCGTCCTCCTTTACTCATTTTGAAAACCATTTGGAAACCACTTTTGAAAATCTCTCCTTGATTTGAGACTGGATTCACACGAATGTTCCTCCAATTCACTCAAACCAAGGCTCTGATACCAACTTGTAACGACCATAAAACTCGAACCAATTTAAAACATTTTATTTCATTTCAAAACCATTAAGTTCATACATCTTGTTTTCAAAATAGTTTAAACATCAGAGCATCCCCAGAACCATATCACATAAATCATAAAACATGAGGAGCGGTATGATCACGCCTTCGCCTTGCCACGATCTCCTGAAGTACCTGAAACAATAAACTGCAACTGTAAGCCTGCAAGCTTAGTGAGTTCCCCCAAAGTACCCATACACATATAAACATACATACAGCAAAGAACAACATGCTATGGGTCCAATCAACCTTCCGGTTGGAATACCCCTGGCCCTCAACCTTCGGGTTGGAATGCCAACATACTACGAGCCCAATCATCCTACCGGGATGGAATACTCTCGGCCCACAACCATCGGGTTGGAATGCCCATACACCTATACATACTACAACAACTACTATGGGTCCAATCATCTCGCAAGATGGAATACCCCAGACCCCTCAACCATCGGGTTGGAATGCCAATCTACTATGAGTCCAATCATCCTACCTGGATGGAATACTCCTGGCCCACAACCATCGGGTTGGAATGCCCCACCTCCTATCATACAATAACAACTACCATGGGTCCAATCATCCCTCAGGATGGAATACCCCAGGCCCCTCAACCATCGGGTTGGAATGCCAACCTACTATGAGCCCAATCATCCTATTTGGATGGAATACTCTTGGCCCACAACCATCGGGTTGGAATGCCCCTATACTAGCAACATGTATACATGATAGGCAACCACATAACATTCTACAGAATCAACATACTAGGGCCCTATCATCCTACCGGGATGGAATACCCTCTGCTACGGCTCAACATGCATATCCCACGGGTAACCTCCTACCAGCGTACATAAGGCAAGACCAACTACAGGTCTATACTCATAACCACTACCCAACTACCAGGGTGCTGATCCAACAGAACTAGCCATCACTTAACTATCCTATCCTCTAGGATACTAAGCTAACAAAGCATATCCTCATATCATTATCCTATCTACTAGGATACTAGCAAGTATATCATCACAAAACATAACAAGCTCTAAACAACAATTCAAAGGGTCGGCCTTGGTGCCTTAGACCCTTGAGTACAGTGAGGATAACTCACCTGAAACAAAGAACCGAACCACGAAAGTACACACCCGAAGCACTGCTCCAAACTCCAACACCTATTGCCATCAATGGACCATTGACATAAATAACCAATTTACCATAATACCCTCGGGGTCAAAGTCAAAGTCCTGGCCAAGGTCATCCTTCCTGACTGACTCTACTCGCCGAGTCAACCCGTTGACTCGTCGAGTCCTTATACTCTGAAAACTCTTAGAACACGACTCAACTCGCCGAGTCACCCCAAGACTCGTCGAGTCCAACGATCTCCGAGTCCCATCCTACTCAACTCACAGAGTCACCTCCCGACTCACTGCTTCGAGGTTTAACCAGAAGAGATTGGGGTTCTGCGACCAGACTCGCCGAGTCCAAGAACAGACTCGTCGAGTCCAAGGCAATCTTCAACAGACTCGCCGCGTTGTTCTTCCAACTCGCCGAGTCCATGCTCATGTTCATACAACTCGTCGAGTACACCCATGTGACTCGCCGAGTCTCTCCAGTTCTCAATCCATACAGTGGCTTTTCGAGCCATGCAGGGGCTCCAATCCATAGATCCACTCTTCTACGGTCTAACCCTCACATAAAGTAGCAAACTTTACGTGAAACCAAGGAGCTATAGGCCCAAAACACTCTAGGGCTAGGGTTTATGACAAAGGGGCATCACCAACAACTCATTGACATAAGCTTTATGACATTCTAGACCATTACAAGCCTAGATCTGAGGTAGCAACCTCAGATCTAAACTCCAACCTCAAAATAACTCTCAATCATACCAAAAATGCCCCAAATCTCATACATAAGATAGATCTAATTGCAATAGAGCCAAAATAGCAGCTTATTACCTCAAGGACGACCTCCCACTGAAGAATAGTCCAAATCTCTGCAAATCCCCTTGATCCAAGCTTCTTGATCTTCAAGATCTCTTCACCAAAACCACTTATCTAGGCTCCAATTTGCTTCCAAGGGCTCTCACTCACGTTACAAAAATGTAAACTCTTTTTTTTTAATAAATCAAATTGACTTGTTTGTAATCAGCTCAAAGAATGAAATAACAAGGAATAGATATTAAAAGTTGGGTTTATTCTGAGAAAAAAAGTCAGGTCTAAAACTAGAAAAAAGAATATATATATATATATATATATATATATATATATATATATATATATATATATATATATTACTATGATGTGTTATCAACATCATAAATAAAGTATAATAATATTGAATCTAGTGCCAAATATTAATATCATTCTAACTCAAAAGTGTAACTTGTGATAATAAGTGTCTCTACCATAATTAACCAGATTTCCAAGAATATATTCAACAAGTCCAACGAGGACTATTTGCTTGAAAACAAATCGCCCCATCCGAAATCATCCCTCTACAATTGGACTTGGAGTCGAAATATGAAAAGGGTGAAAAAGGAGAAAAAACTTGTTGATCTGAATAATATCTTGTTAAATTTTTAGTTCCTAAATGCTCCTTACTCATAGGAATTGTGTGCAGATTGGTAAAAAAAATACCCAGTTAACTCCATGCAAATTTTTATCAATTCGAGTATTTCTCAGCCTATACATGTGTAATTCGAATGGAATGGATGGTTCCATGCAAGGTTAGTTGATTATTTCTGAGTTTTCAAAAATATCGTTTACTCCTCCTTCCCAACTTAGCTTTACGAGGGATAAACATCAAGTCCAAGTTTTGTCCCTTTTTCAAATCAATGCAAAAAGCAAGAGATCATCTCTTTTTACATGTCTGCCCGTATCTAGAGTTTGGGACTAGACTTGGAAAAGGTTTTCAGTTGGTATGGGAGAAAAATCTAGTTTTCTAGAAATCTACTCTAGCTTAAGGTTGATCCTTGTCACACCCCCAGCCAGCGGCGAAAACACCTGACGGTAAGACGACGTCATGGATCACATTCATTTGCATACAGAAAAGCAATACAACAATATAACATTGTAGCGAATTATGGGCATTTGATTTGGCATGCGGAATTGTAAGAACACAAAGAACATGGTGATTTGGGTGCTAAAATATACATTCGATTATCATGAGGAGTTTACAAAAAAGGAACTAGATATAGTCTACATAATTAACTCACTCAAAACTCTTTATGAACTACATCTCTCGACTCTCAAGCACACTCTACAAGTGGTATGCAACCCACTATATATAGAGGTGGTAACATCTCTCTCTCTCTCCTTCTCTCTCTCTCTCTCTCTCTCTCTCTCTTTCACTCTCATGTCACAAGGCATCAATCCCATATGCAAGTGGGTCTTCATAAGTCAAACCATTACAAAGTCACTCCATGAATAACTTTGCACCCCAACATTCTCCCCCTCAAAGTTAGGAATCGATGACCCGCTTCAATCTTCCAAAATGAGCAACTTCACGAACTAAGCCACAAGCGTGAAAAATGTAGAAATGAACATCAAATCTTCAATTCTTCAGTGATTTTCCAATCCGGGTTCTAGAGTGTGAGACCTTACAAGCCGATCATCAAAAGGTAATTTGGAATATCCAAACCTCCACAAAAGATTACCCAAATTTGAGCATAAAAGCACACCCCAAAAATCTTCATTATGTCCAAACCCATCATGAACTGGGAAAACCCAAATGACTTCAGAATCTCAAATCGAATCACTTCATAAACTTTGATTTCTCAAGGTCACGTCGGTCTTCAAATTTGTGTAATATGAAAAATTCACAACTTTCGAATTCTCATATTTAATTCTCTCCCCTTTTTATAATCGAAAAATGATTATAAAACCGAAAAGGAATGAGAAAGCGCTCAATTCAGAATTTTCCATACAATACTCCCCGTTAACACATGGCATAACCGTTTTGTATAAATCCAGAAAATCCAAAAATATCTCAATTTTCGAATTCGATACTTCATGGACCTCTTTAGACTTAAAATTCGAAAAATCGGGTAGAAACTGTCAATTTTGAAATTATGCAGGGACTTGTTGCACAAAAAAACCTTAAATGCAAAACTTTACCCCAAATGTGAAACTGGGCATAAAGTTTTAATTCGTAACAACTGCATGGACCTGATTCGAAAATTCTTCCCATTTCACAAAATTTTAGACCAATGTGGAAACTTGGTAATTTTGCCGCCTTGTATAAACTGCAGGTATTCGAAATAAAAATTCAACATTCTTTATAGATTTTGACCCCATTTGGAAAGTGGGTTAAAATTGCTAATTCGTTGAAAGTTGAGGGATTCGAATCAGACATATTCGATTTCTTCTCCACTTCGCTTTCCAGATGGTTATCAAAGGAACGTCACACATCGAAATAGCAAGTCGTACATCGAACAACATATTGAGCTAGTGTTCGACATCCAAATTAATTAACCTAAATCGATGCATGTTCGACTTCCGAACCCAAAACGCGATCACATATTGTGAGACCAAGAGAACTTCTTCACACGTCGAAGTCACTATCCACAAATCGAAATTGTGTTCTACATCGCACCAATTGACCCACAGCGAAACTGATTTCGACCTCCAAACCCAATCGAAGATCTTAGATGCGAACAAAATTCATACTCGACAGTCACATGTCGAAATTACCGGGTGCACATCGAACAACTCCAACATACACATCGAACGACTTGATGCGTCACAAGTCAAAATTGATTTTGACATCCTTTAACTCAAGCATTCGTATCTCGATTCAAAAACTTTCCATTCGACTTTATGACTTCAACACATCATCAGTTGAAATTTCCAGTCACACATCGAACGATTCCAATTTCGCATCCTCCCTACAACCATACACATCGAACTCGACTCGTCAAATACGCAAAATCACATTCGGTGCGAACGACCAAACAAGTCAAAATTCCTTCGATTCGAAGAACCAACTCCAAATAAAATTTGATCCTATATGTCGAAATCAACTCCTCTCAACCCCAAGTCTCCGTCATTCGAAATCAATATTGACCAGAAGACGTTTGATTTCGAAATCAATTTCAAGATGCGAACATGACGGTGTTCGACATCAAGAACACTAACCCCAATCAATTTCGAAATTAGACTCAAATCAAATACAATTTCGACACCAAACCACCCTTGTTCGACTTCTATCAACGAATTTCAACCTTCAATCCATTGAATCGACGTTTGAGAATTTAATTTTGACTTTTTTCGAGTTTGACTTTTCGATTTCAATGATCAACAAACACAAAATTCATGAATCCAACATTAATTTTCAGATCAAACAGAGAATATATAAATGTTCTTCATCATATTCAGCTGTTCCTGATCATATTCTTCAAAATCAAAACATCGATTAACGATTCCTCAATTTCAACTTGATCATAATCGACTCGTAATAGAATAAATCATACGCAATATCGATTCACAAGTCCAGATTCACAAACAACACTAACCGATTTTTCAGGAATGTTGAAACGAAAACAAAAATCATAATCAAAATATATAACAGAGACAAGAACATTAGAATGCGTATTCGTGTAAGTGATGTCGAACTAAAGAGATTTAGAGTCAAATATTGAAATCGATGCATAGTAATAAATGAGGCATAGACTATTGGACTGAACATTAATCCATGATCATTAACAGTTTCGAAATATGTGGGCTGAAATTGGATTAACAAATAGTGAACAGTAATGGATACCTTTTTGGGCTCGAGATTAACAATAAAGAATTCAATTCACTTTTGGGCTAGATTTTGATTAAAAAGAATATTTTCAAGTTGAGAATTGAATCAAACATTAGAAAAAAGGATCGGATTGGGCTTGATCAATGAAAAATTTTATTGGATCATAACAATTGGGTTTTTAAAAAAAAATGATCAAATGAGTCAAATTGATCAAAAATTCAATAACGCAAGCACGAATCAAAGAGATTTTGAGAGATCATTGAGAGACTCACCGTTAACGTTCCAATTGTATTGAATGTAGCCAAATCGAGAATCGTTTCTTCAAAAATCTCTTTGATCTTCGAAGACCCGCTCTGATACCAAATGTAGTGAATTATGAGCATTTGATTTGACCTGCGTAATTGTAAGAACACAAAGAACACGGTGATTTGGGTGCTAGAAGATGCATTCGATTATCAAGAGGAGTTTAAAAAAAAGGAACTAGATCTAGTCTACATAATTAACTCACTCAAAACTCTTTATGAACTACATCTCTCAAGCACACTTTACAAGTGGTATGCAACCCACTATATATAAAGGTGCTAACATGTCTCTCTATCTCTCTCTCTCTCTTTCTATATATATATATATATATATATATATATATATATATATATATATATATATATATATATATATATATATATATATATATATATATATATATATATATATATATATATATATATATATATATATATATCATGTCACAAGGAATCAATCCCATATTCAAGTGGGTCTTTACAAGTCAAACTATTACAAAGTCACTCCATAAATAACTTTTCACCCTAACAAACATGAAAATGATATTTTCATTACTAAAAGGGATATTACATTTTTTTGCTCGGTCTAAAGCAGCTGAAATGTGAAGGTACAAAAAACATGCCTTAAAAGTAGGCATACTTATGAAAATATTATACTATACTAGGTAGACGGTCATCCCATGATTGTAAGATGGTCAACATAATGTTGGTGAGTTCACTGGTTTGAAATATTTTAATCATAAGTACTTTTAAACCAAAAAATATGTTTTCATTGTATACAAATGGTTTCCCAGTTTATATATAAATGTATTTAGAACGCCATCAATGTTACAGTGAGTCCTTATAACCGAGCTCCTGATTGTACGTAATGCCCCTCCTGACGCATCATCGGGCATTGTAAATGTGTAGACATAGATCACTTGGCGTTACACTACCATCAAGGTTGTAGCTAGCAACCACAGGTGGGGGTGTTAACCCGTAAAGATCTATATATACATAATTCTCTCATTCACGTAGATTAACAGTTATAAGTCAGGGGACTGCTAAGTATCGCACTTAGGTGATGAATACGTCTCATGTAAACCATTAAGTGAAATGTTCTAAAAGTTGTAATCCCAAACTTTAAATGTCAAAGTTTCCTAGCAAATGTTTGACAATATAACATTACTGTAAATGATGTAATTTGGAATTTGGGGGTTAAGAGTGTAATTTCTAGACTAGTTTGTAAAGAATTTTGAAGGTGAAGGGCGGTTTGGTAAATTATGAATTTAATTTGAAATGATTTCAGAAGTCAGGGTATGTTTGGTAAATAAAGGACTAAAGTTGAAAAGGTTCTATGGAGGAGGGACTGAACTTAGAAAAAGGAGCATGAGTTTGGATGAAGGCACGGGACTTGAACCCAGTGGTCTTTCCCTCCCGTTTTAAGGATCGTCCCTTCCAAAACCCTAACCCTAACACATGTTTCACCAGTCGCCACTATGTGAAACCTTCTCAGCCACCGCCGCCTAGCTGAGTCTGACCGCCACCTTTTCACCAGTTTCCTCGCCATTGAAGCGCCACTGCCATAGCCCGTTGTCGGTGACGTCGTGAGCAGCAGAGAGAGAACCGCCGAAACCGGAGATGGAATTGTGAACGCCAATGTATGGGTCGTGAACGACCGGAGTGTTGTCGCCGTTGTACCGCTTCCATGAAGACGAAGCCACCGCCGGAGGCCGTGATTGTCGTTCCCAATGACGTTGGTTGCTCCTATTGCCGTCAACGAAGACCGATCGGGCGCTCTTTTCTACCGCTGTCATTCGCGGTCTCAGCCCTTCTTTTCCATTGCTGCGGTGTTACGCCACTGTCATGACCGCCGCCGCCTGTATGACTCGTTCCTGCTGCTCCGGTCAACATCCACCACCCCAAGGGAGGTTGCAATGTGCATTTCAGCTTCTGTGTCGCAAGTATGTGTGTATATTCTGGTGTTGTTGTTCGTTTATTGGGTGTATCTCGGCCGGAAAATCAAGAAAAGCCATCACCACCGCCGTGAGCCGGTGTTTGCCACCTCCTGCCACCGCCAACCACCGTGTTAGGTGGTTGTGTGCATATGTATGTGTGTGTGTTTTGGTGTGGGATTGTTCATGTAGGGTTAGTGCGTGGATTTTTGGCAAAATCACCACCACCACCGCCGTGAGGTGGTGGTTGCCGCCGTGGACCGCCGTCGGCCACCACTGCCCGAGGTGGCAGTGGGTGGTGCCCGACCTAGTAAAACCCTAATTGACCTAAAAACGTAATTTGGAATCTTTTTGGCACGTAATTGGGTTGGAAGCCCTAATTAGGGTTTAGAAAACCCTAATATCATGAAACCCTAATTTTGGAATTGATCGGGACCCGCATTGAAACTATTTACTAGATTTAAAATTTTAATTAATAACCCTTTGCAATAAACTTAATGCTATATTAGAATTAATGGATTAAGTCCTTAAAGGGTTAAGTAAGAACACTTAACCCTAACTGTCATTTTATGTGAAAACCCATATTATGTTTGGGCTTCAAGTTGGGCCTTCTTTTGGGCTTTGGTGATTGGGTTATTTGATGAGCCATCCGAGAACAAGTGTATGGACTAGGATAATTGGATGGGCTTTAGGGTAAGGCCCATGTAAGGGCTTTGGGCCAATTTGGAAAATTGGCCCATAATTGGGCCTTTGTTGATTATTTGACTTTTGGGCCTTCAGAGTATAAGTTTGGGCCTTCGTCTTGGACCAAGCTAGGTTAGGGGTAAAATGGTCCTTTTACCCCAAGTGGGGATTTATGGTTATGCATTGAAACCCAAATGGTTAATTAGGTTTTGTTTTGATGTTGACAGTTCGGGGATCTGTCAGCCAGCAGCTAGAGATTTATTCGCGGGACTCCAGCAGTGCGAAGTGAGTTTTCCTCCTGTAGGAACGGGTCGAAGGCACCAATGTCGGCCCGTATATAAGATTATATGTTCCGGATCTCGATCCGATGTCGGGCGGTGCCGAGGAATGATTATATGTATTCCGGACTACGGTTTGATGTCGGGCAATGCCAGAGAAATATTTGTATGCTTGATGTCTTTGTGAATCTTGCATGTGTCTATGTTTATATGCTTTCCGGACTAGGGTTCGATGCCGGGCGGTACCCTATGAATGTCTATATGCTTTCCAGACTACGGTTCGATGTCGGGCAATGCCCGAGGAATGTTTGTATGCTTGATGTCTTCGTGATTCTTGCATGTGTCTATGTTTATATGCTTTCCGGACTAGGGTTCGATGCCAGGCGGTGCCTGATGAATGTTTATATGCTTTCCGGATTACGGTCCGATGCCGGGCGGGGCCCAAGGAATGTTTATATGCTTATGTTATGTGATTATTCTATGTGTATTTGTTGATATGTTTGTATGTATACCGAGCTTTGCTCGATGCCGGGCGGGGCCCGATGCCGGACACTGTTTGATGCCAGGCGGGGACCGATGTCGGGCGGGGCCTGATGTCGGGCGGGGCCCGATGAAGTGGGTGGGGCCCATGATATGTTATTATGTGATTATGTGATTATGTGTATGGTATGTGGTAGTTTGGGGAGACTCACTAAGCTTCGTGCTTACAGTTTTCAGTTTTGGTTTCAGGTACTTCCGGTAGAAAAGGGAAAAGCTCGGGATGATTGCATTGGACACACCATGTAATGACCCAATTTTCAAAAGAAAATTTTTTATTTTTAAATAGTCAAAAACATTTCCAGTAAACCATAAAATCTCGAGTACATTTGTTTTCAAATTCATAACATCCACAATATTATTCCAAACATCAGAGTGTCCCATAAAAACACCTGAGAGAGAGTGCATGCCGCGTCATCAAGCCTTCCCCTTGCCCTTAGGCTCAGATGTACCTGAAACAAATCCACAAACTGTAAGCTAATGCTTAGTGAGTTCCCCACAACATACCCCATACAATCCACATAATCACATAATCATCTTCGTTATAAAAGCTACATACACCACATAAGCCATGCCTACAAATATATAAGGACTCCGTGGGATCCTCCCAAGGTCTTACTCCAAGATGCCATGGGTTCCCCCACATGGTCTTTCACCGAAGTGCCATGGGTCCCCCCATGGTCTTTAGCTGAAAAGCCATAGGCTCCCCCACATGGTCTTACACCCTGGTGTCATGGGCTCCTCCCATGGTCTTTACTTGAAAGCCATGGGATCCCCCACATGGTCTTACATCCAGGTGCCATGGGATCCCCCCATGGTCTTCCCTGCAAGCATCATATAAATAACTAGCATACCACTTAGCATATAGCTAACTATCATACCACATATCTCTACATCAACTAGTGTACCACATATCACAAAATGGGCCGGCCTTGGTGCCTTAAACCCATTGGTATGATGAGGAGACTCGCCTCTCGTGAATGTTGAACTGACAAGATAAGATCTGATAAGTCCAACGCACAGGTCCAACTCGGTTGCCTATAAGCATCATGTAATTAACTTGTCACAATCCTGAAATACCATAAATACCCTCAAAGTCAACCCTGGTCAAATTCAAGGTCAACAGTCCATGTTGACCCCAACTCGCCGAGTGCATCCAGCAACTCGCCGAGTTACCTGAGTAACTCGTTAACTCACCGAGTTCCTTAATGTCCAGAAGTCTGAAATCTCATGTAGACCGAAAACTCTAATCCATCCCCGAAATCACTCGGAAACTCAAAAACAGGTAAACCCTACCCGAATCTTCGAGTTGGCTAAGCAACTCGTCGAGTCCCTTCAGTCCTTTTTGTCTTCAGTCCTTTCCAGTGGAATCCAAGGCTCCAAATTACAGATCCAACCTCTTATGGTGTAGTTACCACATAAAGTAGCAAACTTTACGTGCATGCAAGGCCTCCCAAGGCTAAAACACTCAAACTAGGGTTCAAACAACACTTAGGACATAGAAAAGGGATTAGACTAGGCAAAGGAAGCAACTTTATGTCATGAAATACCTAGAGGTGTCAAGATCTGGAACCATATCCTCATGACAAGTCCAAATACGAGTATGACACCATTTTGCACCAAAAGTGACCATATTCTTCCATAAAATGAGATCTAAGGAAATAGAGATCAAGGTAGCAACTTTTACCTCTAAATGGATGCTAACAACAAGTAGATGACGGATCCAAAGCCTTCTCCTCTCTTCAATCTCTTCAACCTTCAATTTTCCTTCTCAAAAGCACAAGTTCCACTCTCCAAGGCTCACACACACTCAACAAAGCACCAAAATGGGGCTGGGGTATCTCTCTGGACTGTAAGAATGATGAAACAGGCTACAAATGAGCCATAAGTTCTTTAAACAGGGTACAAACCCCTGAAAATTAGGGTTTCCTGTTATAGCGCCTACTCGTCGAGTCGGGGCCTTTCGACTCGTCGAGTAGGTTCTAAGTCCCGCATCCCCATAAATGATCTCTACTCGACAAGTTGGAGCTCCCCAACTCGTCGAGTCCCAGCACAAAACCCAAAAACTTAGAAATTAAATGATACCTGGAACAGGTGTTACAAATCTCCCCCACTTGAACTAGACTTCGTCCGCGAAGTCTGCTGACGCAAATAAGTACGGATAGTGATCTCGCATCTCATCCTCCGGCTCCCATGTCCATTCGGAGCCCCTTCGGTGCTGCCATTGCACCTTTACTAACTTCACATCCTTGTTTTGAAGAATCCTGGTCTTCCTATCCAGAACCGCTATAGGCCTCTCAATGTAGTTCATGCTCTCGTCCACCTGAACGTCGTCCAGAGAAAACAACCGCGACCTCGTCTGTGACATACTTCCAAAGCTGAGACACATGGAAGTTGTTGTGTATCTGGCTAAGCTAGTCCGGCAGATCCAAGCGATAGGCCACCTTGCCCACCCAGGCTGAAATCCTGAACGGGCCGATATACCGGGGCCCTAACTTGCCTCTCTTCCGAAACCTGATGACTCCCTTCCATGGCGATACCTTTAGTAACACAAAGTCCCCCGCCTGGAACTCAAGATCTGATCGTCGCCGGTCAGCATAGCTTTTATGACAGCTCTGTGTGACGCGCATCCGGTCGCGCACCTGTTGAATCAACTCCGTAGTCCTTAGCACCACCTCGGTGCTCCCCATGACTCGGTGCCCTACCTCACCCCAACAAACAGGGGTCCTACACCTCCGACCGTACAACATCTCAAATGGTGGTCTGTCGATACTAGCATGATAACTGTTGTTGTATGAAAACTCTGCTAGTGGGAGGTATGTATCCCAACTCCCTCTAAAGTCCAACACGCATGCTCGAAGCATATCCTCGAATGTCTGGATCATCCTCTCACTCTGGCCATCTGTCTGGGGGTGGTACGTCATGATGAAATGTAACTGGGTGCCCAGTTCCTCATGGAACTTCTTCTAGAATCTAGATGTAAATAGAACATCCCTGTCAGAGACCACCGACACTGGCACCCCGTGCCTCGCCACCACCTTTCGTACATAAATATCTGCTAATTTCTCCGCACAGATGCTCTCAGAGATCGGAATAAAGTGGGCACTCTACGACAATCTGTCCACGATAACCCATATGGTATCCACACCCCTCGTTGTCCTCGGTAACTTCGTGATGAAGTCCAAAGTGATCTCTTCCCACTTCCACATAGGAATGGGGAGCGGCTGAACCTTTCCATGTGGCCACTGATGTTCGGCCTCGACCTTTCTGCAGGTCAAGCACCGCTCCACGAACCAAGCGATCTCCCGCTTCATGCAGGGCCACCAATAGCTCAGTCTCAAATCTCTATACATTTTTGTAGCCCCCGGATGTATAGAGAATTTGGACTTGTGTGCCTCCTCCAATATCTTCTGTCTCACTCCCCCAGTCACCGGTACCCACACCCGGCCAAACTGTGTCAGAAGACCTTGGCTATCCTGAACAAACAAGGGATACTTACCCCGAATCCGCTCTATCTTCCAATTCTCTTTCTTAACACCCTCGGCCTGAGCTTGTTTGATCATATATAACAATGGAGAGATCATCGTCATCCTCAAGCAAATGTTCCTAATTGGGGAACCTGCCGTCTTGCGGCTCAAAGCATCGGCCACCATGTTGGCCTTCCCTGGATGGTATAAGATCTCACAGTCATAATCTTTCAGCACATCCAACTGTTGGGTTTTGAGCATTCTAACACTCCTAAGGTGTTCATGCAACCCTAGGAACCTTGGATCTATGTTTTACTAAAATACATGCAAAATAATTTTTCCAAGGTTCATAACGTATCTAGCATGGCATGGGGTACTTTTAAACATAAAAGATACTAGAAGAATTACATACCTTTAGTAGTGAGTTGATTCCTTAGGAGTTTGAGAGCCTAGCACCAATAATGTGAATGCCTCAAATGGAAATCACAAAACACCACAAACTTGGAAAACTTTATGAGAGAGTATGTTTGCTCTAGAAATCGGCCACTTTTATGCACACACACATAGTGTCATTTCAAGCATCACAAGCCTCTTTATATAGTGTAGATGATTAGGGTTATGAACCATGTAAACCCTAATAACCCATGTATTTTCCTTTTCCAAGGATCCATGGGTTAAAAGCTCCATGGGTCATCCATGGACTCCCATGCAAGCTTAGCCTATTTCCTAATGAGTCTTAGCCCACACTATATAAATATAATAGCTCATATTTAATTAGTCACCTTTTGATCACTAAATTAATTCATAATTAATTTAAGATCAATACTAATTAAATAATATGATTTCATATTACTATATTATAACTTATAATATATTAATAAGTCATAAACATACCATTCTCATAATATTATCCATATAAATAGTTCGGGTGAAGTGCAACCCAAATGGACCATGCCGGGTCGGGTCAACTATATACCAAATAAGTTATGGACTTAGACACCTTATCCAACAGTCTCCCACTTGGATAAGTCTGATAACTGTATTTGCCTATATAGCTTCAGGAACCAACCGGCAACCGTAGCTCTCGAAAACTCTGTTGAACTATGAAGCGCCATTTTAGATAAGTGGTCATATAATCCTCTGCTCTCATGATATCAGCCGGACAAATACATGGAACAATGTCTTACTTATTGTCCAGCTGTTTGTTTCCCGATTTCCGATTTGTTTGAAAAAGAACTTAATCAAACACATCAATTTAGTTCTGACCGGGCCCGGTACATAGGTCAAAACAAAATCATCGAGGGGCCCAGATATCACTTCTAATCCATGAAGGAACAGATAAACTTCGACTCATATGCTTGTTCTACTACTTGTTGAATTGTACACAAAGGCACGTTTTATAACATCAAGTTACTGATGCATTTTCGTGCAATCAATGCACAACCAACTCATAGGCAACAACTCATATCTCTAGGTTTGAAGACTTATATGATATTACTGTCTCACGATCACTCGATATAAATTCCATGAAGTGATACAAGTGAGCGTGGGTTTATTCCAATACTCATAACTTATGAGCACTCATAAATGTTGTAGCAACCATTGCTATGCCTAAACTCTTTTAGTCATCTACAAACCCAATTCATGACAGTCTTGATTCATACCTACTTCCGACATATGACCGACTGTAGAGAATTTGAATAAATTTATTATTCTGGAAGTCAAAACATGCAAAGTGAAACACAAGAATAACTGAATCCAATATGGTCTCAGCACTTATGAATATAAATAAAACACCTTTTATTCATCACCATATTGATTACACATTATTCTGTTTCGATTTATCAACTTAACACTTGAATTAAAACAATAGTCGTCCCATGCTCCAAGCATGTACACTATGTTTTCTAAAATAGTCATGCCATACTCCAAGTATGCAAACTATGTTTGTCTATGATCCTTACTTTGTGAAGTAGATCAATTGAACATGATTCCACTGATGCTCATTTCACAATCCCAAATCCTTACCGTAAATGTAAGAATATCAAATTCTTGTCATTTACTGTAATTTGTTAGATTTTAAACTCATATTCATTGATCCTCTTGCAATGACTATGCACAAAAGTCACAAAGACCTGGCAACAGACATTACAAAGTATTCCAGTGGAGATCAATTCCATGGAAATGAAGTCTCACATTCAAAGTACATTCCGTTGAATATCCTTCTTGCATAAAAGTTTCTAACTTTCTCATAGATTCTTAAAATCCAACTCCCAATATGGAAAACATTTCCATATTCTCATTTTGACTATCACTTCTGAACAAGAGCTACCTCTTTTCAGAATATGTCAATATGGCCCTTTCCAAAATTTAACATCATACTTCCAACTTTCCATGAGAAACCAATCTTAGGTAAACCTCAGATTGTTCTCAACAGTTTCTTAATCATTTCAGTCATATCCGATTCTATTCCTTTTTCCCTCTTAATGCTCTAGGCATTTTGAAAATTTAGAACGGATAAATATTATAGCACATGTGATCGATCCTATACCCGAAGCATATGAGACACAATTCATGATGTCTCACATAAAGACCTGATACTAGATTAGTCTTTTGCTACAATATATTTTTTTTATTTGCCATGTTTTCAAAAATCGACTATGAAGAGGGATGCCGTAATCATAATCGAATTTGAGAACGCAATATATAGAATTCCCTTATGTTGAACCATTCCAACATAAAATTCATATATATATCCTTGACTAAAGATGATTGAAATCTCAATCTAAACTTTTAGGATTGAAATGAAGTATAATCTCCTCTCCCTTAATTATAGCAAAACAACCTTTTCCAAGCGAAACTTTTGTTTTCTATAATTAACAATACTTATCATAATTGATTATGCTCCCACTAGCATAATAATTATTTAGCATTACAATTATGCTCCCACTAGCTTTGACATATACTCAGAAATCGACTTCTAGAAATCAATACTTTATTGACTTTCATCACCAAAGTTTAGACTTCTGATACGAGATGCTTCGACAAAACTTTATCTAAGCTTCTCAGACTCATACATCTTTCCTTAGATAGCTCACATGTGTGTCTAAACAATTATGAAGAGGGATGTCGTAATCATAATGTTTAGACCTTTTTGCCATTTCTCACAAGTCCATGTTAGTATGCCAGTTAACCACACACGCTCCACTAACGACTTTGAGAATGCAAATATCACAATTGCTATCTACTTAAAATCTACTTAGTGGAAGCGTTTCCTCACCATCATTTTCATGAATCGGAAAGAAACCTTATGACACTTAGATTTTATGGTGTATGTGTTCCTATCCATGTGAATTTGTCAAAACCATAATCACAAGACAAGGTTAGTGACAAACTCAAAACCATATGGATTGAAATTGTTCAATCTTGATTTCTTGCCTCTTGGTAGCACAAGCGCCCACCATTGCTTCTAAGTTGTTATGCACACAATTAAGAACTCACAAAACTCACATACATAGTCAACTTTACCAGAATAGGCACAGAAACAAGAATTATGTCAACACGATAGGTTACAAACCTCAAGTCGTATGCTAGCGATAAACTATAGGTTTTATCCTTGATTAGCTCTTGAAACTTTCAAGACCTTTAAGACTCCCACTGTCCTCTTGACATATAAGTTTCTCTTTGTTAAGAACCATTCCTTGACAACCAAACAAATATTCAAGAGTCAGTGCAGATTCTTATCAAGATAAACACTTCACACAATTGGTCTCAGTTGGTCTTTGTTTTATCCAAGACAACACAACTTACCAATTTCAAATGTTCAAGAGTAGAAAACATTTTACTCTACATTTGATAAGTGTTTAAACCCTTCTTTTATGTCACTCAAGGTTACCATCTTGGAGTATAACTCCAAGAATTGTTTTGGAATGGAGTATGATTCATCTTCTTGATTTTAACCATTCCAACAATTCATGAATCCTCTTCTTAGCCATACAAATGCACTAAGATGTCCTTAGAGAATCAAATTGTGATATGGTTCCATAATCATTAAGATGATCATAAAACATGATACTAAAGTACTCCCCCATCTTTTTAGATTTGAGAAACTTTTATCTTTCTGCCTAATTTGATTCTTCCCATTCGCCCTGCCATACATTGAAACTTTTCCAATGTTTCAGAATTGTACTTAAACTTGTAGGTACAACCATATTTACTAAACTTTAGTAAATCATGACGAATAGTCTTATCGATCTTTGTGGTGGACTTTGACCTGCACACACCCAGTGTACCCAATCCTTTAGTCTTTCACCTGACTCACATATACATGTGGTCGTGGAATTAGTCTTAACTTTCCAAAAATGAAAAAATTATCATTCATCATGCAATACAACCTGCATGATTCCAAGTTTCGGTCCAATTGAAACTTGGGTGATGAGAATCTTTCCTTATTTGGTAAATTTAGACACTACCACAGATGAAAGAATCAAATTCATTATTGCTAGAAACATACAAACATTAACTTTCCATAAATGTCATTGCAAGGAGATATAAAATAAAGTAAAACTAAAATTTTATTTATTTATAAAAATGTGGAAAAAAACTTTTTCCTTACAATGCAACTGTGCTATTACATATTTCCTAGCAATCTATCATAACTCCTAAGTAGTAGCTCAAGAATCCGATCTTCGAACCACGCGATTGAAATTTATCTTCGCGATCAGATTTAGCATACTCTTTTTTTAAGCTTCCTTCCCTTTGCTTGCTCCTGCAAAACATTAAAATGAACCCAGTCAAATCATGTATTAAGAATCAACAATTAGGAACTTAACAGAGTTAGATAGTGGACTTACCTGAAGCAGAACCATACATTCTGACTAAAGATCTCAGGTAGTCAGGGCAGCTGTAATGCTCGTGTTTCTAGGCTAGGCATTAATATTGATATGATAGTCTAGGTTAACCTTTGTAACTCGTTTTGAAGAAATGAAAAGGAATTATGTGAATATTATGTGTTTTATGTGTTTTATGCTTAATTACTAAGAGTTAAATAATTAAGAATAAAAATGAGCGTCGAAAATAAATATTAGATAAAGCCGATATCTATTAAGAAAGTTGTAGTGGTCGTGACAACGATTACGGATATATAAAGAATACCAAAATCTGAGTTATAATGAAGAACTTATGACCTGTCAAAGTTTCACGACAAAACCGGCACGGTGCCGAATGTCGTAAAAAGTGACTTTTTGATAAACTACTTTTTAGCCTTAGTGATCTAAACGAAACTCGTAGTGTTCGTTAAACCGATAGTAGGTATAAAAAGAACGCCCAAATCTGACTTCGTATGAGGAAGTTATGATTTTTCGAAGTTTCAGCTTAGCAGTAGACAGCTAAAAACTCGAATTTTAGATCGAGTGATTTTTAGCCGACACGACCTAAACGAGAATCGAAGGTCTCGTCAATAGTAGCACAACAGTAAAAAGACAGACGAAAATGGACGTCGGATGAAGAAGTTATGAATTTTTAACGGATTTCCTGTCCCAGTCTGTTAAAAATAATAATATAAAAATTAAATTCAAAATTAGCCAACGAAATCTAAACGAAAGTTGTAGAGCGTAATTTTACCTACGCGTGCATATAAAGAACGTCAAAAACGGAGCTCGTATGCGAAAGTTATGGATTTTAGAAGTTTTTGCACAAAAATCGAGAAATTTCGCATAGGTGGCTTCGGTCACGTCACCCTCGCCCAAAATGTGCCACGTGTCCGAAATGGCTTAGTCATCCGAGCAGCTGGCAGACGCGTGATCGAATCCGGAGAGCTGTCCGAAGCCGCCTCCCCTACGTCCGACGCGTGTACAGTGACTCATCGCATCCGAGCTTCGCATGAGCCACGAGCCCCCTTCCTCGGATCCGGACTTCAGTCCAATCAGAAGCTGCCACCGGACCCCTCGCATGCGCAGCCCACATGACCCCTTCTCGCATCTGCTGCCGCGTGGCTTCTCTCCTAGCCGTCCGATCAGGAGCCTCGCATCCTATAAATAGGAGGGTGCGAGACCTCCCGGGTATATTTTGGAAAAGTGACATTTTTCACCCCTAAACCCATATTTCTTTCATTCCAACTTCCCCCAAAGCCCCGGTATCAATTATAACCACCGGAATACGCCACGAAGTGCCCGAGAAGCCCGGAAAATTTATCTTTTCGGTTTCGAAGCCCGACCTTTTGCAGAGCCTGGTTTCTCAATAAAACTCCCGGTTTTATTAGAAACGAACGTTTTAGGAAACGAATTGTTGACCGATTTTCATCAAATCATGTGAGTGTGTAGTTACTTTCACTTTACACATAGATATGAAGTATTTACCTTAAAATACGTGCTATGTGTAAATATATTAATTGTTTATTTGAGGTGACTGTTGAATAGATGTTTTATACAAGTTTTAAACTGTATATGTATTTTATCTACAATTATGTTGGGTAGAACATGGGTAGACGAAATAGTCGATGGGTGTTAAAATGATGAGAGGCCTCGGTGTTGTTGTTGTTGAAGTCGTCTAGCGGAGTATAGATGACGACCACGGACCTTTCTAGACAGTCCAGTGGCACACTAGCAGGTTCGCAACTAGTAGGTGTTGATGAACTAAATGTTCATTGGAGTACTCCATCCCCCTCATGGTTGCCTTTAGGACATGTATGGCTGAGGATTCCCCTTAGCAGTAGTGTCCATCCCGATGATATTCCTTAGGCTAGGTCCCTTGTGTTAGGTGTTTAGGGACGTAAAGTGAGGACAACGGGAATGGGTAATCAGGGTTATTGTAGATTGGTGAACTTAATAAGTTATTATTATTGTGGGTTGAAAACCCTATATGCTCACCAGGCTCCCAAGCCTGACCCACTCAACTTTTTATGTTACAGGTAGTGGACCCCGAGCATAGTCGGAGAACGATGAGAGATTTTTTTATTATAGGCTAGTAGTTGTAAATAACTGTTGTAAGGCTTATAATGTCTTGTTTATGCTTTTGATCTGTATCGGAACATGACATCCTGAGGTTTTGATATGAAATGAAACTATACATTTCTTAATGAAAAGTTTTGATAAACTTTTATCATGTTTTGTTTTGAGGACCTATTCCGCAACATCTTTTAAAAAGATTTCTCTGATTTTATTTTAAAAAGCATAAATTAAATCGGTCTTTTCTGGCCGAGAAATTAGGGGATGTCACAGTTGGTATCAGAGCATTAGTTTAAGCGAACTAAGAAATTGTAGGATTTCTGGACTTAAACTTAGAATGCTAAGTGATGATTGTGAGATGAGTGTCTATCATATTTTAGACAAGAGCACTAGTTTATTTTAGGAAAGGTGCCTAAAATGCTTTTATGTGCTAAATGCTATATGTTTTCCATATATGCCATTAATTGTTCGGATCTATGGTCTGTTGCCGACCGGATCTGGAAACCTTATGTGTGTAGGCTTCTAAGCGTATGATTACGAGATTAGAACTAACATGTAAACGTTTCGGAGGGATAAGGGAATTGAAATATCTAACAAGGATAAAGACCTAAATTCCCCTTATTCGGTATATAGATTATAATGGCAAGAACTCGAAGTGGAGCGGGAAATGCAAACAGAAACCAACAACCTCAACCTCAAGTGGTGGAACAGGTGTCGATAGTAGGAGCTGCACCCGAACCCATCACCATGGTTGGAGTACAAACTATGCTTCAGACCATGATGGCTGAACAGAAGGAGGAATTGAGGCAAATGTTGCTGAACAACAGGGATGAACCTTCAGGTCCTGTTGAACAACGTGAATTGAATGACGATCGATCTGAGGAAGGAAACAACAGTAGATCGGTTGGTCATAGTGAACCACTTGTGGTTGGGAGAAATAACCACGAGGTTAGAGTGGAGAGAAATGGGTGCAAGTATAAGGACTTTATGACTTGCAAGCCATCGACCTTCACTGGAAAAGAAGATCCTGTCGGAGTAATGGATTGGATCTCGGAAATGGAATTAGATTTCATGACTTGTGATTTCCAAGGCAAGTAACAAACCACCTTTGCAGTGCGTCAGGTCAGGGGTAGTGCTGCTCGTTGGTGGAACACTTTGGGGAAACCCTAAGCCCTAATGAGCCACTGCAACTGACTTGGGCAGAGTTCTTGGTGCACGTCAAGCGCAAGTACTGCTCGGCCCAAAACATACTTGAGTTAGAAAACCAATTTCTAACATTGAAGAAGGGGAGTATGACCGTTGACGAATATACGAATAACTTCACAGACAAAATGGAGTTTGCTTTGCGTATTGTCCCAGATGAGTTGGCGAAAATTGACAGGTACGCAAAGGGACTTCCATGGTAGTATGCGGTGCCAGTACGCCAGGCACTTACTTTGGAGGCAGCTATCTGGGCTGCCAAGTCTGTTGAAGATATGATAAAAGGGAGAGCCGCCAGCAAGGTTGAAGTTGGCGAAAAGAGAAAGTTTGAAGGAACTTCAGGTTCCCATAAAAAGAACAAGTTCTCGAAGACTGGTTCGAGAAAATTCGGAGGAGGAGCCGAAGCCAAGTGGTGTGACAAGTGCAAGAGGAAACATGTTGGGAAGTGCAGCGTGGAAGTCGCTTGTTACAAGTGTGGAAAGCCAGGGCATTATGCCAATGAATGCACCTTCACTAATAACGTATGTCATGGGTGCCATGAAGAAGGGCATATTTTGAGGGATTACCCGAAGAAGAAGGATGCAGCAAAGCCCAATCTTCCACCAAAGCCGAAGGCGAGAGCCTTTCAAATGACACTTGAAGCTGCGAAAGAAGAAGCCGATGTCGCTTCAGGTACCTTTCTCGTAAACGAATTGCCTTCCCAAATTTTGTTTGATTCTGGAGCCAATTACTCCTTTATTTCGCATGAATTTGGTAGAAAACTAGCTTTGCCTGTAGATAGACTAGTTAATGCTATAATAGTCGAGATTGCTAGTGGCAAGTTTGTACCTGTTAGCCATCGTATGAAAAACATTTTCATTGACTTGGATAGGAATAAGTTCCACGAGGAATTATAGCCTATCGAGTTAAATGGATTCGACATAGTTTTAGGAATGGATTGGCTTAGCGCCAATGATGCCGAAATATTGTGTAGAAAGAAGATAGTAAAAGTAAACCCGCCAGGGAAAGAGTCGTTTATGGTGTATGGAGAAAGCCAGAAAGTGTTTGGCCAAGGGGTGTACATCATATCTAGCGTTCGTGATCGATGTTAAGAAGGAAAAGAAGGAGGTGCAGGATATTCCGGTGGTGTGTGATTATCTGGAAGTCTTTCCCGAAGATCTTCCCGGATTGCCCCCTGATCGACAAGTTGAATTCCGTATCGACTTGTTAGTAGGAACGACGCCGATAGCAAAAGCACCGTATCGATTAGCACCAACAGAGATGAAAGAACTTATGACACAACTTCAGGAGTTTTTGGACAAAGGTTTCATTCGACCTAGTTCATCACCCTGGGGAGCCCCTGTGTTATTTGTAAAGAAGAAAGACGGGAGCATGAGAATGTGCATCGATTACAGAGAGCTGAATAAAGCAACAATAAAGAACAAGTACCCGTTGCCGAGGATCGATGACCTGTTCGACCAGTTGCAAGGTTCGAGCTATTTCTCGAAGATCGATCTTAGGTCCGAATACCATCAAATAAAGGTGAGAGAGCAGGATATCGAAAAGACTGCGTTCAGAACAAGATATGGACACTATGAATTTTTGGTTATGTCGTTCGGACTAACCAATGCCCCAGCAGCTTTCATGGATTTGATGAACAGGGTTTGTAAACCTTACCTTGATAAATATGTGATAGTATTCATAGACGATATCTTGATCTATTCGAAAAGCAAGCAGGAGCATGAAAAGCATTTGCGCGAAGTGCTAGAAGTTCTGAAAAAGGAGAAGCTGTATGCAAAGTTCTCCAAATGTGAATTTTCGATTCAAGAAGTCCAATTTTTAGGTCATGTGGTTAACCAAGAAGGAATAATGGTTGACCCGGCAAAGATTGAAGCTGTGATGAAGTGGGAACAACCAAAAAGTCCTACGGAGATTCGAAGCTTTTTAGGATTAGCCGGATATTATCGCCGATTTATCCAAAGCTTTTCTTCGATCGCTACTCCATTAACAGCTTTGACCCACAAAGGAGCTACTTATGCTTGGAATGAGAAGCATAAGGAAGCCTTTGAGAAGTTAAAGAAGAGATTGTGTGAAGCACCGATTCTTTCGTTACCTGAAGGAGTTGATGACTTCCCAGTTTATAGTGATGCCTCTGGAGTTGGGTTAGGATGTGTTCTGACCCAAAGGGATAAAGTGATAGTGTATGCATCGAGGCAATTGAAAGAGCATGAAAAGAACTACCCTACTCATGATCTGGAGTTGGTAGCGGTAGTATTCGCCTTAAAGATATGGAGGCATTATCTTTATGGTACTAAATGCAAACTTTTCACTGATCATAAGAGTCTTCAATATATCTTTAATCAGAAAGAATTGAACATGAGGCAACGGCGCTGGCTGGAGTTACGCAAGGACTACGACTGTGAGATACTTTACCACCCTGGTAAAGCAAATGTTGTTGATGATGCTCTCATTCGGAAGGTGAATCTTGAAAAGAAAAGGCCAAGAGCGTTGAGGATTGAAGTTGTCTCTACAATTGTGGAAAGTATAAAGAAAGCTCAGGAGGAAGCTTTAGAGAAAAATGACCGGAAGGAGGAACGTTTGGGTAAAACGTTGGTGTTTGATACAAACGGTCAAGGACTGAAGGTATTCAAAGATAGGATTTGGGTACCTAAGGCGGGAGGAGTAAGAGATCTTTTGATGGAAGAAGCTCACAAGACCATGTACTCGATTCATCCCCGCAGTACGAAAATTTATAGGGATCTAAAACCCTATTACTGGTGGCCGACGATGAAGCTCGATGTTACTAAGTATGTGGCCGAGTGTGTAACTTGTGCTAGGGTTAAGGCACAACATCAGAAACCATATGGGAGTTTAGAACCTTTACATGTACCCATGGGTAAATGGGAAGACATTACCATGGATTTTGTGACTAAACTGCCCAGAACAAGGAACGGTCATGACATGATTTGGGTGGTCGTTGATCGCTTCACTAAGAGTGCACATTTCATAGCCGCCAACGAGAAATGGTCTATGGATAAACTTGCGAATTGTTACGTGAAGGAAATTGTGAGGCTTCACGGTGTTCCGTTAACGATTGTATCTGATCGTGGCAGCCGTTTTACCTCAAGGTTTTGGAGGAGTCTACAAGAGGAATTGGGTACCAAGTTATGTTTAAGTACAGCTTACCATCCGCAAACTGATGGTCAGAGCGAACGAACAATTCAAACATTGGAGGATATGCTGAGAGCATGTACCCTAGAATTCCAAGGTAACTGGCATGAACACTTACCTCTAGTAGAGTTTTCCTATAATAATAGTTTCCACTCAAGCATCAAGATGGCACCTTATCACGCCTTGTATGGAGAAAAGTGTCGAACGCCATCATGTTGGCTGGAAGCTGGGGAAAAGCAGTTTATGGGACCTGAGATAGTCCATCAAACTGCTGAAAAGTTGAAAGTGATAAGGGAAAGGATGTTAGCAGCTCAAGATCGACAAAAGAGTTATGTTGACAAGAAAAGACAACTGATATCCTTCGAAGTTGGAGATTCGGTTTAACTTAAAGTCTCGCCGTGGAAGGGACTTATAAGATTTGGTAAAAGGGGAAAGTTGAGTCCAAGGTTTATTGGACCATTTAAAGTTCTTCAGAGGATCGGGAATCAAGCTTACAAGCTAGAATTACCGGAAGAACTGGAGGGTATTCATAACACCTTTCATGTGTGTTATTTGAGAAAGTTCACGGGAGATGTGCCCGACATAATTCCCATTTCTGAATTAAAGTTGGATGAAAACAAGAGGTTGATTGAAGAACCTGAGGCAATCGTTGACCGTAAGACTATAAAGTTGCGACGCAAGATGGTCGATTTAGTGCTTGTGCGTTGGAAACATACGAATGGGCCAAATCTCACATGGGAAACGGAGAGTGACATGATGAGTCGCTACCCGCAGTTGTTTGGTGATATGTGATTCCGGGGACGGAATCATCCTAAGGGGAGAGAATTGTAATGCCCGTGTTTCTAGGCTAGGCATTAATATTGATATGATAGTCTAGGTTAACCTTTGTAACTCGTTTTGAAGAAATGAAAAGGAATTATGTGAATATTATGTGTTTTATGTTTAATTACTAGGAGTTAATTAATTAACAATAAAAATGAGCGTCGAAAATAAATATTAGATAAAGCCGATATCTATTAAGAAATTTTTAGTGGTCGTGACAAGGATTACGGATATATAAAGAATACCAAAATCCGAGTTATAACGAAGAAGTTATGACCTGTCGAACTTTCATGAGAAAACCGGCACGGTGCCGAATGTCGTAAAAAGTGAGTTTTTGATAAACTACTTTTTAGCCTTAGTGATCTAAACGAAACTCGTAGTATTCGTTAAACCGATAGTAGGTATAAAAAGAACGCCCAAATCTGACTTCGTATGAGGAAGTTATGATTTTTCGAAGTTTCAGCTTAGTAGTAGACAGCTAAAAACTCGAATTTTAGATCGAGTGATTTTTAGCCGACACGACCTAAACGAGAATCGAAGGTATCGTCAATAGTAGCACAACGGTAAAAAGACAGACGAAAACGGACGTCGGATGAAGAAGTTATGAATTTTTAACGGATTTCCTGTCCCGGTCTGTTAAAAATAATAATATAAAAATTAAATTCAAAATTAGCCAACGAAATCTAAACGAAAGTTGTAGAGCGTAATTTTACCTACGCGTGCATATAAAGAACGTCAAAAACGGAGCTCGTATGCGAAAGTTATGGATTTTAGAAGTTTTTGCACAAAAATCGAGAAATTTCGCATAGGTGGCTTCGGCCACGTCACCCTCGCCCAAAATGTGCCACGTGTCCGAAATGGCTGAGTCATCCGAGCAGCTGGCAAATGCGTGTACGAATCCGGAGAGCTGTCCGAAGCCGCCTCGCCTACGTCCGACGCGTGTACAGTGACTCATCGCATCCGAGCTTCGCATGAGCCACGAGCCCCCCTCCTTGGATCCGGACTTCGGTCCAATCAGAAGCTGCCACCGGACCCCTTGCATGCGCAGCCCACGTGACCCCTTCTCGCATCTGCTGCCGCGTGGCTTCTCTCCTAGCCGTCCGATCAGGAGCCTCGTATCCTATAAATAGGAGGGTGCGAGACCTCCTGGGTATATTTTGGAAAAGTGACATTTTTCACCCCTAAAACCATATTTCTTTCATTCCAACTTCCCCCAAAGCCCCGGTATCAATTATAACTCCCGTAATATACCACAAAGTGCCCGAGAAGCCCGGAAAATTTATCTTTTAGGTTTCGAAGTCCGACCTTTGCAGAGCCCGATTTCTCAATAAAACTCTCGGTTTTATTAGAAACGAACGTTTTAGGAAACGAATTGTTGACCGATTTTCATCAAATCATGTGAGTGTGTAGTTACTTTCACTTTACACATAGATATGAAGTATTTACCTTAAAATACGTGCTATGTGTAAATATATTAATTGTTTATTTGAGGTGACTGTTGAATAGATGTTTTATACAAGTTTTAAACTGTATATGTATTTTATCTACAATTATGTTGGGTAGAACATGGGTAGACGAAATAGTCGATGGGTGTTAAAATGATGAGAGGCCTCGGTGTTGTTGTTGTTGAAGTCGTCTAGCGGAGTATAGATGACGACCACGGACCTTTCTAGACAGTCCAGTGGCACACTAGCAGGTTCGCAACTTGTAGGTGTTGATGAACTAAATGTTCATTGGAGTACTCCATCCCCCTCATGGTTGCCTTTAGGACATGTATGGCTGAGGATTCCCCTTAGCAGTAGTGTCCATCCCGATGATATTCCTTAGGCTAGGTCCCTTGTGTTAGGTGTTTAGGGACGTAAAGTGAGGACAACGGGAATGGGTAATCAGGGTTATTGTTGATTGGTGAACTTAATAAGTTATTATTATTGTGGGTTGAAAACCCTATATGCTCACCAGGCTCCCAAGCCTGACCCACTCAGCTTTTTATGTTACAGGTAGTGGACCCCGAGCATAGTCGGAGGATGATGAGAGATTTTTTGATTATAGGCCAGTAGTTGTAAATAACTGTTGTAAGGCTTATAATGTCTTGTTTATGCTTTTGATCTGTATCGGAACATGACATCCCGAGGTTTTGATATGAAATGAAACTATACATTTCTTAAAGAAAAGTTTTGATAAACTTTTATCATATTTTGTTTTGGGGACCTATTACGCAACATCTTTTAAAAATATTTCTCTGATTTTATTTTAAAAAGCATAAATTAAATCGGTCTTTTCTGGCCGAGAAATTAGGGGATGTCACAGCAGCTTCGATTCCAATGTCCCTTTCCTTGGCAATAGAAACACACAGGCTCATCTGAGCCAGCACATAGAGCAGTCTCAGAAATGGCCTTTCTCTTATGATCATCACTTTTGACCATAGCCAATTCCTTCCCTTTAGGGGAAGGAATCATTTCTGGGATGTCCATGTCAGCTTGGGAGGCAGACCTTCCAATCAAAGTTGCTTGACCATTGCTCCAAATCATTGCTGATTCAGCAGCAATTAGCAAATAGGTAAGATCTATTAGGGTCATGTCGAGATTTGTCACATAGTAGTCTTTAACAAACTGACTATATGACTCAGGAAGTGACTGAAGAACCCAGTCAATAGCCAACTTTCTTGGGAACCCGACACCCATCATCCTTAGCCTGTCAATGTGTGCCTTCATCTCCAAGACATGTGCACACACTGGCTTTCCATCCTTGTGATTGCTATCCAATAAGACTTGAGTGAGTTTGAACTTTTCAAGTCTTCGTGCTTGTGAGTCGGGGAGAATAATTGGAGGAGGTGGAGGAAGTGAAGCATGATGTTGTGGGACATCATCTTCAAGAGGAAAGCTTATTCCAAAAGATTTGGGAAGATCATACTTGTCTGACTAGACATCTACAATGTGAGAGATTCAAGTTAGTTGATTTTAAAGTCCTTAATATAACACCCAATATGAAATATTAAGGCTAGGACCCAACACAATATTTTATAACTTGGAAGAGGGATGTCGTAATCCAAGCTATAGAATATTTGAAGGTAGGCGAATGACGATTCACCAATTTCCACCATGAAAAACGAAATAATTTATTAGGTTGTAATTGTATTTGAAACTCCTAGATCTTTGAGATTCATTGAACTTTTCAATGGCATGTTTCAGTCTCGATTGTGCCCTCTCAAATTTTGTGACTGGGATGCCGAGGATCACAAAACAAGGTGTGAATAACCATGCAAATTCACCTGGTACCCTTAATATTATCACATAATCAATGTGCCGGTTAACCACACACGCTGCACCGATCTATGATAAACATTAAGTCACCATTTGCCATCCTTACTAGTCCAAGTTAGTGTGTCGGTTAACCACACACGCTCCACCAACGACTTGGTAAGGTACAAAGTGTAAATTTCATGGGTTAGCACCATTTTCACATTTTCCTAAAGTAACTAAGATTGGGAATTTATAAAAACATTTAGTTACTTTATAATAATCATTATACTTTTAATGAGAATTTAAAGTCATTGTCCTACCCGTTCGGCTAACGACCCTCCACCGATCAAGGAAGCGGTGGGTGAGAACGGACACCCATTAAGCTGCCATTTTATAGGCAACAACCTTATACCCCCCTTATAGACCGGCTTCGTGAATGAGGCCTACTTACGGTAAAACGACTTAATCTTATACATATATATAATAATTAACCATTAATGTTATAAATAGTATAAGGGTTGAATTTTAACTTTTAAAACTCTATCGGTTGGAATTAAAGTATATTAAAGTGTGTGCAACTTTACAAATTCCAAAACTTGAGGACAAGTTTTGAAACTATTCAAAACTTTTCATTTCATAACTTATGAATTAATGGTTCATAAAAATGAAGACTCTTCATTTTCATGTAACTTATGTGTTTTAAATGTGCATAAAAGAAAGTGACCTTTGGAAATCCATAACTTGAGGACAAATTATGGACTCCAATAAAACATATAAATGATCAAGAATTAATTAATAAACAATTTAGCAAATAATTCCTATGATCTAACAATAATTCATAAGAACATGAATATCATATCAAAATTTCAAGAACATATGAACACATATAAACATGAAATTTTGATATTGGCCATTGTAAATGGATTAGCACAAACATTACACCATCTAAAACAAGTTTTAAAACACCAAAACAGTTTAGGGTAATGTTTCTAGTCCATTTCCAGCAGCAAAAGTCGAAAATCTGCACTCTGCCTAGCCAACTCGTCGAGTGCAAGAACTGACTCGCCGAGTTGGTTGAAGATTCGCTTGGACACGTCGAGTCCCCCCATGGACTCGGCGAGTCCCCTGTGCAGACAGCAAGAACTTCGACTTTTTAGCTATTTTGCATCAAGTATCAAACAAACAAGCCTAGGCTCTGATACCACTGTTCGGTTTTGAGCATTCTAACACTCCTAAGGTGTTCATGCAACCCTAGAAACCTTAGATCTATGTTTGAATAAAATACATGAAAAATAATTTTTCCAAGGTTCATAACATATCTAGCATGGCATGGAGCACTTTTAACATAAAAGATACTAGAAGAATTACATACCTTTAGTAGTGAGTTGATTCCTTAGGAGTTTGAGAACCTAGCACCAATAATGTGAATGCCTCAAATGGAAATCACAAAACACCACAAACTTGGAAAACTTTATGAGAGAGTATGTTTGCTCTAGAAATTGGCTACTCTTATGCACACACACATAGTCTCATTTCAATCATCACAAGCCTCTTTATATAGTGTAGATGATTAGGGTTATGAACCATGTAAACCCTAATAACCCATGTCTTTTACTTTTCCAATGAGCCATGGGTTAAAAGCTCCATGGATCATCCATGGACTCCCATGCAAGCTTAGCCCATTTCCTAATGAGTATTAGCCCACACTATATAAATATAATAGCCCATATTTAATTAGTCACCTTTTGATCACTAAATTAATTCATAATTAATTTAAGATCAATACTAATTAAATAATATGATTTCATATTAATATATTATAACTTATAATATATTAATAAGTCATAAACATACTATTCTCATAATATTATCCATATAAATAGTTCGGGTGAAGTGCAACCCAAATGGACCATGTCGGGTCGGGTCAAGTATATACAAAATAAGTTATGGACTTAGACACCTTATCCAACACCAACCACCTCCTCTGTCGCATGCTGTGGTTTTGCTGGTCCATCAAGTACTTCAAACTCTTATGATCAGTATAAATAGTGCACCGCACCCCATAGAAGTAGTGTCTCCAAATTTTGATGACAAACACCAGTGCCCCCAATTCCAGGTCGTGAGTGGGGTAATTCGCCTCATGAGGCTTCAACTGCCTCGAGGCGTAGGCAATCACATGCCCTATCTGCATTAATACCGCCCCTAACCCTGAGATCGATGAATCACATACAAAACCAAATCATCCAGCCCTTCCAGTAGCACTAGAATCGGTGCCTCACATAACTTCTGCATCAGGGTCTCAAAAGCCAACTACTGGTCCGTGCCCCACCGGAAAGTCACATTCTTCTTGGTCAAATGGGTCAAAGGAACAACGATCTTGGAGAAATCCTGGATGAATCTCCAATAATAACCCGCTAAACCCAAGAAGCTATGGATTTCGGATGCGTTCTTCGATACTTCCCACCGCATCAGTGCCTCAACCTTGGCTGGATGCACCGAAATACCCTCCTGGTTGACGATGTGCCCCAAAAACTGTACCTCTCGCAGCCAGAAATCACACTTTGAAAACTTGGCATAAAGCCTTTCTGTTCTCAGTGTCTCCAATACCTCCCTCAGATGTTGCTCATGCTATTCCTTGGTCTTAGAACAGACCAGGATATCATCAATAAAAACGATCACCGACAGATACATCATCGGTCTGCATACCCTGTTCATAAAATCCATGAACGTTGTTGGTGTTAGATTAGGTGTCTAAGCCCATAACTATAATTGGTATGTACTTGACCTGATGATAGAATGGTCCATTTGGGTTGTAACACTCTGGAACAATTTGATAGGATGGATACATGAGAAAGAGGTTATTGTGGTTTATTAATATATTATAAGTATAATATATTAATTGAGGAATCACATTATTTAAGTAGTATTGATCAAGAATTAATTTGGTATTAATTTAGTGATCAAAAGAAACTAATTAAAGTGAAAGGGACTGATTAGGTAAATCAGTAATTCTTCTAATTGGACTCATGAATCATGTTGACTAGGGTTGGACTAAATTTACCTGAAAGTCCATGAAAGGTTTAGCCCAAAAGGCTTATGTAATATGAAGAGTCATTAGGGTTTGCATGGTTGTAATCATAAGCTATAAAAGAAGTCCCTAACACCTAAAATCGGTTACACTCATGGACACTAGTTGTTGCTAGCCGATTTTGAGCTCCCAAGCCTCTCTTTCAAGTCCATTCTCTTGTTCTTGGTTTCTTATAAGACATTTGAGGCATCACAGTTGAGGTTCTGGGCTCCTAAAGGTCAAACACAAGCAAGCTACTACACAAGGTAATCCTCTAACTGTTTTTTATGATTCAATTGTTGCCTTGCATGCTACTTTAGGCTCTATGCTTTGGAAAATCAATGTTGCATGTATAATTAGAGAAAACTTAGATCCAAAGCATTAGGGTTGTATGTGCACCATAGGAATGTTAGAGTACATAAAACCCATCAGTGGTATCAGAGCCTAGGATGTTTTCTATTATATTGAAGCAAATGTGTGATTTTCAAAGTTGGAAAAATGAATTTTCTGGCCACTGTCTGATGAACTCGACAAGTCCATATATGGACGCGACGAGTTGGATGAGTTTTTCCATGAACTCGACAAGTCCAAAGCCTGGCTCGACGAGTTGGATCATATGGTGGCTGATTTTTCGAGTTTTTGGCCTGTTTTGGATTAGGATCCTTACCACAAACTGTTTTGTTCATAAAATTTGATTTTAATGATATGGTAATGTTTATCCCCATCCAAAAACATGAAGTTTGTCAAGTTCTAAGATAACTACTTGATTTTTGTAAAATACTAGTTATTTGTAAAATTTGACACTATCTTGAATATCAATCAAATTAGGTCAAATTGGTAAATGATCATCATATCATAATTGGACTAGTTAATTTGATCCATATTTGTTCTTGAAAAGTTCCATAACTTGTCATCAAGTTATGGAATATGAAAAGTCTTTATTTATGAAACCATTAACTAATGTAAGTTATAGAATTCAAAGAGTCTTGAAAGGGTTCATAACTTGTCCTCAAGTTTGGAATTGGAAAGGTCTCATTCATGGAACATAAAAGTCCATAAGTTATGAATTTCAAAAGTCTTGACAAGTTATAAAACTTTCCCTCAAGTTTTGGAACTTGAAAAGTTACATTAATGAAACTTTAATTCCAAACCCAAGAACTTTAAAAGTTTAAAATTCAACCCTTATACTATTATAATATTAAAGTTTAATACTTATATATATGTATAAGACAAGTCAGTCTTACTGTTAGTAGGCCTCATTCACGAAGCCGGTCTATAAGGGGGTATAAGGTTACTGCCTATAAAATGGTGGTTTAATGGGTGTCCACTCTCACCCACTGCTTCCTTGACTGGTGGAGGGTCGTTAGCCGAACGGGTTGGATAGGACATTAATTCTCCTTAATAAGTATAATGATAATTATTAAAGTAACTAAACTTTTATAAATTCCCAATCTTAGTTACTTTAGGAAAAATGTGAAAATGGTGCTATTCCATGAAATTGCACTTTGCACCTTGTTAAGTCGTTAGTGGAGCGTGTGCGGTTAACCGACACACTAATTTGGGACTGAAAATGTGTGGCAAAGGGTAGCTTGATGTTAATCATGGATCAATGGAGCGTGTGTGGTTAACCGGTACATTGATTAGGTGATTTGTAACATTAAGTGTACCAAGCTAATTTGCATGGTTATTCACACCTTGTTTGTGATCCTCGGCATCCCAGTCACGAACTGGAAGGGCATAATCGAGATTTAAACATGCCATTGAAAAAGTTCAATGAATCTCAAAAGAATCTAGGAATTTCAATTCATTTAAAACTTAATAATCAATTTCGTTTTTCATGGTGGAAATTGGTAAATCTTTATTTACCTACCTTCAAATATTTTGCAATTGGATTACGGCATCCCTCTTCCGAATTGTAAAATATTGTGTTGGGTCCTAGCCTTAATATCTCATTTTGGGTGTTATATTAAGGATCCTTATCTAATCTAAACTTTGTCTTTCTTTTCATATGTCTTCCAACACTGCTTCAAACTCAACTGCTTCTGGCTCTTTCTCCCTCATGAACCTATGTGGGAGGGTCATATTTAATGGATCGAACTTTAATGATTGGATTCAAAAACATCCGAATGGTCATTCGCTATGAGGACAAAGAATATGTCCTAGATAAAGAGCTTAAGGAGATTGATGAATCTACCGCTACTCCCAAACAGATTGTTGAGTTCAATACCCATGAGAGGGACGCGACAAAGGTGTCATGTATTATGATTGCTACCATGACTGCTGAGCTTCAGAAGTGCTATGAGGACTTTTGGCCTTATGAAATGCACCAGGATTTGATGGAAAGGTACCATCAAAGTGCTCGGCAGGAGAGGTATGAAATCATAGCCTCCATGATTACTACCAAAATGAAGGATGGAGAGTCTATCACGGCCCAGTTACAAAAGATGCAAATGTTTGTGGACCGCTTGCTAAAGCTGAATGTCAATTTCAATGAAGAATTGGCAATTGACATTATCCTACACTCTTTACCTCCTCTTTATGATCAGTTTCGTATGACTTGTCATATGAACAAGGAAGAGGTGACTCTAAGCAAGCTTCAAGGTCTTTTAAGGACTACTGAAAGTACTTTTAAAGGAAAATTTGTTGTTTCTACTCCTACTGCTATTGCCCCTGTCTTGGCAATTGGACATGGTAAGGGAAAGAGGAGGAAAGCTTTCTCAAAGAGCCACAAGGGAAAGTCACATGTTGGATCCTCTTCTAGTGGGTCCAAAGGTGGTCCTGCTACACCCTCCTCAAACCCAAAGGAAGCAGAGTGCTTCCATTGTCATGAAAAAGGGCACTGGAAGTGAAGCTGCCCCAAATACTTGCAGGACATAAAGGATGGGAAGATCAAACCCTCCTTCGCAGGTATTTATACTATTCTTTCTAATAACTCATCACATGCTAATTCTTGGGTCCTTGATACAGGATGTGGTTTACACATTTGTTCTGACTTGCAGGGTCTAAAAAGAAGTAGGGATGTGGAGCATGGGAAGATGAACTTAATCATGGGGAATAGGGGAAATTCGACTGTCACCAAGATTGGAGTTTATTCTTTATTTCTTAGTAATGGGTTCAAATTAGATTTGAATAATTGTTGCTACTCGTCTGATATGGCGAGAAATATTATTTCCTTTCACAGTTTGTATGAACAAGGTTTTACCTTTTCTTTTAATAATGAAATTGGTTCAATAAATGCTTATTTTAATGGTGTATTTTATTTTGAAGCATTACCTTGCAATGGCATATATCAAACTATGATGATTGTAGATAACTTAGGAAATAATGTATTGCATATTGATTCATACAATGATTTGGATAAACCATGCTTATGGCATTGTCGTCTTGGACATGTTAACAAGAAGCGCATAGCCCAACTCCAAAAGGATGGAGTCTAGGAGTCATTTGACTTAAAGTCGGATGACACTTGTGAATCTTGTTTGCTTAGAAAGATGACCAAGTCACCCTTCACTGGCACTTGTGCAAGGGGTGAGGGTCTGTTGGATCTCATACACACCGATGTGTGTGGACCCTTCAGAACCGCCACAAGGGATGCTAACCGTTTCTATGTGACTTTTACTGATGATTATAGTAGATATGGGTATGTCTACTTAATCAAGCATAAGTCAGAAACTTTTGAAAAGTTCAAAGAGTTTAAGCAAGAAGTGGAGAATCAATTCGGCAGGATGATAAAGATGCTCTGATCCGATCGAGGAGGAGAGTATCTTAGTATCGAGTTCCACGACTATCTTAAGGAATGTGGAATTGTTTCACAATTGACGCCACCTAGGACACCACAGCTTAATGGTGTGGCTGAGAGGCGCGATCGAACCTTACTGTACATGGTTCGTTCTATGATGAGTCGATCTTCGTTACCTATGTCATTATGGGGGTATGCCTTAGAGACTGCCGCCCATATCCTTAATCTAGTCCCAACTAAAAAGGTTTCCAAAACACCTCACGAGATGTGGACAGGGAAGGTTCCCTTGTTGGCACACATCAAAGTTTGGGGTTGTGATGCTTTTGTGAGAAAAGAAACTTACGACAAGCTCGAACCTCGTAGTGAGCGATGTATTTTCATCGGCTGCCCACAAAAATCCTTTGGATATCTCTTCTATAGACCGAGTGACAATGTTTTCTTCGTTGCGAGGAGATGAGTCTTTCGCGAGAGAGAGAGAGAGAGAGAGAAAGAGATCATATGCCAAGAGGACAGTGGGAGGCAAATTGACCTTGAAGAGCTTCAAGAGTTAAGCGATGAAGGAACCTCAAACACTAGTGCTCAACCCGAGGAGGAAACTCTTGTTGAACCAATTGACGAGTCCTTACCTATGAGGCGTTCCAGTAGAGTTAGACAGGCACCTGAGTTTTATGGTTTTCATATTACTACTGAAGGTGACACGTTTATCAGTGATAGTACACTGGTAAATTTGGATGAACCTAACAACTACAAGGAAGCCATGGCAGGCCCTGAGTCTGCTAAATGGAAGAGGCGATGGACAGCGAGATCCAGTCCATGTATGACAATCAAGTTTGGAACTTGGTTGAGAATTTACCAGGCCGTATGGCATTCGGGTGCAAATGGATCTTCAAGAAGAAGACTGACATGGATGGGAAAGTACACACTTATAAGGCGCGATTGGTTGCGAATGGCTTTACTCAAACTCCTGGAGTTGACTATGATGAGACCTTCTCACCAGTGGCTAAGATTAAATCTATAAGGGTTATGCAAGCCATAGCTACATTTCATGATTATGAAATATGGCAAATGGATGTCAAAACCGCTTTCCTTAATGGGAAGTTGGCTGAAGATGTTTACATGAGTCAGCCAGAGGGTTTTGTCAATGCAAAGTACCCTAATAGAGTGTGTAAGCTTGAGAAATCCATTTATGGATTGAAACAAGCATCTGGCATATGGAATCTTTGTTTCGGTGAGAAAGTCAAAGAGTTTGGTTTTTCGAGAAGCGAGGATTAATCCTGCGTATATGTCAAAGCTAGTGGGAGTATAGTTAGCTTTCTCGTATTGTATGTGGATGACATTCTGCTCATAGGAAACGACATTCCAACCCTGCAGGAGGTTAAGTCCTGGCTTGGGAAGTGTTTCGCTATGAAGGACCTCGAAGAAGTTGCTTACATTCTAGGGATAAGGATATTGACAAACAGGAGTAAAAGACTAATAGGACTTAGTCAAAGTACCTATTTGGATAAGGTGTTGAAACATTTCAGCATGGAGAATTCCAAGAGAGGAGACTTACCAATCCAGAGCAATACCAAACTGAGTAAGACTCAAAGTCCGAGTACAAAGGTTGAGATAGCACAGATGAGTCGAGTATCATATGCTTCTGCAGTAGGCTCGATCATGTATGCTATGACATGTACTCGCCCTGATGTGGCCTTTGCTTTGAGCATGGTCAGCAGATATCAAGGGAACCCTGATAAAACTCCCTGGACTACAGTAAAGAACATTCTTAAGTACCTACGGAGGACTAAGGACTGGGTCCTTACCATCAGTGGGAGTGATGACTTAAGAGTAACAGGGTATAGTGACGCCAGTTTTCAGACCGATAGAGATAATTTCCACTCTCAGTCGGGCTGGGTATTTACCCTTAATGGAGGAGCAATAACTTGGAAAAGTTCCAAACAGGAAACTATGGCTGATTCAACGTGCGAATCAGAGTACATAGCAGTATGCGAAGTAGCAAAGGAGGCAATATGGCTGAAGAACTTCATTGGAGACCTTGGAGTTGTACCAGCTGTAAAGGAGCCTATGGATATTTTCTGTGACAATGAAAGTGCAGTTTCCTTAGCCAAGGAACCAAGGGATCATGGCAGATCCAGGCACATCGACAATATCACTTTATAAGACATCAAGTAGAAGAAGGACTACTCGTAGTGAAGAGGATATCGTTAGAGAAGAACCCAGCAGATCCCCTTACAAAGGGACTCAGCAGGGAAAAGCACTTGATGCATGCAAGGAGTATTGGGCTGAAGGAAGATATTAGTTTTAATGATTAGATAGATATTTAGAAACTTGTAATAGCTAAAATGTAATTGACATTTCATGATTGAATAAAAGGAGTTTTATTTATAAGTAAAGTTACTATCTTGTGTCAGTTATTTACTATTGTTTCATTTTGCATGTTTTGACTTCCAGAATAATAAGATTATTCAAACTATCCACAGTCGATCATACTTTGGAAGTAGGTTATGTAAGTAGACTGTCATGAATGGGTTTTGTAAGATTGTCTAAGGAGTTAGACATTGCAAAGGTTTGCTACAACATTCATGAGTAATCTTGAAATAAGATTTGAGTATTGGATCAACCCACACTCACATGAATCACTTCATGGAATTTATCACGAGTGATTATGAGATGATAATATCGTATAATCTTCAAATCAAGATATATGAGTTGGCAATTATTACTTGGTTGTACATTGACAGTGCGAAAACGCATCAGTAACTCAATGTTATAAAACGTGCTATTGTGTATGATTTAAATAATAGTTAGTACAAGCATATAAGTCGAAGTTTATCTGTTCCTTTTATCCTAAGAGGATTAAAAGTGATATCTTGGGCCCCTCGATGATTTTGTTTTTGACTTATGTACCGGGCCCGGTCAGGACTAAGCCGATGTGTTCAATTAACTTCTATGTCAGACAAATCAGAAATCGGGAAACAAACTGCTGGACAATAAGTATGACTATGTTCCATGTATTTGTCCGCATGATATCTTAAAGAACAGATGATTATATGATCCTTATCTAAATGGCGCGTCAGGATTCGACATTGGCTTTTAGAGAGCTACGATTGCTACTTGGGTTCTGAAGCTACATTGGCAATTATAGTTATTAGACTTATCCAAGTGGGAGACTGTTGGATTAGGTGTCTAAGCCCATAACTATAATTGGTATGTACTTGACCTGATGATAGCAGGGTCCATTTGGGTTGTAACACTCTGGAACAATTTGATAGGATGGATACTTGAGAAAGAGGTTATTGTGGTTTATTAATATATTATAAGTATAATATATTAATGGAGGAATCACATTATTTAATTAGTATTGATCAAGAATTAATTTGGTATTAATTTAGTGATCAAAAGAAACTAATTAAAGTTAAAGGGACTGATTAGGTAAATCAGTAATTCTTCTAGTTGGACTCATGACTCATGTTGACTAGGGTTGGACTAAACGTACATGAAAGTCCATGAAAGGTTTAGCCCAAAAGGCTTATGTAATATGAAGAGTCATTAGGGTTTACATGGTTGTAATCCTAAGCTATAAAAGAAGTCCCTAACACCTAAAATCGGTCACACTCATGCACACTAGTTGTTGCTAGCCGATTTTGAGCTCCCAAGCCTCTCTCTCAAGTCCATTCTCTTATTCTTGGTTTGTTATAAGACATTTGAGGCATCACACTTGAGGTGCTAGGCTCCTAAAGGTCAAAGACAAGCAAGCTACTACACAAGTTAATCCTCTAACTGTTTTTTATGATTCAATTGTTGCCTTGCATGCTAGTTTAGGCTCTATGCTTTGGAAAATCAATGTTGCATGTATAATTAGAGAAAACTTAGATCCAAAGAATTAGGGTTGTATTGTTGGGTTATGAGCATTCTAACACTCCTAAGTGTACATGCAACCCTAAATACCTTGGATCTATGTTTTCTCTATTATACATACAATTATGAACATCCAAGGTATTATCCTAATCTAGCATACAAAATAATAAATATAACAAGATAGAATACATACCTCTTTGATGTAGAATGTCTTCATGAAGCTTGAGTGCCTAGTGCCCCAAGTGTGACACCTCAAATGGTTCACACAACACCAAATACACTTGGAATAACTTGAGAGAAACTTGAACTCTCCTTGAAATCGTCTAGCCCTCACACTCACACATTAGTCCACGATTTCTTGAGCCATGGGATTCTTTTATATGGTGGCTATTAGGGTTACACCATGTAACTCATAACTTTACCCATTCCTTATGCTCCATGGATTTTAACCTCCATGGAGTATCCATGGGTCACCCCATGGACTTAGTCCAACATAAGGAATCTTGGATCACAAGCCCATATATATAAGAATGAATGATTTATACAATCAACCCATATATTTAATTAGTCTCCTTTTGATCACTTAATTAATTCCAAATTAATTCTTGATCAATACTAATTAAATAACCTTATTAATATATTAGAACTTATAATATATTAACCAACCTTAAGTGTTATTTCTCTCATTATAGTCTATCCAAATGCATGATGCCATGCAACCCAAATGGACCATGCCGGGTCGGGTCAAGTCTTACCAATTATAGTTATGGACTTAGACATTAATCCAACAGTCTCCCACTTGGACAAGTCTAAAACTATTATTGCGTATGACTTCAGGAACCGATCAGCAATCGTAGCTCTCAAAAGCTTCTGTCGAACTCTGACCTTGTCGATGAACTCTGACCTTTATCAATGATTTGTCCATTAGATAAGGGATCATATATTCCTCCATTCTAGATATCATATGGACTGAGACATGGATTATCAATCATTCTCTCTGTCCATTTGTTGTTTCCCGATTTCCGATTCATGATGACTGACTGATTGAACAAATCAAATCAGTCCTGGCTTGGCCAAGCACTCACATGTATCATCTTTAAATCATCGAGGGGCCCACAGGTATCGCTTTTATCCCGAAGGTAAAAGGAATGGATAAACTTCGACTCATATGGCTTGTTCTACTACTTGTTGAATCATACACAAAGGCACGTTTTATAACATCGAGTTACCAATGCGTTTTCGTGCAATCAATGTATAACCAACTCATAGTAACAACTCATATCTCTAGGTTTGAAGAATATAAGATATTATCGTCTCATGATCACTCGTGATAAAATCCATGAAGTGATTCAAATGAGCGCGGGTTGAATCCAATACTCAGAACTTATGAGCACTCATGAGTGTTGTAGCACCACTTTGTCCACCAACTAGGACCTCTACAAACCAACCCATGACAGTCTTGATTCATATCTACTTCCAACATATGACCGACTATGGATGGTTTGAATAACTTAATCATTCAGGAAGAGCGACTTAGTTATTCTGGAAGTCAAAACATGCAAAGTGAAACACAAGAATAAATGAATCAAATATGGTATCAAACCCTATGAATATAAATAAACACTTTTATTTATCACCATACTGATTACTCATTATTCATTGTTTCGGTTTTATCAACTTTATACTTGAATTTAAAACAATAGTTGTCCCATGCTCCAAGCATGTACACTATGTTTTCTAAACACTAGTCATGCCATACACCAAGTATGCATACTATGTTTGTCTATGATCTTTACTTTGTAAAATAGATCAATTGAACATCACTCCAATGATCCTCTTTTCATAGTCCCAAATCCTTACTGCAAATGCAAGAATTCCAAATTCATGCCATTTACTGAAATCTGTTAGATTCTAAACTTATATGCATTGATCCTCTTAATGATTATGCACAAAGTCAGAAAGACTTGACAACAATCATTACAGAGCATTCTAAAGGAGATCAGCTCCTTGGAAACATCCTTCTTTCATTAAGTTTCCTAATCTTACACAGATTGAATAATTTCTAACTTTGAAACATTTCCATATTCCATTTTGACTATCACTTCTGAACAATAGTTGCCTCCTTACAGATTATGTCAATATGGTCCTTCCAGAATTAACATTATACTTCCAACTGTCCTTGAGCAACCAATCTTTGGTAAACCTTAGATTGTCCTCGACAATTGCTTAATCATTTTAGTCATATCCAATTCTAGACCTTTTCCCTTCATAATGCCCCAGGCATTTGGAAAATTTTAGAAAGGATGAATATAGCACATGTAATCGATCCTATATCCGAAGCATATGGGACACGATTCATGATGTCTCACATAAAGACTAAACCAGTCTTTTGCTATAATATTTCCATTTCAATTTGCCAAGTTCTCAAAATTCAGATTATGAAAAGGGATGCCGTAATCATAATCGAATTTTAGAACGCAAATAATGGACCCATATATAGAATTTCCTTATGTTGAGCCATTCCAACATGAAATTCATATATATATATCCTTGATTAAATACGATTAAAATCTCAATCTAAGCTTTTAGAATTGAAATGAAGTATAATTTCCTCTCCCTTAATTATAACAAAACAACTTTTTCAACCCGTGCAACCTCACGAATTGAAACTTTTGTTTTCTATAATTAACATTGCTAACTTGCAACCTTTGTCATAATTATCATGCTCCCACTAACATGATGATTATTAGCATAACACTTATGCTCCCACTAGCTTTGACATGTACTCAGAAATCAGCTGACTATCTTACCAAAGTTCAGATTTCTGATACTAGATTGTTTTGATAAAACTTTATCAAAATCATACACCTCTCTTAGATAGCTCACATGTGTGTCTAAACAATTTTAGAACTATGAAAAGGGATGCCGCAATCATAGTCTCAATTGTTTAGACCTTTGCCACTTCTCACAAGTCCATGTTAGTGTGCCGGTAAACCACACACGCTCCACTAACGACTTTGAGAATGCAAATATCACAATTGCTATCTAGCTAAAATCTACTTAGTGAAAGTGTTTCCTCACCATAATTTTCATGAATCGGAGAGAAACCTTATGACACTTAGATTTAATAGTGTATGTGTTCTTATCCATGTGAATTTGTCAAAACCATAATCACAAGACAAGGTTAGTGACAAATCCAAACTCATATTGATTAACCTTGTGCAATCTTAAAATCTTGCCATTTGGCAGCTCAGGTGCCTGCCATTGCTTCCAAGTAGTTGTGCAACCAATTGAGAACTCTCAGAACTCCTATGCAAAGCCAACTTGAATAGGCACAAAAATTTCAACACGATAGGTTATAAACCTCAAGTCGTGTGCTAGTGAAGGACTTTAGGTTTTATTCTTGATTAACTCTTGAAACTTTCAAGAGCTTTAAGACTCCCACTGTCCTCTTGACTTATAAGACTCCCTTGTCAAATATTCAAGAGATAGTGCGGATTCTTTATCAAGACTAACACTTTACACAATTGGCCTAAGTTGGTCTCTGTTTTATCCAAAACATCACAACTTACCAATTTCAAATGTACAAGAGTACATAACCTTTTACTCTTATATTTGACTAGTGTTAACAAACCCTCTTTAAGATATGTCACTCAAGTTACAATCTTGGAGTATGACTCTAAGAATTGTTTTGGAACGAAGTATGACTCATCTTTTTGATTTAACCATTTCAACAATTCATGACTCCTCTTCTTAGTCATAAGAATGCACTAAGATGACTTTAGAGGACCAATTGTGATATGGTATCTTAATCATTAAGATGATCATAAACATGATACTAAAGTACTCTCCCATCTTTTCAGATTTGAGAAACTTTTATCTTTCTGCCATACTTTGATTCTTCTTATTTGTTCTGTCTCACATTGAAACTTCTCCAATGCTACAGACTTATACTTAAACTTATAAGTATAACCATATTTACTGAACTTAAGTAAATCATGACGAATAGTCTTCTTGATCTTTTGTGGTGGACTTGACCAGTGCACAAGAATGTGTACTCGATCCCTTAGTCCTTTCCTTATTCACATAAGGAATTAGTCTTAATTTTCCAAGCTAAAAGTTCTCATTCATCATACTATACAACTTGCATGATTCCAAGTTTCGGTCCAATTGAACCTTGGGTGATGAGAATCTTTCCTTATTTGGTAATATTAGACACTACCACAACCGAAAGAATCAAATCCACTTTCCAATATTGTTATCAATGGAATCTTATAAGCAACAACTTTTCACAAATGCCATTGTAAGGATACTTAAAATAAATAAAATCAAAACCTTTTTCTTTTATTTTAAAACTTTGCGGAAAAACTTATCCTTACAATCCATATGAAAACCTTGTTGTTATCTATTCCTAAGCAATATAAATATCATAACTCTTAAGTAATAGCCCAAAATTCTGATCACCGAACCATGCGATTGAAATCCATCTTCGCGATCAGAATCAGCATGTACTTAATAGAGTTAGACAATGGACTTTACCTGAAGTAGAGCCAAACTTATTGACTTTAACATCCTTAGGTAAATTTGGCAGCTTCGTAACCAATGCCCCTTCCTTTGGCAATAGTTACCTATGGACCCTTGATAATGGGACTATCTCAGACTTCGCCTCTCTCTTTACCATTGGGTCAACCGAGTTGACTATGGCCGATCCCTTTCCATTGGGAAGAAAGAGCTTTACTGGATATCCAATGTCATCATTGTCAATGTCCATAGCGTTTTAGGAAGTTGATCTTAGCAAATAGATAAGATCATTAAGGGTCTTGTCTTAGTCTGTTTCATAGGATTCCCAAAAGAACTCACTATGTGACTTACAAAGTAGTTGAGCCACCAACTTTCTCAAGACTTTGACACCCAACTCTCCCAGCTTGTCAATATGTGACTACATCTCCAAGATCTGATCACACCTAGACCTTCCCTTGCCAATAGGGCTTGAGTGACCTTAAACTTTTTAGGAACTTGTGGGTTAGGGAGAATAATTGGAGGAGGAGAAAGAAGTATGATATCCATGGGACATCATCTTCATTTAGGAAAGCTTGTTTCAAGAGATTTGGGAAGATCATAAATGTCTAGACCAGACATCTTTTTGGGAGATATTCAAGATAGTTGATTTAAAGTCCTTAATATGACACCCAATATGAAATATTAAGGCTAGGACCCAACAAACTATTTTATAACTTAGAAGAGGGATGCCGTAATCCAAGCTATAAAATATTTGAAGGTAGGTGAATGACGATTCACCAATTTCCACCATGAAAAACGAAATAATTTATTAGGTTTTAATTGGATTTGAAAGTCCTAGATCTTTGAGATTCATTGAACTGTTCAAGGCCATGTTTCAATCTCGAGTGTGCCCTTCAGGTTTTGTGACTGGGATGCCGAGGATCACAAAACAAGGTGTGAATAACCATGCAAATATACTTGGTACCCTTAATATTTACCCCTTAATCAGTGTGCCGGTTAACCACACACGCTCCACCGATACTATGATAAATATTAAGTTACCCTTTGCCTACCTTGTTAAGTCCAGGTTAGTGTGCCAGTTAACCACACACGCTCCACTAACGACTTAAGCAAAGTGCAAAGTGTAATTTCATGGGTTAGCAGCAAATTCACATTTTCCTAAGTAACTAAGATTGGGTATTAATAAGAGTTTAGTTACTTAGTATTTATCATTAATACTTTTAATAAAAGGAGAATTATAGTCATTGTCCTACCCGTTCGGCTAACGACCCTCCACCAGTCAAGGAAGCGGTGGGTGAGAGTGGACACCCATTAAACTGCCATTTTATAGGCAGTAACCTTATACCCCCCTTATAGACCGGCTTCGTGAATGAGGCCTACTAACGGTAAGACTGACTTTACTCTTATACATATATATAAATATTATTAACTTATAATATTATAAAGTATAAGGGTTGAATTTTAACTTTTAAAATTCTAAGGGCTAACTTGGAATTAAAGTATTCATAAGTGAAAACTTTTCAAATTCCAAAACTTGAGGGCAAGTTTTGAAACTATTCAAAACTAATTAATTCCATAACTTATGAGTTTAAAGTAGTTTTAATTAAAAAAAAACTCTTCAAGTTCCATAACTTGAGGACAAGTTATGAAAGACTTTAAACTAATTAATAAAAAAAAATAACCTTTTTTTTATTGTAACTTATGGAACTAATTAAGGTTACACTTTTTTTTTAATTTAATGAAGAGACTCTTCATTTTGTAACCTTTGCCAACTTTTATGAGTTTTATGATTCTTAAATGTGACTTTTCATATAACTTGAGGACAAGTTACAAAAACACACTTTGGAATCAACTCTTAGATTAAAATGGATTGAAAACAACTATTTCACACAACTTTTCTATTAATCTAAGAACCTCATAAGAACAAGATAATTCAAATCATCAATCTTCAAGAAATTAGCATGAACATACAAACTAATACAAATCTTGAAATTATGACAATTATCTTAGAAATTGGATTAGCATGAACATTACCACATCAAAAACAAGTTTATAAGTCCAAAAACATCTTAGGGTAATGTTCCTAGTCCAATTCCAGCCAAAACAATCGAATATATGCATCCAACTCGATTTTTCAGCTACTTTTGCAAGTATAACAAGAAAACAAGCCTAGGCTCTGATACCACTGTTGGGTTATGAGCATTCTAACACTCCTAAGTGTACATGCAACCCTAAATACCTTGGATCTATGTTTTCTCTATTATACATACAATTATGAACATCCAAGGTATTATCCTAATCTAGCATACAAAATAATAAATATAACAAGATAGAATACATACCTCTTTGATGTAGAATGTCTTCATGAAGCTTGAGTGCCTAGTGCCCCAAGTGTGACACCTCAAATGGTTCACACAACACCAAATACACTTGGAATAACTTGAGAGAAACTTGAACTCTCCTTGAAATCGTCTAGCCCTCACACTCACACATTAGTCCATGATTTCTTGAGCCATGGGATTCTTTTATATGGTGGATATTAGGGTTACACCATGTAACTCATAACTTTACCCATTCCTTATGCTCCATGGATTTTAACCTCCATGGAGTATCCATGGGTCACCCCATGGACTTAGTCCAACATAAGGAATCTTGGATCACAAGCCCACATATATAAGAATGAATGATTTACACAATCAACCCATATATTTAATTAGTCTCCTTTTGATCACTTAATTAATTCCAAATTAATTCTTGATCAATACTAATTAAATAACCTTATTAATATATTAGAACTTATAATATATTAACCAACCTTAAGTGTTATTTCTCTCATTATAGTCTATCCAAATGCATGATGCCATGCAACCCAAATGGACCATGCCGGGTCGGGTCAAGTCTTACCAATTATAGTTATGGACTTAGACATTAATCCAACATGTATGTGCACCATAGGAATGTTAGAGTACATAAAACCCATCAGATGGGGCATTGGTGAGTCCGAATGGAATCACCACAAACTCATAGTGCCCATACCGAGTCCTGAAACCTATCTTCGGTATATCCTCATCCCGAATCCTCATCTGATGGTACCCCGACCGAAGATCAATCTTGGAAAACCAAGACGCACCATGCAGTTGATCGAACAAATCATCGATCCTAGGTAACGGATAATGGTTTTTCACCGTTAGTTTGTTCAGCTCTCGATAATCGATAGACATCCTATGTGTCTCGTCCTTCTTTTTCACGAACAGGATCGGTGCTCCCCACGGGGAACTACTCGGACGGATAAACCCTTGGTCTAGCAACTCTTGAAGCTGTGTAGATAGCTCCTGCATCTCGGGCGGAGCTAGCTGGTATGGTGCCTTCACTATCGGAGCGGCACCCGACACTAAATCAATATGAAACTCCACCTGCCTCTCCAGAGGCACTCCAGGTAACTCCTCAGGAAAGACGTCCCGAAACTCCTGTACAACCAGTACGCTGCCCAACTCCGTCAAGGTCTCAACCCTCGTATCCGAGATATAAGCCAAAAATCCTGAACAACCCTGCTAAAGAAGTCTCCTAGCCCTCGCAGCTGAACAGAAGGTTGGCCCCTACGAGGCCCTCTCTCCATGAATAACCAGTTCTCCCCCACTTGGGGTCCGAACCCTCACCAACTGGCGCTCGCAATCTATCATGGCCCCATTGGCTCCCAACCAGTCCATCCCGACAATCACTTTCAGCCCTCGCAACGGTATCGGGACTAGATCAACACGAAACCTCTCACCAAGCACATTCAAGACACAGTCCCTATACACCCTCGCAACACTCACAGTTCGGTTGTCTGCAATCTCAACCTCAAGCGGGGAATCCAAAGTCCCCGACACATCTTGAAACTTCTTGCTAAGCGCAAGAGATACACATGATCGGGTAGCACCCAAATCGAATAATACGTGAGCCGACATACCATTGACCAAAAAGGTCCGTATACGTGAGCACATATATTCACATAAGCAATACAAATCAATATCAGGCTGGAAAGATGAAACACGTACCAGCCATGACGTCTGGCGCTGCCCGAGCCTCCTCAGTAGTCAACTGAAATGCACGGCTCTTCACCGCTGGAGCATCCTCCTTAGCAGGGCGACCATCAGTGATCCACATTGTGGCGGGTGCAGGCACCACCACTGCTCCTCCCCCTCCTTGCAACCTCACACAATCGGCCTTTTTATGGCCAGTCTGGTTGCAGTGGAAACAAATCAGGCCCTTCTTGGGGTAATCCCTACTCAAATGACCCGGCTGGCCACATGCGTAACATCCTGAGCCCGCTATCCGACAAGCCCCACTGTGCGGTTTACCGCACTTGGCACACCGGCCACGGCCCTGCTGGCCCTTTGTGGAAGAATCCGAGGTCTTAGGCTTTTTATCCTGACCTACTTCTACATGTGCCTGCTCCGGCTTCCGCTTGGTGCGGAAGTCCAACTCCATATCCCGCTCACTGGCCTTCTCCACCATCTCATTCAGGATTTTGCACCCTGTAAAGGTCACAAAATCTCGGATATCATCCCTCAACATGGAATGGTATCTCGTCCTCCTCATATCCTCGTTTGTAGCATATTCTGGGATCAACAATGCTCGTTCCTGAAAATTGGCGGTAATCTCCGCCACAGTCTCGGTGGTCTAATGGAGCTCCTGAAACTCCCTCACCAACCGCTGCACCACAATAGCTGGTGCAAACACCAGATCAAAGCGTCTGACAAACTCTGCCCATGTCATCTCAGCCACCCCAACTGCCCCCACCTGGCTAGTCACCTCTCCCCACCAGTCTCAGGCTCGATCTCTCAGCATACATGAAGCAAAACCCACCTTTGCCGCATCAGGTCAAGAACTCGTGCGTTGGGCGTTCTCTATGTTCGCCACCCATCGTCAGCTAACTATGGGATCCCTGACCCCAAAGAACTCCGGCGCCCCCACACGCCTTGAACTCCCGAAACAAGGGAGTTCGAGCCCGGACCTGGCCCGCAGCAATCTCGGCTCTGAATGACCTGAGCCTCTCCTCCATAATCTCCATCATCCCTTCCTTGATAGTCCTAAAAATCACCGAGGCGGCGTCAAGGATACCCTTCGTAACCTCAGCTGCAATGAGCTCGCGCAGCCTCTCATCAATGGGCTTGGTACCGTCGCCCGACCCAGATCTTGATCCTGATCCCCCTGCTCCAAATCGTGTCACCACCATACTGAACTGCAATATCATGGACATAATGATCGGAATTTCAATAAAAAGGGATCCTCCCACACCGGTTCTCCTTAGAGCCTCCAGATCTAACATTGGTTCGGGTACAGTTCTTGTGCTTGCAGTAGTACGGGCCCAATACTACCTTCCACACCTACCTCTACCTTCCCCAAGGCTCTACCTGATGACTCTAATACGTCCCAGAACTAAACATATCTCGCATTCTACCGCATAGCTCAAATCCTAGGCTATCCTAAGACTTGCTCCATCGCTAACAAACCAGAGCTCAATCATAACATGTTGCCTTTATGCATGCAAATTATACACAGAAAATGATCAAATAGACTTTCGAGTAATAGATTTTACCCTAGGACCACAACCAGATAAGGAATAGGAAATAAGGCCAAATCAATCATTCTAAGGCTATAAGCTCCTAACCTTATACAATTTTAGAAGCATACACATAGCAAAATCCAACCGAATATCATAACTCAAATATCAATATAACATGGCTAATCATATCGGGGAACTAATTACTTGGATTGGCCGATCACACAAATTACACTCTCCTCTTTTCCAGTTTAAGAAGTTTTTAACTTTTTTTTAAACAATTTTACCGTTTCCTTAGTTTGAGTCCTGACACACCCGATAGTGTGCCTGAATCCCTCAAACCAAGGCTCTGATACCAACTTGCAACGACCCAACTTTCAAAAAGAAAATTTTCATTTTTAAATAGTCAAAAACATTTACAGTAAACCACAAAATCTCGAGTACATTTGTTTTCAAATTCATAACATCCACAATATTATTCCAAACATCAGAGTGTCCCATAAAAACGCCTGAGAGAGAGTGAATGTCGCGTCATCAAGCCTTGCCCTTGCCCTTAGGCTCAAATATACCTGAAACAAATCCACAAATTGTAAGCAAATTCTTAGTGAGTTCCCCAGAGCATACCCCACACAATCCACATAATCACATAATCATCTTAGCTATAAAAGTGACATACACCACATAAGCCATGCCTATAATTATATAAGGACGTCGTGGGCTCCTCCCAAGGTCTTACTCCAAGATGCCAGGGGCTCCTCCACATGGTCTTTCACCGAAGTATAATGGGCTGCCCCCATGGTCTTTAGCCGAAAAGGCATGGGTCCCCCACATGGTCTTACACCCTGGTGCCATGGGCTCCTCCCATGGTCTTTACTTGAAAGCCATGCGCTCCGCCACATGCTCTTACATCCAGGTGCCATGGGCTCCCCCATGGTCTTCCCTGCAAGCATCACATAAATAACTAGCATACCACTTAGCATATAGCTAACTATCATACCACATATCTCTACATCAACTAGTGTACCACATATCACAAAATAGGTCGGCCTTGGTGCCTTAGACCCATTGGTATGGTGAGGAGACTCACCTCGTGAATGCTGAACTGACAAGATAAGATCCGATAAGTCCAACGCACAACTCCAACTCAGCTGCCTATAAGCATCATGTGATTAACTTGTCACAATCCCAAAATACCATAAATACCCTCAAAGTCAACCCTGGTCAAAGTTAAGGTCAACAGTCCATGTTGACCCCAACTCGTCGAGTGCATCCAACAACTCGCCGAGTTACCTGAGTAACTCGTCAACTCACCGAGTTACCTGATTAACTTGTCGAGTTCCTTAATGTCCAAAAGACCGAAATCTCATGTAGACCGAAAACTCTAATCCTTCCCCAAAAATCACTCAGAATCTCGAAAACGGGTAAACCCTACCCGACTCGTTGAGTTGGCTAAGCAACTCATCGAGTCCCTTCAGTCCTTTTTGTGTTCAGTCCTTTCCAGTGGAATCCAAGACTCCAAATTATAGATCCAACCTCTTATGGTGTAGTTACCACATAAAGTTCCAAACTTTACGTGCATGCAAGGCCTCCCAAGGCTAAAACACTCAAACTAGGGTTCAAACAACACTTAGGACATGGAAAAGGGCTTAGACTAGGCAAAGGAAGCAACTTTATGTCATGAAAGACCTAGAGGTGTCCAGATCTGGAACCATATCCTCATGACAAGTCCAAATCCGAGTATGACACCATTTGCACCAAAAGTGACCATATTCTTCCATAAAATGAGATCTAAGAAAATAAAGATCAAGGTAGCAACTTTTACCTCTAAATGGATGCTAACAACAAGTAGATGTCGGATCCAAAGCCTTCTCCTCTCTTCAATCTCTTCAACCTTCAAGTTTCCTTCTCAAAATCACAAGTTCCACTCTCCAAGGCTCACACACACTCAAGAAAGCACCAAAATGCGGCTAGGGTTTCTCTCTGGACTGTAAGAATGATGAAAGAGGCTACAAATGAGCCATAAGTTCTTTAAATGGGGTACAAACCCCTCAAAATTAGGGTTCCCTTTACAGCGCCTACTCGTCGAGTAGGTTCTAAGTCTCGTGTCCTCATAAATGATCTCTACTCAACGAGTTGGAGCTCCCCAACTCGTCAAGTCCCAGCACAAAACCCTAAAACTTAGAAATTAAATGATACCTAGAACAAGTGTTACACACCATGATGTTTTAGCCTGGGATGTTTACTCTGATATATTTAACAGATGTTTTGATATGGATTGTTTTGAGATACTATGACTTATGTTTTGATGAGATGATTTCTGAGAATTATGGTTTTATTTAATAATTAAAAATGAAATTTTTGGACCGTATCTTTTGGGTGTTTCAAAAAGTCTAACCCTAGAAAGTAATAAACACGGATGGACATGCCCAAACCGATATAAATGAGACTATTCTAGCATAAACATTTGACACATCACATAATAAGCCGAACATTGCTCATTGGTGATGTTGTTACTCCAAGATTGATGTTTGTGTGCCATACTTGATGTTCTTGCGCCATTTGTATCCTTGTTGCGCCATGTAGGGTTGTTGTTGCACCATTATACACCATCATGGTACATGATGTGCCATATTGATTCCTTTGTTGTGCCATGTTGATTAAAGTATGCCTACAAGATGATAATGCTCAAGAATGTTCCAGAAGATGTTGCGAGGCGGATTATGATTGGTTGACATCTTTCATGGGCCAATGGGCATGGCCCATTAGGGTTTTAAGTCTGATCTCTCAAGTATAAATAGGGATGCATGCTAGGTCATTTGGTATCTTGAATTCTAGAGTGATAGGCGAATCTCTGTGAAATTATACTTGTAACCTCTGTTTGATAGCTCTGAAATAAAGAATACTCCCCTCCTACCCGTGGATGTAGGTCACCTTGACCGAACCACGTAAATACTGTGTCTTGTGTGCTTTTGGTTTTGCTAGTTATCTGTTTTACTTCCTAACATCTATATATATATATATATATATATATATATATATATATATATATATATATATATATATATATATATATATATATAGTGTTCTTATGGATTTTTTTTGTAAGTTTTATATATATATATAAACTTACAAAAAAATCCATAAGAACACTATATCTAAGTTGGTACAATACAATGGACGAACCAAAAGTAGACCTAGTTGTGCGCCTAAGTTTTATTGTGTTCCGACCGATGCATGACCGAACTTTGCAACGCTAGTTGCCAATTTAAACGGTTGAGAATTCTTTGGATTGGTGTCATAATCCTGAGTCACTACTAGATGTCATTTTATGCATCTTTTATATTATTTTTTATTAGCATTTTGCATCATATTTTATGCTTTTTCATGTGTATTTTTAAATAATGTTCAGCTCATGTATTTCGTAAGACGTACTGCTCATGTTTTGGTGTCTATTTCGGGTAATTTGAAGTGGAGCAGTAGTTTGAAAGTCATTGGAGCATAACTGGAGCATATTTTTAGTATATATACAGAGTTGGAGCCAAAATGCTAAAAAAAAGACCAAATATGGGTTATGTCTCACCAACACGGGTCATTCTTCACTTATGAAACTTAACCAGAAGATTTCAAAAAAGCATTTAGGCTTTTTAAAACATCTGTCCTGAAGCACGGACTGTGTCTACCTCCTGATCCAAACCAGTGCCTTATTTTTGATATTTTAATTTATGTAACCCTTATTTGCTGCCAAATTTGCTATATAAATACCAGATATCCTCTCAGTTGAACCCTAGACAAACAGAGACAAAAAGAAACCCTTTTCATATGAGTTTTGGCGATTTTTCTCCGTTTCCATCAATTTCTTAAGATCTAAAGACTGTGGATCGTCTCTTTCTATTAGTTTAGTAAGATTTAATCGTTTGATTTCTCTTTTTATCAGTTTTCATCAGATTTTAGCCATGTCTGGCGGCTTTCTGGGAGGCAACCCGATGTTTAGTTTTTTTTTTTGTTTTTTTTTTCATTTTCAATAACAGATGATCACAGCTCCAAGAAGCCTGCGAAAATGATACGATCTTCTAGAATTGCTAAAAATCTGGTTTTTCGCCAACACCTTCGTCGAATAAATCAGATTTTTCTGCAACATATCATGTACATTTTTTCCTAGCCGCAACCTTTTCTTTTTATATGTTTTATTGAGTTGTTCATTCATCTCAAAGCATTGAGGACAATGCATCATTTTAAGCTTGGAGAATGGGTAGTGTCAAAATTTGCATTTTTTGTTAGAATTTTGGTCAGTGTGAAAATTTGTATTTTTTTGTTAAAATTTTTAGTTTTTCAGATAAAATTTTCAAATCTTCAATTTTCCTTTTTGCTTTTTATTTTTTGCAATGCATTTGCATATAAAAAATTCATAAAGTCCAAAAATATTTTTCTTTTATTTTCTATTTTTCTTTATTTTAAGAAAAAACCCAAATGGATTTTGTTTTTAATTATTTTACTGTTTATTTTCTTCATATAAAAAACTGGAAAAAAAAATGAAGAAATTAGAAAAAGTTACATGAGACGAGGACATTATTTACATTTGACAGCTTTGTAAAGATGAAGTGTGATAGGAACCGAAAATACCAGTCTCACTACAACCAAATATAAGAATTATATTTTCAAATCAAGAAGTAATTTAAATGTTTACGTGATACGAACCAATGTAAAAGTTAAATAATTTTTACAATGGAAGTGTGGGATGGAAAACCGAATAGTGTTTTAGAAATAATTTCCTTTAATGCTTTACAAAGAACCTAAATTGAATAATACTTTTCTTTCACTGAAGTACTTAACCCTATAGTTTCTACGCCTTTTGAGGTTAGGAGGGAACTCTTGTTATATCCACACAGTTAATTATCATTTTTGAAATATTGAAGATATGGTGGGCCACAAAGTGAAATCCTCGTCCAATCAATATACTTGTTAGAAATGGTACATCAAGCAACTTGAAGAAATCTATAATTTAAAGTCAAATCCAAGTCAAGTTCATGTAGAAATTAATGACCGAGCAAGGTTAAATTTGAAGAGTTGATCAAGACAAAGAAGTTGTGCGGTATAATGAGTTAGGTCCCTCGATAGTGGAATCATAGGGGTAAGCTTGGATTTTCTGTCCACAACGGTAAATAACAATGCGGAATAATACTTCGTTTGACAAAACTATTCCCGTCTTGAATGAACATTTTAGGATGCAAACAAATAGGATAATTTCACTTGCAACAAATCTGCCCCAATGCAAGTTATATGATCAATATAATCAACTAAAAACAGTAAGTAATCAATCAATACGAGACACCGAAATTTTAGCGTGGAAACCTCTCAAAAAAAGAGAGTAAAACCACGGGACTACTAGAGCCGCTTCAAATCCACTATCACCAATATTTGAGCAATACAAAATCTTCTCTAGATGTACTAGAGGCATACAATAATCATCATATACTTGGAACTAAATCACATCAAGCATATGGAATCAAATAACAATAAGAAAAGAAGAAGATCACCAAAAACGTTCCTGATTTCCAGCAGCACACAGAAGCGACGATTCCCGAGTCTCTGGAGCTGATCTCGATATTTCAACCGTTGGATCTGAAGGCCTCGATGTTGGGAAGCTTCTGTCCAAAAATGAAAGAAAACGAACCGTTGGATCTCCGGAAAACGAAGGAACACTGAAGGTGTGTCCAGAAAAACGGAAATTGAAGAAACCTTGATTTCTCTCTTTTGCTCTCTCTATTGCTCTTGGTGGCTGAGAATTTTTGTGTGTATTTGAAATTAGGACATGTAACACACACACACACACACACACACACATATATATATATATATATATATATATATATATATATATATATATATATATATATATATATATATATATATGGGCCAAATAAGTGGGCTTTCCTCATGGGCTAAAAAAAACCCAATAGAAAACCCAACAAATATCCCCCTTTTTGGCCTATGAGGAAGAGTTTGCCATCCCGGCGATCGAGCAACATATCTTCAACTTCTCCCTTGCTAAAGCTTTAGTCAACATATCGGAACCATTATCATCAGTATGAACTTTCTCAAGTTCAAACAAGTTGTCTTCAAGAGCATCTCTAATCCAATGATACCTCACATCGATATGTTTTGTTCTTTTGTGAAACATATAATTCTTAGCAAGGTGAATGACACTTTGATTATCACAAAGAACCACGTAGCGTTTTTGTATAAATCCAAGCTCTTGCATAAATCTTTTTAGCCACAATAACTCTTTGCATGCTTCTGTTGCTGCCATATACTCAGCCTCAGTTGTGGACAAGGCAACACACTTTTGCAGTCTTGACTGCCATGACACAGCTCCCCCCGCAAAAGTCATCAAATATCCAGAAGTGGATTTCATGTTGTCCTTATTTCCTGCCATATCAGAATCTGTATAACCAACAAGCATAGGTGCTCCATTTCCAAATGTTATACCCAATTTGGAAGTACCACGTAGATATCTGAAAATCCACTTAACTGCTTCCCAATGCTTCTTTCCCGGATTTGACAGAAACCGACTAACAACACCAACTGCATGGGAAATATCTGGCCTTGTACACACCATTGCATACATCAAACTTCCAACGGCTGATGCATATAGAACTCTATCCATCTCTTCAATCTCCTTCTTAGTAGAAGGGCAATCTCTATCAGTCAGCTTAAAGTTGGTAGTTAGAGGCGAACTAACCACTTTAGCTTTATCCATGTTGAATCTGCAAAGCACCTTCTCAATGTATTGCTCTTGTGACATATGCAACTTCTTTGAAGCTCTATCTCTAGTAATCCGAATGCCAAGAATCTGTTTTGCCGGCCCCAAGTCTTTCATAGTAAAAGACTTGGTTCTTCAGCTGAACAATTATCTCTGCATTCTTGCCAACAATCAACATATCATCAACATAAAGCAAAAAAATGATGAAATCATCATCACCAAACCTCTGGAAGAAAACACAGTGATCTGAAGTAGTCTTGCGGTAGCCTTGCTCACCCATGACTGACTCAAATTTCTTGTACCACTGTCTTGGCGCTTGCTTCAACCCATAAAGACTTTTCTGAAGCCTACACACATAGTCTTCTTTGCCTTTAACCTGAAAACCTTCAGGTTGCTCCATATAAATTTCCTTATCCAAGTCACCGTGAAGGAAAGTTGTCTTGACATCCATTTACTCAACCTCAAGATCAAGGCTAGCAGCCAAGCCAAGAATCACCCGAATGGAACCCATCTTCACGACCGAAGAGAAAATCTCATCAAAATCAATACCATTTCTTTGACTGAACCCTTTGGCCACCAATCTAGCCTTGTACCTAGGCCGTGAGGTATGTTCTTCAGTCTTCACTTTGTAGACCCACTTGTTCTTCAAAGCTCTCTTGCCTTTAGGCAACTTCACCAACTCAAAGGTATTGTTTTCATGCAAGGAATTCATCTCATCTTGCATAGCTTCAACCCACTCTGTTTTATGCTCATCTTCCATAGCTTCTGCATAACAATCAGGTTCTCCCCCATCAGTGACTAAAACATACTCATCGGCAGAATAACGGGTGGAAGGATGACGATCTCTCGTAGACCGCCTAAATGGGACAAATGGTGGTATATCAAGTACTGGCAACTCTGGATGAAGATCCTCATCCAACTCCGACTGCTCTGGAACATCATTGTCATCAGTACCATGTTGTTCATCATTCTGAACATCTTCATTAGTTGGCTCAAAATGTTGAGGGGGAACCGGATCCAAATCAACACGATCATCAGTAGATTGAGGAACTATCTTTGTCTTCTCAATATCTTTTATACTCTGATCTTCAACAAATACAACATCACGACTCCTTACAAGTTTCTTCAGAACTGGATCATATAACCTATAACCGAATTCATCTTGGCCATAACCAAGGAATATACATGGCTTGGTCTTCACATCAAGCTTTGATCTTTCATCTTTAGGAATATGCACAAAAGCCTTGCATCCAAAGACTCGTAAATGACGATACGAAACATCTTTGTGACTCCAAACCCTGTCAGGAACATCAAAAGACAAAGGAACACAAGGAGTAAGATTAATAACATGTACCGCCGTATTCAAAGCTTCTCCCCAAAAAGAATCAGGCAATCCTGCATGTGAAAGCAAACATCTAACTCTTTCACCCAATGTTCTATTCATCCGTTCTACTAAACCATTCAACTGTGGTGTCTTTGGAGTAGTCTTTTGGTGACGAATATCATGCTCTCTACAATAAGCATCAAAAGGGCCAATGTATTCACCGCCATTATCTGTCCGAACACACTTCAATTTCTTCCCAGTTTGTCTCTCAACCAAGGCATGAAACTGCTTAAACACATCCAATACTTGATCTTTAGTCTTCAAAGTATAAACCCGTACCTTCCTTGAATAGTCATCAATGAATGTGAAAAAATACAAACCCCCAAGTGTTCTAGTCTTCATGGGACCACATACATCGGAATGTACCAGATCAAGTATATTCTCCTTTCGGGAAGGAGGATGGCTCTTAAAGGAAACTCTATTTTGCTTACTTGCTAGACAATGAGAACACCTCTTCAAATTCACATCATGCACACCGGTCAACACATTTTTCTTCAACAATAAAGACATCCCCTTTTCACTCATGTGACCAAGTCTCCTATGCCACAAATCGGTCATGTCACAATGTATCGATGCATGGATCGATTCTTTAGAGATCTTCGGATGTGTCATGTATAACTTTGAGATTCTTTCACCTCTTGCCACGATCAAAGAACCACGAGTGAGTTTCCAAATGCCACCACCAAAGGTACTATGGTAACCGTCATCATCAAGTAAACCAGCAGAGATAAAACTAAGTCTAATATCTGGAACATGTTTTACATTGTGTAAAACCAACTCCATCCCAGTCTCAAACTTCAAACATATATCTCCGACACCAACAATCTTTGATAACCTATTATTACCCATCTTAACATTCCCAAAATCACCAGGAGTGTAAGATGTGTAAAAATCCCTTTATGATGTCACATGACAAGTAGCACCACTGTCAACAACCCAACTCGAATCATCATGTGCAAGATTGACCATATCATAATCACAACATATAAAGAACTCTTCGGTAGCAGTGTTAACTTCAGCAGTATCATTACCACCATCATCTTTCTTGTGGTTGTTCTTTTGATTGTTGTAATTTGCCTTCTTGTTCTCCCTTTTCAACTGTCTGCAGAATCGTATTGTGTGCCCTTTTCTACCACAATGATTGCACTCATATTCAGCAAACTTTCCTTTAGATTTACTGCGATGCTTCCCTTTGTTATTCGGACCTCTACTTTGACTTCTCCCCCTGCTTTCTGTGACCAAAACATCTGAATGTGAAGAGGAACCTTATGACTTTCTTCTCATCTCTTCATTTAAAACACCGCCTTTAGCCAATTCCATGGTGATAATACCATCTGGTGCAGAGTTGGACAAGGATGTCCTAAAAATTTCCCAAGAATCCGGTAAAGTGCCAAGGAGCCATAAACCTTGTAACTCATCTTCAAACTTGATACCCATTCCTGCAAGTTGATTAATAATTCCCTGGAAAGAATTCAAATGATCACTAATAGGATTTCCATCATGGTACTTCAAGCCAATCAGCTGCTTAATCAAGAACAATTTATTGTTCCCGGTCTTCCGAGCATACAACTGCTCAAGCTTGTTCCACAAAGTACGAGCATGAGTCTCCGCGCTAATATGGTTCAAAACATTATCATCAACCCATTGCCGAATATACCCACAAACCTTTCTATGCAAAATATTCCACTCTGCATCTGTTTTATCTTCAGGTTTTTCAGTTTTAAACACAGGCATATAATAATCCTTCACATAAAGAAGGTCTTCCATCTTGCCTCTCCAAACTTGATAATTAGAACCATTCAAGTTCACCATCCTATTTGTATTAGCTTCCATTGTTCAAACAAGTAAGCTAATAACAAGAACCAGGCTCTGATACCAATCTGATGGGAAAAACGCAGCCACAACGGTAAATAACAATGCGGAATAATACTTCGTTTGACTAAACTATTCCCGTCTTGAATGAACCTTTTAGGATGCAAACAAATAGGATAATTTCACTTGCAACAAATCTGCCCCAATGCAAGTTATATGATCAATATAATCAACTAAAAACAGTTTGTAATCAATCAATACGAGACACCGAAATTTTAGCGTGGAAACCTCTCAAGAAAAGAGAGTAAAACCGCGGGACTACTAGAGCCACTTCAAATCCACTATCACCAATATTTGAGCAATACAAAATCTTCTCTAGATGTACTAGAGGCATACAATAATCATCATATACTTGGAACTAAATCACATCAAGCATATGGAATCAAATAACAATGAGAAAAGAAGAAGATCACCAAAAACGTTCCTGATTTCCAGCAGCAAACAGAAGCGACGATTACCGGGTCTCTGGAGCTGATCTCGATAATTCAACCGTTGGATCTGAAGTCCTCGATGTTGGGAAGATGTTTTCCAAAAATGAAAGAAAACGGACCGTTGGATCTCCGGGAAACGAAGGAACATTTAAGGTGCGTCCAGAAAAACGGAAATTGAAGAAACCTTGATTTCTCTCTTTTGCTCTCTCTATTGCTCTTGGTGGCTGAGAATTTTTGTGTGTATTTGAAATTAGGGCATGTAACACATATATATAAATGGGCCAAATAAGTGGGCTTTCCTCATGGGCTAAAAAAACCCAATAGAAAACCCAACACTCCTATGATAATTCATAATGTTCTTGACTGCGGTCCAATGACTCTCTCCTAGATTAGCTTGATAATGACTCGTCATACTAATAGCGTATGAGACGTCTTCCCTTATACGTATCATGGCATACATGATCGATCCAATAGTCGAGGAATATGGGAGTCGACTCATTCTGTCCAGTTCTTAAGTAGAACTGGGACATTGGGTTTTACTCAAAACCATACAATGTTGCATAGGTATAAATCCCTTCTTAGATTCTTCCATATCGAATTTATTCAAGATTTTATCTAAGTATGTAATTTGGAAAAGTCCTCTTAGTCACCTAGATTTTGTTGGGTTTTGAGCATTCTAACACTCCTATGGTGTACATGCAACCCTATAAACCTTGGATCTATGTTTTCTCTATTATACATGCAAATATTAACTATTCCAAGGTTTCATCCTAACTAGCATATTATGAAGCACCTATACTACAAAGTTCTAGTTAGATGACATACCTTTTGATGTAGCTTGATGTCTTCAAGCTTTAAGAGCTTAGCCCCAATAGTGTGGAAGCCTCAAATGGAATCACAAATCACCAAAACACCTTGGAAGAACTTGAGAGAATATGTATGCACACTAAAATCGGCCCACTCTTATTTTCACACACTTGTCCCAATTTTGTGAGCCAAGGACCCCTTTATATATTATGGAGGATTAGGGTTACATCCATGTAAACCCTAATACCCATGACCTTTCATTTACATAGGATCCATGGGTTAAAAGCTCCATGGACCATCCATGAAAGCTTAGCCCAACCTAAATGAACTTGGCCCATTCCATATATATAAGAGTCCATATTTAATTAGTTCTTTTTGATCACTTAATTAATTCTAAATTAATTCTTGATCAATACTAATTAAATAATATGATTCCATATTAATATATTAGAACTTATAATATATTAATATAAATCATAAATATACTATTCTCAAAAGACTATCCATATAAATTGTGCCGGTGAAGTGCAACCCAAATGGACCATGCCGGGTCGGGTCAAGTACATACCAAATATAGTTATGGACTTAGACATTAATCCAACAGTCTCCCACTTGGATAAGTCTAAAACTATTATTGAGTATGACTTCAAAACCTAACTGGCAATCGTAGCTCTTAAAGCCGTTGTCGAACTCTGACCTTGTCAATGACTTGTCCATTAGATAAGGGATCATATATTCCTCCATTCTAGATATCATATGGACTGAGACATGGATTATAATCATTCTCTCTGTCCATTTGTTGTTTCCCGATTTTCGATTTATGATGACTGACTGATTGAACAAATCAAATCAGTCTTGGCTTGGCCAAGCACTCACATGTGTCATCGCTAAATCATCGAGGGGCCCACAGATATCGCTTTTATCTCGAAGGTAAAAGGAATGGATAAACTTCGACTCATATGGCTTGTTCTACTACTTGTTGAATCATACACAAAGGCACGTTTTATAACATCGAGTTATCAATGTGTTTTCGTGCAATCAATGTATAACCAACTCATAGTAACAAATCATATCTCTAGGTTTTAAGAATATAAGATATTATCGTCTCATGATCACTCGTGATAAAATCCATGAAGTGATTCAAATGAGCGTGGGTTGAATCCAATACTCAGAACTTATGAGCACTCCTGAGTGTTGTAGCACCACTTTGTCCACCAACTTGGACCTCTACAAACCAACCCATGACAGTCTTGATTCATATCTACTTCCAACATATGACCGACTGTGGATGGTTTGAATAACTTAATCATTTAGGAAGAGCGACTTAGTTATTCTGGAAGTCAAAACATGCAAAGTGAAACACAAGAATAAATGAATCAAATATGGTATCAAACCCTATGAATATAAATAAACACTTTTATTTACCACCATACTGATTACTCATTATTCATTGTTTCGGTTTTATCAACTTTATACTTGAATTAAAAACACTAGTTGTCCCATGCTCCAAGCATGTACACTATGTTTTTCTTAAACAATAGCTTTGCCATACACCAATTATGCACTCTATGTTTGTCTATGATCCTTACTTTGTGAACTAAACCAATTGAACATAATTTCAATGATTCTAATTTCACACTCCCAAATCCTTATCGAAAAATGTGATAATTTCAAATTCCTATCATTTATCGAAATCTGTTTAGATTTTAAACTTATATGCACTGACCCTCCTGTAATGAATATGTACAAAGTCACAAAGACTTGTCAATAGTCATTATAAGGTATTCCAATGGAGATCAACTCCATGGAAACTAAGTCTCATATTCAAAGTACATTGCTTTGGACATGCTTCTTGCATTAAGTTTTCTAATCTTACACAGATAACTTCCACCTATGGAGACAACTCCATATTCTCATTGTGACTATCACTTCTAAATAAGAGATGCCTCTTTTCAGAATATGTCAATATGGTCCTTCCAAAATTAGCACTATACTTCCAACTGTCCCTGAGCAACCAATCTTTCGTAAACCTCAGATTGTCCTCGACAATTGCTTAATCATTTTAGTCATGTCCAATTCTAGACCTTTTCCCTTCTTAATGCCTCTGGGCATTTGGAAAAATTTAGAAATGACAAATATTATAGCACATGCAATCGATCATGTACCCAAAGCAAATGGTACACGATTCATGATGTCTCACATAAAGACATGATTCTAGACCAGTCTTTTGCTACAATATTTTTATTTGCCATGTTTTCAAAATTTGACTATGAAGAGGGATGCCGTAATCATAATCGAATTTTGAGAACGCAATATATAGAATTTCCTTAAGTTGAACCAATCCAACATGAAATTCATATATATATTCTTGACTAAAGATTATTAAGGTCTCAATCTAAGCCTTTAGAACTGAAATGAAGTATATCCTCTCCCTTAATTATAGCAAAACAACTTTTTCAATCCCTGCAGCCTCACGAATTGAAACTTTTGTTTTCTATAATTAACATTGCTAACTTGCAACACTAACAATAATTATCATGCTCCCACTAACATGATGATTATTAGCATAACACTTATGCTCCCACTAGCTTTGACATGTACTCATAAATCAGCTGGACTTCTAGAAATCAATACTTTATTGACTTTCTTACCAAAGTTCAGATTTCTGATACGAGATGCTTTGATAAAACTTTATCAAAATCATACATCTTTCCTTAGATAGCATACATGTGTGTCTAAACAATTTCAGAACTATGAAAAGGGATGCCGTAATCATAGTCTCAATTGTTTAGACCTTTTGCCATCTGCTTCAAATCTACTTGGTGGAAGTGTTTCCTCACCATCATTTTCATGAATCGGAGAGAAACCTTATGACCCTTAGATTTTATGGTGTATGTGTTCTTATCCATGTGAATCGTCAAAACCATAGTCACAAGACAAGGATAATGACAAATCCAAACTCATATGGACTGAACTTATGCATTCTTAACTTCTTGCCACCTGGCAGTACAGGGCCTTCCATTGCTTCCAAGTTGTTATGCAACCAATTGAGAACTTTCAGAACTCCTATGCAAAGCCAACTTTAACTGGAATGGGCACATAATATGTCAACACAATAGGTTATAAACCTCAAGTCGTGTGCTAGTGAAGAACTTCAGGTTTTATTCTTGATTAGTTCTTGAAATTCTTTTTAGGATCTTTAAGACTCCCACTATCCTCTTGACATATAAGACTATCTTGCCAAATATTCAAGAGATAGTGCGGATTCTTTATCAAGACAAACACTTCACACAATTGGCCTTAGTTGGTCTTTGTTTTATCCAAAACATCACAACTTACCAATTTCAAATGTACAAGAGTAGGACACTTTTACTCTTACATTTGACAAGTGTTTTAAACCTTTCTTTAAGATATGTCACTCAAGTTACAATCTTGGAGTATGACTCTAAGAATTGTTTTGGAACGAAGTATGACTCATCTTCCTGATCTAACCATTTCAACAATTCATGACTCCTCTTCTTAGTCATAAGAATGCACTAAGATGATGAATTGTGATATGGTCTCATAATCTTTAAGATGACCATTAAACATGATACTAAAGTACTCTCCCATCTTTTCAGATTTGAGAAACTTTTATCCTTCTGCCTAATTTGATTCTTCTTATTCGTTCTGCTATACATTGGAACTTTTCCAATGTCTCAGACTTATACTTAACCTTGTAAGTATAACCATATTTACTAAAATTTAGTAAATCATGACGAGTAGTCTTATCGATCTTTTGTGGTGGACTTGACCAGTGCACAAGAATGTGTACTCGATCCCTTTAGTCCTTCACTTGACTCACACATCCATGTGAACAAGTAATTAGTCTTGATTTTCCAATGCTTGAAAGTTCTCATTCATCATACTATTCAACTTGCATGATTCCAAGTTTCGGTCCAATTGAAACTTGGGTGATGAGGAACTTTCCTGATTTGGTAAATTTAGACACTACCACAAATGAAAGAATCAAATCCATTTTCCAATATTGCTGTCAGTGGAATCATATAAGCAACAATTTTTCCACAAATGCCATTGTACGGATACTTCAAATAAATAAAATTAAACAATTTTCTTTTATTTTAAAACTTTGCGGAAAAACTTATCCTTACAATCCACATGGAAAATTGTTGTTATCTATTCCTTAGCAATATATCATAACTTCTTAAGCAACTTCTCAAAATTCTGATGCGATCAAAATCCACCTTCGCGATCAGAATCAGCATATACTTCTTTTAAGATTTCTCTCTATTCTTTGATTCTTAAAACATCAACATGTGACCCAGTCACATCATGTAATGAGGATCTCAGAATAGAACTTAACAGAGTTAGATAATGGGCTCTACCTGATGTAGAGTCAAACTTATTGACTTTAACATCCTTAGGTAAATTTGGCAGCTTTGCAATCAACGCCCCTTCCTTTGGCAAAATAAACATATGGACCCTTTGGTAATGGGACTATCTCAGACTTAGCCTTTCTCTTTACCATTTGGTCAACCGGGTTGACTATGGCCAATCCCTTTCCATTGGGAAGAGAATGCTTTTTCTGGATTTCCAGTGTCACCATTGTCACTGTCCATAAAGTTTTTGGGAAGTTGATCTTCTAATCAAATTTGCTTTACTATCGTTCCAAATCATTGTTGATTCAGCAGCACCAAGCAAATAGATATGATCATTAAGGTTCATGTCATAGTCTGTTTCATAGTAGTCCCAAAGGAACTACTATGTGACTTAGAAAGTGATTGAACATCCAACTTTCTCAAGACTTTGACACCCAACTCTCCCGGCTTGTCAATATGTGACTTCATCTCTAAGATGTGATCACACATAGACCTTGCTTGCCATTAGGGCTTGAGTGACCTTGAACTTGTGGGTTAGGGAGAATAATTGGAGGAGGTGGAGGAAGAGAAGTATGACTTCCATGAGCCGAACTCGGGAAGTCATATTCATTAGGAAAGCTTGGTTTGGGAAGATCATTGTTGTCTAAACCAGACATCAACAATGGGAGAAATTCACGTAAAGTTGATTTAAGTCCTTAATATAACACCCAATATGATATATTAAGGCTAGGACCCAACAAACTATTTTATAACTTGGAAGAGGGATGCCGTAATCCAAGCTATGAAATATTTGAAGGTAGGTGAATGACGATTCACCAATTTCCACCAAGATAACGAAATGTATTATTAGGTTTTAATTGGTTTTGAAACTCCTAGATTCTTTTGAGATTCATTGAACTTTTCAATGGCATGTTTCAATCTCGAGTGTGCCCTTCAGGTTTTGTGACTGGGATGCCGAGGATCACAAAACAAGGTGTGAAGTAACCATGCAAATATACTTGGTACCCTTAATATTTACCCCTCAATCGATGTGCCGGTTAACCACACACGATCCAACGATACTATGATAAACATTAAGTTACCCTTTGCCTATCTTGTTAAGTCCAGGTTAGTGTGCCGGTTAACCACACACGCTCCACTAACAGCTTAAACAAAGTGCAAAGTGTAATTTCATGGATTAGCACCTTATTCACATTTTCCTAAGTAACTAAGATTGGGAATTTATAAGTGTTTAGTTACTTAGTATTTATCATTATACTTATAATGAAGGGAGAATTATAGTCCTTGTCCTACCTGTTCGGCTAACGACCCTCCACCGGTAAAGGAAGCGGTGAGTGAGAGTGGACACCCATTAAACTGCCATTTTATAGGCAGTAACCTTATACCCCCCTTATAGACTGGCTTCATGAATGAGGCCTACTAATGGTAAGACGACTTGCTCTTATACATATAATATATTAAACTTTTAATATTAGAATAGTATAAGGGTGTATTTTAGACATTTAAAATACTTGGTGGTTTAATCTATTAATTAAACTAGACTTTTAATTTAATTAAACTCAAATCATATATTTATGGATTAATAATACTCTTTTAATTAAACGCTTTAATTAACTATTAATAAAGTCCATAAGAGTTAATTTGAACTATTCAACAAAACATCATGATTCCAATTATTAAACTCAAAATTAAAACCATTTAATTAATTGTTTAAGTTATGAACCCAAGAGTTTTAGAATTCAATTCTTTTTTTTCCATAAAAAACTTTTCTCAAATTCCAAAACTTGAGGGCAAGTTTTGTAATTCTTGAAAACCTTTGGATTCCATAACTTATGGAATTAATGGTGTTTTATGATGAAACTTTCCATGTTCCATAACTTAAGAACAAGTTATGGAATTCTTTAAAACATTAACACCAAATTTTGTCACTCCATAAAAACTTTGAATCAATTTTTTTTTTAAAAAAAAGAACTTTCATATCCATAACTTATAGAAGTTTCAAAAACCCTTAAGATCACAACTTTAAAAAAAAACTTTTGAGCTCCAAAATTTTATGACAAAATATGTAACTCCTTAAAACATTTAGATCAAACTTTTAAAACTAATAAAATAATCATATCATTTTATCTTTTACTAAATTTGACCTAATTCAACTCATATAACAAATGATTCAAATTTTACAAATAATTCTTTTTTCACAAAACAAGTAATTATCTTAAAATTTGACAAACGTCATGTTTTTTTTTCCTTTTTTTTCAACTTGAAAATAAAACATTTGCATCAATATAACAGAAAACAACCCATGGCTCTGATACCACTGTTGGGTTTTGAGCATTCTAACACTCCTATGGTATACATGCAACCCTATAAACCTTGGATCTATGTTTTCTCTATTATACATGTAAATATTAACTATTCCAAGGTTTCATCCTAACTAGCATATTATGAAGCACCTATACTACAAAGTTCTAGTTAGATGACATACCTTTTGATGTAGCTTGATGTCTTCAAGCTTTAAGAGCTTAGCCCCAATAGTGTGGAAGCTAATGGAATCACAAATCACCAAAACACCTTGGAAGAACTTGAGAGAATATGTATGCACACTAAAATCGGCCCACTCTTATTTTCACACACTTGTCCCAATTTTGTGATCCAATGACCCCTTTATATATTATGGAGGATTAGGGTTACATCCATGTAAACCCTAATACCCATGACCTTTCATTTACATAGAATCCATGGGTTAAAAGCTCCATGGACCATCCATGAAAGCTTAGCCCAACCTAAATGAACTTGGCCCATTCCATATATATAAGAGTCCATATTTAATTAGTTCTTTTTGATCACTTAATTAATTCTAAATTAATTCTTGATCAATACTAATTAAATAATATGATTCCATATTAATATATTAGAACTTATAATATATTAATATAAATCATAAATATACTATTCTCAAAAGACTATCCATATAAATTATGCCGGTGAAGTGCAACCCAAATGGACCATGCCGGGTCGGGTCAAGTACATACCAAATATAGTTATGGACTTAGACATTAATCCAACAGATTTATCCCTATAGATCTTGATACCGAGTACGTAGGAAGCGTCTCCTAAGTATTTCATAGCAAAACTCTTCCCAAACGATGCATTTACACTATTTAGTGTTGGGATGTTGTTTACTATAAGAAGAATATCATCGACATATAAGACAAGGAATACAACTACCCTCCCACTAGATCTAACATACACACATTTTTCATATTCATTACTTAAGAAACCAAACTCTTTGATCTTCTCATCAAAATAGATGTTCCACCGGAAAGGTGCTTGTTTTAGTCCATAAATAAACTTTTCAAACTTGCATACCATATTAGGAGACTTAGACTATACTAACCTTATGGTTGAGCCATGTAAACATCCTCAGTCAGTTTCACATTAAGGAAAATAGTTTTTACATCCATCTGGCATATTTCATAGTCATGAAATGCAGTTATGGCAAGTAGTATCCTAATAGACTTAATCATAGTTACTGGCAAGAATGTTTCCTCATAATAAATTCCTTGAGTCTGAGTATAGCCTTTTTGTGACCAGTCAAGCTTTATAAGTCTGTAAGTTCCCATCCATGTTAGTCTTCTTCTTGAAGACCCATCTACAACCAATGGTTTTAATACCAGGTGTAGGATCAACCAAGTTCCATACTTGGTTATCGTACATGGACTGAATCTCATTGTCCATTGCTTCTTTCCATTTTGCAGCCTGTGGGCTCGCCATGGCTTCCTGATAGTTGTGTGGCTTATTATCACCTAACAAGTTATCATTCTCTTGAGTAATATGGAATCCATAGAACTCTGGTGGACGATGTTCTCTATCAGATTTATGAAGTGGAGGTGAAAGTATATTAGATTCCTCAACAGGTTGTTCAACCTCTTGTTATGGTCTAGTGTCAACTTCATGTTTTTCATTGGTTGGCTCATGAATCTCATCAAGATCAGTTGGGTTCCCACTAGTTTCTGTAGATATCAGTTCTCTCTCATGAAAGACTTCCCTATGATCAACAAATATCTTGTTCTCAATAGGCTTGTAAAACAAGTATCCAAAATAATCTTTGGGATAACCAATAAAGTAACACCTTTCTGATCCGAGTTCAAGTTTTTTGAGCTCTTCTCGATAAACGAATGCCTCACAACCCCAAACCTTAACTCATGATAGAGATGGACTAGTCCCTTTCCACACTTCGAATGGTGTTTTCTCAACCTTCTTAGTTGTTACAAGGTTTATAATATAGGCAGCCGTTTCTAGGGCATAACCCTAGAAACTAATTGGAAATGTAGCACAAATCATCATAAAACAAACCATGTCATTCAAGGTTCCATTTCTTCTCTTAGACATACCGTTGTGCTGTAGTCTTCTTGGTGGAGCTAATTGTGAGACTATCCCATAATTTCTAAGATGATCGGAGAATTCATCGCTAAGATACTCTCCGCCCGTATCAAAACGAAGTATCTTGATTTTCTTGCCTAGATGATTCTCTACTTCTCTCTATAATTTCTTGAATACTTAAAATGTATAAGGCTTGTGTTTAATCAGATAAACATATACATATCTACTGAAATCATCAGTAAGTGTGACAAAGTATCTTTCACCATATCTAGTGATGTGTCTAAACATACCACATACATCCAAATGGAGACTTAGTCATCTTCCCAAGTAAACAAGATTTGCAAGCTCCATTAAAATCTAAGTTAAATGGTTCTAAGATTCCATCTGATTGCAGCTTGGAGATTCTCTTCTTGTTTATATGGCCAAGACGACAATGTCATAGACATGATTTATGAAAAGTTGATGAGCCAACATTGAAGACTAAGTTATCGTTTCTATTTACACCAATCAAATATTCATATATGTCATTGCAAGGATTTGATTTAAAATAAAGAGCATTATTGTTACAAATCCAAATGTAAAACCATCATGCCATAATGTATAAAATAAAATAAGCTTTCTTGCAAGGATAAACCATTTCATTCTCAGTCTAATATAAGTATCTAATCCACTTGTTTGGTTGGAAATATATATTCGATATATATATTTGTTGTAGTGAGCATAATTCCAAAATTTTATAAAGTAAACAGTTCCTTTAAAACATCATATAATAGACTACAAGGTCTATGTTTTATCCTCTCTAAAAACTTATACTATCGACATTCAGCTAGTGGCCAGGTGACCGTATCCCACTAGAGAATACGAAGGCTACCTCGAATATCAAGAGATAGATTCAAGTGACCAGGTGATCATGTGCCACAAGGAACATACTAATGATGAGTGAGTGTTTTTGTTGGAATGAGTTGTGAATCGATTCCACAACTCCTAAGATGTTCCAAGAAGACTAGGTTTACAAAACTTTTTTTCTTTATCACAACGAAAGGTTAATGATGATCTCATTAATATGTATTTCAATATTCACTATGAAAATTTTGATTAAATCAAAAGGTTTCATCAACAACGAAGAAAAGTCGTCAGTGAAATTGATTAAGTATCTATCACCAAATCTATTCATGGATTGAAAAAGATTACATACATCACTTATGTATAACTCTTTGTCAAGCCTTTTGTTCTTTAAATACTAATAGATAAAGACACTTGTGAATCATATTCCCATATAAATATGATTCACATATATCAAAAGAATCAAGCTCATTTGCCTTCAAAAATTCCATCCTTTTGAAGTTGGTATATGTATTTCTTATTTATATTGTCATGATGATTATGACATAGATAAGTTCTAATCAAATATCATTTGATTATATATGTGTTATGATCATAACTATTAATTTAATGAAAGCTTATAGATTTACTTCATAATTAACATTATGAGAAAATATTTTTTAACACATAATACATCGTTTCAGATCATGAATGTGAACATCCATTAAACAATAAGTAAATATAGATTTATTCATAAATTACAACGTTTACATGTCCCTATAAGAATAGGTACAAAACATCTATTATTTAAATAAAGACTATAACAACACTTGTTATATCTTCAGCACGAAATATCATTCGTTTGTAATCAGTTGATTATTTCTTCCAATCATCAGCACATAATATCAATTATTAGTGTCACCTGAAGTATAACATACTCAAGTGAATGATGGAAAAATAAATAGTTCTATCATATAGATGTATGGAGTCTTGTACAAGTCAGACTTCTTCAGCTCGATGAGATTAGAGGAGCAATTTCTCTTTTAGTGTCTAGTTTCTTCCACAATAGAAACAACACTAATCATTTGGTCCTTTCTTGATTTTTGGGTTTATGCTATATTTCCCTTAACTGAACTATAAGTCTATATGAGTGCATAATCTCTTAGACTTCCTTTTATTCAATGCTTGAACATACTTGAAGCTATTGCTAGTGTTCTGATTGAATATCTGCTTTACTTGATGACACATCTGATATGCTTCATAATTATCCAAGACTTTCTGCAAGTCATGGTTAATTTCTTCAGTATGATGTGAGACACATCAATATCATCACAATAATATTTCCATCAAAGTATCATGATCAGACTAATTGGTTGCAAAGGTTATTCAGGTAAGGGATCATTCAGTATATGTAATTTCTATTTATCTTAAAGGTAGAATCTCAAGATATGATACCAGTTATTGAAATTATAACCATCAAATGTTATTGTCTCTTGAAACTCAACAAGAGAGAGGTTTTACAGGGCATAAAATTATTAACAGTTATCAACAAAATTTAACAAAGTTTCATTTAGTATTTTCAATATTTAGTCTTTAAAAATTAATACCATTTATTTTTTCTTAAAACATTAATTTATTAAAGTCTATGATCCAAGTAACGAAACAAGTAAATGGTTAGGTGACCTTTATCTCATAAACTTAATCAAACTCGGTTGGTAGTGATTACTAATTGCATATGATATGTAACTCCTAGATTACGGGATCCTAAACAACTATTGCTTAGCTTGGCATGTTTATCCCATCTATACCTCGGACCTCTCATGCTTAGGTGACTTTTATCACATAAGATTCTGATCAAGTCATCCTACTTGAAACAACTTGTAGCCTTGTAACTAACCAGTAACAAGGTGACCCTTTAGAAACCAGAAAGTACAAAACTACCCCGAACATCAAAATCCAATCCTAGGCCCAGGTGACCCCGTGACGCTAAAACCCTCAAATGATAACGAGTGTTCTTCAAAAGGACGGCAATGACTTGCATTTTTAGAAAAGGTTTTATATATGTTTTACAATTATAGTTTATAAAAACATGGTCTCATGAATATTGCATGCATCCAATAATTCATGTACCCTTTTGTAAAATTCATATCACTTGTTATAAGGTTCTTTTGGTGCCAAATAAAACTTCATTTTATTTGTCATTAACTGCGATCAATTATAAACTAAAATCCAGTATTTTAAAGTTTAGTCGTAGATCAGCTTTAAGAACCGGTAATAGTCTTAATAAAACTTTATTTTATACTTAAGACTTGGAGTTTTGGATGAGTTATAAAATCACTATTTTAAACTTTCTTTTAACAATAAAAAAAACTTATGACTTCATGAATTTATAGAATAAACTCATTTTATTTTATAAATTCAATTTTATGCATCTTATGATAAAAGTCATATTTTGATAAACCAAAACTTGGGTGATGATACTTATGTTTTAAATCTCATTTAGCATGCATAAAACATAATATCAACATGTTGCGTTATGTTTAAAACACCAATATCATACATAAAGTTTTGACGCAAAAATAATAACTAGTTTTATTATTTGTCGTTATAACGCTATAAACCGATTTTAGTCTTTTTAATAAAAACTCCTTATTTATTATAAAGATATGAAGTTTATACAAAGTTTAAACATCTTTTAAACCATTTCAAATATTTTAAAGTTGGATATTTATAAGTTTTACAATAAAACTATTTTCAACAAAAAATTGAGTTTTAACCGGTAACCGGTAACCGGTAAAACGTTTTTATAAATATCTATTTATAAACATCTTATGTTATCTTTTAAATATTTTTTACTCAAACTCCAAGTGTTATTATCTTATGAAAAAATGTTATTTGACATGTAAAAACCATTTTTGATACATAAAACATAACATATATTTAATATAAAATAAACATCACAAACATGCATTATAATGTGTATAAATCAAGTCATGGCTAGTAATAATTTTTTGAGCCATCACAAGAATTATTAAGTCTTTCCTAAAGGACTTAAGGGACACTTCAAAAGGTCTTCAAGCTCCCACTTGCCAAGTCAACTCTTGCTTGCAAAAGGACTTTAAATCTTCATGTTGTGAAAGTTGCAACACTTAAACCATTAAAACTATAATAAAGCCCAAAACCAAAAGTAAAAGCTTGTTGTTGGGATTATGTTCTTAAATGGTTAAGTCATCTTCAAGGAGGTCATTTTCTTCATCTTGTTATATTTAAAAGGAATACAACTAGTCTAACTAATTTATTACAACAAATCAACAAATGAAAAAAATACATATTTATCTATTACATCTTATGAATAAATAAATATCAACCAAACACAACACAAAGGTCCAAATGCTTGTTTATACACAACAACATATCAAATATTATAACAAACAACTTTTTGTTTTTCTAAGGCAACTTTTATATAACCAAAATGCATGAAAAATGGTTATATATAAAAATGAACAATTTTAACCAAGAAGTTGCCAAAGAAGACAAATATGAATTTTTCTTAACCAAAAGAAATTCATGCTTGTTTTCCAAAAACCAAAGATTATCAAACATAAAAAGTCATCCTAACATACAAAAGATGGCTCTGATACGACTGTTGGGTTTTGATACGAAATATAAGTTTGTTTTTCACAAAAACCGACAACGGAAGACTTTAAAAATAATAAGTTTATTTTTAGTTCATAACAAAACCAAACCATCATGGATCCATTTATAGAGGTTAGAATGAAATAAAAACAACCATAGGATGTTTTATAGATAACCTTTGAAGCCTTTGAACCCACTTGGTTTTGGGGTGTTGATGAAGATGTAAAGATCAAAGAACATGATCTTCTCTACATGTATCCACCATCAAGATTAAGGAACTTGGAATGTTAGTTCCTTCTTGTATTCTTGAGTGTCTTAAACCTTTAAGTGCTTAACTCAAATAGACACTAAAGGAGACAACTCAAGAGGGCTTCTAATCACTAAAGTAAAACACCAAACTTCAAAAGAAGAGATCTCTTCATACTCACGGTTTTGGTGAAGAAAAAGGAGGAAGAAGAGAGTGTTTCACTTGGCTAAAATGCAAGTCTCATGCATCTCTTATATAGTCCATACAAAGTAAGACCTTTTTATTAAAATACTCTAAAATATTTCTAGCCTTTAGAAGCACGGGAGACAAAGCATGGAGGTTAAAAAGCAACCCCCATATTTTAATATTTTTGGCCATACCTCTTGAAAAGAGGAGGATTCTTTATTTTTTATAAACTCCAAGTTTATAAAATATAAACTTTGTCTTTAGGTAAAAGACAAAAGAATTCAACTAGTCCAAAATATTGTGCATGACATATTCATTCATACCATATGAAATAATAACTAGTTATACTCTCTTATAATTATTATTTTCATAAAACAATAATTATTCCCTAATTAAAATACAAGAATCGATATTATTTATTAATAATCACATTAATAATAAATATACAAAATGTGCAAACTTGATAAAGGTGTGACCCTATAGGATCATATATTATTAGCAATATCACTTCATAATGATTCTTGGACATAGAGACGCAACACTTAGACACCCTAATCCAACAATTTATTGATGGTAAACACAATGTATATGAAAGATGTTTAAGAAAATTATAGTTACAAAGGCAACGTGATCTGGTTTATATTAGGTTGGAGGGAAATTCAATAAATGACATATTCTTATATTGGTAGTTGATTTTTTTATTTCCTGATCATTCAATAAGGTTTCCTAGTACATACTCAATAACGTCGTTGAGAGGCTGACATGACATCCTCAATGGCGTGGAGCCAATTGAGACACGGCTCCGCCTTCATCTATAGGTTTGTCATGGTTGGAGCATAGCTCAATGCAAGGAATTTAATCAAACGGTCCATTGACCGTTTCAAACAGCCATATTATTTAAGAAGTCTTTTATATATATATATATATATATATATATATATATATATATATATATATATATATATATATATATATATATATATATATATATAACACCACATCTTAATTTTTTTTTACACACACAACTCTCATCTTTCAAATCTTTTTATGGATCCGTTTTACTCGTCCTCCGATGATGATGATATGCTCAACGTCATGATGTACATGTATTACACTAACAAAGTAAAAGAAGAAATGAAGCTTATCTACTAACAAAAAGCTTGAGATTAAATAGAAATCGTGAGGAAGCACATGAACGTCTATATCACTATTACTTTACGGATAATTGTGTATATAAGTCAAAGCATTTCAAACGAAGGTTTCATTTGAGTAGGAATGTGTTTACACGCACAACCAACGTCTTGGAAACCAGGTATCATTTCTTTTATATTTATACATATTAAATATATCTTCATACAAAATAAATACACATTTTTATGTATTAAATATATCTTTAGGTATAGTTTTTTTTCCAATTGAGATAGTATGCTAGAGGTAATTGAGGATTTATAGGGTTACAGAGATGTGTTGCAACAATTCAATTGATGGCTTACAGAGAGTCATCCGATTCCGTTGATGATTATCTGAAAATGTCTTAAAGAATTGTAAGAGAAAGTTTGTATAGATTGTCAAAAGGTGTTGTTGAAACATTCGGTGATGTTTATTTGTGAAACCTTCGTTGAATGATATGCGACAACTATATATGAAACATAAAGAGAGACAAGGTTTTCCTGATATGCTTGGAAACATTAATTGCAAACATTAGGATTGGAGAGGGACTTTGCAAGTGGTCCATCATAAACCACCTTAGTTGGTATTAGAGGTTGTAGCTTCCTAATTTTTTTTTGGATATGACATACTTTTTTCGAGGTTGTGCGTAACAACAATGACATCAACATTATTGATCATTCATCAATATTTTGTCAGGAAAGACATCAGACGCTTCTTTTATAGTTAATGGAAACAAATATAAGTTTAGGTATTACCTTATTGATAAACTATATCATATGTATTCCACATCCATTAAGGCATTCCGACACCTAGTGAAACTAAGAGAAAAATTATTCAAGAGAAGACGAGAAAAAACACGTAAGAATGTGTAACATGTTTTCGGAGCTCTAAATGCGAAGTTGTACATAATTATAACATGCAATACGGCCATATGAGATATAAACTATACGATATATTATCTATGAGTGTATCATAATGCATAATATGATATTGGAAAATAAATAACAGAATATCGCACAATATATGTCAACAGATCCACGACACATACAATTTATAATATGTTCAGCGGAATATTTGTATATAGTCATTGATATTCAAAACACATAAAAAAACAAACAACTTCGACAAATTTTGACGGATCATATCTATGATGATAGCGAGTAATGTAACGTTTTTCTAGTTATAGCGTTTTTATGGTATTTTAATGTCTTTTTTTAAATACAATGTTTGGTTTTATTGAAATGATATGTTTTTTTAATATTATATAACTTATTTTTATAATTACTGAAAAAAAACTCAGAAAAAAAAATAAAGAAAATGTGACAAGAAAATGAAAATGATTAAAATGATGTGGTGGTATGGTGCCTATAATAGTTGATGTGACAAAAATATGAAGGATGGAATGACTAATACCCAGCCTAAAACAAAAACAAAATTAGACCGAAGATTATCGAAAATCATTGTTTATCTTTTATTATTATTATTATTATTATTATTATTATTATTATTATTATTATTCACATTAAAATCTAGAAAACATGATTTTTTTTTCTATTTTCTTTCCGTTTATTTTTTTTCGTTCCTCTCCTTGAAAACGAGTCGAAAATACAATGCTAATGCAGGTAAATGGATAATTACGTGGATAACAAGAGAAGTAGGTAGGGAGCATAATTAAAGCCTAAGAATTAGCTGAAAAATAAGAGTCAAATATGGCTTTAATTGATAGTAGAAGATGGAAGAGTAATGAATAATGCTCCCCTCTCTGACAATTCCGTCACCATCCAAACACCACGCCCAACATACGTTTTTCTTTGTATCATTCATAGTTTTTTTTTACCAAAATACAAAAGAACATGTATGATTAAATTTATAACACCCTCGAGAAAATAATGAAAAAGTAAATGTACAAGTAGTTTGCAATAACTCATTTCATAAAATAAAATATCAAAAATATGAAAATTCTATAATTCTTAAATTGAAAGTTAGTATATATTTTGTCGTACATTAAGAGATCATTAGAGTATAAGACCGTCCGGTATGCTGAGCATGAGAGGCTCCGTGGTTGACGTGATAACGAGAGTGGTTCGTGCACACCACCCCTATACACCGTTATCCTTCGTCTTCATTGTTGATTGTGGTGGGCAGGACGAAGGAGAACGCCCAATCATTCTCTTCTCCTCTCTCTGATTTCTTCTTCTCCGACTATTCTTTCTCTCTCTTCGTAGTCGTGGAGAGCACCCCGGTTGTTTGGGTGGTTTGTGGTTGCTGATTTGGAAGCTCTCTACGACCCTTGCTCGTGGAGAGCATTACGGATGACCTCATTTAGAGATCGTTATAGAATCTATATTTTTTTTAACAAGAAATCAATTGGTTAGATGTTAGAACTCCAAAGAAAGAAAACTATTTTCCCATGCCCCTACACCAAGAGTCATTAACCTCTACCAATGAGACTAACCATACTTGGTTACTTGGATATATATATATATATATATATATATATATGTATATATATATATATATAGTCATTAACCTCTACCAACAAGACTAACCATAGTTGGTTACTTGGATATATATATATATATATATATATATATATATATATATATATATATATATATATACACGACACACACGCGCCAATGAACTTAATATTCATACTTGAATATAAACCACCACCACCGCAACTAACGCAACAACCTCTTGGCGACATTTTTTTTTGTCGCAAAAATCTCCAACGTACCGGCGCGACAGATAAACGTACCGGGACAACATAACATATTATATATATATATATATATATATATATATATATATATATATATATATATATATATATATATATATGTGTGTGTGTGTGTGTGTGTGTGTTCAGCTTCATTTGAGACCATTCTAATTTTGTGAGACCGTGAGACCAAATCCAAAAATAATTTTAAAATGCAAAATAAAAGGAAAAACCTAAAAATTCTTTTTTTAATTATTATTTTCGGAACTTTAATTATCTAAAAAAAATAAAAATAAAAAATAAAAATAAAAATAAAATTACCGTTTTTGTTTTGAAAAATACGTAAATATTCTAATATAATATTACACTGTAAATATTCTAATGTGATTTTTAGAATGTTAGAATATTATACTAGATTTGTCAGATATGTAGAATATTCTAATATTCTAATATTCTAGTTAGATATGTGTAAAAATATGTATTGTTTTTTATTTTTTTGGTATTCTTTTTATTTTTTTTGAAAAATATAAATTCTGAAAATAATATTTGAAAAAAAATTCGAAAATTTTCAATTATTTTGCATTTTAAAATTGTTTTTTTTATCTACTAAATGAGTGGCTAGGATTGCGTCTCACAGTCTCACAAAGTTAGGTCGTCTCACATGAACCTAACCATATATATAAATGAATCTATTTATTCACATATGAATATTACATTCATCTGTTGTGTTGGTACGCTTAAAAGTTTTCGGCAAAAAAGTATATGACTTAGTGGAGGTTGCGGTGGTGGTTGTTTATATTCACATATGAATATTACGTTTCTCCGTCGTGTCGGTATACGAGAGAGTTTTGCGGCAAATATATATATATATATATATATATATATATATATATATATATATATATATATATATAGGGCTACGTTATTTTGTTTCTTACGTTTATTGTGTGCTAGAATGCAACAATAGAAATTTAGTAAATTAAATAATTATTTAATTAAATAAATACAAATATTAAATGATTTTCATAATTATATATATATTAAATGATATCCATAATTATAATTCTCTTTTTATGGAAACTACTTAAAACTGTCATTAATGTCAGCAATAACATTCTTTCAGAATTAATTCGCATCTAGGTTTTTATATATGAGTTCGTATTTTGTTTCAGGAGTCATTCACTTAAAATACAATAAATTTGCATGGAATATGAAAAACGAGAGTGCATTCTACTAGAATACACTCTCATTCTGCTGGAATACACTCTCATTATTCTAGATATGAATTCATTCTGAAAGAATATTATTGTTGACATTAATGACGAATTTAATTAGTTTCCATAAAAATGAGTTATAAATATAGATAGCATTTAATATACATATAATTAATACTAAATTCCTATTGGTGCATTCTAGCACACAATAGATGTGAGAAACATTTGAACCTACCTCTCTCTCTCTCTCTCTCTCTCTCTCTCTCTCTCTCTCTCTATATATATATATATATATATATATATATATATATATATATATATATATATATATATATATATATATGGCCAAGATTTGTTCTCATGTTTTCAATTATAATTGTTCTCATGTTTTCAATTATATAATTGTTCTCATGACTTCGGTGAAAAATGAAAAAATTAATAAGGAATGATGACAATTCTCCACTATCCATTTCATCAAGATCAAAAACGTCGAAACCACTATTTGGGCGTAACGCGTTCGCATATAACCCACATTTATGGTAATTAATACGGAGTTGAGGATTTAATCATGTGCGGTGAATGTCATTTAAATGGGTATTATTATTTATTTTCGTTTATTTATGTATTTTAATATATATTTATTTTTTAAAATTAAAAAAAATTAAACATATATACTCGGTTTTAAAGCTTCGTATTTTATTTTTTTCGTTTATTTTTATTTATTTTTGTTTATTTATTTATTTTGTATTTTTATAAATATTATTTGTTTTTTCATTTTTTTTTTGTTTTTTTTTCATTTGTTTAGTTTTTTAATTTTGTACTACATAATTAAAGATACTAGTATTTTTTTTTTCTTTTTGATATTTTTGGTTTATTTTTATTTCTTAAACTAAATATCAGTTTGAGTGTTTAATGTTTTACAATTATAAATTTTTATACAAGAAAAATATTAAGGATCATAATATTTTTCGTTTATACTATTGTTTTTTGAATCATATTGTTTTTTGAACATAAAAATTTGAATTAAATTATTTTGTATCATAGTATTTTGGATCATATCATTTTTGAATTATATGATTTTGGATCAATAATATATTCAATTAAATAAATTTTTTTGTTAAAAATACAAATTTTGGATCATTATATATTTCAAATTATTTAATTTTGAATCATAAAATATATAATTAAAGATTATAAAATATTTGAATAAAAATATTTTTAGATCATAACAGTTTAAGGATCATAAATATGTTGAATACAAATTTTATTTATTATAAATATTTTGTATCATCCAATTTTGGATCATAATTAGTTCAATATTTTTTTAAACAAAGCTTAATCATTTAAAATAAAGTTTTGTATCTAAACAACCTTATTTACGAAAAACTCTATCATTTGTTTTTTTAGACGTTTCTTTTACAAACTTATGTGTTATTAACCATATTTTTAGAATCATAAAAAAAGTTTGTATAATTAACGATATATTTTTTAAAACTTTTATTTTACAAGCTCATTAAAATAGTAATACGAAAAACTCTATCATTTATTTATTTATTTATTTTTGAATTTGAGTAAAAAAAATTGTTATATTTTATAAAGATAATATTTCTTAAAATTAAAAAATAAACACCTCAAAAGCTTATTTTTTAAAAATTCATTTTAGAAAGTCATTAGTATAATGAGTAAAAGTATCCCTTAAATTTTCATGATTGTGAGAGATTTTTTTATGGGTTATTTTTTTATAAAAATGAAAAACTAAAAAGTATTTTTTTTTTTCAAATTTTCATGATTATGCTATTTTGTAGTGAACTAAATTATAAAAACTTTGGTTTTCTTAGATTTTTTTTTTAAAAAGTTACGTCAAAAAACAAAATTGTTGGAAAAAAAAAACCCTAGGCAATGGGTGTGTTACATTTGGCATACAGAGAAGGAGGGTGTGTTTGGGGGGTCGGGGGACCTTGGACTAGTGTCATCCATTCAATATTCCAAAAATTCATTTTCTTTATTTCCATATTAACCCTCCAAGCCATTAACTTTTTAATGAAATTATCAATTTCTTGTAAATAATTAGTAAAATGTCATATTATCTCGCGAGATATTGATAATAAATAAAATCAAATATTTATTATTTATTATTTAAATCTTTTGACAAAGATTTGTTATCACAGTCCTCACTTATTTTTGAATCCTCACCCGATCTTAATTTTATATAGGGTCCCGCTCTAGTAAAGACTCAAAAATGGTGAAGACTTCAATAACAATTCTCCACCACCCATTTCGTCAAGAGCACAAACCTCAAATTCAATATTTGGACATGACGCGTTCACATGTGACTCATGTCCATGGTAATTAATACAGACTCAATGATTTAATCACGTGCGACGAATGTCCATGAAACGTCATTTTAGTAACTTTTATTATTTATTTTCGTTTACTTTCATATATATATATATATATATATATATATATATATATATATATATATATATATATATATATATATATATCACTTTTTTAAACATACATATACTCGGTTTTCAGGTTTTTTTTATTTTTTTATTTTTTTCGTTTTTTATGTATTTTTATTATTTTGTTTTTTTTTTAATTTGTTTTTTTTTAATTTTTTAATGTCTTTATTAAATACTTTTATTTTTTATTTTTTTATTTTTAAATTAAATATTTGCTCGATTTTTTAATGTTTAACATTTATTAAATTTTAAATAAAAAAATATTAAGGATCATAATATTTTCCGTTCATACTCTTTTTGAATCATATTATTTTTGGATAATTAAATTTTGAATCAAGTTATTTTGAGTCATGGTATTTTGGATCATATCAGTTTTAAATCATATGATTTTGAATCAATAATATATTGTATTAAATAAAGTTTTTGTTCAAAAAAAAAATTTTGGATCATTATATATTTTGAATCATTTAATTTTGAATCATAAAAATTATAGTTAAAGATAATAAAATATTTGAATACAAATATTTTTAGATTATAATAATTTAATAATCATAAATATTTTGAATCATAATTTTTTTATTATAACTATTTTGAATCATCTCATTTTAGATCATGTTCAATATTTTTTTTAACAAAAACTTAAAATCTTTCAAAATAAAATTGGTATCTAAAAAATTTTATTTATAAAAATTTCTTTTTCAAAAATTGTATAATATATTATAAATGATAAACCTTTAAAATGATTTTTATTTGGAAAACAAAAATTGTCACGTCTTATTTTTTTATAAAAATTTAGAATCGTTTTTAAAACGTTTCTATCCCTAACAATATATTTTGTAAAACTTTATTTTTTTGAATAAAAATCATTTTAAAGGTTTATCTTATATAATATATTACATGTTTTCTTTCAAATATTGTACTCCAAATTCTTTTTTTTTTGGGGGGGGGGGGGGTGGGGAGGGAAGAAGAAGAAAGAGAGAGCTTGGAAGTGTGTTACCCATTCAATATTCATATTTTTTTTTTATTTCTATATTCACCCTCCAAGCTATTAACCTTTGCAGGAAATTACCAATTTCTTGCAAATAATTATCAAAATATCATTTATCTCGTGAAATATTGATGATAAATAAAATCAAATATCCACATTTTATTTTTTCAATCGTATGACAAATATTTGTCCTCACAATCACCGCAGCCCTCAAAAATAAGAATATATATATATATATATATATATATATATATATATATATATAATTTTTATTTCTAATTATTTAACAATTGCATAAGATATTTTTTCATATGATAACTTGTTATATATATATATAACAAGTTATCATATGAAACAAATATTTTATGCAACTGCTAAATGATTAGAAATGAAAGTTAATGCAATAATTAGGAATAGTATAAAGTTACTGTATCAAATATTTTGTAGAGATTTGAGACATGCAAGTAATGTCTATGTCCCCAAAACAGCACATAGCGTGAGATTTCTACAGTTTTACCTAAAGTTGGATGCTCATTAAAAGACAACTAAAAAGAAAATGGATTTTGATTATTTTCATACTAAAATTGAAGATCATTTAAAAAATTAGATGTTTACGCATCCGAATTTTTAAAACACATATAAACACAAAATTGAAACATATGTTTAAAACAAGACAAAGCATTCGATATATATATATATATATATATATATATATATATATATATATATATATATATATATATATATATATATATATATATTACTTTATAACCTAAGAACCACGGTTATAAAATTAATTAAACTTTCATATTAAAAAATCAAAATTATTAATCAATTATTTTAAATAAATTATTACTTAAGAGATATTTTTTTAGCTATATAAAATTATAATCGTTGATTTAAATAAATACGTAAATTTATATCATCTTATAATCTGTATTAATTTTATTTTATTTTTTAATCTAATGTTATGAATTTAATATAATTAGAGTGAAAAAATTTAAAATTTGAAATTTAAAATGAAGAATCAATTAATAATTTAATGTAATTACTAATTAGAGTGAAAAATTTAAAATTTAAAATTTAAAATTGATAATTAATAGGTTGACAAATGGCATGATATGTAACATACAATATTAATGTAGAGTTCTAAAAGTATAACACTTGGCAATAGGAGAATAAACCTATTCATTTATAAGAATAGGGATATATATATATATATATATATATATATATATATATATATATATATATATATATATATATATATTCTAATAAATGAATAACTTTATTTTTCTATTGACAAGTGTTACAATATTAGAAATTTTATTAATATTATATATTACCTATCATGCCACATGTCAACCTATTAATTTTCTATTTTAAATTTTAAATTTAAAAGAAACACAAAGTTTAGATTAGATAAGAGTTCTTCAATTTATCACTTCTCACTCTAATTACATTAAATTACTAATTGATTCTTCATTTCAAAATTCAAAATTTAAATTTTACACTCAAATTACATTAAATTAATAACATTAGAATAAAAAATAAAATTAAATTAATATATATTATATGGTGATATATTTTCATGTATTTATTTAAATCAACGATTATAATTTATATAACTAAAAAATATCTCTTAACTAATAATTTATTTAAAATAATTTATTTGAAATAAATGATTAATAGTTTTGAGTTTTTACTATGAAAGTTTAACTAATTTTATAACTGTGATTCTCACAGGTTATAAACTAATATATATATATATATATATATATATATATATATATATATATATATATATATATATATATATATATAGGGTGATATCCTTTGAGTCTAATAGTTTCCCTAGAACATGAGAACTAAAGATAGAGCGTTCGATCAAAATAATATCGTTAAGGACATGATTATCATCTTACGAATCTTATTTAATGTTTAATTTTTTGTATTATTGAAAATATTAATAAAAATGTCTAAAAATTAACATAATAAATCAAATTTTCAGATTTTTTAAAAAAGTAATAATTTTTTAGTTTTTAAAAATATGCAGATTTTTTGAACTTTTTTAGAAAAATGAAGTTTTAAAAAAAGTTGAAAATTTTCTTTTTAAGAAAAAAAGTATAATTTTTTAAAAACAATAAATTTTTTTAAAATCAGTAAATTTAAAAAAAAAATCTAGAATATTTAAAAAAAAATATATTTTTTTAACAAAGAAATCAATGTTTATGTGCATATATGCATATTTTCTTATACTATAATATTTATAAGTAAATCATAAATAAAAAAAACCCATTTTATTTTACTAATCTATAAACACAATAGTCCAAATATTTTAAAGATACAAAATAAATATAAAAAACAAAAAAAAACAACATATTTTCAAAGCGTTTTCATGTTTTCGTTTGAAGATTTTCATATTTTCTTAAATTTATCACTTTTCACCCCTTCAATATTTTCCACAAAATCTTCCAATCTACAAGAAAAAATTTTAAAAAAATTGATTAATGAAGAACATTCACAAAAATACATATGTATATATCATGTAAGATTCACATGTGATTATATAATATGATATTCACATGTCATTGTTTCTTTTAAGATTCATACGTAAATTACATGTGAATCACATGTAATTCATATGTGATTCACTTGTGATTTACATGTGAATCACATGTGAATTACATGTGAATCACATGTAATTCACTTGTGATTTACATTTGAATCACATGTGATTTACATGTGAATCACATGTAATTCATATGTGATTCACTTGTGATTTACATGTGAAACACATGTGATTCATATGTGAATTACATGTGATTCATATATGAATTACATGTGTCGTACAACATATCAATGTGAACCACTTGAAAATCTTCCATCAATTAATAATTACATGTAATTTACATATAAATCATAAGTGAATCAAATATGAAAATTCACAAAAAAAAAATTTAAAAATATTTAACGAAGAATATCCACACAAAATGTATGTATGCATTCATATGTGATTCACTTGTGACTTACATGTGAATTACGTATGATTTACATGTGAATCGCATGTAATTCACATGTAAATATATGACTCACATGTAATTCACATGTAAATCATAAGTGAATCACATGTAAATATATCAATAACATATAATTCACATGTAATTACGTAGGATTTACATGTGAATCACATGTAAATCAAAATGTGTGTCTCTCTCTCTCCATAGTTTTTGTTCTAAGAATGTTTATATCAGAATGGAAACAAGAGATGAAGCATTTCATGTTTAGTTGTCTACACAAGACAAATCATTACATAATGAAAACTCAAAATCTCATTCAATTTGACTGATTCACAAACACAAATTCATAATCACAGTAGGTTAAGAGAACCTAACATCAAAACACAGGAACATTTTATTTGAAACTAGTAACAGAATAACAAAAAGTTATCATACGAACATGAAGTTTTTTGAACCAAATTAAAGGAACAAACAACTACTTAATCCTATAGAACACAAGAAAAATAAAACTAAAGAATAAAGATTATCCGAATTTTAACAACTAAGCATTCATGCAAAAAAAAAGAATTCAAAGATGAACCATAAACAAGTAAAATGAAGAGAACCTCATAGAATTTGTTCTAGGTTTATAAAAAAAAATAACAAACAAGAATAAAACTACTTAAACCTCAAGAGCAAACAAGCAGGAATACATATAAATCCAAACAAATATGTCAAAATACTTCAGGAGGAAGCAACTTTGCAGAATTCTTGCTAAGATCTACTTGACTAGTCAACTAATAAACCAATCTAGGTCAAATATTGATGAATTATAACCCGTATATCGAGCTACCAAAAACTTAAAGAAATCTTTAATTAATCATGCGTACCTAGAAAAAAAACTTGTGTCTTTGTAAAGGCTTCGGAGATATACGACTGCAATCGAAGATGAACAAACCTAATCGAAATCCCTAAAATTCAATTTGATTGATTAAACATCTTTGTAAGAAAGAGAAATTCCAGTTGTTAGGGATTTAGATGTATGTACTTGATTTGTGATGGACAGGGATCTACTTTGAGTGTGTGTATGTGTGTGTGTGATTTCGATCCTCGGTGAGATTTCACTGTTACTGTACATTAAGAATCAGTGGTTTAATGGTGATGAAAAAGTTAGAGAGAGAGAGAGAGAGATCGATGTTCAAGACGTCATCGTTGGAGGATTTCAGATTTCACCAGAGATGAGAAAAATTTGAACTCGAAGGTTAGGTAGATAATAGTCGGAATAGGATCAGTGGTTGTTGACGAGCAAGGAGAGGTAATTGACTGAGGAAGGAGATAACAATTAGGGAAGATGTAGATCTGAAGCAGATGATTACGTTTCTGTATGTATGTTGTGTGTGTGAGAGAGAGAGGGGGAGTGAAATAGATGTGTATGTGTGTATCATAGTCAATTTCTATATCCCTAAATTTCCCTCTATATGATATAATTAAGATGCCCCCGCCTAATTAGTTTTTAACTTATTTACAAAAACGCCACCTTGCATCTTGATCCTTCATTTTTTTGATCGAGTGGTCTAAAATTAGTTCTCGGATTCTCGGATAAACATAGGTTCTCAAATGATCATTCTTCTCTCTCTCTCTCTCTCTATATATATATATATATATATATATATATATATATATATATATATATATATATATATATTCATTTTGAGAAATTAAATACCCCTATTTATTATTGTTACCCATCTTCGTATCATTTTTAGATGACGATAAATATAATAAAATTTTATTAATTTTATTAAGTATAACAAGTATTAAAATCTTAAGTGTGTAAGAATATCATAGGAAGAAAAAAAAAGAATATTTGATTTTTTTTTACACTAACAAATTAAAAAATCCATACAAAATACACCAGGTTGTTTTTAAATATACAATAGTGCTCCCTTTTAAGTAAAAATACAAAATATTTGATTTGTTATATGATTTAACAAAAGTTTTTAGTTAATTATAAAAACTTCATTTGCAAACTTCTAAATAAAAATCTATGAGCAGTTATCAATTAAATTAAATAATATAATGAAAAAAAAATTCTAAATAGAAATTATCCTAAAAATGCTACATTTCTTCCATAAAAAATAAAAATAAATGATTTTCCCTACTGTGAGGCCCTTTGAAAAGAGAAGACACTCCTATATGTGCAACGGTTAGAGCCCCTTATATTATTGGTGTCAAAATAGACTATCGTGACACGTCACGACACAATAAAATTTTATGTAATATGAATACGACATGACATAATGTTGTGTTTATTGCCATTAAAAAAAACAAGTCGATTAAAAAATGAGAAACACGACAAGACAAAGATAATATAATAAAATTATTAGTTTATAGTTCATATTTAATCATACATATAACACGACAAACACATGTTAAATTCTGTTAATTTCATGGCGAATTTTTAACATAAACACGACACTACACAACATCGTGGTTTTTACACGTAACACAAACATGATATAAACACAAATTCAAATTTCAATTTTGTCACAATTTTGTTAATCATGTATTTTTGTCGTATTGTGTCATCGATTGACACCCCTATTAGAATAACCCAAATTGTCTTGGTTAAGTTAGTAACGCGAGCTGCCTCCCAAGTTACATATGACACTTCCAACCGAGTTCCCTATGGAAACTTCAATTAACAGGAGAGTTATTTTTTTTTTTCAAAAACCATGTTCAATATCTTACATTACAATTTTCATTGATCTTATCCATTTTCGAATAGATGAATAGACAAGGTCATTTATAGAAAACATAGTGTAATCATTGAGTCCAACAGTTGTTCAGGATGCATGACCTCCTTTGTATGTAATACCCGTTTCAGGTGCGAGTTAATCTCTATTTTTGAATCTTCATTTTGGGATGAATAGACAATTTCATTTATAGAAAACATAGTGTAATCATTGAATCCAACATTTGTTCAAGATGCATGAACTCCTTTGTATGTAACACCCGTTTTGGGTGAGAGTTAATCTCTAATTTTGAATCTTCATTTTGGGTAGCCACGACGTGGCAATACTTTTTATGATCGGAGGATTTTAATGACCCGCCACGGCGTGGCCATGGGTCCCACGGCGTAGCAGCTGTATTTGGAGAAAACCCTAATCCTTGGGCTTTGGGCCTTATTTAAAGGATATTATGGCTAGGCTTTCATGATTATTCAACCTCCATTACCCAAGCTCAGAACCCCTAACCCTAGCATCATTTTCATATTATGAGCTCATTTTTGGTACTTTTGTGATCATTGCAAGAGAAGGAAGCCTTTTGGTGTGGTGGTTTACCTTGCAAGCATCATATTCATCTTCTAGCTTATCTTCAAGAACTTGGTGAGTGTCCAAGACTCAACCTTTATATTTCTAAGTTGCTAGATCTCTATATTTCTCCCTTATTCTTCATGTATTGGTGGGTTGGAGTGGTGAGATCTCATAAAGTTTGCAACTTTACGGATCTCTAGGACATTTGGGGTGTTTGGTGCTTTGGATCTGAAGTAAGAATGATTTTTGGTGTTATGAATGAAATCTTGGTCATAAACCCTTATTTCAATCTAATATAAGTTAAAGACATGCATTGGACATGCATGTCTGTAAAGCACAAATTTTTATGATGGTGATGGTGTTAGAAAATCTTTTAGAACTGATGGACAAGGAACTTTCAAGATTTAGTGGTTAATGATTAAGTCGATGATATGTTTTGCCTTGTTTGGACCTAGGGTTTGAGATCTTGATCTCTTGGAGAGTCTTAAGGGATAAAGTTGGAAACTTTATCCATCTAGACCATAGAAAGGACCAGATCTGAGCTTTGGAGCTCTTAGGATCAAAGAAAACGACTTAACTTATAAAGTTGTTAAGGACCCAGTGCCCACGGCGTGGCCTTGGGTCGTTATGGCGTGGCGTCGGGGAAATTCTTGTATTTGTTGTTGTTTATGGGCCATGACATGGTCAGGGATGGCCACGACATGGCGGTCGACTAAATTCAACTTTTACCGTAGACAGTTGACTTGAGTTGACTTTTGATTAAACTCTTAGTTTTTGAAGGAGGCTTAAGGGTTTACCTTATCTGACTATATACGTGGTGTATAGCATCTGTATTTCGGCTGTAAGAGCAGTAGCAACTGATTATCATCAGAGAGGTAAGTATCTTCATTATACTCGTGAGTGGAAGGCACCAATGCCAACCCACTGGATTATGTTATGTAGGGAGACCAGGTGGTGGCCCTTGGCAATTGTATAAAAAACCTGGATATGGCTCCTGACAAATTGTATGCAAGAATAGGGCCTGGACCCTGGCAAATATATGTAGGATGCTAGTTGTCTTTGTGATACTTGAATGGAAGAGCAGGAGGCGGCTCTTGGCACTTATTTGTAAGACCTGGGTTCTGTCCCCCGACTTGGCAATGAAAGACCATGATGTGGCTCATGGCATGATAGTGATTGTAAGACTATGGTTGGCACATAGTATACTCTATTCTATGTATGGTATGCAATGTTTTGGGGAACTCACTAAGCTTTGTGCTTACGATTTCATGTTTATGTTTCAGGTACTTCTGGTTCCAAAGGCAAGAGATCGACGTGATTGCATCGCATCGACCAGTGTTCCGCACTCTTTTGATTTATTTTGTACTCCGATGACTTTTGATAAAATTTTCTTATACTTTGATTGGGTTTAGGAATGAATGAATGGTTGTTTTGGTTGACTTAAAGAAAATTTTTACTCGGTATTTTTAGGATGTTACAAGTTGGTATCAGAGCCTTGGTTTGAGGGATTCGGGTACACTCTCAGGTGTGTCTGTACTCGAACTGATGAATTGGTAAACTTTTTGAAAGAAAACAACTTTTCTAAAAATATTTCTACAAAGAAAAGGGGTGTGATGGGTCCAATCGGCCGAGCTCAAGTAAGTATTTCCCAAAATACCCATACATGTGTTATGTCTATTGTTCTGGTATGAGTATAGGATAATTGCAAGCTAGATTAGGGATAAGCATCTACTTAGGATTTCATGATAGAATACTAGGAGAGATGCCTTTATATGTGTGTTGGTTGAGCTTTTAGAACTGCATGCTAGTATGGATTTCAAATGAAGGATATAATTGCCTGATTAGGTAATGCACTGGATGGGATTACTCGATGCTCGAATGGTGCTTGCTCTGTGCTTTTAAAGACCCCAATGATATTAGCTAACTATTAAGCGGATACATTAAGTTACATGTTGCAGGGATTAAATAATTTTAAAAGGTTAGGTTTAACTCTATTACGCAACTCTTGTTTGAGTCCAACCATTATAAGGGGAGACTTAGCAGTTGAAGAATTTTCTAGTGCCTGTGGCATGTGATCGTATTCGTGAGGTAGTTAGAAGGTATTAGAGGGAGTCTCTTATATAGCTTCTGGAGGAGAGTGATGTGAGGAGAACCCCAAGAAAGCCTAGGAGGTGTATTAGCGCATAGGGTGCTCTGCTGTGAAAGTGAAGTATCTTGATAGTAGGGAAGTGACTTAGAGGATTTGAGAAGATCATTAAGGAAGGTACAGATAGGTGTGGAAGGTAGTATTGGGCCCGTACTACCCAAGTCAAGTAAAGTCATGATGTTTCCGAGAAACTTCTAGATTGTGAGCTTCTTTGTATGAGTTCTAATTGTTTGCGTATTTCAGTATGGTGATGACACGAGCAGGAGGTTCATGATCTGGTTTCGGTTCGGGATTTGGTGTCGAACCAATTGATGAGGGATTACATGATTTCATCGCATCAGAGATTATGTGAGGTATCCTTGATGCGACCCCTGTGATGTTCAGGACAATTAAGGAAGGGATCGTTGAGATGATGAAGGAGGGCTTCCAAACCTTTCAAGTTGTGTTGTCCGCTGGAAACTATGGAGCCTGCACGCTCACGTTCAAGGATTTTCGAGGATACGACACTAGAGTTCTTCGAGGTGAAAGACCTCATTATCACCAGACGATGGATAACTTACATGGAGTGTGCCCAGATGACGAGCTTTTGCCCTGAGGGGTTGAATGTGAGGTTCGTTGTAGGGTGTTTGATGGAGCGAGCCTGTGATTGGTGGGAGGAGGTTGGACATGCTCTGGGAGCAGCGGTTATTAAGGCCATGATCTGGCCTGATTTTGTGACCAGATTTCGAGCAGAGTTTACACCGAATGTCGTGGTGCAACAGATAGCGAGCTAGTTTCAGGTCCTGTGTTAGACGACTGAGACTGCGGCAGAGATCACCACCAACTTTAGGGAGTGAGCTTTACTCATTCCACAGTATGTTGCACACGAGGAGATGAAGAAGACTCGGTACCACGACATGCTGAGGGCAAATATAAGTAAGTTCGTTATCTTTTTAGCTTGTCAGACACCAGGGCATATTATTAATAGAGCCCGATAGCATGAGATTAACTTGGAGCACCTCTTAAAGAGGAAGATATAGAAGGTGTAGACAACCGAGGGTTCAGCGAAGAACCTTAAGACTTTCACATCATGAGCTAGAGGACAGCAGGGCCAGGGCCATTACAACAAGTGCGTGAAACAACATGACGGGGTATGTCGATCTAAGGGTATGGGTTGCTACATGTGTGGTAGGATTGGTCATATTAGCATGGATTGCCCCCAAGTATCAAGTTCGATATGTTTACATTGCAACCAAGTGAACCACAAGAAGGCCGACTGTTTAGGATTGATAGGTCGAGTAGTGAAAAAACCAGCCCCAACTACTTTTAGGATTACGGATGGCCGCGAGGGTAGATTGGATGCTCTCATAGTGAGGAGCCAAGTGTTTCAGTTGCAGGTCGAGGAGATCTGAGTTCCATCAGCTGACGTCGTAGGTATGTATTGTCTTCACTTCTTTCATGCTCTTATTATTATTATTTATGCTTATGATTATGTGATTGTGTGTGCGAGATGCTATGTTCAGTTTATTTAAGTCTCCACCTAGGAATCATAATTTCCTTATGATGGTCTAATTATTATATTTTAGGAATCGTCATATTCTATTTTTCATACCGAGAGCCATGCTTAGAGGGTATTTGGGTGAGCCGATTTAGGCCTCGATGTGAGAACCGTCAACCAAAGACATATCCAGCCTTAAGTGGACTAGGACTATATGTTATGCTTGGAAAACTAGCAACCGATTTGATTTTGGTGGTTTCAGCAATGAGTCTAAGGAAGCTGCAGCGTGAGAGTGTCAAATTTGAATGTAGGATGTGTAGGGATCGTTCGTGATTGCGATGTAATGAAGTAGTTGTCAAATTCATGCCTTTAGGGCGTGGTTGATTGCATGTTCACGTGGGTGTTGCTCCGTAAGTAAGTGGGTTGTTGGATTGGATATTTATCTGTTTTCGATAACTGGGTTATTCGTTCTTTGTCATCTGTTGAAGTCGCTAGAGGATTTTTAAATTGTAGCAGTGAATGGTGCTATGAAATATCAGTTTTTCCTTGATATAGTGGGGTGTATTCATCTGGATTTTGTGATATGTGTACGCTAAGTCGCCTGGACATGAAATGTTAATTCTTGCGAAGCTCAGGTTGGTGGCGGTCTTGAGTAGTGAAATTGTACATGGCTTGGAAATTAGAATGGTTACATGGTGGATAGGGTGTATATGTTTCCAAGTGGGGGAGAACCATTTGGGATTATATTTCCAATGAGGTTTTAGGCTCGTAATAATAGTTGGATAGGTATTCTTATGGGTCGTTGGCAAGACCATGGGTTGGGCCCATGGTAGCTGTAAAAGTGTTGTAAGACTGTTGGGTGGCCCGTAGCATTCACCAGGTTGGTAGGAAGTATAGAAGTGTTGTAAGACTGCGGAGTGACCCGTAACATTCACTATGGTGGTAGGCCAACTTGGGGCCGGGTGTGATGTAAAACTACGGCTGGGCCAGTAGCATCCATCTTGGGTAATGTCGACTAGCTAATGTGATAAGTTGTTTAGAAATGTGTTTAAGTCAATAGATTATTAAAAGCAAGTAAGAACAAGATGATCTATATAAGATCTGGTTTTCTTCTCAATATATCCGAAACAGTACAGAGAGAATGAGAGTACAAGTGATTAAGTACGGATACGAAAGTTACTCTACCCTCCTAGTACTTACCCTGTTTATAGGGTACTCACGGATCAAAAAAATACTAGGATGTTTACATGACAATAGGAAACATATTATTGCCTATTAAATACATTAAGATAATGAAGTAACATGGACATTTGCTATTTACAGACACTTTCGATTAAAGACACTAACAATTCGAATTCTCACAACTAATTTCAACCTATCATTCTCCTCCTTTGTGAGAAAAGACGAATCTAATAGGAAGTGTCTTCATCATCTGCAACAATACCTTCCTTATCTCCATATAACACAAGATGATTTTTCAAACCTCTTCTTTTTCTTCGTTCTCATTCTTTTTACAATTGTTTATCCGAAGTAAGATATTCGAAAAATGAGAGTTTGTGTATCTCTCCAAATCATCATTACGGAAAAGGAACTTCTTCTTTTCCCCCTTTGTTATTCTTCCCTTAAAAGACAACACGAGATGGTTGATGAATTATTTCTCCATCTTCAAATTCAACAATGTTGAGCTTCCCTCCTCAGTAAAGCTTTTGGAACCTTTGATGTCTTATTGATTGCCATGGCAAGATCAATCTCTGTTTCAGGCAAGTACGGAGAGTAACAATGTATGAAGTCCTTGATATGTGCATGCCCAACAACTAATGACATTTGATTTTCCTCAAGGATTTGGGACTTATCCACCTGACTCAAAATCTTTGTCATTGTGATGAGATCATTGAGATTCATCAATGGGAAATCAATGATTGTAAATTCGAACACTACATTGTTAGCTCGAACAATAATGTAGCGAAAATTTTACATCAATCCTTCTGACCAGCAACCAAGATTGAATATGTTACATATGGAAACGACTCAAATGGTATCATCAAGGGTTATGACGTACGCACCAATGGAACATTCACAATTCAGAAGGTTGCATACATTACGAATCTTAAACATAATCTCATCAGTGTTGTAATGCTTACTCACTCCAAATTTCAAGTTGAATTCGATGATAAGCATAGCTATGTCATGTCTTAAGATCGCTACAAGTGTTTCATCACTTCTGGAACAAATGGAAATATGTATCCTCTGGATGTTGAGCTTCTGATAGGAAAACCTCAACTATGTTTTCTTATCAAATCTATTTCTGGTGGAAGCTGGCTCTGGCACCAACTTCTCGCTCATCTCAACTTTAAAGTATATCAACAATATCATGATTGGAGAACATGTGTGAGGCATGATAGTAATGAAATTTGATAGAAACACTCTCTTTGCTGTCTGTGAATATGGGAAGATCAGTAGAAAACGTCACCCTATGATTCTTGATTCTACTATTAAAGATCCTCTAAAGTTGCTCCATATTGATCTTTGTGGCCCATTGGTAATTGAAAGAATGTTTTGGAAGAAATATATTTTGGTGATTGTCGATGATCATACTCGTTTTTATGGGTTTTGAGCATTACAACATTCTTATGGTGCACATGCAACCCTAATTGCTTTGGATCTAGGTTTTTCTCAAGTTATACATGCAAATCAATTTTCCAAACCAAGAACCGTAAACTAGCATACAATTTTCGGATTCAACGAATAAACTAGGGTTAGAAGAATACCTTTCTTGTTAACTAGTAATAACAAGCAACCCTTTCCTTGATCTTTACCTTCAAGAGCTTAGTGCCTCAAGCGTTGCACCTCTAATGGAGTCACAAACACCACAAGCAAAGAATGAGGAGAAGGAGAGCAGAATTTCGGCTAGGGTTTCCCTTGGAATCAGTGGCCGAAATTGAGAGGTCAGGGGGCCTTTAAATACTTGTGGCTGCTAGGGTTTCTAGGTGGAAAACCTAATTCTTGAATTAGGCTCCAAGCAGTCCATGAACCCCCTTTCTAGAAGGCCTTGGACGATTTCTATAGGGCCTCCTATAGATTTCATCCAACCCTTTACAAGGGAGTCCAGCAGCCCAATATTGCAACTATTAGTGATCTGCAATATCAGTCCCTGTTCTTTTAATCAATCTCTTTTGATTACTAAATTAATTAATTTTTGATCAATACTAATTAAATAATATGATTTCTCAATTTAATATATTATTCCTATAATATATTAATAAACCATTTAAATAACCTCTTTCTCTAAAACTCATTTTGTCCAGTTGCTATGGTGAAGGCAACCCAAAAGAACCATGCTACTATCGGGTCAAGTACATACCAATTATAGTTATGGGCTTAGACACCTAATCCAACTGTCTCCCACTTGGATAAGTCTAATAACTATAACTGCAAGTATGAATTCAAAATCCAAATAGCATTCGTAGCTCTCAAAAGCCGCTGTCGAACTCTGACCTAGTCAACGACGTGTCCTTTAGATAAGGGATCATATAATCCTCTGTTTTGCAAGATATCGTGTGGACAAAGACATGGAACATAATCATTCTCAATGTCCAATAGTTTGTTTCCCGACTTCTGATTTGTTTGACAACGAACTTAATTGAACACATCAATTCAGTCCTAAAGGGGCCGGCACATAAGTCAACAAAAAATCATCGAGGGGCCGAACATATCGCTTTTACCCTCTTAGGATAAAAGGAACATATAAAATTTGACTTATATGCTTGTACTATTTACTCGTTAAATCATACACAACAACACATTTTATAACATCAAGTTACTGATGCGTTTACGCATTATCAATGCACAACCAATTTGTAAACAACAACTCATATATCTCGGTTTAAAATTCATACGATATTATTATCTCACACTCACTCGTGATAAATTCCATGAAGTGATTCACATGAGCGTGGGTTTAATCTAATACTCAAATCTTATTTCAGAAGTACTCATGAACGTTGCAGCAAACCTTTGCTACGTCTAAGCACTTAGACAATCTACAAACCAATTCATGACAGTCTAACCTCATAACTTACTCCCAAGGTATGATTGACTGTGGATAATTTGAACAATCTAATTATTCTGGAAGTAAAACATGCAAAAGTGAAACAATAGTAAACAATCGACACAAGATAGTAAACATACTCATAAATAAATCTCCATTACTTAATCATCAAATGTCAATTACATTTATCTATTACAAGTTTCTAAACATCTATCTAATCACTAAAACTAATATCGTCCTTCAGACCAATGCTCCTCACATGCTGTAAGTGCTTAACCATGCTCAAACCCTTTGTGAGAGGATCTGTTGGGTTCTCCTCTGACGATACCCTCTTGACTACAAGGAGTCCCTCTTCTACCCGATGTCTGATGAAGTGGTATATTCTGTCGATGTGTCTGGATCTACCATGATCCCTTGGTTCCTTGGTTAAGGCAACCGCTCCTTCGTTATCACAGAAAATCTCCATAGGCTCCTTTATGATTGGTACAACTCCAAGGTCTCCAATGAAGTTCTTCAACCATATCGCCTCCTTCGATGCTTCGCTCGCTGCTATGTACTCTGATTCGCACGATGAATCAACCACAGTCTCCTGCTTGGAACTTATCCAAGTAACTGCTCCTCTATTTAGGGTAAATACCTAGCCCGACTGAGAGCGGAAGTTATCTCTGTCGATCTGAAAGATGGCGTCACTATACCCTATCACTCTCAAGTCATCACTCCCACCAAGTGTAAGGAGCCAGTCCTTAGTCCTTCGCAGGTACTTAAGAATGTTCTTTACTGCTGTCCAGTGAGCTCTTCCCGGGTTCCCTTGATATGGGCTAACCATGCTTAACGCAAAAGCCACATCAGGGCGAGTACATGTCATAGCGTACATGATCGAGCAACGACAGAAGCATATGGTACTAGACTCATTTCCGCTATCTTGGCATCAGTACTCGGACTCTGAGTCTTACTCAGCTTGGTATTGCTTTGGATTGGCAGTTCCTATTTCTTGGAATTCTCCATGCTAAAACGTTTCAGCACCTTGTCCAAGTAAGTACTTTGACTAAGTCCTATTAGTCTCCTACTTCTATTTCTCAAAATCCTTATCCCCAGAATATAAGCAACTTCTCCTAGATCCTTCATAGCGAAACACTTCCCAAGCCAGGACTTAACCTCCTGCAAGGTCGGGATGTCGTTTCCTATGAGCAGTATGTCATCAAAATATAAAACTAGAAAGCTAACTATACTCCCACTAGCCTTGACATACCCACAGGACTCATCCTCACTTCTCGAAAATCCAAACTCTTTGACTTGCTCATCGAAACAAATATTCCATCTGCGAGACGCTTGCTTTAATCCATAGATGGATTTCTCAAGCTTGCACACTCTATTAGGATATTTAGCATCCACAAAACCCTCTGGATGACACATGTAAACCTCTTCAGCCAACTTCCCGTTAAGGAAGGCAGTTTTGACATCCATCTGCCAAATTTCATAATCATGAAACGCAACGATAACCAACATAACCCTGATAGACTTGATCTTGGCCACTGGTGAGAAGGTCTCATCATAGTCAACCCCTGGGGTTTGAGTAAAACTTTTCGCAATCATTCGTGCCTTGAACGTATGCACATTCCCATCCATGTTGGTCTTCTTCTTAAAGATCCACTTGCACCTGACCGTCTTACGACCCGGTACATTGTCAACCAAGTTCCAAACTTGATTGTCATACATGGAATGAATCTCGCTATCCGTTGCCTCCTTCCACTTTGCAGACTCTGGGACCACCATGGCTTTCTTGTAGTTATTAGGCTCATCCAAATTTATCAGTATACTATCACTGATAAACGTATCACCTTCACCAGTTATATGGAAACCATACAACACAGGTGGAACACTAACTCTACTGGAACGTCTTAGAGGTAAGGACTTGTCAACTGGTTCAACATGAATCTCTTCCTCAAGTTGAGCGCTAGTGTTAGAGGTTCCTTCATCGCTTGATTCTTGAAGCTCTTCAAGATCAATTTGCCCCCCACTGTCCTCTTGGCATATGAGTTCTCTTTCGCGGAAAACCCCTCTCCTTGCTACGAAGACCACGTTGTCAGTAGGTCTTTAGAAAAGATATCCAAAAGATTTATGTGGGTAGCCGATGAATATACACCGCTCACTGTGAGGTTCAAGCTTGTCGTGAGTCTCTCGTCTTACGAAAGCCTCACAACCCCAAACCTTGATATGCGCCAATGAGGGAACCTTCCATGTCCTCATCTCGTCAGGTGTTTTGGCAACCTTCTTAGTTGGGACTAGATTAAGGATATGGGTGACAGTCTCTAAGGCATACCCCCAAAATGAGATAGGTAATGAAGCTCGACTCATCACGGAACGAACCATGTACAACAAGGTTCGATTGCGCATCTCAGCCACACCATTGAGCTGTAGTGTCCTAGGCGGCATCAATTGTTAAACAATTCCATATTCCTTAAGATAGTCGTGGAACTCGATACTAAGATACTCACCACCCCTATCGGATCTGAGCATCTTTATCTTCCTGCCCAATTGATTCTCCACTTCCTGTTTAAACTCTATGAACTTTTCAACGGTTTCAGACTTATGCTTGATTAAGCAGATGTAACGCATGGTTCATGGTATGCTCTTAACTCATTAATTTATTCATTTTGGAAGGACAAATCGACGAGTTGGTGGCCCTAACTAGTCGATTAGAGAGAAAAAAATGCGCGGGTTTTAAGCTATCTACTCAACGATTCGAGAGCCCTTGACTCGGCGAGTAGGTCTGACTGAAGGAAACCCTAATTTCGGGGTTTTGCACCATATTTAAGCTCCTTAACCCCCACCCATTGGCCTCATTTCCAGCCTCCATGTCCCAAACCCTAATCCACAAAACCCTAGAGCTTTATTTGAGAGTGTGAGCCATTTGGAGTGATCATTGTGTACTTTTGAAGCTTGTGGAAGAATAAGAAGATAGAGGGCTCAAGAGGGAAAGAGTAGATTCAGAAACAACACACCATTTGCTACATTTTCTGGTAATCAAGTTTCTATCTTGGCTATTAGTTCATTAGATTTCATTATGTCCATTTTATGAGGGTTTTTGGTCGAAGCATGATAGCTTTTGGAGATTGATCGACCCAAGTGGGTATTCTTTCAGATCTAGGACCTTGAGGGGCTTATATGACATAACGGTGGAAACTTTATGCCATTAGAGCCCCCATGCAAGCCATAGAGTGTCATATTGGCCTTTTTAGCCCCAAAAGGCCATGCATGTAGAGAAAGGTGGGAACTTCACGTGTCCAAGTAGTGTTAGGGGTTTAGATCTGTGGTTGTAGGCTTTATTTTGGTGTGTGAATGGCTTAAGGACCAAGTTCTAGGTCCCAAGGAATTAGGGTTTGAGCTAAACCCTTTAAGAAGAGGTATTAACGGGTAAAGTTGGAAACTTTACCCTTAAAAGGAAATTATCGGGGTTTATGTGAAGTATGAAGCTTGGATCTGAAGTGTTGGGGCTTAATCCGTTAAGATAGCCCAAACAGACAAGGGGACTCGGTGAGTCTAGAGGGGGACTCGACGAGTTGAGTAGGGTTGTCCCGATTGTGTACAAGGTGGAACTCGACGAGTCCGTGAAGGCACTCGACGAGTTAGTTTGTGTTTCACGACTAAGATTGGCAAAGGAACTCGTCGAGTCAAGGGATTGACTCGACGAGTTGAGTCAACTCAAATGTTGACTTTGACTTGGACTGAGCGTTGACTTTGACTGGGACTTTGACTTGACCAAGGTTGACCTGTGAAGGGGTCTTGACATAAGAGATGGTCATTTTACCCATAGAAAGGTTATTAGTTTTTGACTAAGTGATGATTGTGATAATGATAGCCGGAGAGTCGTTGGAGCAGGCACTAGAGATTCCTCACACGATATTTCAGCAGCCAGTTTGAGATGTGAGTCGTTGGAGCAGGAACTGGAGCAGGAACGGGTCTAAGGCACCAAAGCCGACCCGTTTAGTTACTAGTAGTTCCGAACGGGCGGGGCCCGAAGTAAGTTTATATGTTTTTCCAGATTTCGATCCGCTTGTATGCTTGATGTCTTTGTGATTCTTGCATGTGTTTGTACTTGTATGTTTCCGGATCACAATCAGATGTCGGGGCGGTTCCCGAGGAATGTTAGTATGCTTCCGGATTACGGTCCGATGCCGGGCGGGGTCCGAGGAATGTTTACATGATATATGTTTAGGTTTATATGTATTATTTGATTATGCTCATATGTATTCCGAGATGTGCTCGATGCCGGGCGGGGCCCGATGCCGAATAGGGTTCGATGTCGGGCGGTCCCCATTCCCCGACGAGGGAATAAGGTTATAGTGGGTATGGATTGGTTGAGCCCTAATGGGGCAGTCATTGACTGCGAGCAGCAGCTAGTGAGGATTCAGACTCCTAGTGGGGAAATGATAGTGATTCACGGCGAGAGGTCGCATAGTGGATTGACTTTATGCTCTGCAGCGAGTGCGAGGCGCTACCTTCAGCAGGGTTGCGTAGGTTATGTAGCCTATGTCATGGATACCCGGGATAATGGTAAGGCGATAGTCGATGATGTACCGGTAGTGCGAGAGTACCAGAACGTATTCCCAGAGGATTTACATGGGATACCTCCGGAGAGACAGGTTGAGTTCAGGATTGACGTGGTTCCTGGTGCAGCTCCGATAGCCAAGGCACCATATCGGTTGGCTCCTCCCGAGATGCAGGAGTTGTCTACGCAGCTGCAAGAGCTGCTAGACAAGGGATTTATCAGGCCGAGTAGTTCGACATGGGGATCCCAGATCCTGTTTGTGAAGAAGGTCGGGTTGCATTGGATGTGCATAGACTACCGGGAGATGAATAAGGTGACGGTGAAGAACCGTTATCCCCTCCCGAGGATTTATGATTTGTTTGACCAGCTACAGTGTGCATCTTGGTTCTCCAACATTGATCTGCGATCGGGTTATCACCAGATGCGACTTAGGGACGAGGATGTGTAAAAGACAGCTTCTAGGACTCGCTATGGTCACTATGAGTTTGTGGTGATGCCGTTTGGGCTCACCAATCCTCCAGCCGCGTTCATGGAGCTCATGAACCGCGTGTGCAGACCGATGCTAGATCGGTCTGTGATAGTTTTCATTGATGATATCTTGGTCTATTCCAAGACTCAGGAGCAGCATGAGGAGCACCTGAGGGAGGTGATGGAGACACTGAGGATGGAGAGACTTTTTGCAAAGTTCTCCAAGTGTGAGTTCTGGTTGCGCGAGGTGCAGTTTCTTGGGCAACTTGTCAACCAGAAGGGTATTCTGGTCGATCCGGCCAAGATAAAGGCCGTGATGCAGTGGGAGATTCCGAGGTCTCCAACTGAGATTCGGAGTTTCCTTGGTCTAGCGGGTTATTACCGGATATTTATTCAGGACTTCTCCAAGATCGCTGTTCCTTTGACCCGACTGACCAAGAATTCGGTGACCTTCCGCTGGGGGCCTGAGCAGCAGGCAGCCTTCGGGACTCTCAGACAGTAGTTGTGCGAGGCACCGATCCTGACTTTGCCGGTGGGCGTCGATGATTTCGTGGTTTACTGTGATGCTTTGATTACGAGCATGGGTGCGGTATTGATGTAGAGAGGTCACGTGATAGCTTACGCTTCGAGGCAATTGAAGCCTCACGAGGCTAACTATCCGACACATGATTTAGAGCTGGGGGCTGTGGTTTTCGCCCTCAAGATTTGGCGGCATTACCTCTATGGGGTCCGTTGTACCATTTAAACGGACCACAAGAGTTAGATGTGGTGAAGGACTACGACTGTGAGATCCTTTACCACTCGAACAAGGACAATGTAGTGGCTGATGCCCTGAGCCGCAAGGCGGTAGCGGCCCCGATTCGAGACATCTGTCTGAGGATGACAGTGATTACTCCATTGCTGGAGCAGATCAGAGAGGCGCAGGTAGAGGGCCCGAAGGAAGAGTGCCAGAAGTGCGAGCGGGTCGTAGAGTGTCACACCCCGGCCGTCGGCGGAAACACCAGGCGGTGTAACGTCATTTCTCGTATCATAGTTATCAACTTCCTGAAAACACATGCATTTTAAAATACGTCAACATAAAGTTGGTGAGTCCACAGGTTTTGACTCCATATAAAAATAATACATTTTCCAAGTTCAAAAGTATAGTTTTGAAAGTATTATTTTGACTCTCCAACGTTTAGCATATATATATATCCTAGGTGTGACATCCGCCTAAAATGGATTCGGGTCAACCCAACCCAATTGGAAATTTAATAAACCCTACTCAAGATTACTTGACGCTAATAGGATCAAAACCCATACAATACGATATAACTTGACGTTAATAGCAACATAGTATTGTACAACGTTATAACTATAATCAAAGTAAATTATGATACCATATTAAAATCAAATCAAAGTATAATGCTCTAATTAAATTAAAAGAATCAAACTTGAATTCTCTAATTAAACTTCAAATCAAAGTAGATTGTTATAATCAAATAATAACCTATCTTTTATAAAACTCCATTTTTATAAACTTTACATTAAATTTTATAAAACTCTATTTTTTATAAACTTTACTTTAAATTTTATAAAACTCTTATATTAATTATGTAAAAGATGCTTGTGTTAGTGGGAAATTATGAAGACCACCAAAAGCAAAAAGATTATTCCCATGGTCTCCCACTCACACTTCCCATCCACTTTTCTTTCCTTTTTCTCCCAACACATTATTCTCTTCACCACTTAAATCTTCTCTATTCTTTCTCTCACTCTCAATCTCGAAATTTCCTCCAAGAATACTCATATTCCATCCAAGAACAATCTATTATACTCAAATCTTCATCCCTCTTGAAGCATTCATCAAGGTATGTTGTTAAAAGTTTCAAATTCATACAAGAAACAAATTAAATCCACCAAAATATCTAAAACTCATTTTTTGCATAAACCTGATTTTTCTCAGAATACCATCAATAAAATAAGAAGTTCTGGAAATTTTCAGAAAATAACTTATTTTTATTGAATTATCATAATTATTGCAATAAAGTAGGGCAATAATTCACATAAAATACTTGTTGCATTCAATAAATTCTGAGAAAATTCTGGGATGACCTGTATACTGATTAAACATAATATATGAAGTTTCATGCATTTATATTACTGTTTACTATTATTTATGATTTTATTGATTAATTAATAATGAAATATATAAAAAATACTTCCCACAATCACAAATATCTGAAACTTATACACTGGGCTCTACATCATGTTATAAAACTATGGTTAGTTTTACAGATTTTTTGAGAATCATTTACTATTTTTCCCGAATTTTGTGTTGTTTAATCATTAAAATATTAAATAAATACTAAAACAGTTCAGAAAAATATACAAATTTTACAGTAATTCATATTGTATGAAATAATGATTTCCTAATAATTTCATAATTTTTCAATACTGTTTACTATTTAAAACTATTTTCCTAAGTATTTAAGCATGTAAAAATGCATTTTAATGATTATTTCATATAAATAATTGTTAAAATCTGTAAATAATTATAATTGGGCAAGTTATTATTTTAATAAGAAATTATTAAAATCTGTCCTAAATTGAAAATATAAATTAATTATGCAAAGTAAGTAATTCAATTTAAAATTCATTTAACAAATAAATACCTTAATATTATAATCAAAATGAATTATTGTTAATTCATCAAATATAAGAATATGTGTCTAATTATTTATTAATACTCCATTCTCGTTTAGCAGTTCCTAAACCAAAACTATTAATTATATTAGGTTCTACGCCATTTTGACCCGAATCGTCTATCGTACGACACACGCATTTCGTTTTGGGACTAATGTGAGTAATCTACCCCATATTTTATAATTTTCAATACTTTTGGGGTGTATCATGTGGTTCTAATATGTTCCAACTTCATTTTATTGTTTTATCACAATTGAGACATTGTTGGGACATTTATACGTGAGTCATTAATTGTATAACTATTGTTTGTTTACGCTACATGTACTTGTAATGCATTACCATTTTTAGTCTAATCTCCATGACTATGCCCGTATTCTTGAGGTACGTTATGGACAATAATAGCACTATTGGGTTAACCACCCCGCCTTGGGACGCTAAGGTGATTGATCACACGTGGTTGAGTGTGTATGATGATTAGATGCTCCATCCTATATATATTTATATATATACATATGTATATATATATATATATATATATATATATATAGGGTGAGGACTTATTGTTGTTGTTATCAATTGTTAATCAATTTTTGATTTATAAACCGTTATCTCAAATACAATTGTTTGGCGACTTCAAAAGAAAACAAATTTCAAATTATAAATGTTTCAACTTCACAATTTTCTCTACTAAAATTTGATTACTCACCAACTCTCGTAGTTGACCTGTTTTTACCCATGATGCAGATTTGAAGAATGAAGAATGATGAAAAATAAGTTGTGCCTTAGAAATCCACAAGACAATTTAAATTTGATGTAATAAATGTGGTTTGCATTTGTATTTGTACTTGTATGTTGTGGATCTTGTTTGCATACTTAGTACTTAATTGAATCTAATCACATTATAACCTAGTTGTCATGAGACTTTGAACAATATATCACGCCTTGATCGATTCCGACAAGGATCGGGGTGTGACAGATTGGTATCAGAGCCCTTGACTATAGGGAATTAGGTTAATTGCCTTGACCTAGTCTATAGCCTCTAGGGTCCTCTCGTATGCTAGTTTATAAAATGCACACACAACTGTATGCAATTCGCACTTAGAAAATCCTAGGAATACCTTTGTGTGTTAATTGCTCCCTTATGTGCATACGTATTACTCCTGACACTTATATGTGTGCATACACTTGTGAATATTCTCCACTTTCTCTGAAAATCACACACATACTCAAGTTGTTTAACAAAATGTATATACATATATGTATTCCGTAGAGCTCATAGGAAATTCAAAGTCATCCACTCTAGTTGGGTAGGATCATAGTAATGGACGCGTAGTAACTGGAAGGGGGAGGTGCCGGTAGCCCGAAAGTCCTGACTAGGTAAGCATTCGTATACATCCCAATCAACCGAGGGACCAGTTTGCTTATCTGGGGACCAAAGGCGAGAGTTCCCAAACCTATAGGCCAAAGCGCGTCATTCACATTACTTTTGAGCCATCAAAATACCCGACCTTATCAAACGTATCCGAAAGGATACACTCCAAAATGGCCAACTCATTGGATTATTAAGTTCCCTAATGGGCCTAGAAGTGGGAAAGAAATGTGAAAACTTAGTTTTGTGGGGGCCCACACAAGTGCTACATGTTTCACATTTAGTAACCATGGAAAGCCCAAAAGGTGCCCAACACTCCTAACCATGGCCCAACAAGTGTTTTACAATTATTTTACCCAACAATGTCTAAAAACTTTATTTCCATAATCAATTTACAAATAACTCACAAGTCCATATGCGTGTTTCTCGTAGATGGCATTACGACCCCCATACGCTGCTCGCAACAACAGAAGGCTAGCTGCCCTGGTCGCCAAGGAGGTAGCAAACGTCATCCCAACAATTGCAACCCAACTTCATTCTCTTCAGCCACAAGCTCCAGCAACAACTCCTCGTTGCTCGTTCAAGCACTTTCGTAACTGCAATCCGCCTTACATCAAAGGCACCGATGGTGCCACCGCACTCCTCACATGGATTGAAGAAATGGAGAGTACTTTCATCCATAGCGAGTGTCCTGAGGACCTGATGGTCCGTCATGCTACAGGGTGCCTCCTAGGTCATGCTCTCACATGGTGGAACCTAGAAAAACGGGCAAAGGGAGAGGTTGTTGCCTTGGGAATGACCTGGTCAAAACTAAAAGAACGCATGATGGAGAAGTTCTGCCCTGACAGCGAATTGCAAACTCTCGAGGATGAATTCTGGAATCTGAAACAGGAGGGAGGCGACAACGCGACCTACACCAATAGATTCCATGATCTCTCGAGACTCCTACCTCACATGGTTCAACCTATGAAAACTGCAATACGCCGCTACATCAAAGGGTTACCATGCCAGATCCGTGATTCGGTGACCAGCAGCAGGCCATCTACCCTAGAATCCGCCATTGAATTAGCAGGTCAACTCAACGAGGACAATGTGAACGATGGTGTCCTCCCACGCAAGGGTTCAAAGATGTCAACTGAAAAGTCGACCCCTGAGACCCCCCTAATTGTCAAGTCCGAGTCCTCCCACCGACATGACAAAAAGAAGCGGAAAAGTCATCACCACAACCATGCTGTTATTACCCCTGCTACTCCTATCACCCAAGTCACCCCACCAGCCCAACCAAATAAAAAGCCGTATACCGGACCTCACCCCCTCTGTAACCACTGTAACTATCACCATATGACCACTAGCCCGTGTCGCCTCTGTACGAATTGTGGTCGCTATGGCCACTTGGCGAACACATGTCGTGCACCAAAAACTCAGCGACCACTCTATCTACCCTCAAATCAGCAAACACAAACCCGGTATCCAACTGGAACATGCTTCAACTGTGGTGACCCCACCCATTTCAAAAACGCGTGTCCTAGGTTAGTCAATATCATCAACACCCAAGCCCAGGCAAATCCAACAATGCAGGTTCCAGCTCCCAAAGGCCGAGCCTTTGTCATTACCGCAACCCAAGCAAAGACCGATAACAAGGTCGTAAATGGTACGTTTCTCATAAATAACTGCTACGCGTCAGTACTTTTTGATTCAGGTGCCGATAAAAGTTTTGTGTCTTTGGAATTTGAGCCCATACTTCACACACCTCGCACGATTCTTAATGAGTACTTTACCGTAGAAGTCGCCGATGGAAAATACGTTTCACTCAATGCAGTCATCCAAGATTGCACTTTCGATTTTTCCGGTCATAAATTTTCTGTCAATTTAGTTCCTATGGAACTTGGTAGCTTCGACATCATCGTAGGAATGGATTGGCTATCCCAAAACCATGCTGAAATAGTATGTTACGATAAGTTCATTCGTATTCCTCTCGCCGACGGTCAAAGTCTTCGTATTTATGGCGAGACTCATTCGAAAAAGCTTAGTCTTATGTCATGTACTCAAGCTCGATCATATCTACGAAAAGAATACATGGCTTTCTTAGCCCATGTGGTGGAAACAAAGGTCAAAGAAAAGAAGATTGAAGATATTCCGATAGTACGAGACTTTCCCGACATCTTTCCCGATGACATATCTGGACTCCCTCCAGTACGTGAGCTAGAGTTCCGCATCGATCTTGTTCCTGAGGCTACTCCCATAGCCAAGTCTCCATATCGGTTGGCTCCAACCGAGATGCAAGAATTGGCAAGTCAGCTCCAAGAACTAACCGATAAGGGATTTATCCGCCCTAGTACTTCACCCTGGGGAGCCCCGGTTCTCTTCATCAAAAAGAAAGATGGTTTGTTTCGTATGTGTATCGATTATCGGGAGTTAAATAAATTAACCATCAAGAACCGATATCCGTTACCTCGGATCGACGACCTTTTTGATCAGCTTCAAGGAGCTTCATGCTTCTCAAAAATTGACCTTCGCTCTGGTTATCACCAACTTCGAGTACGGGAAGAAGACATCCCCAAAACCGCTTTCCGAACCCGCTATGGTCATTACGAGTTCACCGTTATGCCTTTCGGCCTAACAAATGCCCCTGCCGTATTCATGGACTTGATGAATCGGGTATTTAAACCTTATCTCGACCGTTTTGTTATCGTCTTTATTGATGACATCCTCATTTACTCAAAGACAAGGGCAGAGCATGAAAGACACCTTCGCCTAACTCTCCAAACGTTGCAAGGAAATCGGCTCTACGCCAAATTTTCGAAATGCAAGTTTTGGTTAAATGAGGTACAATTCCTTGGTCATATTATAAGTGACAAGGGTATTTTAGTCGATCCCGCAAAAGTTGAAGCAGTCCAGAATTGGAAAGCCCCCCGTACCCCCAAGGAAATTCGGTCCTTCCTTGGTTTAGCCGGCTATTACCGGCGTTTCATTTCAAATTTCTCAAAGATTGCTTTACCACTTACTTCTCTCACTTGCAAGGGTACACCATTTGATTGGGGACCCAAGCAGGAATACGCTTTCCAAACCCTTAAACAAAGTTTGTGTGACGCTCCGATTCTTACACTCCCTGAAGGATCCGAAGATTTCGTGGTATTCTGCGATGCCTCCAATCTCGGTCTAGGTTGTGTTTTGATGCAAAGGGGAAAGGTTATAGCTTACGCCTCACGACAACTCAAAATCCACGAAAGGAATTATACGACTCATGATTTGGAGCTCGGTGCCGTGATTTTCGCTCTTAAAATTTGGAGGCATTACCTTTACGGCACTAAATGCGTAATTTTCACCGACCACAAGAGCTTGCAACATATTCTTAATCAAAAGGAACTCAATATGAGGCAAAGACGATGGGTCGAGCTCCTAAATGATTACGAGTGTGAAATACGCTATCATCCGGGCAAGGCAAACGTCGTAGCCGACGCGTTAAGCCGAAAAGAACATGCCCATGCATTTCATCTAATATGTTCTCCTATCTTGTCCAATCTCAGCGACCGAATTCGAGGAGCCCAACACTCGGCAATTACCGAAAATGACATGCCCATAGGAATTGATGGGGAGTTGGAAACTAAATCTGATGGTATTTTCTATTATCAAGATCGCATCTGGATCCCAGATCGTGACAATCTTCGTATATTCCTGATGGAAGAAATCCATAAAACCCGATATTGCATTCATCCGGGCACTGACAAGATGTATCATGGCCTGAGAACCAACTATTGGTGGTCGGGAATGAAAAAGGATATTGCTTTATTCGTGGCCAAATGTCTTACATGTTCCAGGGTCAAAGTAGAACATCAACGACCCTCTGGACTATTGGTCCAACCAGAAATCCCCAGGTGGAAATGGGAAGCGATCGCCATGGATTTCGTAACCAAACTTCCCCGTACCACAAAAGGACACGACAGCATTTGGATAATCATTGACCGTTTGACCAAATCCGCTCATTTCCTTCCCATCCGTGAAAATTTCAAAGTCGAAAAACTTGCTCGGATTTACATCAACGAGATAGTTAGTCGGCATGGCATTCCTCTCAGCATCATTTCAGATCGTGATGGGAGATTTCTCTCTCGGTTTTGGCAATCACTTCAAACAGCCATGGGAACCCGCCTCGATCTCAGTACCGCCTATCATCCTCAGACCGATGGTCAATCTGAGAGGACTATTCAAACACTCGAAGATATGTTGAGGGCGTGTGTCTTGGATTTCGGAGGAAACTGGGACTCTCATTTATCGTTGGTGGAATTCTCCTATAATAACAGTTATCATTCTAGCATCAAGATGCCACCATTTGAGGCATTGTATGGCCGTAAATGCCGATCTCCTATTTGTTGGCATGAAATTGGTGAGTCCCACGTGATTCGCGCAACAGTGGATTCTCCAATCGTTGGTCCTGAGCTTATCCAGGAAACAACCGACAAAATCACTCAGATTCGCGATAACCTTCTCGCAGCTCGTAGCCGACAAAAGAGTTATGCCGACAAGCGACGCAAACCGCTTGAATTTACCCTGGGTGACATGGTCATGTTAAAAGTGTCCCCATGGAAAGGTGTGGTTCGATTTGGACGCAAGGGTAAATTGGCACCACGCTACGTAGGCCCGTTTAAGATCATAAAAAGGATCGGACCAGTAGCCTACGAGTTGGATCTACCAACAGAGCTTAAGAAAGTTCACCCAGTATTTCATATAGCCAACCTCAAGAAGTGTTTAGCAGACGAGAACCTTCATGTTCCTCTCGAGGATATCCAAATCGACGAGACAATGCAATTTACCGAGAAACCCTTGGAAATTGCCGACCGAAAGGAAAAGCAACTCAAAAGAAGTCGCATTCCCCTGGTTAAGGTCAGGTGGCAGTCGGCACGTGGAACTGAGTATACATGGGAGCGTGAGGATCATATGCGTACCAAATACCCACAACTTTTCTCTTAAGGTACTCTCTTCTTAAATTTCGGGACGAAATTTCCTAAAGTAGGGGAGACTGTGACATCCGCCTAAAATGGATTCGGGTCAACCCAACCCAATTGGAAATTTAATAAACCCTACTCAAGATTACTTGACGCTAATAGGATCAAAACCCATACAATACGATATAACTTGACGTTAATAGCAACATAGTATTGTACAACATTATAACTATAATCAAAGTAAATTATGATACCATATTAAAATCAAATCAAAGTATAATGCTCTAATTAAATTAAAAGAATCAAACTTGAATTCTCTAATTAAACTTCAAATCAAAGTAGATTGTTATAATCAAATAATAACCTATCTTTTATAAAACTCCATTTTTATAAACTTTACATTAAATTTTATAAAACTCTATTTTTTATAAACTTTACTTTAAATTTTATAAAACTCTTATATTAATTATGTAAAAGATGCTTGTGTTAGTGGGAAATTATGAAGACCACCAAAAGCAAAAAGATTATTCCCATGGTCTCCCACTCACACCTCCCATCCACTTTTCTTTCCTTTTTCTCCCAACACATTATTCTCTTCACCACTTAAATCTTCTCTATTCTTTCTCTCACTCTCAATCTCGAAATTTCCTCCAAGAATACTCATATTCCATCCAAGAACAATCTATTATACTCAAATCTTCATCCCTCTTGAAGCATTCATCAAGGTATGTTGTTAAAAGTTTCAAATTCATACAAGAAACAAATTAAATCCACCAAAATATCTAAAACTCATTTTTTGCATAAACCTGATTTTTCTCAGAATACCATCAATAAACTAATAAGTTCTGGAAATTTTCAGAAAATAACTTATTTTTATTGAATTATCATAATTATTGCAATAAAGTAGGGCAATAATTCACATAAAACACTTGTTGCATTCAATAAATTCTGAGAAAATTCTGGGATGCCCTGTATACTGATTAAACATAATATATGAAGTTTCATGCATTTATATTACTGTTTACTATTATTTATGATTTTATTGATTAATTAATAATGAAATATATAAAAAATACTTCCCATAATCACAAATATCTGAAACTTATACACTGGGCTCTACATCATGTTATAAAACTATGGTTAGTTTTATAGATTTTTTGAGAATCATTTACTATTTTTCCCGAATTTTGTGTTGTTTAATCATTAAAATATTAAATAAATACTAAAACAGTTCAGAAAAATATACAAATTTTACAGTAATTCATATTGTATGAAATAATGATTTCCTAATAATTTCATAATTTTTCAATACTGTTTACTATTTAAAACTATTTTCCTAAGTATTTAAGCATGTAAAAAATGCATTTTAATGATTATTTCATATAAATAATTGTTAAAATCTGTAAATAATTATAATTGGGCAAGTTATTATTTTAATAAGAAATTATTAAAATCTGGCCTAAATTGAAAATATAAATTAATTATGCAAAGTAAGTAATTCAATTTAAAATTCATTTAACAAATAAATACCTTAATATTATAATCAAAATGAATTATTGTTAATTCATCAAATATAAGAATATGTGTCTAATTATTTATTAATACTCCATTCTCGTTTAGCAGTTCCTAAACCAAAACTATTAATTATATTAGGTTCTACGCCATTTTGACCCGAATCGTCTATCGTACGACACACGCATTTCGTTTTGGGACTAATGTGAGTAATCTACCCCATATTTTATAATTTTCAATACTTTTATGGTGTATCATGTGGTTCTAATATGTTCCAACTTCATTTTATTGTTTTATCACAATTGAGACATTGTTGGGACATTTATACGTTAGTCATTAATTGTATAACTATTGTTTGTTTACGCTACATGTACTTGTAGTGCATTACCATTTTTAGTCTAATCTCCATGACTATGCCCGTATTCTTGAGGTACGTTATGGACAATAATAGCGCTATTGGGTTGACCACCCCGCCTTGGGACGCTAAGGTGATTGATCACACGTGGTTGAGTGTGTATGATGATTAGATGCTCCATCCTATATATATTTATATATATACATATGTATATATATAGGGTGAGGACTTATTGTTGTTGTTATCAATTGTTAATCAATTTTTGATTTATAAACCGTTATCTCAAATACAATTGTTTGGCGACTTCAAAAGAAAACAGATTTCAAATTATAAATGTTTCAACTTCACAATTTTCTCTACTAAAATTTGATTACTCACCAACTCTCGTAGTTGACCTGTTTTTACCCATGATGCAGATTTGAAGAATGAAGAATGATGAAAAATAAGTTGTGCCTTAGAAATCCACAAGACAATTTAAATTTGATGTAATAAATGTGGTTTGCATTTGTATTTGTACTTGTATGTTGTGGATCTTGTTTGCATACTTAGTACTTAATTGAATCTAATCACATTATAACCTAGTTGTCATGAGACTTTGAACAATATATCACGCCTTGATCGATTCCGACAAGGATCGGGGTGTGACACTAGGTATAAAAGTTTACATACCAAATAAGTAGTTTACCTATAAGTCTCATATACTATGAATATAAGTGTTTGTAATTCCATACAAACGAAAGTTGCTACGTATAAATCTTATTTCAATTCTATACGAGTAAAACCGCTACGTATAAATCTATTTCAATTCTATACGAGTAAAACCGCTACGTATAAATCTATTTCAATTCTATACGAGTATGTGTGTTAGGTATAATTATTTACTTAATATACAAGTAGTATACCTACCAGTTTCTTGTACCTAGAGTATAAGTGTTTGGGAAACTTATACTTAACATTAATACTTGTATAACGACAAAGTATAATGCTTCTAACAATTTGCTACCATGAGTCCGTAACCGCGACTATATGACTAGTTTCAAACCTCTGCTTGATGCTACAAGTTTCACATCTTGAGATAAGTTCCACACGCTTCATGAACGTTGGAACAATAAACAAACAAAAGGACAGTTCGTCACTCGCACACTGTTTTGTTGTAGCTAGCAACCACGAGTGGGGTTGTCAACCCGTATCTTATACATACATGACTTCCTCGCTCACACATGATTAACGGTTACAGGTCAGAGGATTTTCCCTAAGATTTCCAATCTTAGTTGATGAATACAATAGCTCATGTAGACTTGTCGAGTTCCGTTAGTTCTAGTAGTAACATCATATTCGTGTCTAAAACCCTAAGTTATTAGACTATGCTTTTAACATTACTCCTAATATTTATAATACTTAAGCAGTACAACAGCTATAATTAGAATTAAAACCAGGTTTTATGTTGACATAAAACCAATAACAACAACATATAACATACCTGGTTTTATCTTGACATAAAACCAACAATAACAACATACTTATCAATCAACATATAGAACTTCCGAGTATAACTCTGGAACTATATCGCACACAACATATATATAGAATCCTAAGTATAACTCAAGATCTACATTAGTATACTACTATAACAATAACATGCTAACAACTTTACGACAGTTGCATACTTTCAAATACGAAATAACTATATCCCGGTTATTATAACTATCTATGTTGATGCTAATATACTATTATATAGATATAATAATAACGTATATATAATATTTAGCATGCGTTTTCCCCCGAAATATTAGAAAGTGGGGCCGTGAAACTCACCTTAGTAGCGTGATTTTATGTAATCTAAGCAGAAACGGTCAGCGGTATGAGGTCGTCGGGGCTCGGGATGCAAGAGTGCTTCAGCAAATGAGAGAGAAGGAAGGAAATCAGGTGTGAGAAAGCAAAATGGCCGAACTTGCTATTTATAGGAAGATTTTTGGCCATCACGACGTGAGAAACTCATTGTTCATGTCGTGATTTTGGATCTTATCTCTTCGTAAACTTGCCATCCGTCTTCTAGCTTCGGAACGTGTCACAATTCCAGTTTCACGTCGTGAATTTGATGTCCACGTCGTGAGGATTGAACTTATCCCCTTCGTAGCCTCGTCACGCACCTTCTAGATCCAAAATGTGTCCTGGACTACTTTCACGTCGTGAATTTAAGCTTCACGTCATGAATCCAGACAGTTAGGGTTTCCTGCCACGTGTCATGCTCTCAGATAGCTGTAACTTCGGAAGGTCGTAACTTTTGCATACGAACTCCGTTTTTGACGTTCTTTATATGCACGCGTAGGTAATCCGAGTACTACAACTCTCTAATAGATTACAATAGCTAATTATAAGCCTATTTTAAATTCCTCTTGTTATAAAGATTTTATAGTGTTTGGTTTATCATAACTTCTTCACGTGAAGCCAGATTTCGACGTTTTGTATATTTTTGGAATTGTATGGACGTATACTTTGATTTATACTATAAAGTGTGTATGAAAGTTCATATTTATATTAGAATTATCATGAAATACATAGTGAGTTTACTACATTACTTGTTTTGACAAAATCACATTACATGATTGATATAATCACATGTGATTGTTATTGACCTACTTTTGACGGGTGTTACATTCTCCCCCCGTTGATAAAATTTCGTCCCGAAATTTATTTTGTACCAGATTCCACTGCAGGGTCCTGGATAGCTTCCCTGCTTCCTGTTACGAATGCCCTGCCACGGCCTAACTTCCTTGACTCCTTAACTTTGTACATTCCTTCTTGATATGTCCAATTTCACCACACTCAAAACATGCTCTTCCTCCATCATAGCCTGTTCCAATGTTTGTTCCTTGATTTTCTGTTGTAAGTGTTTTGCTCCTGCAGAAATTGGCGATGTGTCCCTTTTTCTTGCAGTGAGTGCATATAAAGCAGTTACCTAGATGGTGACGGCTACACTGAGTGCATTTTGGGAGTTTTCCTTCATACCGTCGTGGTTGTGTGGGTATTGCTGTTGTGGCTGCATAATTAGTTGCAACCTCTTGTCTCTCCTCAGATGATTGTATGAGATTCTTCCCATTAAATTTGCGCTTGTTCGTTCCAGATTCGGGAGACTCAGTTATAAATCCCACTTGGATTTCTGTGCTGGTTAGCTGATGAGCTATACGCTTTGCACTGTCGTATGTTGTAGGCTTTGATGCGATCACCATTCCTTTGATTTGTGATGCTAGACCCCAGATATATCGCTCAATCTTCTTATATTCGGGGGTTACAAGAGCTGGACACATCACCGCAAGATCATTAAATCTAGCAGTATAAGCATTTATCTCGGAACCCTTCATTGTTAGGTTCCACAGCTCCTGTTCCAGATTTTGTATTTCCTCTCTTGGACAATACTCCTCTACTAGCATCCTCTTCATCTTTTCCCATTTCATGGAATTGGCAGCATCAATACCCATTGTATTCACATGGCTGTTCCACCATGTAAGTGCTGCATCTAGGTACACGCAGCAAATCGTACCTTACATTCGTCCGGACAGAAGCTTATTTGAAATACTGATTCTGCCTTTTCAATCCACCGGGCCAGGCTAACAACCCCTTCCGTTCCATGGAAGCTCTTAGGTTTTCAATTCATAAAATCCTTGTAGGTACACATTCTGGCGGTCCCTACATTGCCTTCGTTTCTAACTCCTCCTCTTTTGACATTAGCAAGAGATGCAACGATTCTCTGAGCTACGATTTCTTCAAGTTCTGCTGAACTTATTGGAGGGTTTGTTTCTGGTGGTGGTGGTTGCGGTTATTGTTGTTGTGGTTCTGGTCGTTGGTTAAGGTTTAGCCGAGTGCTACTTCTTCTAGGCATTTTGTTTAGTTCCTATACATTTTAGATCACCAAGTGTTTAGTCTATCAAATATTACTCCCAATTTAAATAGTTCATATGATCTGATCATAATAAAATATAGTTGTACACCTACACCTAGTTGTGATAAGATTTATGCACATATGAACTTTAGTTGGAATATCTTATCTAAATCCTTGAGATCAAAAACATTCCGGGTATTTAGGTGTATTATCATCGCGGGTCTGAGTCCTCATATATGACTCTATATTTATTATTTGTTGTATTCATGCTCTATTAATTATTGTTTGTTACTTCAGGTCTAGCTGATAAGGCACCGGCCAGTCAAGACAGTCGAAGGGCAGGATCATTTTAGCATATAGCCGTTCTGAAATCCAGCAACCCAAATCGACATGTCTATCCTTGTCACCGCTCCCGTAAATAGTCCTTTAGTAGTATAATTAATAATACTTTATATTTCTAGGCTAAGGGATATACCTAAACCTAACAGAGTAAGCCCTAAACTATAGTCGTGCTTTCCTAAGAAAGTACTAATTCACTATAGTTAATAGCTTTGATACCAATCTGTCACACCCCGGCCGTCGACGGAAACACCGGGCGGTGTAATGTCATTTCTCGTATCATAGTTATCAACTTCCTGAAAACACATGCATTTTAAAATACGTCAACATAAAGTTGGTGAGTCCATAGATTTTGACTCCATATAAAAATAATACATTTTCCAAGTTCAAAAGTATAGTTTTGAAAGTATCATTTTGACTCTCCAACGTTTAGCATATATATATCCTAGGTATAAAAGTTTACTTACCAAATAAGTAGTTTACCTATAAGTCTCATATACTATGAATATAAGTGTTTGTAATTCCATACAAACGAAAGTTGCTACGTATAAATCTTATTTCAATTCTATACGAGTAAAACCGCTACGTATAAATGTATTTCAATTCTATACGAGTATGTGTGTTAGGTATAATTATCTACTTAATATACAAGTATAATGCTAAGTATAAATCTATTTCAATTCTATAGATTATTATATGGCCTTCCAAATCGCCAACAATACGTAAGAATAACTCATTCCTCATCCGGAATCGCCGTCAAAACTTTTCAGCATACACGACGTTATCTGCAAAGTAGTCATCTACAAGACGATTGTGTCTGACTTCGCAATTTCGTGGACATGAAGTTTGGCGTCATCGGTTTTGAAAATATGCAACAGTCTTCCTCGTGACGGAACTGACAAATAATGCCTCCTTTTGAGCCGTCGAATCGGATGATAAAGATGATGACATTGTGTTTGAGTGTTTTTTTAGAGAAAATATACAGAAATGGGTTAAAAATAATGTTGGGTTGGGTTGGTATTTATAGTGTGGAAAGAAATAAAAAAAATTATATATATATATATATATATATATATATATATATATATATATATTCTCATTTCCGATTTCTTACCGTTAATAAAACCAATAAGAATAGGAGAGAGAGTGCGGCACCCGGACCCCTACCCCTTTCCCGCACTCCCGGTGTGGTGTTCCGGTGAGACGGAAAGGGTCCCACTGCCCTTCCCCTGGCGCTCCGTCGGGTCTTAGCATTTTGCAATTTCATAAAGTGCAAAACTTCGAGTTTCAGTTTTTACAGCTTAATATTCCACAGCTCATAGATTCCAAAATACTCTAAAATTATGATATGAGCCTTTCGAAGTCCATGTATTACGAAATCTGATTCTAATTTGCTGAAAAAAAAAAGATGTGTTTTCCCGTTTGAGTTACGAAATCTGCTTAAAATTACGAAATGATAATAGAAGTAAAAATAGTTAAACTAATATTTTATGTATAAAGATGTTAATGTGAGAAGAACTTACTTTGTCTAAAGCCATGTACGGAAGCAAGATTGTTGCATTTCACATTCCACAGTGTTCTAAAAATCTTTAAAATTTAATATTTATGATTAACCATTTACTTATTCTACTGTAACTAATTATTTGATTTTTATTATTTATTAGAATATATATATATATATATCTAAAAACACATTCAAATACTTAAACCTGAAGATTCTTTATTTCTTTCAAAACCTCCGGTAGTATTGTGAGAAATTACTAAATGGCCCCAACGGCCCAACACCTGTTGAGATTATTGAACTACTTTTAAACATTGTAACTAACTATAAGCCTATATAGATTTCATAATCCCCATTCCCCAATGTGGCCCAAACATTAGAGACTTAAAGTGAAGGGCTGTGTGCCTTACACTTTATGATTATCTGTAATTGTATTATCGTATTTCATTTAAATAATTCAAATCTTATTAAATCGTCCATAGTCTATGATTCTTCATAAAATCATACGGAATATAATATCGATATTAGTGGTAGACAAGCTCAGCAAGATTGCACAAAGATCGGCCCAAGCATCTTTATAAATGGCTCACCCAAACCACGCTAGAATAGGTTTAGAAGGTCCAAACCACGCTCAAGAAGATCTCACATTCTCATATCTTATCCATTTTAGGATTTGGTTGCATTGAATATTGTAGTAATATCGCTACAATATGCACGCTTTAGTTGATATCATCATAATATCAAACATATTATCAAGCATAACAAAGTTTTTTTTTTTATTATAGATTTTATGTTTTCACTGTAACACCTATAGATTTTGATTGTAATAATTAATTTTAATGAGATTAGTATATGAAATAATTTTAGGTATTTTTAACATGTTCAATAATGTTTTCTTTTCCTCATATATAAGGAAGTTGGTCGAACGAGGTTAATTACATAAACGTTCGATTGGTTTAACACATACGTATAATTTATTGCTAATCCAACTCAATTAAGTTAAGTAAATCATAATCTTTGTAAGGTTACCTAAATTCATGTTGCACAAGTATTAGGGCCCATCGAATGCATTTAAACTACAAGTACAATGGAAAAGATGGATAGACTTTGAAAAACTGACACGATCATAGGGTCTATTTGATTGTCCAAAAGGTCAACTTGTCGATCAACCCAAGCTTCCAGAAAATGAAGTTGTTGATCAGTGTGACATCCAGTAATTACTACTCTCCATTGTTTGAAACCATTTAAAACTACCATTCACATTTTATGTTGGAATTACATCACATTTTGGCTCTCTATGAATTTGAACTTTCTATACACATCTAGTAATATTGCTTCTTTTTTTGCATGAAACTACAAATGTCATCTTGTTGGATTATCCTAGAACCGAAATATGGGTGTAACTGTGCAAACCATCAAAATTACGGTTAAGGAACATGAATTACATAATCTTTGTTCATAGACTCGTCCAATTTCATTTCCTGGTTTTCGGATATATATTTTATTTTTCAAATGAATTAGGTTGTATCTTATGTATATACATTGTAAAAAAAATATAGGTGCATACACTTGCACTAACGAAGGTAAAGTTTAAAAGGTAATTTATTAATCGTTATTGAATAGTGATATTTTGGATTGGATGTGTTTCGGAATTTTAAAATCGAAATTTGAATCGGCTGATGCAATTACAAACCGATCCAATTAGATTGGATTGGATATGTTTCAGAAATTTAAAATCCAACTGAATTGGATCAATTATTAGATCGGCCTAAAAGTCCTATGGATAACCAAACTAAACCGATCAAATGCTTAACTAATTGGATATCCAATAAATATTAAATTATCATCCAATTAAAATTAGACAAAATTACAAATATAATTAATTCTTTTAAGATTTTGCATGTTTCAACCTTGGTTGTTGAAGTTGAAGACTTGAAGTATCGTTTGTTAATCTTAGTTAGCGTACTCGTGTACAGTTTTAGTTTTAATTATCATAATTATATTTGGTTGTTATTGTTATGACAAAAGTAATCAAAATATGAAATATAACAAATAGAAACTCAAATAAATGGAATTTATATACAAGATTCATAATTGGAAAACATACTTGAATGTTGATGTTAACAACAGAATCACAAAACACGAAAATATGTAGATTGAGGCCTGCAAATTGTAGTGTCCTAAGATAGAAATTGTCTTAATATGAGTCTGTCTTGAAGATACAACAACCAATTCAAGAACCGATCTTGAATATGTCGAAAATCACCATGTTTATATCAAGAACGAATTTTAGAGAATGTGTGTGTATTTCATAGGCATTCAAATTCTGTCTAACTTCATTTATAGTCTTCCAATGGTGGTTATAAACCACCAACCGAAATTAACTGCTAAAACTTGTCATGTAGTTAATTATCTAATTAACAAAATTTGAGTAAATAAAATTTAATTAATTATTAATTTCGGAATTATAAGAATAAAAAAATATTAATTAGTCAAGAATATCCCAAGACCCTATATTTCCCTATCTTTGATCATCAATATATAATTAATTCAAGCCTTCTACTAGCCCAATTTGACTAGTCCAACACCACAACTCAAACCCAAGATGCTTAACCCATTAGTTGTTCAATTTAGTTAAATGATTGGAGAGATGTTATAAAGAGGGATAAGATTTTCTCTTCTTCCTATGTGGTACAAGTCCCACATTGGTATATTTAGAACAAAGTTCTACAAGTATTGGATAGAAAATGGATTAGAATTGATTAGAGAATGGATAACCAAACAAATATATCTAATGGATAACCAGTCCAATCCAATATTCAGTTGGCTCGATTTAGTTCTATTGCATATAGCGAATCGGTTTCATCAAAATACATTGGATATAAACCGATGTGCTTTTCTTGTCTAGAAATATTTACCTCATAATCAAATATTTTTATTAAATTATCCATATTGATTGTTATTGATTTCATTGAATAACATTTGATTTACACCGACGACACCCTAGCAAACGTTTCAACTCTCAAAATTCCAAGCAGTGAATATGTGATACGGTGTCTATATTTATATCTATATCTATCTATACTATACTATAAAAGAAATATTTTTTCTTTCACCATATTCATTTGAAACTCTCATGACTTTTCAATTTCTTTCTAATAATAATTATAAATTGGTTAATAATGTTAACCAAATGCAAAACTAAATTATAATCCTAAATTAACTAAACTTCAATACTAAAATAACATCTTTTACCTCTAATTATAAAATTATGTCTTTAACTTTATACATATTATATTTAACTTATTAGTTTGATATGTTGCTAATTTCCTAAAACTATTTTTATAATAATTATAACGTTAAAAGGTTAACTTAAATCAAAATTTTAGTTAAGTTTAATAGAAAATCCAAAGATTATTTTTTAAATAATTAAAAGTTGTAAATAGTGTTAAATGCAAAACCTAAACTATAATGTCAAGTTAGCTATAAAAAAAATCTAACACTATTTTTAGAAGAATTACGAGTTTCAAAATAAGTATTGTTAAAAATAACTTACAACAACAATAGTTAAAAGTAATATTATATATAAAAATTATATCGTTACATTTAAAATAAACAATGTTTGATGTTTTAAATAATTACAATAATATAAATTAAAATGTTAACCAAAATATTTTTTTACCAATTAATTAATTATAACAAGTAAAAATATTATTAAACCGTATTATATTTAATTTTATTCATAAGTAACCAAGGTAGAGATTATTGAGGTAATTGAGATTATATATTTTTAAAGGATACCTATATTATCATATAATTCAAAATAAATAATGTTTTATATCAGTCTAATTAGTATAAGAATTATTATATCAAAGTTAATAACAATGTCACTATTATATTTAAAAACATATATTTATAAAAGTTTCAAATATTTAGTTAACCCGCTGCTAGTTTGTTCATAAGTACTCATTCAATATGGATTTTTATGGCTTTATGATCGTTGATTGCGTGCTATTTGTGCTTCCCCTATTACATAGTTATTCTTCTCCAATTTTCCACTTAATTTCCGTTCATCCAATTTGTTTCAACTAAGCTACACAATATTACGTAGTTATTCTTCTCCAATTTTCCACTTTCCGTTCATCCAATTTGTTTCAACTAAGCTACACAACGACTGCAAGTGTTTATATCTTTTAGTTAAGTGTTTAATGGTGGGCATGTGAATCAGTGTAAATTTTACAATTTGATTAGTAGCGGATCTAGTGAAAATTGTAACTGCTTGAAGGAGATGTTGAATAATACTTCACCTTCTGAACATTCAAATGCAAGTTGATTAATAATGCACTTCTCTTAAATCCGGAAAAAATTAAAAACGATTCCACTACATGTATAAGAATGTGAAGTCACAAACAATAAACATACATTCAATCTATAGAATTTTGAATCCTTCCTTTAAAAAAACCGAGTATGCACAATGCTAAGTAGTAAAACCTCAAAAAACAAAATAGAAAGAACATTCATATATTCACATAACCTTCTGTTTCTCTGGCATCTTTAAAGTTCTTCCTGCATTATCTCTCATCTTCATATAAATTTCTTCCCGTAATTAAGTTTTCTTCAAAACCTCATCAAGCTCGATTGTGGATGGGATCTAGCCCTTTTCTAACTGTTCTTTTGCTTGATTGATAACGATTGAACTTCTTGTTTACAGCTTCATATGATGAACTTCCTTTAAGATCATGCATGTCAACAGCCTTAAGCATGCGATGATTCATTAGTATTCCATGGTCTTCTTTCGTGAATCTTAGTTCAATTCCTACACTTCTGACGCCAAAAATTGTATATGGTTAAACTACTAATATTCCAATACAGGTAAGAAATATGAACAGTTTATGAGTACTAAGAATCATAGTTCATATGTAAACAAGATAAGTGGTAAGAGAGTGTGTTTTCTTGAAACCAAGGAGGAAAGAACGAAAGACTGATAGCTTAGTCTTACATGTGCAAATCTAATAGAAAGATTTATAGAATAAATGAGGTGTAGGACCCACGTGGCATAGAAGAAGTTCCAGATTTATCCCAATCATAAGCCTTCAGTAAAAGAATCTGACTGGGATGAATAAAGGGAAATGGAACAGTACCCTTGAGAAGCTAAGCATCTTTTTCCTTCCTTTTTGCTTTTGTCTACTAATGAAACACCAAACCGTTGTATCGAACTCCATTATATCTTGCCACATCAGCATGCATTCCCACGTGGCAATATGAAGGGTATTTTGGTATATTAACTTTGCTTAGTTAGTAAGAAAAGAGAGTCATGAGCAGCAAAACTACCAAATAGGCCATTGTGTATGGCTAGTCGGAAAGAAGAATAGTGAAAGAAGATTAAAAAATAGACAAACTTAAACCATCCCTATAAAAAAACATATACTTTATGCCCTTTGAAGATCTCACTTTAGCATTCCAAGCTCTGTTTCCCATGCAACAAAAAGAACAGTGTTAGTTTCTTGTGCTAAATATGTTTCTTTATGATTTTCTTTATTAATTTGCTCTCATTCAAAGATAATATTGAGCTCTCTCATCATCACCATCATCAAGGTGGAACATTCTAAAGCATGTGTTTTTATGCTTTATCGATCCGATATGATGGGTTTTAAGATCAAAGGGTAGATGAGTCATTGTTTATTGATGCATGAGTTGGCAAATGCCAATGGAATACAAGTTGTTTTCATAAAACAGTTAAACCCCAAACATGATCACATATATGGCACACAAACATAACAATAACAACACCCAAATCCCGTAAGAATGGGAAGCATGCACTTCAAAGCATATAACCATTATACATATATTGTAACACTAACAATATAAGTAATGTTAGTATGATACATCATAGTCACATAATCCAATAGTTTTATGATAAGAGATGATAGAGATTTTGGCTAAGGCAAGGGTACGTAAAGGTTAGATTTGAATGTGATGTACTTATTAGATACACTTGCTTCCTTACTTAAAGTAGAACCTAATGGAATGATTGATGATTGGAATCTTTGGCATTTAGGCAACCAAAATAAAGTGATTATTTTTTATACTAGTTATATAAAAGCTCATAATTCAAAAACCTGTGAGATATTAGCTTTGCAGCTTGTAGATTCTCCCAATACTGGTCTTAAAGAAATTGCTTTTGTTAACTTTAGTGCAAATTTTGGGTCCATTAAGGTCGGCATCAAAATACTCTCCAATATTATAAGCAAATAAATAAAAGAGAAATTAAAATAAATTATATAAATTCATGGTCTAATAGAAATTCGTAGTACAACTATCAATGCAATTAGTACTACTGCCTTTGATGGAATTTATGGAGATGGGCATGGGATACAAGTTGTTGTAAGTTCAATGGAATATGTAAAATTGGAATTTGATTCAAGATTTATGCTAAAGGGGGTAAAGGTGGTTTTACAAGACGACAATAGGAATGTCACTATTAGTTTATGCTAAAGATGAATGCTTTGTTGGTTGCTTTAAATATTATTCCCCGATATTATACCACTATTTATTCTCTTGAGTTTTATAAAAGCAATATAAGGAAAGCTAGATACGAGACATAAAACTATGTATATTGTGACAAATATAGAATGAGAACAGATAATTGAATTCAAGATTTTTGATTATTGTTATTTTCAGAACATGTAAAAAATAAAACTTCTTGACTAGTATAAGGGTCTAAGGGTGCACAATGTCCATGTGTTTTGCCTGGAATAGGTTGTTGGTGCTGGCGGGTCTGTGGCTCCGCCCCCAGTGTGTTCGGTTGGGCAGGTTCATCAAAGGTTTCAAGCCGCTCCCCCTTTCTCTCTATGTATATTTCAGAATTTGTACATTTATATGTTTTAGTATTTGTACATTAGGATTGAAATGAAATAAATGGATTATTTGTGTGTGGGTTAGAAAAAATAGAAGAAATGAAAATAAGAAAAAACTTGTGGGTGTTTAAAGCTTCCGTTGCGGTTTAAAAAACAAATAATAAATAAAGTAAATAAATAAACTCTCTTATTTTAAGTATTAAAACCCACCAGTGGTATCAGAGCCATCTTTTATATGTTAGAATGATTTTTTATGTTTGATAATCTTTGGTTTTTTGAAAACAAACATGTATTTTCTTTAGCTAAGAAATGTTCATATTTGTATTCTTTGGTAACTTGTAATTCAAAATTGTTTAATTTTATATATAACCATTTTTCATGCATTTTGGTTATATAAAGTTATCTTAGAAAAAAGAAAGAGTTGTTTGTTATTATATGTATATGATATGCATAAACTAGCTATGGACCAGTGTGTTTGTTGTATGTGTTGTTTTGTTAAAAATGGTTGTAATACTTATTTATTCATATGGTATGTAATAAATAAATCAATTAGTTTTCTTCATTTAATTTTGTAAGTAATAGATTAGTTTTTAGAAATAATTTATTTGTATAAAAATGTAACATGAAATGAATATGGAGCCATTTTTTGAAGATCAAAAGGTACTTTTCGCAACTTTGAAGTGTGCAGGGGCCATTCCGACACTTTCTGCAAACTATTGCTAAAGGCGTCGCCATTGACAGCTTCCTCAAGGCCTGTTTGTCCTAGCGCAACACTTTCTGCAACATTTTCTGAAGAGTGTTGCATGTTGCTGAATTATTTATTTTTTCAAATAGCTTTTCACATTTTGCAAATAGTGTATGTTTTTTCAAATGGGAGATACAACAACAACATTGATAGAAGATTTTTGGTCCCCTTAAATGTCTCTTTAGGAATGGACTTGACATTTTATATTGGCTCACAAAATGTCACTAAACTTGGTTGGTTTATACACATATATATTTTAATGCATGCTTGTAATGTTTATTTTAAGTTGTTGTATGTTATGTGTGATGTATGAAAATAGTTTTTACATGTTGAGTAACACTTTATCATAAAATAATATCACTTGGGGTTTGATAAATAAATATTTAAAAGGTAACATAAGATATTTATAAATGACTATTTACTAAAAACATTTTAACCGGTAAAATCGAGTTTTTGTTAAAAATAGTTTTATATTAAAACTTTTAAATAGCCACATTTAAAATATTTGAAATGGTTTAAAAGATGTTTAATCCAAACTCCATGTATTTCATAATAAATAATAGTTTTATTAAAAAGACGAAAAATCGGTTTATAGCGTTATATCGACAAATAATAAAAGTATTGATTATTTTTTTCACCGAAACTTAATACATGACATTAGTTTTTTAAACTTAACGCAATATGTTGCTATTATGTTTTATGCATGACAAATGAGATTTAAAACATAGTTATCATTACCCAAGTTTTGGTTTATCAAAATATGACTTTTATTATAAGATGCATAAAATTGAGTTTATAAAATGAAATGAGTTTTATTCTACAAATTCATAAAGTCATAAGATTTTGATTAATAAAAGGAGATTTAAAATTGTGATTTTAGAACTCATTCAAAACTCCAAGTCTTAAGTATAAGATGAAAATTTTATAAAAAGACTATAATCGGTTCTTAAAAGCGTTCTACGACTAAACTTTAAATATCGGATTTTAGTTTATAATTGATCGCGGCTAATGACAAATAAAATGAAGTTTTATTTTTAACCTAAAGAACCTTATAACAAAAGATATGATTTTTACAAAAGGGTACATGAACTATTGGATGCATGCAATATTTGTGAGACCATGATTTTATAACTATATTTGTAAAACATATATAAAACCTTTTCCTAAAAATGCAAGTCATTTTCGTCCTTTTGAAGAACACCCGAACATCGTTTTTACGGTCTTAGTGGGTGATGGGTCACCTAACCACTAGGATTGTGTTATGATGTTCGGAGTGATTTTTTATTTTCTAGTGACATAAGGGTTACCTAGTCACTAGTTAATTGTAATGCTAGAACTTCTTTCAAGTAGGAAGACTCATTGGAATCTTGTGTGATAAAGGTCACTTAAGCATGAGAGATCTGAGGCATAAATGGGATAAAATATGCCAAGATAAGAAATAGTTGTTTGGGAACCCAATATCTAGGAATTACATATTATATGCAATTGGTAATCGCTGCATACCGAGTTTGATTAAGCGGATGGAATAAAGGTCACCTAACCATGGAATAAAGGTCACCTAACCATGGAATAAAGGTCACCTAACAATTCATGATTCAAAATTCTTATCACTATCTAAGATGTAGTGGAATTTCATCTTTACATGCATTGTCTTTCTGTGATGTCAAGGTTCTTAAGTCACAGAGACTAGGCTTTCGACAATACAGAATGTTCCACTGGAACTTGTTACTAGAAACAATTTCATGGTTATGAAGTCTCAAATTAAAGATACACTCCTTGAATACTTCTCTTGCATTAAAGCTTCCAACTAACATGTAGATTTTGCAAACATATCGCATTATGGAAGCATTTCCATATTCTAACATGACCATCAATTCTCACCAAGAATCATCTCAATCCAAAACGTGTGACTATGGTCCTTCCCAAATAATATCATACTTCTAACTGTCCACAAGCAACCAATCTTCGGTAAAACCTCAGAATATTCTTGACAGTTGTTTAACAACCTTAGTCACATGAAATTATAATCTTTTTCACACAATTCTAAGTGCATTTGAAAATTAGAATATCCGAATATTATAGCATATATAATCGATCCTATATCCGAGGCATATGGGAATCGACTCCTTATTACAGAGGGTCCAATATATGTTCAATTTCTTGCTATAATATTTCCATATATGGAATATCCAATGTCGACTCATTTCAACATACTATTCATATATGCCTTTGACTAATTTATATTAAACTATAAATTCTAAACGTTTAGATTCGAAACAAAGTATGAGTTCCCTATCCCTTAAGTCCACTATAGCGAAACAGTTCCTAACTTTTGCAACCTGCAAACTAGAGACATTGTTCCCTATGGATAGTATTGTCAACATGCAATACCAGAATAACAATTATGCTCCCACTAGCTTTGACATGTATCCAGAAATCAAATGGACTTCTAGAAATCAATACCCTTTGAGTTTCTCATGGAAGAGAAGATTCCTATTTTGTGATGCTTCGTCAAGCATCTAATCAGGCTTATTAAGCTTATACACTTTATCCGGATAGTGTATGCATTCAAATCCTTTCAAGACGTGATAAACATATCTCCTGAAAGTTTAAATAATTCCTTGAAATTCCTCACAATTCCAAATATGAAGAGGGATGTCGTAATCAAATTGTGAATTTGAAAATGCAATTAATAAAAACAATATTCGTATTGATCTTTATCGGATCCTTAAAATCTGTCAACAAAAGTATTTCCTCATAATCATTTTGATGAATTTGAGTGAAACTTTTTCCACCTAGATTTAATGGTGCATACGTTTCCATCCATGTGAATCTATCATTTCCAACCTATAGTCATAAGACAAGGTTTAAGACAAACCAAAATCAAATTCAGCTTTCCTTCATGGAATGAACTTCACTATTTAAACTTCTTTCCATCTGGCAGCACAAGAGCTTACCAGTGCTTCCATGTTGTTAGCAGCTTGCCCAGATTGATCAGTGTACTTTCACTGACCAATGTGATTAGCTTTTGCAGTTAAATGAAGAACATAGAACTCATAAGCTTTACTAACTCAAAGGGAAGTGTACAAAAATATGTCAATTAAAATCTAATCGGTTATCAATCTCAAGTCGCGTGCTAGTGATAACTAAAAGTATCATTGTCGGTTGACTCTTGTAAGTTCTTAAGATTAATACGACTCCCATTGACTTCTTGACAGATAATTTTCTCTCTCAGGGAATATTCATTGACGAGCTAAAACAAATATTCAAAAGTTAATGCCGATAAGAAAACACTCCATAGAATAGTACACAGTTTATCTGTTGTTTCTCGATCAATGAAAACATCAAAACTCCAATTCTAAATGGGCTATAGTAAGGAAAGGATTCTTTACTCCTTTCTTTTTAGATTGGAGAAGATTTTATCTTTCTGTCTAATAGATTCTTCTATTCGTTCTGCTACTCTTTGAATCTTTTCAAAGAATCAGAATTTTGTTTAATCTTATAAACACAATCATATTTACTGAAACATCAATAAATCATGACGAATAGAGTTATCGTCCCTTGTAGTGGATCTGAAGAGTCCATATCAATATGTAATAGATCCATTAGTCCTTCACATGCATCACATAAGTGTGTGAACAACCAATTATGTCATAATTTTCCAATGAACAAGATTATGATATGTTATACAATTCAAATAATTGAAAGACAACAAGGACCTGTCCAGTTGGTGATGAGATTTCATTTCATTTGGTTAATTATGACAATACCACAAGCGGTATCATAAGAATCAAATTCACAATTAATATTTCTATTATTAAAAACATAACTAACACTTTCATTAATATCATTGCAAGGAAATAAGATAAGGCAACTAAGTAAACCAAAACTTTGCTTTTATTGAAATAAAATGAAAATTGGAACTTGTCCTTAGAATGCATGAAAGAAAAACTATATTTCTAAACATCATCAAAAGGTAATAGCAATCTATTAAATTATCCTAACTCTTTAGTAGTAGCTCCAAGTTTTGACCATCGACCCATGTGACCAAAGTTCGTTTCCCATGATCATATTTATCTCACTTCTCTTAAGCTTCCTTCTTCCTTTTAGACCTTGAAGTACCATCAAAATTCGATCATCACATTATGTATTAAGATTCTAAGAATAGGAACTTATTGAGTTATATAATGGATGTACATGAAGTAGAGTCATACAAATTGACATACAATCTTCAAGATCTTTCAGGTAGTTTGGGCAGCTTCGCTTCCAATGTCCCTTCAATTAGCAGTAGAAACAAATGGACTCATTGGGGTCAACATGTGGAATGATCTCAGAACGAGCCTGATCAAACGGTTTGACCTTGGTTGATCCCTTTTTATTGGGAAGAGAAATCTTTTCTATATCACTAATGTTACCATTATCAATGTCCATGGAATTCTTGGAATTAGACCTTATAAGCATTTCTGCTTTAGTTATGTTCTTAAGCATTTCTGATTTAGCAACCATCAACATATATGTCAGATCAATTAGGGTCACTTCGAGATTCCTCATATGAAAGTTCTTAACTAACTGACCATATGACTCAGGAAGAAAAACAAGAACCAAATCATTGGCTTTCTCCTTTAGGAATACGATACCCATCCTTTCCAATTTGTCAATGTATGACTTCATTTTCAGAACGTGCGCACACACAAAGTTCCCATATTTATGTTTACATGCCAATAGGGCTTGAGTAGTTTCATATCTTTCAACTTGATGAAAAGATGATGTTAGGATAGTCACAAGAGGAGGAGGTGGAAGAGTTGAAGAGAGACAATGTTCGGTTCATCCATCTCCTAAGGAAGATAAGACATTTTCACCTTGGCTTGAAAGTGTAAGACCATCTCCAGAAGATTGAGGAAAACCATTCCCATAAGAACGAGGAAGACCACTTCTGTAACACCTGTTCAAGGTATTGATTACTTTATATGATTTTTAGGGTTTTGTGCATGGACTCGGCGAGTTGGGGTGCTCCAACTCGTTGAGTAGAGACTATTATGAGGACGCGAGATTTGGGTTCTACTCGAAGAGTCGGAAGGCCCCGACTCGATGAGTAGGAGATGTAAAGAGAAACCCTAATTTTTAGGGTTTTCACCCTATTTAAAGAACATAATCCGCCTTTTGTGGCCTCCCTTATCACCCTATTAGCCAGAGAAAACCCTAATTCGACCTTGTACCCTCTTGAGTGAGAGTAAGAGCTTTTTCTAGTAATTTTGGGGTATTTGTGAAGGATTCTAGAGCTTGAAGAGGAAGGAGCAAGGAGAGAAGCAGTAGATCTGAAATCTACTCTGTATTGGCCATCATCTTGAGGTATAAAGTCGTCACCTTGATCTCTAGTTGATTAGATCCCTTTTCTTGGAAGTAAATGACCATTTTTGGTGCAAAATGGAGTCAAAATCGGATCTGGACTTATCACAAGGATATGGTTCCAGATCTGGACCTCTCTAGGTCCCCAATGACATAAATTTGCTCACTTTATATAGCCTAGCCCCTTTCCATGCACAAAAACCTTGTGAGAAGCCTAGGTTTGATGTTATGGCCTTGAAGGGCCTTGCATGCACGTAAAGTTTGCAACTTTACGTGGTATCTGCACTAGGGGAGTTTGGATCTGGAGTTTGGGACCTTAGATCCCACTAAAAAGGGCTAAACTTGGAAGGGACTGAAAGAACTCGTCGAGTCCCTTAGCTGACTCAACGAGTCGAGGTAGGGTTTGCCCGTTTCTGAGTTTCTGGATAAGTGCAGTGAAGGATTACGGTTTTGGTCTGAACAGACTTTAGTTTTCTGGACATTTTATGAACTCGACGAGTCACTAGGGTGACTCGGCGAGTTGATGCGAGATTCAGTGGAATGGACTCTGGATGAACTCGACGAGTTGCTAGGATGCACTCGACGAGTTGAGGTCAACATGGACTGTTGACCTTGAATTTGATTAAGGTTGACCAGGGTTGACTTTGAGGGTAATTATGGGATTATAACAAGTTAATCACATGTTGGCTATAGGCAGTTGAGGAGGAGCAGTACGGAGGATACATCTGATCTTAGCTTGTCAGTTCAGCCTTCGAGAGGTGAGTCTCCTCACCATACCAATGGGTCTAAGGCACTAAGGTCGGACCATTTTATGATATGTGGTATCCTAGCTGAAGTTGTATTATGTGGCATGTTAGTTGGTATGAGCTAGGAAGTATGCTAATGGTATATGTGGTATGTTTGTATGGAAGACCGTGGGAGAGCCCATGGACTTGGATGTAAGACCATGTGGAGAGCCCATGGCTTTCCTATTAAAGACCATGGGATATCCCATGACACTTAGGTGTCAGACCATGTGGGGAGCCCATGGTATCTTGGAGTAAGACCCTGGGGAGCAGCCCATGGCATCCCTATTTGTTGTATGAATGGATTATGTCATTTATATGTAGCTTCTATAGCTAAGATGATATGTGATATGTGGATTGTGTATGGGGTATGCTCTGGGGAAACTCACTAAGCGTTAGCTTACAGTTTTTGGATTTGTTTCAGGTACATCTAAGCCCAAGGGCAAGGACAATGCTTGATGATGCGGCCTGCACTCTCTCTCAGTCGTTATCATGGGACACTCTGAGGTTTTAAAATAAAAATTGTTGTTGTAATGAATTTGAAAGTAATTGTATTTGTGATTACATGATTGGTGGAACGTGTTTTGGTTAATTAAAAATGAAAAATTTCTTTTTGAAAATTTGGTTGTTACAAGTTGGTATCAGAGCCTTGGTTTAAGGGATTCAGGCACACTCTCGGGTGTATCAGGACTCAAACTAAGGAAATGGTAAAATTGTTTTAAAAAATAAAATAAAAGTTAAAACTTTTAAAGGATGGAAAAGATGAGAGTGCAACACGCGTGATCGGCCGAGCCAAGTAAGTAGTTCCCCAATATGATTAGCCATATTATACTGATATTTGAGCTATGATAATCGTATGGATCTTGCTATGTGTATGCTTTTAAAATTTTATACGGTTAGGAGCTTATAGCCTTAGAATGATTGATTTGGCCTTATTTCTTGTTCCTTGTTTGGTTGTGTTCCTAGGGTAGAATCTCTTATTCGAAAGTCTATTTGATCCTTTTATGTGTATAATTTGCATGCATAAAGGCAACCTCTTATGATTGGTATGATTAATGTGAGTAGAGAAAATCTTAAGATAGCCTAGGATTTGAGATATGGGATAGTCTGTGGGATATGATTTATTTTTGGAACGAATTAGAGTTAGCAGGTAGAGCCTTGGGGAAGGTACAAGTAGGTGTGGAAGGTAGTACTGGGCCCATACTACTGAAAGCACATGACCTGTACCCAAACCAATGTTAGATCTGTAAGCTCTAAGGAGGACCGATGTGACAGAATCCTCCAATTATGTATCCTGATTATTATGATTCATGACATTTCAGTTCAGCATGGTGGTGACACAATTTGGAGCAGGGGGATCAGGATCGGGATCTGGATACGGGTCGGGCAGTGGTACTGAGCCCATTGATGAGAGGCTACACGAGCTCATTGCAGCCGAAGTGATGAAGGGTATCCTTGACGCTACCCCAGTGATCTTTGGGACAGTCAAGGAGGGTATGATGTAGATTATGGAGGAAAGGCTCAGGTCATTCAGAGCCGAGATTGCTGCGGGCCAGGTCGGGGCCCGAACTCCCTCGTTCTGGGAGTTCAAGACGTGCGGGGCGCCGAAGTTTTTCGGGGTCTGGGACCCCATTGTTAGCCGACGATGGGTGGCGGATATTGAGAACGCCCAGCGCACGAGTTTTTGCCCTGATGCGGCAAAGGTGGGTTTTGTTTCATGTATGCTGAGAGACAGAGCCCGATATTGGTGGGGAGAGGTGACCAGCCAGGTGGGAGCAGCCAGTGTGGCTGAGATAACGTGGGTCGAGTTTGTTCGGCGATTCGATGTGGAGTTTGCACCACCTATTGAGGTGCATCGGCTTATGAGGGAGTTTCATGACCTTCAGCAGACCACCGAGACTGTGGCGGAGATCACCGCCAAGTTTCGGGAACGAGCTTTGTTGATCCCACAGTACGCTACGGATGAGGATATGAGGTGGACGAGATATCATTCCATGCTGAGGGATGATATCCGGGAGTTTGTGAGCTTTACAGGGTGCAAAACCCTGAACAAGATGGTGGAGAAGGCCTGTGAGCGGGAAATGGAGTTGGACTTCCGCACCAAGCAGAAGCCTGAGCAGGCATATACAGCAGTAGGTCAGGCTAAAAAGCCTAAGACCTCAGATCCTTCCAGCAGGGCCGTGGCCGGTGTGCCAAGTGCGGTAAACCGCACAGTGGGGCTTGTCGGGCGGGAGGCTAGGGATGCTATGCATGTGGTCAGTCTGGCCACGTGATCAGGGATTGCCCCAAGAATGGCTTGATTTGTTTTCACTGCAACTAGAACAACCACAAGCGGGCCGATTGTCTGAGGTTGCAGGGAGGGTGTCACACCCCCAACCGTCGGCGGAAACACCGGGCGGTGTAACGTCATTCCTTGTATCACAGTTATATAACATACATTGAACAATACTAAAGAATTTTATAAAGTACATACCTTTATTGATGGTTGAAAGTTATATTATTGTTTTTCTAGAACCTATTACATAATACCCAACCATTGTATACTTCTTAATGAACAGAAAGGTAATAGTAAAACTTCCCTTGTTCGAATAACATACCAGCTTTATCAAATTCCTGAAAACACATGCGTTTTGAAAATATGTCAACATAAAGTTGGTGAGTTCACAGGTTTTGACTCTGAGTAAAAATAGTACTTTTCCCGAGTTCAAAAAGTATAGAACATAGTTCGAAAATATTATTCTGACTCATACTTTTTTCTATATAGTATATATAGATCCTAGGTATAATGGTTTACTTAGTAGTATACCTATAAGTTTCATATACTATGCATATAGGTGTTTGTAATTCCATACAAACGAAGGTTGCTATGTATAAATCTTATTTCAATTCTATACGAGTAAAAACGGCTACGTATAAATCTTATTTCAATTATATACGAGTAAAAACGGCTACATATAAATCTTATTTCAATTCTATATGAGTATGTAGGCTAGGTATTGTTGTCTACTTAATATACAAGTAGTATACCTACCAGTTTCTTGTACTTAGAGTATAAGTGTTTGGGAAACTTATACTTAATATTAATACTTGTATAACGACAAAGTATAACGCTTCTAACAATTTGCTACCATGAGTCCGTAATCGCGGCTGTATGACTAGTTTCAAACCTCTGCTTGATGCTACAAGTTTCGCATCTTAAGATAAGTTCCACACGCTTCATCAACGTCGGAACAATAAACAAATAAAAGGACAGTTCGTCACTCGCTTAAGTTTGGTTGTAGCTAGCAACCACGAGTGGGGTTGTCAACCCGTATCTTATTCATACACGACTTCCTCGCTCGCACATGAGTAGCGGTTACAGGTCAGAGGATTTTCCCTAAGATTTCCAATCTTAGTTGATGAATACAATAACTTATGTAGACTTTTCAAGTTCCGTTAGTTCTAGTAGTAAAAATATATTCGTGTCTAAAACCCTAAGTTATTAGACTATGTTTTAAGCATTACTCCTAATATTTATAATATTTAGGCAGTACAACAACTATAATTTGAGTTAAAACAAGGTTTTATCTTGACATAAAACTAACAATAGCAACAAACTTAACAAGTATATATAGAACTCCTGAATTTACCTTCAGGGTTATATTAATAACATGATAGGTTTTATCTTAACATAAAACCAACAATAGCAACGTACTTAGTAATTAGTACATAGAACTTCCGAGTATAACTCCAGAACTATATCGCACACAACATATATATAGAACTCCCAAGTATAACTCAGGGTCTACATTAGTATAATATCATGCTAACAAGTTTACGATAGTTGTATGTTTTCAAAACATCAGATTCAAAACAACTATATCCCGGTTAATATAACTATCTATGTTGATACAAATATACTATCATATAGACATAATATTAACTTAAATACAATATATAGCATGCGTTTCCCCCCGAAAACATTAGAAAGCGGGGCCGTGAAACTCACCCTAGTAGAGTGATTTTATGGAATCTAACTAGAAACGGTCAGCGCTTCGTGATCGTCGGGCTCGGGATGCGAAAATGGCCTCAACAAACGAGAGAGTAGAGATTTTGGTGTAAGGAACAGAAGAGGCTGGACTAGCTATTTATTGGCTGATTTTGGCTCTCTCACGTCTTGAGAATCAAGACTCACGTCGTGAGGCATGGCAAGAGTCATCCCGTAGCCTTCCCAGGTGTTTTATAGCCTCGATTAGTGTCCTGTAGTATCCTCACGTCGTGAGAAAACCTTGCTCACGTCGTGAGCTTTTGAGTTATCCTTCCGTAGACTTCTAGCTTCGAAATGTGGCATTTTGACTCCTCACGTCGTGAGTTTTTATGCTCACGTCGTGAGTTCAGTCAGATTAGGGTTTCTGATAGCTGTATCTTCTGAAGGTCGTAACTTTTGCATACGGACTCCATTTTTGACGTTCTTTATATCCACGTGTAGGTATTTACAAGTACTACAACTGTCTTTTAGACTCCAATAGCTAATTATAAGTCTATTTTAAATTCCTCTTATTATAGAGATTTATAGTGTTAGAGTTTATCATAACTTCATCATGCGAAATCAGATTTAGACGTTCTCTATATTTTTGGAATCGTTTGGGCGTATACTTTGAGTTATATCATAAATTATGTATGAAAGTTCATACTTGTATTATAATTTATAGTAATTTTATCACATTACTAGATTAACAAAATCACATTACATGATTGGCATAATCACATGTGATTGTTATTGACCTATTTTGACTGGTGTTACAGAGGAGCTGGATCAGTGGCAGTGCCTATGACCGCCACACTGAGGATCACAGATGGCCGCCCTGCTAAGGTGGATGCTCCAACGGTAAAGAGTCGCGCCTTTCAGTTGACTACCGAGGAGGCTCGGGCAGAGCCAGACGTCGTGGCTGGTATGTGTTTATTCTCCTCTACTCTATATTTATTTGCACCGCTTATGTGTACATTGTGCTCATGTATAGGGAGCTTTTTGGTCAATGGTATGTCGGCTCATGTTTTGTTTGATTCGGGAGCTACACGATTGTTTGTGTCTCTTGCGCTTAGCAAGAAGTTTTGGGATGCACCGGGAACTTTGGATTCCCTGCTCGAGGTGGAGATTGCGGATGACCGCATCGTGAGTGCTGCGAGGGTGTATCGGGACTGTGTCCTGAATGTGCTTGGGGAGAGGTTTCGTGTGGATCTAGTCCTGATACCGCTGCGAGGAATGAAGGTGATTGTCGGGATGGACTGGTTGGGGGTCAATGGGGCCATGATCGATTGCGAGTGCCAGTTGGTGAGGGTTCGAACCCTAAGTGGGGGAGAACTGGTTATTTATCGTGAGAGGGCCTCGTAGGGGCCAACCCTCTGTTCAGTTGCGAGGGAAAAGAGATTCCTGCAGCAGGGATGTACGAGATTTCTGGCTTATATCTCGGATACGAGGGTTGAGCCCACGACAGATATGGATCACACAGGATGTGCATTGATTATCGAGAGCTGAACAAACTAACGGTGAAGAACTGTTATCCGTTACCAAGGATCGATGATTTTTTCGATCAGTTGCAGGGCGCGTCTTGGTTTTCCAAGATTGATCTTCGGTCGGGATACCATCAGATGAGGATCAGGATGAGGATATACTGAAGACAGCTTTTAGGACTCGGTATGGTCACTATGAGTTTGTGGTGATGCCATTTGGGCTCTCCAATGGCCCAACAACGTTCATGGATCTCATGAACAGGGTGTATAGACCGATGCTGGATCGGTCGGTGATCATTTTTATTGATGATATCCTGGTCTATTCTAAGACCAGGGAGCAACATGAGCAGCATCTGAGTGAGGTATTAGAGACCCTGAGGGCGGAGAGGCTGTATGCCAAGTTCTCCAAGTATGATTTCTGGTTGCGGGAGATACAGTTTTTGGGGAACATCATCAACCAAGAAGGCATTTCGGTTGATCCAGCCAAGGTTGAGGCAATGATGCGGTGGGAAGTACTGAAGAATGCATCCGAGATCCGTTGCTTCTTGGGTTTAGCGGGCTATTATCGGAGATTTATCCAGTATTTCTCCAAGATTGTTGTGCCATTGACCCGCTTGACCAAGAAGAATGTGACATTTCGATGGGGCACGGATCAACAGTTGGCTTTTAAGACCCTGAGACGGAGGTTATGCGAGGCTCCGATTCTAGTACTACCTGAAGGGTTAGATGATTTGGTGGTATACTGTGATGCGTCGATCTCAGGGTTAGGCGCGGTACTGATGTAGAGGGGGCATGTGATAGCTTACGCCTCGAGGCAGTTGAAGCCTCATGTGGCGAATTACCCCACTCACGACCTGGAATTGGGGGTAGTGGTGTTTGCCCTCAAGATTTGGAGGCACTATCTGTATGGGGTACGGTGCACTATTTATACTGATCACAAGAGTTTGAAGTATTTGATGGATCAACAAATCCTCAACATGCGGCAGAGGAGGTGGTTGGATGTTCTAAAAGATTATGATTGTGAGATCTTGTACCATCCAGGGAAGGCAACGTGGTGGCTGATGCTTTAAGCCGCAAGGCGGCAGGTTCCCCGATTGGGAACGTTTGTTTGAGGATGACAGTGATCTCTCCATTGTTGGATATGATCAAGGAGGCCCAAGTCGAGGATGTGAAGAAGGGAAATTGGAAGATAGAGCGGATTCAGGGACATTATCCTTTGTTTGTTAAAGATAGCCGAGGTCCTCTGACACAGTGTGGCTGAGTGTGGGTACCGGTGACTGAAGGAGTGAGACAGAAGATATTGGAGGAGGCACACAATTCCAAGTTCTCTATACATCCAGGGGCTACGAAAATGTATAGATATTTCAGACTGAGTTACTGGTGGCCCTGCATGAAGTGGGAGATCACCTGGTTTGTGGAGCGGTGCTTGACCTGCTGGAAGGTCAAGGCCGAGCATCAGCGGCCTCATGGCAAGGTTTAGCCGCTACCCATTCCCATGTGGAAATGGGAGGAGATTCACTATGGACTTCATCACGAAGTTACAGAGGACATCGATGGGTGTGTACGCCATATGGGTGATTGTGGACAGGTTGACGAAGAGTGCCCACATTATTACGATCTCGGAGAGCATATCCGCTAAAAAGTTGGCGAATATTTATGTGCGAGAGGTGGTGGTTAGACACGGGGTGCCAGTGTCGGTAGTCTCTGACAGGGATGTTCGGTTTACATCTAGGTTCTGGAAGAAGTTCCACGAGGAGTTGGGCACTCAGTTGCATTTTAGCACGACGTACCACCCCCAGACAGATGGCTAGAGTGAGAGAACGATCCAGACACTTGAGAATATGTTGCGGGAATGTGTGTTGGATTTTGGAGGGAGTTGGGATACGTACCATCCACTGGCGGAGTTTTCATACAATAACAGTTACCATGCCAGTATCGACCGACCCCCATTTGAGATGTTGTTGTTGGGTTTTGAGCATACTACAACATCCTATGGTGCACATACAACCCTAAATACCTTGGATCTATGTTTTCTCTATTATACATGCAAATGGTTTCCAAGGCATTAAACCTATAACTAGCTTGCATTTGACATAAACCATATAATATACTAGTTAGGGAAACATACCTTTTATGTGGCTTGAAGTCTTGATGTATTTGGCCTTAAGAGCTTAGCACCAATAGTATGAAATGCCTCAAATGGAATCACAACACACCTAGGACAAAGGTGGCTCTTGAGAGAGAATTCCATGCACCAAAACACCTCCATATTTCTCTAAGAAAAGAAGTGGTGATTTTGGCTATGGAGTATCCTATTTATATGTAGGATTCCAAGGGTCATGGGTATAACCCATAATCCATACCCATGGGTTTTATGATCCATGGTTCATGTGGCCCAACTCTTTATGTATCCATACATCAATTTGGTCCAACATGGATCATAAGCCCAACACATATAAATATAACTAATTATCATAATTAGTCCCCATAGATTTAATTAGTCTCTTTTGATCACTAAATTAATTCCAAATTAATTCTTGATCGATACTAATTAAAACATATGATTTCATATTAATATATTATAACTTATAATATATTAATAAACCATAAATAACCTTCTCTCAAAAGTCCATCCTAACAAATTGTCCTGATGATATGCAACCCAAATGGACCATGCTACTCTCGGGTCAAGTACATACCAATAATAGTTATGGGCTTAGACATCTAATCCAACAGTCTCCCACTTGGATAAGTCTAAAACTATTATTGCAAGTATGACTTCATAACCCGACTAGCAATCGTAGCTCTTAAAGCCGCTGTCGAACTCTGAACAAATCAATGACGCGTCCATTAGATAAGGGATCATATATTCCTCCATTCTAGATATCATATGGATTGAGACATAGATTATAATCATTCTCTCTGTCCATTTGTTGTTTCCCGATTTTCGATTTATGATGAATGAGTGATTGAACAAATCAAACCAGTCCTGGCTTGGCCAAGCACTCACATGTGTCATTGCTAAATCATCGAGGGGCCCACAGATATCGCTTTTATCCCGAAGGTAAAAGGAATGGATAAACTTTGACTCATATGGCTTGTTCTACTACTTGTTGAATCATACACAAAGGCATGTTTTATAACATCGAGTTACCAAATGCGTTTTCGTGCAATCAATGTATAACCAACTCATAGTAACAACTCATATATATAGGTTTGAAGAATATAAGATATTATCGTCTCATGATCACTCGTGATAAAATCCATGAAGTGATTCAAATGAGCGCGGGTTGAATCCAATACTCAGAACTTATGAGCACTCATGAGTGTTGTAGCACCACTTTGTCCACCAACTTAGACCTCTACAAACCAACCCATGACAGTCTTGATTCATATCTACTTCCAACATATGACCGACTGTGGATGGTTTGAATAACTTAATCATTCAGGAAGAGCGACTTAGTTATTCTGGAAGTCAAAACATGCAAAGTGAAACACAAGAATAAATTAATCAAATATGGTATCAAACCCTATGAATATAAATAAACACTTTTATTTATCACCATACTGATTACTCATTATTCATTGTTTCGGTTTTATCAACTTTATACTTGAATTAAAAACACTAGTTGTCCCATGCTCCAAGCATGTACACTATGTTTTTCTTAAACAATAGCTTTGCCATACACCAAGTATGCACTCTATGTTTGTCTATGATCCTTACTTTGTGAAATAAACCAATTGAACATAATTTCAATGATTCTAATTTCACACTCCCAAATCCTTCTCGAAAAATGTGAGAATTTCAAATTCCTATCATTTATCGAAATCTGTTTAGATTTTAAACTTATATGCACTGACCCTCCTGTAATGAATATGTACAAAGTCACAAAGACTTGTCAACAGTCATTATAAGCTATTCCAATGGAGATCAACTCCATGGAAACTAAGTCTCATATTCAAAGTACATTGCTTTAGACATGCTTCTTGCATTAAGTTTTCTAATCTTACACAGATAACTTCCACCTATGGAGACAACTCCATATTTTCATTTTGACTATCACTTCTGAATAAGAGATGCCTCTTTTCAGAATATGTCAATATGGTCCTTCCAAAATTAGCACTATACTTCCAACTGTCCCTGAGCAACCAATCTTTGGTAAACCTCAGATTGTCCTCGACAATTGCTTAATCATTTTAGTCATATCCAATTCTAGACCTTTTCCCTTCTTAATGCCTCTGGGCATTTGGAAAAATTTAGAAATGACAAATATTATAGCACATGCAATCGATCCTGTACCCAAAGCAAATGGTACACGATTCATGATGTCTCACATAAAGACATGATTCTAGACCAGTCTTTTGCTACAATATTTTTATTTTCCATGTTTTCAAAATTTGACTATGAAGAGGGATGCCGTAATCATAATCGAATTTTGAGAACGCAATATATAGAATTTCCTTAAGTTGAACCAATCCAACACGAAATTCATATATATATTCTTGACTAAAGATGATTAAGATCTCAATCTAAGCCTTTAGAACTGAAATGAAGTATATCCTCTCCCTTAATTATAGCAAAACAACTTTTTCAATCCCTGCAGCCTCACGAATTGAAACTTTTGTTTTCTATAATTAACATTTCTAACTTGCAACACTAACAATAATTATCATGCTCCCACTAACATGATGATTATTAGCATAACACTTATGCTCCCACTAGCTTTGACATGTACTCATAAATCAGCTGGACTTCTAGAAATCAATACTTTATTGACTTTCTTACCAAAGTTCAGATTTCTGATACGAGATGCTTTGATAAAACTTTATCAAAATCATACACCTTTCCTTAGATAGCATGCATGTGTGTCAAAACAATTTCAGAACTATGAAAAGGGATGCCGTAATCATAGTCTCAATTGTTTAGACCTTTTGCCATCTGCTTCAAATCTACTTGGTGGAAGTGTTTCCTCACCATCATTTTCATGAATCGGAGAGAAACCTTATGACCCTTAGATTTTATGGTGTATGTGTTCTTATCCATGTGAATCGTCAAAACCATAGTCACAAGACAAGGATAATGACAAATCCAAACTCATATGGACTGAACTTATGCAATCTTAACTTTTTGCCACCTGGCAGTACAGGGCCTTCCATTGCTTCCAAGTTGTTATGCAACCAATTGAGAACTTTCAGAACTCCTATGCAAAGCCAACTTTAACTGGAATGGGCACAGAATATGTCAACACGATAGGTTATAAACCTCAAGTCGTGTGCTAGTGAAGAACCTCAGGTTTTATTCTTGATTAGTTCTTGAAATTCTTTTTAGGATCTTTAAGACTCCCACTATCCTCTTGACATATAAGACTATCTTGCCAAATATTCAAGAGATAGTGCGGATTCTTTATCAAGACAAACACTTCACACAATTGGCCTTAGTTGGTCTTTGTTTTATCCAAAACATCACAACTTACCAATTTCAAATGTACAAGAGTAGGACACTTTTACTCTTACATTTGACAAGTGTTTTAAACCTTTCTTTAAGATATGTCACTCAAGTTACAATCTTGGAGTATGACTCTAAGAATTGTTTTGGAACGAAGTATGACTCATCTTCCTGATCTAACCATTTCAACAATTCATGACTCCTCTTCTTAGTCATAAGAATGCACTAAGATGACCTTTAGAGGACTAATTGTGATATGATTTCTAAATCATTAAGATGATCACAAACATGATACTAAAGTACTCTCCCATCTTTTCAGATTTGAGAAACTTTTATCTTTCTTCCTAATTTGATTCTTCCCATTCGTTCTGCCATACATTGAGACTTTTCCAATGTCTCAGAATTATACTTAAACTTGTAAGTATAACCATATTTACTAAACTTTAGTAAATCAAATAGTCTTAACGAGCTTTGTGGTGGACATGACCAGTGCACAAGAATGTGTACTCGATCCCTTTAGTCCTTCACTTGACTCACACATCCATGTGAACAAGTAATTAGTCTTGATTTTCCAATGCTTGAAAGTTCTCATTCATCATACTATTCAACTTGCATGATTCCAAGTTTCGGTCCAATTGAAACTTGGGTGATGAGGAACTTTCCTGATTTGGTAAATTTAGACACTACCACAAATGAAAGAATCAAATCCATTTTCCAATATTGCTGTCAGTGGAATCATATAAGCAACAATTTTTCACAAATGCTATTGTAAGGATACTTCAAATAAATAAAATTAAACAATTTTCTTTTATTTTAAAACTTTGCGGAAAAACTTATCCTTACAATCCACATGGAAAATTGTTGATATATATTCCTTAGAAATATATCATAACTTCTTAAGCAACTGCTCAAAATTCTGATGCGGTCGAAATCCACCTTCGCGATCAGAATCAGCATATACTTCCTTTAAGATTTCTCTCTATTCTTTGATTCTTAAAACATCAACATGTGACCCAGTCACATCATGTAATAAGGATCTCAGAATAGAACTTAACAGAGTTAGATAATGGGCTCTACCTGATGTAGAGTCAAACTTATTGACTTTAACATCCTTAGGTAAATTTGGTAGCTTTGCAATCAACGCCCCTTCCTTTGGCAAAATAAACATATGGACCCTTTGGTAATGGGACTATCTCAGACTTAGCCTTTCTCTTTACCATTTGGTCAACCGGGTTGACTATGGCCAATCCCATTCCATTGGGAAGAGAATGCTTTTTCTGGATTTCCAGTGTCACCATTGTCACTGTCCATAAATTTTTTTGGAAGTTGACCTTCTAATCAAATTTGCTTTACTATCGTTCCAAATCATTGCTGATTCAGCAGCACCAAGCAAATAGATATGATCATTAAGGTTCATGTCATAGTCTGTTTCATAGTAGTCCCAAAGGAACTCACTATGTGACTTAGAAAGTGATTGAACATCCAACTTTCTCAAGACTTTGACACCCAACTCTCCCGGCTTGTCAATATGTGACTTCATCTCTAAGATGTGATCACACATAGACCTTGCTTGCCATTAGGGCTTGAGTGACCTTGAACTTGTGGGTTAGGGAGAATAATTGGAGGAGGTGGAGGAAGAGAAGTATGACTTCCATGAGCCAAACTCGGGAAGTCATATTCATTAGGAAAGCTTGGTTTGGGAAGATCATTGTTGTCTAAACCAGACATCAACAATGGGAGAAATTCACGTAAAGTTGATTTAAGTCCTTAATATAACACCCAATATGATATATTAAGGCTAGGACCCAACAAACTATTTTATAACTTGGAAGAGGGATGCCGTAATCCAAGCTATAAAATATTTGAAGGTAGGTGAATGACGATTCACCAATTTCCACCAAGATAAACGAAATGTATTATTAGGTTTTAATTGGTTTTGAAACTCCTAGATTCTTTTGAGATTCATTGAACTTTTCAATGGCATGTTTCAATCTCGAGTGTGCCCTTCAGGTTTTGTGACTGGGATGCCGAGGATCACAAAACAAGGTGTGAAGTAACCATGCAAATATACTTGGTACCCTTAATATTTACCCCTCAATCGATGTGCCGGTTAACCACACACGCTCCAACAATACTATGATAAACATTAAGTTACCCTTTGCCTACCTTGTTAAGTCCAGGTTAGTGTGCCGGTTAACCACACACACTCCACTAACAACTTAAACAAAGTGCAAAGTGTAATTTCATGGATTAGCACCTTATTCACATTTTCCTAAGTAACTAAGATTGGGAATTTATAAGTGTTTAGTTACTTAGTATTTATCACTATACTTATAATGAAGGGAAAATTATAGTCCTTGTCTTACCTGTTCGGCTAACGACCCTCCACCGGTCAAGGAAGCGGTGAGTGAGAGTGGACACCCATTAAACTGCCAGTTTATAGGCAGTAACCTTATACCCCCCTTATAGACCGGCTTCGTGAATGAGGCCTACTAATGGTAAGACGACTTTATCTTATACATATCTATATAATTAAAATTATAATAATAGTATAAGGGTTGAATTTTAAACTTTTAAAATTCTAAGGTCTAGTTTGGAATTAAAGTATACATGGGGGTAACTTTACAAATTCCAAAACTTGAGGACAAGTTTTGAAACCTTTCAAAACTCTTGGATTTTTCATAACTTATGAGTTTAATTAAGGTTTAATGAAAAAAAAAATTCAAGTTCCATAACTTGAGGACAAGTTATGGAAGACATTAAATCATTTAATGATGACCTTAAAAATAGTGACTCTTCTATTTTCATAACCTATGAGACTTAATGACACTTTAAAAAGAAAAACTCTTCACTTTCCATAACTTGAGGACAAGTTATGGAGTTCATAAAAATCATTAAGATCAAATATTCCAATTAACACAATAATCAAATAATTTTTCTATGATCTAGATTAAACTCATAAGTAAAGATAATTCACATCAACAATTTTTCAAGAAATTAGATAATCATATAAACTAATACAAATCTTTAAACTTTGACAATTATCCTTTGAAGACTCTTGGAATTCATAACCTAAAGAGTTAATAAATGAGACATTTCACATCCATAACTTATGGAAGTTTCAAAACTCTTAAGATCATAACTTTAAAAAAAACTTTTGAGTTCCAAAATTTTATGACAAAATTTGTAACTCCTTAAAATCATTTAGATCAAACTTTTAAAACAAATAAATAATCATATCATTCTATCTTTTAATAAAATGACCTAATTCAACTCTTGTAGTAAAGTGACTCAAATTTTATAAATAATTAGTTTTTCATAAAATCAAGTAATTATCATAAAATTTGACAAACTTCATGTTTTTTTTTCTTTTTTTTTTCATTCAACTTGAAAAAAAAATACATTTGCATCAAATATAATAGAAAACAACCCATGTCTCTGATACCACTGTTGGGTTTTGAGCATACTACAACATCCTATGGTGCACATACAACCCTAAATACCTTGGATCTATGTTTTCTCTATTATACATGCAAATGGTTTCCAAGGCATTAAACCTATAACTAGCATGCATTTGACATAAACCATATAATATACTAGTTAGGGAAACATACCTTTTATGTGGCTTGAGGTCTTGATGTATTTGGCCTTAAGAGCTTAGCACCAATAGTATGAAATGCCTCAAATGGAATCACAACACACCTAGGACAAAGGTGGCTCTTGAGAGAGAATTCCATGCACCAAAACACCTCCATATTTCTCTAAGAAAAGAAGTGGTGATTTTGGCTATGGAGTAACCTATTTATATGTAGGATTCCAAGGGTCATGGGTATAACCCATAATCCATAACCATGGGTTTTATGATCCATGGTTCATGTGGACCAACTCTTTATGTATCCATACATAAACTTGGTCCAACATGGATCATAAGCCCAACACATATAAATATAACTAATTATCATAATTAGTCCCCATAGATTTAATTAGTCTCTTTTGATCACTAAATTAATTCCAAATTAATTCTTGATCGATACTAATTAAAACATATGATTTCATATTAATATATTATAACTTATAATATATTAATAAACCATAAATAACCTTCTCTCAAAAGTCCATCCTAACAAATTGTCCTGATGATATGCAACCCAAATGGACCATGCTACTCTCGGGTCAAGTACATACCAATAATAGTTATGGGCTTAGACATCTAATCCAACAGTCTCCCACTTGGATAAGTCTAAAACTATATTGCAAGTACGACTTCATAACCTGACTAGCAATCGTAGCTCTTAAAGCCGCTGTCGAACTCTGAACAAATCAATGACGCGTCCATTAGATAAGGGATCATATATTCCTCCATTCTAGATATCATATGGATTGAGACATGGATTATAATCATTCTCTCTGTCCATTTGTTGTTTCCTGATTTTCGATTTATGATGAATGACTGATTGAACAAATCAAATCAGTCCTGGCTTGGCCAAGCACTCACATGTGTCATCGCTAAATCATCGAGGGGCCCACAGATATCGCTTTTATCCCGAAGGTAAAAGGAATGGATAAACTTTGACTCATATGGCTTGTTCTACTACTTGTTGAATCATACACAAAGGCACGTTTTATAACATCGAGTTACCAAATGCGTTTTCGTGCAATCAATGTATAACCAACTCATAGTAACAACTCATATCTCTAGGTTTGAAGAATATAAGATATTATCGTCTCATGATCACTCGTGATAAAATCCATGAAGTGATTCAAATGAGCGCGGGTTGAATCCAATACTCAGAACTTATGAGCACTCATGAGTGTTGTAGCACCACTTTGTCCACCAACTTGGACCTCTACAAACCAACCCATGACAGTCTTGATTCATATCTACTTCCAACATATGACCGACTGTGGATGGTTTGAATAACTTAATCATTCAGGAAGAGCGACTTAGTTATTCTGGAAGTCAAAACATGCAAAGTGAAACACAAGAATAAATTAATCAAATATGGTATCAAACCCTATGAATATAAATAAACACTTTTATTTATCACCATACTGATTACTCATTATTCATTGTTTCGGTTTTATCAACTTTATACTTGAATTAAAAACACTAGTTGTCCCATGCTCCAAGCATGTACACTATGTTTTTCTTAAACAATAGCTTTGCCATACACCAAGTATGCACTCTATGTTTGTCTATGATCCTTACTTTGTGAAATAAACTAATTGAACATAATTTCAATGATTCTAATTTCACACTCCCAAATCCTTCTCGAAAAATGTGAGAATTTCAAATTCCTATCATTTATCGAAATCTGTTTAGATTTTAAACTTATATGCACTGACCCTCCTGTAATGAATATGTACAAAGTCACAAAGACTTGTCAACAATCATTATAAGCTATTCCAATGGAGATCAACTCCATGGAAACTAAGTCTCATATTCAAAGTACATTGCTTTGGACATGCTTCTTGCATTAAGTTTTCTAATCTTACACAGATAACTTCCAACTATGGAGACAACTCCATATTTTCATTTTGACTATCACTTCTGAATAAGAGATGCCTCTTTCAGAATATGTCAATATGGTCCTTCCAAAATTAGCACTATACTTCCAACTGTCCCTGAGCAACCAATCTTTGGTAAACCTCAGATTGTCCTCGCCAATTGCTTAATCATTTTAGTCATATCCAATTCTAGACCTTTTCCCTTCTTAATACCTCTGGGCATTTGGAAAAATTTAGAAATGACAAATATTATAGCACATGCAATCGATCCTGTACCCAAAGCAAATGGTACACGATTCATGATGTCTCACATAAAGACATGATTCTAGACCAGTCTTTTGCTACAATATTTTTATTTTCCATGTTTTCAAAATTTGACTATGAAGAGGGATGCCGTAATCATAATCGAATTTTGAGAACGCAATATATAGAATTTCCTTAAGTTGAACCAATCCAACATGAAATTCATATATATATTCTTGACTAAAGATTATTAAGGTCTCAATCTAAGCCTTTAGAACTGAAATGAAGTATATCCTCTCCCTTAATTATAGCAAAACAACTTTTTCAATCCCTGCAGCCTCACGAATTGAAACTTTTGTTTTCTATAATTAACATTTCTAACTTGCAACACTAACAATAATTATCATGCTCCCACTAACATGATGATTATTAGCATAACACTTATGCTCCCACTAGCTTTGACATGTACTCATAAATCAGCTGGACTTATAGAAATCAATACTTTATTGACTTTCTTACCAAAGTTCAGATTTCTGATACGAGATGCTTTGATAAAACTTTATCAAAATCATACACCTTTCCTTAGATAGCATGCATGTGTGTCTAAACAATTTCAGAACTATGAAAAGGGATGTCGTAATCATAGTCTCAATTGTTTAGACATTTTGCCATCTGCTTCAAATCTACTTGGTGGAAGTGTTTCCTCACCATCATTTTCATGAATCGGAGAGAAACCTTATGACCCTTAGATTTTATGGTGTATGTGTTCTTATCCATGTGAATCGTCAAAACCATAGTCACAAGACAAGGATAATGACAAATCCAAACTCATATGGACTGAACTTATGCAATCTTAACTTCTTGCCACCTGGCAGTACAGGGCCTGTCATTGCATCCAAGTTGTTATGCAACCAATTGAGAACTTTCAGAACTCCTATGCAAAGCCAACTTTAACTGGAATGGGCACAGAATATGTCAACACGATAGGTTATAAACCTCAAGTCGTGTGCTAGTGAAGAACCTCAGGTTTTATTCTTGATTAGTTCTTGAAATTCTTTTTAGGATCTTTAAGACTCCCACTATCCTCTTGACATATAAGACTATCTTGCCAAATATTCAAGAGATAGTGCGGATTCTTTATCAAGACAAACACTTCACACAATTGGCCTTAGTTGGTCTTTGTTTTATCCAAAACATCACAACTTACCAATTTCAAATGTACAAGAGTAGGACACTTTTACTCTTACATTTGACAAGTGTTTTAAACCTTTCTTTAAGATATGTCACTCAAGTTACAATCTTGGAGTATGACTCTAAGAATTGTTTTGGAACGAAGTATGACTCATCTTCCTGATCTAACCATTTCAACAATTCATGACTCCTCTTCTTAGTCATAAGAATGCACTAAGATGACCTTTAGAGGACTAATTGTGATATGATTTCTAAATCATTAAGATGATCACAAACATGATACTAAAGTACTCTCCCATCTTTTCAGATTTGAGAAACTTTTATCTTTCTTCCTAATTTGATTCTTCCCATTCGTTCTGCCATACATTGAGACTTTTCCAATGTCTCAGAATTATACTTAAACTTGTAAGTATAACTATATTTACTAAACTTTAGTAAATCAAATAGTCTTAACGAGCTTTGTGGTGGACATGACCAGTGCACAAGAATGTGTACTCGATCCCTTTAGTCCTTCACTTGACTCACACATCCATGTGAACAAGTAATTAGTCTTGATTTTCCAATGCTTGAAAGTTCTCATTCATCATACTATTCAACTTGCATGATTCCAAGTTTCGGTCCAATTGAAACTTGGGTGATGAGGAACTTTCCTGATTTGGTAAATTTAGACACTACCACAAATGAAAGAATCAAATCCATTTTCCAATATTGCTGTCAGTGGAATCATATAAGCAACAATTTTTCACAAATGCTATTGTAAGGATACTTCAAATAAATAAAATTAAACAATTTTCTTTTATTTTAAAACTTTGCGGAAAAACTTATCCTTACAATCCACATGGAAAATTGTTGATATATATTCCTTAGAAATATATCATAACTTCTTAAGCAACTGCTCAAAATTCTGATGCGGTCGAAATCCACCTTCGCGATCAGAATCAGCATATACTTCCTTTAAGATTTCTCTCTATTCTTTGATTCTTAAAACATCAACATGTGACCCAGTCACATCATGTAATAAGGATCTCAGAATAGAACTTAACAGAGTTAGATAATGGGCTCTACCTGATGTAGAGTCAAACTTATTGACTTTAACATCCTTAGGTAAATTTGGTAGCTTTGCAATCAACGCCCCTTCCTTTGGCAAAATAAACATATGGACCCTTTGGTAATGGGACTATCTCAGACTTAGCCTTTCTCTTTACCATTTGGTCAACCGGGTTGACTATGGCCAATCCCTTTCCATTGGGAAGAGAATGCTTTTTCTGGATTTCCAGTGTCACCATTGTCACTGCCCATAAATTTTTTTGGAAGTTGATCTTCTAATCAAATTTGCTTTACTATCGTTCCAAATCATTGCTGATTCAGCAGCACCAAGCAAATAGATATGATCATTAAGGTTCATGTCATAATCTGTTTCATAGTAGTCCCAAAGGAACTCACTATGTGACTTAGAAAGTGATTGAACATCCAACTTTCTCAAGACTTTGACACCCAACTCTCTCGGCTTGTCAATATGTGACTTCATCTCTAAGATGTGATCACACATAGACCTTGCTTGCCATTAGGGCTTGAGTGACCTTGAACTTGTGGGTTAGGGAGAATAATTGGAGGAGGTGGAGGAAGAGAAGTATGACTTTCATGAGCCAAACTTGGGAAATCATATTCATTAGGAAAGCTTGGTTTGGGAAGATCATTGTTGTCTAAACCAGACATCAACAATGGGAGAAATTCACGTAAAGTTGATTTAAGTCCTTAATATAACACCCAATATGATATATTAAGGCTAGGACCCAACAAACTATTTTATAACTTGGAAGAGGGATGCCGTAATCCAAGCTATAAAATATTTGAAGGTAGGTGAATGACGATTCACCAATTTCCACCAAGATAAACGAAATGTATTATTAGGTTTTAATTGGTTTTGAAACTCCTAGATTCTTTTGAGATTCATTGAACTTTTCAATGGCATGTTTCAATCTCGAGTGTGCCCTTCAGGTTTTGTGACTGGGATGCTGAGGATCACAAAACAAGGTGTGAAGTAACCATGCAAATATACTTGGTACCCTTAATATTTACCCCTCAATCGATGTGCCGGTTAACCACACACGCTCCAACAATACTATGATAAACATTAAGTTACCCTTTGCCTACCTTGTTAAGTCCAGGTTAGTGTGCCGGTTAACCACACACGCTCCACTAACAGCTTAAACAAAGTGCAAAGTGTAATTTCATGGATTAGCACCTTATTCACATTTTCCTAAGTAACTAAGATTGGGAATTTATAAGTGTTTAGTTACTTAGTATTTATCACTATACTTATAATGAAGGGAGAATTATAGTCCTTGTCCTACCTGTTCGGCTAACGACCCTCCACCCGTCAAGAACTAGAACTAGAAGTCAATTGAGGAGAGAGGATTAGAAGGAAATTTCATTCATATACTTTTAAAAAATAATAACCACGAAAATCCTAGTCCAAGGGGTCCTATTTATAGTTTAGGTAACTTAAGGACCAAAAAAGATTTGAATGAATTTAATCTCAATCCAAATCATTTCCTTATATGCATCCAAGAGGCTTCTGGAAACCCCAAGGAGGCTCCCAAAATCATCCTCCCTTGGATGGTTCTAGAATTGCCTCTTTTGTTGAACTATTGAACAATTATAATTCACCCCTTGCACATTTAATTGGTTGCAACTAATCCCGAATTAATTGCAGATTAATTTTGATTAATAATTAATCAATTCTAATTGATTTTATATTAATTTATTAATCATATAAACTAATAAATTAATTATTTAACAATTGATCTCATATTAATTTATTAATCACATAATAAATCAACATACCAATTACCTATTTCCAATTAATATATTAATCACATAATATATTAACAAATCATTTCCTCATAATTTTCAATTAGTTTATTAATCATATAATAATCTAATAGATTATCCTCTCTCTCAACAAATGTCATTCTAACTAAGTTCTAGTTATGAGGGCAACCCAAAAAAGACTTTGCTTTTAATTACACGAATATACCAATTTAGTTACTGGCTTAGACACTTTAATTCAACAGTCTCCCACTTGGATAAGTCTGTAACTACAATTGCAAGTATAGACCTTATATGTAAACAACAAATAATGCTTTCCAAAAGAACGAATTAATTTGACTATATAGGAATACAATTTACATATCAAATCACTCATGGAATAACCCTTTGTAACATCCAGTTAGGAGATGCGTTTGAGAAAACCAATGCACAACTGATCTGTAAACTATGAACTATATATCTCCGTTTTAAGAATAGAAGATATTATCGTCTTATAATTACTTGTGATTCAATCCATGAAGTAATCTCTAAGTGTGGCTTTATCCAATACTTCAAATCTCCACTTTCAAAGTACTCATGAATATTATAGTAATTCCAATTGCAATGTCTTAACCTCAATCGACAATCTACATCAATTCATGATAGTCTTAATTCACTACTTACTTCCAAAAGTATGAACTACTGTGAAATTTTGAATAATATTAAAATTACTCAGGGAAGTAAAACATGCAAAGTGAAACACAATAATAAATTAACTGACTATGGTATCATACTCATTGATTATAAATAAATATCTACTATTTTATCACCATAACAACTACGAATTTATCCATTGTATAATGTTTTGAGTAATCAACTAACCACTTGAATTAGATAACATCAGTCATTCCTTGTTAAAAACATACATACTATGCCTCTCGATGGTCCTTCCTTTGTGAATAGATCGATTGGACATTAGTTCAATGATGCTCAATTCATGATTCCAAATTCTTATCATGATCTAAGATGTAGTGGAATTTTATCTTTGCATGCATTGTCTTTCTATGATGTCAAGGTTCTTAAGTCACAGAGACTCAACTTTCGACATTACAAAATGTTCCACTGGAACTTGTTACTAGAAACAATTTCATGGTATTGAAGTCTCAAATTCAAGATACACTCCTTGAACACTTCTCTTGCATTAAAACTTCCAACTAACATGTAGATTTTACAAACATCTCCCATTATGGAAACATTTCCATATTCTCACATGACCATCAATTCTCACCAAGAATCATGTCAATCCAAAACGTGTGACTATGGTCCTTCCCAAATAATATCATACTTTTAACTGTCCACAAGCAACCAATCTTCGATAAAACCTTAGAATATGCTTGACAGTTGTTTAACAACCTTAGTCACATGAAATTCTAATCTTTTTCACACAATTCTAAGTGCATTTGTAAATTAGAATATCCGAATATTATAGCATATATAATCGATCCTATATCCGAATCATATGGGACTCGACTCCTTATTACAGAGGGTCCAATATATGTTCAATTTCTTGCTATAATATTTCCATATATGGAATATCCAATGTCGACTCATTTCAACATACTATTCACATATGCCTTTGACTAATTTATATTAAACTATAAAATATAAACCTATAGATTCGAAACAAAGTATGAGTTCCCTCTCCCTTAAGTCCACTATAGCGAAACAGTTCCTAACTTTTGCAACCTGCAAACTAGAGACATTGTTCCCTATGGATAGTATTGTCAACATGCAATACCAGAATAACAATTATGCTCCCACTAGCTTTGACATGTATCCAGAAATCAAATGGACTTCTAGAAATCAATACCCTTTGAGTTTCTCATGGAAGAGCAAATTCCTATTTTGTGATGCTTCATCAAGCATCTAATCAGGCTTATTAAGCTTATACACTTTATACGGATAGTGTATGCATTCAAACCCTTTCAAGACGTGATAAACATATCTCCTGAAAGTTTAAATAATTCCTTGAAATTCCTCACAATTTCAAATATGAAGAGGGATGTCGTAATCAAATTGTGAATTTGAAAATACAATTAATAAAAAAAATATTCGTATTGATCATTATCGGATCCTTAAAATCTATCAACAAAAGTATTTCCTCATAATCATTTTGATGAATTAGAGTGAAACTTTTTCCACCTAGATTTAATGGTGCATACGTTTCCATCCATGTGAATCTATCATTTCCAACCTATAGTCATAAGACAAGGTGTTGAAAAATGTTTTTATATGTGATCATCACTGAAATAAGACGAATTGGTTTTATATTATCTAACAAATATTATCAGTTATTTTAGGTTGCGTGGATTCGTGCTTAATTATGAAATAGAAAAATATGCAAAAGACGAAATACGCAAAGACGGAAAAATAGACGCAATATTTGGTCGTTTGAAGACAAAACAAATCAAGACTAAAATCGTCAAGAATTTAAAAACCTCAAGGGTCAAAAATGGAAATTCAATTCACAATTGGATATATATATATATATATATATATATATATATATATATATATATATATATATATATATATATATATTATATAAATATATATGTATATATATTATATTGTATATATATATATGTATGTATATTGTATATATTGTATATATATATATGTATGTATATTGTATATATATATATATATATATATATATATATATATATACATGAATCATGCATATATATATATATATATATATATATATATATATATATATATATATATATATATATATTTTGGAAAGAAATCTTCACAAAAGCAAAAGTACCAAACATCATGTGTGCTTCCAACCTTTACAATCAATCACTTCATTACTTTTCCTTAAACAAACAAGAGTTGCTTGATTCCTTTGCATATATATAGATGCATGTTTACATGAGTTTTTGTGTGTGTTTTGTGTTTCCTTGTAATATATCTCCTATTACTCACTCAACTCCAGAAGAATAAACACATAGCCAACCTCAAAATAATCTCCAAACACCCTCCAAATACCCTCCTTAAACCTCCTCCAAAAACCCTTTCAAATCACCACAACCATCACCACCTTGCTGTTTTTCGACATTAGAATTTGCAAGTTAAGAAAAAATTTACCGAGCACAACTCAACAAGATAATAGGGGAGAGATTTACACCGCAAATTATTCAGGACCTTACCTACATCCAGGAATTTTCCTCGATTTTTTTGACGACTGCAAACCCCAGAGAGACGCGAGAGAGAATTGGCTATCCAGAGAGATTTACTACGAAAATCTATATTCGTAACCACCCAAAGCTCTTTCAACATCACCCTCTTTGATACCTTATACCACCAAAACTACAACCTTATTACACCTTCTACCACCCTCCAAATACCCACTTCAACCTCATCAAATCACCTTAAAAAACCCCATACCCACATACAAAAAAACATTACCCGTGTATTTTGTATCGTTTTGTAAACAATTCATTGTTACATAAAAAGAACTTATTGTTATTTACCAGATTGAACTTTGAACAAATAGAGACACAGTCTATTAAGATCCAGTCCAACCCTAAGCCTGTTAGTCATTTATTTGACTAACAACTTGACAAAACAGTCGTTCCACAAGTCCCGTTCTAACACCACCTACTATATATATATTTATATATTTTATTAACACTTTATGTCATTTAAATACTGTCATTTATTTCATTTATAGCTTTCAGTCATTTATAGCTTTCCAGTATTTATTTATTCCGCACTTCTTATCTTTCCGCATCTAATCTCATTAAATATATATATCTGTCACCCAGTAGCTGGTAACCGAGCCTTTTATTCGTGGTAATCAGATTGTTATATATATTTCTAACAATTGGTATCAGAGCTTGTGTGATTTACCTTGAAATTTTTGTCGAAAACTTTTGGTTAGCGTTTATAAACCTTCCATAAGCTTTTCTTTAAAAATTTCATTTTAATATCACTTGTTCAAAATCCTTAAAAAAAAATTATTAAAAAAATTATAAAAAAAAATTATAAAAAAAAAATCTTAAACAAAAAAATTCAGAGCTTGTGTGATTTACTTTGAAATTTTTGTCGAAAACTTTTGGTTAGCGTTTATAAACCTTCCATAAGATTTTCTTTAAAAATTTCATTTTAATATCAATTGTTCAAAATCCTTTCAAAAACAAAAATTTTATTATGTCTTCTGCTAATTATTCCAACATGAACTATGTTTCTATTGCTAACAGCTTGGGATCTGGTTCACGGGCACCCATACTTATTCCTGAAGAGTATAATTCGTGGGTTGGCCGTATGAATCTTCATCTTAACACCATAAGTGAAGATGTCTGGAATTGTGTAGAAGGAACATATGTTACTCCAGAAAATATGGCTACTCTTGCTACAAATCAAGCCACTCTTGCTGAAACCGAAAAAAGGCTGCAACTCCAAGCCAAAAAGGAACTTGTGTCTGGAATTCCCCACAGTATTCTAAGTCAAATGGATGACATAATACTGTTGACTGCAAAACAAATCTGGGAAAATTTAAAAAATCGTTTTTGTGGAAATCAAAGAATTATTGGAAACAAAAGAACATCTGTTTTAAATGAATTCGATAATTTCAAGATGCTTTCATCAGAAACCATCCATGATGCTCATGATAGGTTCAATTTTATCATGGTAAAAATGAACAATTTGGGCATCAAAAAGACACAACACGAGATAAATCTCAAGTTTCCAAACAATCTTTACGAAAGCTGGAAGATGGTTAAACTCATCATTCAGGGAAATCCAGCCATTCATACTGAAACTTTATACAATTTGTATGGAGAACTTCAATCGTATGAATCCTCGATTGACCCACCAACCACTACAGCTTTTGGAGGACCACTTGCTCTCGTTTCCACATCTTCTCAAAACCAAACACCTTTTAATGAACAAAACTTCAATCATTTTAATCAGACATCTTTTCAAAACCAACCCTGTTTGAACAATTCTTTTGATCAATCTGATTTAAATGATGAAGCAGACTACCAACAACTGTGTGCTTTGGTAGCAAACACAAACCTCCAGAGATTTATTCCAAATCACGGTCAATCGAATTTCAAACCAAATTTTCAAAACCGACCATCATTTGGACAAAATAATTCTGGATTTCAACCAAGACCTCAACCTGTTCAAAACAACTCAGGTTTTCAACCAAGACCTTATTTTGGACAAAATTTTCAAAGACCTTCCTTCCAAAACAATTCAAACCAAGGTTTTCAAAACCAGGGATTTCAAAACAATCCCAACTCAAGTCATCATAACAATAACCAAAACAACAGTTTTCAAAACCAAAACAGAGGATTCCAAAATCAAGGTTACACTAATCAAAACAATGGCTTTCAAAACAACCAAAATTTTGGATTCCAACAGAACCCTTCCCAATCTTCCCAACAAATCCAAACTCAAACTCCTGAAAGACTTCCGATTAAAAGTCAAAAGGATGACAGTGATGAAGAAGTGATCATTTGTCACAACTGCAAAGGAACTAATCACTATGCCAGAGAATGCCGAGCCAAAAACAAAACCAAAGTCAAAGACTCAGCATACTACGCTCAAAAAGCCGATGAATTAAAGAAACAGGAAAATCAAGATAAGCAAAGAGCATTGATGGCAATCCATGAACCAAACGTGGAATACTGGCCAACTTCTGAAGACGAAGCTGACAATGAACCAACACAATCAAACTTCTGTTTCGTAGTTGGTGTTGATAGCCCTTCAAGAGCTCCAAACGTCATAGAACAGGTATGGTCTATGATCTCTGAACTTGGTCTTTCGAAATCAATTTTTGAGTCCCATATAACCAAGATTGAGAAAAGTCTAGAAGCTGATCTCAAAAAATATCATGACACAATGATCAATTCCGATATCTGCAAATCTGAGTTACAAACCTTGCAACTCAAATTTGGAGAATCAACAAGGATAAAGAACAAATTGGAAAGAGACGTTGAAAGAAAATCAGAAGATTATAATCACGTCTTGGAACAATTAAATCAAACCCTAATTCAGAAAAAGGATTTGGAACAAAAAAATCAGTCAGTCATTTCCTCTGAAACAAAAGATGTTCTAGAAAAGGAAATCCTTCAGTTGAAACAAAACTTTCAAGAATCAACTGAAAAATACAAAACTTTAAATGAAAAACTGACTGATTCTTTAAACCAAACCAATTTTCTTGAATCTGAAAACAAAAGATTGATATGGAATATGAATTCTATCAAAATTGCTAGAAAACTAAGTGATGATGTTTTCACCAAAGCAAACACCTTAGGAACTGGCAAAATTGATACGAATTACAGACCATGAATTGGAAGAGAATCCTTTGAAAATGAACTAGCTAAACAAGAAAACATGACAATTTGTGAAAACTCTGAATCCACTCTTCCAGATCTTTTCACATCTGCTAATGAGGAAGATTCAGATGACGAAACAGTTATCAACTGTAGCCCAGATGACACTGCTTTCACTGTTTCCAAAAAGTCTATCAAAAGAGTTGTAAAATCTGAAACAAACTCTGCTAGTTCTTCAACAAACCAAATCAAACATACCAATGAAGCAACCATAACCCCACTTAACAAACCAAAGGCTTTTGAAAACAAACCAAAGAAACCTGTTAAACCATACGTCATACCTCAAAAACAGGTTTCCAAACAAAAACCAAAACCTTTTCAAAAACCTTTTGAAAACCGCTTTCAAGAGATCACCTTTAAAAATTCAATGAACTTTCAAAAACGACCAAATCAGAAAGTTTCAAAACATCATGTTCAAAAAGCCTTTCATAACCGCCAATCACATCCCAGATATGAAGAGAACTTTTCAAAAAAAATTTCACATCTAGGATATCATTCACCAAATCACAGATTTTATCAACCAACGAATTTTCAGAAACAAATCACTTTTTGGGAAAATTTGATAAATAAAATCAAACCTCAACCATTCCATCCTTATAAACCAAACTCTTATAGCAATATGAAGTCAAATGCTACAAGAAGTTCGGTAAACAAAAAACCCAAAATAAAAACAACTAACAAACCAGGACCCATTCAGATTTGGGTACCTAAATCTTCTGTCTAAATTGCAGGTATCTAATGCTGGAGAACCCAAGGATGATACATGGTATATTGATAGTGGCTGCTCCAAGCATATGACAGGAAACCGAAACTACCTTCGTGACTTCAAACCCACCCAAACCAATCAAGACGTTACCTTCGGCAACAACATGACGGCAAAAATCAAGGGTTATGGAAACATAACAAATGGTAACTTCACCATAAAGAAAGTTGCCTATGTCGATGACCTGAAACACAACCTCATCAGTGTTTCTCAACTGTGTGATAACAATCTTGAAGTCCTATTCACCAAACAAAGAAGCTTGATCATGGACGCCAAAACCAAAGAAATCATTGTTGATTCTTACCGTGCCGGAAATATGTATCCACTTGACATGGATCTTATCTATGGTAAACCCGATATATGTCTGCTATCAAAAGCCCCAGCAGATATCAGTTGGTTATGGCACCGCCGCCTTTCCCATCTAAACTTTGGGTACATCAACAAACTGATCAGCGATGATCTTGTTAGAGGACTGCCACTTCTGAAGCTTGATAATGAAACTCTGTGTGCTGCATGTGAAAAGGGAAAACTTTCCAAATCCACTCACAAAAGCATCTCAGAATCTAGTGTATCCGAACCACTAGAATTGCTGCACATAGACCTTTGTGGCCCTGCCAAAACCCAAACCATACAAGGGAAGAAGTACATTCTTGTTGTCGTTGGTGGCTTCTCGCGCTTTACTTGGGTCTTCTTCTTAAGACTAAAATCAGAAGCACCTGAAGAGATGATCAACTTCATAAAACAAATCGAACTGAAGCTCAAACGACCTGTTCGAAGAATCCGAAGTGATAATGGTTTAAAGTTCAAAAACAAGACTCTAGATTCATTTCTCAAAGACAAAGGAATTGAACATAACTTCTCAGCCTCATACACTCCACAACAGAACGACGTTGTCGAAAGAAGGAACATAACTCTATGTGAAGCTGCAAGATCAATGCTTATCTTCGCTGATCTGCCACAATACTTCTGGGCAGAAGCAATAGCCACAGCTTGCTACACTCAAAATCGTTCCTTAATCCATAAACATCTTCATAAAACACCATATGAAGTCATTAACAACTGAAAACCAAACATCAAATTTTTCCATATTTTTGGTTGTCGATGCTTCATAAAGAACAATAAAGATCACCTTTCAAAATTTGAATCAAGGTCGGACGAAGGAATTTTCCTTGGTTACTCGTTTTCTTCACCTGCTTATCGAGTACTGAACAAACGTACCAGAGTAATTGAAGAAAGTACCGATGTTCATTTTGATGAATTTTATGTCAGGAAATTGGATCGTGAACATTTTGGTTCAAAAATGATCGATAATATTTTTCAAAATCCAATTCAACAAACACCTTCTCCTGACAGAGATATTGAAATCGATCTTGATTTACTTTTTGAACAACCCAAAAACGCTTACAATTCTGAACTTATAACTACTTCTATTGATTCTACAGGAACGACCACTGAAGGAACTCCACAAACAAACCGAAATGATGCAGATCAATTCAAGGGGGAACCACCTACACATACTTCTTCATTGGAACAAACACCAAATCCTCCTTTAAAAACCCCATCCCCAAATATCCAAAACAATCCCGATGCATCATTTATGGGGGAACCTTCAAACCTATTCCAATATGAAACTCCCGGAGAAGAACAATGGGATACTGAAATTCCAATTATTATAGCGGAAGAGAATCGCTTAATAAAATGGACCAGAAACCACCCAACTGACCAAATCATCGGAGATCCAAACTCAGGCATCCAAACTAGAGCCGCAACTTCTAATGATTGTTTATTTGGAGCCTTCTTATCCATGACTGAACCCAAAACCATACATTCTGCTCTCAAAGATCCAGACTGGGTAAAAGCTATGCAAGAAGAGCTAGAAGAATTTGAAAGAAATGACGTATGGAATCTTGTCCCTACCCCACCCGATGTTTCTGTTATAGGTTCAAGATGGGTATTCAGAAACAAAACTGACGATCAAGGAATCGTTTGTCGAAACAAGGCACGTCTCGTAGTCAAAGGATATTCACAACAAGAAGGAATCGACTATGATGAAACATATGCTCCAGTTGCCAGAATTGAAGCAATTCACATCTTTCTTGCATATGCTGCACATATGAACTTCAAAGTATTCCAAATGGATGTTAAATGTGCATTCCTACATGGAGAGTTAGATCGCGATGTATACATCCAACAACCACCAGGTTTCGAAGATCCCAAATTTCCTGATCACAGCTTCAAATTGCAGAAAGCTGTCTATGGCTTGAAACAAGCACCCCGAGCCTGGTATGCCACATTGACAACCTTTCTCGAAGAATCAGGTTTTAAAAGAGGTTCAATCGATCAAACCCTCTTTCGTAAAATCTATAATAAACATCTTTTAATCGTACAAATATATGTTGATGACATTATTTTCGGTTCTACTGATGAATCTTTGAGTATTAAGTTTGCAGATCTAATGAAGAGCAAATTTGAAATGAGCATGATTGGGGAGATGACTACTTTTCTCGGACTTCAAATCAAACAGTCAACTGATGGCATTTTCATCAACCAAGAGAATTATGTCAAAAACCTACTCACTCGCTTTTCAATGGACAAATCCAATACCGCAAAAACCCCAATGGCTTTTGGATACAAAATCGATGCAGACTTAAATGGCAAACCTGTTGATCAGAAAAGATATCGTGGAATGATCGGATCACTCTTATACCTCACTGCCAGCAGACCTGACATCATGTTTTCTACATGTGTCTGTGCCAGATACCAAGCAAATCCTATGGAATCCCATGTAGTTGCTGTGAAACGCATCTTCAAATACCTAAAAGGCACTCCCAAACTTGGCCTTTGGTATCCAGCTAAATCCGATTTTCAGCTGAACGCTTTCACCGACTCAGACTATGGAGGATGCAAGTTAGATAGAAAGAGTACATCTGGTAGCTGTCAATTCCTAGGAGGTAGACTAGTGAGTTGGACTTCAAAGAAACAGACTTGTGTATCCACATCAACAGCAGAAGCTGAATACGTCGCTGCCGCCAGCTGTTGTTCGCAAGTCATATGGATGCAAACTCAACTGCGAGACTATGGCTTCAAAATTTCACAAATTCCCATATTTTGTGACTCAACCAGTGCAATTGCCATTTCTCACAATCCCGTTCACCATTCCATGACAAAGCACATCGATATTCGATATCATTTCATCAAAGACAACATTCAAAAGGGTCATATCGAATTGCACTTCATCAACACCGAAGATCAAATTGCCGATGTCTTCACTAAGGCTCTCGATGAAACAAAGTTTCAATACTTCCTAGGCCGTCTAGGAATGTTAAATCCAGATAACATCTATCCTTAAACTTTTACTTTTTGTTTGTACAAAAGTGTGTTTACTTTCATTCAAAAGGAAAATTCAAAAACATTTGAAAATTGCTTTCCTTTTAAAAATTACCAAAAACATTCAAATAACCAATATTTCCAAAAACATTCAGAAAAACAAATCTTCAAAAAAAATTAATAAAAGACTTGCCATAATAAGCTTTTATAGAACCTTGTGATTAATCTTCTCTTGACTTAATTTTCAGATGCTTATGCTCGATGAAGATTTTAAGTCATATTGATTCTCAATTGGAGTGAAGGTTCAAATATCCTAGTTTTCATAATGTATATAACTTTATTTCCTTCGATTTTATTTCATTATTGACGATTTTAAACTATCAAGGGACATAAGGTTAGGAGGTTCAGATGAAAACAAAAACCCATGTGAGAATTTGTGCCTCGTCGATCTAAATCATTGTGGAAATCATTTCTTGTGAGCTTAGATGTGTCACTATTGCTTATAAGGTATACCCAATTATACCTTGTCACGGTCTCATTTTTGCTTAGATATCAAAATGACCAGGGACGATACATTCATTTCTTACATACTAGACAAACTGTCTTTTATGCCACCTATCCCTACCTAGATAAAAGCCAACAAAAAATGAAGACTTGCGATCCCATGATCCATCAAGCAAACAACGACATATCCTTACAAGAAAACCAAAGGAAAAACAAATATCTATCAACATCCAATCCTCAAAGACAAATCAACAAGAAAACAAATGGATTCAATAAAGATATACCAAACAAAACAAAAAAAAATATATTCTATATTTGGTATTTTCAAACAAACTTTCAACCAAATGGTTATTTCAAAACAAAAATCATAAAATCCCGCGATTTGTTTTAACCATTTTTCACAAAAGAAGATATCTCAATCACTCAAGTCAAATACTCTTAAAAAGGTCTCAAATGTAGCAAATTCTCAATGCTAAAACAAAATAACTTTTTACAATAAATCGATATTGATCAACAAACAGGATACTATCAAGGAAGAAGCTGCAACAACAATGGATTTCCCGGGATACTGTAGCCTTCATCACTGAAGAATCTTAGTTGCAAACTGCACTATGAAAATTGCTAAACCCCTCTACATGTATTTCCCGACGGAGAGAGAGAGTGAACTTTAATGGCATGAATGAAGAAACCCGCTGAGTAATGCCGAAACCAGTCTTATGTGATTGATTATCTAATAATGCGACTAAGTGACTTTACAGGAAAAACATAGCTGAACACCTCCGATATGAGTGTGAGTCGTCAGAGAGAGATATCACTCATTTTTAGTGATCATTAACTTGTTCTGCTGCCAGAACAACCAAACACCCAAGTGAAGTGTGAGCTATACCTATGAGCGTTCATCTGAATCGACCTGTTAGACCACTTGTCGTCATTAATAATGCTATAAAATCTAAGGAAATTTCTTTAGATACATATATGACTACCCTTTGATAACCGAACCCGAGACTTTGATTCGGAAACAAATTTCTGAAAATCTTTTACATAAGATATGTTAAACCAAGTCACAAACTTTCAAAACGATTACAATGGTTTTATATATATCTTCTCATTGACAAAACTTTTATCCCAAATCTTCAAGATTAAAACTGTTAATGTGATTATATCTATCCTTATTTCATCAATGATCACATAGGGGGAAATTGTTGAAAAATGTTTTTATATGTGATCATCACTGAAATAAGACGAATTGGTTTTATATTATCTAACAAATATTATCAGTTATTTCAGGTTGCGTGGATTCGTGCTTAATTATGAAATAGAAAAATATGCAAAAGACGAAATACGCAAAGACGGAAAAATAGACGCAATATTTGGTCGTTTGAAGACAAAACAAATCAAGACTAAAATCGTCAAGAATTTAAAAACCTCAAGGGTCAAAAATGGAAATTCAATTCACAATTGGATATATATATATATACAAGTGTTCGTGTGTATATATATATATATATATATATATATATATATATTATATAAATATATATGTATATATATTATATTGTATATATATATATATGTATGTATATTGTATATATTGTATATATATATATATGTATGTATATTGTATATATATATATATATATATATATATATATATATACATGAATCATGCATATATATATATATTGGAAAGAAATCTTCACAAAAGCAAAAGTACCAAACATCATGTGTGCTTCCAACCTTTACAATCAATCACTTCATTACTTTTTCTTAAACAAACAAGAGTTGCTTGATTCCTTTGCATATATATAGATGCATGTTTACATGAGTTTTTGTGTGTGTTTTGTGTTTCCTTGTAATATATCTCCTATTACTCACTCAACTCCAGAAGAATAAACACATAGCCAACCTCAAAATAATCTCCAAACACCCTCCAAATACCCTCCTTAAACCTCCTCCAAAAACCCTTTCAAATCACCACAACCATCACCACCTTACTGTTTTTCGACATCAGAATTTGCAAGTTAAGAAAAAATTCACCGAGCACAACTCAACAAGATAATACAGGAGAGATTTGCACCGCAAATTATTCAGGACCTTACCTACATCCAGGAATTTTCCTCGATTTTTTTGACCACTGAAAACCCCAGAGAGACGCGAGAGAGAATTGGCTATCCAGAGAGATTTACTACGAAAATCTATATTCGTAACCACCCAAAGCTCTTTCAACATCACCCTCTTTGTTACCTTATACCACCAAAACTACAACCTTATTACACCTTCTACCACCCTCCAAATACCCACTTCAACCTCATCAAATCACCTTAAAAAACCCCATACCCACATACAAAAAAACATTACTCGTGTATTTTGTATCGTTTTGTAAACAATTCATTGTTACATAAAAAGAACTTATTGTTACTTACCGGATTGAACTTTGAACAAATAGAGACACAGTCTATTAAGATCCAGTCCAACCCTAAGCCTGTTAGTCATTTATTTGACTAACAACTTGACAAAACAGTCGTTCCACAAGTCCCGTTCTAACACCACCTACTATATATATTTATATATTTTATTAACACTTTATGTCATTTAAATACTGTCATTTATTTCATTTATAGCTTTCAGTCATTTATAGCTTTCCAGTATTTATTTATTCCGCACTTCTTATCTTTCCGCATCTAATCTCATTAAATATATATATATCTGTCACCCTGTAACTGGTAACCGAGCCTTTTATTCGTGGTAATCAGATTGTTATATATATTTCTAACACAAGGTTTAAGACAAACCAAAATCAAATTCAGCTTTCCTTCATGGACCGAACTTCACTATTTAAATTTCTTTCTATCTGGTAGCACAAGAGCCCACCAGTGCTTCCATGTTTGAATCTTTTCAAAGAATCTGAATCTTTTCAAAGAATCTGAATTTTGTTTAATCTTATAAACACAATCATATTTACTAAAACATCAAAAAATCATGACGAATAGAGTTATCGTCCCTTGTAGTGGATCTGAAGAGTCTATATCAATATGTAATAGATCCATTAGTCCTTCACTTGCATAACATAAGCGTGTGAACAACCAATTATGTCATAATTTTCCAATTAACAAGATTCTCATATGTTCTACAATTCAAATTGAAAGACACCAAGGACCTGTCCAGTTGGTGATGAGATTTCTTTTCACTTGGTTAATTATGACAATACCACAAGCGGTATCATAAGAATCAAATTCACAATTAATATTTCTATTATTAGAAACATAACTAACACTTTCATTAATATCATTGCAAGGAAATAAGATAAGGCAACTAAGTAAACCAAAACTTTGCTTTTATTGAAATAAAATGAAAATTGGAACTTGTCCTTGCAATGCATGAAATGAAAAACTCTATTTCTAAACATCATCAAAAGGTAATAGCAATCTCTTAAATTATCCTAACTCCTTAGTATTAGCTCCAAATTCTGATCGTCGACCCATGTGACCAAAGTTCATTTCCCATGATCATATTTAGCTTACTTCTCTTAAGCTTCCTTATTCCTTTTAGACCTTCCAGTACCATCAAAATTCGATCATCACATTATGTATTAAGAGTCTAAGAATAGGAACTTATTGAGTTAGATAATGGATGTACCTGAAGTAGAGTCATAAAAATTGACTTTCCATATTCAAGATCTTTCAGGTAGTTTGGGCAGCTTCACTTCCAATATCCCTTCAGTTATGTAACACTCCAATCCAGGTATTCTATTGTCCACCTTCAAGTATTTTCATTTTGGAAAAAAGGACCCTTCCGTATGCTGGGCGTACATTTAGTAAGCTTAGCGTACATGAGAATTGCGCGTCAGGTGGCTGAGGCTCGTATGATGGGCGTACGAGCAGGTACTGGGGGCGTACGTGTCAGGTGGCTAAAACCCTAATATCTTGGCTTGCACCCTATTTAAGCAACCTTATATCATTTGGACCAAACCCTAATCAGCCTCCATAGCCTCATTTCGTCCCTTAACCCCAGATTTTCATGAGAGTGTGATCCTTGAGCTTAAAGAGTGTTTTGGTGGCCATTTTAGAGAGTATTCAAGAAGGAGAAGGTGGTGAGAAAGTCTTGGATTTCATTGAGCTTCTAGATCCTGCATCTAGTTAATCTTGAGGAACTTATGGAGGTATAAAGCCATAACCTTGTCATCTCTTTTGTTAGTTTGAGCTAGGGTTTTGTTATGAAGTCCCTTTTTGGTTCTTGGATCCTCTCTTGTGAGTTGAGCAACTCCAGAGACTAGGATTGTTAGATCTAAGCTCTTTGAGCATGATTGATGCTTAGAGGTGCCATTTTGAAGGTTTTTTTTTTTGATTCCATGCATGAGCTTGAGGTCTTAAATGAGGACTTAATGGGAAGAATGAAGTATTGGGGACCCTTATGGCATGAAAGGGAATAAAGTTGCCAACTTTATGCCCTAGGACATCTTAATGGACTCATATCTGAAGTTTAATGTTGAAATCCCAAGTATTAAGCACTTAATGGTCGTTGGTGCATAATCAGTTTGTACGTCGGGCGTAATATCATGTACGCTGTGCGTACAACCAAGGGGCTCAGTACGCTAAGCGTACTGGAATGGTACGCTGGGCGTACGTGTTGGATAAAGTGTCTAAGTCCGTAACTATATTTGGTATGTACTTGACCCGACCCGGCATGGTCCATTTGGGTTGCACTTCACCGAAACAATTTATACGGATAATCTTTTGAGAATAGTATATTTTTGATTTATTAATATATTCTTAGTTATAATATATTAATATGAAATCATATTATTTAATTAGTATTGATCAAGAATTAATTTGGAATTAATCTAGTGTTCAAAAGGTAGTAGTTAAATATGGACTCTTATATATATATAGAATGGGCCAAAGTTCATTTAGGATGGGCTAAGCTTGCATGGATAGTCCATGGAGTTTTTAACCCATGGATCCTATGGAAATGAAAGGTCATGTGTATTAGGGTTTACATGGATGTAACCCTAATCGACCACACTATATAAGGAGGTCTTTGGCACATGAAATGGCACTAGTGTGTGAGTGAACAAGAGTGGGCCGATTTCTCTAGTGCATACTATTCTCTCAAGCTTTCCAAGGTGTTTTGGTGATTTGTGATTCCACTTGAGGCATCCACATTATTGGTGCTAGGCTCTCAAGACTCCAAGCAATCAACCACAAGAAAAAGTATGTTATTCTACTAAGGTTTTTAGGTTACAAGTACCCCATAACATACTAGTTAGGTTGAGAACCTTGGAAAATGATTATTTGCATGTATATTAGAGAAAACATAGATCCAAGTTTTCTAGGATTGCATGTACACCATAGGAGTGTTAGAATGCTCAAAACCCTTCAGTGGTATCAGAGCCTAGGCTTGTTTTCATTATACTTGATGCAAAATGCTTGAAAAAGTCGAAAAACTATTCACTGTTCAGTGGACTCGTCGAGTCCATGTGGGGACTCGACGAGTCCAAGCGTAAACTCATCCTACTCGTCGAGTAGGTTCTTGCACTCTGCGAATACGAGGCCCTGTGTGCAGTTTTTTGGGTTTTGCTGATGGAAATGGACTAGAATCATTACCCTAAACTGTTTTGGACTTATAAAACTTGTTTTTTGTGTGGTAATGATTATGCTAATCCATATTCAATGGTTATTATCAATTTTTCAAGTTTTATATATGTTTATATGATTCTTGAAATTGTTGATATGAATGTTCATACTTATGAGTTTTAGAAGATCATAGGAATTATTTGCAAATTGTTTGTTAGTGTAATTCTTGATCTAAATGCCAATTAATGGACTCCATAACTTGTCCTCAAGTTATGGAATTCCAAAAGTCTTTTCTTTAAAACCATTAAAACTCATAAGTTATAGAAATAAAAAGTCTTGAATAGTTTTAAAAGTTAAAATTCAACCCTTATACTTTATACTATTATAAGTTAATAATATATATATGTATAAGATCAAGTTAGTCTTACCGTTAGTAGGCCTCATTCACGAAGCCGGTCTATAAGGGGGTATAAGGTTGTTGCCTATAAAATGGTAGCTTAATGGGCGTCCACTCTCACCCGCCGCTTCCTTGACTGGTGGAGGGTCGTTAGCCGAACGGGTAGGACAAGGACTATAATTCTCATTAAAAGTATAATGATAAATATGAAGTAATTAAACTTTTATAAATTTCCAATCTTAGTTACTTTAGGAAAATGTGAAAATGGTGCTAACCCATGAAATTACACTTTGTACCTTACCAAGTCGTTGGTGGAGCGTGTGTGGGTAACCGGCACACTAACATGGACTAGTAAGTGTGGCAAAGGGTGACTTAATGTTTATCATAGATCGGTGGAGCACGTGTAGGTAACCGACACATTGATTAGGTGATAATATTAAGGGTACCAAGTTAATTTGCATGCTTATTCACACCTTGTTTGTGATCCTCGACATCCCAGTCACAAACTTGAGAGGGCACAATCAAGATTTAAACATGCCATTGAAAAGTTCAATGAATCTCAAAATATATAGGAGTTTCAATCCAATTAAAACCTAATAATTTATTTCGTTTTTCATGGTGGAAATTGGTGAATCGTCATTCACATACCTTCAGATATTACATAGCTTGGATTACGGCATCCCTCTTCTAAGTTATGAAGCATTATGTTGGGTCCTATCCCTAATATTACATTTGGGTGTCTTATTGAGGATTCTATATCTAATCTAAACTTGTCTTTCTTCTTTTCAGATGTCTTCCAACAATGTTGCTTCTGGCTCAAACCCTACCGGCTCCTTCTCTCTCATGAATCTTTGTGGGAAAGTCATCTTTGATGGTTCAAATTTTAATGATTGGATCAAGAACATCAGGATGGTCACACGTTACGAGGACAAAGAATATGTCCTTGACAAGGAGCTGAACAAAATTGATGAGTCTACTGCTACTCCATAGGAGATCGCTGACTTCAGGACTCATGAGAGAGATGCCACCAAGGTGGCATGTATCATGTGTGCCACAATGACAACTGAACTCCAGAAGTCCTATGGTGACTTTTACCCTTTTGAGATGCACATGGACCTGATGGACCGCTACCATCAGAGTGCTCGTCAAGAGAGGTATGAAATCATCTCTTCCATGATAACAAACCGAATGAAGGATGGTGAATCCATCACGGGCCACATGCAGAAAATGAAAAGGTTTGTGGACCGTTTGTTGAAATTGAATGTGAACTTCCTGGAGGAGTTGGCGATTGATATCATATTGCACTCCTTACCTACTTGTTATGATCAGTTCCGAATGACCTATCACATGAACAAGGAGGAGGTCACACTCAGCAAGCTTCAAGGACTTTTGAAGACCGCCGAAAGTGGTCTCAAAGGTAAATCGGTTGTTACTACTCCTACTCCTAACTCCGCCCCTGTTCTGGCAATCGGGCAAAGTAGAGGGAAAAAGAGGAAAACCCCTTCGAAGGGTACCAAGGGAAAGTCTCTTCATGGCTCCTCATCGAATGGAACCAAAGGTGGTTCTGTCACTCCTTCTTCCAACCCAAAGGAAGCTGAATGCTTCTATTGTCATGATAAGGGGCACTGGAAACGAAACTTCCCCAAGTACTTTCAAGATGTTAAGGATGGGAAGGTCAAACCTACCTATGCAGGTATTTACACTATATTGTCTAATAACTCACCGCATACTAATTCTTGGGTCCTTGATACAGGTTGTGGTATTCATATATGTTCTGATTTGCAGGGCCTAAGAAGAAGTGAGGATGTGGAGCACGGAAAGATAAACTTGATCATGGGGAATAGGAAAGCTTCACCTATCACCAAGATTGGAGTTTATTATTTGTTTCTAAGTAGTGGGTTAATGTTAGATTTGAATAAGTGTTGTTACTCGTCTAAAAAGGCGAGAAATATTATTTCCTTTCATGGTTTGTACAAACAAGGGTTTACTTTTTCATTTGATAATGAATGTGCTGGTATTAATGCTTTTTATAATAATGTTCTTTATTTTAAAGCATTACCTTATGATGGTGTATATGAAACTGTGTCGGTTGTAGACAACTTAGGAAATAATGTGTTACATATCGATTCTTCCACTAGTTTGGACAAAGCATCCTTGTGGCATTGTCGGCTTGGACATGTCAACAAGAAGCGCATAGGCCAACTCCAAAAGGCTGGAGTCTTGGAGTCATTTGACTTAAAGTCAGATGATAGTTGCGAGTCTTGTTTGCTTGAAAAAATGACAAAGTCACCCTTCACTAGTACTTGTGCAAGGGGTGAAGGTTTGTTGGACCTCATACACACAGATGTGTGTGGACCCTTTAGAACCGCCACAAGGGATGCTAACCGCTTCTATGTGACTTTTACTGATGATTAAAGTAGATATGGTTACGTTTACTTAATCAAGCATAAGTCAGAAACCTTTGAAAAGTTCATAGAGTTTAAACAGGAAGTGGAGAATCAGTTGGGCAGGAACATTAAGATGCTCCGATCCGATCGAGGAGGAGAGTATCTTAGTACAGATTTCCTTGACTATCTTAAGGAATGTGTAATTGTTTCACAAATGACACTTCTCAGAACACCACAGCTTAATGGTGTGGCTGAGAGGCGTAATCGAACCTTGTTGGACATGGTTTATTCCATGATGAGTCGAGCTTTGTTACCAATCTCATTCTGGGGGTATGCCTTAGAGACTGCTGCCCAAATCCTTAATCTAGTCCCTACCAAGAAGGTTGCCAAAACACCTCACGAGATGTGGACTGGGAAAGTTCCCAATTTAGACCACATCAAGATTTGGGGCTGCGAGGCTTTCGTGAGACGTGAGACTCAGGACAAGCTCGAACCTCATAGTGAGCGGTGTATTTTCATTGGCTACCCGCAGAAATCCTTTGGTTACCTCATCTACAGACCCAACGAGAATGTGGTCTTTGTGGCAAGGAGAGGGGTCTTTCGAGAGAGAGAATTTATAAGCCAAGGAAACAGTGGGAGGTAAATTGACCTTGAAGAGCTTCAAGAGTCAAGTGGTGAAGGAACCTCAAACCCTAGCAATCAACCTGAGGAGGAAACTCCTGTTGAACCGAATGACGAGTCTATACCTCTGAGGCGTTCCACTAGAGTTAGGAATGCACCTGAGCATTATTATGGTTTCCATATTACTGCGGAAGGTGATACATTTATCAGTGATAGTACACTGGTAAATTTGGATGAACCTAACAGCTATAGGGAAGCCATGGCAGGACCCGAGTCTGCTAAATGGAAAGAGGCTATGGACAACGAGATACAGTCTATGTATGACAATCAAGTTTGGAACTTGGTTGACAATGTACCGGGCCTTAACACAGTCGGGTGCAAATGGATCTTCAAGAAGAAGACCGACATGGATGGGAAAGTGCACACTTATAAGGCACGATTGGTTGCGAAGGGTTTCACTCAAACTCAGGGAGTTGACTATGATGAAACCTTCTCACCAGTAGCAAAGATTAAGTCTATTAGGATTATGCTAGCCATTGCTGCATTTTATGATTATGAAATATGGCAAATGGATGTCAAAACCGCTTTCCTTAATGGAAAGTTGGCTGAGGATGTTTACATGAATCAGCCAGAGGGTTTTTTCAGTGCAGAGTACCCTGATAGAGTGTGCAAGCTTGAGAAATCCATTTATGGATTAAAACAAGCATCTTGCAGCTGAAATCTCTGTTTTGATGAGAAAGTCAAAGATATTGGTTTTTCGAGAAGCGAAGATGAGTCATGTGTATATGTCAGAGCTAGTGGGGGTATAGTTAGCTTTTTTGTACTGTATGTGGATGACATACTACTCATAGGAAATAACATCCCGACCTTGCAGGAAGTTAAGTCCTGGCTTGGGAAGTGTTTTTCTATGAAGGACCTTGGAGAAGCTACCTATATCCTAGGGATAAGGATATTGAGAGAAAGGAGTAAAAGACTAATTGGACTTAGTCAAAGCACCTATGTGGACAAAGTTTTAAAAAGTTTCAACATGCATAATTCCAAGAAAGGTGACTTACCGATCCAGCACAATGCCAAACTGAGCAAGGCTCAGAGTCCGAGTACAGAGGCTGAGATAGCTGAGATGAGCCGATTACCATATAGATCGCTAAGGCTAAAAAGTAGTTTATCAAAAACTCACTTTCATTTAGATCGCTAAGGCTAAAAAGTAGTTTATCAAAAACTCACTTTTTACGTCATTCGGCGCCGTGTCGGTTTTGTCGCGGATCTTCGATTGGTCATAACTTCTTCGTTATAACTCGGATTTCGACGAGGTTTTCTCCTAAATGTTTCTAACGAGATTCTTTACAACTTTCAATAATAAAATTTTACTTATTTCAAATTTTATATTTTCGCTAAATTTCACTATTTGGCTTCCAATATTTTATGAGTGATTCTAAACGTAGTTTTACTTCATTTCTAGTAAAAACTATCTGTTAGAACTCAATACTCAATTTCACATAATATTTCATAATATTATTAACTTTTCAAATTACATAACATGATTTCAAAACGTGTATGTTACAAATACCTCCTCCTTTTGAGGATTTCGTCCCCGAAATCACAACGATTTAGACAAATGAGGATATTTCGCTCTTATCTCATTCTTATTTTCCCTAAGTATAATTTGGGTCTCGATCGTGTTTCCACCAACTTCACTTACTTATTACGTAGATATAGTCGTTCTTTCATTTACGATCTTTTCAGGTTTTTCTACATATCTTAACATATTATCCAATTTCTCTTAGGATAACGGAATCGTTTCATCATATGCGCTCAAGCATTTGCACAGATAACTAACATGAAATACATCATGAATACCTGCCAAATCTTCAAGCAATTTCCAAGCGGTATGCTTGTTGACCAATTCTCAAGATAATTTTGAAAGGACCAACAAATATAGGACTTAGTTTTCCTTTCTTTCTCAAATTTCATAATACCTTTCCATAGGGTTACCTTCAATATCACCCACTTGGAATTCTATAGGTCATCTTCTCTTTTCTGTATAGGACTTCTGTCCTATGTCTCGCCAACATAATGGTGTACGGCATTTACGACCATATAATGCTTCATATTGTGGAATTTTGATTAAAGTGTGGTAACTGTTATTATACGAAAATTCGTCAAGAGGTAAATATATATCCCAGTTACCACCGAATTCCAAGACACGTGCATGAAGCATATCTTTTACCGTTTGGATTGTTCTCTCCGTCTAACCATCTGTCTGGGGATGATAAGCTGTGTTGAGAGCAACTCGAGATCCCAATTCACGTTTCATACTCGCCCAAAAGTGAGAAGTGAGGCGAGTATCATGATAGGAAATAATCTTTAGTGGCACACCATGTCTCGCCATAATTTCGTCTAAGTAACTTGTGCGTATTTCTCCATTAGAACCGTTGTACGTATGGCGAGAAAATATGCACTCTTAGTCAGCTGGTCGACAATTACCCAAATGCTATCATTCTATATAGCAGTCTTTGGCAATTAGAATAGCACCAGGCATAAGGTCAATTCAGAATTCTACTTGCCTATTCGGGGTAGTCCAGGCAATTTATCGGGAAGATCATCAAGATTTTCATTAATAATGGAAACATCATTTACAGTTTTCTTCCTCTCTTTTAAGATATCAACTGCATTAGCCGAATAAGTAGAATATCTCTTCGATATAAATTTACGAGTTTTTAAGAAAGAAGTTATTATTTCATCGTAGACATAAATAGAATCCTCTTCTTCGATAGGGATGCATACTACCTCTTTGTAGCACAAGAGTTTTGCGTGGTTCTTTGACAACCAATCCATGCCGAGAATAATATCAAAGTTGGGCAAGGAGATAGGAATTAGGTTAGCAAGAAGATTATAACCTTCAATTCCTATGACACTATCTCTATAGACTTTATCAGCAAGTAATGATATATATCCTATGTTATCTATATGAAATGATTGGACAATTGCGTAACAAGCAATTTGAAAAGAATGTGTGAATTTATAAGGCACGAAAGAATCTGAGGCATCACAATCAAATAAGATGTGAGCTGATCTAAAGTTTACGAGAAAATTACTAGTCACAACATTCGAGTCCTAACTTACTTCTTCCGTGGTAATCTAAAATGTACGATATTTAACTTTTGGTTTTCCAAACGATTGTCAAACTCTTCAAACTTCTTAGTTACTAGCGGTGCTCAAACCTACACCCGCTCATCATTCTCTATTGGGCATTCGATCCTAATCTTTGAGTTAAAACTCAATTCCCATTGCAGACTCCTGCTCCTTCTTGGTTTATAGACTAAACCCAAGATAAGGCCTTTACTTTTGCTATAACAACAACTCGAATGGTCTTATTCTAATGACCTTTGATTTTATAACGCACAAGACACATAACGAACCAAACTCTTGTATTAGAATCAGATCGAATAAATCCAGCTGATGGAATAAAGAAAACAAAAAGAGTTTGATCAACACGTGGATGCTTCGGAACAGAAAGAATAGCGCCATGTATCTCTAATTCGTGCTTTCGGACATACACATCAATTTTGTCAAATGACAGAATATTTCGATTGATTACTAAATCACGGATTTCATACTGTAATCCTTCCATGAATAACTAAATTCTTTATCGCCTTCATAATAGGTAACATCTCTAGTTAATGGTTGCTGAATTCTTTAATGAAGATCGTCATATTTCTATCGACCATCTCCTTCTTGACTGAAGTTTCGTCATTACTCAATACATGGTTTTCTAAACCAATCAACTTTATCTTTGTAGATTTATATTAATCGGACTCCACTCTTTATGAACTTAAGATTTGAACGATAATTATCTTCTTAGTCATTACCGAAACGAAGGTAACGACACACATGAATAAAACGGAATCATTTACTTGCTTCTTGGTAACCTTGTGACTTTCCCTGATCCAAGCGTGAGTCCTGTGCTTCCGATAGTATAGGCCTCTACTATCATTCACACCTACTTATACTCGTCCCAAGTATTGTCTCGCAGTTCCCAAGTCACCATTCAAAAGTTTTCACAAAGCAACTTTTCACACCTGAGTGTGTTCAAACAAGTACATACAGCAATTTCTCCTAGACTCAACTAGGGTTTTCGTGTTTCTATCAAACATATCTTGGATTACTTAAATTCACCTTCTAGAATTCTTTTTATGTATAAGCATAATCTAGCACATCCTAATACTCTTTCATAGGTCGATAGAAATTTTACTTCCAATTCTTCATATAAATTCTTTCTCGGGTAGTGTCTACTCTACAAGACACACTAAACCAAAATTTACTCTAGCAGCATGGAGACAAACGGTCTTCAACTACCTGCATCATCTCCTAACTTATGTAATTCACCATGCACATTTGTTGGTTTCATTATCCTTCCATGACATCGTTATTCTTGTATCTAAGTAAGTCTAAGTCTACTTCATAGGAGTCTATCCTAAGAAGTCTGCATTATAGCTGCATCTCAGCAAGCTCTACTAGCTTCAACTTGGTTCTCTACCATTCGTAACTACAACATTTCTTCTCATACAATACTATGAGTGTATTGTTTCTTCAACTAAGCATTCTACCTTACTTAAACAAGTAAGTTACTTAACCTTTTATTACTAAATGACTTAATTCACCATCCTAATCATGTATGTTAAAGTCGGCTTAACACACAATGGAACTTCCATGAGGATGTGATAGAAGTCAATCATCACTCAGTATTATTAAATACTAAGTCTGAGCATCCTGTATAAAGTTACTACTTGAACTACATACTACATCACAAAGTCTTGGCCTATTGAGTCTGAAAATTTCATTAGCCTTTCCTTTGATCTTCATTTAATTCTTCTAAATCTTATACCACATAAATTTCGATACTGTCGAAGTATTTATCACCAGCTTCGGTTCTTCCGACTCTATAAACAATTACTGCTTCAATCTGGACAGCGATGGAACAACTTCATGGATTTGTACCAACACATTTATCTCACCCAAACGAGTTTCAAACGCACATCTTTCTTCCAAAGATGTTATTATATATCAAACATACTTTAAATGTATATTACCACTCTATTGGTATTAATACACTATTTACGATAACACTTCATATTTATTATTTTACGATATCCCGCGATCGTTTATTTATAAACTTATCGATGTCAACTATCATAAGTCTCTTTATCACTTCGAAAAGTTTCATGTAAATTCTATTACGAAAATTCTTAGAATTCTGAACATAAAATTTTCTAAACCAAGGTCGGCAACAGACCTTAAACTTTCTCAAATAATAGCAATATATGTATGAAACCTAAAGCATGCTATATTTACTTATCATTTAGCACTTAATAGAATATAAGGCATATTTCCTCTTAATATTCTAGTGCTTGTCCCCATTAGGTATTCAACCTAAAGTATACTAGATACATATCGTATCATTTTTACTTAACATTCTATGTTTAAATCTAGAAATTCTCAAAATTCCTAGTTCACATAAACTAATTCTCTAAACTTTTTGAAGTAACTTAATATCTTAGAATACTAGGGTTTATCACTACCCAATACCCCACTTAAGTATTTCCTATGGCTTGTATCCATATATTTACAATGATTCAGTTCATATATTGAACTTCCAATAATTTAAGTCTAAATACCAATCCATGGAATTTAGTTCACTTAAACCACCGCTCTGATACCATGATTGAAAGACCCACACTTTCATATTTGACAATTGTTACTCCAAAACATGCTACATGCATATTTATAAAACAATATCTTACATTGATAAAGTGATTACAAAAGATTGGATACAAACCGACTAAGTTTTAATATTTTACATAACTACCTAGGATATTGTAATTTAATACAAACATAAACCGAAATACAAAAGTAATATTACAACTATTCTAAACCTTCTAACAGTATATGACTATACTGGTTACTTATTCCCTACAAATTTGTTAAACATTGAGAGGGTAAGCGGTGACGCTTAGTGAGTTCAATAATAGATACAATATTACGTTATGCCATATATATATACTTCAATATGGCAGAAGCAAAGAGGAAAAGGGAACAACAAAGGCATATGTGAATCATGTGACAAAATTTCCATATTAATCATTGATTTGATTCAAAAATATACAATCAATGAGACATAACAATTTCCATACTTGATATACATCAATAAAGCTTTGGCCCAAATGGCACAGAAGACATACACTTTCTGATTAAACATTTTGGTAGATTTCAGGCTTTCAGCCATGTCTAACCTTCTGCCAATGCCATAGAATAGAAGTCATTCTCTTACGGAGACATGCTCTACATGGCCAGAGGCTACATACCAGTACCAATGTGAATCTAAGTCCTTTCACTGATCACATGGTCAAAGGTATAACTTTGCTATTAAAAATAGCGAATAAAAATAACACGGGAAAATAACCCGGATTAATAACACTGAAAAGCACATAGCACATATAACACATAACATACAATTGTTCCTATATATTAAACTCACCTTGAATTAACCGGGGGTCAAAATAATAATTTGTGCATCATTTCGGCTCTAAATATGACTTTATTCGTTGAAAACCGGGAGATTTATTGAAATACCGGGCCTTGCGAAAGTAGAGCTTCAAACCGAAAAGATAAATTTCTCGGGCTTCATGGGCACTTCGGGGCGTGTTTCGGGTGCTAAAAATGATATCGGGACTTCGAGGGATATCAAAATAATAAAAATATGGATTTAGGGGTGAAAAATGGCAAAAATCCCATTTTCCCCGGGAGGGTTCGCAAGTCTCCTATTTATAGGAGTGAGGTCCGAAGGTCGGCCGAGAAGAGGGGAGTCAGCGAGGCAGGTGGCAGCCGCGGAGCGAGGCCAGGTGGTAGGTGTGAGCTTCGGACACGCGAAGGGCACGCGGCACTCTCGGATTGGACCAGCGAAGCTCGGAGCGATGAGTCACAGCGACACGGGGCAAGGTGCGTCGGACGGGGATAGGCTTCAGCCTCGGTCCAATCAGAAGGCAACACGCATCTGCTGACTCACCGAGATCGGATGACGTGGCATGCACTATTCATGCGAAAATTCTCGAAAATTGTGCCCAATCTTGTAAAATCCATAACTTCTTCATCCGAGGTCTGTTTTCGTCAGACTTTTTACCGTTGTACTGCTAATGACGAGACCTTCGATTCTCGTTTAGGTTGTGTCGGCTAAAAATCACTCGACCTAAAATTCGAGTTTTTAGCTGTCTACTGCTAAGCTGAAACTTAGAAAAATCATAACTTCCTCATACGAAGTCAGATTTTGGCGTTCTTTTTATGAAAATTCTCGGTTTAACAAATACTACGACTTTCATTTAGATTGCTAAGGCTAAAAAGTAGTTTATCAAAAACTCACTTTTTACGTCATTCGACGTCGTGCCAGTTTTGTCGTGGATCTTCGATTGGTCATAACTTCTTCGTTATAACTCGGATTTCGACGAGGTTTTCGCCTAAATGTTTCTAACGAGATTCTTTACAACTTTAAATAATAAAATTTTACTTATTTCAAATTTTATATTTTCGCTAAATTTCACTATTTGGCTTCCAATATTTTATGAGTGATTCTAAACATAGTTTTACTTCATTTCTAGTAAAAACTATCTGTTAGAACTCAATACTCAATTTCACATAATATTTCATAATATTATTAACTTTTCAAATTACATAACACGATTTCAAAACGTGTATGTTACAAATAGTGCGGCTGCCTTAGCCAAGGAACTGAGAGATCATGGCAGATCCAGACACATTGACAAAAAATACCACTTCATAAGACACAAGATAGAAGAAGGACTCCTCGTGGCAAAGAGGGTATCGTCAGAAAAGAACCCAGCAGATCCCCTGACGACGGGACTGCCCAGGGTTAGGCATTTGTAGCATGCGAGGCGCATCGGACTGAAGGACGATATTAGTTTTACAGATTAGATAGATATTTATTAAACTTGTAAAATGTTATTGACATTTGATGATTAAATAAAATTTGTTGTTTATTTATAAGTTAGGTGTTGCTATCTTGTGTCAATCGTTTACTATTGTTTCAACTTTGCATGTTTTGACTTCCAGAATAATTACTTTATTCAAACTCTCCACAGTCAGTCATATGTTGGAAGTAAGTATGAATCAAGACTGTCATGAGTTGGGCTTGTAGAAGTCTAAGGTGGTTAGACATAGCAAAAGTTGCTACAACATTCATGAGTGCTCATAAGTTCTGAGTATTGGATTAAACCCACGCTCACTTGTATCACGTCATGGAATTTATATCGAGTGATCATGAGACGGTAATATCATATAAGTCTGCAAACCTAGAGATATGAGTTGTTGCCTATGAGTTGGTCGTGCATTGATTGTACGAAAATGCATCAGTAACTTGATGTCATAAAATGTGCATTTGTGTATGATTCAACGAGTAGTAGAACAAGCATATGAGTCGAAGTTTATCTGTTCCTTTTAGGCCTTGGAGGATTAAAAGCGATATTTGGGCCCTTCGATGATTTTTTTGACCTATGTGCCAGGCCCGGTCAGAACTGAATTGATGTGTTCAGTTTAGTTCTATGTCAAACAAATCAGAAATTAGGAAACAAATTGTTGGACAATAAGTATGACATTGTTCCATGTATTTGTCTGGATGATATCTAGAACAAAGTATTATATGATCACTTATCTAAAATGGCACTTCATAGTTCAACAGAGTTTTAAGAGCTACGATTGATGGTCGGTTCCTGAAGTTATACTTGCAACTATAGTTATCAAACTTATCCAAGTGGGAGACTATTGAATAAGGTGTCTAAGTCCGTAACTATATTTGGTATGTACATGGCCCGACCCGACATGGTCCATTTGGGTTGCACTTCACCGAAACAATTTATATGGATAATCTTTTGAAAATAGTATATTTATGATTTATTAATATATTATTAGTTATAATATATTAATATGAAATCATATTATTTCATTAGTATTGATCAAGAATTAATTTGGAATTAATCTAGTGATCAAAAGGTACTAGTTAAATATGGACTCTTATATATATAGAATGGGCCAAAGTTTATTTAGGATGGGCTAAGCTTGCATGGATAGTCCATGGAGTTTTTAACCCATGGATCCTATGGAAATGAAAGGTCATGGGTATTAGGGTTTACATGGATGTAACCCTAATCCACCAAACTATATAAGGAGGTCTTTGGCACATGAAATGGCACTAGTGTGTGAGTGAACAAGAGTGGGCCGATTTCTCTAGTGCATACTATTCTCTCAAGCTTTCCAAGGTGTTTTGGTGATTTGTGATTCCACTTGAGGCATCCACATTATTGGTGCTAGGCTCTCAAGACTCCAAGCAATCAACCACAAGAAAAGGTATGTTATTCTGCTAAGGTTTCTATGTTACAAGTACCCCATAACATGCTAGTTAGGTTGAGAACCTTAGAAAATGATTATTTGCATGTATATTAGAGAAAACATAGATCCAAGGTTTCTAGGGTTGCATGTACACCATAGGAGTGTTAGAATGCTCAAAACCTTTCAGTACACACCTCAGATGGGTTTGGGCTTCGCATGTGGTTGTGAGCTTATTGGGCCTTATTTTGTTTTGGACCTGGTCCTATTTAGAGTTAGTGGTCTGTTTTTCTATTTTGGGCCATAGTTGTATTGGTTGGGCTTGTTGGTCCATGTGGCTCATTAATATCTTTTATCTTGGATCCTAGGCCCATTAGTAAAGGAAATACTTTTGGGTCACCATGGAAGGGCTTAGGCTTAAGTGTTTGGACTATTTGACTAGGTTGACTTATAATCCTAATTTAGGGTTATTTTTATTATTGTTCAGTGTGAGGTTTCAGACTACTAGGCGAGCAACTATTGTGTTCAACAGATTGAGGTGAGCCTTCTCACTACACCCATGGGTCAAAGGCAACAAGGTCGGCCCATTATTTATTATGAGATGTTTAGTAATTGATTATGTTATGGTTTTCATTGACTTATATGTTGACTTATGTGAAGACCATGGGGGGAGCCCATGACATTTGGCAAGACCTTGGGGGCTGCCCATGGCACTGGGATACAAGACCATGGGGGTAGCCTACTCGATTCCAAATGAAGACCATGGAGGGAGTCCATGTCAAACTTATAGTTATATGTGCATGGAATTATATGGTTATGTGTTTATATGTTTTTGGGAAACTCAATAAGTGTGTGCTTACAGTTTTGTTGGGTGTTTCAGGTACTTCTGGTTCTAGGGGCAAGGGCCTGGCTTGATGGCGCAGCGTGCACTCTCCAGTATTTCTGCACTTAGTATTTAAATACTCTGATCTTTTAAACAATGTGGTTATGTAATGGGATTTTTGGAAAACAAATGTTGTTGATATTACTAATTATTTAATGAAAAATTTCCTGTGAATTTTGGGTTGTTACGAGTTGGTATATGAGCCTTAGGTTGAAGGATTCGGGCACACTCTTGGGTGTGTTAGAACTCAAAGTGAGGAATTGGTAAACCTTTTAAAAAAACAAACAAAAGTTAGAAATTTTCTTGAAAACGGTTTTTGTAAGTAAAAGGGGAGAGTGTAATGTGCGTAATGGCCAAGCTCAAGTAATTGTTCCCAATATTCTAGCCATGCAATAGTTACATTTGGAAATTGATGTTGAATTGGTTACTTGCTATGTGTATGCTTTCAAAGTTGTATATGTCTAGGATTGCATAGCCCTAGAATGATGAATTTTGCCTTATTCATGTTCCTTGTTTGGTTGTGGTTTAGGGTAGAAGCTTATTTGGCAGACTATGTGATTCTATTTGTGTATAACTTGCATGCATAGGGTAAGCTGCTACGATTGGCTTAAGTTTCTGGTTTAGTAGGGATTGAGAAATCCTAGAATAGTCTAGGATCTGAGTTGGTGTTGTGTTTTGTGGGTCATGATTTGTGGTTGGGTGAATTAGGGGTATCAGGTATGACTTGGGGAAGGTACAGGTAGGTGTGTAAAGTAGTATTGGGCCTGTACTACTGAAAGCACATGACCTGTACCCGGAACAATGTCAAACCTGGGAGCTCTAAGGAGTTCAGTGAGGAAGAATCCCTTTCGAATCCCTTATCATTTTTTTATCATGTGGTATTTTTTCAGTTGAGGATGGTGATGATCACGCGAGGTTCGGGTTCAGGATTAGGATCAGGATCAGGTTCAGGCTCTAGTGCAGAGCCCATTGATGAGAGGCTACGCAATCTTATCGCGGCTGAGGTTACTCGTGGCATCCTTGACTCTACCCTGGTGATCTTTGGTACCGTCAAGTAGGGCATCATGGAGATCATGGAGGAGCGACTCTGGTCATTCCGAGCCGAGATTGCTGCACACCAGAATGGGGCCCGAGCTCCCTCGTTCAGGGAGTTTAAGGCGTGTGGTGTTCTTGAGTTCTTTGGGGTCAGAGATCCCATCACTAGTCGAAGATGGGTGGCAGACATGGAGAATGCCCAACGCACGAGCTTTTGCCCTAAGGCGGCAAAGGGGGGGTTCGCATCTTGTATGTTGAGGGATCGAGCATGAGACTGGTGGGAGGAGGTAACCCGCAAGGTGGGATCAATAGGTGTGGATGAGATGACTTGGGAGTAGTTTGTGAGGAGGTTTGATCAGGAGTTTGCACCGTCCATCGAGGTGCAACGTTTGGTGTGAGAGTTTCAGGATCTACAACAGACTATAGAGACCTTAGCAGAGATCACCACCAAGTTCTAGGAGAGAGAACTATTGGTTCCGCAGTACGCCGCAGATGAGGAGATGAAGAAGACGAGGTATCATTACATGCTGAGGGATGATATTTTGGAGTTTGTGAGCTTTTGGGGGTGCAAGACCCTGAATGACATGGTGGAGAAGGTCCGAGAATGGGAAATTGAGTTGGAGCTCCGCTCAAAGCGGAAGCCGGAGCAGGTTCAGGCAGCAGTGGGTCAGGCTAAGAAGCCTAAGACCTCCGATCCTCCCAGAAGGGGCGTCGCCGATGTGCTAAGTATGGTAAGGCGCATAATGGAGCTTGTCGACCAGCAGGCTCAACATGTTATGCATGTGGCCAGCCGAGCCACATGAGCCAGGATTGCACCAAGAAGGGCTTGATTTGTTTGTACTGCAACTAGACCGGTCATAAAAAGGATGATTTTCCAAGGTTGGTTAGAGGATGAGGAGCGGTGGCGGCGCCTGCGCTCGCCACAATGAGGATTACTGATGGCAGCCCGGTAAAGTCAGAAGCTCCTGCGGTGAAAAGTCGTGCATTTCAGTTAACTATAGAGCAGGCCCGAGCAGCACCAGACGTCGTGACTGGTATATGATATATTTATGTCTTATTTATTTTATTGTTTTTGCTTATATGGTTATGATCATGTATAGGGACATTTTTGGTCAATGGTTTGTAGGCTCATATTCTTTTTGATTCGGGGGCTACCCGATCAATTGTACCTCTTGCGCTCAGCAAGAAGTTTGAGATGCTCTGGGGACTTTACATTCCCTACTTGAGGTGGAGATTGCGGATGATCGTATCATGAGTTCTACGAGGGTATCTCGGAGGAGTGTTCTGAATTTTTTCGGGGAGAGGTTTCTTATTGATCTGGTTCCGATTCCTTTAAGATGATTGAAGGTGGTCATCGAGATTATCCATGGGGCCATGATAGATTGCGAGAATCAGGTGGTGAGGGTTCAAACCCCAAGTAGGGGAGAACTGATTATTCATGGGGAGAGAGCCTCGCTTAGGCCAACTCTCTGTTCGGCTGCGGGGGCTAGGAGACTCCTTCAGCAGGGTTGTTTTGGGTTCTTGGCTTATGTCTCGGATTCGAGGGTGGAGGCCACGTCAGAGTTGAGCAGGGTACCTATTGTGCGGGATTTTCAGGATGTGTTTCAAGAGGAGTTGCATGGGGTGCCTCTCGAGCGGTAAGTGGAGTTTCGTATTGATTTGGTTCCTGGTGCGGCTCCGATAGCCAAGGCGTCGTATGGTATAGCTCCGCCTGAGATGCAGGAGCTGTCTAAGCAGCTTCAGGAGTTGCTAGACTGGGGATTCATTCGTCCGAACAGTTCCCTGTGGGGAGCACCGATCCTGTTCGTGAAAAAGTAGGATGGGTCACACAGGATGTGTATTGATTATCGAGAGCTGAACAAGCTAACGGCGAAGAACCGTTATCCGCTTCTAAGGATTGATGATTTATTTAATCAGCTTCAGGGTGCATCTTGGTTTTCCAAGATTGATCTTCGGTCAGGGTATCATCAGATGAGAATCAGGGATGAAGACATACCGAAAACGACGTTCAGAACTTTTTATGGTCACTACGAGTTTATGGTGATGCCATTTTGGCTCACCAATGCTCCAACAACGTTCATGGATCTCACGAATCGGGTTTGCAGACCGATGCTGGATCGTTCTACGATCGTTTTCATTGATGATATTTTGGTCTATTCTAAGACCAAGGAGCAGCACGAGCAGCTTTTGAGGGAGGTGATGGAGACCTTGAGGAGGGAGAGGCTTTATGCCAAATTCTCTAAATGCGAGTTTTGGTTGTGTGAGGTGCAGTTTCTGGGGCACATCATCAACTAAGAGGGTATTTAGGTAGATCCGGCGTTCTGAAGAACGCATCCGAGATCCGGAGTTTCTTGGGGATAGCAGGGTACTATCGGAGATTCATCCAGGATTTCTCCAAGATTGTCGTACCTTTGACCCGTTTGACCAAGAAAAGTGTGACCTTTCAGTGGGGTTCAGATCAACAATCGGCTTTCGAGACCTTGAGGCAGAAATTATGTGAGGCCCCGATTCTAGCGCTACCCGAGGGATTGGATGATTTTGTAGTGTCTTGTGACACTTATATTTCGGGTTTTGGAGCTGTTATGATGCAGAGAGGGCATGTGATTGCTTATGCCTCGAGCCAGCTGAAGCCTCATGAGACGTATTACCTCACTCATGATTTGGAATTGGGGGCGGTGGTATTTTCCCTCAAGATTTGGAGGAATTATTTATATGGAGTCCGATGCACCATTTTCACCGACCACAAAGTTTTAAATATTTGATGGATCAATAGAATTTGAATATGAGACAGAGGAGATGGTTAGATGTGGTAAAAGATTATGATTGCGAGATTTTGTATCATCCCGGGAAGGCCAATGTGGTGGCCGATACTTTGAGTCGTAAGGCGGTAAGTGCTCTGATTCGAGATGTCTGCTTGAGGATGATGGTGATTTCACCCTTATTGGATATGATCAAGGAAGCATAGGTGGAGGGTTTGAAAAATAAGAACTGGATGATTGAGCGGATTTGGGGGCAGATTCCATTGTTTGTTCGAGACAGTCGGGGGATATTGACTTAGTGTGGCAGAGTTTGGGTTCCGGCATTTAGGGGAGTGAGGCAAAATATCTTGGAGGAGGTGCACAAGTCCAAGTTTGAGCTATTGGTGGCCCTGCATGAAGCGGGAGGTTGCATGGTTTGTTGAGCGGTGTTTGACTTGCAGGAAGGTTAAGGCTGAACATCATAGGCGTCATGGAAAGGTTCAGCCACTACTAATTCCCATGTGGAAATGGGAAGAGGTCACCATTGATTTTATCACGAAGTTACCTAGGATGGCGCAGGGTGTGGATTCCATTTGGGTTATTGTGGACAGGTTGACTAAAAGTGCGCATTTTATTCTGATTTCCGAGAGTATCTCCACCACGAAATTAGTAGATATTTATGTGAGGGAGGTGGTGGTCAGGCACGGAGTGCCAATATCGGTGGTCTCGGACCGTGATGTTCGTTTCACCTCCAGATTCTGGAGTAAGTTTCATGAGGAGTTGGGTACTTAATTGCATTTCGGCACTACTTACCACCCCAAGACCGATGGTCAGAGCGAGCGGACGATCCAGGCGCTCGAAGATATGTTTCAGGCATGTGTATTGGATTTCGTAGGGAGTTGGGATACTTACCATCCACTAACAGAGTTCTCATACAACAATAGTTATCATGCTTGTATTGACCGACCCCTGTTTGAGATATTGTATGGTCGGAGGTGTAGGACTCCAGTTTGTTGGGGCGAGGTTGGACATCGAGTCATGTGAAGTATCGAGGTGGTGCTTAAGACCACTGATTTGATTCAGTAGGTGCGTGATAGACTGAGGGTTGTACAGAACCGTCAGAAGAGCTATGCTGACCGGTGCCGATTAGATCTCAAGTTTCAGGTGGGAGATTTTGTGTTGCTTAAGGTGTCACCGTGGAAAGGTGTCATTCGGTTTCAGAAGAGGGGCAAGCTGGGACCCCGATTCAAAGGCCCATTCAGGATTTCTGGACGGGTTAGCAGGGTTGCTTATCGGTTGGATCTTCCAGACGAGCTCAGTCAGACCCATAACACATTCCACGTGTCTCAGCTCCGGAAGTGTGTAGTAGATGAGGTCGCCGTTATTTCTCTAGATTATATTAAGGTGGATAGGAGCTTGAATTATAAGGAGAAGCCCATTGCAGTTTTGTATAAAAAAACTAAAGCTCTTCATAACAAGGTGGTGAAGCTAGTGAATGTGCAGTGGCAGCACCGGAAGGGCTCCGAATGGACTTCGGAGCCGGAGGACGAGATGCGAGAGCATTACGCGGATCTATTCATGGCATCGGACTTCAAGAACGAAGCCTAGTTCAATTAGGGGATAGTTGTAACACTCCAATCTAGGTATTCTATTGTCCACCTTCAAGTATTTTCATTTTGGCAAAAAGGACCCTTTCATACGTTGGGCGTACATTTGGTACACTTAGCGTACATGAGAGATGCACATCGGGTGGCTGAGGCTCGTACGTTGGGCATACGAGCAGGTACGCAGGGCGTACGTGTCAGGTGACTAAAACCCTAATATCTTGGCTTGCACCCTATTTAAGCAACCTTATATCATTTGGACGAAACCCTAATCAGCCTCCATAGCCTCATTTCATCCCTTAACCCCAAATTTTCATGAGAGTGTGATCCTTGAGCTTAAATAGTATTTTGGTGGCCATTTTAGAGAGCATTCAACCCGCGCTCATTTAAATCACTTCATGGATTTTATCACAAGTGATCATGAGATGATAATATCTTATATTCTTCAAACCTAGAGATATTAGTTGTTACTATGAGTTGGTTGTACATTGATTGCACGAAACCGCATTGGTAACTCGATCTTATAAAACGTGCCTTTGTGTATGATTCAACAAGTAGTAGAACAAGCCATATGAGTCGAAGTTTATCCATTCCTTTTACCTTCGGGATAAAAGCGATATATGTGGGCCCCTCGATGATTAATGATGACACATGTGAGTGCTTGGCCAAGCCAGGACTGATTTGATTTGTTCAATCAGTCAGTCATCATAAATCGGAAATCGGGAAACAACAAATGGACAGAGAGAATGATTATAATCCATGTCTCAGTCCATATGATATCTAGAATGGAGGAATATATGATCCCTTATCTAATGGACAAGTCATTGACAGAGGTCAGAGTTTGTTGACAAGATCAGAGTTCGACAGCGGCTTTAAGAGCTACGATTGCCAGTTGGTTTTTGAAGTCATACTCAATAATAGTTTTAGACTTATCCAAGTGGGAGACTGTTGTATTAATGTCTAAGTCCATAACTATATTTGGTATGTACTTGACCCGACCCGGCATGGTCCATTTGGGTTGCACTTCACCGGCACAATTTATATGGATAGTCTTTTGAGAATAGTATATTTATGATTTATATTAATATATTATAAGTTCTAATATATTAATATATAATCATATTATTTAATTAGTATTGATCAAGAATTAATTTAGAATTAATTAAGTGATCAAAAAGGAACTAATTAAATATGGACTCTTAGATATATATGTGTAGTGGGCCAAGTTCATTTAGGTTGGGCTAAGTCTTCATGGATAGTCCATGGAGCTTTAACCCATGGATCCTAGGAAATGAAAGGTCATGGGTATTAGGGTTTAACCCTAATCCTCCACACTATATAAAGGGTCTTATGGTTCATGAAATTAGGCTAGTGGCTAGTGTGGATACACTAAAGAGGGCAATAACCAATTTCATAAGTGTGAGCCAAGTATCCATATTCTCTAAAGTCTTCCAAGGTGTTTTAGTGATTTGTGATTCCACTTGAGGCTTCCACACTATTGGGGCTAAGCTCTTAAAGTTCAAGACTTCAAGCTTCATTAAAAGGTATGTATTCTAACTTGTTATATTACCCAAGTATCAAGGATTGTATGCTAGATAGGGTAATACCTTGGAATATTCATATTTGCATGTATAATAGAGAAAACATAGATCCAAGGTATTTAGGGTTGCATGTACACTTAGGAGTGTTAGAATGCCCATAACCCAACAGTGGTATCAGAGCCATGGGTTGTTTTCTGTTATATTCATGCAAATGTTTGATTTTCAAAGTTGAAAAAAAAGGTTTAAAAAAAATTGATTCAAAGCTTTTATGGAGTTACAAAATTTGGTGTTAATGTTTTATAGAATTCCATAACTTATTCTTAAGTTACGGAACATGAAAAGTTTCATCATAAAACAAGCATTTAACTCCATAAGTTATGGATTACCAAAAGTGTTTATGTTTCCTTGATATATGACTTAGTGTAGATTAATGGAAAAAAAATAATAAAAAAATTGTGTTTTATTTGTTTTCAATCCTAATTAATCTAGAGGTAGTTCATAAAATGTGTTTTTGTAACTTGTCCTCAAGTTACATAAAAGGTCACATTTATGAATCTTAAAACTCATAAAAGTGCCATAGGTTACATAAAAAAAAATGAAGAGTCTTTTTCATTAAATAGTATTATGACTCCATAACTTGTCCTGAAGTTATAGATGTTTAAGAGTCACTTCTTTAAAAGTGTTATTAAAGAATAAGAGGTTACATAAAAAATGAAGAGTCTTCATTATAATGAACCATTAAACTCATAAGTTATGAAATGAAAAAGTTTGAATAGTTTCAAAAACTTGCCCTCAAGTTTTGGAATTTGTAAAGTTTTCACTTATGAATACTTTAATTCCAAGTTAAGCCCTTAGAATTTTAAAAGTTAAAATTCAACCCTTATACTTTATAATATTATAAGTTAATAAGATTTATATATATGTATAAGAGTAAAGTCGTCTTACCATTAGTAGGCCTCATTCACGAAGCCGGTCTATAAGGGGGGTATAAGGTTACTGCCTATAAAATGGCATTTTAATGGGTGTCCACTCTCACCCACCGCTTCCTTGACCGGTGGAGGGTCGTTAGCCGAACAGGTAGGACAAGGACTATAATTCTCCCTTCATTATAAGTATAATGATAAATACTAAGTAACTAAACACTTATAAATTCCCAATCTTAGTTACTTAGGAAAATGTGAATAAGGTGCTAATCCATGAAATTACACTTTGCACTTTGTTTAAGCTGTTAGTGGAGCGTGTGTGGTTAACCGGCACACTAACCTGGACTTAACAAGGTAGGCAAATGGTAACTTAATGTTTATCATAGTATCGTTGGAACGTGTGTGGTTAACCGGCACATCGGTTGAGGGGTAAATATTAAGGGTACCAAGTATATTTGCATGGTTACTTCACACCTTGTTTTGTGATCCTCGGCATCCCAGTCACAAAACCTGAAGGGCACACTCGAGATTGAAACATGCCATTGAAAAGTTCAATGAATCTCAAAAGAATCTAGGAGTTTCAAAACCAATTAAAACCTAATAATACATTTCGTTTATCTTGGTGGAAATTGGTGAATCGTCATTCACCTACCTTCAAATATTTTATAGCTTGGATTACGGCATTCCTCTTCCAAGTTATAAAATAGTTTGTTGGGTCCTAGCCTTAATATATCACATTGGGTGTTATATTAAGGACTTAAATCAACTTTACGTGAATTTCTCCCATTGTTGATGTCTGGTTTAGACAACAATGATCTTCCCAAACCAAGCTTTCCTAATGAATATGACTTCCCGAGTTTGGCTCATGGAAGTCATACTTCTCTTCCTCCACCTCCTCTAATTATTCTCCCTAACCCACAAGTTCAAGGTCACTCAAGCCCTAATGGCAAGCAAGGTCTATGTGTGATCACATCTTAGAGATGAAGTCACATATTGACAAGCCGGGAGAGTTGGGTGTCAAAGTCTTAAGAAAGTTGGATGTTCAATCACTTTCTAAGTCACATAGTGAGTTCCTTTGGGACTACTATGAAACAGACTATGACAATAACCTTAATGATCATATCTATTTGCTTGGTGCTGCTGAATCAGCAATGATTTGGAACGATAGTAAAACAAATTTGATTAGAAGATCAACTTCCCAAAAACTTTATGGACAGTGACAATGGTGACACTGGAAATCCAGAAAAAGCATTCTCTTCCCAATGGAAAGGGATTGGCCATAGTCAACCCGGTTGACCAAATGGTAAAGAGAAAGGCTAAATCTGAGATAGTCCCATTACCAAAGGGTCCATATGTTTATTTTTCCAAAGGAAGGGGCGTTGATTGCAAAACTGCCAAAATTACCTAAGGATGTTAAAGTCAATAAGTTTGACTCTACATCAGGTAGAGCCCATTATCTAACTCTGTTAAGTTCTATTCTGAGATCCTCATTACATGATGTGACTGGGTCACATGTTGATGTTTTAAGAATCAAAGAATAGAGAGAAATCTTAAAGGAAGTATATGCTGATTCTGATCGCGAAGGTGGATTTCGATCGCATCAGAATTTTGAGCAGTTGCTTAAGAAGTTATGATATATTGCTAAGGAATAGATAACAATAATTTTCCATGTGGATTGTAAGGATAAGTTTTTCCGCAAAGTTTTAAAATAAAAGAAAATTGTTTAATTTTATTTATTTGAAGTATCCTTACAATGGTATTTGTGGAAAATTGTTGCTTATATGATTCCACTGACAGCAATATTGGAAAATGGATTTGATTCTTTCATTTGTGGTAGTGTCTAAATTTACCAAATCAGGAAAGTTCCTCATCACCCAAATTTCAATTGGACCGAAACTTGGAATCATGCAAGTTGAATAGTATGATGAATGAGAACTTTCAAGCATTGGAAAATCAAGACTAATTACTTGTTCACATGGATGTGTGAGTCAAGTGAAGGACTAAAGGGATCGAGTACACATTCTTGTGCACTAGTCATGTCCACCACAAAGCTCGTTAAGACTATTTGATTTACTAAAGTTTAGTAAATATGGTTATACTTACAAGTTTAAGTATAATTCTGAAACATTGGAAAAATCTCAATGTATGGCAGAACGAATGGGAAGAATCAAATTAGGCAGAAAGATAAAAGTTTCTCAAATCTGAAAAGATGGGAGAGTACTTTAGTATCATGTTTGTGATCATCTTAATGATTTAGAAATCATATCACAATTAGTCCTCTAAAGGTCATCTTAGTGCATTATTATGACTAAGAAGAGGAGTCATGAATTGTTGAAATGGTTAGATCAGGAAGATGAGTCATACTTCGTTCCAAAACAATTCTTAGAGTCATACTCCAAGATTGTAACTTGAGTGACATATCTTAAAGAAAGGTTTAAAACACTTGTCAAATGTAAGAGTAAAAGTGTCCTACTCTTGAACATTTGAAATTGGTATGTTGAAAATATACGATCTGATTACCACGAATAAAGGCTCGGATACCAGTTACTGGGTGACAAATATATATATTTAAGGAGATAAGATGCGGAAAAAAAATAAGAAGTGCGGAATAAATATAAACTGGAAAGCTATAAATGACTGAAAGCTATAAATGAAATAAATGACAGTATTTAAATGACGTAAAGCTGTAATAAAATATATAAATATATAAATATATATAAAGTCGGTTCGTCAATAAATTGACTGAACTGGTTTAGAATTGGACTAGATCTTAATAGACTGTGTCTCTATTTGTTCAAAGTTCAATCCGGTAAATAACAATAAGTTCTTTTTATGTAACAATGAATTGTTTACAAAACGATACAAAATACACGGGTAATGTTTTTTGTATGTGGGTATGGGGTTTTTTAAGGTGATTTGATGAGGTTGAAGTGGGTATTTGGAGGGTGGTAGAAGGTGTAATAAGGTTGTAGTTTTGGTGGTATAAGGTAACAAAGAGGGTGATGTTGAAAGAGCTTTGGGTGGTTACGAATATAGATTTTCGTAGTAAATCTCTCTGGATAGCCAATTCTCTCTCGCGTCTCTCTGGGGTTTGCAGTGGTCAAAAAAATCGAGGAAAATTCCTGGATGTAGGTAAGGTCCTGAATGATTTGCGGTGCAAATCTCTCCCGTATTATCTTGTTGAGTTGTGCTCGGTGAATTTTTTCTTAACTTGCAAATTCTGAAGTCGAAAATCAGCAAGGTGATGATGGTTGTGGTGATTTGAAAGGGTTTTTGGAGGAGGTTTAAGGAGGGTATTTGGAGGGTGTTTGGAGAGTATTTTGAGGTTGGCTATGTGTTTATTCTTCTGGAGATGAGAGAGTAATAGGAGATATATTACAAGGAAACACAAAACACACACAAAAACTCATGTAAACATGCATCTATATATATATGCAAAGGAATCAAGCAACTCTTGTTTGTTTAAGGAAAAGTAATGAAGTGATTGATTGTAAAGGTTGGAAGCACACATGATGTTTGGTACTTTTGCTTTTGTGAAGATTTCTTTCCAATATATATATATGCATGATTCATATATATATATATATATATATATATATATGTATATATATATATATATACAATATATACAATATACATACATATATATATATATATACAATATAATATATATACATATCTATTTATATAATATATATATATATATATATATATATATATATATATATATATATATATATATATATGCACACACACACGAACACTTGTATATATATATATATATATATATATATATATATATATATATATATATATATATATATATATATATATATATATATATCCAATTGTGAATTGAATTTCCATTTTTGACCCTTGAGGTTTTTAAATTCTTGACAATTTTAGTCTTGATTTGTTTTGTCTTCAAACGACCAAATATTGCGTCTATTTTTCCGTCTTTGCGTATTTCGTCTTTTGCATATTTTTCTATTTCATAATTAAGCACGAATCCACGCAACCTGAAATAACTGATAATATTTGTTAGATAATATAAAACCAATTCGTCTTATTTCAGTGATGATCACATATAAAAACATTTTTCAACAATTTTCCCCTATGTGATCATTGATGAAATAAGGATAGATATAATCACATTAACAGTTTTAATCTTGAAGATTTGGGATAAAATTTTTGTCAATGAGAAGATATATATAAAACCATTGTAATCGTTTTGAAAGTTTGTGACTTGGTTTAACATATCTTATGTAAAAGATTTTCAGAAATTTGTTTCCGAATCAAAGTCTCGGGTTCGGTTATCAAAGGGTAGTCATATATGTATCTAAAGAAATTTCCTTAGATTTTATAGCATTATTAATGACGACAAGTGGTCTAACAGGTCGATTCAGATGAACGCTCATAGGTATAGCTCACACTTCACTTGGGTGTTTGGTTGTTCTGGCAGCAGAACAAGTTAATGATCACTAAAAATGAGTGATATCTCTCTCTGACGACTCACACTCATATTGGAGGTGTTCAGCTATGCTTTTCCTGTAAAGTCACTTAGTCTCATTATTAGATAATCAATCACATAAGACTGGTTTCGGCATTACTCAGCGGGTTTCTTCATTCATGCCATTAAAGTTCACTCTCTCTCCGTCGGGAAATACATGTAGAGGGGTTTAGCAATTTTCATAGTGCAGTTTGCAACTAAGATTCTTCAGTGATGAAGGCTACAGTATCCCGGGAAATCCATTGTTGTTGCAGCTTCTTCTTTGATAATATCCTGTTTGTTGATTAATATCGATTTATTGTAAAAAGATATTTTGTTTTAGCATTGAGAATTTGCTACATTTGAGACCTTTTTAAGAGTATTTGACTTGAGTGATTGAGATATCTTCTTTTGTGAAAAATGGTTAAAACAAATCGCGGGATTTTATGATTTTTGTTTTGAAATAACCATTTGGTTGAAAGTTTGTTTGAAAATACCAAATATAGAATATATTTTTTTTGTTTTGTTTGGTATATCTTTATTGAATCCATTTGTTTTCTTGTTGATTTGTCTTTGAGGATTGGATGTTGATAGATATTTTTTTTTCCTTTTGGTTTTCTTGTAAGGATATGTCGTTGTTTGCTTGATGGATCATGGGATCGCAAGTCTTCATTTTTGGTTGGCTTTTATCTAGGTAGGGATAGGTGGCATAAAAGACAGTTTGTCTAGTATGTAAGAAATGAATGTATCGTCCCTGGTCATTTTGATATCTAAGCAAAAATGAGACCGTGACAAGGTATAATTGGGTATACCTTATAAGCAATAGTGACACACCTAAGCTCACAAGAAATGATTTCCACAATGATTTAGATCGACGAGGCACAAATTCTCACATGGGTTTTTGTTTTCATCTGAACCTCCTAACCTTATGTCCCTTGATTGTTTAAAATCGTCAATAATGAAATAAAATCGAAGGAAATAAAGTTATATATATTATGAAAAGTAGGATATTTGAACCTTCACTCCAATTGAGAATCAATATGACTTAAAATCTTCATCGAGCATAAGCATCTGAAAATTAAGTCAAGAGAAGATTAATCACAAGGTTCTATAAAAGCTTATTATGGCAAGTCTTTTATTAATTTTTTTTTGATGATTTGTTTTTCTGAATGTTTTTGGAAATATTGGTTATTTGAATGTTTTTGGTATTTTTGAAAGGAAAGCAATTTTCAATTGTTTTTGAATTTTCCTTTTGAATGAAAGTAAACACACTTTTGTACAAACAAAAAGTAAAAGTTTAAGGATGGATGTTATCTGGATTTAACATTCCTAGACGGCCTAGGAAGTATTGAAACTTTGTTTCATCGAGAGCCTTAGTGAAGACATCGGCAATTTGATCTTCGGTGTTGATGAAGTGTAATTCGATATGACCCTTTTGAATGTCGTCTTTCATGAAATGATATCGAATATCGATGTGCTTTGACATGGAATGGTGAACGGGATTGTGAGAAATGGCAATTGCACTGGTTGAGTCACAAAATATGGGAATTTGTGAAATTTTGAAGCCATAGTCTCGCAGTTGAGTTTGCATCCATATGACTTGCGAACAACAGCTGGCGGCAGCGACGTATTCAGCTTCTGCTGTTGATGTGGATACACAAGTCTGTTTCTTTGAAGTCCAACTCACTAGTCTACCTCCTAGGAATTGACAGCTACCAGATGTACTCTTTCTATCTAACTTGCATCCTCCATAGTCTGAGTCGGTGAAAGCGTTCAGCTGAAAATCGGATTTAGCTGGATACCAAAGGCCAAGTTTGGGAGTGCCTTTTAGGTATTTGAAGATGCGTTTCACAGCAACTACATGGGATTCCATAGGATTTGCTTGGTATCTGGCACAGACACATGTAGAAAACATGATGTCAGGTCTGCTGGCAGTGAGGTATAAGAGTGATCCGATCATTCCACGATATCTTTTCTGATCAACAGGTTTGCCATTTAAGTCTGCATCGATTTTGTATCCAAAAGCCATTGGGGTTTTTGCGGTATTGGATTTGTCCATTGAAAAGCGAGTGAGTAGGTTTTTGACATAATTCTCTTGGTTGATGAAAATGCCATCAGTTGACTGTTTGATTTGAAGTCTGAGAAAAGTAGTCATCTCCCCAATCATGCTCATTTCAAATTTGCTCTTCATTAGATATGCAAACTTAATACTCAAAAATTCATCAGTAGAACCGAAAATAATGTCATCAACATATATTTGTACGATTAAAAGATGTTTATTATAGATTTTACGAAAGAGGGTTTGATCGATTGAACCTCTTTTAAAACCTGATTCTTCGAGAAAGGTTGTCAATGTGGCATACCAGGCTCGGGGTGCTTGTTTCAAGCCATAGACAGCTTTCTGCAATTTGAAGCTGTGATCAGGAAATTTGGGATCTTCGAAACCTGGTGGTTGTTGGATGTATACATCGCGATCTAACTCTCCATGTAGGAATGCACATTTAACATCCATTTGGAATACTTTGAAGTTCTTACGTGCAGCATATGCAAGAAAGATGCGAATTGCTTCAATTCTGGCAACTGGAGCATATGTTTCATCGTAGTCGATTCCTTCTTGTTGTGAATATCCTTTGACTACGAGACGTGCCTTGTTTCGACAAACGATTCCTTGATCGTCAGTTTTGTTTCTGAATACCCATCTTGAACCTATAACAGAAATATCGGGTGGGGCAGGGACAAGATTCCATACGTCATTTCTTTCAAATTCTTCTAGCTCTTCTTGCATAGCTTTTACCCAGTCTGGATCTTTGAGAGCAGAATGTATGGTTTTGGGTTCAGTCATGGATAAGAAGGCTCCAAATAAACAATCATTAGAAGTTGCGGCTCTAGTTTGGATGCCTGAGTTTGGATCTCCGATGATTTGGTCAGTTGGGTGGTTTCTGGTCCATTTTATTAAGCGATTCTCTTCCGCTATAATAATTGGAATTTCAGTATCCCATTGTTCTTCTCCGGGAGTTTCATCTTGGAATAGGTTTGAAGGTTTCCTCATAAATGATGCATCGGGATTGTTTTGGATATTTGGGGATGGGGTATTTAAAGGAGGATTTGGTGTTTGTTCCAATGAAGAAGTATGTGTAGGTGGTTACCCCTCGAATTGTTCTGCATCATTTCGGTTTGTTTGTGGAGTTCCTTCAGTGGTTGTTCCTGTAGAATCAATAGAAGTAGTTAGAAGTTCAGAATTGTAAGCGGTTTTGGGTTGTTCAAAAAGTAAATCAAGATCGATTTCAATATCTCTGTCAGGAGAAGGTGTTTGTTGAATTGGATTTTGAAAAATATTATCGATCATTTTTGAACCAAAATGTTCACGATCCAATTTCCTGACATAAAATTCATCGAAATGAACATCGGTACTTTCTTCAATTACTCTGGTACGTTTGTTTAGTACTCGATAAGCAGCTGAAGAAAATAAGTAACCAAGGAAAATTCCTTCGTCCGACCTTGATTCAAATTTTGAGAGGTGGTCTTTATTGTTCTTTATGAAGCATCGACAACCAAAAATATGGAAAAATTTGATGTTTGGTTTTCGGTTGTTAATGACTTCATATAGTGTTTTATGAAGATGTTTATGGATTAAGGAACGATTTTGAGTGTAGCAAGCTGTGGCTATTGCTTCTGCCCAGAAGTATTGTGGCAGATCAGCGAAGATAAGCATTGATCTTACAGCTTCACATAGAGTTCTGTTCCTTCTTTCGACAACGTCGTTCTGTTGTGGAGTGTATGGGGCTGAGAAGTTATGTTCAATTCCTTTGTCTTTGAGAAATGAATCTAGAGTCTTGTTTTTGAACTCTAAACCATTATCACTTCGGATTCTTCGAACAGGTCGTTTGAGCTTCAGTTCGATTTGTTTGATGAAGTTGATCATCTCTTTAGGTGCTTCTGATTTTAGTCTTAAGAAAAAGACCCAAGTAAAGCGCGAGAAACCATCAACGACAACAAGAATATACTTCTTCCCTTGTATGGTTTGGGTTTTGGCCGGGCCACAAAGGTCTATGTGCAACAATTCTAGTGGTTCGGATACACTAGATTCTGAGATGCTTTTGTGAGTTGATTTGGAAAGTTTTCCTTTTTCACATGCGGCACACAGAGTTTCATTATCAAGCTTCAGAAGTGGCAGTCCTCTAACAAGATCATCGCCGATCAGTTTGTTGATGTACCCAAAGTTTAGATGGGAAAGGCGGGGGTGCCATAACCAACTGATATCTGTTGGGGCTTTTGATAGCAGACATATATCGGGTTTACCATAGATAAGATCCATGTCAAGTGGATACATATTTCCGGCACGGTAAGAATCAACAATGATTTCTTTGGTTTTGGCGTCCATGATCAAGCTTCTTTGTTTGGTGAATAGGACTTCAAGATTGTTATCACACAGTTGAGAAACACTGATGAGGTTGTGTTTCAGGTCATCGACATAGGCAACTTTCTTTATGGTGAAGTTACCATTTGTTATGTTTCCATAACCCTTGATTTTTGCCGTCATGTTGTTGCCGAAGGTAACGTCTTGATTGGTTTGGGTGGGTTTGAAGTCACGAAGGTAGTTTCGGTTTCCTGTCATATGCTTGGAGCAGCCACTATCAATATACCATGTATCATCCTTGGGTTCTCCAGCATTAGATACCTGCAATTTAGACAGAAGATTTAGGTACCCAAATCTGAATGGGTCCTGGTTTGTTAGTTGTTTTTATTTTGGGTTTTTTGTTTACCGAACTTCTTGTAGCATTTGACTTCATATTGCTATAAGAGTTTGGTTTATAAGGATGGAATGGTTGAGGTTTGATTTTATTTATCAAATTTTCCCAAAAAGTGATTTGTTTCTGAAAATTCGTTGGTTGATAAAATCTGTGATTTGGTGAATGATATCCTAGATGTGAAATTTTTTTTGAAAAGTTCTCTTCATATCTGGGATGTGATTGGCGGTTATGAAAGGCTTTTTGAACATGATGTTTTGAAACTTTCTGATTTGGTCGTTTTTGAAAGTTCATTGAATTTTTAAAGGTGATCTCTTGAAAGCGGTTTTCAAAAGGTTTTTGAAAAGGTTTTGGTTTTTGTTTGGAAACCTGTTTTTGAGGTATGACGTATGGTTTAACAGGTTTCTTTGGTTTGTTTTCAAAAGCCTTTGGTTTGTTAAGTGGGGTTATGGTTGCTTCATTGGTATGTTTGATTTGGTTTGTTGAAGAACTAGCAGAGTTTGTTTCAGATTTTACAACTCTTTTGATAGACTTTTTGGAAACAGTGAAAGCAGTGTCATCTGGGCTACAGTTGATAACTGTTTCGTCATCTGAATCTTCCTCATTAGCAGATGTGAAAAGATCTGGAAGAGTGGATTCAGAGTTTTCACAAATTGTCATGTTTTCTTGTTTAGCTAGTTCATTTTCAAAGGATTCTCTTCCAATTCCTGGTCTGTAATTCGTATCAATTTTGCCAGTTCCTAAGGTGTTTGCTTTGGTGAAAACATCATCACTTAGTTTTCTAGCAATTTTGATAGAATTCATATTCCATATCAATCTTTTGTTTTCAGATTCAAGAAAATTGGTTTGGTTTAAAGAATCAGTCAGTTTTTCATTTAAAGTTTTGTATTTTTCAGTTGATTCTTGAAAGTTTTGTTTCAACTGAAGGATTTCCTTTTCTAAAACATCTTTTGTTTCAGAGGAAATGACTGACTGATTTTTTTGTTCCAAATCCTTTTTCTGAATTAGGGTTTGATTTAATTGTTCCAAGACGTGATTATAATCTTCTGATTTTCTTTCAACGTCTCTTTCCAATTTGTTCTTTATCCTTGTTGATTCTCCAAATTTGAGTTGCAAGGTTTGTAACTCAGATTTGCAGATATCGGAATTGATCATTGTGTCATGATATCTTTTAAGATCAGCTTCTAGACTTTTCTCAATCTTGGTTATATGGGACTCAAAAATTGATTTCGAAAGACCAAGTTCAGAGATCATAGACCATACCTGTTCTATGACGTTTGGAGCTCTTGAAGGTCTATCAACACCAACTACGAAACAGAAGTTTGATTGTGTTGGTTCATTGTCAGCTTCGTCTTCAGAAGTTGGCCAGTATTCCACGTTTGGTTCATGGATTGCCATCAATGCTCTTTGCTTATCTTGATTTTCCTGTTTCTTTAATTCATCGGCTTTTTGAGCGTAGTATGCTGAGTCTTTGACTTTGGTTTTGTTTTTGGCTCGGCATTCTCTGGCATAGTGATTAGTTCCTTTGCAGTTGTGACAAATGATCACTTCTTCATCACTGTCATCCTTTTGACTTTTAATCGGAAGTCTTTCAGGAGCTTGAGTTTGGATTTGTTGGGAAGATTGGGAAGGGTTCTGTTGGAATCCAAAATTTTGGTTGTTTTGAAAGCCATTGTTTTGATTAGTGTAACCTTGATTTTGGAATCCTCTGTTTTGGTTTTGAAAACTGTTGTTTTGGTTATTGTTATGATGACTTGAGTTGGGATTGTTTTGAAATCCCTGGTTTTGAAAACCTTGGTTTGAATTGTTTTGGAAGGAAGGTCTTTGAAAATTTTGTCCAAAATAAGGTCTTGGTTGAAAACCTGAGTTGTTTTGAACAGGTTGAGGTCTTGGTTGAAATCCAGAATTATTTTGTCCAAATGATGGTCGGTTTTGAAAATTTGGTTTGAAATTCGATTGACCGTGATTTGGAATAAATCTCTGGAGGTTTGTGTTTGCTACCAAAGCACACAGTTGTTGGTAGTCTGCTTCATCATTTAAATCAGATTGATCAAAAGAATTGTTCAAACAGGGTTGGTTTTGAAAAGATGTCTGATTAAAATGATTGAAGTTTTGTTCATTAAAAGGTGTTTGGTTTTGAGAAGATGTGGAAACGAGAGCAAGTGGTCCTCCAAAAGCTGTAGTGGTTGGTGGGTCAATCGAGGATTCATACGATTGAAGTTCTCCATACAAATTGTATAAAGTTTCAGTATGAATGGCTGGATTTCCCTGAATGATGAGTTTAACCATCTTCCAGCTTTCGTAAAGATTGTTTGGAAACTTGAGATTTATCTCGTGTTGTGTCTTTTTGATGCCCAAATTGTTCATTTTTACCATGATAAAATTGAACCTATCATGAGCATCATGGATGGTTTCTGATGAAAGCATCTTGAAATTATCGAATTCATTTAAAACAGATGTTCTTTTGTTTCCAATAATTCTTTGATTTCCACAAAAACGATTTTTTAAATTTTCCCAGATTTGATTTGCAATCAACAGTATTATGTCATCCATTTGACTTAGAATATTGTGGGGAATTCCAGACACAAGTTCCTTTTTAGCTTGGAGTTGCAGTCTTTTTTCGGTTTCAGCAAGAGTTGCTTGATTTGTAACAAGAGTAGCCATGTCTTCTGGAGTAATATATGTTCCTTCTACACAATTCCAGACATTTTCATTTATGGAGTTGAGATGAAGATTCATACGGCCAACCCATGAATTATACTCTTCGGGAATAAGTATGGGTGCCCGTGAACCAGATCTCAAGCTGTTAGCAATAGAAACAGAGTTCATGTTGGAATAATTAGCAGAAGACATAATAAAATTTTTGTTTTTGAAAGGATTTTGAACAAGTGATATTAAACTGAAATTTTTAAAGAAAAACTTATGGAAGGTTTATAAACGCTAACCAAAAGTTTTCGACAAAAATTTCAAAGTAAATCACACAAGCTCTGAATTTTTTTTGTTTAAGATTTTTTTTTTTTTTTAAATTTTTTTTAATTTTTTTAATAATTTTTTTTAAGGATTTTGAACAAGTGATATTAAAATGAAATTTTTAAAGAAAAGCTTATGGAAGGTTTATAAACGCTAACCAAAAGTTTTCGACAAAAATTTCAAGGTAAATCACACAAGCTCTGAATTTTTCTGTTTAAGATTTTTTTTTTAAAATTTTTTTTTTAATTTTTTAATAAATTTTTTGTTAAGGATTTTGAACAAGTGATATTAAAATGAAATTTTTAAAGAAAAGCTTATGGAAGGTTTATAAACGCTAACCAAAAGTTTCGACAAAAATTTCAAGGTAAATCAGACAAGCTCTGATACCAATTGTTGAAAATATACGATCTGATTACCACGAATAAAGGCTCGGATACCAGTTACTGGGTGACAGATATATATATTTAAGGAGATAAGATGCGGAAAAAAAATAAGAAGTGCGGAATAAATATAAACTGGAAAGCTATAAATGACTGAAAGTTATAAATGAAATAAATGACAGTATTTAAATGATGTAAAGCTGTAATAAAATATATAAATATATAAATATATATAAAGTCGGTTCGTCAATAAATTGACTGAACTGGTTTAGAATTGGACTGGATCTTAATAGACTGTGTCTCTATTTGTTCAAAGTTCAATCCGGTAAATAACAATAAGTTCTTTTTATGTAACAATGAATTGTTTACAAAACGATACAAAATACACGGGTAATGTTTTTTGTATGTGGGTATGGGGTTTTTTAAGGTGATTTGATGAGGTTGAAGTGGGTATTTGGAGGGTGGTAGAAGGTGTAATAAGGTTGTAGTTTTGGTGGTATAAGGTAACAAAGAGGGTGATGTTGAAAGAGCTTTGGGTGGTTACGAATATAGATTTTCGTAGTAAATCTCTCTGGATAGCCAATTCTCTCTCGCGTCTCTCTGGGGTTTGCATTGGTCAAAAAAATCGAGGAAAATTCCTGGATGTAGGTAAGGTCCTGAATAATTTGCGGTGCAAATCTCTCCCGTATTATCTTGTTGAGTTGTGCTCGGTGAATTTTTTCTTAACTTGCAAATTCTGAAGTCGAAAATCAGCAAGGTGATGATGGTTGTGGTGATTTGAAAGGGTTTTTGGAGGAGGTTTAAGGAGGGTATTTGGAGGGTGTTTGGAGAGTATTTTGAGGTTGGCTATGTGTTTATTCTTCTGGAGATGAGAGAGTAATAGGAGATATATTACAAGGAAACACAAAACACACACAAAAACTCATGTAAACATGCATCTATATATATATGCAAAGGAATCAAGCAACTCTTGTTTGTTTAAGGAAAAGTAATGAAGTGATTGATTGTAAAGGTTGGAAGCACACATGATGTTTGGTACTTTTGCTTTTGTGAAGATTTCTTTCCAATATATATATATATATATATATATATATATATATATATATATATATATATACAATATATACAATATACATACATATATATATACAATATAATATATATACATATATATTTATAATATATATATATATATATACACACACGAACACTTATATATATATATATATATATATATATATCCAATTGTGAATTGAATTTCCATTTTTGACCCTTGAGGTTTTTAAATTCTTGACAATTTTAGTCTTGATTTGTTTTGTCTTCAAACGACCAAATATTGCGTCTATTTTTCCGTCTTTGCGTATTTCGTCTTTTGCATATTTTTCTATTTCATAATTACGCACGAATCCACGCAACCTGAAATAACTGATAATATTTGTTAGATAATATAAAACCAATTCGTCTTATTTTAGTGATGATCACATATAAAAACATTTTTCAACATGGTAAGTTGTGATGTTTTGGATAAAACAAAGACCAACTAAGGCCAACTGTGTGAAGTGTTTGTCTTGATAAAGAATCCGCACTATCTCTTGAATATTTGGCAAGATAGTCTTATATGTCAAGAGGATAGTGGGAGTCTTAAAGATCCTAAAAAGAATTTCAAGAACTAATCAAGAATAAAACCTGAGGTTCTTCACTAGCACACGACTTGAGGTTTATAACCTATCGTGTTGACATATTCTGTGCCCATTCCAGTTAAAGTTGGCTTTGCATAGGAGTTCTGAAAGTTCTCAATTGGTTGCATAACAACTTGGAAGCAATGGCAGGCCCTGTACTGCCAGGTGGCAAGAAGTTAAGATTGCATAAGTTCAGTCCATATGAGTTTGGATTTGTCGTTATCCTTGTCTTATGACTATGGTTTTGACAATTCACATGGATAAGAACACATACACCATAAAATCTAAGGGTCATAAGGTTTCTCTCCGATTCATGAAAATGATGGTGAGGAAACACTTCCACCAAGTAGATTTGAAGCAGATGGCAAAAGGTCTAAACAATTGAGACTATGATTACGGCATCCCTTTTCATAGTTCTGAAATTGTTTAGACACACATGCATGCTATCTAAGGAAAGGTGTATGATTTTGATAAAGTTTTATCAAAGCATCTCGTATCAGAAATCTGAACTTTGGTAAGAAAGTCAATAAAGTATTGATTTCTAGAAGTCCAGCTGATTTCTGAGTACATGTCAAAGCTAGTGGGAGCATAAGTGTTTTGCTAATAATCATAATGTAAGTGGGAGCATGATAATTATTGTTAGTGTTGCAAGTTAGCAATGTTAATTATAGAAAACAAAAGTTTCAATTCGTGAGGCTGCAGGGATTGAAAAAGTTGTTTTGCTATAATTAAGGGAGAGGATATACTTCATTTCAGTTCTAAAGGCTTAGATTGAGACCTTAATCATCTTTAGTCAAGAATATATATATATGAATTTCATATTGGATTGGTTCAACTTAAGGAAATTCTATATATTGCGTTCTCAAAATTCGATTATGATTACGACATCCCTCTTCATAGTCAAATTTTGAAAACATGGCAAATAAAAATATTGTAGCAAAAGACTGGTCTAGAATCATGTCTTTATGTGAGACATCATGAATCGTGTACCATTTGCTTTGGGTACAGGATCGATTGCATGTGTTATAATATTTGTCATTTCTAAATTTTTCCAAATGCCCAAAGGCATTAAGAAGGGAAAAGGTCTAGAATTGGACATGACTAAAATGATTAAGCAATTGTCGAGGACAATCTGAGGTTTACCAAAGATTGGTTGCTCAGGGACAGTTGGAAGTATAGTGCTAATTTTGGAAGGACCATATTGACATATTCTGAAAAGAGGCATCTCTTATTCAGAAGTGATAGTCAAAATGAGAATATGGAGTTGTCTCCATAGGTGGAAGTTATATGTGTAAGATTAGAAAACTTAATGCAAGAAGCATGTCCAAAGCAATGTACTTTGAATATGAGACTTAGTTTCCATGGAGTTGATCTCCATTGGAATACCTTATAATGACTGTTGACAAGTCTTTGTGACTTTGTACATATTCATTACTGGAGGGTCAGTGCATATAAGTTTAAAATCTAAACAGATTTCGATAAATGATAGGAATTTGAAATTCTCACATTTTTCGATAAGGATTTGGGAGTGTGAAATTAGAATCATTGAAATTATGTTCAATTGGTTTATTTCACAAAGTAAGGATCATAGAAAAACATAGAGAGCATACTCGGTGTATGGCAAAGCTATTGTTTTGAAAAACATAGTGTACTTGCTTGGAGCATGGGACAACTAGTGTTTTTTATTCAAGTATAAAGTTGATGAAACCGAAACAATGAATAATGAGTAATCAGTATGGTGATAAATAAAAGTGGTCTATTTATATTCATAGGGTTTGATACCATATTTGATTCATTTATTCTTGTGTTTCACTTTGCATGTTTTGACTTCCATAATAACTAGGTTATTCTTCCGGAATGACTAAGTTATTCAAACCATCCACAGTCGGTCATATGTTGGAAGTAGATATGAATCAAGACTGACATGGGTTGGCTTGTAGAGGTCCAAGTTGGTGGACAAAGTTGTGCTACAACACTCATGAGTGCTCATAAGTTCTGAGTATTGGATTCAACCCGCGCTCATTTGAATCACTTCATGGATTTTATCACAAGTGATCATGAGACGATAATATCTTATATTCTTCAAACCTAGAGATATGAGTTGTTACTATGAGTTGGTTGTACATTGATTGCACGAAACCGCATTGGTAACTCGATGTTATAAAACGTGCCTTTGTGTATGATTCAACAAGTAGTAGAACAAGCCATACGAGTCGAAGTTTATCCATTCCTTTTACCTTTGGGATAAAAGCGATATCTGTGGGCCCCTCGATGATTTAATGATGACACATGTGAGTGCTTGGCCAAGCCAGGACTGATTTGATTTGTTCAATCAGTCAGTCATCATAAATCGGAAATCAGGAAACAACAAATGGACAGAGAGAATGATTATAATCCATGTCTCAGTCCATATGATATCTTGAATGGAGGAATATATGATCCCTTATCTAATGGACAAGTCATTGACAGAGGTCAGAGTTTGTTGACAAGATCAGAGTTCGACAGCGGCTTTAAGAGCTATGATTGCCAGTTGGTTTTTGAAGTCATACTCAATAATAGTTTTAGACTTATCCAAGTGGGAGACTGTTGGATTAATGTCTAAGTCCATAACTATATTTGGTATGTACTTAACCCGACCCGGCATGGTCCATTTGGGTTGCACTTCACCGGCACAATTTATATGGATAGTCTTTTGAGAATAGTATATTTATGATTTATATTAATATATTATAAGTTCTAATATATTAATATATAATCATATTATTTAATTAGTATTGATCAAGAATTAATTTAGAATTAATTAAGTGATCAAAAAGGAACTAATTAAATATGGACTCTTAGATATATATGTGTAGTGGGCCAAGTTCATTTAGGTTGGGCTAAGTCTTCATGGATAGTCCATGGAGCTTTAACCCATGGATCCTAGGAAATGAAAGGTCATGGGTATTAGGGTTTAACCCTAATCCTCCACACTATATAAAGGGTCTTATGGTTCATGAAATTAGGCTAGTGGCTAGTGTGGATACACTAAAGAGGGCAATAACCAATTTCATAAGTGTGAGCCAAGTATCCATATTCTCTAAAGTCTTCCAAGTTGTTTTGGTGATTTGTGATTCCACTTGAGGCTTCCACACTATTGGGGCTAAGCTCTTAAAGTTCAAGACTTCAAGCTTCATTAAAAGGTATGTATTCTAACTTGTTATATTACCCAAGTATCAAGGATTGTATGCTAGATAGGGTAATACCTTGGAATATTCATATTTGCATGTATAATAGAGAAAACATAGATCCAAGGTATTTAGGGTTGCATGTACACTTAGGAGTGTTAGAATGCCCATAACCCAACAAGTTTGAGCTAGGGTTTTGTTATGAAGTCCCTTTTTGGTTCTTGGACCCTCTCTTGTGAGTTGAGCAACTCCAGAGACTCGTATTGTTAGATATAAGCTCTTTGAACATGATTGATGCATAAAGGTGTCATCTTGAAGGTTGTTTTGATTCCATGCATGAGCTTGAGGTCTTAAATGAGGACTTAATGGGAAGAATGAAGTATTGGGGACCCTTATGGCATGAAAGGGCATAAAGTTGCCAACTTTATGCCCTAGGACATATTAATTTACTCATATCTGAAGTTTAACATTGAAATCCCAAGTATTAAGCACTTAATGGTCGTTGGTGCATAATCAGTTTGTACGTCGGGTGTATTATCATGTACGTTGCGCGTACAGCTAAGGGGCTCAGTACGGTAAGTGTACTGGAGTGGTACGTTGGGCGTACGCACCTTAGATGGGTTTGGGCTTCGTGTGGGCTTGAGAGCTTATTGGGCCTTATTCTGTTTTGGGACTAGTCTCATTTAGAGTTAGTCGTCTGTTTTTCTATTTTGGACCATAGTTGTATTGGTTGGGCTTGTTGGTCCATGTGGCCCATTTAGAGTTAGTGGTCTGTTTTTCTATTCTGTTTGGGGCCTGCTAGGCGACAGCTATTGTGTTCAGCAGATTGAGGTGAGTCTTCTCACTACACCCATAGGTCGAAGGCACCAAGGCCGACCTATTATTTGTTATGAGATGTTTAGTAATTGATTATGCTATGGTTTGCATTTACTTATATGTTGACTTATGTGAAGACCATGGGGGAGCCCATGACATTTGGCAAGACCTTGGGGGTAGCCCATGGCACTGGGAGACAAGACCATGGGGGTAGCCCACGGCATTCCCAATGAAGACCATGGAGGGAGTCCATGGAAAACTTATGTTTATGTGTGCATGACATTATATGGTTATGTGTTTATGTGTTTTTAGGAAACTCACTAAGCGTGTGCTTACAGTTTTGTTGGGTGTTTCAGGTACTTCTGGTTCTAAGGGAAAGGGCCCGGCTTGATGGCGTATCTTGCACTCTCCAGTATTTCTGCACTTAGTATTTGAATACTCTGATCTTTTAAACAATTTGGTTATGTAATGGGATTTTTGGAAAAAAAATGTGGTTGATATTACTAATTATTAAATGAAATATTTCCTATGAATTTTGGGTTGTTACAAATTAGCAGTAGAAACAAATGGGCTCATTAGGTTCAACATGTAGAATGATCTCAGAACGAGCCTGATCAAATGGTTTGACCTTGGCTGATCCCTTTTGATTGGGAAGAGAAATATTTTCCAGATCACTAATGTTACCATTGTCAATGTCCATGGAATTCTTGGAATTAGACCTTATAAGCATGTTCGGTTCCACCATTTCCTAAGGAAGGGAAGACGTTTTCACCTTGGCTTGAAAGTGCAAGACCATCTCCAGAAGATTGAGGAAAACCATTGCCATAAGAACGAGGAAGACCATTTCTATCTTCATAAGACATCTAAAATTTGGGATAAGAAAGAATTCAAGTTAGTTGATTTTAATCCTTAATTATTAACCCAAAGTTTAAATTAAGGCTAGGATCCATATTTTCAATTCGAACTTTGAAGAGGGATGTCGTAATCAAATTCGAATCTATTTTAGGTAGGTAAGGCTTTTACCAATTTCAATCTTATGAAACTCCTAGATCCTTTGAGATTCATTGGATCTTATCAATGGCATATTTAATCTCGATTATGCTCTTACCAATTGTGACTGGGATGCCGAGGATCACAATTAAGATGTGAATAACCATGCAAACCCGCTCAAACACCCTCAATTGATTTATAATCTCCCATTGATGTGTCAGTTAACCACACATGCTCCATCAACAATTGAAAACATAAGTTGTTTCATCATTTCATCTTTATAGTCCCAAATTAGTATGTCGGTTAACCATGCACACTCCACTAACGACTCATAAAGAAATGATATGTGTTTCAATGGATTAGTATAAACTTCACGTTTTTTATAAAGGAACTAGAGTTGGGATTTGTATAAAAGGTTCCATTACTTTATAGCATCATACTTTAAATGAGGTTATATCTTATCAGATCATGTTAGGTGTGTCAAACCCAACAAACAAAGGGGTACGATATACTCCAAAAGAATCCCACTATATTGCACTAAAAGGTAGTACAAGGCAAGTAGGGTCGATCCACAGAGACACGGGACAATCGGTCTATACCTCTTTGCGCAAGGTATTTTGGTCACCAACAGTAAAGAGGGGGTTTAGAATGGAATGATTAAAACAAACATTTAAAAACACGAGTAATCAGCTAAATGAGTGAATTAAACTCAGAATTTGTAAGGACTCCAACTCTATGTATGACAACTTAGCAATACGATTCCAAGATAACATGATATTTGCTCAATTCTATCTAAGTTGGTACTTAAAAGTGTTAACAAACTCTAACACTTCCCATTCACCACATTAATTAACCAAAACAAGCTCTTTGATTAACCCTAACCTTACTAATCTAATCTAAACAAGCTCTTAGAATTAGATTAAAAGATTGCATTAAGCTTTATGTGAATGTTCCCAACAACACCCAATACTCCTCATAAGCTCGGGAGTGTAAGAGTGTGTGAAAAAGATTTACACTAAATTCATTCAATGGAAATCAATTTAATGCTTGTTACTTAGTCCAATTCACAAAACAATTACGGATTGTGCAAAATGGATAACTTGAATGACCTAACCCTAATTCAAATGGCCAATAAGAATCACAATTAGAATCAAACATTCGATTAAAGCAAAATCAATTTCACTAGATAGATATTAAAAACAAACATCAAGTCATATGATTAAAATCACAACCAAGAAGTCAAAACATGAAGTTGGAGAAACTAGGGTTCTAGCCACACATGGATATAACAAAATCACAAGTTGTAAAGATGGAAATGATGTGCAATTACAAGTTACAAATAAGGGAAATAATGTTTCCAAATGCTAAACGATCAAATCCTTGCAAAAACCTTCGAAATTCCCCCACCAATAGTGCTCTGATATGTTGTGTGTCTCTAAAAATGACCCAATTCCCGTGATATGAAAAATAGGAAAAACTGCCAAAAGTTGGTTTTTGGGTCGAACACGGCCCGTGTTAAAATAGGCTAAACTGACACGGGTCGTGTTCAGCAGTCAACACGGCTCGTGTTGATTTGCACTAAAATGACACGGCTCGTGTTTAGCATGGTCAACAGCTTCTTCTTGGTCAAACACGCCCCGTGCCCACTCTTTAGTGTAAATCCAACACGACACGTGTACTCATCTGACTCCGAATCCAAACTTGATTTTCCAATTTTTCCATTTTTCGCCCGATCATCCCGAATTCTTCACCAATGCATCCCGGCACCTCCCAAAGCGCGCCCCAACCTCCAGTTTACCGGAAAAAGACATGAAAGTGTGCAAATAAGGTTGTTCTAGAGACTAACATTAATATGATGAAATGCAAGAAAAATGAAGAACAACTATGCTAAATAGATGCTCCAAAAGGGACTAAAAGGTGTGCAAAAAGGTGCACAAATTGCACCTAACAGATCCGTTCGGCTAACAACCCTCCACCATACAAGGGAGCGGTAGGTCAGAGTGGACACCCATTCAACGATCATTTTATAGGTCGTTTCCTTATACCCCTTTATAGTATGGTTTTGTGAATGAGACATACTAGCGATTTGACTAACTTTTCTTATATGTATAATATATTAAACATTTAATCATATATAGTATAAGGTGTATTTCAAAACTTTTTAGAACACAAGGTTTAAATATTAATTATCAAATTTAATCATATAATTAAATAATCAATTTAAACCTATCATGGATTTATAATTATCTTTTAATTAGTCTTATAATTAAATTTATTATTAAATCCATAAGGATAATTAATTAATCTTATAATTAAATATTATCTTTCCAAGATTATCTCCTAATATTTAGGGTTTTTATGTTAATCATCTAAGGCATCAAAAATCATATTTTGACAGATTTAAAAACAGATAATTACCAATTAACCACATAAATCAAACTAGGCAGCAAAATCCTAAAATTCAATTTTAGACTGGAATCACGTCGTGACAGGCCATGTGTCACAACGTGAGAACAAATTTTTCAAAAAAACAATTTTGTTCAGTTAATCTAATATACAATCAATGTTAGACACCCCTAGGCTCTAATACCACTGATGAGTTTTATAGGTTACTAAATTTATGTGCTTGTGGAATTTCACTTAACACTTAAGGACACATGCAACCTAAAGGATCTAGGTGATGAACTTTTAAATGCAACATACTATGAACAAAAAAAGTAGATTAACCCTAATATAATCAAAATATAATACAAGGATTATGGTTACATACCATAGATTTTTTGTAGTAAACAAATGACCTCATTCCTTCCATTGAAGAGCTTGGAAAGCTAGCACAAAAGGATGATGCCTCTAATGACTCACACCCAAACCCTAGAACTAGAAGACAATTGAGGAGAGTGGACTAGAAGGAAATTTTGTTCATATACTTTTAGAAAAGAATTACCACAAAAATCCTAGCCAAGTAATATTTGAATGGATTTAATCTTAATTAAATCATTTTCTTATATGCATCTAAGAGGCTCCCAAAACTGTCCACCCTTGGATGGTTCTAAAATTGCCTCTTTTATTCAACTATTGAACAATTACAATTCACCCCTTGCATATTTAATTAATTCCAATTAATCCCGAATTAATTCCAGATTAGTCTTGATTAATAATTAATCAATTCTAATTGATTCCATATTAATTTATTAATCATATAAATTAAAAAATCAATTGTTTAACAATTGTTAATTTATTAATCACATAGTAAATCAACATACAGATTTCCTATTTCCAATTGATATATTAATAAAATAATATATTAACAAATCATTTCTTCATAATTTCCAATTAGTTTATTAATCATATAATAATCTAATAAATTTTCCTCTCTTTCTACAAATGTCATTCTAGCCAAATTCTAGTTATGAGGGCAACCCAAAAAGGACTTTTCTTCTAATTACAAGAATATACCAATTATGTTACTGCTTAGACACCTTAATCCAACAATTATATATACTAAAAGATCCCATACCAGAATAACCTCCGCAAACAAGTCAGTCTGATCATGGTGCTTTGATGACAACATTGTTGTGATGATGTTGATGTGGCTCACATCATGCTGAAATAATTTCCCTTGACTTGAAGAAAGTCTTGGATAATTATGAAACATATCAGATGTCTTATCAAATAAAGCAGATATTCAATCAGAACGGTAAAACGTGCTTCAAACCTATTCAACAATTGAATAAAGGAGGTATAAGAGATTGTGTTCTCTAATAAACCTATAGTTCAGTTAAGGGAAATACAGCGTAAACCCAAAAATCAAGAAAGGACCATAATGATAAGTTTTTTCTATCGTGGAAGAAACTGGACACTGAAAGAGAAACTGCTTCTCCAATCCCATTAACTTGAGGAAGTCTAGCATGACTACGACTTCAGATATGTATATGATAGAACTATTTATTTGTTCATCATTCACTTGAGTATTTTATATTGCATGTGCACAAAATAATTGATATTATGTGCTGATGTTTTGGAAGAAATAATCAATTGATTACATACAAATGGTACTCCGCGCTGAAGATATAACAAGTTGTTATAGAATTTACATAATAGATGTTTTGTACCTATTCTTATAGGGACATGTAATAGTTGTAAATTTATCAATAAATCTAGATTTAATTATCATTTATTGAATATTTACATTCACGTTCGGAAGTGATGCATTCATTGTTAAGAATATTTTCTCATAATGTTATTTGTGAAGTAAATCTATATATTTTTCATTAAATTAATACTTTTACTGGTAACACCTAAATAATCAAATGATATTTAATTCAAACTTATCTATTTCATAATCATGATAACTATATAAAAATGAAGCACATATACCAACTTCAAAAGGATGAAATGTTTGAAGGCAGATGAGCTTGATTCATTTGATATATGTGCATCATATTTATATGAGAAAATGATTCACAAGTGTCTTTATCTAATAGTAGTTAAAGAACAAAAGGCTTGAAAAAGAATTATATACAAGTGATGTATATAATCTTGTTAAATCCATGAATAAATTTTGTTATAGATACTTAGTCAATTTCAATGACGACTTTATTCGTTAGTATTGAAACTTTTTGATTTGCTCAAATTGTTTCATAATGAAGATTGAAATACAACTTAATGATACCATCATTAACCTTTCGTTGTGATAAAGAAAATGAGTTTTGTAAACAAAGTCTTCTTGGAACATCTTAAGAGTTGTTGAATCTATTCACAACTTATTCCGTCAAAAAACACTTACTCATCATTTGTGCAGTTCTTGTGGCACAAGATCACCTGGTTACTTGGATTTTTCATATGATACTCAACGTATCCTTCGTATTCTTTAGTGGGATAGGGTCACCTGGCCACTGGCTTAATGTAGATAGTACAAGTTTTTAAATAGGATAACATTAGACCTTGTAGTCTGCTATATTATATTTTTTAAAGAACTATTTCCTTTATATATTTTTTGGAGTTATGCTCACTGCAATAAATTTATATTGAACGTATATATTCCCAACCAAACAAGTAGATTAAATGCTTTAATTACACTAAGGATGAACTGGTCTATTCTTATTTATAAGGTATAGAGTTATAAAGCTTATGTTAGACAAAAGCTTAACTCAACCTGACATCTACAAATTATGTAGAATATCCTAAATTATTGTTTAGGATTAAGTTTCTACTAACCCCACTGATTGTCACTCCAAAATAAATTTACTTAAAAAGTTCTTTTTCTAAGTGGGAGCAATATGGAACTTTAAGAGCTAAAGAACCATAAACTAAATGCATCATATGTTGTAACTAGCAAGTTTTTCAACAGTTGTTGAAAATGTTCAATAGTTGATCAGAAACTAATAGAACACATATAGATGCATTCGTATATGATAATCAAGTATGGGCTTGATTAATCTTCCTCGATATAGTTTGACTATAAAGAGTAAGTGATTTTTCAAAGGAGAAAACATACATGAATGAAAATCTTTTCATATATAAGCTAACATCTCAAAATAAGAATTTTCATTCATATAAGATAATTACATAGTGCGATTTAATTATAAATCAAGATGACTCTTGTGTTTTCTATAACGCTAACATTTTTAGTCTTATATGTGATTGACATACTAATTCTTGGAATTAAGATCTACTTAGATAGATCAAGGCAACTTAAGAGATTAAGTAAAACTGCATTAATTTTAAAGGATCTTAAAAAGCTTAAGATATAAGACTCTGAGAGAGTTTATCTTCTGAATACCACATGACATGATTTTGAGCATCCCTTAAAATCCTAGTACAATATTTTGAAATAGATAATATGATTGTATTTCATATGCTGTTGTAGTTGGATTAATCATATATGTCATGATTATGCATGAAGGCCATATATGTCGTACGCTTAGAGCATGTCGAATAAATACCATTATAATCCGTGAATAAGTCATGGTATGACTTATAGGAACATTCTAAAGTACTTGCGAGAACTAGAAATGTATTCCAAATCCGCGAAATATTTGAAAGAAAGTTGTGTTTAAGCTGTTACACATTTGTTAAACTTCCAAATATATTGAGATGATTCCCACTCACAATCAGGTGTGTCCTTATTTTAAATGAAGGAGACAGTTACATGGATAGTGGTTCCATGTAGATTTTAATTACAGTTACATATCAGAGTCAAAATACGTTGTTGTTCGGGGAACCACATATGAAGATAGTTATATATTTAGTTGGTTATGACTGTGAGTAATCCCATTATGCAAGTATTGGTATCTAAGTCATATTTAAGCATATAATACATTCTCAATAGTTTTCTCTATCTATGACTTATATATATATATATATATATATATATATATATATATATATATATATATATATATATATATATATATATAACTGAAAATGTTGGTATTCGCAAAGTTTATACAAATCAAATTTGTCGAATCTACTTAACAAACTTCCTTCATTAGCTAAACGCATGACATTCACGCTAGTGCTAAAGGACCTTGTTGTCCTAAGTGGATGTATTTGATTGAAATTTAGTATTTGGATATTGGAACAGTACAAGAAATATATATTGTAATAAGTTGATATATTGGATGTAGTCTTTCATTAAATAATTGTTGTGTTCTATATTAGCATGTTTAGTCCTTGAATAACTTTGTTATTCTAAATGTCCATAGTCGTTCATAGTTATGGGAGAATCTATGAGGTAAGACTAATATTAATGGATTGGTTGATTTTCATAGAGATAAAAATAGAAAGAGCTGCTACCAACTCCATAGGTACTTTATTGGAGAACAAGTATTAGACTTGACCCGCATCAAAATCACTTTGTCGATCGTAGTAATAAGTGATGTTTTCTAAAAGGTTATATCTTTGTATTCTTCGACCTGAGATACTTATTTGGGACTCAAATGTAGGAATTGTTGTGCTTTGACATGATTTAATGTTATTCTGTAAAAGGTTGTATTAAGGGCCACCGTTGGGTATGACATGAACTATATGATGGGTGTATGTAGCCATGATAGGATTCGTTCCTCTTATTGGTTGAGAGTTATACATATAAGGCCTTACTAAAAAGTTGAACACCGCATGATATTGATCGTGATCCATATCGCATATTCAACATCATGTCTAAGACAAAGGAATAACGTATACCACATCTTTAATAAAAATTGTGGCGTTAAGCTCCTGGAATTGGCTGTTGATGAGATGGAACCCTTGGTTTATTGTTAGGGGTAGTAGTCTGTTGCTAGAGGTCAGCTTGGAATTGATTGTTGATGATATGGAACCCTACTATCTATCTTAGTTTGTAATGAATCTTATGCAAGTGGGAGATTGTTGGTTCTATATGCTCAAGAATCATTATTGAGTGATATTGCTAATAACATATGATCATATGGGGTCACACCTTAATCAATTTGGTCCTTATTGAATATTTATGAAGTATTTGATTATTAATAAATAAATTCAACTTTTGTATTTAATTAGAGAAAAATTATTGTTTTGTGAAAATAATAATAAAAGAAAGAAAAACCTAGATATTATTATATCATATGCTATGGTATGATTAATAAGTAATGTACAAATGTTTTGGACACTTTGGCTAACCATGATTTATCTATTTGTTTAATGATTTTGCTTAAAGGAGATGGAAGACAAATTGTGTCTTCATTAAGGCCATATGGTCGTAAGTTTTAGGAGATTGGAAGGTTGCTTGTCAACCTCTCTCCCTTGTCCCCCATGCCTAGTTTCACTTTATAATAGTTTTGAACATACTAATGGTGTTTGACTTTCTTGCATGGGATTATAAAACAAGGTGTTGTGTTTGAGAAAAGAAGCTCTTAAACTCTTGCTTTTACTCCTGAAACCTATAACATCATCTTCATTTTTCCTTTGCTCTCTTTTGAATATAGTTTTGGATATTAAAGCTCCCTTGTGTTATCTCTTTTGGTGATTACTTGTGTTAAATACTTAAAGGCTTAAGATACACAAGAATAAAAGAAGGAACTATTATTCCAAAGTGCCTTACTCTTGATGGTGGATACTTGTAGAGAAGATCATGCTCTTTGATCTTTCTATCTTCATTAACACCACAAAACCAAGTAGGTTCAAAGGCTCCAAAGGTTGTAATTCTGAAACACCCTATGATTGGTTTTAGTATCATTCTAACCTCTTCAAAAGGATACTTGGTAGTTTTGTTTTGAAATAAACTCAAAAATTACTTGTGAAATTTTAAAGCTTCCGTTTTGGTTTTTAAGAAAAACTCTCTTATTTTAAGTATAAAAACCCATCAATATATACAAAAAAGCTTTAAATTTACAATCCTAATTATTCGACTTAGCTAAAACTCACATATGCAGTGTACCAAGTCGCGTAGTAGTAAAGTAGAGTAAGTAAGGAGTCACTCACAGGGAACGATATTTTAATTAAGAAAATAATAACTAAAAGTTAAAATAATAAAAACAACTAAAGATTGGGGGGATTATCTAATTTTCCAAGTCATAATTAACTTAAATTAATTACTAAATACTTTAAAACTAACCAAATAGCTAAAGACGATTTTATATCAAGATAATAAACATACTTCCATTTTAGCTTTGAATCACCCTTTTCCTATGGTCAATTTCAATACATAGATTAATTTTAGTTGGTTACCAATTTAAATGTTACTAGAAGTCTTGTTCTGATCTCGTAATGTTTTCACCAATTCATGTACTACTAGGCAATGGTCTTACACAAGTGGGACACTTAATTGATTATGAAGAATTTTGGGCTATAAATGATAAATATTAGGATTAATTATCTATGAACAAGACAAATAACCAAAACACATATTATGGTCAAATAATGCTCTCTACCGCAATTAGAGCAACTATCTTTATCACCTAATCTAGGATTTGGTTAATCACAAAAAACTTGAATGGTAAGCAATAAATATTAAAAAATTTAACATACTAGCTAGTAAATTATCAAACACAAGCTAAACCAACTTCAATAAACCATGACACTATCAAAATACCTCACACTTGTCATTTGCTTGTCCTCAAGCAAAACTTATTTTAATACATCACACAGAACATCGAATACTAACATCAAACAAAAAAATATGAATTGAACTTACTAATTACATTTCACCTCAATGCTTGTATTTGTGTCTAAATATCCTAAGTACATCCCAAATACCAAATGTTCACAATCCTCATAAACATTTCCCACTTATTTTGAATGACATTCATTTTTTGACATTTCTACCTCCTATGCCCTTTTATTTACCCCTTTCGTTTAAAAAGTCATTAACAAATCCAGGTGACACGATTATAGAAAAGAAAAATACCATATACTATAATTATCCTAAATATATAACTAAGATTTTATTCCAACTTGATATTTTTGTGGAATTTTTTTTCTATTTTTCACTTTTTTCACAACTTTTTTTTTTTTACTTTTTTTATTATTTTCTCATAACTTCAACTTCAACTTCAACTTTCACATATACGAAAAAAAAATAACTTTAACTTTAACTTTATATTAATACTATAGTTCGTGACTTTCTAAGAAAATCATTGGAGTATTTGGAATTTCAAAGGACACTAATGGAACCTATGACTTTTGATTAAACACATGTAGCGATTTTCTTTCCATCCATCCAAGATATTACAAATAAGTGGGTAAATATAAACATTCCCGGGGGAAATACCCACCGAGTCTCAAAGACCATAGATTTGTTCCACTATTGAACTGTTAATTATTTTTTTATATATAACTAGACTCAAAATACAAAAATCAAACAGATAATACTTGGAAATTTGACTCGTTTTATTTTAACAGAAAGGACCCAGGAGATAAATCCTCACCGATAGACTTTTTATTAGGTCTATTTATTCGCAAAGAAAAACTTATTATATCCCTCAAACTACACAAGGTCGCGATTTTGTCTCATGATTTCAGTAGGACTGGAAAGCCACAAATACACTATAACAAATTGGCTTAACTAAATCTTAGAGTTCACATCGAATCGTCATGCGTAACTCTAGCAAACTAGTCCTAACGCAATAACATCAAAAGTTTAAAAATATACTAAATTTTCAAAATTAGACTATTTTTGCAATTCTATATAAGAATTTTATTTTAAACCTAGCATTTTTTAATTAAGAACTTTAATGCTTGAAAATCCTTTTTCGACCCCTACCCCACACTTATTTCATACAATGCCCTCATTGTATGCATAAAACAGTTAAAACACATACAAGCAAATAAAATGAAGAAAAAGGAATGGACTCCCCTGGGCAGCAGTGACGATATTGAATTTGATTGTTGTGGGAAAGCTTGACATCTCCTAAAAACTGCTGGAAACTGGACTTTGCTGCTCGTGAATGTGTCGGCAAAATAAAACCAAGAACTTTGACTTTGAAAATGTGGTGCAAAAAACTTCAAAGTAATGCAACATACTATAACCACGACATGAGATATTAGGCTCCACATCATGAGATTGAGTGTGAGAATATCTGAATCGCGATCAACTAACATAAGGTTGGTCACGTCGTGAGAACCGAAGAATCTCAAAAGCAAGTTTAGCCAAAAATTGCATTTCTAGATATTTCTTCAGTTCACTTCTAAACTACAAAGCTCTTTCTAAATCATCCTTTTTTGTAGAAACTCTCAAAATCTTTAACTCACTCGATACACACCCCACACTTATCAAAACTAGTGGTTCTCGATTATAACCTTCAAACGCTCATGACTTTTGTTTTTCTCTAAAAAATCATTTAGTTTCTTCGACAACAAAAACGAATCCCAAAGTAATACTTACAAAACATCATAATCATTTGGATACAAGCTCAAATAAAGCAAATAAAACTAAAATTAAACTAAAATGCACCAAAATAAAAGAAAAAAATCACACCAAAAATAAAAATAAAAACTAAAATGAAAACTAAACAATAAATGTAACATACTGATTTTTACCACAAAATTTTCATTTTCATTTTAGGAAAACCCTCAAGTATCATAAAAACCAAATCAATAAAAATCACAGGTATATCAATACAGTCATCCCAAATTAGAGTATCAAATGCGGAAATCATAAAATTTGCAAACCGGAGTGTACAGTCAAGCCTTTTCCTTTCCGAGATCATTTGAAGTACCTGAAATACATTTAATCCACAACTGTAAGCATAAAACTTAGTGAGTCATTCCCAAAATATCCATACAACACAGCACAATAAACAAATATGGTTTATCAACAACCATGGGGATTATCAGCAATCCCAGTGGGCTAACAACATGCCATGTGGATTAACAACATGTTTCAGGGGTTATCACCAACCCTATGGATTTTCAACAATCTAGAAGTTATCATGAATTCAATTCAACTCACATATAACAATAATCAGCAATTAAGGCCCATTTGGTCATAGAAATACATACCACACGAGCAAAGGTAGTAAGAAGACTCACCTTGCGAATAGCAGCTATAAATACAACAACTCTCTCACACACAGGGTAGACAGGAGAAACATGATACCTAACAGTAGTAAAGAATACCATCTTAGTCTACACCCTTAAAACCCTAGTTTGACCCAAAAGTCAATAATAGTCAAAGTCAATAGTCAACCCTACTACAACATGCGTACAAGCTGATCTACGCATGGCGTAGAGCTTAAGTGGTTACGGGCCAAACCAAGCTACGCCCATCGTAGCAAGAATTACTCCCCGCGTACTGGTCTAAATGCCAAAAGTTCCATTAAGCTCTTAATATAGAAACTTAGCTCCTTAAACTTCCAGATATGAACCAAAGGGACGACTTAATGGATAAAGTCTATGACTTTATCCATTTTCATGCCATAAATGAGCAATAAACCAAACCCTAAGTCCATGAAGAGCACTAATGCTCAAGATCCCATGCATGGGGTAGATGGGAGTGATCAAGTTCTCAACTTTATGATTCAACAACCCCAAAAACAACAAGAAATTGTCTTCAAGTGGTCTGGAGTATATCATACTCGCAAGAACCAAAGTTATGGGACAAAAAGCATACAAAATGCATAACTAACTAGATCTAGCATGAGATATTGCCAAGATGGGAACTTTATACCTCATGGAGGTGGAAAACAAGATGAAGGATCTCGATCTGTAAACGCTTGGAGCTCCTAAATGCTTCTCCAATGGTCTTCTCTTTCAAAGGTACACACAAAAACACTTTAAAACCTCAAGGTTCTCACAAGAATGGTTAGGGTTTTGAAGGGATTGGATGGGAGGATGGATGTTGGGTATAGGTTAGAGCCTTTAAATAGGTTCATAATCCCAAAAATTAGAGTTTTTGATCCTGCGTATTACGTGTTGTGTAGTTAAACTTACACCCACCGTAAGTCCTTAAATGCCCGTATGAAGTCTTCCTCCTACGTTGGGCGTAGGAGACTATCCTACACCCTGCATAGGACATAAAATTTACCCAAAAGGCCAAAAATTACAAAGAAAGACATATATGTGGACCCGGGTGTTACGATAAAACTAAAAATAAAAAGAAAGAAAATGCAAACAAAACACGGGTTGTGTTGAGAGAAGAACTTTAGATAGATTTTCGGAAATGTAAGTTAATCTCGATGGATCTTTTGATAAGATCAACAATGAATAAATATGTTGAAAGATATATATATATATATATATATATATATATATATATATATATATATATATATATATATATATATCTATATATATATATATATATATATATATATATATAAACAAGATTATCAGTAAACATAAGCAAGTAATAATACTTAGTTGAATCATAACAAGGTTTGCATTCAAACACAAGTTAGTAAACGATGAACAACATAAGCAAGAGATAATGAAGATAATGAAGACTTGTATTCAATAAAGAGTGATACAATGAAAGTCTGGGAAGTGGTGCTTAGATCGATCAAAATGATCATCTATTTATAGCAAAACCGAATACATGATAAACAATAAAATACTCCTAAGTCAGGCGGCCATGCTTGACACGCTTGGACTGACAGAAATCATCTAACACACAATGTCAGAAAAGGTGAACATTATTTTTCTGACACTTCGGCATACAAAAGACAACACATGATTTTCTTCGGGTCAACATCCTTCACTTCGGTATTCCAAGTCGTCATTATGATCTTCAAAGTCTTCATAACTGATCCTTCAACAAAAGCTCTACCGCAACAATCAAAATAGGTCTTTGGTATTTCAACACACCTTTTAGTTGTTGAGGGTCACTTCATGTTTCAATAATTCCCCCTAAGTGACCTTGTAGCTATCACTTTCATTGGTTAAGTCTAAGAAACTGAATAATGATCCACCAGAACTTCCTAACTTCAACAATCCATTTGATTCTTCGGGAGATTTCAAACCTCACTTCTTTAGTGGTGTTCTTGGACTTTTGAGCCATTGAAAGAGTTCCTTCCAGTTGTTTAGGAGAGCAATGATGAAAAGTAGTAGCTGGCAGAAAGAACTTTTCACTATCTCTGAAAAGCCTGAAAACAATGCCAAGTTCGGGAAAGTTTGTTGCCAAAATCGAATTAGTATTTAGATATAGTCCATTGTCCAACTCGACAACATGTATAAGATGATATGGTTCGTGAAATTGGATTTTTGATTGATTTTACTAAAATCGAATTATTATTTTTTATTTTACATTGATTTTGTTGCTAAACTAAGAACTAAATAATAATTATTTGTTATATATAGGGATAATGTCATAAAAAACTTTAAGTTTGACAGAAAATGTCGGTTTTACCCTTTGACAGATTTTTGGTTTGTTTATACCGCAAACTTGTCATTTTTTTGTCGGTTTTGCGCTTTTTACCTGTAATAGCAGGTTTTCAGGTTACCGTGAATTATTTTTTGCAAAAAAACCCTTAAGTTTCCAAATATTTTGCAAAAAAAAAACCCTTAAAATTATAAACATATAAAATATAAATATATATTCAATATTTGATAAAACTAAATAGTTTTTAAAAATTTAAATGTCAAAAGTTTATATCAAACTAATATAAGTTTTACTGGACTTATATTATTAAACTAAAACTTAAACATATTTTTAGCATTACGTACGATAAATTTTATATTGGTTCGATATAAACTTTTTATATTTAGATTTTAAAAAAGTTATCTAGTTTTATCAAAATTTGAATATATTTCTTAATTAATACTTAAAATTTTCAAAGTAAAATTAAAAAACGTCTCTTAGCTAATAATTAACTACGCTAAAATAGTTAAACATATGAATAATATGATAATTACATTCAATTAATTTTTTTAAAGGAAATTAAAAATATTTATATGCTTAAAAGGTTTGTATTGCAGAAATAAGAAAAAACATCATAAATGGTCCCTGTGTTTTCCCAGATTCTGAAGTTTAGTCCCCGTGGTTTAAAAATCTCATAAATGGTCCCTGTGCTTTCAAAACTTTTGACAGATGGTCCTTATCCCTCACACCGTTAGAACCCCACCGTTAACCCTTATTTCATTAAAATAATATAAGGGCAAATCGGTCTTTTCGCCTGTGCCCTCTTCTATATAACCAAATGCATGTCTATATTTTGAAAACCCTTCTCGCACCCACCCTCTTCTACTGTCACTCTACTGTGCATCCAATTGCAAAACGATTTCTGCGAGTGTCGAAGATGGCGATTTGTAGATGTGGAATGGAAACAACGAAGTTGACCTCATGGACGGATCGTAACCCAGGAAGGCAATTTTTGAATTGTTCAAGATGTAGGTTCGTAAGGTGGGTTGACCCTCCGATGTGTGCAAGGGCAGTGGTGGTGATTCCAGGTTTGATAAGATCAATGAATCGATTGGAAGAGAGGGTTGCGATTGCAAGTGCAGAACTTTGGAACTACCAGCTGATGTTGTTCTGTTCATGGATGTTTATTTTTGTTTTTTTAACCAGTAAGGATTTGGATGGTAATAGGATGGGGGTTTTTGGTTTCTTTTGTACGCATCTAACTAGTTCAGGGGGTTTTGAATTGTGATGGAATGGGTATTTTTGGTTTCATTTTGTTGTATGAAGTGTAACACATTAAGTTAATGGAAATGATGATTATGTATTTTGTTATAAATCAGTGGGTTTGATGTGCATTTTCGTATGATACATTGTTATAACTGCATCTTGCAAATGGTTAGGAATGGTATTTCAAATCTACATTGTTATACATGAATCTTTTTGAGAAAGGTTTGGAGAGGGTAATTCATAAGCAAAATGTTGATAAAATCATTACAAGTCTATGTTTAACCCATACAAACATGAGACTTACTTTCAACATACTTACTGATGGAAGGTCTTAACCCATACAAACATTACAAAAGACCTAATTACCATAATTTAAACAACCAAACCATAATTTAAGTTTCAAAAGACCTAACTACCCAAACATCCAACTAACTACTTAACATAATTGCCTAAATTACCCTTTCCCTTTCCTTGTGTCTTCCCCTTTGCCTGTGTCTTCCCTTTTCCCTTTGTCTTCCCCTTTGATCCAACTTCACCAATGCCTCCCTTCCCTTTACATGTTCTGGAATTGTGCCCCTTGTTATGACACTTTGAACAAGTGACTGCAAGAAATTTCCTGCTCAATTTAGTGGTTTGGCTGTTGGGCTCATCAACACCTCTCATTCTCTTCTTTTTTGGCCTCACAACCTACACATATGCATTTATTATATTTAAAACATTAACATACATGCTGGCATTAAAAGTACATATCTAATCTAGTTGACATAGCAACCTGTGTGTGATGTTTTGGTGGAGTTAAAGTGAATGAACAATCACTTTTTGGCCACATTGAACGACCATTTATTGGATCAATTTTGTTCAGATACATGGCTCTCCATGTTGATAACTTATAGCAAGGATGGACCCAATCCTCAACATCAGGGGCATATTCTCCATTTTCAATTTTGTTCCATATAGCAGAAACAGCATGCCTACATGGAAAACCTGTAATCTCCCAGAACCTACCAGTGCAACTTCTTTCATTTAGGTTCACCACATACTGATCCTGCCATGTGCTTGCAACTTGGTACTTTCCTGCCCCATTATACTTAGCTACATACTTTGCTGCTTGAGTCTTAATCTCCTCTAAAATTATAGTTGAAGTATTACCTTAGTTCGCCTTGACACTTATCTATTTCCTTTTGCACAACACACAATCTCTTCATGAGATACTCTCTAATATACTCTAAGCAGGTGATGATTGGTTTATCCCTACCTTCCTCTATCTTAGCATTGAATACCTCACAAAGATTATTCAACAAACAATCAGTGTGTGCCCTACCTGTGAAAAACATATTCAAAAAGAGAAATTACAAATTTTATATTAAAACATAAAACTCAACAACTTCTAAATGACATACCACTAAAGTGAGATTTAGACCATGTCTCTGCAGGAATCTTACACAACCAAGCATGAGCTTCATCATTTATTTTCTTCAACTCATCCATTGCATATTTAAAGTGATTTAATGTTGTTGCTCTACCACATTCCCAAACCAAGTCACTCAACTCTTTTCCTTTCCATTGTTTCTTCAAATTCTCCTGAATATGCCTCAAACAAAACCTATGTTCTGCATTGGGGAATACCTTTGCAACTGTTGGTATTATCCCCTTAACAAATGCAAATACAGTCAGTTTCATTTATAAAAATAGAAAGTAAGGTACACTATCATGAGAAATAATTAGGTAAAACATACCTTTTGTCTATCAGAAATGAAGGTAAAATTTGAATTTGCTCCCAATTCCAAGTCTTCTCCTAACAGTTCCATGAACCAGGTCCAAGAACTAGTTGTCTCAGCCTCTACCACTGCATATGCTACAGGGTATATTCCATTATTTGAGTCTAGACCCACAGCAGTTAGTACCTGCCCAGGAAATGGGCCTTTTAAGAATGTACCATCAACTCCCAGGAAATCCCTTAACCCAGCTTTGAATCCCAACTTCAATGCACCTAGACATACATATATTCTTCTAAAAGTTCTTGTAGTAGTCGACAAGCATGGTTCAGGATACACATCTATCCTAAAAGTTGAACCAGGATTAGTGTTTAGCAGTTCCAAAGCATAATCCCTCAGATACCCATATTGAAGTTGGTAGTCCCCACTAATCACACGTTCAACCATTTGCTTTGCCCTACCAACCTTTTGAACTGACATACCAAGCTCCAGCTTCTTACACAACTCCTCGTGTAAAGCTTTGATTGGAATTTTAGGGTTACTCTGAATTTGTGGGACAATTAAGTTTGCTAAATATTTGGAAGTACAAGCTTTAATTGATCTTGTCTGCAAACATTTATGGACATCATGTACTGTTTTCACCAACCATTCCTTATTCTCATATGGCCTCGAGATTTGGACTGCCCAAGGACATTTTCCTTTTTTACTAATCACATTTTTGCCCTTGCACTTTACCTTACTTCTTGTTGATGGCCCACCACATTCAACTGTTTCAGTAGATTGTCCCTTGCACTTTACCTTACTTCTAGTTGATGGCCCACCACATTAAACTGTTTCAGTAGATTGGCCCACAACACCTCCACATTTGACCCTTATCCTGATTTTATCATTTTTTGCTAAGTATAGGGACCTCCTTGTATTTACAGCATGTGCATGCATGTAGTCCACAACTTCCTTCTTTGTTTTGAAACACTACCCCACCCTATATGGTTTTAAATGGATCTCCCCATGTGAGCATGGAGTTGACCTACTCAACTCCTTAAGCATTTTTGTCCTTTCATCTTCATAAAATCCTACATACTGATAATCATCACTTTGAATAACTTCCAACTCTTCATCAACTATGTCATTCCCTATACTTTCAGTTTGCTTGTTTAAAATTCCATGTTCATCTACATCCACGGCACTTTGGAATTCACTCATGTCTACATCCACATCAAATTGCAAGTTAAACTCATGTACAATGTAGTCACTATCATCAGAATCATCTCCACTATAATCAAAACCATCTTCATTCTGACTATAGAAAGCATCTCCACTGTCATCACTTACCATGCCCTCTAGAATTTCCATTTCTACTTGATTGTCTTCACCATTTGGTACACTGTACTCAGCATCAAAGTTAGCATAAGTTGAATAATCATCTATAAATGCTTCAAATTCATCGAGTCTTACACTTTGTTGTCCATCAATATCTTCACAAATTGGTTCCTCTGCAAGATTGCCTAAATTACCCTTACACACTTCTTCTATGTGGCCCATGATCAATCCTTCATTCACATCAATGACATTACTTCGTTGGCTAACTTGAGACATAACATATGGAACAATAGTCTTTGAATGATCCTGACTTTCATCCATATCTATTACCTGTGACTGGTCAACAACATGGTTGGCAGGGTGGTCTAACTCAAGCTTTTTACTACACGATCCTACTTCTCTTCTACAAGGTTTTTTTCTATTAAGTTCCGGTGACACACTCTCAGGTTCCAGTTCCTCAATAACAACTTTGGAAGGAGACTTAAAATAACTAGCTATCCTAGTCTGACCAATTTCAATATAGACCTTTACAAGTCTGTGCTTAGGGACATACGAAACCAATTTAAGAACATCTTGGTCATTACCTAAAGGCAATAACCCGTAGTCTAAGGGAAATTCAGGGATACAGAAATGGTAGTAAAGAGTTTGTTCACCTTTGTACCCTAATTCTCGAACCATGTCATCGAGTTCATGGACTGAAAATAAATCAGTGTCAACGTCATCTACGTATGATACAGTACCATCGACGTATTTCCTTCCAGGTGACTTGGTGAAGACACCACTATAGTGTATCTTCAACGTGAAATAGTTATCATATCCCTCTACAAACACAAAAATAGAAAGGGTAAAGAAGATGATTTATCTTCACGAATACATTCAAGGAAAATAAAAACTTAAGTTTTTTTTTTATGAAAAATCTTACCGTATCTCGATTGCAAGTCCTTCAAGCACGCATTTTTTTCACGCAAACACCATATTGACAGAACCATTGTCCTTTGGTGCTGTGTAAACCCTAAACCCCAATTTCGTTTCTTGAATGAGAGTGATCTGTTGAAGACGAAGTCACTGTACTCTTGGGAGATGAAGAGTGTTTGGGAGTTGACGTGAAGAAGACAGTGGCATAATCATTTCCCTCAATAAAGAAGAGGGCACGGGCGAAAAGACTGATTTGCCCTTATATTATTTTAATGAAATAAGGGTTAATGGTGGGGTTCTAACGGTGTGAGGGATAAGGACCATCTGTCAAAAGTTTTGAAAGCACAGGGACAATTTATGAGATTTTTAAACCACGGGGACTAAACTTCAGAATCTGGGAAAACACGGGGACCATTTATGATGTTTTTTCCAGAAATAATAATGTATCATATTTTTTGCATTCGTTGTATATATCCATTGCTCGTAAAGCAATTTTGGAAGTGATCATAGTCACTATAAGGTGACATTATTTCCATGCAATTTTTTTTAAAGGAGAATGAAAATATTTTATATGTTTAAAAGTTTTGTATTTCAGAAATAATAATATTATCATATTTTAAAAAAATAAATAAATAAAGTTGTATAAGTTATTATTTCTAAAATAGAAACATAAACATTTTAAACATATAAAATATAAATGTATTCGTCTAATTTATTATATAAATATATTTAATTTTATGAAAAATATGATACATTATTATTTCTGAAATACAAACCTTTTAAACATATAAAATATTTTTATTTTCCTTTTAAAAAATAATTGAATTTAATTAATGTCATATTATTCATATGTTTAACTATTTTACCATAGTTAATTATTAGCTAACAGACGTTTTTTTTTTAATTTTACTTTGAAAAGTTTAAGTATTAATTAAGGGATATATTCAAATTTTGATAAAACTAGGCAACTTTTTTAAAATTTAAATATAAAAAGTTTATATCGAACCAATATAAAATTCATCGTATGTAAAGCTAAAATATGTTTCAGTTTTGGTTTCATAATATAAATACAGTAAAACTTATATTAGTATGATATAAACTTTTGACAATTAAATTTTTAAAAACCATTTTGTTTTATCAAATTTTGAATATATATTTATATTTTATACTTTTATAATCTTAAAGGCTTTTTTGAAAAATATTTTTAAACTTAAGGGTTTTTTCGCAAAAAATAATTTATGGTAACCTGGAAACTTGTTATTACAGGTAAAAAGGGCAAAACCGACAAAAAATGACAAGTTTGCGGCATAAACGAACCAAAAATCTGTCGAAGGTAAAACCGACATTTTCTGCCAAATTTAAGGCTTTTTATGACATTATCCCTTTATATATATATATATATATATATATATATATATATATATATATATATATATATATAATTCACAAGTAATTGTTTTTTTTCTTTTATTTTAGTTCAGTAAGATGATATTGTAAGGATAAGTTGTGGTTTTATTAATGTTAAAGTTATATATATTTTATGGATTGTATTGAATCTTGAATAATAAAATCCGGTTTATTAATGTTGAAGTTATATATATTTTATATTTGAATAATAAAATTGGGTTCAAGTGAATTATAGTGCAGTTGGTTGGGATTGAATTTCAATGTTTGAACTATTTGAAACCACAAAACCAATTTAGATTCATAGTAGATCCAACTGGTCCATCCAAAAAAAGATGAACCCCTGAATTTTTCGAAGATGGTGCGAAAAAAAAGTTAATTTTTTTTGGAGAAAGGTATTTTTGAAGAGTAAACATATATTATTGCGAAGTAAAAACTCTTAAGTTTGATAGAAATATATGTATTTACTCTTTTTCGGATTTTAGGTTGATTAATACCGGATGTTTGCAACCTTTTTTCAGTTTTACCATTTTTTATATTTCCGGTTCATTTTTATCTTTTTTTTTTAGGTTCATAAAAGTCTTTAATTTTGGTTTTTTGGTTTATTAATGTCCTTAAGTTTGACTTAAATATTCGGTTTTTAACGGGTAAATATGCAACAATGGTAAAACTGAAAAAAAAAATTGCAAACATCCGGTTTTATGAACATAAAATCTGGAACAAGGTAAATATGCATATTTATGTCAAACTTAAGGGATTTTATGTCTTTATCCCTCTGTTGAAATGGTCAAAGTATATTATTTTTGAAAATGATAATGACATAAAAGCCTTTAAGTTTGACAGAAATTTATAGATTTACCCTTTTATGAATTTTAGGTTCATTAAAACCGAATGTTTTTAATTTTTTGTTTTTACAGATTTACTCAGTAAATCTGAACATTTCTATCAAACTTAAAAGTTTTAATGAACCAGAAAACCAAACTTAAAGTCTTTTATGAAAAAAAACAAAGGTAAAACCAAACATTTTCACCAAACGTAAGGACCTTAAAGAACCAGGAAATACACAAAATGGTAAAATTGAAAAAAAAAAAAAAAAAGGTTGCAAACATCCGATTTTAGTGAACTTAAAATATGATAAAGGTAAATCCATGTCAACCTTAATAGCTTTTATGTTATTAACCTTTTTTTATTTTTGATTTTTTGTTTTTTTGTATGGCACCTACACCCACTGCCCCAGTGTAGGTCCTCCCTGCATCTAAACAAAGACTCATCCTATGTGCTAAACAATTTTATTTGACTCCAGTAAACAATTTTTTGTAAAATTATTATTTTTGTTTAAAAAAGACAATTTTAGAGGCGGTTAGCGAATTTTGGGGCAACCTGTCGTTAAGGCCCTAGACTGGTTTTGCTTGAACTGGTTGTCGTACCTCAGTTTTAGGTCCATGGTCGATAATAACCGGTTAAAGCTCGATCTGGTGCTTGGTGTTATGCATCTCTACTTTGGAGTGTATTCTTTTGGTGACTAAATGAACGATATAAGTACCATGTCATAAAAAAATTGAAGTTAAAAGATGAATTTTCAAAACAAAGGATTAGGTGTGGTAAGGTCAACTTTTTCTATCTGTTTTTTATTTTATCTTTATAGTTAATATATGTAACAAATACAATTACAAAGAACATATTTAAAATGGTTGGAATCTTGGTAAAACCCATAAATGTTCCTTATATCTTCAACTTTGGCATCATTGGAATACGTGGTTTAGGCAAGGTCCATTATGGCTAGCCTATGGTCCCAATCCTAATTGAGGTCCAGCCTTCGGTTCTGACCTCATACCATGGACCCAAGTAAGAAGGGTCAGATTACAATTTCAAATTAAACACCTGGTGGTTCCATGTTATAATAAATAATAATTATTAACCTTGATGTTAAGTTTACATTTACTTTACACCTTGGAGTTAAAATGTAATAGTAAGAAAAATAAACAATCGAATACGTTTGCTTCCTTAAACACTAAACGCAAAAGAAGTGTTTTCTCAATGAGATAAGAGATATGTCCTACCATTGAAATTGTTAGAGCTATGGGTGTCACATAAAGGGATGCGAAAAGATATGAAGATGATAATTAATATGAATGGAGGTTAAACCAATCCTAAATGAATATTTTTCTCTATTAACATTTAAGGGGTTATGGAGTGGAGAAAATGGTGGATAAAATATTTGTCATCAAAACATGGTAAATTTGATGGGGTTCTAGAAACAAAAAACTAACTAGATTGAACATCTCTGTATTCTATGCCATATGGGAAAATCTGTTATTAGATTATACTTGTAGTAGCGGTATAAGGAAATTGGGTTGGTATTCTTTGTGTGTGGGATTCATATAAATTTGTGAAGAAATGAATCAATTCCTCAAAAAACTTTGTTTACCACTAATAACCCTTTAGGTTCCTAATAATGTGCAACACTAATGATTAGGGGCTAGAAAATTTGATCATTAGATGTGAAGATTTCAACAAAAAGAGTTAATGTGGCATTAAAATAATAATGCGGGGTGTTAAATAATACTTTTTAATGAAAATTTTAGATGAAAGTTGCAAAGGTGAAATTTGAGGATATAAGTGATGACGGATTTACCAAAGGGCTTCTAGCCCAGCGGTATCGGGTGTTGTCCTTCCTCCCAGAGGTTGAGGGTTTAAATCTCATTGGAGACATAGGTGGTATTAGGAGTAGTGTAGATTTGTCGTTCTAAAAGAAAATGTGACAGACGGATTTAGCTTTAGCAGCTTAAAAATGAGGAATTTGGTTAGGCGAGGTAATTATTCTTTAATATTAATTTTAGTTTTAAATAATAATTTATGTTGGTGAGTGGTATAATTCCATATACAATATAAATATAAGATAAGTTCATTAGTTACCTTAAGGGGGTGTTTGGATAAGGAAAAAAGAGGGGTCTTATTGCTTATTGTTTATTCCCATCACAATAAGCTAAGTTTAAGTGTTTGGATATGAATCTTTAAAAATCAGCTTATTGTGGTAGGGATAAGCTAAATAAGCTGATTTTAATAAACATCTCCCCCTTGGTTATTGTTTATTGCTTATTTCCACCGCAAATAAGCTAATAAACAATAAACCAATAAGCTATAATCTAATTTATCCAACCACCCTAAATTTGGGTCTATTTGAAATATTGGGTCTGCCTAACTGCATTGCATTTTGCACCCATCAAATATATTGGACCAAATTATGTATTTTCGATGTCCATTATTTTGGAACTTCATATTGTGGTCAGTTTACACAAGTATTAGGCTCATCTAAGAGTGATGGGCTGATGGGTGGGCTTATTTATAATGTTTAAGGGTACGACATTGAATCATTGACGACATCAATTTTTGTTTCTAAGGTTGAAAAACCAAATTATTAGACTTAGGGTCCGTTTGATTTCCCTTCTAATTGGGTCCAAAGGGTAGACTGGGACCAAAAAACTCAATTGGCATGTTTGACACATCCTCTAAAAAGTTGGACTCAATCCAAACCTTAGACTCGGTCCAAAGAAATGTGTTGATTCGGTCCCTTATTCTAGAGTGAAGGACCGGGACATATCATCTCCAAAATAATCAATTCTCGTTATGCCCTAAACAATCGTCTACATAGAAGCACAAATCGGAAGAAGAAAGTGATTCCATAGCCCCCGTCGTATTCCTCTACAGCCTCCGTCCTCTTTCTCCGTCGGTTTCCTCCGATCACACAACCTCCGACCAGCCTTCCTCCAACTCAAGTGTGACCTGCTTTCTCCTGCGTTTCTTAGTAATAATTTGATTTCGTAAGGAAAAAATTAGCAGTGAATATCCGATTTCTTAGTAATAATTTGATTTCATAGTACTCATCAAAATCGAAATTGCAAGGTTAGCAGATCTTTACTTGTAATTCTACATATCGAAATTTTTTAATATGTTCTTGGTGCGTGTTGTTACTCTATTGTCGTTCATGTAATTTGAATTATCGGAGTTTTACTTATCTCAAGTTCATGTTTCACATATCAACTGATGAACTGCAATTATAAAGTTTTATTTCAATTTCACGTTTAGCTTCTAATTTGACCTTACAATCTGTAATGTATCTTTGATAAATTGGGATTTGAATAACCAGTTGATACAAAATTAGCCTCAACCGCTCCGTAATGTCGTTTGAAAACAGAACTGACTAATCTTATTTCAATTTATATACATCCAAACCTACCTCGGAATGCTAATGGCATATTTGTTACTAATTATATTAAAAAATTTTGACTTCTACCACTATAGAATAAAAAAATGTGTGATGTTCAATGGTTTTGGAGACGTTTTGTGTATGGTTGATCTCTATGTCCAAAGTTCCAATCCCATTGAAATTAGTTGTAGGTTTTGGGTTTTGAGTTTCTAAAGTTCTAATCCCACTGAAATATTGATGTCTTGAACTCTATCATTAAGATCATATTGGAAAACTAATTTTTTTCTCAATGTGTCTTGAATCTAACTATAGTGTCCTAGTCTCCTAGTTAAGTTTGAAAATTAAAGGACAATAGAATGAGTTATTTCCATCTAGGGGTAATATGGTAATTTTTCATCTTTTTAAATGTTTTTATAAAAAATGTAATGTTATAAATTAAATGGTAAACCATAAAGGATTTTTTTATAAAAAATGTTGTTTGAGGGTAATATAGTCATTTTGTACAGTCCGTCAGATGCAAAATCAAAAAACAAGTTTCAGTTAGAAGTTAATTCAGTCAAAACTTCTAACCCAATCAGCTTCTAACAAAGTCAGCTCTAACCCAATTAGCAACTATCAAACGACCTCTTATTATGTTATAAATAAATAAATCTCAACTTCGGTAAGTTTAACATGAAGTTTAAGTTGTGGGACAACTTATATCCTAGTTAGATACTTGGATTAATGTTTGGATATCGAATCAGTTCGGTATTTTTGGTTCTAAAATCAGGGTGGACCGGATTATTGACAACCCAATAACATGATTTTATCGGATGGTCATGTTCAACGCAAAACTAAATTAAAGTTTACAAACAACTTAAAGTAGAACCCCATATTAGCTTGTTATTTCATGTTGAGGTCACCTATTTTGTTCCTTCCAAATCGAATATCAATTTCATGCTTGTGGTGTTACTTATAGAACCCAATCTGCTTTAATGCACAAAGAAGAAAACAAAAGTGAACATAGCCCAAAAACAAATGTAATAAGAAAAGAACATATTAGATGTGAACAGTAGCGCCAAAACACATGTAAATAACAACACAATAATATGGTTTTTTTTTTGTTTTTTTTTTCTTTTTTACCATTCATAACCAATTTAAAAGTTAAAACCAAAATACAAGATGAGTATCAACCATGGTTGTCAAAATCGTGATCCTGATCGTAGGATCTTACGATCCTAGGTATGAAAAACGATCCGGGTCATAAAAGGATCGTATTTGGTGTAGGATCGCAGGTAGGATCGTAAGATCGTAGGATCGAGATCCGATCCGATCCTATCTTCCCTTGAGATTTTTTTTATTTTATTATTATTATTTTTTTTGCAAATGAATTTTTTTTACCTTTTTATGTTTTTTACCCTTTACCAATTTACCATTTATCATTTTGTATTGTGACTTATGACTAATATTTTGAAGTTTTTATAACTTTTGAACGAAAAATTAAATATTTAAAATATTTTTCATGATTAAAAATTAAAAATTAAAATTATATTTTATTTTGTGGGATCTTAGGATCCCGATCTTACGATTCCGATCTTGCAAACCAAAAAATGATCCTAGGTAGAATCCCGATCTTGACAACCTTGGTATCAACATTCGATAAATCAAAAACAAATATAATGAAGTAGGAAAGTATCAAATGTAGCAATGTAATCCTCCGTACGCATTTTCCTTTTTCCTTTAACCTTTTGTTTGCTAATCACTTCCTCAAACCAAGATTGTCAAGATCGGGATCCCACCTAAGATCGTTTTTGGGTTTGCAAGATCGGAATCGTAAGATCGGGATCGGGATCCTAAGATCCCACAAAATAAAATATAATTTTAATTTTTAATTTTTAATCATGAAAAATATTTTAAACATTAAAATTTTCGTTTAAAAGTTATAAAAACTTCAATATATTAGTCATAAGTCACAATACAAAATGATAAATGATAAATTGGTAAATTGGCAAAGGGAAGGTAGGATCGGATCGGATCTCGATCCTACGATCCTACCTACGATCTTACGATCCTACATGCGATCCAACATCAAATACGATCTTTTTACGATCCGGATCGTTTTTCATACCTAGGATCGTAGGATCGTAAGATCCTACGATCAGGATCGCGATTTTGACAACCTTGCCTCAAACTATACATTGATAAAAAAAATACTAATAAAAAAATAAAAATAAAAAAATTAACATATAATACTTTCCAAAAAACAAAAACTAATAAATTTATTACCTATGGCAATGTCGTCATCAATAACTATTTCCTCAACTTTCTCAACCAATCTTATGTGCAAACCAAAGCCTCAATATACACGACCACCTCTTAGGTTAAAACGCATGTCACAATAGACATTTGTATTGCCAAAATATCCACACAAAATACAAAGTAGATAACTAGAAAAAATAATTTACCTTTGATCATCTGAGATACAATAGGGAACCATATAACATTTTGTTTCGATCACTTTAGTATGTAAAACATGGTAGTAAACTCAATTTTGGGTGTGTTTAAGTACATCTTTAACTCAACTTCAATTGTAGCCGAGTTACTTTCATCCACATATAAAAATTCCCCTAAAAATTCATTACTCTTATGACATGAAATAATATTTATTTACATGTTTTTTAGATAACAAATAAAAGTCAATCGTTTTTATACTTTTTAACAAATCATCCGATCTATGAATCTGTTGTCAACCTATCACTCCAAAGCTCCCACCTTGATTTCAGGATATTGTCTTGACATAGGATAGGATGTTACTTGGTTATGTCATACATAATCATATTTCTAAACCATATCCAATAAAATAGAACAAATTACTGAAATCGTCCCTATGGTTTGGTTAAAACTACTAGTTTGGTCCCTAAATTTTTTTTTGCACTCGGACCGTCCCTACCTTTTAATTTCGTTACGATCTAAGTCCCTGCCGGATAGAAAATAACTATAATGCCCTTTATATTTATTTTCATCTTTTTAATTTTTTGTATTATTATAAAAATATTAATGGGTCCCATATCTACCCTATTATCTCCCTCTCAAATTAATTGCCATCCAAGCACCGGTTATCTTTGTCGGCGACCGTCCATAGGATCTGGTTCTCTTCTCCGGCCATCCAACACCGTCACCACCTCCAGCCAGCCAGCCACCATCGATCACCATCAAATCAGATGAAACGAAACCAAAGTTAAAAACAAACCAAATCAAATCAAAATAGAAAAACAAACCTGTGTACTAATCTAAATCAAACCCCTCCGAAAAATGTTTCAAATTTTACAGTGAACTACAAAGCAAACCAAACCAAAATTAAAAAAACCCTCCAGGTTCTAGAAATCAAAATCAAAACCCCTTCTTAATACCCCTTTTCTCTTTCCCTACTGGTCTCATCGGAACCCATTTTCATTCACGTCAACCACCACCACAAAATCAAATAAAAACTCATATTCAAAATCTTGAGAAACCTCAAAATCAAACCCAGATTCGTAATCCACATGTGAATCCCCCTCTAAAACTGAATCCAGATCTCGTGTTACTAAAGCAGATGAAAACGAAAAGTCTACCATATGAATCTGAACATGAATGCGGGTTAACGATGAGCATATCAAATGAAGAAAATATCCAGTAGAATGATTTCGTGAGGCGATATTATGAATGAGTGTGCCAGCTCTTCATTGTTGATGACCTTAGGTGAAGAAATCGAAGATCTACTTGCGATGAAAGCTCTGATCTAACGGAGCGAAGATTTTTTTTTTGGAGAAGTTGGAGAAGATGAAGTCAGAGAGAGAGAGAAAAACCCGATGGTGTAGTAGTTGTCGGCGGTCCATTCGTCACAATATATCTTCCGGCGACATTGGATGTGGATTCCGGTGATGTGGGTTCAAATGCAAATGAGAGAGAGAGGGTGATGTTTCAGACTTTGAGTGGCACGATGAAGGGGGTGAGTAGGTATCTACATGTATTTATTTATTTAAATTGTTTTTTCTAATTAGATAATACTAATAAATGAAAAAGAAAATGGAAAAGGACATTATAGTGTTTTTAATGTGTGACATGGATGAAAGACGTAACAAAACCATAACCTAGGGACGGTCCGAGTGCAAAAAAAAACTTAGGGACCAAACTAGTAGTTTTAACCAAACCATAGGGACGATTTCAGTAATTTGTTCAATTAAATATGATTTCATTGTAGGATCCAACATAAGGGAAAAATACATATGGTCATTAAGTTCATTAAACTTCCCCCGATACTTGTCATATTTTTCTCGCATTATAGTACCCATTAAGAAAGATTTTCGAGTTTTGCTTCATACACACGTAGATGTTTGTATACATCTACAACTTCACCAAAAAGGATGTGCTAACGGATATAAAGTGGCTAAAGGATAGTCGGAAATATGACAAAGAAGACCACTGGTAAAAAGGGCAACCAAAGAAATCACTTCTTTTTTATGTCTCTAACATACCATGTGGCACCACCTAATGGAGTCCTCACCTAAAAATTCTAGGGTTTTAGTAAAATTATGGATGTTTACATCTCACGAAAGAAAGACAACATATGATCAATTTTTGCGTTCATCGGATTTGAAGGTATCAAGAACACAAGAGATTTCAAAGAGTCGTTAAATGGAGTCAAATATGGCATCAACTCCCTTAAGGTGAACGTCACTCGTTCCCCTTAAAAAGACGACGAAAAATGGGTCTATTGGAAGTAGTAAACCCCATGAAACCCTAAAGCCATCCATCCTTAGGGTTTGCAACAACACTTGTAATGCTAGGTCTTTCCGGGATGTTGTCATCGACGGAACCCCACCCCCCCCATCTCCTCAATCTATACATACAATTGAACTCAAATAGATTTTGGAAATGGAAAAATGGATCTTAAGTTCATGTCTTATTGTCGAGGTAATTAATATTAATCACCTTCATGACCTCCCAACTTTATTGGATGCAAATACAAATACAGATGCAACCATCCTTCTGATTCTGGTGATGATTGAGTCAGAGTATAATAGAAATCTGGATGTGGGTTTTAGACGATAGGGGTTAGAACCGACATGGTGTATGAGATAGAAATAGAGATATATAGATACACACATACACACACATGCTTGATTTTTGTTTTAGATCAACTTCATTAATTAATGGCATGATCATCATTTTACAAATCTTATTTAATTTTATTTGTATTTTTGAAAACAATAATAATAACTCCTAAAAAATAAGTTTAAGGAATTCAAAAATTTTGACTCTAAAAAAATTATATTTTTGATTTTTTTAAAAAGACCAAATCTTTGAAATTAAAAAAAACATAAATTTTCCAATTTAAAAAAAAAAATCAATTTTTAAATTTATTAAAAAGATATTAGATCTTTTTTTTTTAGAACGGCAAACACACACTACTTACATTACTTATTTTATCTCCAAAGAGATTTGAAGCCTCAATATCTGACTGAGAGAGACATTTCCACCAATATTTTGATGGGATACAATCCCTTTGGTATGCACATAGAAAACTAACAAGATATTAGATGTTCAAAAAATTTCTTAAACATTGCATGTATAAAGAAAACTAACAAAATACATGTGATGCATATTTTTACAATTAAATATTTAAAGATGCATTTTTACAAGATACAATATATTTAGACACGATCTTATGATTTTATTAACAATTTTATCCTAAGTCGATCTTATTAAAATCAAAATCAAAATTAATTTTAGATAGTAGGATCTTAAGATCACAATCACAATCACGATTTTAACAAGATTATGTAATATGTAGCATGTTTTTAATCTCACGTGAGTTTGGTGTGAGTTCATGAACCTTAGACGAAGTAGCTTAACGTGTTGACTTGAAAATGTATGCATTTTGTATGTAATAGCTAGTTAGCTACTATTTTCTGGTACACACATACCAAAATTACACATTTAAATACAGTTTTACACATCTTGAAGGGTCTTTAAATGTTTCCAGTCATTTCTTTACATTTTGTTACATCATTTACATAAGTTTAACCCATATGAATTTACAAAACACATGTGAGTTTATATAACATTGTATATTTATTTCAAGCAGATATTAATTTTCAAAGTCATATCATTCTAGTTGCAAAAGTACTAGTCTTTACTCTTTTTACGCTTGCTTAGACTTCATATTTTATGATGCTACACTTGTCTTCTAGGCGTAGTATTTGATCTTATGTTCTATTGCATATGGATTTTAGTATTAAAACTAAAATGTCAATAATTACTGAAGTTGCAAATCTACTAAAATATCAGTTTCACTGAAAAAACATTTAAAAAAATTGAAACTAAAAATATCACTTTTTTTAGGAAGGAAATAAGTATGGATTGAAGTTTTGTGTGAACATAGACTTCGAAAATGAGAGTTGCCAATCGAAAATCCACCACTCCAAAGTTCAAACTAAAAAGACCAAACACGTGTCCACATCCAAAAGAACAACCAAGGGAATATCCCTTTGTGGGAATATGATGATCTCCTAATAGTTTCTTAATTTGTTATATAAAATTAAGTTTGAGATTCGAATATTATAAGAGTTTATCAAAACAAAATGTTAAAAACAAAGGAGTAAACAGAAAGTTTATTTGTATTTGAAATTTGAAATAAGTGAAAATTATAAGAATTTAAAAAAAATAAATAAATAAACATGCGAAAAATAAATAAATTAATACGTATTTAGTTGTCAGACCCGTATACTAAATAGGTTGATTATAACAAAATACTAAATACGAAGGTTTAAATTGTAACTTATTAGAAATTAAAATTGAAATTTGAAATTTGAAATTAATATAGTCATTATGGTATATTTAATTTATAGAAACTAAATTAATGATATATTGAAAAATAAAAAATGAAGTAAATGACAAGTAACAAGTGGAATATATATATATATATATATATATATATATATATATATATATATATATATATATATATTACTACAAATTGACATTTGATAAATTGAAGAAAAAGAATGACCTTTGACAAAATTATTTTCATTTATTAGAGAAGATTGTAATGATTTGAAATCATATTAAAATCTACTAAAATTATATTATTTAATGGTCGTTGCTCGCAGTTTACGTGTTAATAAAACTAAATATATTTCTCGAATTAATGTTACTTTTAAGAATATGATTAATTAATTTAGAAATTACTTATTTGACATTCTTTATAATTCAACATAATTTAATTTATAAGTTTATGTTATTTTTAAATATTATTATTGTCAGTTAATTTAAAAACCATTTATTTGGAAAATTCTCAGTTATCATAAAAAATAGTTTTGAATATACCTTTAGTTAATTTGACATGTTGATTTAGTTTTACATTTAAAATATTTAAACCTTTAGAAATAATAATTTTAAAAATTAGTTTTTAAATATTTTGAAGTTTTTTTTTTATATTTTAATTCATATTTTGGGAACATGATATTTAAATTATTATTTTAAACATATAATATTAATTATTTAGAAAATATACCATTAATATGATAATATTTCATATTTAATAACATATTATTATATATATATTAAAGTTGTGGAAGAAATGAATAGTGAAGTTGGCATACTTTGTCCAGGTTTGGTCCCTTGATTTACATATCCGGTCCCTGTACTTCTTTAATTAATTTATTCATGTCCTTTTGTTTGTGTTCCATTCAACTTTCCATTTTTTTGGTAGAATTGGTCCCAGTATTATTGTTGGAAGTTAGGAATACTAAATTTGGATGTTTTTTTGGCAACTTTGCTCATTATTCTTTACCCATTTTGACACTTTTGGTCCTTGCAATCAATATTTTTATACTTTTTTGGAACCTTTTAATATTTAAAGTTTGGCCACAAAACTTTAATGGTTTGACAACTTTGATCCCTTTTCTAAAAAGTTGCTAATTCCTACCCCTTTAATTCTTTAGCCATTTTCACACTTCTGGTCCTTGCAGTCAAAACTTTTACATTTTTTGTCCGGGGCAAAGCCCGGACTTTTCATCTTTGCACTTTCTATGTCTGTCATATTTATCAATTCGGAAACAACATTGAAAGCTTCTGGCCCCCGCGTAGCGGGGGTAACCTTTCTAGTTTAAATTAATAAAATAGATATATTAGAATGAAATATAAAAAGATCGGAAGTTTCAAATGAATTTAATGAAATGAAAAATATTTCTTTTATAGTGTGTTATAGATATATTTTTTTGAACGGCGAACAAAAAAATTGGATTTTAACGCCAATAAACTATAAATCTTTTAGCAACACATGAATTTTAAAAATTAATAATACATAAAAACTTAAAAAATATAATATTTCAAAACCAACATTTTTTTATATGGTATCCGTCAAATCAATGAATCATCATTTTTACTTAGAACAAAGATATATATTAAACTTTGTGTTCCAATTATTGGTGTACCTATGAGATGCTTCCGCCAGCATTTTAGTGGAATATCCCTTTCCATATCATCTTTCTTTCACACCCAGCTTTTACATGGTTTCCAAATCTTGATCGGGTTATGGTTTTTAAACAATAAACATCCATAAAATTGAATTTAAATGGAGTTTTAAATATCATTATTTACTTCATCAAAATATTAAATTTTAAGTAAAAATAATTGGGCAAGTTGTATAAAAATAATAGTTGGTTTACCAAAAAAAAAAAAAATCGATTTTGACATTATGTTTTTATTTCTCATTTAAGTCAACAATTTTACAATTTTGTTGCGAATTTAACTAATCAAACGGTTTACTTCATATGTTTCATCTTTCATTTTTCTCATTTGCTGAGTACGCAAAAGCTGATGTCGCTTCCACATATAATCATAGTTGGCAAACATTTGAATCAAAATGAACAATTACATAAATATATACTCACTTTCTATTATTATTATTATTTTTTCTTCTCTCAGCATCATAATTTTTTGTAATGACATCTTAAGGTCGCTCATATGGTTTATCATCTGAGAGTAGTGTAAGCAAGACAAATAAGAGATGTTAATGTGGATAACATTCATTTGTTTTGCTTGGATGACTCTTTGATGATAAGCCACATCACATTTCCACGTAGTCAAATGATGAAAAATATGAAATATCTTAAGAAAACGGTCCGATTGGTTAAATTTGCAACAAAATTATAAATTTATTGACTTAATTAAAAAATAAATACACTATCAAAATCAAAATTTATATAAATTTATTGACTAATTTGCCCAAAATAATTGGATTGGTCCCAATTATCAACCTAAATAGTAAATAGCTTTCAATGATCCGTGTCCCATGCAAACTTAAAGCAAACTAAGAGTCAACAAATCCAATTATAAAATACTAATTGATTAATTTATGAGTTGGTTTGGAACTCTTTATCTCTTTTTGTTTATTTATGGGAAACACCATCACAAAATAACGAAAAAGAATATACGCATTTATGTCAATATTGTGTTTCAACCATTATATATATATATATATATATATATATATATATATATATATATATATATATATATATATATATATATATATATATATATATATATATAAAATTGAACCAACTAATAACTTTAGCTAGTATACAAAGAAAATGGGCATGTAAGAATTTTAATGAAAATAAGTTAGAACAAAATAAATATGAAGTTTTTGAGATTTTTTGTTTGGTTTACTTATTGAGTTTGATATAATTTTCAAAAATGAGAAAAACTATTCGGACTATAATAGAATTTTTGTTAATTATATTTTCATGTTTTATCCGCAACCATTAATTTTATAACATCCAATATTTTTAGAGTTTATATCAAACTTATGAAAACTAAATAATTCATTTATTTTAGTAACAACAAACGCATTCATTATTTCTCAATATCCCTCTCTCTAATAAAACAAACCACACGATATTCTCCATTTTGGGTTCATACCTTTTCATACACACAATCTCACCTATAAATACACACAAATAACACTCCCTCATAAACACACCCATTTAACGACATGAAGATGCAATCCAACAACGTTTTGCTTTTGATCAAGCTCTTGACCCTGCATTCCCTACTTGTACTCTCCGCATCACAAGATTTCGATTTCTTCTACTTTGTTCAACAGGTATATACCCCATTTCAATTCCATTCCGTTTTTGTCTTGATTCCCTTTACAATGATTTGAATTAAACGTTTTTTCAGTGGCCAGGATCATACTGTGACACGAAACAAGGTTGTTGCTACCCAAGCACTGGAAAACCGGAATCAGACTTTGGAATCCATGGACTTTGGCCTAATAGAAACGATGGCTCCTATCCCTCCAATTGCGATTCTAGCACCCCTTTCGATGCATCCAAGGTGGTTCTTTTACCAATTCTTCTGATTTCCTAGTTTGCATTTGTTACACTGGACATGACAACAGAATTGGACATATATATTTTATATTGAGAATGAGTAGGGTATTTACTTATTTTCCACTTGATTTGATTGGATGTGACTAAGAAATCGCAATTTTTGTCCTACTATTAACATGTGGCTGGTCCAAGGACAAACTCAGTATAACCTGTTCTGTAATATCAATAAGATTTTTATAAATTACAGATTTCGGACCTTACAAACCAAATGCGGTCCGATTGGCCAACACTATCGTGCCCAACCAACAACGGGCTAACATTTTGGGGTCACGAGTGGGACAAACATGGGACTTGCTCGGAATCTGTACTCAACCAACATGCTTATTTTGCAACCGCACTCAGCCTCAAGAACGAAATTAATCTTCTCCAAGCTCTTGAAAGGGCGGGTATGAATCATTCATAAATCATAGTAAAACAAACGTTTTTTTTGTTTTTGTTCTTTTGAACTTGAAATGTTGCATTTTTTGTGTGATATTTTGATGTAGGAATTCAACCAAACGGGCAAAAGTATAGTATTAGTAACATAAAAAGCGCGATCAAAGGAGCGAGTGGTTACACTCCATGGATCGAGTGCAATAATGACTCTTCGGGTAACAGTCAGTTGTACCAAATCTACTTGTGTGTGGACTCATCGGCTTCCGGATTCATTGAATGTCCCGTCTTTCCAAATGGAAGTTGTGGTTCCTCCATTGAGTTTCCTTCATTTTAAATTTCTTCTTTTCCAGATGTATGGATTGTCTATGTTTCTTTACCTTTGTGTTGAATTTGTATGTTTCATATTTATTTATTTTTATCAATTTATGCAAGAATTGTACTTTTTAGTTTTTGCAACATAGATGAATTGTGCAACATAGTGTGTGTGGATGAATTATATTTAGATTTTTGTTCAAATAACTACAATATACGGATACTCATATTCTATACATGCTAATATAGTTTATGGGTTGCAAAACCTACATTTTAATTGTTAAAGATGCTCCCAAAATTATGCATGCATGGGATAGCTACCAAGCTCTTAAAGCTACATGGTATGTTTTTTGGATATCTATTCCTAAGTTATAGAGTTCTATTAGGAGACTTTTTAATAGTCAGGGTTATTAAGAACGTTTTTCATCATCTCTCTCTTCCCGTTCTACACCAAAAGATCAAGCCATTGTAATCCTTCATGAACATTGAGCTCAATATAGTGTTTGGTTTTTTATTTTTGGGTTTTTCACTATAAATCCTATGTTCGTTTGCTTATTGTTTACGTTTTAATCTCTAACAAGTGGTATCCATGCATAAAAGATCAAAAACATACCTTGTTTTCATCAATTTTCTTGAATCCTTGAGGAATCTTTCCGGGCGACTTTACCATCCTCATCGGCGTTTTTTTCTTTGAGCCTGGCTAGCTGCTATATCCCTTGACGTTTATTATCCACAGGCCTGGTAGTTTTTTCTTTGGTGAAACACGAGACCCAAAACATTATCCCAATATTCGTTTAACGTAATCCATTTTGGTAGCCCCGATATTCATTTATATCCTAGCCCAATTATTCCATCTATATAATTTGACCTACAAAACGAAAACGACTTCTAAGTCTTAAAGCCATTAAAATAGCCCACTTATATGTTTTTTTCCCCTTAAACCCAATAGCCCACAACCACTATAGTTCGATTTTACCAGCCATTGTTTTTCTTTGAAGCCTATTCACCACCAAGATCAATATTTCAGCCCAAAAATCATTTTTTCTTAATCCGTTTTACATGTTAAACATATAACAATTTTTTTCCTATGACTACTGTAAATATGAATTTCCACTGTTGAATAGTGACACTTGATTTTCACTTTGGCAAGTGAAGATGCGAGATCTTTTGGCTCAGACGGATTACGATGATGCATTATATTCTTTTGGAGGAAAAATTCAACCTACTTTTCGTCTCTTAGTGAGAAAAAGAAGGATTGTATAGGCTTGGCATAAATCCTGTTACACCTCCACAATTTTTCCAAGAGGTACTCAATGAAAGAATTGCAATTGTTTGGTAAAAACTTGAATCAGTATGCATGAAAAAAGACCTCACTGAGTAATTGACATTTAAATAAAATGTTTTTCCTACATAAACTTCAAGATGGTGGGAATCTACTTCACCACATCCCTGATTTCAATGAGGTCGTGCCTGATTTGGCAATTTTGGAAATCAAGTATGTTGAATAAGGCCTTGGTTTGATTCTTTTATGCTCTTTTCCCAGCACCTTATCACAGAGAAAGGGTTATCGGTTTGATGAAGCTTTATATTCAAAGTAAAACGTGAAAACAATTACATCTTCAAAGGAGCAAGTAGTTCACAAGAGAAAGGGTTATCGGTTTGTGGTTGTTCTAAAGATATGAGTTTTCGTTGGAAGAAAGGGCATTCTAACTCTCGAGGCAAAGCCAAAGTGAAAACTTGCAGGTATTGTCACAAAGATGGTCATGAAATTCCAGAGTGTTATAAATTGAAAAAAGAAAAAGAAATATAGAAAAGAATGATAAAGACAAATTGGCTAACTGTGCTCATACAACGATTCTGACGATGAAGTTCCTGTTGTTATAGTTCGGGTTTCCGATATCGATAACGAATGGATTCTTAATTCGGTTTACACATATCACATTTGTCCGCACGAATATTGCTTTTCTACGTATGAACCAATTCACAACACAAGGCATGTTCTTCGATTTAATGATTCAGAGTGCAAAATTGAAGGAATCAACTCCATTTGTATCAAGATGTTTGATGACACTCTTCTTACCTTGATTGGTGTTCATTTCATATTGAAGATGAAAGAAACCTTATATCATTTAGCGTATTTGACAAAAAGGTTTCAAATATACAAGTGAAGATGGTATCTTAAAAACGATATGAAAAGATTCTTTGGTTGTTATTAAAGTCGATTTGCTAAAATTAAATGGATTGTACTATGTATGGAGCACAACTATCACTAATTTCGCTTCTTTCCGTGACTCCTGACTCATCTTTACTTGAGTCCGATGAGAAATTAGCCCCAAAGGATCTTACATATTTCAAAAGTTAACATAAACATGGTTCTTCGACAAATAATGAAATTGCTTCCACTTTTAGTTTAGTTTTAAGTAATATGAGTGAAATTGGTCTATTAAGCTAAATAAACAGGGTCTACTTGAAGTTTTCAACAAAGGCAAGATGAAATATTGCAAACATAGTGTCTTCGATAAATCTAACACTACAAGAAAGAAGGGCTTATGTGACTAAAATATCAGTGAGACTGATTAATCAGTCTTGGATACAATGTATATGGGACTGATGAATTAGTCTCATATACCATATAAGCCTTTTCAATGTGTGAATCATTAGAGACTGACCAAACTTATTCGAGAAACATATTAGGGAGTGAATTTCAGTCTCGAAATGTCTAGTGCCAACTTTGAATTTGGAGGGAAATTTATGTGGGACTGAATATCAGTCCCTAATACTTGTGTCCGTTTTGATTGTGTGTGGAACTTATTTAGGACCGAATTTCAGTCATTGATATAATTACACCAATTTGTCATTTGCATGGGAAACTTTCTAAAGACTATACTTCAGTCTTTGATAGACATGCACTATTTGACATTTAAATGATATTTTGAAGGAAACTTATTAGGGACTGAAGTTCAGTCTTTGAGAAACTAGCCACTTTTGACTTTGGAGGGAGCTTCATTGGGGAATGAATGTTAGTCTTTGAGATAGGTTATTTTGTCATATATGCCATATATTAGAGACTGATGAATCAATCACATATACTATTTTAATAAAAGGATAATTGAGATTGAATTTTAAATTATATATAACCTATCCCTAATGTTGACTTTGGAAGGGAAGTTACAAGGGACTGGATTTTAGCTCTTGATACACTTGTGCTAGTATTGACTATGTAAGGACCTTATGAGGGACTGAATTTAAGTCATTGATACAATTGCACCAATTTTTCCTTTGGATAAGAAACTTATTAAAGACTGGATCCAATTCCCTAATAGGCATGCACTATTTGACACTCGAATGAACACTTATATTTGGATGAATTTTAGTATCTAAGACTGATTATTTAGTCATAGATGTGACATATCATAGACTGATGAATGAATCACAAATACTATTTGAAAAGAAATTTATTAGGGACTAGAATTCAGTCTTGGATAAACTAGATGCTTTTGACTTTGGAGGGAAATCATTAGGGACTTTATTTAGTCTATGAGACATGCTATTTAGTCTGTTTAATATGACCTTAGCATTTAGAATTAGTGTTGGAGCATTTGGAAACAAATTGGGGGGTTTCCAAACATTACAGTATGCGCTCCTCCTAGCGACTTGAGGTGGAGCATTCTGATAGAGTTTTCTGAAGGAGCGTTATGGAGTGTCAAATGAACTGGAAGCATAAAGATGCGCTCCAAACATTACAGTATGCGCTCCTCCTAGCAACTTCATTGGGGGGTTCGAATTGAATGCGTTCCACCCCTAGGCGGCCTCAAAATGCACTTGATGCGCTCCTGGTAAAGAGAGGACACAATGCTAAGCTTGGAGGATGCGTTGGATCTCTTGTTTGATGATTCTCACATGGCCAAATTCACTCCTGGCCATGTGTGGATGTGTTGTCTTGCTGGAAAGGTGCTTCTGATTATAAAAATGTGTTGTCTTTTTTAGTTTGTATTTAGCGATAAACATGGTACCGATACTATACCGAATCGTATGGTATCGAAACTGAAAACAGAAAAGATAAAAAACTAAATATTAAAGTGATAGCCCACACCCCTTGGCATAACAACCCCTTTAAAGTCACCGTTGCTTTCTGCTGATACTTAACCGGTCACCACTAATTTGATTTGCTAATATGATTTTTTTTATGTTGCCCCTGATAAAAAGCCTTTTGGAGTTTGATGAGTTAAACTTATGTAATGTACTTTCTTTTTCTTTATTGTAAACTTTGTTTTGTTTTGTTTTGTTTTGTTTTTTTTTTTTTGTTTTTTTTTTGTTTTAATGGTTAACCAGTACAAACCGTTAACCACAACCAAATTAACCCTTAATCGAAACCGATATAACCATTTTAAGGGTTACATCAATGTATTAACTGAATGTTTTAATTATGGTTCGGTTTTGGCCAATAACCGTCTTATACACATCCATAGGTATTAGGTACCGATACGATATCTGTTCAGATTGGAATATGCTCACCCTACCTTAGAACTGCGAGGTCGTGTTGAATCCTCCATGCCCAATCATGCAATTCTTCTCTTTTTATCATTAATGTTAACGTGACCATTTTAGTCAACATGCACGTCAACCACTCCATCCATGCATACGTGCCAAATCTGCAAAAAAAAAAAAAGTATGCATGCCTAGTTAAAAACATCCATAGTTAAAGACTTAATGATGGATGGAGTGTTTAGCCAGTTTAAAACTTTAAAAAATATAAACGTTTTCGTTCAAAAACATCCACGATTTTTTTATAACAAAAAATATATTTTTTTGTTAATTATTATTATTATGTTGGAAAATGATTTCGCATATATGAAAAAAAATGATGTTTTTAAAATCTAAAATTTAGAAATTTAACATTGATTGAGATTTTTTTTTTAATTTTACTAAGCTATTAGGCTTGACGGAGTGGGAGTCAGCATCAATCGGCAAATCCGAAGTGGACTCGGCGAACACTGAGCCACCACCTTGGTGAAGTAAATTCGGTTTCGGCATTTGGAGAGTAACCACCAAGTTTGAATGTCATACATCCATGGACGAGCAAACGACTCTTTTTCAAAATATATTTTTTTAAATAACTATATATACCTTTATTCAACCTTCATTCCTTCACATACCACATCAAAACCTTCTTCAACACTCTCTGTAAAAGTGTCATTTTCATCTTTTTCATTGTCGGGGTTTTTTTATGTGTTGTTTGAATCGACTATAAAGGTCATTCAAGAGGCTGAACAGAAGATAGAATAACTACATCAAAAAATGCCCATAATGCTAGCCGGAAAAAGTATTCATACAAAGAAATCGTGAGGCGGCTCACAAACGCCTCATGCAATATTATTTTGAAGAAAACACTACTTTTCAAGGATATTATTTTCGCTGGCGGTTCCGTATGCAAAAACATTTGTTTCAGCACACCGTCAACGACGTCACGGTAGCATGTTCATATTTTTAACAACGAGCAGACGCTAGAGGTACATTTTGTTTTACCCCTTTACAAAAATGCACTGCCGAACTTCATCAACTAGCATACTACACGACAAAGCCTTCACAAGTTTTGTAAGTATTTCATGAGATTCTATGGTCCACGATATTTGTGCAAACCTACTTGTAGTGACATCCAACAATTATATGCTTATCATTTGAATGTGCACAACTTCCCTGGAATGTTAGGAAGCCTAGATTGCCTCCACTAGGAATGGGGCAATTGCCCGAATGCACATCAAGACCATTACACCCGAGGTGATCATGGTTATCCAACTATCATACTTGAAGCGATGGCCTCAAATGATTTGTAGATATGATATGAATTCTTTGGTTCCGTTGGTTTCCTCAGTGACATAAATGTTCTTAACATGTCTCCGTTATTCAACGACATATATAACGTGATTGCACCAGATTCTTTGTTTGATGTGCGTGGAACATCATATAGGTACGGGTATTATCTTATGGACGTGATCTTTCTGGAGCGTGCTTGTTTTGTGAAGTCGTTGTCTTCTCCTAATGATCTAAAAGGTTGAAGTTCAAGAGATCTCGAGAGAAAGCGAGGAAAGATGTTGAACGAGCATTTGACGCTCTTGAAAAATGTTGGCATATATAACCTGCACTTTTTGATGAGAAGAAAATGAGTGAGGTGATGTATACTTGTATCATATTGCATAATATGATTCTCAAAGATGAAGTAAATGCAATATGTGAGTATAATGAAAACAAGATTGTTCCACCGACATAAGCGTTTGAGGTTGGAAGCAATGAGTACTTGGCGATGAGAGCAATAATTCATGATGTTGAGACGCGCATCATGTTCTTCGCAGAGACTTGACGAAACTTATTTGGACCATTGACCACATCGTTCTTAACGTGAAACGTTCAATGATTTAGTCAGTCAATTTTCCGATGAATATGCTCTTTATGTCTATCTAGGTTTGGTAGTTTTAATTTCTATGTTTTGTATTTTTAAATTCTACGTTGTTTTTTTAGGTTTGTCGTAATTTCCTTTGAAGTTTAATGAAATTTGTCACACCCCGAAACCGATGGCGGAAACGTTCCGGGGCGGATGACGTCATCTGTAGCATCACAACCAATGAATAACATCAATCATAGCAACACAACCATTATAGTGAATACTTAAATAAAAATGTTTACATCAGTTTGAAACTTTGTTTGAAACTTTGTTTGAATTACATCCAATAGCTTTGTATAGTATAAACATAAAACTCTTATTGCTCCAGTTCCTCGAAAATCCAGCAAGTACATGTCTACTGATTTCCTGAGAATACAAGCAGTTTGAAAGAGTATCAGCATAAAGCTGGTGAGTTCATAAGCGGTGGTTTGTAGTGAAAATCGTTGATGAGTTCTTAAAATGTTTGTATAGTTCCAAGAAAATCCGATATTTTCTTTAATGAGAAAGTAGTGTTTTCAATTTTGTATAAAACCATGAATGTTTGTCACTGAAAACTGTAGTGATATGCGAAATTATTACTTCATGTGACTAACTAATGCTAATCATGATGTAATAGTATTTCGTGCGTGAAACCATTGTATGCTCGTTTCTGTTTGAAACCCCTGAAAGTTCTCCAGTTGTAGTGTGTATTAGTTCTATTTATTGTAAATAAAACTGTTGAAGAGTGTTAAGTTGTAAACTAAAGGTGATTTATACATAATGTGAGTCGTATAACCATGCTTGATATGACTAGAGACCTTTACAACGTTCTTCAGGCGTCGAGTTAAATGACATTTATACATCTCAGGCGTGCCCGCCTAACTGTAGCTAGCAGTCCAGATGTGGGATTGTCAGTCCCGAATAGATCTATTCACAAATCTCACGCTCTCCTTCCAGGAGACTCTGGTTATACTATGATAGGATTTATCCTTGTACACCTAAGGGTACAGTAGTGAAGTAGCGCCTCACAGTATCGTACAATCTAGTTTCATGTAGTGTAGTAGGGTTCTACCATAGTGTAAATCCGTATGTATATCATATGTAGTGATAATTACAGTTATGAAAACCATGCTAAAGTAGTGATGTAACTGTAAACTGTTTCTGTCTTAGAGCATATGTTTAGTAGTGAAAGTTTCTGTACTTGTTATGTTTAGAGAAATCCCAAACTATATCGATTATAGTTTGCATGTATAGTGAATAGCGTGTCCGGAAAACTATGCAATTTTAGTGAAAACGTACCTTATGCTCAACACAGTACAAAAGGGTTAAAGTATGAAATTTGCATAAGTTTTGAAAACATTTATGTTTAGCTTGTATCCCCCCCCCCTAAAAACATTGAAAACATGGAAAATGTAGGGGTATGAACTCACTGTTGTTGCGTGAAATCGTTGACTGAAATGAAGATCTTCGAGTTGTTGCACGTGACACTTAACGAAATCCTATTACCAAATAAATACATATATGCATCTAAATTAGCGATTTCGTTAGATAAAGTGTTAAAGGAACACTTGTATTCGGTTGAGGAATGTTACCGGGACTTGATCGAATCGATGAAAGTGGGTTTTCAGCCAAAAGCACCACTTAAAAGGTGTTTACGGCCGTGAACAAGGGTTTACGGTCGACAGACAGTTTACGGCCGTGAACAGGGTTTACGGCCGTGAACTGGGGTTTACGGTTTCTGAAGGCTCGGTGAGTTTACGGCCGTAAACTCAAGAACAGAGTTTACGGTCTATGAAGGCTTGGACCGTAAACTCAAGAACAGGGTTTACGGTCTTTGAAGATGGACCCTAAACTCAAGAACACTGGTGCTGACTTCGAAGAGATAAGCGTTTCCAGGCGTTCCGAAGTGACTCCAAACGGTGTTTCTCGATGTTTCCCGAAGTTTGAAGGTGTTTTTAGGTGTTTACGGTCAAGGTTCTTAGAGAGAGAAGGAGAGAGTTTTTGGCCAGAAATGTTCAAATGAAGGTGGAGGTCTCGTATTTATAGGGGTTTTGTGGACGGTGGTGGGGGGGTCCACTCTTTACTGGCCGTAAACGGGTTTACGGCCGTAAACGGGTTTACGGCCGTAAACGGGTTTACGGCCGTAAACGGGTTTACGGCCGTAAACGGGTTTACGGTCGTAAACGGGTTTACGGTCGTAAACAGGTTTATGGTCGTAAACTAGTTTACGGTCGTAACCTTCACTAAGGACGGAATTGTTTGGTTTTTCGAGATATTCGGGTTCCCGCGCGATTTTTGGTTCCGACTTGTAAATAATTTAATTATATATAACTAGATTATTTTCTAAACCAAGAAGTTTGACGGAAAAGTTAATGAATTTGAAATTTTATTAACGGAAATCGTGTAACGGAAACGAACAAAGTTTCGGGTTGTCACATCATCCCCCCGTTAGAGGGAATTTCGTCCCGAAATTCGAACATAGAATACAAATCATGGATTAGGAAAGAGATGCGAATATTTCTGTTTCATCTGATCTTCGCGCTCCCAACTGAATTCAGGTCCCCGCTTGGCATTCCAGCGAACCTTCACTATCGGGATGCGACTTTATTTCGTTCGTTTGATCTCTCTGTCTATGATTTCGACCGGTTCTTCCACGAAGTTGAGGTTCTCATTGATTTCAATCTCATCGAGAGGAATCACAAGTGTCTCATCGGACAGACACTTCTTTAGGTTCGATACGTGGAAAACAGGGTGGGTGTTGCTGAGCTCTCGCGGTATTTGGAGTTTGTATGCTACGGGACCGATCCTAGCAAGGATCTCAAACGGTCCAATGTACCTTGGGTTTAGCTTTCCACGCTTCCCAAAGCGTATCATGCCTTTCCAGGGTGAGACCTTCAGAAGGACGCGGTCACCAACCTGGAACTCCAAGGGTTTTCGTCTCTTATCGGTGTAGCTCTTTTGTCTATCTCGTGAGGCTTCAGTCATTCTCGGATTTGCACAATCTTTTCAGTTGTCTCTCGGATGATCTCAGGACCAGTGAGAGTACTGTCGGGAACTTGACCCCTGGCTAGCTGCGTGTCACCCACCTCAGCCCAGCACAGAGGGGATCTGCACTTACGGCCATAGAGGGCTTCAAACGGCGCAGCCTTGATGCTGGTATGGTAGCTGTTGTTGTAGGAAAATTCAACCAAAGGAAGATGAGTGTCCCATGATGCGCCAAAATCGATGACGCAGACTCTCAACATGTCTTCCAATGTCTAAATTGTTCTCTCACTCTGTCCATCAGTCTGCGGATGATAAGCCGTGCTCATATCTAATTTAGTTCCAAGAGCTTTCTGTAGAGACTACCAGAACCTCGATGTAAACCTGCTATCTCGATCGGAGATAATGGATGCAAGTACCCCATGAAGGCGAACTATCTCTTGAAGGTAGATTCGTGTGAGTCTCTCCATCTTGAAGCTTTCTTTGATTGGCAGGAAGTGGGCGGACTTCGTCAACCGATCGACAATTACCCAGATGGCATCGTGCCCACTCGGAGATCTGGGTAACTTGGTGATAAAATCCATGGTTATCCTTTCCCACTTCCACTCAGGTATTTCCGGCTGCTGAAGTAGTCCTGAGGGCTTCTGATATTCGACCTTCACCTTGGCGCAAGTCAGGCACTTGCCCACGAAGGTAGCAATCTCGGCTTTCATGTTTGGCCACCAATAGAGCTGTTTGAGATCCAAGTACATCTTATCCGACCCTGGGTGAACGGAGTATTTCGTCCTGTGAGCTTCGTTCATTACAACCTCTCTGTAACCACCGAACTTTGGGGTCCAGATCCGGTCCATGAAATAATAGACTCCGTCTCCCTTGATCTCTAGGTTCTTTTCCATTCCTCTCAATGCTTCACCCGGCATGTTCTCTGATTTTAAGGCTTCCAGCTGAGCCTCCTTGATTTGCGCGGATATATGGGAATGGATAGTCATGGTCAGTGCCTTCACCTTACGCCCTGAATACTCCTTTCGACTGAGGGCATCCGCTACCACATTGGCCTTGCCGGGATGATAGCGAATTTCGCACTCGTAGTCACTGAGTAGCTCTACCCATCGCCGTTGTCTCATGTTTAACTCCTTTTGATCAAGAATATGCTGCAAGCTCTTATGGTCGGTGAAGATAGTGCACTTGGTTCCATAGAGATAGTGTCTCCAGATCTTTAACGCAAAGACCACTGCTCCCAATTCTAAATCGTGAGTTGTATAATTTACCTCGTGTGTTTGCAACTGTCTCGAGGCATAGGCGATGACCTTTCCTCCCTGCATGAGCACACACCTTAGGCCCTGATTGGATGCATCACAATAGACTACGAAGTCTTCCGTCCCTTCGGGCAGGGACAAGATAGGTGCGCTGCATAGAGCCTGTTTCAAGGTTTGAAACGCAATGTCTTGCTTAACTCCCCAACTAAAGGTTACACCCTTTTGTGTCAGGGTAGTTAAAGGCTTTGCGATTCTGGAGAAACTCTGGATGAACCTGCGATAATAGCCCGCGAGACCCAAGAATTGTCGGATTTCTATGGGTTTCTTTGGTGCAGACCAATTCTCAATCGCTTTGATCTTGGAAGGGTCCACGTGTATTCCTTCCTTGCTAATCACGTGTCCTAGGAAATTTACCTTCCTGATCCAGAATTCGCACTTCAAGAATTTCGCGTATAGTTTTTCTGCCCTTAATGTTTCCAACACCTGCCTTAAGTGCTGTTTATGATCATTCTCACTCCGCGAATAGACAAGTATATCGTCGATGAACACAATCACAAACTTGTCTAAGAAAGGGCGGCACACCCGATTCATCAGGTCCATGAATACTACCGGTGCGTTGGTTAGACCAAAGGGCATTACTACAAACTCGTAGTGTCCATAGCGAGTTCGGAATGCTGTTTTGGGTACATCATTCTCATGAACTCGCAACTGATGGTACCCTGATCTTAAATCGATCTTTGAGAAATAACTGGCTCCCTGAAGTTGGTCGAAGAGATCGTCGATTCTGGGTAAGGGATATCGGTTCTTGATGGTCAGCTTATTCAGCTCTCGGTAGTCAATGCACATCCGAAAGGATCCATTTTTCTTTTTCACGAATAAGATCGGAGCTCCCCAGGGTGAGGAACTCGGCCTTATGAATCCTTTGCTAATCAGCTCATTGAGCTGGCTGGATAATTCCTGCATTTCCGCTGGCGCTAAACGGTAAGGAGATTTAGCTACAGGAGTAGCTCCGGGGATTAAGTCGATATGAAACTCGACTTGGCGCTCGGGAGGGATTCCTGGAAGATCTTCGGGGAAAACTTCAGGAAAGTTACAGACTTCGGGGATGCTCTCGAGGTCTCTAACTTTTTGCGTCCCGTCGACAACATGAGCTAGGAATGCATAGCACTCCTTCCGCAGATACTTCTAAGCTTTGATGCACGAAATGATACGGAGGTTCGAACTGAGTTTATCACCATAAATCATAAGGGTTTCGCCAGAGGGAAGATTGAGACGGATAGCCTTCTCGAAGCAAAGAATATCAGCACGATTGGAACTCAACCAATCCATGCCGATAATGACATCGAAGCTCTTGATGGACACATGCATAAGATCGATGGGAAAGGAATAATTGTCTAGGGTAAGAGTACAGCCTATGAATATGTCGTTAGTGTTCTCCTTCTTTCCGTTAGCCATCTCGACGGTAAATGTTTCGGTTAAAGGTTGGGATTTACATTTGATTAGGTGTTTGAATGTATGACTAACAAAACTCCTCTCCGCACCAGAATCGAAAAGAATGCATGCATGAGAGTTATCAAGGAGGAACGTACCCATAACAACGGTAGGATCAGCAACTGCATCCTCCTGGCCCATCACCAAAACTCTTCCTGTATTGCCACCAGTTGTTGTCTTGGGGCAGTTTCTCCTAAAGTGCCCAGTCTCTCCACATCCATAACAAGTTTGACCAGCGCCCGCTCCCGGAGCCTAGTTGGTTGGTTGAGTTGGCACCTTGCAGTATCGAGCCGTGTGTCCTTTCTTTCCACAGCTGTTGCAACTCAACTCACGGCAGGGTCCGTGATGATGGAAGTTACACTTGTTGCACAGGGGTAGTTTTCCAGCATAACCACCGGTAGGAGATTGGGTGGTTGGGACAGCAGTGGGAGCAGCGGCAGGAGCAGGAACAGCATGAACTGCCACTGTTTGTTGTTTCTTGGAGGGCTCCTGCGAAGACTGGCCCTTTCGTTTGTTACCAAACTTCTTCTTCTTCCCACCGCTTTCCTTTTGTGGCTCGGAGTCAGCTGTCACCTCATCCAGATCGATTCCATGATCGATCAGGGTCTGTGCCAGATCCTTGGCGCTTTCAAAAGTAATTGGTCTAGCAGCCAAGACATTCCCCTTTGTTGGTTGTGTCAATCCCCAGGTGTACCTTTCGATTTTCTTGGTTTCCGGGGTGACCATTCCCGGACAGAGGAGAGCCAGATCACAGAATCTCGTGGTGTAGGCAGCGATGTCGGAACCCTTCATCTTTAAGTTCCAGAGTTCGTGCTCCAACTTTTGCACTTCGCCCCTCGGGCAGTACTCCACGAGCATGAGCTCCTTCAGTCTTTCCCAGCCCATGGCATTAGCCACTGGCAGGGTTAGGGTTTTGACTCGACCATTCCACCTGGTCAAGGCTCTGTCGGTGAAGGTGCAGGCGGCGAACTTCACCTTGTTTGCTTCAGAACAGACGCAAATTTCGAAGATGGATTCGATCTTCTCGAACCATCGAGTCAGGGCGATGACACCTCCATTTCCGTCGAAGGACTTGGGTTTTGCAGTCATGAAGTCCTTGTAGGAACATTCTTTTTGATGTCCCTGACTTCCATCTTGTCTCTGTGGGTCGGTTCCACCTCCAGCCCCACCAGCATTCACTTGTGCCATTGCCGCAGTCACAGCGGCGGTAACTGCTGCCTGGAACATGACGGGATCGAACTGAGGGGGTGGTGGTGGTGGAGGAGTGTCGTCGTTTCTTCTGATGGGTTTTGGTCGAGGAGGCATCTCGTTCTAGAAAACAGTCAGGAAGAAGAGGACGGTAAGTCCTCGAGATATATATAAAACAAAATATATCTCATCCTGATAATAAAAGTATACTACCGAGCGATAAGCACAGAAAGGTTACTAACGCAAGTAAGTTATCGCTTAAGGGAGAAGAGGTAGCAACACTTAGAGTGAATCTGTATACTGAGTTTGGCTCTAGCGAAAATACTCCTATAGTATTTTATGTGAGATTATTTTGGTAAGTTTTAGGCCTGCTGTAACACCACAGTCACTCCCAAGCACATTTGGTCATGTCTCGACTGAATATAGTTGATCAGGCTATATTCACCCTAGACATGATTACATAACTGCCCAGGTTAAACCGCAGCGTTCCAGCATCCAAATACTTTTGTTTTGTTCTACTTGCAACACGAATTTGGTTATGTATGCATGCTCCTATACTTTTTATAAAAATACTTTATATTTTGAAAGTATACTTTTAGCGTAGAGCACTTAGGCCCCTTAGTGTTTATAGTTGTATACCACGTAAGGTTCGGTATACTAGTTCGCTATAAACAAGGGCTCTGATACCAATCTGTCACACCCCGAAACCGATGGCGGAAACGTTCCGGGGCGGATGATAGCAGCACAGTCCTTTTGGGTTGCCCTCAACCTAGCAACTGGACAAGGAAATTATGAAAGGAGAGATATTAATTTATAAGATTAATAAATTAATATAAATGATTTATTAATATGTTAAAAGATTAATATATTAATTATAAATCATTATGTTTAATTAATAGTTAGCCAGAAATTAATCAGAATTAATTTTGGGGTTAAAAGTATTAATTATAAAGTGCAGGGACTAGTTTGCAATTATCAGATAGTTGACTGGAAGGCTCCAGAACCTCCTTGGAAGGAGGTGGACGAAATCTATAGGGGAAACCCTAAGGATTTCGTCCAAGGGGGCTTTGGATAAGGCCCTTGGGTTTGCTTAGGCCCTAAGCAAAGGAGCATTAGGGTTTTCCCAAAACCCTAGATCCCTCAGCTATATAAGGAGCCTGCCAGCTCTCAAAATCGGTCACCACTTCTGGGAAGAAACCCTAGGCCGAAATTGCATACTCTCTCCACCCTCTCTCCTCCAAGTTTCCTTCTTGCTAGTTCTTGGGTGTGATTCCATTAGAGGCATTACACTTGTGGTGCTAAGCTTCCAAGAAGATCAAGATCAAGATCAAGGGAATTGTTAATTGTTTGCTATAACAATTGAAAGGTATGTAACTCCTAAACCCTAGTTTACTATTTTCGAAAATAGCCTCCTCCTCTAGGGTTCTTGTTTTGCAATTCAAAGTTGTATGTTCAATAGTTAAAACATAGATCCAAAGTAGGTTGCATGTGAACTTAGGAATTGTTTTCTGGTTTATTTGTTTTATCTAAAACCCATCAGTGGTATCAGAGCCAGGTTTTGTTTTAAATTGAATTGCTATAATTGTTGAATTGCAAATTAGGGTTTATAGCTATTAAACCCTAAAGGCCAAATTTTCGTTTTAGGGTTTTGGATCAAAGGGTTTTCGAAAACCCTAGCCTCCAAAGAACCCTAATCAAAATTAGGGTTAGGGTTTTGAAAACCCTAGCCTCCTCCCTTGTAAATTTCGAAATATGCTAGAAGTTTTAGGGTTTCTTGTTTTGGATAATTGTTACTTGATTAGATTAATTGGATAATTATCCTTACCCTAATTTTCGAAATTTAGAGGGATAAGGATTAGGATTAAATTAATTGATTAATTTGATTTGATAATCCTTACAATATTTAATAAATTGATTAAAAGTTAATTAATAGATAAATATTAAATCTAGTTAATTGGTTTATTTAAATTTAAATTTAATAGTTTGAATTTCGAAATTTATATAAACCTTGAAGTTTTAAAAAGTTTTAAAACACACCTTATATTGTACTATGATTAAATGTTTAATATTATATATGTATAAGAATATGGTCAGTCAAATCGCTAGTATGCCTCATTCACGAAGCTAGTCTATAAGGGGGGTATAAGGAAACTGCCTATAAAATGGTAGTTGAATGAGTGTCCACTCTCACCCACCGCTCCCTTGATTAGTGGAGGGTCGTTAGCAGAACGGATTTGATAGGACAACTACTTCTCATTAAAAGTATAATGCTATTAAAGAAAGTACTAGAACATTATTTTTCAAAATCCCAACTCTAGTTACTTTAGGAAAAATGTGAAAAGTATGCTAATCCATGAAATTGCACATTATGCTTTATTGGTCGTTAGTGGAGCGTGTGTGGTTAACCAGCACACTAAAAGGCACTAATAAAGAGTAGTAATGGGTATCTCATAATTGTCATTTTGATGGAGCGTGTGTGGTTTACCAGCACATCAATAGTTAATGATAAAGACAATGAGGTTACCAAGCACATTTGCATGGTTATTCACATCTTGTTTGTGATCCTCGGCATCCCAGTCACAAATAGAAGAGCATAATCTGAGATTAAAACATGTCATTGAATAGTTTCAATGTATCTCAAAAGAATTAGGAATTTCACTTCGTTTGTTTCGTCTAATGGTGGAATTGGTGAATCGTCATTCACCTACCTTAATGAAATTTACTCTTGGATCTCGGCATCCCATTTCTAAGTTGTGAATCTTCATAGTTGGATCCTAACCTTGATATTATATCTTTGGGTTATTTTATTAAGGTATCTTGAAATCTAACTAAAACTTTCCTTCTTTTCAGATGTCTACTCCTGGAAACACTTCTGCTTCATCCTCCTCCAACCAAAACTTCTCTTTGCTCAATGTCTGCTCCAAAGTCGTTATGGATGGCTCTAACTATAACGATTGGATGCGCAACATCAAGATGGCTCTTCGTTTTGAGAACAAAGAATATGTTCTTGAAAAGGAGCTCAAAGAACTTGATGAGTCTGAAGCTACTCCTGAAGAACTTGCTGCCTACAAGAAACATTACGATGATGCTACCAAAGTGGCATGCATCATGGTAGCAACTATGTCCCCAGAACTGCAGAGGTACTATGAGGACTACTGGCCTTTCGAGATGAACAAGGACCTTATGGAAAAGTACCATAAGCGAGCTCGTCAAGAAAAGTTTGAAGTAGTCAAGTCACTCATGGCTTGCAAGATGAAAGAAGGGGAATCGGTTGTGTCACATGTGCAAAGAATGCAACGCTACATAGAGCGTTTGGTCAAGCTCAACATTCACTTTGATGAGGAATTGGCCATTGACATGGTCTTGAACTCACTACCTGATTGTTATGGTCAGTTTATTCTAACTTACCATTTGAAAAATACTGAGCAGACTCTGGCCCAATTGCACAACTTGTTGCAGACAGCTGAAGCAGGGATGAAGGGAAAAAGTATACCCTCCACACCTGCAAGTGCCCCTGTCTTGGCTATTGGACAGGGAAAGGGGAAAAAGAGGAAAGGTCCTCCCAAGCAAAATTGGAAGAGCAAGGCTCAAGCTGGGTCATCTAGCAATGGCCCAAAGGCTAAGCCCAATGGTTCCACTCCCCATGTTTCTGATCCAAAAGAGGCCGTTTGCTTTTACTGCAATCAAAAGGGGCACTGGAAGAGATCTTGCCCACAATATCTGCAAGATATCAAGGATGGCAAAGTGAATCCATCTTCGGCAGGTATTTACATTATTTCTGCTAATAACTCATTATCTTCTCGTTCATGGGTCCTTGATACAGGATGTGGTTTTCATATCTGTTCTGATATGCAGGGGCTAAAGGAAAGTGAGGAGATAGAGCGAGGAAGGATAAACTTGATCATGGGAAACAGAAAGTCTTCACCAGTAACCAAGATCGGAGTTTATCAGCTTTTGCTTAGTAATGATGTTAGATTAGATTTGATAAATTGTTGCTATTCGTCTGAGATGACGAGAAACATTATCTCATTTCATGCATTGTTCAGACAAGGTTTTAAATATTCTTTTAATGATTTGAATGGTTCAATTTCTGTGTATAAGAATGGTGTTTTTATGGTTGAAGCTTTACCTTGTGATGGTGTGTATGAAACAGTGACTTGTGTTGATAGCTTAGGAAATAGTGTACTTAATATTGACTTGTCTAATAGTGTAGACAAGGCATGCTTGTGGCATTGTCGTCTTGGACACATTAACAAGAAACGCATAGCCCAACTCCAAAAGGATGGAGTGTTGGAATCATTTGACCTAAAATCAGATGATATGTGTGAATCTTGTCTTTTGGGAAAGATGACAAAATCACCATTCATATGGTCTTGTGAAAGAGGTGAAGGTCTGTTGGATCTCATACACACAGATGTGTGTGGGCCCTTCAGATCAACTACAAGAGATGCTAATCGATTCTATGTGACTTTCACTAACGATTATAGCAGATATGGTTATATCTACTTGATCAAGCATAAGTCAGAAACCTTTGAAAAGTTCAAAGAGTTTAAGCATGAAGTCGAAAATCAATTGGGCAGGAAGATAAAGATACTTAGATCCGATAGAGGCGGGGAGTATCTTAGTATCGAGTTCAACGACTATCTGAAAGAATGTGGGATAGTCTCACAATTGACTCCTCCTAGGACACCTCAGTTAAATGGTGTAGCTGAGAGGCGTAATCGAACCTTGTTAGACATGGTTCGTTCTATGATGAGTCGTGCTTCGCTTCCTATTCACTTCTGGGGGTATGCCTTAGAGACAGCCGCCCACATCCTCAATCTTGTCCCTACAAAGAAGGTTGCCAAAACACCTCACGAAATGTGGACGGGGAAAGTTCCCTCGTTGGCACATATTAAAGTCTGGGGTTGTGAAGCTTTCGTAAGACGAGAGACTCACGACAAGCTAGCAGCTAGAAGTGAGAAATGTGTTTTCATTGGTTACCCAAAGCAGTCTTTTGGATATTTGTTCTACAGGCCTAGTGAAAACGTGGTCTTTGTAGCACGAAGAGGAGTCTTTCTAGAAAGGGAGCTCATATTCAAAGAGGACAGTAGGAGCACCATTGAACTTGAAGAAATTCAAGAGTTAGCCAATGAAGGAACCTTAGATGACACTAGCACTCAACCAGAGGAAACAGTTCCTGTTGAACCAGTTGATAACTCATTACCTCTTCGAAGGTCCACTAGGGCGAGTGTGCCACCTGAGTTGTATGGTTTTCATATTACTTCAGATGGTAACACATTCATAAGTGACAGAACACTGGTTAACTTAGATAAACCAGTCACTTATAAGGAAGCAATGGCAGGCCCAGAGGCTTCCAAGTGGAAAGAGGCAATGGACAGCGAGATTAAGTCCATGTATGACAACCAAGTTTGGAATTTGGTTGATAGTGCACCAGGTCGTAAGACAGTTGGGTGCAAATGGATCTTCAAGAAGAAGACATACATGGATGGGAATGTGCATACATTCAAGGCTCGACTGGTTGCAGAAGGTTTCACTCAAACCCCAGGGGTTGACTATGATGAGACCTTTTCGCCAGTAGCTAAGATTAAATCTATTAGGATATTGCTCGCCATAGCTGCCTTTCATGACTATGAAATCTGACAGATGGATGTCAAGACTGCTTTCCTTAACGGGAAGTTGGCTGAGGATGTTTACATGAATCAGCCAGAGGGTTTTGTTGATGCAAAGTTTCCTAATAGGGTGTGCAAGCTTGAGAAATCCATTTATGGATTGAAACAAGCATCTCGCAGCTGGAATCTTTGCTTCCATGAGAAAGTCAAAGAGTTTGGTTTCTCTAGAAGGGAAGATGAGTTTTGTGTGTATATCAAGGCTAGTGGGAGTATAGTAACTTTTTTGGTGTTATATGTCGATGACATATTACTCATTGGTAACGACGTTCCAACCTTGAAAGAAGTTAAGTCTTGGCTTGGAAAGTGTTTTGCCATGAAAGACCTTGGAGAAGCTGCCTATATTCTTGGGATTAGAATATTGAGAGATAGAAAGAAGAGACTAATTGGACTTAGTCAGAGCACATACTTGGATAAGGTACTAAAGAGGTTTAGTATGGAAAATTCCAAGAAGGGAGAGCTACCTATCCAGAGCAATACCAAATTGAGTAAGACTCAATGCCCGAGTACAGATGAGGAAATAGATGACATGAGTCGTGTACCTTATGCTTCCGCTGTCGGATCAATCATGTACGCTATGACATGTACTCGCCCTGATGTGGCATTTGCTTTGAGCATGGTCAGTCGTTATCAGGGAAACCCAGGTAGAGCTCATTGGATAGCGGTTAAGAATATACTCAAGTATTTGCGAAGGACAAAGGACTGGGTCCTTGTGCTTGGTGGCAATGATACTTTGAGAGTAGATGGTTACAGTGACGCCAGCTTTCAGACGGATAGAGATAACTTCCGTTCTCAGTCAGGCTGGGTATTTTTACTGAATGGAGGAGCAGTTACTTGGAAGAGTTCCAAGCAAGATACGGTGGCTGATTCTACTTGTGAATCAGAGTACATAGCAGCGAGTGAAGCGTCGAAAGAAGCAGCTTGGTTGAGGAACTTCATCGGAGATCTCAGAGTTGTTCCAACCATCCAGGAGCCTATGGAACTGTTCTGCGATAATGAAGGAGCGGTTGCCTTGACAAAGGAACCGAGAGATCATGGTAAAACCAGACATATCGACAGAAAGTACCATTTCATCAGACATAGAGTAGAAGAAGGCCATCTTGTAGTAAAGAGGGTGTCATCTGAAGATAACCCAGCAGATCCCCTCACAAAGGGTCTGAGTAGGGCTAAACATATTCAGCATGCTCGGAGCATAGGACTGAAAGATGATATTAGTTTTAATAGTTAGATTAGTTTTGTTCTGAAACTTGTAACAAAGTAAATGTAATTGACTTTTGGTGATTAAATAATAAAGTATTATTTATAAGTTTGGTTTCTGCCTTTTGTCAATTGTTTATTATTGTGTTTCATTTTTGCATGTTTTACTTCCCGAATAATAAGATTATTCAAACTCCACAGTCGCTCGTAGATTGTCTAAAGGATAGACATGGCAATAGAATTGCTGCAACATTCATGAGTACTCAGAAATTGAGATTTGAGTATTGGATAAACCCTCGCTCAGAGTATCACTTCATGGAATTCATCACGAGTAATACTGAGACGATAATATCTTATAATCTTGAAACGAAGATATATGAGTTGTAATTTACAAGTCGGTCATGCATTGGTGATACGAAAACGCATCAGTAACTTGGTGTTATAAAATGTATTGTCATGTATAATTTGATGAGTAAAAGATACAAGCATATGAGTCAACGTTTATTCGTTCCTTTTGCCCTAACCGGAAAAGCGATATCTGTGGGCCCCTCGATGATTTGGTGTTGACTTATGTGTTGGGCCCAGCCAGGACTAAATTGATGTGTTCAATTAGAAGTCCTACATCATCACAAATCAGAAATCGGGAAACATAGATTCTGGACATAGAGATTGATTTCATTCCATGTCTTATGTCTGAGGATATCTTACAGAACGAAGGATTATATGATCACTTATCTTAGGACACGTAACTGACTGGGTCAGAGTTCGGCAGCAGCTTTTAGAAGCTATAATTTGCGGGTCAAATTTAGAAGGCATACTAGCAATTATAGTTACAGACTTATCCAAGTGGGAGACTGTTGGATTATGTGTCTAAGCCCATAACTATAATTGGTATGTACTTGAATTGATAGCAGCACAGTCCTTTTGGGTTGCCCTCAACCTAGCAACTGGACAAGGAAATTATGAAAGGAGAGATATTAATTTATAAGATTAATAAATTAATATAAATGATTTATTAATATGTTAAAAGATTAATATATTAATTAGAAATCATTATGTTTAATTAATAGTTAGCCAGAAATTAATCAAAATTAATTTTGGGGTTAAAAGTATTAATTATAAAGTGCAGGGACTAGTTTGCAATTATCAGATAGTTGACTGGAAGGCTCCAGAACCTCCTTGGAAGGAGGTGGACGAAATCTATAGGGGAAACCCTAAGGATTTCGTCCAAGGGGGCTTTGGATAAGGCCCTTGGGTTTGCTTAGGCCCTAAGCAAAGGAGCATTAGGGTTTTCCCAAAACCCTAGATCCCTCACCTATATAAGGAGCCTCCCAGCTCTCAAAATCGGTCACCACTTCTGGGAAGAAACCCTAGGCCGAAATTGCATACTCTCTCTACCCTCTCTCCTCCAAGTTTCCTTCTTGCTAGTTCTTGGGTGTGATTCCATTAGAGGCATTACACTTGTGGTGCTAAGCTTCCAAGAAGATCAAGATCAAGATCAAGGGAATTGTCAATTGTTTGCTATAACAATTGAAAGGTATGTAACTCCTAAACCCTAGTTTACTATTTTCGAAAATAGCCTCCTCCTCTAGGGTTCTTGTTTTGCAATTCAAAGTTGTATGTTCAATAGTTAAAACATAGATCCAAAGTAGGTTGCATGTGAACTTAGGAATTGTTTTCTGGTTTATTTGTTTTATCTAAAACCCATCATATCTTGTATCCCCCCTGAAAACATTGAAAACATGGAAAATGTAGGGGTATGAACTCACTGTTGTTGCGTGAAATCGTTGACTGAAATGAAGATCCTCGAGTTGTTGCACGTGACACTTAACGAAATCCTATTACCAAATAAATACATATATGCATCTAAATTAGCGATTTCGTTAGATATAGTGTTAAAGGAACACTTGTATTCGGTTGAGGAATGTTACCGGGACTTGATCGAATCGATGAAAGTGGGTTTTCAGCCAAAAGCACCACTTAAAAGGTGTTTACGGCCGTGAACAAGGGTTTACGGTCGACAGACAGTTTACGGCCGTGAACAGGGTTTACGGTCGTGAACTGGGGTTTACGGTTTCTGAAGGCTCGGTGAGTTTACGGCCGTAAACTCAAGAACAGAGTTTACGGTCTTTGAAGGCTTGGACCGTAAACTCAAGAACAGGGTTTACGGTCTTTGAAGATGGACCGTAAAATCAAGAACACTGGTGCTGACTTCGAAGAGATAAGTGTTTCCAGGCGTTCCGAAGTGACTCCAAACGGTGTTTCTCGATGTTTCCCGAAGTTTGAAGGTGTTTTTAGGTGTTTACGGTCAAGGTTCTTAGAGAGAGAAGGAGAGAGTTTTTGGCCAGAAATGTTCAAATGAAGGTGGATGTCTCGTATTTATAGGGGTTTGGTGGTCGGTGGTGGGGGGTCCACTCTTTACTGGTCGTAAACGGGTTACGGCCGTAAACGGGTTTACGGCCGTAAAGCGGTTTACGGTTGTAAACCGGTTTACGGTCGTAAACCGGTTTACGGTCGTAACCTTCACTTAGGACGAAATTGTTTGGTTCTTCGAGATATTCGGGTTCCCGCGCGATTTTTGGTTCCGACTTGTAAATAATTTAATTATATATAACTAGATTATTTTCTAAACCAAGAAGTTTGACGGAAAAGTTAATGAATTTGAAATTTTATTAACGGAAATCGTGTAACGGAAACGAACAAAGTTTCGGGTTGTCACATCATTTTAGTTTTAAAATAGTTTCTTTAAATTGATTTTTTATATAAATTAATTTTAGAAAAAAATAGAATGACAAGTATGGCAACCCACACCCTGTAAATGACAAATTTTTGATGCAGTTTGGCAAACCTATGTGGAATATGGCAAGTGTGGCACCACTCCCTCTAGCCTTAGCCATTAGGCGTTGAATAAACAAATAAATGTAAAATTCCTTACCAAATTGACCCCATTGAGCAGTGAGTGGTACAAGCACATCACACGAATCATGATTCAAAAAATGCATCATCGTTACTTTGAATTAAAATTAAACGGATGTTGTTCTTTCTCAAATTTTCATTCACTAAACCACTATTCGATTGAATTCTGCCAACTCAAAATTTCCAAATCCCACCCTCCTTCAAAACCCACATCGAGGGAATAACCAAAACTCGTCATTTGAAAATTGGCTCATTGAGGAGGTAGTAAGTGTATCATTGGCTTGATCTATGAGAAGACTCGTGGCGTTCTTACGATCTTTCTTGAGAATGTCACTGATAGCTTATTTTATTTCCTTATTTTTATTAGTTTATTTTATTATTTTTAGCTCTTTTTATTAGTATTGCATTGTATATTTTTTATTTTCTTTATCATGGATCGTGTCAGGTACTTTCTATTTTGCATGAGATATTTTGCTGGGTTTGGAGCTCATTGCGGTTGCGGTTTGACTGGAGTTGGGCTTAGTGGGCTTCTCGATCCATTATTGAGCTTTACGGATCCATCAAAGGAGATTTAGGCTTAAAAAGTTGAAGATTTGGATGAAGTGGGCTTTTAAAGATGGGTCATGGATTCTTATTTTGGGCATGGACTATCCATATTTAAAGCTTGAAGGTGATTGGCCAAATTCAAATCATGTGAGTCATGGAGGGGACCACGGGAATCTTGGGTAGTGGAATGGTTAGCGGAGGAAAAATGAGCCAATAACATTCCAGCAATATTTGCGAGCGTAGATTTTCACGCGCGCGGGTACCCGCGCAACTGCCCAGTTTTGCACATTTTGGTCATTTTGTTTACCATTTACCTTGGGAGTTGGATCTTTCAGCAATAATTTCGATTTTCCACCATTAGAGACCTGGAGAGGCGATTTTGGGAGCTTGGATACTCATTCTTATCATCTTTCTAATTAATTGGTAGATTCTTGACGCAAAAACACTTTTGTGATTGTTATTTTGTTGCCATTAGTGGCTAATTTCTCTGTTTTGGTTAACTTTGGCTAAAACCTTTGAATGTTTGTGGGTTTTTGAAGGATTCATGCTTATTTATCATTTATCTTATGTTTATGATTCTAGTTCATATTTCTTATGCTTGTTTAATACTTTGATCATGAGCTTGGTACTTGAATGAGCAGTTGTTGGTTTATTTCTTTGGTTTAGCATTGAATCATTGAATTTACTTAGAACAAGAGCTTTATTATGGTAGAAATCATCTCTAGCTTATGAATCATAGCTCCTTTATGGATGTGTAAGCATTGGCATCCTCTAGGAATTGGGGATTCCTTCATTCTTAAGGCTAATCAACTTTTTGGGTTCAATTGCTTTAATTGGATCTTTGATTTTGATTAAGAAGGTGTGTTGTGGGCTTCCCCAACCTCCATACTACCTATGAGGAATCTTGGCATATCATGCTTCATGATTACTATAACCAATTTGGGATGAATGATAAGCTTCATGTTGAATCCTAATGATAAACACAAAAATGTTCATTGTGTTGAACTGCCTTGGTTAACCAATTATCTGTAACATCCCATTTTCCAGTAGCTTCAAACTCATCCCTCAGATTTTTATTAGGGCATTTTGGCCCTTGGTTTAGAAGGAAGTGGCAAAAGGAGGCCCTAGTGGAAAATTGGTAAGTTGGAAGTTTAAGTAGTACGCTGAGCGTACATGTAGTACACTAAGCGTACTAGGGCGTGCCCTAGTACGCTGGGCGTATGCATGTGTACGCTGGGCGTACGTATGCCAGGATGGAACCCTAACTTTTAGGGTTTGTGGAGTATTTAAGCACCTTATGGACCTTTCCCTATCATCTCTTTCAGCCTCCACACCTCCCTTAGCCGTCTTGAGAGAACCCTAGCTTCCTAGTGACCATTCTTGAGCTTATAAGTGTGTTTTTGGTTCCTTCAAGAAGAAGCTTGTGCATCAAGGAGCCAAGGAGGGAAGGTTGGCTTGTAGATCTTGGTTCATCATCTGTTTTGGGAGCTCCAGAAGGTATAAAGTTGTTACCTTTATACCTATTTCTTCTAGATCTATCCTTGGTAGTTTATTTGCACTTTTTGTCCCATAAAGTCCCATTATGATGCATGGTTCGTTTTGGACGATTTGAGCTGTCCTTTCAGACCCTAGAATGGGTCCTAAGGCATAAAAATGAGGTCCCTTGAGCTAGATGGGTCCCTCGTTCTTTGTAGGAGGTCTTAATGGATTAAGACCATGTATTGAGCCCTATTCAGTCGACCAAAGTCCTGAAGTTTGAGACTTTATGGTCCTAGAGCACATTTGAGCAGTAGATCTGAAGTTTGAGCTTAAGTGCTTAATCTATTAAGCACTTATGGAAGTTTTAAGATCTGCGAGGTTATGCTCCGCGTAAATCTAGTACGCCCAGCGTACTGGGTCAACCACCCCGATGGTGGTCAACATCAGGAGAGTACACCCATCGTACCAGAGGAGTACGCACCGCGTACTTCCTCTGTTGGGCTTTTTGTCTTTTGGGCTTCGGGTTTTAGGCTGTTTTTGGACTAGTTGGGCTTGGGCCTTGCTGGACTCTCTGAATAACTGGACTTAGGCCAATTTTGATTATGGATCTTGGATTTAGGCCCAATTAGGGAGTTGGGCCCAATTTGGTAAATTGGGCCAATAATGGGCTTTGCATAAGGACTTTCAAGGTTATGGAATTGGCATTGGGCCTTGGCCCAATAAAGATAATAGATATGATGGATTGTGTGGACCCTTAGTCAAGATTGTTATGTTGTGTAATGACTTGGTATTTATTATGTGATAGTTCCGGAATTTTCGGTGAGATAGCGATTCGGGAGTTCGATTCTTCAATTCAGACCGACATTGCGAGGTGAGTTATCCGCACTATATCAACAGGGTCTAAGGCACCAAGGCCGGCCCTTTATCGGATTTGTATCCGGGTATTTGCTTGATATTTTTATTTGATCTGCTAGATCTGCATCCTCGTAGTTAGGATGGTATTATGTTAGTGACCTGGTTTAGGTCGGTATCCTGGTATATAGGATGATGCTATTCTAGTGACCTGGGTTAGGTCGGTATCCTGGTATATAGGATGATGCTATGTTAGTGACCGGTTAGGTCGGTATCCTAGTTATAGGATGGTTGCTGTGTTAGTGATCTGTTAGATCGATATGATTATCTGTTATATACATGCTAGCGTATGATATTATGTGCACATGATTTTTTGATTGTTATGGGGGTTAGGTTGAGGCGGTTCCTGCTTCGTGCTGTAGGCCAAAATACCCAGGGCGGACCGGATAGACTGCAGGCCCAGGAGGGAACATAGTCAGGTCGAAGGCCCGAAGAGTGGTCCGGATAGGCTGAAGGCCCCGAGAGGGTGGTCCAGACGTGCCGAGGCTCGGAGAGTGGGTCAGATAGACTGAAGGCCCGGTGCGGGCGGTCCAGTCATACTGTAGACTCAGAGAGTGGACCAGGTGGACTGAAGGCCCGGTGCGGGCGGACCAGTCACACTGTAGACTTGAGATGCATGGTTGTTCTGTGTTTGTTATATGATATGTTTATGGTTATATGAGGTTGGTATTTGGGGGTAACTCACTAAGCCTTCGAGCTTACAGTTGTTGATTTTGTTTCAGGTACTTCTGATGATTGCGAGAAGGCGAAGGCGTGACCGTACACTTCCTCATATTTTGACTTGGATTTCTGGGATACTCTGATATAAACTATTTTGGAAACCTTTTTGTAATAACTTTTAGTATTTGAAATGTTTTTTAAAGTTTAAAATTTGGCATGAATTTTACTAGATGTTACATTATCTCCAATATTTGAGCATCTCACCATCTTGCTTAATTGGAAGCTTTTTAGTTATTCAAGTCTTTTAGTTTTCAAGCAATCATAACACCCCCCTTTTAGTTTAATTGTAGTTTGTTAGTTTATTTACACTAGTTCTATTGGATTGAATACAACCATTTCCCCGAGGATCGATACCCCTTTTTACCATTATATTACGTTTTATTTGCAAACAAAGGGTGTAATTTGTTTGGTGGACTTGACATCCCACCAGTCATCAGAGATTCTATGACTTACACCTAGCATGCTCACCGCAAAACTGTTATTGCGATTGATGTGGTTTATGCTTTAAAACGTCACTGTTCTACCCTCTATGGGTTTGAATGTTTGATGGTAGGGTTTGTGTTGCGAATTAGTGTATACATTGTTGATCGTATTTGATTTCTCCTTTTTTGTATCCTATTTTCATATCGATAGAAGTCCTAGCGTTTTGAATTTATGTTATGAAAACTTCTATTAACAATAACTTCATTTAAGTGTAAAATATTTTGAGTTTGATCATCTACATCCATAATCTTTGAATTGTTGCCTATATTTTATATCTTAAAATTCCTTTACAGTACAATAATAATTTGAGGAATTGTTGTATATTTTATAATTTATTTGCTACATGCCTAATTCTTATGTTTTTTTATAGTTTATATGTGTGGTAATTCGACTGGAGGGTGTTCTTCTGTTTTGTTAAAGCTAGATTATATGTTTAGATCATCGCAGAAATAAATAAACTTTCATGTTTTTGTCTAGTATATATCTATTATGCTATTTTTCTTTTTGTTATTTACTTTAACAATATCTGTATTTTTGTAGATATTTTAGAGTGATGAGGAATTACGGGCATCCATAATGTATGAAAATTTTATAGTACCACACGAAGATAAAACTTTGATGGAATATGTAGATGATCAAATGCGGAGTCAATGGAAACACACACTAAATACTTTGAAAGATTATTAGAAGAAAAATGGAGGAATAACCAATCCTTGATTAACAAGATCTAAATGAAAACATTTTGTCGTAGTAAATCACAAATTCACCATGATAGAGGAGGAATGATTCATAATTAGGAAACATAGTTATTCCAAGTAAAGGAGCTCTCGATCGATAGCAAATCACAAATTCACCTTGGTAACTATTGAATTAATTCACAGTTGTATTAATATACTCATCAAACATCAACTATACTTGTTTCTATAGTAATTTTTATTATTGCGGGCAAATAAGAAGACTTAGTTGTAGCACTGCCCTAATTGAATTTTATCATAAGTTGCATTTTCATCCTACAATAGAATGGATAAATGACGAGTCACTTATTCAATATATGTAAGAATGATTTTTGGACTAATATTAATTTTCAGTTATAATATATTGATACCAGTGTTAAATATACATTATTATAATATGTATTTATGCTATTTTAGGAAAATATTCTCCAAAAGAAAGAGGAAGAATGTGTCAAATTAGTTTCGGTGGAAACAACCATTACTCTGGATTCTCAGAATATGAAATGCCCACCTGAAAAGATGGAGTTCGTTCACATGATGAAATGAAATTTTATCATATCAAGAGTAACAATTATGATTTTTTGTTAAAATTTAGAACTTTTTTCACATAATGTTTAATTATCGACATGTTGCTTAGTCTTTTTGTTTATTGTTTTAATTTTGGATATGATGTATATATTACCATATTTTATTATTATTAGTACATTTCATTTATTAACGAAAAATGCAATGTATATTTTTGTCACCATACGTGTTTGAGATTCAAATTTTGTCTTAAACTGTAACATTTGCAATTGATTATTGATGTGTATTTTTATTACTAGTTTTATATTCATAAAATGAACTTAATCACCACTAGAGACTGCTACACAACTAAGAAGTGTACTAATTCGTTTGACAGTATAAAGATGGTAAGAATAGGTTGTCGAACACAAGGGGAACGCATATCATTCTAAATTAAAATACATACTATTAATTAAACTAGGCAAAAATATTAAAAAGGGGTTTTCTGATTTTAAAATTAAGAAACTTCTAACATTAATTCTAAAACAACTAATTAGCAAACAATTACTTTAAGGTAAGCAAAACACAAGGGGACTGTGTATCATTCTAAATTAAAATACATACTATTAATTAAAATAGACAAAAATATTAAAAAAGAGGTTTTATGATTTTAAAGTTCAGAAACTTCTAACATTAATTCTAAAACAACTAATTAGCAAACGATTACTTTAAAGTAAGCAAAACAGAACATATAACGATTTAAAGCAAGATATAAATAGTATTCTGTTTAGATTCGATCCTATTCTCTATGGTTGATTTCGCTAATAGTGCAATGGGTTTAATCTCGCCATTTACCGATTCCCAATATGACTAGTATTATGGTCAAAATACTAATCATTTGATTTGAACATATTATTAATTGTAGTGATCAAGTGAACTAATATTCCTGAAAACCGTGTTTAGAATTATGAAAGACTTGATTATTAAATTGATATCAATGACAATAAATACCAATTATTTATACATGAACGATCATCATATATATGCTCACACATTAAAGTTACCATCTTTTCTATTTAACCCTAGGTTTTGATCCAACTCTTGTCATACAATTCTCTAGTTCATAAAATCGAATGTTACAAGTATGTTAAGATAGAATGATCATATAACCCTAATGATACTCAACAATAAACAGAAAAGATGATTACTTTAACACATCAATATCTTTATCAATCAAACATAATGAATAAACGACTAGGTTAAATCCGAAATCGTGAAATCAACACATAGGTTCAAGGCCCATATATTCTAAACGAAAGTAATGAGTTTTTAGCCCATAACTAAAGTAAAAACACAGATAAATTTGTACTAAACTTTTAATTTTTTTTTTTTTATCGATTTAAGTCTTTATAAAGACTTATGCATTGGATATGATTTTTAAGGTTGCGTTTTTTGGGATATCTATTCCGAAGTTATAAGGCTATTAAGAATGTTTTACATTATCTCTTTCTGCCTGTTCCACACCAAAATTAAGATCAAGTCATTGTAATCCTTCATGAACATTGAGATCAACATAGTGTTGTTCAAAGTGGTTTTTTTGTTTTTGTGTTTTCCACAAATTTAAATCTGATGTTCGTTTGCTTATTGTTTACGTTTTGATCTCTAACAAGTGGTATCCAAGCGTTAAAAAGATCAAAACATACCTTGTTTTCATCATTTTTCTTGAATCCTAGAGGAATCTTTCCGGGCGACTTTACCTGCTATATCCATTTGTCCTTCCCGTTCATTATTGATCACAGGCCTGGTCGTTTTTTCTTTTGTGTAACAGAGAGTCCAAAACATCGACAATCTTGAAGAATTAAAATCCTCAACGTTGATCTCTCTTAAGCCTTGTATCAGCCTTATAATTTCTCTTTTTAAACCCTAAGTGCCAACCCCATATTCGTTTAACGTAATCCATCTTAGCAGCCCTGAAATTCATTTGTCCTAGCCCAATTATTCCATCCATACAATTTGACCTACAGAAACAATTTCTAAGTCTTAAAGCTATTAAAATAGCCTACTTATATGTTTTTCCCCATAAACACAGTATCCCAGAACCACTATAATTCGATTTTACCAGCCAATTTTTTTTCTTTGAAGCCTATTCACCAAGCTCAATATTTCAACCCAATTTTTTTTCTTATTCCGAATTACATGTTAAACATATAACCATTGTTTTCCTATGGCTACCGTTAAATATGACTTTCCACTCTTGGATAGTGACACTTATTTTCACTTTGGCAATTAAAAATGTGAGATCTTTTGGCTTAGACGGATTACGACACATTAGATTTCTTTGAAGGAAAACTCAAGTTACTTTGTCTCCTAGTGAGAAAAAGAAGGATTGTAAAGCCTTGTCACAAATCCGATAACACCACAACTTTTCCAAGAGGTACTCAATGAAAGAATCACAGTTGTTGTTTGGTAAAAGCTTGAATCAATATACATAAAAAAAGATCTCTCAGCCCTTGTGGCCATGGAGGTTCACCTGCAGTGACTCCAGGGCATGAGGCAAAACCTCATGTTTGCAGCGGGGATTAGTCGGTGCGCGAAAGCTGACCCGGAAACCCTCGTTAGGGAAGTTCCCTTTCCAAAAAAAAAAAAAAAAAGATCTCATGAGTAATTTATTTTTAAAGAAAATGTTTTTCCTACATAAACTTCAAGAAGGTGGTAATCTACTTAACCACATCTTTAATTTCAAAGAGACCATGTATGATTTGGCGATTTTTAAAATCAAGTATATATGATGAAGAATTCCTTAGTTTGGTTTTTTTATGCTCTCTTCTGTGGACCTATTCAAACCTAAGAGATACTATTCTTTATAGAAACGACTCTTATTTTACACGAAGTTTATGGAGCTTTATTTATATTAAAATAAATATGAAAGATATTATATATCTTCAAATGGAGCAAATAGTTCACAAGATGAAGGGTTATCGGTTTGTGGTCATTCTAAGTATATGAGTTTTCATGGCAAGAAAGGGCATTCCAAATCTCGAGGTAAAGCAAAGACAAAATTGCAAGTATTGTCACAAAGATGATCATGAAAGTTTGGTGTTATAAATTGAAAAAAAAAAAGAGAAATATGGCAAAGAAAGATGAAGATAAATCGGCTAACTGTGCTCGTGCCAACAACGATTCTAACGGTGAAGTTATTGTGGTTATGGTTGGAGTTTCCGATTTCGATGACGAATGGATTCTTAGCTCGGTTTACACATATCACGTGTGTAACACCCTGTTCTCGGTTTAATCATTTTAAAAGATTATATATATATATATATATATATATATATATATATATATATATATATATATATAATCATGAGTATTTTAATTGTTAAAAGGTATCTAAAAGATTATTGCTATTTATTAGCCAAGTAATTAAACAAATAAATAAGTGGGATTTATTTATTTCAATAAATGGAATATGTTTTAGTCAAGGTTCCAAAGAGTAATTCTTGGAAACTTCTTTTGAAGAAGGAATCAAATTCAAAAGTCAAAAATCTCCGTGGACGGAAAAAATATATAATTAATAATATTTCAATAGTTTTGAGTAAACATGGTTAATAAGTGCGACTCTTATTTATACAAATAAAATGAATTAATTATACTACTGTTGAGTGTGAAGCCATTGGGTTAGTCAAAAGAAGTGACAGGAAACAAGGACTCTCATGTGAACATGAAAAAATTGTTACGGCTGCAGAATTTCAACAATGGTGGCCTTATCAATTTCACATGTATGTGAATGGAAGAAAAGGCTTACGACTCAAAATATTATAAATAGGCTTCTTCCTTTCATTTGTAAAACTTGTATCTAGTGTAACACAGAAAGAGTGCAGATTAGCACCAAGAAATGTAAATTCCTAGTTACCGGTGGACGTAGGTCAGAGAAGGACCGAACCACGTTAAATCCCTCATGTTCATCCTTGTGTTCTTGTTTTTCGTGAGCTGTGTGTGTGTTTAGAGTCGTGTGTTAAGTGTCTCGATCCTAACAAGTGGTATCAGAGCAAGGTTGTAGCTCCAGAAGGTGATTTTCAGTTTTTTGGTCGAAATTTGTTTTCGTCAAAAACGATTTTGGTGTATACCGTTGGAAAGGTCTCGTTCCGAAGATTCCGAAAATATTTTTTTCTGAATTTTTTGACCACCGGAAGACGTCCAAATCGCCGGTCAAAGGTTTGCCGGAATAGTGACTGGAAAAACCAGTTCCGCCGGAGAAGATGACACTGTAGCGCCTGAACTTGCCGGAGAAGACGACACTGTAGCACCGAAGTTCTGCCGGAGAAGACGACACTGTAGCGGTGACGTCAGCAGACACTGTAGCACGCCGTCAGCGGTGACGTCAGTAGACACTGTAGCAGACACTGTAGCAGATTTGAAAAATTGCAGTTTAGCCCCTGAACTTTCAGAAAATTGCAGTTTAGCCCCTGAACTTTCAGAAAAATTGCAGTTTAGCCCCTAATCTTTCAGAAAATGGCAGAAAGCAGTAAGCTTCAGATTGAGAAGTTTGATGGGAAAGATTTTGGTTGGTGGAAGATGCAAATTGAAGATTTGCTCGTGCAGAAAGACTTGGACGCAGTTTTAGGTGAAAAACCGGAGGCGATCACACAAGCAAACTGGGAGACTTTGGATAAGAAGGCCAAGGCATTTATTAGACTGACGTTGTCAAAGGATGTTGCCTTCAATATTTTGAAGGAGACCTCGGCAAAGGGAATCATGGAGGCATTGTCTAATATGTACGAGAAGCCGTCGGCAGCAAATAAAGTCTTCCTGATTCGGGAACTAGTCAACACGAGGATGAGGGAAGGAAGTTCAGTTACAGTACACATCAACAATTTGAACTCGATTTTATCCAGACATGGGTCAGTGGGAATAAAATTTGAGGACGAAGTTCAAGCTTTACTACTGTTATCATCATTACCTGACAGTTGGTCTGGAACAGTTACAGCCGTTACTAGTTCTGCAGGATCGAAAGAGCTCACTTTTGAGGGAATTCGGGATTTAATTCTAGGCGAAGACGTCAGACGAAGAAATTTCGGGGAATCATCAAGTGAACAATTGAATGCGGTCAGAGGTAGAAGAAATAACAGAGGTAGTGGAAGCGGGAACAGGAGAAGGAGTCAGTCGAGGACTCGAAATGATGTGACTTGTTGGAACTGGAAAGAGGTTGGACATTTCTGGAATCAATGTCCAAAAGACAAGAAAAAAGTTAACGTTGCAGTAGACCATTCAGATGATGATGTTTTGATCTGTAGTGTGGAGAGCAATGTGGATTCCTGGGTTATGGATTCGGGTGCTTCATTTCACGCTACCCACAACCGTGAAGCACTGTAGAATCTAAAAGAAGGAGATTTTGGTAAGGTAAGACTGGCGAACGATGAGGTTCTTGATGTGACGAGCATAGGTGACTTAGATCTGAAGACTCCAGTCGGTCCATGGACTTTGAAGGATGTTCGGGTAATTCCAAGTCTGAAGAAACAGTTGATTTCTGTTGGGCAGTTGGATGAACAGGGACACGAGGTTAAGTTCAGGAATGGGCAGTGGAAGGTTGTCAAAGGAAATCTTGTGATAGCTCATGGACATAAGAGGGGTTCATTATATATGGTCAGTTTACCGTCTGAGGGAGTAACCGTCCCAGTTCAGAAGAAAAACAAAATCTGTTTCATAGAGTCTCGTGGATAGAAGAAGGTTTGCTTTGCAGATGGCAAACCCAGAGTCACAGGTCAGATTCAGGTTGAACGTGTTTGGAACGGTTCAGAAAAACCAGTCAAGGGCATTCATAGCAGTGGGAGCAAGGGTTGTGCTTCAGCTAGAATACCCAGAACACAGTGGGTTAAGAGAACCAGTATTCCATCTGTAAAAGTCTCTCCAGATTATCTGCTTCACATGGAGAGTGTCGTTTGTTCTCAGGATGTTCCAGGATCGGGCAGTTCATTTCAGTGGGAGCCGGTGGAGACAGAGAACAGTTCAGTGGCAGACTTAGCCATGACTGATGTGTTGGAGCTAACGGAAGCTTCAACTAGCCTTCAGGTAAATTGAAGAGAAGGCCAGGGTAACTAGGAAGGAGTCAAGATCAAAAGTTTTTACAGAAATACAAATACACAGTTGAAGCAATGGTGAAGATTGTTTCGTGGCTTCAAGTGGGAGATTGTTGAGTGTGAAGCCATTGGGTTAGTCAAAAGAAGTGACAGGAAACAAGGACTCTCATGTGAACATGAAAAAATTGTTACGGCTGCAGAATTTCAACAATGGTGGCCTTATCAATTTCACATGTATGTGAATGGAAGAAAAGGCTTACGACTCAAAATATTATAAATAGGCTTCTTCCTTTCATTTGTAAAACTTGTATCTAGTGTAACACAGAAAGAGTGCAGATTAGCACCAAGAAATGTAAATTCCTAGTTACCGGTGGACGTAGGTCAGAGAAGAAACCGAACCACGTTAAATCCCTCATGTTCATCCTTGTGTTCTTGTTTTTCGTGAGCTGTGTGTGTGTTTAGAGTCGTGTGTTAAGTGTCTCGATCATATTATTGTTGCTCCAAGGGTGCCCAGAGTGGTGTCTGGGTTTGGGTTGGGGCTGTGAGATGGCGATACCGACAATGGTTTTGATATAGGATTTTAGGCTGGTGGGTTCCGATTGTGATGTTAAAAGTGTTATTCATCCTAATATATATATATATATATATATATATATATATATATATATATATATATTAACTATCGTGTATTTTTTTTTTATTTGCATTAGGTTTTTTTAATTAAAAAATGTTATACTTTATTAAAAAATATTATGTTTTACTTCTTTCATCTTAAAATTATAGTCCATCTTTCCTTTTTCGTTTGTCCCAAAATAATAGTCCTCTTTTAAAAATAAATAATATTTTTACTAAAATATTTTCTCATTATTACTTAACCAATTAATTATTTAATGGAACATTAAATGCAAAGTAAGGACAAAACTGTCATTTTATTGTATAAAATTAGTGGTAATTAATGTTTTTTTAATCTGTGTGTTTTTTGTCTGTAGACAATAATTTTGGGACGGAAGAAGTATTTAATTAATAATTAATAATGCTATGATAAGTGGGTTGAATGCGTTTGAAAAAAAGGGCTTCTAGCCCAGCGGTATCCGATGGTGCCCTCCCTTCTTGAGGTCGAGGGTTCAAGTCCTGTGGTGGACATATGTGGAATTAGGTGTTAATTTAGGAGTAGATTATAATATTTGTATTTGACGGTTAAAAAAAAAAGAATGTTTTTGAAAAAATAGCATTTTAATTTTGTGGATCGAAAAAAATAAAAAATTGATAATATAGATTTAATGCGACAACGTGTTAATGGATTGAAAAAAAAAAATCTATTTCTTCGACACTAAAAAAAGTAGACATGATTTATCATATATTTATTTATTTTGTATAATAACTTATAATATTATACAAAATACACATATAATCAACGATTCGCGTTATCGTTTCCAACTTTCTAGTACCTTCCATTAAGTACTTGTATCATATTTGTACTTAAACTAATTTATTGTTATAAAATATAATATGTTATATGTGTTGATTTTATTTTTAATAAATGATAGTTTGTTAACAAAAATACTATATAATTAATGAGTAATTTATTATATTTATAACATTCACATTGACTGTTTCTCCATCTCTTTAAAAAAACAAACCACACGATATTCTCAAGTGTGTGTTCATACCTTTTCGTACACACAGTCTCGCACTCTCTCATCGATATAATTACACACACTAGACACACCCTCATACACACACAAACTTACACACATGAAGATACAATCCAACCATGCTTCCCTGTTGATCAAGCTTTCGACCCTAAATTTTCTACTCGTATTCTCCGCTTCCCAAGATTTCGATTTCTTCTACTTTGTTCAACAGGTACATATGCCAATTCTGGCAATTCAGTTCGATTCAAGATATAATCCATATTCTTGATGTTTTCATTCCATTTACGTTAATGAATATAAGACCCACACAATCATTTTACGTGAATAATTTCTTAGTGGCCAGGATCATACTGCGACACAAAACAAAGTTGCTGCTACCCGATCACCGGAAAACCAGCATCGAACTTTGGAATCCATGGACTTTGGCCTAATAGAAACAATGGCTCCTATCCTTCCAATTGCGACTCTAGCAACCCTTTCGATGCATCCAAGGTGATTCTTTTACCATTTTTTTTTTATTTGTATGGTTTTAAATGTTTGTCTTTTTATGTAACAAAGAATAAATGAAGGAAAATATTTACTATCTAAATTGCAGATTTCAGACCTCAGGAGTGAAATGCAGTCGGAGTGGCCAACATTATCGTGCCCAAACAATGACGGGCTAACTTTTTGGGGTCATGAGTGGGACAAGCATGGGACTTGCTCGGAATCCGTACTCAATCAACATGATTATTTTGCGAAAACTCTTAGCCTCAAGGACCAAATAAATCTTCTCCATGCTCTGGAAAGTGCGGGTATTAATCATTCATATATTGTAGCTTTGACTCTGGTATCTAGTGTTTGTCTCTATATACGTTGAAAGACGTATCTTTATTCAAGGGGTTTATGAAAGGAAAAAAAAAAAAAAAAAAGACTCCCCATATACACCTAACAAACAACAGAAAACAAATGTGTTGCTCGTTTGTTTCCCGCAACTTATAATGTCAATATGATGCAGGGATTCAACCAAATGGGGAAAAGTATAGTCTTAGTAGCATAAAGAGTGCGATCATAGGAGCAAGTGGTTTGACACCATGGATCCAGTGCAACAATGACTCCTCTGGTAACAGTCAATTGTACCAAATATACTTGTGTGTGGACTCGTCCGCTTCTGACTTTATTGAATGTCCTGTCTTTCCATATGGACATTGTGATTCCTCCATCGAGTTTCCTTCGTTCTAACTTCAATGTTTTGATTCCTTGATGAATGAACATGTCGATTTCTTTAATTAAGCTAAATTTGTATGTTAATTTACTGTTATAAATTAAGCATGTGTTGTTCTTGTAATGACTTTCTATCTTAGTCCTAGAGGTGTACTTGTGTGGAGCTTGGCGTCATAGCGTCAAAGCGGGCAGCTGTAAAAATGGCCCAATTTATATATATATTACGTATGAGACCCATGTAATACATGAGTTTATTTAAAAGAAAAAACAAAATATAAAATTCTAAAGATTTAGAAGTTTGAATTTATAAGAAAAATGAGAAAAATATTGAATTATAAAAACTAAAGTGTTTTTTTTTCTAAATTTAAACAAATAATTTAGATAAATAAATAAAGAAAATTAGTGAAACTTTAGTTTACTAATTTTGAAATTAAAAGGAAAGTTCATTAAAAAAATTAATTTGCATTTATTATTGCATTTTAATACTAATTCAAAATAACCACAAAATAACATGTGGAATAAAATTAATTCAAAATAATCACAAAATGACATTTGACAATTTGAAGTGTGACAAGTGGCAAAAAAACCTTCATTTATTATATATATATATATATATATATATATATATATATATATATATATATATATATATATATATATATATATATATATATATATATATATATATATATATACTAGGTTAAAAGCCGTGGAATCAACGGGTGTTAATTTTAAATAGAATTTAAAATTTAATTATGTAATGAAATAATATTTCATTAATTTGGAAAACTTATGAATTGCAATATTGCATTTTTTAATAACTTTGTGATTTGTAAGTATTTAATTACACAATAAATGGTAAGTATTTAATTACAAATAGAGATTTTTAAAACCCTGACTTTTGATGCATGATTCTCGTTGAACATACGGAGATGATGACACTACCACAAGAGAGCGAGTGGGAAGAAAAAACGTTTGTTGGCTAAAATGCCACTTTTACCATTATAACTTACCATCTCAATAAATCTTCAACTCCACTATCTCGATCAGTCATTGTCATTGTAGCATTTTTACTCATTCTTCATTATTAATGATCTTAATTTCGTGAGATTAATAGAAATTGTTGCTTTCTTCGTCAGTTTTTTTTCAAAACTTTACCTTGATTTACCGCGTCATGTGTTTCTTTTTTAGGCTTACTGGCCATAACCTTGAAATCCGTGCAATGGTGGTGTTTTTCTTAGAATATGTTCTCTATTTTAGTAAATTTGTAAATTTTAAGTATTTAATTACAAATATAAATCTATCTATTTTATAAAAGCCAGACTTTATATAATGCAACATACGTTTGAGTAACGACAAAAAAACCCAAAAAAACATCAAAATTGATTTGATACAAAACAAACAAAACATGTCTGTAATGAAATTAACATAAAAAATACAATACGTAATTATAAATAAATAAATTAATATGATGGATGAAGTGTGATTTGCTAAAAATGACTAAAAGATGCTACAAAAAAGCTGGTTATAAATTGCGAAAAACTTCCTTATAAACAACATTGAAAGTTTTATTTGTGAGTCTACCATCTTTATCTAAAATTAATAATTTTAATATCTCTCTGCTTTGAACTCTAGATAAGGCAACATACAATTTCACATGTGAAAAAACTTCCTTGTAAACAACATTGGAAGTTTTATTTGTCTAGATAAGGCAACATACAACCCTTGGAATCTACAGGACATAAAATAAAGAATATTGATAATCCAAAAGTAAAAGAATATTCATAATCGTAGTCGTCATGTTTTATCGGTAACTTTAATGGTTAATTTAAATTAATATGCAAAAGGGTTTGAATATAGGGCAACGTTTTTTATCTATATATTAATGAAAAAAATGATAATTTTGTACAATGAATATAAAATTGAATAGACTTAAGAAAAAAAAACAAAAACACAACGAATCATGAAAATGATATTGTTATATGCAAATAAAAAATTTAGATAATATATGAAACATATATGAACACAATAAAATAAATTACAAATTCAAATGATGAATAAAGTGTGTTTTATTAATAATAAATATAATATTATATAAAAAATAAATTATGCAAATTGTTTATAAATATTTAAAAACTTCTTTATACACAAAAATAATCATTAATTATAGATTTGCAAAAATTAATATTTTTATAAAGTTTGATATGTTAATGGTAACAAATTAGAATAACTTAGTCACTAATGATAAATTTATAAACGTTTCTTTTGATACAATATCTTTATCTGTACTCTCTACATAAAATGGTTCAAAATCATAAGAAATATTATTTAAATGATGATTAATAACATAATGATCATAGTGTACATTGAGAATAAACTTTGAAAAAGTCAAAAATAAGAACAACAATCATACATGATAATAAAATGAGTTTTAAATCCTATAAAAACGAATTAATGTAACAAAACTACATGTATATAAAGATTTGTGTGACAAATGAACTTTTGATCGTTTGATACATTTTATTACATAAAATTTATGTTGTCCAAATATAGTTCTTTTTAATTTTCTATTGTCTTTAGCGTCACTATAATAAATCTTATCTGAATCTGTAGTCGGTATAATAATTTTTATTTGAAAAATAACAATTTATGCAATAAAAAAATGACTATGAACATTCTTAGAGTTTTTATAAGTTTTATTATGATTATATGTAATTTTTAATGAATAATTGGTCAAAAAATAAATAGCCATAAAATATCAAATTTGAAGTTCGTTAAATGGACAATAACATTTTCGATTGACCTATTAAAGTCTACACATATATGAAGTTGTTGCCTGTTGTAAAATTTTACATTTTATTTTTAAAAGGTTGGTTAAAAAGACACCTTACTTTACCATATACACATCCTACTTAGTTTTTAAAGAATTTTTATTGGTTGAAATTGTATTGATTTCCAAAAAGATTAGTTGTAAGTAGTTATTACATATTAAGTTTTGATGAAAGTGTTAATGGAGCGTCCATTTAGAAGCACCCAATTTTAAATTAGCATCAACTTATAGTAAAATCTGTATCACATTTGTACGAGAAAGTCAACACTTATTGTGTATGTGTTGGTCATTTCAATCAAGTAAAACAGGGGTAACAATATTACATAGATAATTTCCAGAAATAATGATAAAAAATTTCAAATGTGAAATATGAATTTAAACCAACAGATGATGTTAAGGGATCGATTTATATATACCAAATATATTATTCATCATTTACTCCTTCATTAGTTCCTTATATAAACGGATTTTATTGTTCAATGCAATGTATGACATAAGAATTGGGGGCAAGAAGGTAATTTAACTTTCCATTTAATAATTATGATTTTCTATGATATTTACATGATGTTGATTTATAATCATATCATCAACCTATTTAACTGTAACAATCTTTCATGTTGATAAACAGAAAAAACCCAGCATATATGAGAAATTAAAACGACGATTATGCCCCGATTATGCCCCCCTGTAATGGTATTATTGAAATTTACATCAAATAAATTATTCCTACTACTGATTCCATTAATGAAAGTACAAATCTAATGGTAACAAAACTCAAATCATGCAAAATAGCAAGCAATTTTCTGAATTAAATTTGAAAGTTAGATAAATCAGACAACAATCTTTCACATTACTATAATGCAACAAATGTTGTGTTTGTGTTGGTCATTTCAATCAAGTAAAACAGGAGAAAAAAAGTGTGTTTTGGACGTTTAAACTTGGCATTATAGGTACAAAAGAACTTAGTTGGACCATTTTGATCATTTTAACCATTTAAGTTTGGTTTTGTCGTTTGGTCAAAATGGTAATTTTGGTCATTTTTCTCAATTTCAATACAGAAAAAAGTATTTTTGTCATCTAAATTGGCATTACAAATAAAAAAATCAATATAAAAGTCTAAACAAAACTTAAATTTTTTTAGTCTAATAAAATTTTACAATTCAATATTGATAACAAACTTAATGGTAACTAAACCGAAATCATGCAAAATGACAAGCAATTTTGTTAATTAAAATTGAAAGTTGGATAAATCAAATAACAATCTTTCAGCCTGATAAACAGAAAAAAAAACAGAAAAAACACAGCAGATCCGATAAATTAAAATGACGGTTATTCCCCTGTAATGTTTTGAATATAAATCATTGGCATCAATAAGTAATTTTCTGAATTAAATATTGATAACAAATTTTCTTAATTAACATTGAAAGTTGGATAAATCAAATAACAATCTTTCAGCCTGATAAACAGAAAAAAAACACAACAGATCGGAGAAATTAAAATGATGGTTATGCCCCTGTAATGTTTTGAATAAACATCATTGGCATCAATAAGCAATTTTCTGAATTAAAACTGAATGTTGGATAAATCAGATAACAAACTTTCAGATTGATAAATAAATAAATAAATAAAACCTAGCAGATTTGAGAAATTAAAATGGCGGTTATGCCCTGTAATGTTTTGAATAAAAAATATTTGGCATCAATTAAGTTAAAGGTTAGGATTTCCGCTAAAAATACATAACATTCAATCAGATTAACAATACCACCAGAAATAGTTTTATAGCAATGCACTATAAACATGCAAAAGAGGTGAGAAAATTTAAGCATACCTAATCGCAGAATGTATGCCAACTTCGCTATGATTTTTCTTCTGCTCCTGCTGCTCTTCGTTATATGTGAATGAAAGGATGAAGGGAATTTTCAAGTAATCAAAATATTTAACCAATATATATATATATATATATATATATATATATATATATATATATATATATATATATATATATTCGAATATGATATGATGTTATTAAAACTTTACATAAATTACGTTAAAAAAGGTATCTTTGGGTAATTGAGTATTGTTTATTGACTTTCTGTTTTAAAAAAACTTACAGGAAATAAGAGTAATTACATTACATAAATAAATCATTATCATTATTTGTTATTGAACATTATTGAACATTGAAGATTGTTTGTTGACATTCCGTTTTTAAAGCACTTGCACGAAATAAGAAGATAACGTATTTGCTGAGAATAAAGAGTGGAAGGGCAATATGGGGAATTCAGTTAGATGATATGAACGGGAAAATCAGTTGGGGGGGAGGGGGTCTATGAGATTGCCACGTGGCAGAAATGCTCTTATTTATTAGATTAGGGGATATATATATATATATATATATATATATATATATATATATATATATATATATATATATAATAACAAAAGAGCCTTTTTTTCTGACTCGTCCTGGACCTTTAAGGATATTTAATTCCGTAAGACCGACCGCTTGGCATCTATGCTCTCATATAAAAAATAGAGTAAATTACAGGAATCGTCCCTCGTGCAAGTGCCAAAATGAATGTCCAGTCCTATTTCAAAAATTAACTCGGACTGTCCATCGTTTGGTTAAAGTTGCACGCTTCATCCCTCGTTAGTCTAAATTTGCACGTTTCATTCCTTACGAGACATAAAATGACTATTATACCCTTTTTGTATTTCTTTTCCAATTAATTTAAAGTTATTATTGTTATTATTAATTCAAAAATAAAAGAAAAAAATAGGGCCCCATGTTCATAACCCAGCATCCCCACCCCACCCACCCAATTGTTCATTTTCACCCATCTTCCTCCCTTTTCTCTTAACTGTTGAAGAACCGCCCAACACCACTTCCGGACAACCACCACCGGAGTACACCCCTTCAAGTAAAAATCCGACCACCGGATAGGACCACTTCTGGAAACTCTTCTCCCTCTCTTCACGTGCAGAAATCCAAGCCTCGCCCCCACCAACCCTAAAGAAACCACCAGAATCTTCGACAATCCCCTCTCTTCCTGTTATCACCGTTCTTTGAGGTTTGAGTGAGGAAGATGGCCGATCGAAAACTGAACCGACGGAGATGACGACGTGTAACCGAATTTCTCTCCCCCCCTCTATCTCTTACACTTAGATCTACCCCTCTATCAGATCAATATGACCAATACCTCGGATTTAGGGTTTCGAGTGGAGATAGAGGCGGTCAGACTTTTCTCTGCAAACTATTTCCACCTAAAGGTTTTCTTGATTTGCTTTGATTTGTGTTTATTGATCTGGAGTTTTTTCGTTTGGGTTAAATGGAAAAAAAGGTTGGTCCGAAGTGGTGGGTGATGGCTAGGATGGTGATGGAAGTTCTGGCACTAATGGAGGTGTTGGAGTGACCGAAAACAGTGGAGGTGTTGGGGGTGGCCGGAAATAATGGGTGTGTTCACCTGGTGGTTTTTTTGAGAGAAAAATGTAATCTTAGAAAGAGGGAAAGTAGGGAAAATATAAAGATAAACAAGGTAGCTTCCATCTACATGCCTGGTGGCCGATGGAGGTTAAAGGGGATGTCAGTGGTGGTGTCTGAAAATCGAGCTACAATGGTGATAAGAAAAAAAAAAGACGAAGTTGGGAAATGGAAGGGGGTAAACGGAGGGATGAAGGGTTGGAGCATGGATATTTATCGTTTTTTCTTATATTTTTAATCTAAAAATAATAAATACATAAAAGAAAATTAAAAAATAAATAAGGGCAAAATGGTCTTTTTCCGGAGGGATGAAACGTACAAGTATTAAAATAAAGAGGGACGGTCCGAGTTAATGTTTGAAAATAAGGACTGAACGTGCATTTTGGCACCTGCATGAGGGACGATTTATGTGATTTACTCTAAAAAATAGGATACGCTCGAAGTTTAAGAACAAAATTGTTGAGTTCAGATTAATTGAATCAAGAATGTTGCTTGTATAGCCAACAAACCTAAACATAATGCACGGTTCTCACTATTGAGAAAAAAAACTTTTTAACATGTGTCAATATTTGGACTAAGAATCAACCATCCATAATTCATTGAACTGTATAAATTTAATCTCGACTAAGAATCATCCATCCATAATGCATTGAACTTTATAAATTTAAAAAAAACAGATGCATTATATTTTTTTATACAACTTTACTATTTAATCCCTAAAATACATTGAAAAGTTCAATGCACAACATATTTTAAAACCTTGTCACAGACAAAATGAATATTAATCTATATATGGTTGTTGAGCTAGATTGGTGGACATATACATTGCACTGGCATTATCACAATATACAAGAGTAACATAAAGTGGTGGATATAGCAGCTTACGAAGCAGGTTGTGAAGCCAAAATGTATCTGCAACACAATTCACATATACTTAGTTTCAGCATTGGATCGAGAAATCATACCTTAGTCTCTTGGAAGACCATGAGAGAAGGTTCCGGCCGAGAAATACATGGTAGCCCAAAGTGGATCACCTGGAAGAAGGGAAGCCCACCCAATCTGCGTGTGAAATCCCCAAATTCACGGTCATTTTAAAAATTTTATTTATGCTTATTTGAAAATTAGAGTATTCATTTTAAAGAATAATATCGCGGAATTTGTTCCCAGAAAACATGATAAATATATTATCAAAGCATTTCCGAAGAAATGTATTTTTGTTTATATTAAAACTTTGGGATGTCATCGTCAATACATAAACATAAGCATAAACAGACCTTACATTCATTTACACTAGTGATTTACATGTCCTTTAATCTCTCAGTGTAATGTAGCTTCGTATCAATACCTGTGATACAAATAAACTGAGTGGGTCAGGTTGGGAAACTTGGTGAGTACATAGGGTTTTCAACCCACAATAATAAAGTTATTATGTTTCATCATCAAACAATTAACTCAACTTCCCATCCTCATTATCTTCTTTATTCTTAAGGATCTACCCTAAGAATCGTCTATTCATCATTCATTCATTCCTAGGGATTGTCCTAAGGAATAGGCACGAAGTCCATCACTGTCAGGGTTAATGTAACAGGCACTAAGTCCATAGCGGCCGATGTTATCTGTTAGGCACTAAGTCCATAGCTGCCAATATCCATTTATAGGGCACTAAATCCATAGCTGCCAACGTTCATTTGTAAGCACTATGTCCATAGCTGCCAATGTTCATTTGTAAAGTACTAAGTCCATAGTTGTCGGGTTTATCTATTTGGCACTAAGTCCATAGCTGCCAGGGTTTATCTATCAGGCACTAAGTCTATGGTTGTCAGGGTTTATCTATCAGACACTAAGTCCATAGCTGCCAATGTTCATCTATATCATCTTTCATATCTCATCATTCATCTCTCATATCATCTCATCTTTAATTTACCCATCTTTACCCATCATAATTATAAGTATAAAATACGTATACAGTTTAAATCAAGTAAAACATGTATATTTTGTTCATCCAGCATAGATATCAAGAACAAAGATAATATACACACATAGGATGTAATTTATATTAAATTTTTCATATCTATGTGTAAGATGAAAGTAACTATGCACTCACTTGTTAAAGTGATGATTCCAAACTCGGGCAGGGCTTCGCTTCTAACAATTCTATTTTCCTTCGACGAAACCTAGTATCATTACCGCTATATTATAGTCTAATATTTATTGCGACTATTTATGAGCGATATTGTTTTATAACTGTTAAACAATACTTTTCAACCACTATTACAGACAGGGGCCAAACATGAAACATCGGAGGGCATGACCATTTTGGCATTATAGCACTTCTAAAATCCAACAACCCTATGGGTCCCTTCAAACCAGATTCCCCGTACCGCAAGTAGTTAAAAGATATTATAATAACACTTTTTATATTATGTTTTATTATATATATATATATATATATATATATATATATATATATATATATATATTGTTTATAAGTTCATAATAACAATAAAAAACATAAACATAAGTTATACTTAGAGTAGGGTAAGCATATCTCACTTACCGGGGGTTTGGCTAGGAACTAGGCTCTGCGGGGGCAGAAATTTCGAGCCGAAAGCTCTTCTTCTCGGAGCCTTTTGGCACTCCGGGACTTTCCTGTAGCAATTAGAAGTTACTAAGGCTTTGGGAGAGGTTTAGAGAGAAGTTAGAGAAAGAGAGAGAAGGGTTATGGTGTGAGGAAAAAGGGTGAGCTTCACATGGTATTTATAGGCTAAAGATGGCCCAAATCGGTGAGCTTGAGCCTCCAACTCGTCGAGTTGAGTGCCAAGTGTCACCATCTGGTGGCAGGGCATGGGGAGGAAGCAACGGTCTAAATTAAGCCACGTCACCCCCTTTGCAGCAGTACCCTTCCGTCTTCTAAATTTTGTAACTTTCGCATACTAGCTTTGTTTTCGACACTCTTTATATCCACGCGTAGGTATTGACAAGATCTACGACTCTCCTTTGGACTCCGTCGGCTAATTCTCAACAGGTTTTAAATTTAACAGTACGAGAATATTATATTGTTAACGACCGTGTAAAATTCATAACTTCTACATACGGACTCCGTTTTCGACTGTATTTTTATCGTTGAACTCTTATTAATGAGATCTTCAATTCTCACTTAGGTTGTGGTGGCTAAAAATTGACCGATCTAAAATTCGATTTCCAGGCTGTGCACTGCTATGCTAAATCTTAGAAAAATCATAACTTCCTCATACGAAGTCAGATTTGGACGTTCTTTTTATGTACATTCTCCGTTTAAAAATATACTACGAATTTCGTTTAGATCTCTAAGGATAAAAAGTAATTTATCAAAAATTCACTTTTTACGATTCCCGATGTCATGTCGGTTTTGCCGTAAAACTTCGACGAGTCATAACTTCTTCGTTATAACTCGGATTTCGGCGTTCTTTATATGTACGAAACCCTTGTCAAATATACTATAACTTGGTTAAGATTATTTAATCTAAATAATCTTCTATCAAAAAGTCATTTTTGACACTTATTGTCTTTAAATTGACTAGCCCAAATCTGCAAGCGTTACAATTATTCCCCCTTAGGATGATTACGTCCCGGAATCATCAACGAGACAGGGCGTGTATAATGACTCCATACGTTACCTCTTTATCCTAGGTAATAATTGTAACTTCTATGTTGGACTTCCAACTGTAACCTTCGAATTACAAAATCGATCCTTATTGGAGACTCCTACTTCTTCTTAAACAGACTTAACTTAAGAGAAGTTTTTTACTTCGATTATCATGACAAACCGATGGGTCATGTTCTAATGACCTCTCATCGTATGATGTCACGCTTAGACTCAGGTCTCTTAGAGTCAAATTCTCGAATGGAATATACCTTCCTTCATGTTCTAATGTGATATATGTTGGATTAGTGTCTAAGTCCATAACTATATTTGGTATGTACTTGACCCGGTTGTAGCATGGTCCTTTTGGGTTGCCTTTATCGGAGCAACTTGACTGGATGATTAGTGGAGAAAGAGGATATTATGGTTTATTAATATATTATATGAATAATATATTAAAAGAGAAATCATATTGATTAATTAATATTGGTCAAGAATTAATTAAGAAATTAATTTTGTGATCAAAAGATATTAATTAAACTTAGGGGACTAGAATTGCAATTATAAGATAATTGGATTTCGGGCTGTGGATTATATGGATAAAGGGGTGGATGAAATTAGGGTTGAAGCCCACCTTGAAATCGTCCAAGGCCTTATTCCAAAAGGTTCCATTGGACTGCTTAAGGCCTAAGCTATCCAATTAGGGTTTTGACTGAAACCCTAGCAGCTCCACTATATCAGGACCCCAAGGGCTTCAGAAATCGGCACCCATAAACCCTAAGAAGTCTTAGAGACTATTTTGAGCCTTTCATCCCCCTCTCTCCAAGATTATTCAACTTGCTTTGGTGTTTGTGATCCATTAGAGGCATCACATTTGAGGTGCTAGGTTCTCATAAGCTAAAGATCTTCAAGCAACAATCAAGGTAACATTCTTATTGGTTATTTATGTTATTTTCAAGTTTTGTTGTATGCTAGATTAGGGTTTGTAAGCTTTGGATGATTTGCATGTACAATAGAGAAACCTAGATCCAAAACTTTAGGGTTTGCATGTGCACCATAGGATTGATGTATTGCTTAAAACCCATCATTGGTATCAAAGCCTTGATTGGTTTCTATTGTATTTGATGCATTGTATGATTATTCATTTCTTAAAATCGAAATTTTTGCTTTCTGCCTGAGAAACTCGTCGAATCACCTGATGAACTCGACGAGTCCAGAGGGTGACTCGGCGAGTCGGAGAGTCAGACAGAGGAAATATCAGGATTTTGGCCTATTTTGACTTGGGATAATTACCAAAAACGTTTTTGATTGATAAAATCCGAATTTTATTAATATGATGTGATTATCCTTATCAAAATAGAAGATAATTGTCAATTATTAGATAATTATTGCCTTATATGATAAACTTTAATTATTTGAATTATTTGAAAGAATTATCTTGCCATGGAATTGGATTAGGTCAAAATTAGATAATCACCAATTAATTGTTTAATTAAATTATTTGAATTTTGATCTAGAAAGTTTTGAAAAGTTTCAAAACTTGCCCTCATGTTTTGGAATTTAAATTTTGATTAAAAAGTTTAATTTTGAAATATTTAAATTCTAAACCCTAGAATTTTACAAGTTTAAAATTCAACCCTTATACTATTATAATATTATAAGAATAATGATTATATATATGTATAAGATTAATGCTAGTCTTACCGTTAGTAGGCCTCATTCACGAAACCGATCTATAAGGGAGTATAAGGTTGCTGCCTATAAAATGGCAGTTTAATGGGTGTCCACTCTCACCACCGCTTCCTTGATTGGTGGAGGGTCGTTAGCCGAACGGGTAGGATAGGGCAACTAATTCCTCATTAAAAGTATAATGGTTAATAAAGTAACTAAATGTTTTTGTAAAATTCCCAATCTTAGTTACATTAGGAAAAATGTGAAAATGATGCTATTCCATGAAATTACACTTTGTACCCTTGCCAATATGTTAGTGGAGCGTGTGTGGTTAACCGACACACTAATTTGGTTCTAGTAAAGGTGGCAAATGGTGACTTGATGTTTGTCATAGATCAATGGAGCGTGTGTGGTTAACCGACACCTTGATTAGGTGACTGTAACATTGAGGGCACCAAGTATATTTGCATGGTTATTCACACCTTGTTTGTGATCCTCGATATCCCAGTCACAAACTTGAAGGGCATATCGAGATTTAAACATGCTATTGAAAAGTTCAATGAATCTCAAAAGATCTAGGAGTTTCAATACATTTAAAACTTATTTTTTTTTGTTTTTCATGGTGGAAATTAGTGAATCGTCATTCACTTACCTTTAAATTATTTGCGATTTAGATTACGACATCCCTCTTCTAAATTGTGAATAATGTTGTTGGACCCTAGCCCTAATTTCTCATTTGGGTGTTTAATTTGAGATTCTTATCTAATAAAACTTTGTCTCTCTTCCTTTTCAGATGTCTACCTCAAACAACAACAAGCCAACAACGCTTCTGGCTCGAACTCTTCCGGCTCATTCTCACTCATGAATTTGTGTGGGAGGGTGATTTTCGATGGGACCAATTTTAATGATTGGATCCGCAACATTCGAATGGTTACCCGCTACCAGGACAAGGAGTATGTCCTCGACAAGGAGCTGAAAGAAGTGAATGTCAACACTGCTACTCCCGAGGAGATCGTTGCCTTTGAGGATCATGAGTGCGATGCTACGAAAGTCCATTGCATCATGCTCGCGACTATGACTGCCGAACTCCAAAAGTCCTACATGGACTTCTACCCTATGAGATGCATCAGGATTTACTGGACAGGTACCACCAAAGTGCCAGGCAGGAGAGGTACGAGATCATCACTTCAATGATCACTACCAAGATGAGGGACAAAGAGTCCGTCACGACCCACCTGCAGAAAATGTAGATATATGTCGACCGCCTACTGAAGTTAAATGTTAACTTCGATGAGGAGCTGGCGATTGATATCATTCTTCACTCCTTACCTCCTTGTTACAACCAGTTTCACATGACCTACCACATGAACAAGTAGGAGGTCACTTTGAGCAAGCTTCAAGGCCTGCTGAGGACTGCTGAGAGCAACCTCAAGGACAAATCTGTTGCATCAACTCCTACTATTACTGCCCCCGTCTTGGCTATTGGGCAAGGGAAGGGTAAGAAGAGGAAGGCTCCTTCCAAGAGCCACCATAAAGGAAAGTCCCAAGATGGTACCTCTTCTAGTGGAATCAAGGTTGGTCCCGCCGTGCCCTCTTTCAACCCGGAGGATGTAGAGTGCTACTACTGCCATGACAAAGGGCATTAGAAACGAAGTTGCCCGAAGTATCTGCAGGACATCAAGGATGGAAAGATAAAACCATCCTTCGCAGGTACTTATACTATTCAATCTAATAACTCATCACATGCTATTTCTTGGGTTCTCGATACAGGATGTGGTTTTCACATTTGTTCTTATTTGCAAGGCCTAAGAAGAAGTAGGGATGTGGAGCATGGGAAGATAAACTTGATCATGGGGAACAGAAGAGTGTCGCATGTCACCAAGATTGGAGTTTACTCTTTAGTGCTTAGTAGTGGGTTAGGACTAGATTTGAATAATTGTTGCTATTTGCCAGAAATAGCAAGAAACATCATTTCTTTTCATGGTTTATATAAACAAGGTTTTAGATTTTCGTTTGATAATGAAAAGGGTTTTATTAATGCTTTCTTTAATGGTGTTTTCTATTTTGAAGCATCGCCTTGTAATGGAATATATGAAACTGTGATGGTTGTAGACAACTTAGGAAATGATGTGTTGTATATCGATTCTTACAATGATTTGGATAAAGCATGCTTGTGGCATTGTCGTCTTGGACATGTCAACAAGAAACGCATAGCCCAACTCCAAAAGGATGGAGTGTTGGATTTATTCGACCTTAGGGACGATGACGTGTGCAAGTCTTGTTTACTTGAAAAGATGACCAAGTCACCCTTCACTGGTACTTATGAAATGGGTGAGGGTTTATTGGATCTCATACACACCGATGTGTGTGGGCCCTTTAGATCCACCACAAGGGATGCAAGCCGCTTCTATGTGACTTTCACCGATGATTATAGCAGATATGGTTATATCTACTTAATCAAGCACAAGTCAGAAACCTTTGAAAGTTCAAAGAGTTTAAGCAGGAAGTGGAGAATCAGCTGGGCAGGAAAATTAAGATGCTCCGATCCGATCGAGGTGGTGAGTACCTTAGTCTTGAATTCCACGACTACCTCAAGGAATGCGGAATCGTTTCGCAATTGATGCCACCTAGGACACCGCAGTTGAATGGTGTGGCTGAGAGGCGTAATCGAACTTTGTTGGACGTGGTTCGTTCCATGATGAGTCGTGCTTCGTTACATATCTCATTCTGGGGGTATGTCTTAGAGACTGCCGCCCATATCCTTAACCTAGTCCCTATAAAGAAGGTTGCCAAAACACCTCACGAGATGTGGATAGGGAAAGCTCCCTTGTTGGCATATATCAAGGTTTGGGGTTGTGAGGCTTTCATAAGACGAGAGACTCACGACAAGCTCGAACCTCGTAGTGAGCGGTGTATTTTCATCGGTTATCCACAGAAGTCCTTTGGATATCTTTTCTACAGACCGAGTGACAATGTTGTCTTCATTGCGAGGAGAGGGGTTTTTCGAGAGCGAGAACTCATAAGCCAAGGAGACAGTGGGAGGCAAATCGATTTTGAAGAGCTTCAAGAATCGAACGATGAAGGAACCTCTAACACTGGCGTTCAACCTGAGGAAGAAACTCCTGTTGAAACTGTTGACGAGTCCCTACCTCTTAGACGTTCCAGTAGAGTTAGTGTTCCACCGGAGTTTTATGGTTTTCATATTACTACTGAAGGTGATACGTTTATTAGTGATAGTAGACTAGTAAATTTGGATGAACCTAACAACTACAAGGAAGCCATGGCAGGCCCGGAGTCTGCAAAATGGAAAGAGGCTATGGATAGCGAGATTCAGTCCATGTATGACAACCAAGTTTGGAATTTGGTTGACAATGTGTCAGGTCGTAAGACAGTCAGGTGCAAATGGATCTTCAAGAAGAAGACCGACATGGATGGGAAGGTACACACTTATAAGACGCGATTGGTTGCGAAGGGCTTTACTCAAACTCCTGGAGTTGACTATGATGAGACCTTCTCACCAGTTGCGAAGATAAAATCTATTAGGGTTATGCTAGCCATAGCTGCGTTTCATGATTATGAAATATGGCAGATGGATGTCAAAACCGCTTTCCTTAATGGGAAGTTGGCTGAGGATGTTTACATGAGTCAGCCAGAGGGTTTTGTCGATGCGAAACATCCTAATAGAGTGTGTAAGCTTGAGAAATCCATTTATGGATTGAAACAAGCATCTCGCGGATGGAATCTTTGCTTCGATGAGAAAGTCAAAGAGTTTGGCTTCCTGCGAAGCGAGGATGAGTCATGTGTATATGTCAAAGCCAGTGGGAGTATAGTTAGCTTCCTCGTATTGTATGTCGATGGCATACTGTTCATAGGAAATGACATTCTAACCCTGCAGGAGGTTAAGTCCTGGCTTGGGAAGTGCTTCGCTATGAAGGACCTCGGAGAGGCTGCCTATATTCTGGGAATAAGGATAGTGAGAAACGGGAGTAAAAGGCTAATAGTACTTAGTCAAAATACTTACTTGGATAAGGTACTAAAACGTTTTAGTATGGAGAACTCCAAGAAGGGGGAGTTGTCGATCCAAAGCAATACCAAGTTGAGTAAGACTCAAAGCCTGAGTACTGAAGTCGAGATAGCAGAGATGAGCCGAGTACCTTACGCTTCCGCAGTTGGCTTGATCATGTATTCTATGACTTGTACTCGCCCTGATGTGGCCTTCGCTTTGAGCATGGTCAGCAGATATCAAGGGAACCATGGTAGAGCGCATTGGACCGCAGTCAAGAATATTCTTAAGTACCTTCGAAGGACCAAGGAATGGTTTCTTATCCTTGGTGGGAGTGAAGACTTAAGGGTACGAGGGTATAGTGAAGCCAGTTTTCAGACCGACCGAGACAACTTCCGTTCTCAGTTGGGCTGGGTCTTTACCCTGAATGGAGGAGCAGTGACTTGGAAAAGTTCCAAACAAGAGACCGTGGCTGATTCAACGTGCGAATCAGAGTACATAGCAGCGAGCGAAGCGTCGAAGGAGGCAATATGGTTGAAAATTTTCATCTGAGACCTTGGAGTTGTACCAGCCATAAAGGAACCTATGGAAATTTTTTGTGATAACGAAGGTGTGGTTGCCTTAACCAAGGAACCGAGGGATCATGGCAGATCCAGGCATATCGACAGGAAATATCACTTTATTAGACATCGGGTAGAAGAGGGACTCCTCGTAGTAAAGAGGGTATCGTCAGAAGAGAACCAGCAGATCCCCTTACGAAGGGACTGAGTAGGGTTAAGCACTTGCAGCACGCTAGGAGCATTGGGCTGAAAGACGATATAAGTTTTAGTGATTAGATAGTTTTGAAACGTGTAATAGATAAATTGTAATTAACATTTGATGATTAAATAAAGGAGTATTATTTATAAGTAAAGTTACTATCTTGTGTTAATTATTTACCTATTGTTTCACTTTGCATGTTTTGACTTCCTGAATAATAAGATTATTCGAACAGTCCACAGTCGTTCATATGTTGGAAGTAGATATGAAAGAAGACTGTCGTGAATTGGTTTGTAGACAGTCTAAAGTGTATTAGACATAGAAAAAGTTTGATGCAACGTTCATGAGTACTTATGAAATAAGATTTGAGCATTGGATTAAACCCACGTTTACTTGTATCACTTCATGGAATTTATCATGAGTGATCGTAAGACGATAATATCATATAGTCTTTAAACCTAGATATATGGTTTATTGTTTGCGAGTTGGTTGTGCATTGATAATGCGTAAACGCATCAGTAACTTGATGTTATAAAACACATTGTTGTGCATGATTTGATGAGTAAATAGTAAATGCATATAAGTCGAAGTTTATCTGTTCCTTTTATCCTAAGAGGGTAAAAGCGATATCTAGGCCCCTCGATGATTTGGTTTGACTTATGTGTCGGGCCCAGTCGCTTAGGGTTTGTCCCGATAAGTCTGAGCACGGGCCTACTCGACGTGTAGATTTGGTCTTCATAGGGTCCCTGAGGGAACCAGGGAACTCGACGAGTCTCCCTAGTGCACTCGACGAGTCTGGTCAAAGTTGGACCGTTGACTGGAGTTGACTTCTGTTGACTTTAGGGTTTGGTCAAATGAGTAAAAGAGGTCAGGAAGGGTAGGATTGTCTTCTACCCAATTTTCAGAGATAAGAGTAGAATATTAATTAGAATATTATTTCGTGATAGGCGGAGGCTAGACCGAGGATTTCGGGCACGATATTTTTACTAGCTATCTTACCGGGTGAGTCTTCTCACTATACCTACCTTGAGTGGTAACTTATGTGTGACTAGTGGGTCTTATGTGTATGTGCTGTGTATCGAGAGCTCCTGCTATATATTTGTGATATGCTTGCTATGTATTATATTGAGATGCTGAGTTGAGGGACCAGAGGGTCCATCAGAGTCGTGGGGCCGGAGGGTCCCACTGAGACACATTGACCGGAGGGTCTTTTGAGCATAGCCTCGAGTGGCTGTTGTTTGTGTGTGGTATTTTGGGGAACTCACTAAGCTTCATGCTTACCGTGTTATGTGGTATGTGTTTCAGGTAGTTCCGAGGATCGCGGCAAGGCACCAGCATGATTTTACACACTGGCGGGGAGATTGTTTTTATGATTCTGGGATTGTGTTTACTTGTTGACATTTGAGACATATGTGATTTGGCAAATTATGAAATGAGTTTTTAATTGTGTTAAAAATGAAAATTTTGTTTGGAAATTTACGTTGTTACAATTTGATATCAGAGCCTTGGTTTGAGGGATTCGGATGCACCCTCGGGTGTGTTTGGACTCAAACTGAGGACTTGAGAAAGATTTTCAAAAGAGATAAAAATTTTCTAAAAATAAGAAAGAGTTCAAGGAAAGACGAACCGGAGCAGTGTGTACAATCAGCCAGAGCCGAGCGGTGATTTCCCAAAATACCCTCATTTTGTGTCATGAGATATTTTATGTGATATAATGCATGCTAGAGAATAGGCTAGGAGATTCATATATTAGGACTAGGGTGGCCTGATTTGTGATGCCTTAGTCTAGCGATTTCTGCTTTTAGTGTTTCGTTTGAGTATGAGTACCTAGCAGGAGCGAGCCAATAAAAGGAGTTTGTGAGAGTAGCTTGTGATACATAGAGTACTTGTCATTGGAATCTGAGGAGGATGACTTGGGGTGAACACTGATGCGGTGTGGAAGGTAGTATTGGGCCCGTACTACTGAAAGCACCTGATCAGTGAGAGGTCCAAGTAAGAATCCTTGGGATGCCAAGGAACAAGTAGGGACGGGGGATCGAGTGTGAGTATGCTCGAACGAGTCTCTGATGATTTTTGTTTTGTGTTTCAGAGACATCGTGGTGGGTACGCGCCACAACCCTGAGAGTAGTAGGAGTAGCGATGAGGAGATACGGAGGATGATCCACGAGGAGGTGTGTGACATCCCCATTTTCACGGCCAGAAAAGACCGATTTTGTTTATGCTTTATAAAAATCAGAGTACTTCTTTTAATAAAAATATTGCGGAATTAGTTCCCAGTAAAACATGATAAATACATTATCAAAGCATTTTCGAAGAAATGTATTTTTATTCATTTTAAAACATTTGGGATGTCATCGTCAATACAGAAACATAAGCATAAACAGAACTTACATTCATTTACACTAGTGATCTACATCTCTTTTAAATCTCTCAGTGTAAAGTAGCTTCATATTGACACCTGTGATACAAATAAGCTTGAGTGGGTCAGGTTGGGAAACCTGGTGAGTACATAGAGTTTTCAACCCACAATAATATAATTATTATGTTTAAACATCAAACAATCAACCCAATTACCCATCCCCATTATCTTCCTTACTCTTAAGGATCTACCCTAAGAATCATCTATCCTGCATTTGTTCATTTCGAAGCCCATTGCTTCCAGGGTTTATATGATAGGCACTAAGTCCATAGCTGCCAATGCTTGTCGTAAAGCACTAATTCCATAGCTGCTAAAGTTCATTCATCGGGTACTAAATCCATAGCTACCGGTGTTCAGCTAATAGGTACTAAATCCATAGCTACCAACGTTTATTTAACAGGTACTAAGTCCATAGCTACCAATGTTTATTCTATAGGCACTAAGTCCATAGCTGCCGATGTTATTTGTTAGGCACTAAGTCTATAGCTGCCAATGTTCACTCATATCATCTTTCATCTTTCATCATTCATCTACCCATATTTTACCCAACATATTCGTAGATATAAAATACATATACATTTTAAATTATTTAAAACATGTATAATATCGTTCATCCAGCATAGAAAGCAAGTATTCAAATAATATGCACACATACCACGTAATTTATATAAAATACTTCATATCTATGTGTAAGATGAAAGTAACTATGCACTCACTTGAAAAGGTGGTGATTCCGAACTCAGACAACGCTCCGCTTCTTAAAAAAATAATTTCCTTCGACGAAACCTAGTATTATTACCACTAGAGTTTAGTCTATTATTCGTCGAGACTAATTAATAGTCTAGCTATTATTACTATTATATAAGCGTTAAACAATACTTATATAACCCATAATAATAGCCCAAGTACTTATTATAAGTTCCTAATAACGTTACTATAATTAAATAAAAGCTATATTAAAAATAGCGTAGGCGTAGCTCACTTACAGCGGGTTTTATAGAAAACCGGGCTTTGCTTGGAGCAGCATTCCCGAGCCGAAAATCTCTTCTTCTCGGAGCCTACGAGCACTCCGGGGCTTCCGCCTCGTGCTAGGGAGGTTCCCTAGGCTTTTCGGGGGGTTTCGGGGCTAGAGAGAGGTTCTAGAGAGAGAGTAAAGAGAAGAAAGAATGGGAAAGGTGTGAAGAAAATGAGGGTGGGAGAGGTTCTATTTATAGGGTGAAAAATGGTTGAACTTGGTGCCACATGTCACCATCTAGTGGCAAGACTTGGGGAGAAAGCAATGACCAAGATTGTGCCACATCACCCATTTTCGCACAGCACACTTCCGACTTCTAAAATCCGTAACTTTCACATACGACCTCTGTTTTTGACGTTATTTATATCCACGCGTAGGTAAAAATACGATCTACAACTTTAATTTTGACTCCGTCGGCTAGTTCTTGACCGATCTTAAATTTAACAGTACGAGGAGATTATACTGTTAAATGTCCGCGTAAAATTCATAACTTCTACATACGGACTCTGTTTTCGTCTGTCTTTTTACCGTTGAGTTCCTATTAATGAGATATTCAATTCTCATTTAGGTCGCGTAGGCCAAAAACCGCTCGATCTAAAATTCGAGTTTCGGGTTGTGCACTAATAAGCCAAATCTCAGAAAATTCATAACTTCCTCATACGAAGTCAGATTTGGGCTTTCTTTTTTTTGTATGTTCTCGGTTTAACGTATACTACAACTTTTGTTTAGATTTATAAGGCTAAAATGTCCTCCATCGTAAATTCACTATTTACGTCTCCCGGTGTCGTGTCGGTTTTGCCATAAAACTTCGACGGACCATAACTTCTTCGTTATAACTCGGATTTCAACGTTCTTTATATGTACGGAAACCTTGAGACGTATTCTATAACTTGGTTAAGATTATTCATTCTAAATAATCTTCTATTAAAAAGTCATTTTTGATGCTTATTGTCTCTAAATTGACTAGCCCGGATCTACGGGCGTTACAAGGTGGCTGCACCTATCCGAGCAGAGATTCCTGAGATGTTTGGGTCTATCAAGACCACCTTGATACAGACATTCGATGAGCGATACGCTGCTATCACTGAGGCTGCTGCTGCCGCGGCCACTACAGCCGTCGCCGCTGCTAGGCCTCAGGGAGGTGACTTGTTGCTGTTCCGAGAGTTCAGCAACACGAAGCCACCAGAGTTTGATGGGACGCAGGATCCGATTGCTGCGATGAGGTGGATCTCTGATATTGAGGGGTGTTTTTACACGTGTTTATGTCCCGGCCACTTGAGAGTTCGGTTTGCTCTGAACCAGCTTCGCTTGGGAGCGAAGGACTGGTGGAAGTTTGTGACAGCTGGTTTTACCCCTGCAGATCATGCTGCAGTGACATGGGAGAGGTTCATACAGATGTTCCGAGACGAGTATGTTCCCCCGGTGGAGAGGGAACGTTTGGCACAGGAGTTTCCGTCTCTCAAGCAGAAGACAGAATCAGTGACTGAGATTTCGAGGATGTTCCACGAGAGGGCGATGTTTTGTCCTGAGCACGTGTCCACTGAGCAGGCACGTGTGAGTCGATATCTGAGCATACTGAGGAGGGATATACGAGAGTTCGTAGCAAACTCGTCATATAAGACATTGGCCGAGCTTCAGGCCAATGCCAGGAGGAGGGAGATTGAGCTTGAGTTGCAGACCAGGGCGGATGAGGAGGAGTCCTGGGGTAAGGACCGGAGACCAGTGCAGTCGCAGCCGGCGACGAAGCGGACCAAGCCCGTTGATACCAGAGTTGGAGGCCAGAAGGGCCGCACTTGTAGCAAGTGCGGTGATGATATATGGTCCACTAGCATGGCCTAGACAGCTTCGGCGCGCCAGCCTCGCCTGGCGCTCCCTTGCCAGCCTTGCTGGGGACTCTCCCGCCGGCCCGGCCTGACTCTCCCTTGCCAGCCCTGCTGGGGACTCTCCTGCCGGCCTAGCCTGGCGCCCCCTGGCTTGGCGCTCCCTTGCCAACCTTTCCTGGTGCACGCCCGCCAGCCTTGCCTGGTGCGCGCCCGCCAGCCTCGCCCAGCTCCTTGCTAGCTGGGCCTGAATTAGGTTGGCCCAAGGCCTGACCTAATTGTCCCCTATATAATGAACAGTACCTCCTCCATGGAGGGAAAACTTCCCCTTGGCTCAGCCGCCGCCCTATACTCCGGCCGGGTGGCTCAGCCGCTACCCGCCGCCGTCAGCCACCATACACCACCACTAGCACCAAGATGGTCCTCTCTAGCTAAAGAGAGCCATCTCAGATCTTCTAGCTGATCTAACTTGACCGTCGGAGTCCGCTCCCGGGGCACAGTCCCTGGGGCGGCTCTAACGACTTTGCATTGTGATATCCAGATCTCCGCCGCAGCAGAAGACCAGAAGGCACGCCGGAGGTCGATGTCGCATCATTTGGCGCCATCCCGGATTCGAGCAAGTAGCAAAAGCCTCAGTTGCTTTCAAGCTCGTTTTTCCTCAGATCTGATGTGTTCATCTCAGGTTTCCTCAGATCTATTAATTTCTAGTATCATTTGTTCAGATCTGTTTGTTTTTTGTCAAGATCTGTTCAAATTTGCTTCACAACCTTTCAGATCTGTAGATCTATTTTCGTTTTTAGTTCAGATCTATAGATCTACACAATTTTCTTCACTCAACATTCCCCAAGTTTGCAAAAGTCTTCTTAGATTCGTTTTTGGTTCATATCATGGGGATTTGTTGAGTAGGATGTAGAGAAAAGAAATTTTCATGAGTTTCTACCTCATTTTCAGCCCATATATTATCAGAAAATCGTTTTTAGTTAAGATTTTCTATGAACAACTTCATTATTTGCATCAGCTACTTGTAAGCACAGCTGAGATGTTTGTATATTTCAAAAAAAATCGAGTTTTTTCCTTTTGTTCATATTTTTGGTGTTTATCTCCAGAAGTTTAGAAAAGGAAAACGAAAATCTTTTCAGATCTACTCTTTGCTCATATCTTGATAGCTTGTTGACCAAGCTAAAAAGAAAAGAAAGTTTTATGAGGAGAGAACCTCATCAGATTCCGGTTTTTATTTGCATCTTGAGGTTTCTCAGCAAGTCTTTGAAGAAAAGAAATTTTTTATGAGTTTTTTATACATCTCTAGCCCATATTTCGTTTTTATCTATGAGATTTTATGTCTATATCTGTCATTCTTGAAACAGCTGTTTGTAAGCATAGCTGTATTGGTTGTACATCTCCACAAAAATTTTTAAAGGTTTTTGTTCACATCTTAATATGTTCCCTAGTAACCTTTTAAAAAAAAGATAAAAAGAGAGTTTTGTGGTAAAGAATCTGTAAAAAGAGACGTGTCAAAAAAAATAAGGAGGACGGATAGATTAGAGGTGAGATATGTTTCTTTTGAGCCAAAAATAAAAAACAAGAAAAGAAAGTAGAAGAGAAAACATTATTTATTAAGTATTTTCGTATGCTTTTCATCCATTATTTTTCATTTTTAACCCACTTCAAAAGTGATCCCTTCACTAGTTACCTAGTAAATGGTTTTCAAAAAAAAAAGGGGGATACAAGTGGGCTATTGGTAATGAAGACGAATGTGTATGCCCTCAATCAGCCAAACACAGCAAAAGTAAAGCATACCAAAGCTGACAAACAAGAAAAGTTCAAAAAATAGTGACTTCCTGTCACCTCTCAATGGACAAAAAGAAAAAAAAAAGGGTAAAGGTGCACAGTGCACCTGACAAATGATAGAGCTGTCAACAAAAATAAAAAACAAAGCTTACAAAAGACAAAAGAGAGAGAGGGAAGGAGGTGGTAGCTAGCTATACCACCGATAGCTATCTTTGTTGTCAATTACATAGAGGGCCCCACAAATACAAAAGACTATTCAAAGTCAATAGAAAACACAAAATACCCCAGGTGGGCCCCACCTGTCTTACTCATCTAACCCATCAACCAAAAAACGCGGTGGTCCGATGACCACCTTCTCCGGTTTCTCCATCTCCGGTTTCTCCAGCCACCAAGCCATCTCCCTTCCCATAAGTGGTCTCTAGAGATCAGCCAGCTGCGGAATCCTTTAAATTGCCATCTCCATCCAGCTCCTCTACCACTCATAACCTCCGGCAAACAGCAGCGTCAACGTCAAGCACCAATCTCCGTATGACGGAGTTGCACACCATCGGACTAGGGACCCAGACCTCCAGTCAATCTCTAAGCCACCCATTGTCACCATTGGACCTGAAACTTGACCACCCTCAACACCAATTTACCCAGCAAAACAACTCCAAGTCACCAGAGAAGTCGCTGACGACCCAATCCACGTCGGGACCACCGATCATCTCCAGCAACGACAACCCCGGACGAAGCAACCTCTACAAAGCGATCGTCCTTACTCGCCACCGACTCCGGCTGCCATCCGTTGCTTCCAACGATTGACCCATCTGTGAACCTCCGGTTGGAACAGTCACATCCCCACCCCAGACAAACGTCGCGGTCGGAGTTGTAACTCCAATCCACTCTCGATGTGTGTTCTCCAGCGACGAACCAAAGATCGTTTGCCATTGCACTAGGTGGGATTCCAGTGAGAAGACAACCTCCATCCCGTTTCGTTTGACGTTGAGTCCGAAATGACGGGTCTTCTTTTCCCCAAATTTGAAAAAAAAAATGTTGGGTGTACCCTAGTATCAATTCACGAGTCAGCTTACACAAAAAAGAGAGGGAAGTAATTGTGGGCTTATTAACACAATCCATCCGAGAGAAATACTTGGGCCTAAATTCCAAAATGGGTTTTAGAAGCTTAATGTTGGGCTACTCTAAAGTCAGCTTCTGTGGGCTAGTCCAGCAATAATATTGTCCATCTCTTGTAAAATATATTTTACAAACGAGACGCTCAATTTTCGTGTGCTGCAAGAGTACCCAACAAAATTCAGTTCTAGAAGACATGTTCTGGACCACTTGGCGCTTGCTAAAAAAACAAAAAAAAGAGAGTTCGGACCAATAATCTAGAAAACTAGGCTCAAATAGATCCTTTTAGCTTTCATCAAAATAGAAATGGGCCACCAATGTATATTCTGACCTCTTATGACAAGTGGGTCTCTTCTGGTTTATTTTGGGCACTTTCAAGTTGTTGGGCTACATCAACAATATAAAATATGGGCTACTTTTTACAAGGAAAAGTCAACAACTCAATGCTAGTGTGCTCCAATTTAGTCAAGCTAAGTCCGATTTTAGAAGATGCGGTCCGACCAACTCATCGTTTCAAAGAAAAAGGGGGGAGGGAGAAGAGTAGTGTACTACCTCCACTCGTGAAGCGTTTAGAGAAAATTGCGACATGCAATATGAATCGTTTTATTATTTCAAGAAAAAATACTAACTATCTTATTGAGATGTCTTTTCAGATACTCGTTCCAGCATCGCGACACTCAGGGTGCGCCAACAGCAAACTTGCGGAGCAAAGCCCGGTCTGTAAAGCATTTACAGGGGACTTGCGAAGTGTGAACTGCTGACCAGTCACTCAAAGTTCCTATTCAGCGGGCATAGAAATATAACTCCCCACCCGTTGTTGGCTACGGGTCTCGTCCCTCTCGCCAGGGTGCGCGCGCGACGCTCAGAGCGTTTATTTCTATTAACAACTTTCAGCTGTGACTGGAACGCGGGAATCATGGATCAAGTACGTTGTACCTATTTACAGACTTTGGAGCTCCACAACGGTCTTAGAGACTGAAGGGCAAGCTTACGCTTCTTAGCTACCCCGGTCCGACATTTTATCGACATCAGTGTCGCGTAACACTCTTTAGCAGCCTTTCACTCCTCTCAATGAAGGAGTATCAAGTCAGATCAAGCCGCATAGGCAATGTTTGGCTTATCACACAACCCTACGGCTCTCGTGGGCAAGGTTCGGTCGTTCTCTCTATTATTTAATGTATTGGTGCTTTGTCTAGTCTGATCCGATTGTCAGCAACCCAATCGCACCGGACTAGGGGGACTTGACGACGCACAGTTTATATGACTAAGTCCAGTCTGATGTCATTGGCCGCGTACCAATAATACCAGACTGGGGGGAGTCTATGATATATGGTCCACTAGCATGGCCTAGACAGCTCCGGCGCGCCAGCCTCGCCTGGCGCTCCCTTGCCAGCCTTGCTGGGGACTCTCCCGCCGGCCCGGCCTGGCTCTCCCTTTCCAGCCCTGCTGGGGACTCTCCTGCCGGCCTACCCTGGCGCCCCCTAGCTTAGCGCTCCCTTGCCAACCTTTCCTGGTGCGCGCCCGCCAGCCTTGCCTGGTGCGTGCCCGCCAGCCTCGCCCGGCGCCTCCGGGCGGCCTCGCCCAGCTCCTTGCTAGCTGGGCCTGAATTGGGCTGGCCCAAGGCCTGACCTAATTGTCCCCTATATAATGAACAATACCTCCTCCATGGAGGGAAAACTTCCCCTTGGCTCAACCGCCGCCCTATACTCCGGCCGGGTGGCTCAGCCGCTACCCGCCGCCGTCAGCCACCATACACCACCACTAGCACCAAGATGGTCCTCTCTAGCTAAAGAGAGCCATCTCAGATCTTCTAGCTGATCTAACTTGACCGTCGGAGTCCGCTCCCGGGGCACAGTCCCTGGGGCGGCTCTAACGACTTTGCACTGTGATATCCAGATCTCCGCCGCAGCAGAAGACCAGAAGGCACGCCGGAGGTCGATGTCGCATCATGCGGCAAGAGTCACGAGGGTTCTTTCCGTTTGGGGATTTGCTACAAATGTGGCAAGGAGGAGCACATGGCGAAGGATTGCCCCAAGGGATTCTCGGTTTGCTTCCATTGCAACCAGACCGGCCACCGGAAGGCCGAGTGCCCCCAGCTCATGTAGGGATCAGCCCAGGGATCTGCAACTACTTCTACTCGTGCTACTGAGAACCGGCCAGTGAAGGCCGAGACACCGAGGGTTCGTGGGAGAGCCTTTCAGCTGACAGCAGAGGAGGTGCGCGCAACACCTGATGTTGTGGCTGGTACGTGTTCTTATTATACCCCTTTTGAGATATTTCTTTTGCTTATATTGTGATTGTGTATAGGTACTTTTCTTGTTAGTTCTGTGCCTGCCTTAGTGTTGTTTGACTCGGGTGCGAGTCGATCCTTCGTATCACTAGCGTTTAGTCGATACATCAGTCTCCGACGTGAGGCGTTGAGTCGACCTTTGAGAGTCTCCATAGCTGACAAGCATTCTGTTTTTGCGACTGATGTGATTCATGGATGTGTGCTTGAGATTTTTGGAGTCGAGTTTCTGATAGATTTGGTACCTATCGCGATGGGGGATGTCTGTGTCATCGTGGGCATGGACTGGTTGAGCCGATTCGGAGCCATGATCGACTGTGAGCGTCAGCTGGTGACCATCTGAAACCCTAGTGGGGGAGTACTTACAGTATTCGACGAGGGCACCAGATCTGGGTCAGCATTTTGTTCGGCTGCTCGAGCGAGGCAAAGCTTGCAGCAGGGTTGCATGGGTTTTGTGGCGTGTGTGTCGGATACGCGAGATGTTGCGGAGAGACCGAGTACTGTTGTTGAGGTTCCAGTAGTTAGCGAGTTTTCGGACGTTTTCCCTGAGGAATTACCAAGTGTGCCTCCCGAGAGGCAGGTGGATTTTCGTATTGATTTACTTCCGGGGGCGGCACCTATCGCCAAGGCGCCCTATCACCTTGCGCCGCCAGAGATGTAGGAGTTATTCTCGCAGCTTCAGGAGCTGTTGGGAAAGGGATTTATCCAGCCGAGTAGTTCGCCGTGGGGAGCACCAATCCTTTTTGTCAAGAAAAAGGATGGTTCGCACCGGATGTGCATCGATTACCGGGAGTTGAACAAGCTAACGGTCAAGAACCGTTTTCCACTCCCGAGGATCGACGATCTATTCGATCAGTTGCAGGGTGCATCTTGGTTTTCCAAGATCGATTTGAGGTCTGGTTATCACCAGATGAGGGTTCTTGAGGAGGATATTCAGAAGACAGCATTTAGGACTCGTTATGGGCATTACGAGTTTGTGGTGATGCCTTTCGGGCTAACCAATGCACCGGCAGCGTTCATGGATCTCATGAACCGGGTATGCAAGCCTATGTTGGATCGTTCGGTGATCGTGTTCATCGACGACATTTTGGTGTATTCAAGGTCTAGAGAGCAGCATGAAGAGCATTTGAGAGAGGTTCTCGAGGTATTGAGATCGGAGAGGTTGTATGCCAAATTCTCCAAGTGTGATTTCTGGTTATGAGAAGTCCAGTTTCTGGGACACCTCATTAATCAGAATGGGATTTTGGTCGACCCAGCCAAGATTGAGGCGGTTATGAGTTAGGAGGTGCCGAGATCCCCCACCGAGATCAGGAGTTTTCTGGGGTTGGCCGGCTATTACCGAAGGTTTATCAGAGATTTCTCCAAGATTGAAGTTCCTCTCACCAAGTTGACCCGGAAGGGCGTTGCTTTTACTTGGGGTCCCGAGCAGCAGACCTCGTTTGAGACTCTTCGCCAGAGATTTTGCGAAACTCCAGTGTTAGCTCTTCCTGAGGGAATGGAGGACTTTGTAGTTTACTGCGATGCATCTATATCGGGGTTAGGTGCAGTGTTTATGCAAAGAGGGCACGTGATAGCATATGCATCGAGGCAGCTGAAGCCTCATGAGATGAGGTATCCCACCCACGATTTAGAGTTGGGGGCAGTGGTGTTCGCCCTCAAGATCTGGCGTCATTACTTGTACGGGGTTCGGTGTACCATATACACGGACCACAAGAGCTTGAAGTATCTGATGGATCAGCCCAACCTGAATATGCGCCAGAGGAGATGGTTGGACGTGGTAAAATATTATGACTGTGAGATTTTGTATCACCCGGGCAAGGCTAACGTGGTACCCGATGCCTTGAGTCGCAAGGCGGAGAGTGCCCCGATTCGGGATATATGCATGAGGATGACAGTGATAACTCCATTTTTGGATATCCTTCGAGAGGCCCAGGCGGAGGCCGTGCGACCGGAGAACCGCAAGAGGGAGCGGATGATTGGGCAAGTATCCGAGTTTGTGATGGAAAGTCGGGGGCTTATGACCTTTCGAGGTTGGATTTGGGTGCCTTATATGGGCGAAGCTCGTAGCACTCTGATGGAGGAGGAGCATAGGTCGAGATTTTCGATCCATCCCGGGCCACTAAGATGTATTTGGATCTGAAAAGAGACTATTGGTGGCCCTGTATGAAGAGGGATGTTGCTTGGGTGGTTGAGAGGTGCTTGACCTGCCGTCGGGTCAAGGCAGAGCACCAGCGACCGCATGGTCCATTGCAGCCTTTGGAGATTCCCCAGTGGAAGTGGGAGCAGATCTCGATGGACTTTATCACTAAATTACCGAGAACGGTGCGTGAAGTGGACGCGATCTGGGTGATAGTGGATCGGTTAACGAAGAGTGATCATTTCCTTGCTATTAATGAGAGCTCTTCTGCTAAGAGGCTGGCAGAGATTTATGTGCGAGAGGTGATAGCTCGGCATGGAGTGCCGACGTCCATAGTGTCGGATCTGGATGTGCGTTTTACTTCCAGATTCTGGAAGAAGTTCCATGAGGAGTTGGGAACGCGATTGCATTTTAGTACCGCCTACCACCCACAGACAGATGGACAGAGCGAGCGAACGATTCAGACGCTGGAGGACATGCTGCATGCATGTGTTATGGATTTCGGAGGAAGTTGGGACACCTACTTACCCTTGGCTGAATTTTCTTACAATAACAGTCACCATTCCAGCATTGGTATGCCTCCATTCGAGCTCCTTTATGGGAGGAGGTGTCAGACTCCTATCTGTTGGGGAGAAGCGGGACAGAGAGTTATGGGTGGCACTGAGATAGTGTTGAAGACGACCGAGCAGATTCTGCAGGTCAGACAGAGGTTGCAAACGGCCCAGAGTCATCAGAAGAGTTACGCGGACAGACGGTGATCCGAGCTTGAGTTCCAGGTAGGAGACCTTGTACTCCTGAAACTTTCCCCATGGAAAGGAGTGATCTGGTTCAGGAAGAGGGGCAAGTTGGAGCCTCGATACATTGGACCTTTCAGGGTGATTGCCAGGGTAGGCAAGGTAGCATATCAGCTGGAGCTACCTGAGGAGTTGAGCCAGATCCATAGCACCTTCCACGTGTCCCAGATACGTAAGTGTGTGGCGGATGAGATGGCAGTAGTGCCATTAGAGGACATTCAGGTGGATGTGAGCCTGAATTACATCGAGAGGCCGATCGCGATCCTAGATCGGAAAATGAAGGTTCTAAGGAACAAAGAAGTGCCTCTGGTTTAGGTCCAGTGGCAGCATCGGAGAGGGTCCGATTTGACTTAGGAGCCGGAGTCAGAGATGCGAGAGCAGCATCCAGAGCTGTTTGCGGAGCATGACTTCGAAGGAGAAGTTTGATTCTAGTGGGGGAGAATTGTAACATCCGGATTCCCAGGTATAATATTTTAAGTATTTATTTTTGAGGATCATTGACCTACTCGACGAGTTGGTGCTATAACTCGCCGAGTAGAGACGGGGTGGCCATGTGGATTTAATGATCTACTCGACGAGTCCAGGAGCAGACTCGCTGAGTAGGCGCTGGGAGTGAAAACCCTAGATCCCCAGGTTTAAGACCTATTTAAAGGCACTTATAGCCTCCCTTTGCGGCCACCTTCCCCAGAGAGAAACCCTAACCTGCCCTTTTCGTGCATAGAAAGAGAGAGAGGCCATTTGGTGCATTCTTGAGCTTTTTGGAGGAAAGATTGGAAGAGTTGGTGAACCTTATCAAGAGCAGGCTGCAGATCTTGCATTCTTCTATCATTTGCTGCTATCCAGAGGTATAAAGCTCTCATCTTGACCTCTTGTTTGTTAGATCCCATTTTGGGAGCTTTTAGGGTTTTCTTCCAATCATTTTGTGTCCTTGAGTTATTTGAGCATGGCTTGAGGTTAGGACCTCAGATCTGGACTATAGGAGGCCTTGAGAGCCCAAAGACTCAAGTTTTATTGAGCTAGAGGCAAACCCATGTGCTTTCAACCTTCTTTGGAGCTTGTAATGGCATATTGGAGCAAATATGTCATGCATGAACGTAAATATCAAAGCTTTACGTGACATTCGAGCCTAGGGATCCTAGATCTAGAGTTTGGAGTGGTAGATCTGCCCTAAAACGTCTGAATGGGAATATAGACTGGATGCACTCGCCGAGTCCATGAGCTGACTCGACGAGTCGCTTGGGGTTTGTCCCGATAAGTCTGAGCACGGGCCTACTCGACGTGTAGATTTGGTCTTCATAGGGTCCCTGAGGGAACCAGGGAACTCGACGAGTCTCCCTAGTGCACTCGACGAGTCTGGTCAAAGTTGGACCGTTGACTGGAGTTGACTTCTGTTGACTTTAGGGTTTGGTCAAATGAGTAAAAGAGGTCAGGAAGGGTAGGATTGTCTTCTACCCACTTTTCAGAGATAAGAGTAGAATATTATTTCATGATAGGCGGAGGCTAGACCGAGGATTTCGGGCACGAGATTTTTACTAGCTATCTTACCAGGTGAGTCTTCTCACTATACCTACCTTGAGTGGTAACTTATGTGTGACCAGTGGGTCTTATGTGTATGTGATGTGTATCGAGAGCTCCTGCTATATGTTTGTGATATGCTTGCTATGTATTATATTGAGATGCTGAGTTGAGGGACCAGAGGGTCCATCAGAGTCGTGGGGCCGGAGGGTCCCACTGAGACACATTGACCGGAGGGTCTTTTGAGCATAGCCTCGAGTGGCTGTTGTTTGTGTGTGGTATTTTAGGGAACTCACTAAGCTTCATGCTTACCGTGTTATGTGGTATGTGTTTCAGGTAGTTCCGAGGATCGTGGCAAGGCACCAGCATGATTGTACACACTGGCGGGGAGATTGTTTTTATGATTATGGGATTGTGTTTACTTGTTGACATTTGAGACATATGTGATTTGTCAAATTATGAAATGATTTTTTAATTGTGTTAAAAATGAAAATTTTGTTTGGAAATTTACGTTGTTACAATTAGTGTCTAAGTCCATAACTATATTTGGTATCTACTTGACCCGGTTGTAGCATGGTCCTTTTGGGTTGCCTTCACCGAAGCAACTTGACTGGATGATTAGTGGAGAAAGAGGATATTATGGTTTATTAATATATTATATGAATAATATATTAAAATAGAAACCATATTGATTAATTAATATTGGTCAAGAATTAATTAAGAAATTAATTTTGTCATCAAAAGATATTAATTAAACTTAAGGGACTGGAATTGCAATTATAAGATAATTGGATTTTGAGTTGTGAATTATATGGATAAAGGGGTGGACAAAATTAGGGTGGAATCCCACCTTGAAATCATCCAAGGCCTTATTCCAGAAGGTTCCATTGGACTGCTTAAGGCCTAAGCTATCCAATTAGGGTTTTGACTGAAACCCTAGCAACTCCACTATATATGGACCCCTAGGGCTTCAGAAATCGGCACCCAGAAACCCTAAGAAGTCTTAGAGCCGATTTTGAGCCTTTCATCCCCTCTCTCCAAGATCATTCAACTTGCTTTGGTGTTTGTTATCCATTAGAGGCATCACATTTGAGGTGCTAGGTTCTCATAAGCTAAAGATCTTCAAGCAACAATCAAGGTAACATTCTTATTGGTTATTTATGTTATTTTCAAGTTTTTTTGTATGCTAGATTAGGGTTTGTAAGCTTTGGATGATTTGCATGTACACATAGAGAAACCTAGATCCAAAGCTTTAGGGTTTACATGTGCACCATAGGATTGATGTATTGCTCAAAACCTATCAATATAATCATATTTTAGCATGTAGCATTTCTAGCTATAAGCTCAATGATCGCGATACTTCTATTGATCGCTTCGATTATATTTCACTTCAATTGTCTGGCTTAAGTCAGATGCTACATCGATCTTGGTTCTCTGAACCACGTAACATACTTGTCTTAGTCGGACTCGATTTGATATGACCATTAGGGTTGGAATAACAATCATCTTCTTAGTTATCACCGAAACAATGGTAACGACATACATGAACAAAACGGAATCAGTTACTAGTGCCTTGGTAACCTTGTGACTTTCCCTGATCCAAGTGTGAGTCATGTGCTTCCGGTAGTATAGGCCTTTACTACCATTCACACCTACTCATACTCGTCCCAAGTATTGTCTCGTAGTTTTCCAAGTCACCATACAATAATTTCACATAGTCCTTTAACACATCGGATAACATAACTAAGGTTTATATTATTTCTTGAAACGATTACATAGATGTTCAAGTATAACCTATACTATGCCTCTAATATGTTAGACCACATGATACTATCCGCATGGCTACTTCATATCTTGATCTTCGGATATGTAGATCCTCACTCCTGATTCCTTGCATGGTCACCTGCTTCGTTGAGAATCATATGGAATGCTCTTGCCTTTGGCTTTGGCGGTGCATTTGTCCTTGCTACTTCATTTTTCTTCGGGCAATCCCTAGAAATATGCCCTTCTTCGTTACATCTGAAACACACCTTATTGTTGAATGTGCACTCATTGGCGTAATGCCCAGACTTTCCACACTTGAAATATGTCACCTTCTCACCATATTTTCCAAAGTGTTTCTTCTTGCACTTATCGCACCATATTTCTTCACCTCCTCCTCCTCCTCCAGACTTCGAGAATTTGCTCTTCTTGTTGGACCTTAAAGATCTGCCAAACTTCCTTTTCTCGCCAACCTCAGCTCTCTCTAGACCTTTTTCTCTTATCTGGGTCTCAACGTTCTTAGCTGCCCAGATGGCGGCTTTCAAAGTGGCTGCTTGCTTAACCATCGGACCAAATTTATCTAGCAATCCATTAGCAAACTTGTTGACCTTAGAGAGTTCAGTAGGAACTAGGTAATGAACAAGCTTCATGGTCTCCGTAAAACTTGCAACATACTCGGTGACACTCATTCTTCCCTTCTTTAGGTTCTGAAATTCGTTGTTGATCTCCAGAAGATCCTGCTCATAGATGTAACACCCCGTTTATTAAATAAATAAATAAGTGAATTAATAAGTGAATAATGGCCCCAAAAGCGGAATAGTGTAGCAAGAAGTTAGTTTTGGGATTTAAAAAGGTTATAATTGGAAGTTTAGGGGGTAAAATGTAATTCACGGATTAGTTTGTAAAGAATTTTGGAGGTTGAGGGTGATTTGGTAAATTTCGGATTTAATTTGAATTAAAATCTTGAAGGAAGGGGCCGAATGGTAAAAATTGGATTAAAGTTGAAAAGATATTATGAAGGCACGGGCTAAAGTGTAAGTGTTGGATTCAAATTGAGAATACATTGTGGAGGAGGGGCTGTTTAGTAACTATTGGGCTTATTCTGAAAAGAATTTTAGGAGACGGGGTCTAAAGGGTAATTATGGGAGCAAAATCGAAAATAATTCTGAGGGGAGGGACTGTTTATGTCGTTATGGCATGATGTTTTGTAGCACCGGGTATATAACCTTAGCATCGTCGGTTATCAAACCCTAAACCTAAGGGAACCTCCAGCCGCAACTTACACTCTTTCCCCTTCAACGGTTACCTCCTAGCCTCGTCGGAAATCGATGAACGCCGCTGCCATCCTTCCTCCGCCATCGCACAACCTCCGCCTCCGTGAGGCCGATAGTTCCGCCGCTGCAGTGATGAGTTCATCCTCCGTCCCTTTTGCCCGCAGCCTTGCCGTCGAGTGCCACCGCCACAGCTATTGTTGCGACTGTTGTTGCCAGCAACGTCGTGTGCTTCTGTTGCCGTCAACAAAGATCGAACGAGGCCTTTTTTCCGCTGCTGCTGCTGGCTTTAGTGAGGTCTCAACTCTCCTTCTCCATTGCCCCGGGGTGGCACCGCAGTCGCAACCGCCGCCGCCCGTAGGGCTTGTTCTTGCTGCTCCGGTCAATGTCCACTATCCCGAAGGGCTGTTGCATTCGTATCTGTGAGCTTATTTCGAGTAGGAGTCATGAAGACCCACCATGGCAGCCGGCCATGGTGGCTGTCACCGCGCAACCGCCACCTACCGCCACTAGATTGTTGTGTATAGGTGTTGTATTAGTGTGTGTGTGCGTGATTATTGGGGTTTAGATTTGTCATTTGTAATTAGAGATTAGAATAATAAAAAGAAAACCCTAACCACCACCGTGAGGTGGTGGCTGCCGCCGTGCCGGGTGGCGGTGTGCATTGCCTCGTTGTGTTGACTCGTTTGGCGTGCTTGAAACCCTAATGGACCTAGCCAAAACCCTAATGGGCTTAAAGATTAATTTTGGGCCTATTGGGCCATGTTTGAGTGGAAACCCTAATTAAGGTTTAGAAAACCCTAATTGTGAGTAATTGGGCTTTAGACTTATTGGACCCACTTTTGGGCTATTGAGATTGGATTGTGTAGTAAGCCCAATTTCTCCATATCATTGATCTAGTAGAGTAAAGGACTTAATGGATTAAGTCCTTAATGGGTTAAGTAAGAAACACTTAACCTTAATCGTCATTTTATGTGAAACCGTAGTTTCACTTGGGCCTTGAGTTGGTCCTTTCGATTGGGTTTTGGTAATTGGTTTATTAACGGGCCATCCAAGAATAATCAAATGGACTAGAGTAATTAGTTGGGCTTTATGGTAAGGCCCATATGAAGGATTGGGCCCAATTTGGAAAATTGGGCCATTGATGGGACATAGTTTGGGCCTAGATGGTTGTATGTTATTGGGCCCTTAGAATGAGACATGTTGGACTGGACTGAACAATTGGGCCTTAAGGGAAGTCCATGTAGAGTTTTGGGCCCAATTTGGAAAGTTGGTCCATATGTTGGGCTTTGATCCCTAGTTGACTTTAGGCCTATGGATTGGGCCTTGGGCTTGGGCAAGCCAAGCTAGGGGTAATGTAGTAATTATCCAAAGTATGCATTTATAGTTATGTGTTAGAACCCAATTATTAATTGGGTGTTATTTTGGTGTTGACAGTTCGGGAATCTGTCATCCAGCTGCTGGGGTTGAGTCTGCGGGACTTCAGTAGTATGGGATTGTGTCTACGGGACTTCAGCAACGTGAGGTGGGTTTCCTTCCAGTAGGAACGGGTCTACGGCCACAATGCCGGCCCGTTTAGTTAGCAGTAGTTCCGGACTTCGGTTTGATGCAGTAGTTAGTGTGCTCGATGTCTTTGTGATTCAAGCATGTCTTTGTGTTATGTGTTCCGGACTTCGGTCTGATGCAGTATGCAGTATATGTGTTTATGCTAGTAGTTATGATTATGCTATGTTATGTTCAGTCAGTTCCGGACTTCGGTCCGATGCAGAGGGCAAGGCCCTGGTTAGTTCCGGACTTCGATCCGATGCAGTTTCCGGACTTCGGTCCGATGCAGAGGGCAAGGCTCTGGTTAGTTCCGGACTTCGGTCCGATGCAGAGGGAAAGGCCCTGGTTAGTTCTGGACTTCGGTCCGATGCAGTTTTCGAACTTCGGTCTGATGCAGTGGGCAAGGCCTAGTAGTTGCTTTATATGTTATAGTATGGTATGTGGTAGTTTGGGGAGCTCACTAAGCTTCGTGCTTATAGTTCCAGTTTTGGTTTCAGGTACTCAGTTTTCAAAAGAGGAGCTCGGAAAGATTGCAGTGCAGACACCATTTGTTCAGCCTGGGATGTTTATACTCTGATATATTTGACAGTTGTTATGATATTTTGAGATACATTGTTTATGATTCTTATATGACGTTTGATGAATATGGTTTTATTACTGATTTAAAATGAAATTTTCAGACTGTATTTTTGGGATGTTACAAGTTGGTATCAGAGCCTTGGTTTGAGGGATTCGGGCGCACTCCCGAGTGTGTTTGAACTCAAACTAAGGAAGTGGTATAAAGTTTTCAAAAGAAAAGAGTTTTAGAAAAGCAAAAAGAAACTTAAAAAGAAAAGAGTTTTAGAAAAGCAAAAAGAATTTTTAGAAAGAAAAGAACTTTGAAAAGAGAAAAAGGGTGTGGTGCATGCAATCAGCCGAGCTCAAGTAAGTACTCCCAAATTACCCATACAAGTTTATGTTATGATATGAGTATCAGCTTTATGAGAACTGCATGCTAGATTAGGACTAAGGATCTAGGAAGGATGCCTTATGTGCCTATTGTATGTGTATCAGCTTTATGAGAACTCCATGCTAGTTTAGGGCTAAGGATCTAGGGAGGATGCCTTATGTGCCTGTTATATGTGTACCAGCTTATTGAGAACTGCATGCTAGTACAGATTAGTCAGTATGATAGCCAGAGTAGTATATGCTTGATTATGTGTACTCAATGCATGAATGCTGCTTGCTTTGTGCTTTTAGGAGTTCTCGTTGTCTTTCACTAACTAGTAAACGAATATGTTAAGTTACATATTGCAAGGACTAAATAATTTCAGAAGTTTAGTTCTAGCTCTATTTCGCAGCTCTTGTTTGAGTCCAACCGTTGTAGGGTAGGATCTCTCATTCGAAGAATTATCTAGTCTGAGTAATATGTAATAGTATTCGCGAGCTAGTTAGGGGAAGAAAGCAGGGACTTCTTATGCAGCTGATGGCGGAGAGTGGGTTGGTGATTACCCTAGGGCAAGCCTAGGATGAGATTAGCAGAGAGCAGTAGTAGTAGAAGGGACTTGGTGGAGTCGAGGCAGTACTTCAGGAAAGTACGGATAGATGTGGAAGGTAGTATGGGCCCGTACTACTGAAAGCAGAGGATCCGTACTCGAATCAAGGAAGGCTGAGATGAACCCAGGGAACTTGTAGTATGTGAGATCCCTCGAGTTTGGATGAGTATTTTGGTGTTAGTGATGGTATGTTGCCGAGTATAGTGACGCTACGTGGTAGACCAGATGGTAGTTCTGGTGTCGACGAGGGATCAGGCTCGGACTCTGGAGCCGAGCAGATTGATGATCAGATGAGGGAGTTCATTCCATCTGAGAATTACGCACAGTATCATTGACCAGACTCATGTGATCCTCTATGTGATCAAGGAGGGCATTATAGAGATTTGTGATGAGAGGCCGAGTGCATTCTGCACTGAAATAGCAGTCATGATAGAGACCCGTACGTTGATGTTTCGGGAGTTCAGAGCTTGTGACGCTTCAGATTGTCATGGGGGTTAGGGACCCCATTGTGAGCAGCAGATGGTTGGTAGATGTCGCCAACACTTTTTGTACCAGACATTGTCTCGAAAGGAGACAATATCTGACTTACTTCCTGTCTCCTGAGAGATAGATCACGAGATTGATATGAAGAGGTTGGTAGTGAGTTGAGTGATGATGCGGTTAATGCTATGTCATGGGATAACTTTTAGACCAGATTCTGGGCAGAGTGTGCCCAGGCAATTGAGGCGCAATAGTTGGCGCAAGAGTTGTTAGATCTCCACCAGAAGACTGAGACTGTGGCAGAGATCACTGCCAAGTCTCGCGAAGAGCTTATATGGTACCACAGTATGCAGCAAATGAGGAAATGAACAAGGTAAGTTATCAGAACATACTGTAGAATGATAGCAGGGAGATCATGAGTATCTCGGGGTGCAAGACCCTGAATGATATGACTTCTTGAGGTTGAGAACGAGATATGGACTTGGAGCACATTGGTAAGAGGGAACCAGATCAGTTGCTTATAGTGAGGGGTCTCAGGAGGAGACCGTTGATTTCAGATCAGCTTCTGAGAGGCCAGTGGGGTTAGATTCGGTGCAGCACTTGCGAGAAACTGCACAAGGGAGCCTTTCGTTTCAAGGGGACTAAGTGTAACCCTGAGTTATCCTCGGTTTGTGTCTAAATTATATTTTCAAGAGATGTCATATGCCAATTGCATGCCGAGAAGCATTAGCAAATTGTGATAGAGTAATTCCCCAGATTACGGGATTGGGAAAGTACAACGTCATCTTAGTTTATTCCAAGACTGAGGAGCAGCAAGAGAAGCACCTGAGGGAGGTGCTAGAGACTTTGAGGAGGGAGAGAATTTTCGCAAGGTTCTTCAATTGTGTGTTCTGGTTACGCGGGGTGCAATTTCTTGGGCACCTTGTCAATCAGAATGATATTCTAGTCGATCCGGCCAAGTTAGAGGCCGTGATGCAGTGGGAGATTCAGAGGTCTCCAATTGAGATTCGGAGCTTCCTGGGTTTAGCGGGTTATTACCGGAGATTTATTCAGATTTTTAGAAGTTGTGTGATCTTTTGGATTAGCTGGTGTTGAAACCCTAGCAAGGATAAGCGTGAGTTCTAGCAGATTGGTCATGGGAGGGTAGGAAGAATTGAGAATTTTTCCAATTTTGGGTGCTGTAGGGCATTAGCTGAATCAGAGTGGGGGAGAATCACCCAAGGATTCCGAGGCAAGAGCGGTCATGAAGATGGGCTAAGTTTCGCATCCTTGTCAGGAAGGAAGAGAGCCCAAGCGGCTGTATGATTTGAGGATAGTGTGAGATGGAAGTTCAGAAAAACTTGCCAATGATGAGGTCGTATTCTCGGAATGTTGCTAGCAAGCCTTAGGGAATCAGTTTGGGGATTCCAATCAGGACATGGGTTCAGTTTTGGATGTTAGGTCGCATGTATGCTCGACGTCGGATGTGTTCGGATTAGTAACTAACAAATGAGATAGTGTCAGAGTGTTGTAAGTCTACGAGTGTAGCTGTAGCATTCACTAGCAGTCAGATATCGCTAGAGTGTTGTAAGCCTGCGGGTGTAGCCGTAGCATTCACTAGCAGTCAGATAGTGTGAGAAAGTGTTGTAAGTCTGCGGGTGTAGCTGTAGCATTCACTAGCAGTCAGATAGTATGGAGAGTGTCGTAAGTCTGCGGGTGTAGCCGTAGCATTCACCAGCAGCCAGATAGTGTTAGAGTGTTATAAGTCTGCGGGTGTAGCCGTAGCATTCACTAGCAGCCAGATAGTGTTAGAGTGTTGTAAGCCTACGGGTGTAGCCGTAGCATTCACTAGCGGTCAGATAGAGATAGAGAGTTGTAAGACTGCGGATGTAGCCGTAGCATTCACTTGGTTGGTAGATAGTATTAGAGTGTTGTAAGACTGCGGGAGTAGCCGTAGCATTCACTAGCAGCCAGATGGTGATAGAGTGTTGTAAGTCTGCAGGTGTAGCCGTAGCATTCACTAGGTTGGTAGATAGCGTGAGTGCGTTGTTAGGACGCGGAAAGAACAGTAGTACCCACCAGTTCGGATGTAGCAGTGAGGAGATGGAAATCCACGGATTGGATTTCGGAATTACCCAGATGGGTTAGAACTGGTTAAGCCAGTGATAAAACTATAGAAGCGCCACTACAGCTATGAGAGCAAGGAGGCAGTGGACTGCTTAAGGTCATTTATGACATAAGACTACCAGTGGTCATGTAGCAATCACTTTTAGCCTTGGGTTTGGTGACGTCAGGATTCGACGCATGGAACCAATCAGTTAGATCAGAAGGTCATTAGGGCCACAATGACAAGATAGTTAGTAGCAGCTGGATCCATAGAAGGATTTCGTTCAGAAGTCGTGCGAGGCGGCTAAGCAGGGAGTCCTTTGGCTTCGCAGTTGGGCTGGAACCCGATATTTCAGATGATTGGCGGAAAATTGAGACCAGGGAGGTCTCGGTAGATGTTGGGAAGCAGCCATGTGGCAACATATAGTTTCAGGCAGTTCAGTGTTCAGACAGTTCAGTGTTTCGGGCAGTTCAGTGTTCAGGTAGTTCAGTGTTCAGACAGTTTAGTGTTTCGGGCAGTTCAGTGTTCAGACAGTTCAGTGTTCCGGGCAGTTCAGTGTTCAGACAGTTCAGTGTTTCGGGCAGTTCAGTGTTCAAGTAGTTTAGTGTTTCAGACAGTCAGTGTTTCAGGCAGTTCAGTGTTTTCAGGCAGATCAGGGATTCAGACAGTTTTGGGTCTCCAACAGTAATGGTATTTGAGGATCTCATGTACGATAAGCGTAACAGATTGCTGAGTAATTCTTAGTCACCCACCGTAGGGTTCATCTATAATGATTCAGTATGAGTGGTCTGTTAGGGATTCAGATCATCTAGAGATAGCAAATTTCAGATAGATTACATGTGATCTTGTTGCGAGGAATTAGTTCGCCTGCAGATGGTAGGGCTTTGTGATGATTGGTCACAACTACCCTAGGAAGGCTAGGGTGTGCCCAGGATAATGACGATGTTACTAGAGTGGTTGGGCGTGTAAGGAATGGTAAGGAATGATTTCGAGGACGAAATCTAAGTTAAGTGGGGGAGAGTTGTAACACCCCGTTTATTAAATAAATAAATAAGTGAATTAATAAGTGAATAATAGCCCCAAAAGCGGAATAGTGTAGCAAGAAGTTAGTTTGGGGAGTTAAAAAGGTTATAATTGGAAGTTTAGGGGGTTAAAATGAAATTCACGGATTTGTTTGTAAAGAATTTTGGAGGTTGAGGGTGATTTGGTAAATTTCGGATTTAATTTGAATTAAAATCTTGAAGGAAGGGCCGAATGGTAAAAATTGGATTAAAGTTGAAAAGATATTATGAAGGCACGGGCTAAAGTGTAAGTGTTGGATTCAAATTGAGAATACATTGTGGAGGAGGAGCTGTTTAGTAACTATTGGGCTTATTCTGAAAAGAATTTTAGGAGCCGGGGTCTAAAGGGTAATTATGGGAGCAAAATCGAAAATAATTCTGAAGGGAGGGACTGTTTATGTCGTTATGGCATGATGTTTTGTAGCACCGGGTATATAACCTTAGCATCGTCGGTTATCAAACCCTAAACCTAAGGGAACCTCCAGCCGCCACTTACACTCTTTCCCCTTCAACCGTTACCTCCTAGCCTCGCCGGAAATCGATGAACGCCGCTGCCATCCTTCCTCCGCCATCGCACAACCTCCGCCTCCGTGAGGCCGATAGTTCCGCCGCTGCAGTGATGAGTTCATCCTCCGTCCCCTTTTCCCGCAGCCTTGCCGTCGAGCGCCACCGCCACAGCTGTTGTTGCGACTGTTGTTGCCAGCAACGTCGTGTGCTTCCGTTGTCGTCAACAAAGATCGAACGAGGCCCTTTTTCCGCTGCTGCTGCTGGCTTTAGCGAGGTCTCAACTCTCCTTCTCCATTGCCCCGGGGTGGCACCGCAGTCGCGACCGCCGCCGCCCGTAGGGCTTGTTCTTGCTGCTCCGGTCAATGTCCACTACCCCGAAGGGCTGTTGCGTTCGTATCTGTGAGCTTATTTCGAGTAGGAGTCATGAAGACCCATCATGGAAGCCGGCCATGGTGGCTGTCACCGCGCAACCGCCACCTACCACCACTAGATTGTTGTGTATAGGTGTTGTATTAGTGTGTGTGTGTGCATGATTATTGGGGTTTAGCTTTGTAATTTGTAATTAGAGATTAGAATAATAAAAAGAAAACCCTAACCACCACCGTGAGGTGGTGGCTGCCGCCTCCTGCCGCCACCGACCGTCGTGCCGGGTGGCGGTGTGCGTTGCCTCGTTGTGTTGACTCGTTTGGGGTGCTTGAAACCCTAATGGACCTAGCCAAAACCCTAATTGGCTTAAAGATTAATTTTGGGCCTATTGGGCCATGTTTGAGTGGAAACCCTAATTAGGGTTTAGAAAACCCTAATTGTGAGTAATTGGGCCTTAGACTTATTGGACCCACTTTTGGGCTATTGAGATTGGATTGTGTAGTAAGCCCAATTTCTCCATATCATTGATCTAGTAGAATAAAGGACTTAATGGATTAAGTCCTTAATGGGTTAAGTAAGAAACACTTAACCCTAATTGTCATTTTATGTGAAACCCTAGTTTCACCTGGGCCTTGAGTTGGGCCTTTTGATTGGGTTTTCGTAATTGGTTTATTAACGGGCCATTCAAGAATAATCAAATGGACTAGAGTAATTAGTTGGGCTTTAGGGTAAGGCCCATATGAAGGATTGGGCCCAATTTGGAAAATTGGGCCATTGATGGGCCATAGTTTGGGCCTAGATGGTTGTATGTTATTGAGCCCTTTGAATGAGACATGTTGGACTGGACTGAACAATTGGGCCTTAAGGGAAGTCCATGTAGAGGTTTGGGCCCAATTTGGAAAGTTGGTCCATATGTTGGGCTTTGATCCCTAGTTGACTTTAGGCCTATGGATTGGGCCTTGGGCTTGGGCAAGCCAAGCTAGGGGTAATGTAGTAATTATCCAAAGTATGCATTTATAGTTATGTGTTAGAACCCAATTATTAATTGGGTGTTATTTTGGTGTTGACAGTTCGGGAATCTGTCATCCAGCTGCTGGGGTTGAGTCTGCGGGACTTCAGTAGTATGGGATTGTGTCTACGGGACTTCAGCAGCGTGAGGTGAGTTTCCTTCCAGTAGGAACGGGTCTACGGCCATAATGTCGACCCGTTTAGTTAGCAGTAGTTCCGGACTTCGGTTTGATGCAGTAGTTAGTGTGCTCGATGTCTTTGTGATTCAAGCATGTCTTTGTGTTATGTGTTCCAGACTTCGGTCTGATGCAGTATGCAGTATATGTGTTTATGCTAGTAGTTATGATTATGCTATGCTATGTTCAGTCAGTTCCGGACTTCGGTCCGATGCAGAGGGCAAGGCCCTGGTTAGTTCCGGACTTCGGTCCGATGCAGTTTCCGGACTTCGGTCCGATGCAGTTTCCGGACTTCGGTCTGATGCAGTGGGCAAGGCCTAGTAGTTGCTTTATATGTTATAGTATGGTATGTGGTAGTTTGGGGAGCTCACTAAGCTTCGTGCTTATAGTTCCAGTTTTGGTTTCAGGTACTCAGTTTTCAAAAGAGGAGCTCGGAAAGATTGCAGTGCACACACCATTTGTTCAGCCTGGGATGTTTATACTCTGATATATTTGACAGTTGTTATGATATTTTGAGATACATTGTTTATGATTCTTATATGACGTTTGATGAATATGGTTTTATTACTGATTTAAAACGAAATTTTCAGACTGTATTTTTGGGATGTTACAATAGCAGTACTGCATTTTCAGTTGCACCAAAAAGTCTTCCAGGGACATCTTGCTAGCTTCTCCCTTGGGCATGGTATCAGCTAGTACCTTCCACCAGCTCAATACTCCTGACTTCAACAGTGTAACCGTGAGAGCGGTCTTCTGTTTGTTGCTGCAGTCGTAACTTTCAAACATCATCTCCATCTAGGAGATCCAATCCATGACTTCCACCGGCGTTGGGCTTCCAGAAAGACTCGGTGGTTTGGATGCCATGAAATCCTTATACTTTTATCCACGTCCATCATTTCCTCCGTCGATGTGGTTTCTCCTAACCACTCGTGGTTCAACTTGACTGATAGTCTGACTATAGTTCCCTTCATCAGATTGCTCAATGTTCAACTCGGATTTTTCAACTGTCATAGTAGGCTCATCCCTATTATGTTGAAGTAAAGTCCTGGTTTCCTCCATCTGACAATCCAACATCATTTGGATCATCGCTTGCACTCCTGCCATCGTGATTGGCTCAAGTGCAGCTACTACTTCTGGTGCACGCTCAATCACAGGCCGTTGATTAACATTTCCATTAGCATTTCCGCATCCGCTTCGGGTTCTTGCCATGTCGATCTATACACCATATCATACTTTCGGTGTGCAGTGACGAGAATTTAGATAGGAAAGCTTTATTTACGATAGACGTATAAATCTCCTTATCTTTTCGAAAAGTTACATGTCAGTTCTAATACCGTAATTAAACGTTTAGAAATCTGAACACATAAAGTTTCCAGATCCGGTCGGCAACAAACCATATATTCGATCAAACGATAGCATCATAAAGCATCACAAATCATTTAGCACATAAAAGCAATTTAGGCGTCTCCCCTACATAAGCTAGTGCACTTGTCTATTCAGGCATACTTCTTAAATATAGCAGATACTCATCTCACAATTATTGCTTAGCATTCTAAGTTTAAGTCTAGAAATCCTACATATTCCTACTTCGCTTAAACTAATGCTCTGATACCAACTGTGACATGACATCCCCAAATTCACGGTCATTTTAAAAATTTTATTTATGCTTATTTGAAAATTAGAGTATTCATTTTAAAGAATAATATCGCGGAATTTGTTCCCAGAAAACATAAATAGATTATCAAAGCATTTCCGAAGAAATGTATTTTTGTTTATATTAAAACTTTGGGATGCCATCGTCAATACAGAAACATAAGCATAAACAGACCTTACATTCATTTACACTAGTGATTTACATGTCCTTTAATCTCTCAGTGTAATGTAGCTTCGTATCGATACATGTGATACAAATAAACTGAGTGGGTCAGGTTGGGAAACATGGTGAGTACATAGGGTTTTTAACCCACAATAATAAAGTTATTATGTTTCATCATCAAACAATTAACCCAACTTCCTATCCTCGTTATCTTCTTTATTCTTAAGGATCTACCCTAAGAATCGTCTATTCATCATTCATTCATTCCTAGGGATTGTCCTAAGGAATAGGCACGAAGTCCAGCGCTGCCAGGGTTCATGTAACATGCGCTAAGTCCATAGCGGCCGATGTTATCTGTTAGGCACTAAGTCCATAGCTGTCAATATCCATTTATAGGGCACTAAATCCATAGCTGCCAACGTTCATTTGTAAGGCACTATGTCCATAGTTGCCAATGTTCATTTGTAAGGTACTAAGTCCATAGTTGTCGGGTTTATCTATTTGGCACTAAGTCCATAGCTGCCAGGGTTTATCTATCAGGCACTAAGTCCATAGCTTTCAGGGTTTATCTATCAGGCACTAAGTCCATAGCTAACAATGTTCATCTATATCATCTTTCATATCTCATCATTCATCTCATCTTTCATCTCTCATCTCATCTCATCTTTAATTTACCCATCTTTACCCATCATAATTATAGGTATAAAATACGTATACAGTTTAAATCAAGTAAAACATGTATATTTTGTTCATCCAGCATAGATATCAAGAACAAAGATAATATACACACACATAGCATGTAATTTATATTAAATACTTCATATCTATGTGTAAGATGAAAGTAACTATGCACTCACTTGTTAAAGTGATGATTCCAAACTCGGGCAGCGCTTCGCTTCTAACAATTCTATTTTCCTTCGACGAAACCTACTATCATTACCGCTAGATTTTAGTCTAATACTTATTGTGACTATTTACGAGCGATATTGTTTTATAAGTGTTAATTCAACCACTATGTATAAACAGGGGCCAGACATGAAACACCGGAGGGCAGGACCATTTTGGCATTATAGCACTTCTGAAATCCAACAACCCTATGGGTCCCTTCAAACCAGATTCCCCGTATCGCGAGTAGTTAAAAATATTATAATAACACTTTTTATATTATATTTTATTATATATATATATATATATATATATATATATATATATATATATATATATTGTTTATAAGTTCATAATAACATTAATAAACTTAAACAAAAGCTATACTTAGAGTAGGGTAAGCATATCTCACTTACCGGGGGTTTGGCTAGGAATGAGTATCTGTGGGGGCAGAACTTCTGAGCCGAAATCTCTTCTTCTCGGAGCCTTCTGGCGCTTCGGGACTTTCCTCTAGCAATTAGAAGTTACTAGGGCTTTGGGAGAGGTTTAGAGAGAAGTTAGAGAAAGAGAGAGAAGAGTTATGGTGTGAGGAAAAAGGGTGAGTTTCGTATGGTATTTATAGGCTGAAAAATGGCCCAACTCGGAGAGTTGGAGCCTCCAACTCGTCGATTTGAGTGTCAAGTGTCACCATCTGGTGGCAAGGCGTGGGGAGGAAGCAATGGTCCAGATTAAGCCATGTCACCTCCTTCGCAACAACACCATTTCGTCTTCTAAATTCCATAACTTTCACATACAAGCTCCGTTTTCGACATTCTTTATATCCACGCGTAGGTATTGACAAGATCTACAACTCTCATTTTGACTCCGTCGGCTAATTCTCTACCGATTTTAAATTTAACAGTACGAGAAGATTATATTGTTAACGATCGTGTAAAAGTCATATCTTCTACATACGGACTCCATTTTCGACTGTATTTTTATCGTTGAACTCATATTAATGAGATCTTCAATTCTCACTTAGGTTGTGGCGGTAAAGCGACCGATTTAAAATCCGATTTTCGGGTCGTGCACTGCTATGCTAAATCTTAGAAAAATCATAACTTCCTCATACGAAGTCAGATTTAGACATTCTTTTTATGTACGTTCTCGGTTTAACATATACTACGACTTTCATTTAGATCTTTAAGGCTAAAAAGTAATTTATCAATCACTTTTTACGATTCCCGGTGTCATGCCGGTTTTGCCGTAAAACTTCGACGAGTCATAACTTTTCCGTTATAACTTGGATTTCAGCGTTCTTTATATGTACGGATCCCTTGTGACATATACTATAACTTTGTTAAGATTATTTACTCTAAATAATCTTCTATCAAAATTTCATTTTTGACGCTTATTGTCTCTAAATTGGCTAGCCCGAATCTGCGGACGTTACACCGCGTCAGAGTAGGAGATTAGTCCCCAAAGAGGTTGAGACATATAGTTGTAAGCCATGATATAATGTGTTTCGAATGTATCTGAGAATACGTTTGAGCATTATGATGTGAAGCTCTCTCAAATCATGCATATATAGACAAACCTATTGAATAACATAAGTATTGTATGGTCTAGTAAAAGTGAGATGGTATAATGCTACTGCTAGACTCCTATAAAGAGTGGGATCAGTGACACAATGACCAATGACATCAAACTTAACGGACGTATCAGATTGCGTGTGAGCAGGTTTGCAATTAAGAATCTTTACTCGCTTTGTGGCATATTTTTGGTAAAATAAAAACATGTGTTGATGATCTCTGGTGACATCAATTCCAATGAGGTAGTTCAGAGGGCCCAAATCTGTCATAGCAAAATTTCAATGTAAAATGGTAATAACCTACTAAAATAGGCTCGAAGATGACGCAATCAACACAATATTATCAACATACAACAATAGATATGCAATATGATCATCCTCAAGATAGATGAACAATGAAGAATCGAATATACTATTATTGAACCTAAACCATGAAATGAATTGAGCAAACATGTGATACCATGATCGAGGAGCTTGTTTGAGGATATAAAGATACCTTTGAAGTAAGTAGACGTAATTTGTAGAGGTTGGGTCATGGAAACCCAAAGGCTGATGCATGTAAACTATCTCCTGAAGATGAATGTGAACAAACATGTTCTTCACATCTAGCTAATGAACTGGCCAATGGTGAGATATAACCAATCTGAGAACAGTCTGGATGGTATTCGACCTAACAATCGGGCTGAAAGTCTCATCACAATCAATGTTGCGCCTCTTACTCTGTCCATTGGTAATAAGGTGTGCCTTATACGGAGCTAAGGATTCATCTGTATTTTGATTTTTCTTAAATAACCAAATAAAATTAACCACATTAACATCAGGAGACTGAGGGACAAGTACCCAAGTTCCATTATAAACAAGTGCATTATATTCTTCTTTCATAGCATTTAGCCAGTTTGGATCTCGAAAAGCTTGAGAATAGTTGTGGGGAAGAGGAGAATAGGAGGAATTTGTGTGACGGTTGAGCTTTTGGATAGGTTTAGAAATGGCATAGTGTAACTGAGTGGCCACGGGGTGTATATGCAAAGGGATGGTAGTAGAAGAGTATGTGATGGGAGAGTCGAGGGCTCGTTATTAAGAGATGTGGTGGTTGTCGAAGGAAAAGTATGATAAGAGTTTATGTTTGGAAAGATCTCGGTAATGAGATGAATGTGAAGAGTGAGAGGGTGGGCTCTCGGTTGAGGTGGTGGAATCCCCGGACGGAGGAGTGCAACAAGGATTATTGAATCATTATTAGTGTTTGCGTCATCAAAGAATGTATAGTCGTGAGATTTGTTTGATTATTGCATGGAATGAGAACATGTAGTGTAGAAACTTCTCGATATCCATGTAATGTAATAATCTGTTATTTATGTGGAAACTAATTCACGATACCCGTGTAATGAAATCAACCGTTTTTAATGGCCAAATTGTAACCTAATAAACATTACAACCTTCTAATTAACTTGATTTTGAAACTAAATTTGTTCATTTACATAATGGTTACAATATCAACAAGTTATATATACGATCGATGTGTATGAATATTTTTTCATATTAGCCCATAAATTGTTTCACACACAATGTCTATTTTCTATTAAAAAAACATTATGCTTTTTATACATAAATATATCGCATACGATATGGAACGAATAAAAAGTACAGTAGCTTCGTTAGAAGAAACCATCAAAGTTATTGATGAGCAACTGCATATTTTGTGGACTATTCATTTTCCATGTTTTGGGTTGTATTATTCGGGTTTGGTTTATATAAACGGTTAGTATATATCTAACAATATCTACTTCACCGCTTGAGAACATAAATCTTAATTTGTAAAGAACATAACGTCAAAGCTCAATCCAGATCAGCAAGGTTTAGCCATTCAGGAAAGCTGAAGTTAACTTGTAGAGTTGCAGGCAGTGCATGGCGAGAAAGGGAATAAAAGTTAGGGAATTATGATTAACGGAGGATTTGCGAATGCAAGTGTGAAGTGTGTCAAAAAAAAAAGAGAAAGGAGATGAGTCTATGACATTGGTCGGAATTGGACGGAGAAAATACAGATCCCAACGGTGATCTTTTGTAATTTCCTTTCTCTCAGTATGTACGTCCCGACTGAGAGAGAAAGGAAATTACAAAAGATCACTGTTGGGATCTGCATTTTTTGGTCCAATTCCTATAATTTTGCCTCCAATATATATATATATATATATATATATATATATATATATATATATATATATATATATATATATATATATATATATATTCTAGATTTCAGATGATCCTCATATTCTAGAACATAAGAAGGAAAATTTTGGTAGGAAGGTAACAAGTTTTTTTTCTACATATTATTTTAGTAAAAAAAACAAAATTAATCACTAAATGATTCATAAGTAATCACTAAATGATTCATAAGTAAGATGATTCATAAGAAAAATTCAAAAAACAAACGTCTTCATGATTCATTTTTATATAAATTAAGAAAAAATTCACTTTTATGACAGTTTTAATAAATAACAACAAAATCATTATATAAATGAATCATTGAGATGTTTTTTTGGGATTTTTTTTGAATCATGTTATTTTTTATTCATCTAGTTATTCATTTGTTTTGTTCACCAAAAAAATATATAGAAAAAAACTTGTTACCCTTCTACGAAAAAAATTTCATATATATATATATATATATATATATATATATATATATATATATATATATATATATATATATATATATATATAAAAGCAAATTGAAGTTAGCAGTAGTAATCTTTAGTGCCTTTAGGCTTTTTTTTCATAATTTTTAGTCACTTTAACACTTTTGGCTATTGCAGTCGAAATTTTTATATTTTGGCATAAAAAAACAACTTTTATGTTTTGGCATAAAAAAAACAAAAAACTTTTTTACCACAATTCTTTAGCAACTTTGACACTTACGTGTTTGCCACAATTATTTAGCCACTTTGACACTTTTGATCCTTACAGCCAAAAATTTTACATTTTGACATAAAAAAGCACAAAAAAACATCGTGGAGCAAAGCCTAGGCTTTCCTCCTAGTTTGTACAAATAAAAAGTGAATTAGAATAAGGAGACTGTAACATGCATGAAGCATTGCTATCGTTATTTTATGAAAATGGATAATAATTTCATAATTGCTTTTTTTTAACCAGAAAATATAATATATAATCTTACTCCTAAACTACCACTTAAATGTACCTACCTCCACGACGGGACTCTGCTGATACCACTGAGGAGGAGACCCTTTGATTAATAATTCATATAATATAATGATCTATTAATTAATCATAGTAAGGAAAACTAAACACAATAAGATAATGATCTATTAATTAATCATAGCACGCAAAACTAAACACAATAACACATGATGCACGTTGCATATTAAATTATTAACCATCACACAACTATATATATCTCTAATAAAATAACCACGTGGTATATATTGTATTCTTCATTATGAGTAGTTCATACCTGATACCTTTTCATACACAGTATTACACACAATTTCACGCTTATAAATACACACCCTCATACACAGAGACATCTAGGCATGAAGATGCAATCCAACCATGACTCCCTGTTCATCATGCTCGCAACCCTATGTTCCGTACTCGTTCTCTCCTCTTCGCAAGATTTCGATTTCTTCTACTTAGTTCAAGAGGTATTCCATTTCAATTCAATTCATACTGTAATCGCAAACCTATAAATACAGTTTTCCTCTTCATTCCATTCAACTACTACACGGTTTTTTGACCTAAATGTTTTTTGTAGTGGCCGGGATCACACTGTGACACTGAACAAGGTTGTTGCTACCCAACAACCGGAAAACCAGCTTCGGACTTTGGAATCCATGGACTTTGGCCTAATTACAACGATGGCTCCTATCCCTCCAATTGCGACTCTAGCAACCCTTTCGATGCATCTAAGGTGGTTCTTTACTTCTTTTACCATTTCCTAGGACTGTTTATTGGCGTATACGTACGAGCCAAAAAGAAATGAACGTCAATAATTAATCGTCTAAATTACAGATTTCCGATCTTATTAGCCGAATGCAGTTGGAGTGGCCAACACTATCGTGCCCAAGCAAAGATGGGCTAAAATTTTGGGGTCACGAGTGGAAAAAGCATGGGACTTGTGCGGAATCTGTACTCGATCAGCATGCTTATTTTGAAACCACTCTTAAACTCAAAAACAAAATCAATCTCCTCCAGGCTCTAGAAGGCGCAGGTATGAATCATTTGTAGTTGTGGGAGAGAAAATCTATTTTGGTAACTGCGCTGATATATATATCCTCTCTCCTTGTGTGCTCTACTTGATCAGAGAACTCTAGGACTCCATATATATATCAGTATTAAAACAACGTTTTGTTTTTCGTTTTCCAAAACTTACAAAGATGTCAAAATGTGATGCAGGAATTCAACCGAATGGGCAAACGTATAGTCTTGAAAGCATAACGAGCGCGATTCAAATGGCGAGTGGCTACACTCCACGGATCCAATGCAATAATGGCACGTTAGGCAACAGTCAATTGCACGAAATCTCCTTGTGTGTGGACTCGATGGCATCTGACTTCATTGAATGCCCCGTTTTGCCTAATGGGCGTAGTTGTGGTTCCTCCGTCGAGTTTCCTTCCTTCTAACTTTAATGTTTTAATTCGTTAATGTAAGAACTTAGATGTGCAGCACCAGTTAAATGCTTTTATTTATATAATAATTTCGTTTTTATATTAATTTATGCAACAACTTTCGTTTTTTACCAATTTATAGAACACACACGAATTACCGACATAGGTATTTAATACAACATGATGGAGAATACGTGTTGCACACACGTATGTACATTTTGAGTATCTCGTTCAACGTTGACCATGCAAAAATCATTCTTAGATATGGACGTATCGAAAGAACATGTGTGTACTAGACCGTAAACTTGAATTTTCAAAAAGGGTATTTCTGTATCTCCTATCATATATAATTTACGAAATTTTTTTGTTGAGTGGTTAAAAACAACATATTTTAAGGTCATGACATATCTAATTTGACTCTATTTGTAAAGCACTGTACAGCTTCCATAAGCCATCTTTTTCCTTACGACTTGAAAGAGACTTGTATACACATCTATACAGGGGCGAACCTTGTATGGGTCCTGGAAGGCCCTGGGCCACTACTCGATTTCATCTCTCAAGGATAAAAAAGTTTAACTATTTTTGTATTATTATGCAACTACTAAAATAATTTTGCAACTACTGCTAGGTCTAACATCAAACAAATATGGTGCACTAACTTGTAAAAAATTAATCCAAATTTGTAAAAGATTAATTTAATACAATTTAGAAAATTAGTCCAACAAAACTATAAGTTATGGTCCATAAAGAATACAAGTCCAAATAAGCCCAATCTTTTTTTAAAACAAATTGTTTATGTGGAATAAGAGAAAAGAAATAAGCTCACTCTTTTTTTTTGTATTAGAGGAATGCACGACAAGTAGAGAAAAGAAACAACATGCATCGAAAAAAAAAGAAACAAAAGAAGAATCGGTCTCGTTCCAAAGGAGCGAAAAAATTACACTCCGATTTTCGAGTTTGAGAGCAGATCTCCAATTATCACTTTTTGCATAAAGATGTCAGGTTCACTAGTTTGAAAGGAATTTCCGACCTTTATCATTTGATGGTGGAAACGAAGAAACATTGTTACGATCCTATAGTTTATAGGTTGTTAAAGTTGGTTTTTGTTTTACCCACCGCGACCGTAACAGCCGAAAGATGTTTTTCCGTGATGAAGCTTTTGAAGACGATCTTGCATAACAAAATAGGTGTTGATTTTTTGAATGATATCTTGATTTATAATGTTGAAAAAGAAGCCCTCGGGAAGTGCAAATTTTTTGGCATTGGGGTGGCACACACGGAAGTTACAGAAACAACAAATAAGTTGGGGTGTGAACATGGTAATCTTCCTTTTATTTACCTTGGCATCCCCATTGGTAGTATCATGAAGAGAAGTAACAATTGGTGGCCATTGGTTAAACGATTTACCAGTAAATTGTCTATATGGAAGGCAAATTGTCTGTCAATGAGGGGAAGACTCACTCTGTGTAAATATGTTCTGAGATCCCTCAGCTCCTACCTATTTTCTATCTTTAGGGTGTCAGCAAAGATCCTCTCGAAACTTGAAACTATCCGATGTCGCTTTTTCTGGGTGGATCGGCTGATTCAAAGAAAATTACGTGGGTTTCCTGGTTGAAAAAGATGAATAACATGGAGAAGGGAGGTTTGAACATTGGCAGCCTCAATGCGGCCAATATTGCCCTTTTGGGTAAATGGTGGTGGCGCTTCTTCACAGGTACTGATAGAATCTGGAAGGAGGTGATAAAAGTTTTTTATGGTGACAGAGGAGGCCTTGGGGAAGTCATCCCCTCTTATCGGAAAATTAGTGTTTGGGGGGGGGGGAGGGATTAGCAGCATCAACACGATTCTGAACAAGGCAGGTTTAGACATTATGCTCACACATGACAAGAACAACTTGAACTGGACTTTGGAAAAGGATGGGTTGTTTACTATCAGCTCGCTCAGAAAGGCTCTAGATGATATCACCCTGGATAGTTCCTCTCTCAAGACAATTTGGTGTAACGTTGGCCCTAGAAAAATAAATACTTTCATCTGGTGTTTGTGCCTTAATCGATTGCCTACGGTTAACAACCTTTTGCATAGAGGCATTTATATTTCAATGTAGTTGTGTTCGTTATGCAACTGCTATCCCAAATCTACTGAACATTTGTTCTTGCAATGTTCCACATTCGGCCAGCTTATGGCAAACTTACGGTTAAACTGGTCAAAACTTTCGGACTTAACTCAGGGGGTTGATCTAGAAGACCGGATCAAAGGAGGAGACCTCACATGGACGAAAGATGAGGCCATCAAATATGGTGTGGTGATTCGGGCCTTCCCGTCAGCCATTTGGTGCAATCGGAACAACATCCGTTTCAATTGCAAAGTTAAAGGTATCTTTGTTCTCGCCTCGAAAGTCATTAACAGTAGCTTCTTGTGGTTTAGAGTCCGTTACGAATACGGCAGAAACTTGCCTATAGATAGTTGGATGTAATATTTTTTTCTCTTGTTGTTTGTATGCTCTAGCCCCTCGTTAGAGTTGGCGCTTTTTCGAATGAAATTTCCGAGTTGTTCAAAAAAAAAGTTAAGGTTAAAGATGTGAAGGATTTTTTTCAAAAAATGTGTACACATAGATGTCAAATTTAACATGTAAGTTTTAAAACTACTAGTTTGTTATTTTAATGTACTCGGGTTCTTTTTACTCTTCCAATGCGTTTGCTTGCTTTTATTTTTAATGATTCTTGTCGATCAAAAAAATATATGCTAAAAGGGGTGTGGCTATTATTCTATTCTAGGTTTTTCTAGCCAATAGTAGTTTTGTTGGGCGGATGGGATTGGACATTGGACCAGATTCCATTAAGTCATTCAATGAAACTTTGGATACTACCTTTAATAAGAGAATTTTATGATGGATATGGATAAAGAAAACGAGAACTCCAAGAGGCAAAAGATCATTTCTTTAAGTTTTAGGGTGAATATGTAACATCCCGAAATTCAGAAGAAGGAGAAGAGCTTGTGGAGGCTAGGGCTTGAAGTGCAAGTTTGGATCTGAGATCTTTAGAGAAAGGAGCTTCATCTAGAGGTATAAAGTTCAAAACTTTCCTCTTTATTTGGTTTAATGTTGCATGGACCATTTCTAGGGTTAAAAATCCCAAAGGTGGAGACTTTATGAGTGTAATGTACTCCATGGACCTAGATCTGTCCCATTTCAGTGATATTTGTGTTATAGATGCATAAAAATTCCATCTTGGTCGTTGTTATGAGGTCATGCTTGAATAATGAGCTTTCTAGAGTTGGGAAATGGAATGTTATGGGTGTTAGTGACTTGTCCAGCCATGCACAGGCTTAAAGTCACCAACTTTATGGATTAAGAGGTTTAGAAATGGTCAGATCTAGAAGTTGGACGTGGGACTTAACTGTTTAAGACCTCAAGAGCTTAGAGTCTGAAACTGGGAGTTACGCGGGGCGTAATCCCAGTACGCGCGGCGTAAGGGGTCGCACACCCCGTTTCTGTGAGGTCGCCGGGTACGCCCATCGTACAGGTTCGGTACGCGCAGCGTAACCCGGAGAGTTGACTTTTGTTGACTTTTAGGGTTTGGTCAACATTTGGGTCTTTGAGCCATGAGAGGGGTAAAATGGTCTTTTACCCTTCTGAGAGTGCTAAGAGAGGGAACAGTCTAGCCTTGAGAGTTGTATTGATTAGAGTGCTTATTCCATGTGATTAGGCGGAGACTAGAGCAGATTTTACCGAGTTCGAGATTACCGAGTTACCCGAGGTGAGTCTTCTCACTATATTGTACCTGGAAGGGTACTTATGTGTGACCGGAAGGTCTTGTATGCTATGAGATGTATGTGCTATATGCGGTTATGTGATATGTATGGGTTATGTATGTTATGTATGGTATGGACCGGAAGGTCAAGATGATATGGACCGGAAGGTCAAGAGGTTACGGACCGGAAGGTCGATACGGGTAGGACCGGAAGGTCTACCGGGATTTGGGACGGAAGTCCCTGAGACACATGGATCGGAAGATCCTACAGAGTTATGGCCTGGAAAGGCGTATATGTGGTATGTGGTATTTTGGGGAACTCACTAAGCATTTATGCTTACAGTTGTTATGATATGTGTTTCAGGTACTAGCGAGGATCGCGGGAAGGCGCCGGCATGATTCGTACACACTTACGGAGTTTATGTTATTGAGATTCTGGGACATGTTTTGTTATGACACAGTGAATACATTATGTTTTATGATTATCGTGTGATTGAAAGTATGATTTAAAAATGAAAAATTGTTTTGAAAAATTACGTCGTTACAAGTTGGTATCAGAGCCTTGGTTTGAGGGATTCGGGTGCATCTTCGGATGAACCTGAACTCAAATTGAGGAATTGAGAAAGTTTTTCATAAAATAAACAATTTTTCTAAAAGAGCAAAAGATTTTGAGAAAGGCAGAAGGAAGCAGTGTGTACGATCAGCCAGCGCCCGAACGGTGATTTCCCAAAATACCCTTACATTATGTGTTATGAGATATGTTATGATATGATATGCATGCTAGAGTTGGCTAGGTATTCATATTAGGACTAGAGTGGCCTGATTTTGTGATGCCTTAGCCTAGGAAGGATTTTGCTGTTATGTGATGCTTGAGAGCAAGTAGGTAGCAGTGAGGAGCTGATGAGAGGTCTACCGAAGGGTAGCCTATGCCAGCGAGATATAGAGTACTCGTGATCTGGGATCCAAGGAGGAGGACTTAGGGTGAATACTGTGTTGGATTAGGTGTCTAAGCCCATAACTATAATTGGTATGTACTTGAATTGACAGCAGCACAGTCCTTTTGGGTTGCCCTCAACCTAGCAACTGGACAAGGAAATTATGAAAGGAGAGATATTAATTTATAAGATTAATAAATTAATATATATATATATATATAAATGATTTATTAATATGTTAATGGATTAATATATTAATTAGAAATCATTATGTTTAATTAATTGTTAGCCAGAAATTAATCAGAATTGATTTTGGGGTTAAAAGAATTAATTATAAGGTGCAGGGACTAGTTTGCAATTATCTAATAGTTGAGTGGAAGGCTCTAGAACCCCCTTGGAAGAGGGTGGACGAAATCTTTAGGGGAAACCCTAATAATTTCGTCCATAGGGGCTTGGATAAGGCCCTTGGGTTTGCTTAGGCCCTAAGCAAAGGATAACTAGGGTTTCCCTTAAACCCTAGATCCCTCAGCTATATAAGGAGCCTCCTGGTTCATGTTTTTGGTCACTCTTTCTTTTGAAGAAACCCTAAGGCCGAGATTTTGCATACTCCCTCTCCTTTCTCTCTCTTCTAATTTCCTTCTTGCTAGTTTGGGTGTGACTCCATTAGAGGCATTACACTTGTGGTGCTAAAGCTTCCAAGAAGATCAAGATCAAGATCAAGGGAATATCAATTGTTTGCTATAACAATTGAAAGGTATGTAAACCCTAAACCCTAGTTTACTATTTTCGATAATAGCCTCTCTCCTCTAGGGTTCTTGTATTGCAATTCAAAGTTGTATGTTCAATAGTTAAAACATAGATCCAAAGTAGGTTGCATGTGAACTTAGGAATTGTTTTTCTAGTTTATTTGTTTTACCTAAAACCCTTCAGTGGTATCAGAGCCATTGTTGTTTTAAATTGAATTGCTACAATTGTTGAATTGCAAATTAGGGTTTATAGCTATTAAACCCTAAAGGCCAAATTTTCGATTTCTAGGGTTTTGGATCAAAGGGTTTTTTCGAAAACCCTAGCCTCCAAAGAACCCTAATCGAAATTAGGGTTAGGGTTTTGAAAACCCTAGCCTCCTCCCTTGTAAATTTCGAAATATGCTAGAGGATAACTAGGGTTTCTTGTTTTTTGGATAATTGTTACTTAATTAGATTAATTGGATAATTATCCTTACCCTATTTTTCGAAATTAGAGGGATAAGGATTAGGATTAAATTAATTGATTAATTTAAATTAGATAATCCTTACAAGATTTAATAATTTGATTAATAGTTAATTAATAGATAAATATTAAATCTAGTGAATTGGTTTATTTAAATTTGAATTTAAAAGCTTAAATTTCGAAATTTATATAAACCCTTGAAGTTTTAAAAAGTTTTAAAACACACCTTATATATATATTATAATTAAAGGTTTAATATTATATGTATAAGAATATGGTCAGTCAAATCGCTAGTATGCCTCATTCACGAAGCTAATCTATAAGGGGGGTATAAGGAAACTGCCTATAAAATGGTAGTTGAATGGGTGCCCACTCTCACCCACCGCTTCCTTGATTAGTGGAGGGTCGTTAGCAGAACGGATTTGATAGGACAACTACTTCTCATTAAAAGTATAATGATATTAAAGAAATTACTAGAACATTATTTTCAAAATCCCAACTCTAGTTACTTTAGGAAAAATGTGAAAAGTATGCTAATCCATGAAATTGCACATTATGCTTTATTGGTCGTTAGTGGAGCGTGTGTGGTTAACCAGCACACTAAAAGGCACTAATAAAGAGTAGCAATGGGTATCTCATAATTGTCATTTTGATGGAGCGTGTGTGGTTTACCAGCACATCAATAGTTAATGATAAAGACAATGAGGTTACCAAGCACATTTGCATGGTTATTCACATCTTGTTTGTGATCCTCGGCATCCCAGTCACAAATAGAAGAGCATAATCTGAGAATAAAACATGCCATTGAATAGTTTCAATGTATCTCAAAAGAATTAGGAATTTCACTTCGTTTGTTTCGTCTAATGGTGGAATTGGTGAATCGTCATTCACCTACCTTTATGAAATTTGCACTTGGATCTCGGCATCCCATTTCTAAGTTGTGAATCTTCATAGTTGGATCCTAACCTTGATACTATATCTTTGGGTTATTCTATTAAGGTATCTTGAAATCTAACTAAAACTTTCTTTCTTTTCAGATGTCTACTCCTGGAAACACTTCTGCTTCGTCCTCCTCCAAGCAAAACTTCTCTTTGCTCAATATATGCTCCAAAGTCGTTATGGATGGCTCAAACTATAACGATTGGATGCGCAACATCAAGATGGCTCTTCGCTTCGAGAACAAAGAATATGTTCTTGAAAAGGAGCTCAAAGAGCTTGATGAGAATGAAGCTACTCCTGAAGATCTTGCTGCCTACAAGAAACATTACGATGATGCTACCAAAGTGGCATGCATCATGGTGGCAACTATGTCCCCAGAACTGCAGAGGTACTATGAGGACTACTGGCCTTTCGAGATGAACAAGGACCTTATGGAAAAGTACCATAAGTGAGCTCGTCAAGAAAAGTTCGAAGTAGTCAAGTCACTCATGGCTTGCAAGATGAAAGATGGGGAGTCAGTTGTGTCACATGTGCAAAGAATGCAACGCTACATAGAGCGTTTGGTCAAGCTCAATATTCACTTTGATGAGGAATTGGCCATTGACATGGTCTTGAACTCACTTCCTGAATGTTATGGTCAGTTTATTCTAACTTACCATTTGAACAATACTGAGCAGACCTTGGCCCAATTGCACAACTTGTTGCAGACAGCTGAGGCAGGGATGAAAGGTAAAAGTATACCCTTCACACCTGCTAGTGCCCCTATTTTGGCTATTGGACAGGGAAAGGGGAAAAAGAGGAAAGGTCCTCCCAAGCAAAACTGGAAGAGCAAGGCTCAAGCTGGGTCATCTAGTAATGGCCCAAAGGCTAAGCCCAATGGTTCCACTCCCCATGTTTCTGATCCAAAAGAGGCAGTTTGCTTTTACAGCAACCAAAAGGGGCATTGGAAGAGATCTTGCCCACAGTATCTGCAAGATATCAAGGATGGCAAAGTGAAGCCATCTTCGGCAGGTATTTACACTATTTCTGCTAATAACTCATTATCTTCTCGTTCATGGGTCCTTGATACAGGATGTGGTTTTCATATCTGTTCTGATTTGCAGGGTCTAAAGGAAAGTGAGGAGATAGAGCGAGGAAGGATAAACCTGATCATGGGAAACAGAAAGTCTTCACCAGTAACCAAGATCGGAGTTTATCAGCTTCTGCTTAGTAATGATGTTAGATTAGATTTAATAAATTGTTGCTATTCGTCTGAGATGACGAGAAACATTATTTCATTTCATGCATTGTTCAGACAAGGTTTTACATATTCTTTTAATGATTTGAATGGTTCAATTTCTGTTTATAAGAATGGTGTTTTTATGTTTGAAGCTTTGCCTTGTAATGGTGTGTATGAAACAGTGACTTGTGTTGATAGCCTAGGAAATAGTGTACTTAATATTGACTTGTCTAATAGTGTAGACAAGGCATGCTTGTGGCATTGTCGTCTTGGACACATTAACAAGAAACGCATAGCCCAACTCCAAAAGGATGGAGTGTTGGAATCATTTGACCTAAAGTCAGATGATATGTGTGAGTCTTGTCTTTTGGGAAAGATGACAAAATCACCATTCACAGGGTCTTGTGAAAGAGGTGAAGGTCTGTTGGATCTCATACACACAGATGTGTGTGGGCCCTTCAGATCAACTACAAGAGATGCTAATCGATTCTATGTGACTTTCACTGACGATTATAGCAGATATGGATATATCTACTTGATCAAGCATAAGTCAGAAACTTTTGAAAAGTTCAAAGAGTTTAAGCATGAAGTCGAAAATCAATTGGGCAGAAAGATAAAGATACTTAGATCCGATAGAGGCGGGGAGTATCTTAGTATCGAGTTTAACGACTATCTGAAAGAATGTGGGATAGTCTCACAATTGACTCCTCCTAGGACACCACAGTTAAATGGTGTAGCTGAGAGGCGTAATCGAACCTTGTTAGACATGGTTCGTTCTATGATGAGTCGGGCTTCGCTTCCTATTCACTTCTGGGGGTATGCCTTAGAGACAGCCGCCCACATCCTCAATCTTGTCCCTACAAAGAAGGTTGCCAAAACACCTCACGAAATGTGGACAGGGAAAGTTCCCTCGTTAGCACATATTAAAGTCTGGGGTTGTGAAGCTTTCGTAAGACGAGAGACTCACGACAAGCTAGCAGCTAGAAGTGAGAAATGTGTTTTCATTGGTTACCCAAAGCAGTCTTTTGGATATTTGTTCTACAGGCCTAGTGAGAACGTGGTCTTTGTAGCACGAAGAGGAGTCTTTCTTGAAAGAGAGCTCATATTCAAAGAGGACAGTGGGAGCACTATTGACCTTGAAGAAATTCAAGAGTCAGCCAATGAAGGAACCTTAGATGACACTAGCACTCAACCAGAGGAAACAGTTCCTGTTGAACCAATTGATAACTCATTACCTCTTAGAAGATCCACTAGGGTGAGTGTGCCACCTGAGTTGTATGGTTTTCATATTACTTCAGATGGTGACACATTCATAAGTGACAGAACACTGGTAAACTTAGATGAACCAGTCACTTATAAGGAAGCAATGGCAGGCCCAGAGGCTTCCAAGTGGAAAGAGGCAATGAACAGCGAGATTAAGTCCATGTATGACAACCAAGTTTGGAATTTGGTTGAAAGTGCACCAGGTCGCAAGACAGTTGGGTGCAAATGGATCTTCAAGAAGAAGACAGACATGGATGGGAATGTGCATACATTCAAGGCTCGACTGGTTGCAAAAGGTTTTACTCAAACCCCAGGGGTTGACTATGATGAGACTTTTTCGCCAGTGGCTAAGATTAAATCTATTAGGATATTGCTCGCCATAGCTGCCTTTCATGATTATGAAATCTGGCAGATGGATGTCAAAACTGATTTCCTTAATGGGAAGTTGGCTGAAGATGTTTACATGAGTCAGCCAGAGGGTTTTGTTGATGCAAAGTTTCCCAATAGAGTGTGCAAGCTTGAGAAATCCATTTATGGATTGAAACAAGCATCTCGCAGTTGGAATCTTTGCTTCCATGAGAAAGTCAAAGAGTTTGGTTTCTCTAGAAGTGAAGATGAGTTTTGTGTGTATATCAAGGCTAGTGGGAGTATAGTAACTTTTCTGGTGTTATATGTCGATGACATATTACTCATTGGTAACGATGTTCCAACCTTGAAAGAAGTTAAGTCTTGGCTTGGAAAGTGTTTTGCCATGAAAGACCTTGGAGAAGCTGCCTATATTCTTGGGATTAGAATATTGAGAGATAGAAAGAAGAGACTAATTGGACTTAGTCAGAGCACATACTTGGATAAGGTACTAAAGAGGTTTAGTATGGAAAATTCCAAGAAGGGAGAGCTACCTATCCAGAGCAATACCAAATTGAGTAAGACTCAATGCCCGAGTACAGATGTTGAAATAGATGACATGAGTCGTGTACCTTATGCTTCCGCTGTCGGATCGATCATGTACGCTATGACATGTACTCGCCCTGATGTGGCATTTGCTTTGAGCATGGTCAGTCGCTATCAGGGAAACCCAGGTAGAGCTCATTGGATAGCAGTTAAGAATATACTCAAGTATTTGCGAAGGACAAAGGACTGGGTTCTTGTGCTTGGTGGCAGTGATACTTTGAGAGTAGATGGTTACAGTGATGCCAGCTTTCAGACGGATAGAGATAACTTCCGTTCTCAGTCGGGCTGGGTATTTTTACTGAATGGAGGAGCAGTTACTTGGAAGAGTTCCAAGCAAAATACGGTGGCTGATTCTACTTGTGAATCAGAGTACATTGCAGCAAGTGAAGCGTCGAAAGAAGCAGCTTGGTTGAGGAACTTCATCGGGGATCTCGGAGTTGTTCCAACCATCCAGGAGCCTATGGAACTCTTCTGCGATAATGAAGGAGCGGTTGCCTTGACAAAGGAACCGAGAGATCATGGTAAGACCAGACATATCGACAGAAAGTACCATTTCATTAGACATAGAGTTGAAGAAGGCCATCTTATAGTAAAGAGGGTGTCATCTGAAGATAACCCAGCAGATCCCCTCACAAAGGGTCTGAGTAGGGCTAAGCATATTCAGCATGCTCGGAGCATAGGACTGAAAGATGATATTAGTTTTAGTAGTTAGATTAGTTTTTGAAACTTGTAACAAAGTAAATGTAATTGACTTTTGGTGATTAAATAATAAAGTATTATTTATAAGTTTGGCTACTACCTTTTGTCAATTGTTTATTACTGTGTTTCATATTTTGCATGTTTTACTTCCTGAATAATGAGATTATTCAAACTCCACAGTCGCTCGTACTCTTGGAAGTAAGTAGTGAATTAAGACTGTCATGAATTGGATTGCAGATTGTCTAAGGATAGACATGGCAATAGAATTGCTGCAATGTTCATGAGTACTCAGAAATTGAGATTTGAGTATTGGATAAACCCACGCTCAGAGTATTACTTCATGGAATTCATCACGAGTAATACTGAGACGATAATATCTTATAATCTTGAAACGAAGATATATGAGTTGTAATTTACAAGTCGGTTGTGCATTGGTGATACGAAAACGCATCAGTAACTTGGTGTTATAAAACGTATTGTCATGCATAATTTGATGAGTAAAAGATACAAGCATATGAGTCAACGTTTATTCGTTCCTTTTGCCCTAACAGGAAAAGCGATATCTGTGGGCCCCTCGATGATTTGGTGTTGACTTATGTGCTGGGCCTAGCCAGGACTAAATTGATGTGTTCGATTAGAAGTCCTTCATCATCACAAATCAGGAATCGGGAAACATAGATTCTGGACAAACAGATTGATTACATTCCATGTCTTTTGTCTGGGGATATCAAGCAGAACGAAGGGTTATATGATCACTTATCTTAGGACACGTAACTGACTGGGTCAGAGTTCGGCAGCAGCTTTTGGAAGCTACAATTTGCTGGTCAAATTTAGAAGGCATACTAGCAATTATAGTTACAGACTTATCCAAGTGGGAGACTGTTGGATTAGGTGTCTAAGCCCATAACTATAATTGGTATGTACTTGAATTGACAGCAGCACAGTCCTTTTGGGTTGCCCTCAACCTAGCAACTGGACAAGGAAATTATGAAAGGAGAGATATTAATTTATAAGATTAATAAATTAATATATATATATATATATATATATATATATATAAATGATTTATTAATATGTTAATGGATTAATATATTAATTAGAAATCATTATGTTTAATTAATTGTTAGCCAGAAATTAATCAGAATTGATTTTGGGGTTAAAAGAATTAATTATAAGGTGCAGGGACTAGTTTGCAATTATCTAATAGTTGAGTGGAAGGCTCTAGAACCCCCTTGGAAGAGGGTGGACGAAATCTTTAGGGGAAACCCTAATAATTTCGTCCATAGGGGCTTGGATAAGGCCCTTGGGTTTGCTTAGGCCCTAAGCAAAGGATAACTAGGGTTTCCCTTAAACCCTAGATCCCTCAGCTATATAAGGAGCCTCCTGGTTCATGTTTTTGGTCACTCTTTCTTTTGAAGAAACCCTAAGGCCGAGATTTTGCATACTCCCTCTCCTTTCTCTCTCTTCTAATTTCCTTCTTGCTAGTTTGGGTGTGACTCCATTAGAGGCATTACACTTGTGGTGCTAAAGCTTCCAAGAAGATCAAGATCAAGATCAAGGGAATATCAATTGTTTGCTATAACAATTGAAAGGTATGTAAACCCTAAACCCTAGTTTACTATTTTCGATAATAGCCTCTCTCCTCTAGGGTTCTTGTATTGCAATTCAAAGTTGTATGTTCAATAGTTAAAACATAGATCCAAAGTAGGTTGCATGTGAACTTAGGAATTGTTTTTCTAGTTTATTTGTTTTACCTAAAACCCTTCATACTGATGCGGTGTGGAGGGTAGTATAGGGCCCGTACTACTGAAGACACCGGAGCAGCGCGCACTCTAAGTAAGAATCCTTTGGGTACTAGAGAACAAGTAGGGTTGAGTTATCGAGTGCGAGTACGCTCGAGCGAGTCTCTGATATTATTATGTTGTATTTCAGAGGCATTATGGTTGGGACACGCCACAGACCTGAGCCGAGCGGCGTGAGTGACGAGGAGCTTCGTCAGATGATCCACGATGAGGTGGCGGCGGCGATTCGGGCCGAGATTCCGGAGATGTTTGGGTCTATCAAGACCACATTGATTGAGAATTTTGATGAGCGGTACGCAACAGTGACTGAGGCTGCGGCTGCTGCGGCTACTGCAGCAGTGGCTGCTGCCAGACCTCAGGGAGGTGACTCGTTGTTGCTTCGGGAGTTCAGCAACACGAAGCCACCAGAGTTTGACGGGACGCAGGATCCGATCGCTGTGATGAGATGGATTTCTGATATCGAGGGATGCTTCTACACGTGTTCATGTCCGGAGCATCTGAGGGTACGGTTCACGTTGAACCAGCTTCGCTTGGGAGTGAAGGATTGGTGGAAGTTCGTGACGGCGAGCTTCACTCTTGCAGAGATTTCAGCGGTGACCTGGGAGAGGTTCACCACCATGTTCAGAGATGAGTATGTTCCCCCTGTGGAGAGGGAACGGTTGGTTCAGGAGTTCTTGACCCTCAAGCAGGGTACTGATTCGGTTACTGTGGTTACCAGGAAGTTTCATGAGAGGGCGATGTTCTGCCCTGAGCAGGTGTCTACTGAGCAGGCACGCATGAGCCGGTATTTAGGCGTTTTGAGGAGGGATATACGGGAGTTCGTGTCGAACTCGACTTACCGAACATTTGATGAGCTTCAGGCAAATACCCGGAAGAGGGAGATTAAGTTGGAGACTCAGGCCAGGGAGGAGGCCGAGTCTCAGAGGATGGATCGGCGGCCGGCACAGTCTCAGCCGACAGTCAAGCGGGCAAAGTCCGCTGATACGAGATCTGGAGGCCAGAAGGGTCGCACTTGTGTGAAGTGCGGCAAGGGACATGATGGGGTCTGTCGATCGGTGCTTGCTACAAATGTGGCAAGGAGGGGCATATCGCCAAGGATTGCCCCAAGGGATTCATGGTTTGCTTTCATTGCAACCAGACTGGCCATCGGAAGGCCGAGTGCCCGCAGCTACATCAGGGATCAGCACAGGGATCTGTACCTGCTGCTAGGGCTACCGAGATTCGGCCAGCGAAGACCGAGGCACCGAAGGCTCGTGGGAGAGCTTTCCAGTTGACAGCGGAGGAGGTCCGCGCAGCGCCCGATGTTGTGGCTGGTACGTATTCTTTATTTATTTATGCTGAGATGAGATATTGTGCTTATATTATGATATGCGTAGGTACTTTTCTTGTGAGTTTTGTACCTGCCTTAGTGTTATTTGACTCGGGTGCGAGTCGATCATTTGTGTCGATAGCGTTTAGTCCACACATCAGTAGCCGACGAGAGGCGTTGAGACAACCTTTACGAGTTTCCATAGCTGACGAGCGAGCGGTGTATGCTACGGATGTGATTCGAGGATGTGTACTCGAGATCTTCGGTGTTGAGTTCCCGATAGATCTGGTCCCGATAGCGATGGGGGACGTATGTGTCATAGTGGGCATGGATTGGTTGAGCCGATTTGGGGCTGTCATAGACTGCGAGCGACAGTTGGTGACGATACGAGACCCCAGTGGGGGAGTACTTACGGTGTACGGCGAGGGTACCCGATGTGGGTCGGCGTTTTGTTCAGCCGCCAGAGCGAGACAGAGTTTGCATCAGGGCTGCAGCGGGTTTGTAGCCTATGTGATGGACACACGAGAGGCCGTTGGGAGGCCAAGTTCGATGGATGACGTTCCGATAGTGCGTGAGTTCCCAGATGTTTTTCCCGAGGAGTTGTCGGGTGTGCCTCCCGAGAGGCAGGTAGAGTTCCGCATTGATTTGGTTCCGGGGGCAGCGCCTATCGCCAAGGCGCCTTATCGCCTTGCGCCACCAGAGATGCAGGAGTTATCCTCGCAGCTTCAGGAGCTGCTGGGAAAGGGGTTTATTCGACCGAGTAGCTCGCCATGGGGAGCGCCGATCCTTTTTGTCAAGAAAAAGGATGGTTCACACCGGATGTGTATTGATTACCGGGAGTTGAACAAGTTGACGGTCAAGAACCGTTACCCATTACCGAGGATCGACGATTTGTTCGATCAGTTGCAGGGAGCGTCTTGGTTCTCCAAGATTGATCTGAGGTCTGGATATCATCAGATGAGAGTGTGTGATGAGGATATCCAGAAGACGGCGTTCAAGACTCGTTATGGCCATTACGAGTTCGTGGTGATGCCTTTCGGGCTCACCAATGCACCGGCAGCGTTCATGGATCTCATGAACAGGGTGTATAGACCGATGTTGGATCGTTCGGTGATCGTGTTCATCGACGATATACTGGTGTATTCGAGATCTAGAGAGCAGCACGAGGAGCATCTGAGAGAGATTCTCGGGGTATTGAGGACGGAGAGGCTTTATGCCAAATTCTCCAAGTGTGAGTTCTGGTTACGGGAGGTCCAGTTCTTGGGGCATCTCGTCAACCAGGATGGGATTTTGGTCGATCCGGCCAAGATTGAGGCGGTTATGAGTTGGGAGGTGCCGAGATCTCCCACCGAGATCAGGAGTTTTCTGGGATTGGCCGGCTACTATCGGAGATTTATCAGAGATTTCTCCAAGATTGTCGTGCCTCTCACCAGGTTGACCCGGAAGGGTATTGCTTTTTCATGGGGTCCGGAGCAACAGACCTCGTTTGAGACACTTCGCCAGAAGTTATGCGAAGCCCCTGTGTTAGCCCTCCCGGAAGGGATGGAGGATTTTGCGGTGTATTGTGACGCATCGATATCGGGGTTGGGTGCGGTGCTTATGCAGAGAGGGTATGTGATAGCGTATGCATCGAGGCAGCTGAAGCTTCATGAGACGAGGTATCCCACCCACGATCTGGAGTTGGGGGCAGTGGTGTTCGCCCTCAAGATCTGGCGTCACTATTTGTACGGGGTTCGGTGTACCATATACACGGACCATAAGAGTTTGAAGTATCTGATGGATCAGCCCAACCTGAATATGCGCCAGAGGAGATGGTTGGATGTGGTAAAGGATTACGATTGTGAGATCCTGTACCACCCGGGCAAAGATAATGTTGTAGCTGATGCGCTGAGCCGTAGGGCGGAGAGTGCCCCGATTCGAGGCACTTGTATGAGATTGACAGTGATGACCCCGGTGTTGGACACCATTCGGGAGGCCCAGGCAGTGGTCGTGATACCGGAGAACCGCAAGAGGGAGCGGGTGATCGGGCAGGTGTCCGAGTTCGTTACCGATAGTCGAGGACTGATGACCTTTCAGGGTCGGATTTGGGTGCCGCATGCAGGCGGGGAACGTACCATTCTGATGGAGGAGGCGCATAGATCGAGGTTCTCGATCCATCCCGGGGCCACGAAGATGTTTTTGGACCTGAAGAAAGATTATTGGTGGCCCTGTATGAAGAGGGATGCCGCGTGGTTTGTCGAGAGGTGCTTGACCTGTCGCAAGGTTAAGGCCGAGCACCAGCGTCCGCATGGCAAGTTGCAGCCGCTTGAGGTTCCCCAGTGGAAGTGGGAACAGATTTCCATGGATTTCATCACCAAATTGCCGAGGACCGCAAGGGGTGTCGATGCAATTTGGGTGATCGTCGACCGGCTGACGAAGAGCGCGCATTTTCCTGCTATCAGTGAGAGCTTTTCTGCTGAGAGGTTGGCAGAGTTGTATGTGAGGGAGGTGGTATCGCGTCATGGAGTACCAATCTCGATTGTGTCAGATCGAGATGTACGTTTCACTTCCAGGTTATGGAAGAAGTTCCACGAGGAGTTGGGCACGAGATTGCACTTCAGTACCGCTTACCACCCCCAGACGGACGGACAGAGTGAGCGGACGATTCAGACGCTCGAGGACATGCTTCGAGCATGTGTGTTGGACTTCGGAGGAAGTTGGGACACGTACTTGTCGTTGGCTGAGTTTTCCTACAACAACAGCCACCATTCTAGTATTGGTATGCCTCCCTTCGAGTTGTTGTATGGGAGGAAGTGTCGGACTCCCATTTGCTGGGGATAGGTAGGACAGCGTGTGATGGGTAGCACTGAGATAGTGCTGCAGACGACAGAGCAGATACAACAGGTTAGACAGAGGTTACTAACGGCTCAGAGTCGTCAGAAGAGTTATGCGGATCGGCGACGATCCGAGCTGGAGTTCCAGGTGGGGGACTTCGTACTCCTGAAAGTGTCCCCTTGGAAAGGAGTGATCCGATTCAGGAAGAGGGGCAAGCTGGGGCCCCGGTACATCGGTCCGTTCAGGGTGACCGCGAGGGTGGGCAAGGTAGCATATCGGTTGGAGCTACCTACGGAGTTGAGTCAGATTCATGATACCTTCCACGTGTCTCAGTTGAGGAAGTGTATAGCCGACAAGTCGGCGGTGGTACCACTGGAGGATATTCAGGTGGATGCGAGCCTGAATTATGCTGAGAGACCAATCGCGATCCGGGATCGGAAGATCAAGGCTCTGAGGAACAAGGAGGTGCCTCTGGTTCAGGTCCAGTGGCAACATCGGAGGGGGTCCGAGCTGACTTGGGAGACGGAGTCAGAGATGCGGGAGCAGCATCCGGAGTTGTTTTCGGCATGAGACTTCGAGGGCGAAGTCTGGTTCTAGTGGGGGAGAATTGTAACATCCCGAAATTCAGAAGAAGGAGAAGAGCTTGTGGAGGCTAGGGCTTGAAGTGCAAGTTTAGATCTGAGATCTTCAGAGAAAGGAGCTTCATCTAAAGGTATAAAGTTCAAAACTTTCCTCTTTATTTGGTTTAATGTTGCATGGACCATTTCTAGGGTTAAAAATCCCAAAGGTGGAGACTTTATGAGTGTAATGTACTCCATGGACCTAGATCTGTCCCATTTCAGTGATATTTGTGTTATAGATCCATAAAAAAATCCATCTTGGTCGTTGTTATGAGGTCATGCTTGAATTATGAGCTTTCTAGAGTTGGGAAATGGAATGTTATGGGTGTTAGTGACTTGTCCAGCCATGCACAGGCTTAAAGTCACCAACTTTATGGATTAAGAGGTTTAGAAATGGTCAGATCTAGAAGTTGGACGTGGGACTGAACTGTTTAAGACCTCAAGAGCTTAGAGTCTGAAACTGGGAGTTACGCGGGGCGTAATCCCAGTACGCGCGGCGTAAGGGGTCGCACACCCCGTTTCTGTGAGGTCGCCGGGTACGCCCAGCGTAACCCGGAGAGTTGACTTTTGTTGACTTTTAGGGTTTGGTCAACATTTGGGTCTTTGAGCCATGAGAGGGGTAAAATGGTCTTTTACCCTTCTGAGAGTGCTAAGAGAGGGAACAGTCTAGCCTTGAGAGTTGTATTGATTAGAGTGCTTATTCCATGTGATTAGGCGGAGGCTAGAGCAGATTTTACCGAGTTCGAGATTACCGAGTTACCCGAGGTGAGTCTTCTCACTATATTATACCTGGAAGGGTACTTATGTGTGACCGGAAGGTCTTGTATGCTATGAGATGTATCTGCTATATGCGGTTATGTGATATGTATGTGCTATGTATGTTATGTATGGTATGGACCTGAAGGTCAAGATGATATGGACCGGAAGGTCAAGAGGTTACGGACCGGAAGGTCGATACGGGTAGGACCGGAAGGTCTACCGGGATTTGGGACGGAAGTCCCTGAGACACATGGATCGGAAGATCCTACAGAGTTATGGCCTGGAAAGGCGTATGTGTGGTATGTGGTATTTTGGGGAACTCACTAAGCATTTATGCTTACAGTTGTTATGATATGTGTTTCAGGTACTAGCGAGGATCGCGGGAAGGCGCCGGCATGATTCGTACACACTTACGGAGTTTATGTTATTGAGATTCTGGGACATGTTTTGTTATGACACAGTGAATACATTATGTTTTATGATTATCGTGTGATTGAAAGTATGATTTAAAAATGAAAAATTGTTTTGAAAAATTACGTCGTTACAGAATAGCATAAAATAAAGTACTTTTTTACCAATATATTCTATGTACTTCCATTTATTTTCCTGATGATAGCAATATGTTACCCTCAATAGCAATGTACTTACATTTTATTGACACGTATAATAGCAATGTACTTACATCTCTTTTCCTATAGAAAAATAAATATAAAAAATGACCCATATAAGATTTTTTTTTCATAACAGTTAAAAACATTGCAACATCAGCTCACCTGCAAAGATGCTTTACCTAAAACTATGAACTTGGAGCTTCAGGTCCAACGTGAAACGAAAAATAGAGATCTAGAGATTCAACCTCATCAACATATTTCTCATTTTCCGCTCTAACGCTCCAGCGTAATGGCATACCGACACGTCTAGGCATGAAGATGCAATCCAACCATGACTCCATGTTCATCATGTTGCTAACACTATGTTCCCTACTTGTTCTCTCCTCGTCGCAAGATTTCGATTTCTTCTACTTAGTTCAACAGGTATTCCATATAAATTCAATTCATATTGTAATCCCAAATGTAACATCCATAAAATTCCAGCCAATTTAAAACTTTTTAAATCATTTAAAACCATTCAGTTATTACAATTTGTTCTCAAGATAGTTTAAACATAAGATTTCCCAGAAATCAAAATCATGAATCGAGGAAGTGTACGGTCACGCCTTCGCCTTCCCGCGGTCATCCGCTGAACCTAAAACAATAACCTGAAACTATAAGCTCGAAGGCTTAGTGAGTTACCTCCAAAATACCAACGCCATACCGATATAACCATAACATGTAACATATAAGTAAACAGAACAACCATGCATCTCGAGTCTACAATGTGACTAGTCCGCCCGCATCGGGCCTTCAGTCCACCTGGTCCACTCCCTGAGTCTACAGTATGCATAATGACCCTTCAGTCTGACTGGACCGCCTCGCAGGCCTTCAGTCTATCTGGACCGCTCTCCGAGCCTTTGGCACGTCTGGACCGCTTCGCAAGGCCTTCAGCCTATCCGGACCGCTCGCTGGGCCTTCGGCCTAACTTTGTGCCCTCCTGCGCCTGCAGTCTATCCGGTCCGCCCTGGGTATGTTGGCCTACAGGCCAAAGCAGGACCGCCTCAACCCAACCCCCAACCAAACAAACATGTGCATATAAATATCATACGCTAACTCATGTCATATAACAGTCAAACTGGTCTAACAGATCACTAATCATAGCAACATCCTGCACAAATATCATACGCTAGCTCATATCATATAACAGTCAAACTGATCTAACAGATCACTAATCATAGCAACATCCCAATAACCGGGATACAGACCTAACCGGTCACTAACATAGCCTCATTCTATAACCAGGACACCGACCTAACCAGGTCACTAAGCATAAGCATATCACCATCCTAACTACCGGATCGTAAATCAATAAAAGCATATCATGCAATAAACCCGGATACAAATCTGATAAGGTCCGACATTGGTGCCTTAGACCTTATTGATATAGTGAGGATAACTCATCTTGCAATGCCGAACTGAACCACGAAATTGCGCTCCCGAAACACTGCCCCAAACTCCAATACCTATAACCACCAATGATCCATACTTATAAATTTCCAACTTCCCAAAAAGCCCCAGAAGTCAATTAGTCAACCCTTGGTCAAAGTCAAAGTCAACGGTCAAGGTCAACAGTCCATATTCACCTCAACACGTCGAGTACAACCAGCCACTCGCTGAGTTCCTTGCATAACTAGCCAACTCGCCGAGTCACTTGAGCGACTCGTCGATTTCCTAATGTTTGCGGCCGTAAACTCCTTGGCCAACTCGTCGAGTTTCCCTGCAACTCGCCGAGTTCATGCATGTCCAAAGGTCGGGAAAACCCTAGCTGACTCGCCAAGTCACTCTACTGACTCGCCGAGCCCACGACAATCTTCATCGGACTCGCCGAGTCGACCATGCAACTCGTCGGGTCCCTTCACTCCAAAACCATACATATGCTTATTAAGTCGTCTTAAGGTTCCATATTGCAGATCCAGCTTCCCAAGGCATGTTTATCACGTAAAGTTTCAAACTTTACGTGCATGCAAGGCTCTAAGGTCTTATAATGATAAAACCAAGCTTGAAATGGAGTTTTACACTTGAGGAAAGGTTCACACTTGCTAAAGCTGAAAGCTTTATGGACTTAGAGACCCAAGAGAGTTTAGATTTGAAGTTACAACTTCATATCTTAGCTCATACCCAAGAATAACTTCTTATTATGCTAGAAAAGCCCTAATCTTTAACCAAATGAAATCTAGAATGAAATGAGGTCAAGATAACGACTTGATACCTTCCAAAAGATGCTAACTGAGGTAGATAACAGATCCCCACACGTTCCTTGCTTCTAGACACTTGTTCTCCAAGTTCTTCTCACCAAGAATCCTCTTCCAAAGCTTAAAACACACAAATGGAGCACACACACACGAATTAGGGTTTGATGGACTCTCAAGAGGCTGTAAGGGGGCTAAAGAAGGCAAACGATCCTTTGCATAGGGTGCAAAACCCCGGAAATTAGGGTTTCATCCTCCAGCTCCTACTCGTCGAGTCCTTTCCAGGACTCGGCGAGTAGGTCACTTAAACACGTGGACCAACCCGCTGCTACTCGACGAGTCAGGGAACCCAAATCGTCGAGTAGAGCTTGAAATCATGAAAATTTATAACCATAAATCAATACCTGAGAATCGGGGCATTACACTTATCCCCCACTTGAACTAGACTTCGTCCTCGAAGTCTGCTGCGGTGAACAACCCTGGTTCCCTACATAGTTGAAGTGCTCTCCGACCTGAACATCACCCAGCGATACAACCGTCTACTCATCTAGTATGCGCCTTCATAGCTTAACAAACTCACTTACACCGAGCCTTCGGTATGACTGGACCGCCCACTCGGGGCCTACAGTCTCCCCGGACCGCTCGCCGAGCGCTTGACCCGACTGGGCCGCCCTGCTAGGCCCTCGATCAATCTGGACCGCTCTGGTCTGCTAACATCCTTTCCCAGTCCTACTCTTCTACTGAACCCCTGTGCCTACAACTTACCGTCGGCCCGCACCGGATATCTTGGCCTACTGCATAAAGCAGTACCTCCTCAGCCCGATCAAGCACAACATGCCATCTAATAGACCATCAGGATAATATATCCACCTAACACCAACAATAATCTACCATGCCGCCCCTTGTAGCCCACTACATCCATAGAATACAGTCCCGTAAGCGATTACCACCAACAACATACCTACCACTACCGGTCAACCAGTACGACACTCATATCTAGCCCATATCACCCTTCGGGTTGGAATATCAATATGCCAAATCCACTTGATCATAGGGTCCGGTCATCCTCGGGATGGAATACCCTAGATTGGGATACCAACATGTCGAATCAGTTCAACCATCGAGTTGAAAAACTCGGGGTTTGTTGGCCTACCGCCTCAACCTTACCGCTCCTCTTGGGCCTCCGTGCCTACAACACGAGTCTGGTATGCCCACTCCGGCCCTCAGCGAATGACTGGAATGCTCCCGATAACCTATCGACACTGCTGTCGTCACTTCAGTTGTCCCAATGCTCCATCCTGGAGATTCTCACCTCCTCCATTTCCCAAAAGGGCCTAAACAATGTCCTTCACAACACCAACAAATGTCACAGTACTGAAACCTCACCCCACACTATCCACTTGTAGAACAAGTTGCTACCCCATAACACATATATACTCAGAACCTGATCATATAACGAACAAAGCCCACACAATGTCTTCAACATACTCCATCAGCATGCTCAATACCCGCACATAGATCTACAAACACATACAGAGTCTTTTCGTACACCTGATAACCCAAGTCGTCAATACCGCCCTAAACACATAAACTGTCTGAAATAGTAGGCTGCCTTCTGGTTGCTTCCCGCGTCCACTGAGTCCTCCCCCGGTCCCAACTTATCTGGAATACCGAAGTCCTGTCCGGTTGCAGAGCCAATGGCAATCTCACAGTCGCCCCACACGACTCTTGAAGGAAACTTTGACTAGCAATAACCGCCCTAACTATATCGCCACTCATGGCTCCATCAATCCTTCTGATCCATTTGATCATAACAGCCTGACAACTTGACGCCATCAAATCAGATATGAAAAGTAAACGCTACCAGAATACTGTAGTCTTACATCATGTCCGGTCTCCAACGACCTACCATTTTCCTGATTCGATTATGCTATGATCTACCCACAATCTTGCGAACAGGCCCACCCTGACCTGATCATCTGAAAGAATCTGTGAATGCTACGAATCATCTCACAATCTCACAATACTTCCCACAACATCTGACCGCTAGTGAATGCTACAGCCACCCCCGCAGTCTTACAACACTTTCCATACTATCCAATCGCTTGTGAATGCTACGGCTACCCCCGCAGTCTTATAACACCTTCGTTCTAACACAACCGCAGTCTGATACCTTACCCTCAATCTATCAATCCAATTACCCTCATAGTCTATCACACACCCGACTGAACACCCGAACTGGACTTAATTTATGACTGGAACCCCAAACTGATTCCCCAAATTCTGCTATCAAGCACCGAGAAGACGTGATACACATGCTGGGAAGTTTACCGAACTCCCAACTCACACAACCCTCAAACTAAACAACCACTTGGGCCGCCTCTTTTTTTTCCTGACGAGGATGCGAAATTTATCCCAGTTTCGAAACCACTCCCGCTTCCGAATCCCAGGACGATTCTCCCCCACTTAGATTCGAATAAGTCTTCACAATACATGAAAGTTGGAGAATTCCCAATCTTTCTCCCTTTCCAACGATCGATCTGATAACAACCAACTCTTACCAACTAGTGCTCCATTACTAGCCAATCCCAAATGATCACACACTTCTAAGAACCAGATGAACACTTCCTGAATCCCAGTGAAACTGACAATCCCTAATGCTTGAATGATCCCTCATTCAAATCTTGAAGACCAAAATATAGATAATCCAACTAATACCTCAACAACGAGCTACTTCCTTTGGCACTTTCACCCGCCAATCAATAACGGTTACTAAAACCACTAAATCCTGACAATGTTGAATAACCATTCTGTGGGACCCTGTCCGCAGACCTCCCACATAATACCCCTTTTCCAAAGGTGTTCCAAACAAGTTTCCCGCTCAAACATTCACAGCTGAACTACAGTAGTTGAAGCAACCTCTGCCCTAAACTGGACTACAAAAATATTCCCAAGACATAGTCTATAATCCCAACATTACAATAGGTCGCACAATCAATCCTTACCGCCTGATACAAGAGATCCAAGGCAACCGAACTGTAACATACACGTTTTGAAATCGTGTTTTGTAAATTTTAAAAGTGAATAATATTATGAAATATTATATAATTATGAGTATTGAGTTCTAACGGATAGTTTTTACTAGAAATGAAGTAAAACTATGTTTAGAATCATTCAGAATGTTTTGGAAGTCTTACGAGATTCCAATCAAAAGAAAAATATCGAAATTTAACGAAAATATAAAAATTTGAAATAAGTAAAATTTTATTATTGAAAGTTTTAAAGAATCTCGTTAGAAACATTTAGGCGAAAACCTCATCGAAATCCGAGTTATAACAAAGAAGTTATGACTTATTGAAGTTTCGCGACAGAACCGACACGACGTCGTATGACGTAAAAAGTGAGTTTTCGATAAACTACTTTTTATCCTTGGTGATCTAAATGAAAGTCGTAGTATTCGTTAAACCAAGAATTTCCATAAAAAGAACTTCCAAATCTGACTTCGTATAAGGAAGTTATGATTTTTCTAAAGTTTCGGAATAGCAATAGACAGCTAAAAACTCAAAATAAAGATCGAGTGATTTTTAGCCGACGCAACCTAAACGAGAATCGAAGGTCTCGTCAATAGTAGTACAACGGTAAAAAGACAGATGAAAACGGACTTCGGATGAAGAAGTTATGATTTTTTAACGGATTTTCTTGTCCCGGTCTGTTAAAAATAATAATATTAAAAATAAAGTGAAAATTAGCCAACTAAGTCTAAACGAAAGTTGTAGAGCATAATTTTACCTACGTGTGCATATAAAGAACGTCAAAAACGGAGCCCGTATGCGAAAGTTATGGATTTTAGAAGTTTAGGACACAAAATTCGAGAAAAATGCTAAAACCGAGGAATTTCGCATGGCTCAAGTTCGGCTACGTCACCTCGCCGCGGAGTTGCCCCGTGTCCGATGTCGGTGAGTCATCCAAGGCCATCTGTCCGACCCGTGTTGCCACCCCTCGCATCCGAAGCGCGGTCTAACCAGCGACCAACACGTGTAGCGTCTGAAGCTCCTGAGTCCGACGCGTGCCCAGCGTTGTGGCGCGTCCGAGGCTTGACGCGTGTCTTCGCATGCGAGCCGCCACCTGCCCCTTCCTCCCTTCGGATCCGAGCCCTCTTACCCTATATAAAGGGGTGCGAATTCTCCCGGGTAAGTTTAGAAAAATTACACCTTTTCACCCCTAAATTTATATTTTTTCCATTTCAACTTCTCCCGAAGCCCCAGGATCATACCAAACATCTGAATTACGTTTCGAAGTGCCCGAAGACCCGGAAAAATTTATCTTTTCGGTTTTGAAGCTCAACCCTCACAAAGCCCGGTTTTCAATAAAGCTCCTGGTTTTCAGCGAAGAAAGTTATTTATTATAACGAAGTGCTGCACAAATTACTATTTTAACCCCCGATTAATTCACGGTGAGTTCAATATATAGGAACAATTGTATGTTATGTGTTATATGTGCTATGTGATTTTCCGTTGTTATTATTTATGCTATTTATGATAGCAAAGCTATACCTTTGACCATGTGATCAGTGAAAGGACTTAGATTCACGGTGGTACTGGTATGTAGCCTCTGGCCATGTAGAGCATCTCTCATAAGAGAATGAATTCTATTCTATGGTGTTGGCAGAAGGTTAGATAGGGCTAAAAGCCTGAAATCTACCAAAATGTTTAATCAGAAAGTGTATGTCTTCTGTGCCATTTGGGCTGAAGCTTTATTGATGTATATCAAGTATGGAAATTGTTATGTCTCATTGATTGTATATCTTTGAATCAAATCATTGATTGATATGGAAAGTTTGTCGTATGATTCACATATGTCTTTGTTGTTCCTTTCTCCCTTTGTTTCTGTCATATTGATATATATATGGCATAATGTTATATTGTATCTATTATTGAACTCACTAAGCATCACAGCTTACCCCTCTCAATGTTTAACAAATTGCAGGAGATAAGTAACCAGTATAATCGTATACTGTTGGAAGATTTTGAATAGTTTGAAACTATTGTATTTTGTACTCATGTATGTATAAACTATAGTATCCTCGGAAGTTATTTAATATATAACACTTTGTAATAGTCTAAATAGTCGGTTTGTATCCAGTATTATGTAAACAAGTTATCAATGTAAAATATTATTTATGAATATGCAAGTAGCATGTTTTGGAGTAACAACTGTCAAATATGAAAGTGTGGGTCTTTCAATCATGGTATCAGAGTGGTGGTTTAAGTGAACTAAATTCCACGGATTGGTATTTAGACTTAAACCGTCAGAAGTTCAATATATGAACGAATTCATTAGGAGTATATGGATACAAGCCATAGGAAAGACTTAAGTAAAGTATTAGGTAATAATAAATCCTAATATTCTAAAATACTATATTACTACAAATTTTCAGAAAATGGCTGAACAGGAAAGTAGCCATACACCAGAAGTGGGTGGAGATCCTAAACCTGGTGAAGTAAATACTCCAGTATCCCCTCGTGAGGAGCAACTCTTGGGTAAACTTACTGGTATAATTCGACAAACTCTTGAAGAACACAAGAAGAATAATGATAAAGGCAAAGAGAAAGCCACTGGAGAATTTTCAAAAGGAGAGGTGAAGCGTCCCTCGTTCAAAGATTTCAAGAGTAGTGGTGCTACATAGTTTTCTGGTGTCCTTAATCCTATAGCTGTTCTAACTTGGATTCAGAACACAGAGAAAGTATTTCATATTTCTCATGTGGATAATGAGGACAAGGCAAATTATGCTTCTGCAATGTTCACCGGAGAGGCCCTGGTCTGGTGGGAAGCAACATTTGAAGCTCTTAGAGAGTATGATCAGGAGAATTTGTCTTGGGGAATGTTCAAAACTCGCTTACTAGAAAATTATTGTCCTATAGATATGAGAAGAAGATTGGAGAAAGAGTTTCTTGAGCTTAAGCAAGAAGGAATGACCGTGAATGAGTATGGAACTCAATTCAATCAAAGAGCACGGTTTGCTGCAAAGTATATCCCAACTAAAGACGATAAAATTCAGTTATTCTTGGATGGACTGCGGTATGAAATCCTCGATTTCGTAGCTAATCGGGATGTTCTGTCCTTTGACAAAGCTGTTGAGTATGCTCGAAAGCGTGAGCATGACTTAGAGATACGTGGTGCCACTCTTTCTGTTCCAAAGCATCCATGTATCGATCAAATTGTTCCTGTTTCCTCTATTCCACCAGCTCGATCTGTTCGATCTGATTCTAATACAATAGAGCAATCTCAGAGCGCCGTTCGTGGTCGCGATAAATCACAATCTTTTTCTACTCAATCGCCATCATGTCGCATTTGTGGAAAGAATCATCTGGGCCAATGCAGAATAGAAAAGGAATTCGTGATCTGCTATGGATGTGGAGAAGCGGGTCACATAAAGCCATCTTGCCCAAGGAAGGATGTTACTTGCTATGCATGTGGTATTACTGGCCACAAGAAGCATTTTTGCCCTACTCTTACTAGTCAAATGGCGGGGATTCAAGCTTCCGTTCAACAACCAAAGAATACTCCAAAGGAGGAGGTGCCAAAAGCTAAGGGCCGTGCATTCCAGATTACCACAGAGGAGGCACGCGAGGAACCGAATGTTGTGACGGGTACATTTCTTGTCAACTCTAGACCTACTCACATCTTATTTGATTATGGTGCCTCAAATTCTTTTGTGTCTTGTGAATTTGCGCATTCTTTCGAAATTGCTTGTTATTCATTCGCCCAATCATTTCACGTAGATACTGCGGTAAGTATATCATTATTTGCTGATAAAATCTATAGAGATTGTGTCATAGAAATTGAAGGCTATAATTTTCGCGACAGAACCGACACGACGCTGTATGACGTAAAAAATGAGTTTTCGATAAACTACTTTTTAGCCTTGGTGATCTAAATTAAAGTCGTAGTATTCGTTAAACCGAGAATTTCCATAAAAAGAACTTCCAAATCTGACTTCGTATGAGGAAATTATGATTTTTCTAAAGTTTCGGAATAGCAATAGACAGCTAAAAACTCGAAATAAAGATCGAGTGATTTTTAGCCGACGCAACCTAAACGAGAATCGAAGGTCTCGTCAATAGTAGTACAACAGTAAAAAGACAGACGAAAACGGAATTCGGATGAAAAAGTTATGATTTTTTAACGGATTTTCCTGTCCCGGTCTGTTAAAAATAATAATATTAAAAATAAAGTGAAAATTAGCCAACGAAGTCTAAACGAAAGTTGTAGAGCATAATTTACCTACGCTTGCATATAAAGAACGTAAAAAACGGAGCCCGTATGCGAAAGTTATGGATTTTAGAAGTTTGGGACACAAAATTCGAGAAAAATGCTAAAATCGAGGAATTTTGCATGGCTCAAGTTCGGCCACGTCACCTCGCCCGCGGAGCTGCCCCGTTTCCGATGCCGGTGAGTCATCCGAGGCCAGTTGTCCGACCCGTGTCGCCACCCCTTGCATCCGAAGCGCGGTCTAACCAGCGACCAACACGTGTAGCGTCCGAAGCTCATGAGTCTGACGCGTGCCCAGCGTTGTGGCGCGTCCGAGGCTTGACGCGTGTCTTCGCATGCGAGCCACGACCTGCCCCCTTCCTCCCTTCGGATCCGAGCCCTCTTACCCTATATAAAGGGGTGTGAATTCTCCCGGGTAAGTTTAGAAAAATTACACCTTTTCACCCCTAAATTTATATTTTTTCCATTTCAACTTCCCCCGAAGCCCCGGGATCATACCAAAAATCTGAATTACGTTCCGAAGTGCCCAAAGACCCGGAAAAATTTATCTTTTCGGTTTTGAAGCTCAACCCTCTCAAAGCCCGATTTTCAATAAAGCTCCCGGTTTTCAGCGAAGAAAACTATTTATTATAACGAAGTGCTGCACAAATTACTATTTTAACCCCCGATTAATTCACGGTGAATTCAATATATAGGAACAATTGTATGTTATATGTTATATGTGCTATGTGATTTTCCGTTGTTATTATTTCTGCTATTTATGATAGCAAAGTTATACCTTTGACCATGTGATCAGTGAAAGGACTTAGATTCACGGTGGTACTGGTATGTAGCCTCTGGCCATGTAGAGCATCTCTCATAAGAGAATGACTTCTATTCTATGGTATTGACAGAAGGTTAGATAGGGCTGAAAGCCTAAAATCTACCAAAATGTTTAATCAGAAAGTGTATGTCTTCTATGCCATTTGGGCTGAAGCTTTATTGATGTATATCAAGTATGGAAATTGTTATGTCTCATTGATTGTATATCTTTGAATCAAATCATTGATTGATATGGAAAGTTTTTCGCATGATTCACATATGCCTTTGTTGTTCCTTGCTCCCTTTGTTTTTGTCATATTGGTATATATATGACATAATGTTATATTGTATCTATTATTGAACTCACTAAGCGTCACAGCTTACCTCTCTCAATGTTTAAAAAATTGCAGGAGATAAGTAACCAGTATAATCGTATATTGTTGGAAGATTTTGAATAGTTTGAAACTATTGTATTTTGTACTCATGTATGTATAAACTATAGTATCCTGGGAAGTTATGTAATATATAACACTTTGTAATAGTCTAAATAGTCGGTTTGTATCCAGTCTTATGTAAACAAGTTATCAATGTAAAATATTATTTATGAATATGCAAGTAGCATGTTTTGGAGTAACAATTGTCAAATATGAAAGTGTGGGTCTTTCACGGACCTCACAAAATACTTATGCCACCTCGACCCACCTGCACTCACCGACGCTGAAATAATGTCGCCAATCCCTGCAACCAACTGACCCCGAGCTGAAATACAACCTGATCCTGGGGTCACAAGCCTGCTTACTCATTCGAGCTCGAAAACTGAAAGGGCACAATCCTTGCCCTATAAAACGACAACCCAATCCATGAATTAACCACTCCACTTCCAGCTGTCAAAACCCCAGCCAAACATAATCATCACTCCTTTCCAGAGTCCCCGTGACTCACATTCCGGCCTCGAGCAAAACCCCCGAAGCCTCAATCCATACACGCCTATGATAGCCACTCCCACTCAGCCCACGGAAAATAATGAGTACAGAATACCTCCCTGATCTCAAGTAACTGCAGCCCTCGGCTCATCAGAATACGTCCCAGAACTGGAAAGCTCGACCATCTCCTTCCCTTGCCGTCGTTACAGCTGCTAAAGCTGCCATGAAAATCGTCTCGGCAATGGCTGCATAACGCTCGTCGAAATACTCAACCATGGCGGTCTTAATAGACCCGAAATCTCCGGAAATTGCCCCCGGACAATCTTGATCACATCCTCCCGGATGATCTCACTAACACGATCCCCTGAAAATGTTGGCCTATCTTGGCTGCCTGCTCCCGATCCTAACCTGGATCCGGTCTCAAGACGTCTCGTAACCACCATTCAGTTAAAATACCAGAAAGATCTCTGATAACCCATATAATAACAGGGAACCAACTCCCAACCCAACCCTAGGAGTTGTGACTTCCTTGCTACGCGTATGGGTCATGTGCTTTCAGTAGTACGGGCCAATACTACCTTCCACACCTACCCATATTTGTCTCAAGTATCATCACAACGCCCTAACAATATACATAATCGTAGCGAGCGCTCAATCCTCACTCCTAGAGGAATGCTAAATATCTCATAGCTGGCCTCCCGGCCTCTCTCTCTACCCACTCATCCATGAAACTTCCACCAACCCTGCAGCACTAGTGTATGCTAACCATACATAATGCTGGACCCTATAGACTTTCGAATATCTAATCCTACCCTAAGCCCTAATCAATAAGAACATAACATAAGGTCAAATCAAACATTCTCGGGCTATAAGATCTTAATTATGTACAGCCGCGATACATACACAAGTAACTACGGTAATGATGTCAATCTCATATAACGAAAAACCTAGGCTAGCAGGCATCATATAATCAAGCAATTCTATCATGCATTTCCTGAAGATCCCTAGCCTAGTACTAGCATGTTGTTCTATCATATCACATAATCAAATAACCGTATGGTATTTTGGGGTCTACTTACTGGCTCCGGCTGATCGTACACTTGCATCCTCCTGTTACTTATTTTGAAAACCATTTAAAAATCATTTTGAAAATCCTTCCTTGATTTGAGACTGGATTCACACAAGTGTTCCTCCAATTCACTCAAACCAAGGCTTTGATACCAACTTGTAACATCCATAAAATTCCAGCCAATTTAAAACTTTTTAAATCATTTAAAACATTCAGTTATTACAATTTGTTCTCAAGATAGTTTAAACATCAGAGTTCCTAGAAATCAAAATCATCAATCGAGGAAGTGTACGGTCACGCCTTCGCCTTCCCGCGGTCATCCACTGAACCTGAAACAATAAACTGAAACTGTAAGCTCGAAGACTTAGTGAGTTACCCCCAAAATACCAACGCCATACCGATATAACCATAACATGTAACATATAAGTAAACAGAACAACCATACATCTCGAGTCTACAATGTGACTAGTCCTCCCGTACCGGGCCTTCTGTCCACCTAGTCCACTCCCTGAGTCTACAATATGCATAATGACCCTTCAGCCTGACTGGACCGCCTCGCAGGCCTTTAGTCTATCTGGACCGCTCTCCAAACCTTCGGCACGTCTGGACCGCCTCGCAAGGCCTTCAGCCTATCCGGACCGCTCGCTGGGCCTTCGGCCTGACTTTGTGCCCTCCTGCGCCTGCAGTCTATCCGGTCCGCCCTGGGTATGTTGGCCTACAGCGCAAAGCAGGACAGCCTCAACCCAACCCCCAACCAAACAAACATGCACACATAAATATCATACGCTAACTCATATCATATAACAGTCAAACTGATCTAACAGATCACTAATCATAGCAACATCCTGCACAAATATCATACGCTAGCTCATATCATGTAACAGTCAAACTGATCTAACAGATCACTAATCATAGCAACATCCCAATAACCGGGATACAGACCTAACCGGTCACTAACATAGCCTCATTCTATAACCAGGACACCGACCTAACCAGGTCACTAAGCATAAGCATATCACCATCCTAACTACCGGAATGTAAATCAATAAAAGCATATCATGCAATAAACCCGGATACAAATCTGATAAGGGTCGACATTGGTGCCTTAGACCCTATTGATATAGTGAGGATAACTCACCTTGCAATGCCGAACTGAACCACGAAATTGCGCTCCCGAAACACTGCCCCAAACTCCAACACCTATAACCACCAATGATCCATACTTATAAATTTCCAACTTCCCAAAAAACTCCAGAAGTCAATTAGTCAACCCTTGGTCAAAGTCAAAGTCAACGGTCAAGGTCAACAGTCCATATTGACCTCAATACGTCGAGTACAACCAGCCACTCGCCGAGTTCCTTGCATAACTTGCCAACTCGCCGAGTCACTTGAGCGACTCGTCGATTTCCTAATGTTTGTGGCCGTAAACTCCTTGGCCAACTCGTCGAGTGTAACGCCCGTGTTTCTAGGCTAGGCATTAATATTGACATGATAGTCTAGGTTAACCTTTGTAACTCATTTAGAAGAAATGAAAAGGGATTATGTGAATATTATGTGAAAATTATGTGTTTTATGTTTAATTATTAGGGTTTAATTAATTAAGAATAAAAATAAGCGTAAAAAATAAATATTAGATAAAGCCGATATCTATTAAGAAACTTGTAGTGGTCGTGACAAGGATTACGGATATATAAAGAATACCAAAATCCGAGTTATAACGAAGAAGTTATGACCTGTCGAGTTTCGCGACAAACCGGCACGGTGCCGAATGTCGAAAAAAGTGAGTTTTTGATAAACTACTTTTTGACCTTAGTGATCTAAACGAAATTCGTAGTGTTCGTTAAACCGAGAGTAGGTATAAAAGGAACGCCCAAATCTGACTTCGTATGAAGAAGTTATGATTTTTCGAAGTTTCGGCTTAGCAGTAGACAGCTAAAAACTCGAATTTTAGATCGAGTGATTTTTAGCCGACACGACCTAAACGAGAATCGAAGGTCTCGTCAATAGTAGCACAACTGTAAAAAGACAGACGAAAACGGACGTCGGATGAAGAAGTTATGAATTTTTAACGGATTTCCTGTCCCGGTCTGTTAAAAATAATAATATAAAAATTAAAGTCAAAATTAGCCGACAAAGTCTAAACGAACGTTGTAGAGCGTAATTTTACCTACGCGTGCATGTAAAGAACGTCAAAAACGAAGCTCGTATGCGAAAGTTATGGATTTTAGAAGTTTTGGCGCGAAAACCGAGAAATTTCGCATAGGTGGCTTCGGCCACGTCACCTTCGCTGCATGAGTGCCACGTGTCTGAAATTGTTGTGTCATCAGAAGCGTGTCTGAACCGGAGAGTCATCCGAAGTGGTTCAATGAGAAACCGACGCGTGTGCCTCGGTGGCGAGCCTCGCATCCGACGCGTGTGCAGTGACTCATCGCATCCGAACTTCGCATGAGCCACGAGCCCCTCCCCGGATCTGGACTTCAGTCCAATCAGAAGCTGCCACCGGACCCCTCGCATGCGCAGATCACGTGCGAGCCACCTGCGCACCCTCGCCCAGCTGCTGCCGCGTGGCCTTCGCTCCTGATGCCACCTGCCTCGCTGCTGACTCACCTTCTCTCGGCCGACTTCGGACTCGCCTATAAATAGAAGGCATGCGAGATTGCCCGGGTACTTTTAAGAAATTGGCAATTTTGACCCCCTTTTCAATATTTTTACTATCTCGACATCCCCCAAAGCCCCGATATCAATTGTAACCCCCGGAATACGCCACGAAGTGCCCGAGAAGCCCGGAAAATTTATCTTTTCGGTTTCGAAGCCCGACCCTCGCAGAGCCCGGTTTCTCAATAAAACTCCCAGTTTTATTAGAAACGATCGTTTTAGGAAACGAATTGCTGCCCGATTTTCATTAAATCAGGTGAGTGTGTAGTTACTTTCACCTTACACATAGATATGAAGTATTTTACATAAAATACGTGCTGTGTGAATATATATTGTTTGTTTATTTGAGATAGATGTTGAAGGAATGATTTATACAGATTTTTAAATAATTTAAACTGTATATGTATTTTATCTACAAAAATGTTGGGTAAAACATGGGTAAATGAAATAGTGGGTGTGTGATGAAAGGTGAGTTGGATAGATGAGATGATCAGTGATATAGATCATGAGTTGAGGGTGAGAGGTGAAATATGAGAAAAGCCCTTACCCAAACGTTGAAGGTGAGTGGTGTAATATGAGAAAAGCTCTTACCCAAACGTGGGCCCCCGTCATTCAGCAGAGTATGGATGACAACCATGGAATTCTAGATGGTCTGTGGAACACTAGCAGGCCCGCAACCTGTAGGTGTGTGAACTATTTGTTCATTTGTTGTACTTTAAAAACCCATTGACATGTATTGCGGGGGGGGGGGGGGGAACTCCCGTGGGAAATACCGTCGATAAATAAGAGCTATGGACTTAGCACATGTTGGATAAACCTTGGCAGCTATGGACTTAGTGCCTGTTGTATAAACCCTGGCGACGATGTGACTTCGTGCCTATTCCTTAGGATGAATCCTTAGGAAGGAGTGATAGTTGATTCTTAGGGTAAACGCTTAAGAAATAAATAAGATAATGGGGTTGGGATAATTTAGTTGATTGTTGATGTTTAAGCATAATAAATTTATTTATTGTGGGTTGAAAACCCTATATGCTCACCAGGCTTCCAAGTCTGACCCACTCAGCTTTTTATATTACAGGTAGTGAATCCCGAGCATAGTCGGATGATGATGAGTGATTTATGGATTATAGGCCAGTAGTTGTGAATAACTGTTGTAAGGCTTATAATGTCTTGTTTATGCTTTTGATCTGTATCGGAACATGACATCCCGAGGTTTTGATATAAAAGGAAATTATATATTTCTTAAAGAAAGGTTTTGATAAACTTTTATCATGATTTGTTTTGGGAACAAATTCTGCAACATCTTTTAAAAGGATTACTCTGATTTTATTTTAAAAAACATAAAATAAATCGGTCTTTTCTGGCCGAGAAATTAGGGGATGTCACATCGAGCTTCCCTGCAACTCGCCGAGTTCATGCATGTCCAAAGGTCGGGAAAACCCTAGCTGACTCGCCGAGTCACTCTACTGACTCGCCGAGCCTACGACAATCTTCATCGGACTCGCCGAGTCGACCATGCAACTCGTCGGGTCTCTTCAGTCTAAAACCATACATATGCTTATTAAGTCTTCTTAAGGTTCCATATTGCAGATCCAGCTTCCCAAGGCATGTTTATCACGTAAAGTTGCAAACTTTACGTGCATGAAAGGCTCTAAGGTCTTATAATGACAAAACCAAGCTTGAAATGGAGTTTTACACTTGAGGAAAGGTTCACACTTGCTAAAGCTAAAAGCTTTATGGACTTAGAGACCCAAGAGAGTTCAGAACTGAAGTTACAACTTCAGATCTTCGCTCATACCCAAGAATAGCTTCTTATTATGCTAGAAAAGCCCTAATCTTTAACCAAATGAGATCTAGAATGAAACGAGGTCAAGATAACGACTTGATACCTTCCAAAAGATGCTAACTGAGGTAGATAACAGATCCCCACACGTTCCTTGCTTCTAGACACTTGTTCTCCAAGTTCTTCTCACCAAGAATCCTCTTCCAAAGCTTAAAACACACAAATGGAGCACACACACACAAATTAGGGTTTGCTGGACTCTCAAGAGGCTGTAAGGGGGCTAAAGGAGGCAAACGATCCTTTAAATAGGGTGCAAAACCCCGGAAATTAGGGTTTCATCCTCTAGCTCCTACTCGTCGAGTCCTTTCCTGGACTCGACGAGTAGGTCACTTAAACACGTGGACCAACCCGCTGCTACTCGACGAGTCAGGGAACCCAACTCGTCGAGTAGACCTTGAAATCATAAAAATTTATAACCATAAATCAATACCTGAGAATCGGGGCCTTACACCAAATCTATAAATATGGGGTTTCTCTTCATTCCATTCAAACTACTACATGGTTTTTTGTATTGGTCGGGATCATACTATGACACTAAACAAGGTTTTTGCTACCCAACCATCGAAAAAAACAGCATCGGACTTTGGCCTAAGTACGACGATGGCTCCTATCCCTCCAACTGCAACTCTAGCAACCCTTTCAATGCATCCATGATAGCTCTTTACTTCGTTTTACCGTTTCCTATGATTGATTGTTTGTTGGCGTAAATGTTTTTCTTTTTACGCACAATCCAAAAAGAAATGAACGTAATTAAATAATTGTCTAAATTACAGATTTCCGATCTTACGAGTCAAATACAGTTGGAGTGGTAAACACTATAGTGCTGAAGCATTGATGAGTTTAAATTTTGGGAAATATCATGAAATAACAAAAAAAAATGGGGTGTGTTTGAAAAATATGACCAAGAAAATTGAAGTTTCACAAAATGACCAAGATTTCCTCACGGAGTCTCTGAGGAAATATTTTTGGCTCTGCGGAAGCGTATAATAATTTTTGTTCGCTAATGTAAAAAAAATGTATTATCATCAGGCTTGTCTACGTTTCGTTCGTTAACTTAAAAAAATCTTACTTACTTATTTTTATGCACGTGTCGATATAAATTTGAGTTTTTCTTTTTCTTTATTTTTTATGTTTCGATTTATTTTTTTGTACGTTTTAGTGTTTATTTTATGTATGTTCCTACGTAAAAGCTTGTTCACATATAATAGATAAACACGTAATTATAAACATTGAATTTTGTAAGTTGAATTTTGACGATTGTATTGATAAAAGTTACGTTTCGACGTAAAAAAAACACGAACGAAAAAATACGTACATAAAAATAAGCACGAAACATAAAAAAAAATTATGTCGAAATGTAGACGAACTTGAATCTATATTGATACGTAAAAAACATGAAAAAAAGTTAGGTCAAAACGCAGACAAACTCGAATATAAAACATTTTTTTAAGCTAACGAACGAAAACTATTATACGTGACCCGAATGATACGTAGGAATGTATATTAAATTAAGCACAAAAATGTATAAAAAAATACGTCGAAACGTAGACAAACTCGAATATGATACGTTTTTTAAAATTAACAAACGAAAGTTATTATATGTGACCCATCTCATACGTAGGAAACGTACATAAAAAAAAAAAAAAAAAACTACGTCGAAACGTAGACAAACTCGAATTTAAACCGAAAAGTTTATAAAAAAACCATGTAATTTAAAAAAAAATGTTAACGAAAGAAAGTTCTAAATTAAAGTCGAAATGTTGATCACCTTGAATTATATAGACACATATCCTCTATAATAAATGAAGGTTTTTTTTGGCACATATCAATCTTTAATAAGTTTTGACACTTTTCATTTTGTGATATTTTTTAAATAAATAATATACACATGTCAATTTATGTTTTTTTTCAATTTTTAAAATTAAAAAGTCACATAATCTTATACTTATATATATAAAGTATCAAATGTAATAAATATTATAATAAATTGCAATGAATATGTTTTTTCATTCTTTATTTTAAAAAATACTTATTATTTATATTTTAATATATTATTTATTTTAATCAACCCGTGTAATACACGTGTTCTACACGTAGTATAAAAATAAACACATAAAAATCAAATTATATATAATATAGGGTTAAACACGAAAATTTAGAAAATAGAAGGGTGAAAGTAACATTTTTCAAAGTTCAAAGTGAAAGGTGCAAAGTAATATTTTAAAAAGTAAAGGGGTGGAAAAACCACAAACTAATAAAAATAAAATATAGAAAAAATTACATAAATGGTCATTATGGTTTAGCCATAGTCACAAACTCGGTCCCTGCTTTTTGAAAAGACCAAAATACCCTTACACTAACGAATGAACAATAACGACATCAGCAAAAAGAGTCATTCATGCAAGTTTTGGAAACCACATGGACCATGTTCGTAAAAAAAAATTAACATGGACTGACTTTGTGACTTTTGACAAAACACATGGACCATTTTTGTAATTTTGCCGTTAAAATTTGAAAAATTAACGTGGACTGACTTTGTGACTTTTGACAAAACACGTGGATGATTGATAAAAATTTGAAAAATAAGGAGAAGGGGCAGCATTTGAGGACGATGTAAACTCCCAAATCATTGAAACCTTAACTTAAATCTTCGTTGCACAACCCTAAAATCATTGAATATGGAATTGAATACGGAATGTAATCCGTTATACGGTGGGGGTCGATGTATATATAAAGCCCAATGAAATTTGAATTACATTTGGATCCCTGGCGTATAAATTGAAATTGAATTAATTTTGGTTCCTGATTTTATGAGATTAGATTGAAGATTTTTTGAAGATAATGTTTCATGAAATAGGAAACCGATTAATACCAAAAATAGGTAATCGCAAAAATGTAATGACCTGCGAGTTTAAAAGAGTTTGAATGGTATTTTTGGAATTTAACATTGAACAATTTTGGGCTGTAAAAAAATCTGAAAAGAATGTAAGAAGATGTCATATGACAAAATGATGTTTGTTTTTTGATAGACATATTTTAGTTCGAGGATTTCTAGTTCCTTTTACCCGATTATTTGGGTTGGTATGGGCCTGCTGTTTGCAAATCCAAGTACCCAAATTCTAACATCAAAGATTCAAAGCCTTATACGATAATTTTATAAAGAACTAAAGAAAACTACATTAATATGATATCTACAAAAGTAACTTTTAAAAAAAAAATGCACATGCGTATTTTTTTTTATAAGAAATTAAGCTATTTTGCAAAGTAAAAGAAGTGGAAACGAAGCAAATTGTTATTGTAGTGTTTCTTGAGTGTTTTTAATGGCAATACGTTCTTTGATATTATTGTAGTGTTTTTTTTAATGACAATACGTTCTTTGATATTTTTTTTTAATCTTTAATAATACCACCAAAGAGACGTGTGTAAAAAGAGGGACAAAGCTCTTTCTTGTGAGCATCTACAAACAACATCTTTTGTCAAAACCCAAACAAAAACACACAACATAGCAAAAGTCTTTTATCTTAAAATATATATCCTTTGTAAACTTCGCCCATCCGAAATACCCCTTGTTGCTATTTGAACTTTTTGCGTTAATTAGGTATTTTATTTATGGACAATTAATAATTATAGAGTTTAAGTATGGATAACATATATTTTGTAAAGTTCGTCATACAATTCTTCCTGTCCTCTTAAAAAATCAGATTTTAAAATTTTAGATACTGAGACAGTTTATTAGACTTTTGATTTTTTTATAAACAATATATGATTTAATAATTATTGCCAAAGTAAACATAACTTTTTGAATAATTTATATATACTTTTGTGTTGTAAACTTATAATATACACATGCTAGATGTTAGATGGTTACTTCACAAATCCTTCCAACCTTTCTTTATGCGTTTTTCCTATCATATGCTTATGTTCCTTCTAAAACCAACCATGTGGCATACATCAAATATAATATTAGATCAAATTAATAGAAAATGTTTGATTTCATTATAATTCTAAATATTGGTGATAATAATAAAACATAATACCAATCTATATACACATATATCTTATCATAGATGTTATTTGAGTAATATGGCTTATACAATATTTAGACCAAATTTAAAGCAAAAAAAAATACATAAATTTTACATCCATTTGCTATTTTAAATATTAACTTAGAGCATCTTCTGGTTAAGGATATATATAACCGAATATAAAAAAATTCGGATAATAGATTTTTATATCCAAATATATATATCTGCAATTTCCAAATATGTATCTCAAAACCGAATATCCAAATATATATATCTGCAATTTCCAAATATAGTAAATTTTATATTCAAATAGAGAAATCAAATATCCTCCTAATTTTTTCTCCTACCATTTTCTTACACATTTAAGATTATGATATTTTTCATATTTGATAAAATTAATAAATTTTTATTACACTTGTCATCATTTAAAAGCTGTAAGAGAGTGGATAGTAAAAATAAATAGAAGGATATTTAATTTCTCATCCAAATATATACAACTCTCATTGTGTGTATTACTAATGTGTGTGTAAAACATGAATTGATCTTTATTATTCATATATAAACAACACGATTTATTCGCATGCGAATAATGAATGACATAATAAAGTCAGATACACGATTTATTTTAACATGAATAATACACATGAAGAGAGCTGGTATAAAAAAATTATTTTATATAAAAAATACTTTATCAAAATGAATGTCGATTTATAAAAAATAAAAAAATTATCTGTGATCGAATGTCATCTGGTGCAGTTTTTGTTCGTTGATTATTTTTTATCTAAGTTTTATGTTAAGATTTAGTTAAGACTTAAGAATTAAGGTGGCGCTTTCCTGAGGCACCGTCCCTCACCTTTCCCAGTTTTAAAAATGACTAGCTATTTTTTTTATTGGCAACAACTTTCTCTTTAATATATCATTACTTTTTATTTTTATTTTATTCTTTTAATCTTTTGGGACCAAATGTCCCAAAACAAACAAAAATGAGTTGATATTTGCTTTTATGTGAATCATGCTTTATGTAAATTAAAAACCATTTATATATGAAACTATAAAGATACAAAAAACCAAGTTAAATAAAGCAATATATTTAAACAAGAAAAATATATTGATTTTAGTGATAAAATAACAAAAGATTATGTATCGACATTTGTTCCATTTAGTCTAATATTTGAAAAGAAAAATACAAACCAATTAATCAATAAATATACATTAATTTTACCAAAAGAAATAGTCAATATATAGCCTTTTTTAATTAAAACTTCATTTCCAAATTTAAAACAAACAATAAAATCTTAAACGATACAACTCAATCGAGTTTGGATTTACGATTTGACAATTCAATGGACACCCGTAACATAAAATATGATATATAAAAGAAAGTAGTTGGAATGATTTAATTTTCTTCATTTTGAATTCTTGTAGTTGTTGGAGTGGGGCTTTTATTCACCAAATTGATATCCTTTTTGTTAAGGAAAACTCATTTACAATTCATATAAATATTTAAGGATAATTTTTTGGAATTATTTTATTCTATTCGTTAAGGAAAACTCATTTACAATTCATATAATTATTTAAGGCTAACTTTTTTGAATTATTTTGGCCCTTTGGAATCAATAAATAACATTTTTTTTTCACAAATAGTCATGGTTTGGTAAAATTAAACCACGATTATTTAAAATAATAATAATAATAATAATAATAATAATAATAATAATAATAATATTATGATGACCACCTCAAATACCACTTAATCAATAACTACGATTATAAAAAAAACCCGATCAATATGTAGGGGCGGACCTAGGGGTCCATGGTGGCACCGGCAACTATTGACTTTTTCGGTCGTAGTAGAAAAATTTTCATTTCAAAATCTTTTTTTTTACTACCATGCAACTTCTGACTTCCCGGTGCAACCCCTACTTCGAAATCATGCGTCCGTCTCTGTCAATATAATGACCTCAAATACCACTTAATCAATCATTTGCTATAACAAAATAATATTTTTAATATTTACAACAAAAAAATCATCATTTTCTTATACAATCTTTCGTAAAAAATAAAAAAAAAATAATGTAACGGCACCAAGAATTATTAATTTCTCTATTCATTACGGAATTATTATTTGTTGCAAAAATTGACTTTTTGTATGGTGTCCACCAAAAATATATTAAATATAGTGCGGAATCTTCTTTGTTATACTCTGAAATTGATCTAGTGTATTTAAAGAAATTTAAGGGTGAACATTTGGATTGGTGGACTGGATCGGGACTTGGGACTTGGAACTAGACTGACATTAGTTTTATGTAGTCAGGCCGGTTTCTCGGTTATTGGATTGTCAATTTCCATTTCGATTTGCTTTTGTGGTTTTGGGTATTGGACTGGAAATTGTACCATACCCAATGAATGTTGTATCGTACACAATGAATGTTGTACCGTACGCAAAGAATATTGTATCAGTCCAACGCAATGAATGTACCATACGCTTCATCAAATTGTATCATACCCAATGACTAGCATACTATCCAACTAATCCAATAACTAGAATAACCGACATCGGTGCCGAAACCGCGACCGATATGCCACAATCGGTCAGGTCCACAGTGTGTAGAATTCTTCCAAACCTGTCAGGTCTCAATGTTCACCTCTAATTAAATTGTTTATGTTATTACAAAATACTTTTTTTTAATCAATTTCTTATTTGTTGTTGGGGTCCTTAAAAACCATTTTAGCAGCAATAGTATGTTAATAGTATGAAAATGATATATTAGGTTGATTTTTGTTTTCCTAAAATAAATTAATATAAAAAAGAAGTAAAGATCTAAAAAATATCTTTTAAATGGGTACAAATCCTTAGAAAGTAATGATTTTTGTAAGGGCTCATTCCTCATTACAAAGGTCGAAAAAAATACCTAATATTTAAAAAACTTATAAGAATTGGCTATTTGTATTTTTTTATGACCTAAATTATCAAATGACAATTAAAAATGGCAATTAAAGTTTCCAAAAACCCTTACTGAGTCAAAGTCAAGATAGAGCAAAAAAACCCTCCCCAGTCCCCAGCTAAAAGTAGACACGCTTCTTCTTGTTGACAATAAAGACGACAAACTACAGTACAACGACGACGACTTCATTCAAACACAAGTAACGAACTTCCTCCTCCTTCTACGCCATTCTCAACAAATTCCTCTCCGCCGGACGCCGCTCTTCCGACCACAGGTGCTCTTTTTAACCTCTCAGTTTCACCTGCCTTTATTTCACATCGGTGTTTTATGATTTTCACTTAAGTAACACAATTCTGTACTTCAAATTAGGCCGGTGTAGTTTTATCAATTCAACGGAACTTTGAAGTTAGCTCGACGAGGTTTATGTAAATCGAGTGTGGTTTCACTCAAATCGAGGCGTTGGATGTTTGTGTGAAAGGTAGTGAGGGTACGCCGATTAAGATGACTTCAGATTTGATTTCGTGCTTGATAATTTTGTGATCTGATAGTGTTTTTGAATGTAGAGCTATGATTCTGCTTTACCTTTAGCGAAACGGTAGCTTTTTAGCCATGACATTGTGCCGATCTCGGTGCTTGATTTTTGTGAATTGATTGTGCTTTTTATATCGAATTTGTGTGTTTTACGACTGTAGCTGTAAACGATGTGTGGTTAAGATTTTATTTCCATAGTAGTTATATCTGGTATTTATTTAGGCTACATACATCGGTATCGTTTTATGTGGTTATGGAAATCAATGGTGTAGTCGCAGTAGATAGAATCGTTTCAAATCTTAAAATAGCACGTCTGTAACTCGATTCTAACTCTAGCTTGGCTCAAGATTAAACACTTAAGCACAAATCAGTTAATTGGCTATGAGTCTTAACTTAAAAGATATGATAATAGGTTGATCTAGGTATGCAACACATGACCTGTTGATTCCATATATGCATACTATTTAATAAACAAAGCTACTCATGTTAATAAATATGTTACCATATTTGTCATAACTGAATTGATTAACTCTGCATTTACAGGGACATCACATGATTCTTCTATTCAGAACTTCATATGTTACTACATTATTAAAGGTTAACAATTGAAATCAAGCTCCAACATCATAAACTTCAAGTCATGTGAGATAAAGGAGGAAGCTTTACAATGGCATGAACTTGTAGTGTAATTCAAGAACCTGATCTTGATTCAATGCATTTTCACTTTTCTTCTTCACCACAAGAACTTAACTTAACTGCACAGAAGTTCATACAAACATCAATTTCATTTGTATGAACTTTAGGCTCATTGATCAGAAATGAAGAAATGGTATATCTATGTCCTATCTGCATCTCTATTAACATTAACAATACTCGGGTACTTAGTCATTCAAAATCCAATCAGAGAAGCTTACATTTCATCACCTCCATACTTCAACACAACAAACCCTCTCGAATGGATAAATTCCAGTTCCCCCCCTGTTCAAAACCAAACCCCCAACCCTCAAATTGTCTCCACAGATGAAATAGTCTCCACCCTCTTTATCCACAGAAACATCTCATTCAACGAACAACAACCATTACACACATGGAACCACTTAAGACACTTAATAAGCCATGATCGTGTTCTTCCTAACACAGTTGAAGCAATCAAAGATGGTGGAATCGCATGGAATAACCTCATGACTACAGTTGAAGATGAGAAACGTGACATGAATAGAAGCTCAGGGGGGAAAAAGAAAGAGAAACAATGTCCCCATTTTCTTAGCAAGATGAATGCCACAGAGCTTAATGATACTGGGTATAAGTTGAAAGTTCCTTGTGGGTTAACTCAGGGTTCATCAGTGACATTTATTGGCATCCCGAATGGGCTTTTAGGTAATTTTCGAGTTGACTTGACTGGTGAGCCACTTCCAGGTGAACCAGATCCTCCTGTTATATTGCATTACAATGTTAGGCTTCATGGTGATAAAATAACTGAAGACCCTGTAATTGTTCAAAACACTTGGACTATTGCACATGATTGGGGTGAAGAGGAACGATGCCCGTCTCCAGAGCCTGATAAAATTAAGAAAGGTACATTTTTTTCACAAATTACAAATATATCCTTTTGTTTCTTTTTCTTTTGTGATTTTATGTCCATTTTTTGGGGTCAAATTACTGGAAAACCATTATATTTTGCGTAATTTTGCGGTTTGACCACTTACACTTTACTTTTTTTTCCAATCAAACCATAAAAGTTTCAGGATTTTTTTTTTCAAATTAACCATTATGACTTGATATGATATAATTGGTCAAAATGGTTAATTTTGAAAATTATAGTAAAACTTGATATAACGAAATTACCAATGTAAACCGAATATAACGTGTCAAAATGGTTAATTTGGAGCAATGTGTTAACTTTTATGGTTTAATTGAGTAATTTTGTGTTTTTCAGACATTTTTTCAAAATTTACGATTTTGACCCGATATGAAATAACAGGTCAAAATGGTTAATTTGGAAAAAGTTCGAAACGTCTTATGGTTTAACTGGAAAAAGTAAAGTATTAGTGGTTAAATTGTTTGTAATTCTCTATATAATTTCTTTTTCTTATGTGAATTTATGCATTTCATGGTAAACTGACTTACATAATTTTCAAATTTCAGTGGACGAATTGGATCAATGCAATGAGAAAGTGGGTAAAGTTGTAAATACAGGAGCAAATTCAAGAAGCTATTTCCCTTTTAAGCAAGGGTATCTTTCTGTTGCAACTCTTAGAGTTGGATCAGAAGGCATACAAATGACAGTTGATGGAAAACACATATCTTCATTTGCTTTTCGAGAAGTAAGTTTTTTTTTTTTTTTAATTAAATTTAACCAATAATACTTGATGTTTTTCTAATCAAACCATACAGGTGTATTCTTTTAAAATTTCCAGTTAGACATATGTAATGTTTTTTTATTTTTTTGTTTGTTTTCATAGACTTTGGAGCCATGGCTTGTTAGTGAAGTAAGGATCTCAGGGGACTTGAAATTAGTGTCTGTTGTAGCAAGTGGTTTGCCTACTTCTGAAGATTTAGATCATATAATTGACTTAGACTCTCTCAAATCCCCTTCAATTCCTGTTGGAAAAAAAATTAATCTCTTGATTGGTGTCTTCTCTACTGCCAATAATTTTAAACGTAGAATGGCCGTTAGAAGAACTTGGATGCAGTACGCCGCCGTTAAGTCGGGGGAAGTCGCCGTTCGGTTTTTTGTTGGTTTGGTAAGTAGTTATTTAGTATTTCATCTTTTTATTTTATAAATTTTATAAATTAATAAATTTTATAAGTTTAAAATTTGTATATGAATATTGCAGCATAAAAACCGATTAGTGAATGAGGAGCTTTGGAATGAAGCGAAGACGTATGGAGATATACAGTTGATGCCATTTGTCGACTACTACAGTCTTATCTCGTGGAAGACCATCGCCATCTGTATCTTTGGGGTAAGATTCTTTCTATAAGGACTTCCCAGTAGGCCACCCATCCTCGTACTGCTCAGGCGAGCAGACTAGATGGGATCTGTTGTCCTCACGGCTTTTAAAACGTCTTAGAAGGATACCCTGATACCTCTGCTATCAGTAGCATCCCAAGCGCATGTACTAAGATATTGTCCGTTTTGCGGTCAGTTATCTTAGTACTGCTCTCATTTGAGCACGCATAAAAGTGGAGTTACAATGGGATTCGCTGCTCTCACGGCTTTAAAACGCGTTTTGTCACGTAAATACCAAGATATTGCCCGTTTTGGGCGACTGTCATCCTAGTACTGCTGTCGCCTGACCACGCTTAACTGTGGAGTTATCGTATTGTTACATTTTCTAATATGTAACTGACGATTTTTAAAACTGTTAAAACAGACGGAGGTTATCTCGGCCAAATACGTCATGAAGACAGACGATGACGCATTCGTTCGTGTAGACGAAATTTTAAATTCTTTAAATCGAATTAACGTGACCAACGGATTACTTTACGGCTTAATCAATTCAGATTCTCAACCACATCGAAACCCCGACAGCAAGTGGTACATCAGCCCCGAGGTACAAATTACCAACAATGTCTTTTTACCTTTTCGCCCCTATCATTAAACATTAAAACTCACCTCTTTTTTTATCAAAAGGAATATCCCGAAGAAAATTACCCTCCATGGGCACACGGACCCGGGTACGTAATATCTCACGACATAGCAAAAGCCATCAACAACAAACACAAAAAAGGCGACTTAAAGGTATATAAAATTATAAATTACCATCATCTACACTGTTCTTTCGCACAACAAAAAGATTTTAACATTTTTTTTTTTTAAATCAGATGTTTAAACTAGAAGATGTAGCAATGGGAATTTGGATTAACGATCTCAAAAAGAACGGTTTAGAAGTAAGATACGAACAAGAAGAACGAGTCTATAACGAAGGTTGCAAAGATGGTTATGTAGTCGCTCACTACCAAGGACCCCGAGAGATGCTTTGTCTATGGCAAAAACTTCAAGAAGGAAACCGCGCGTTTTGTTGCGGAAGTTAACAAAATTACAATAATACCCCTCAGTCCTCACCCCATTTTGTTGTATAATATCACACGTGTAGTAGCTAGGTATTCATATAGATACGTAGATAGATACGCGTATTTTAACTACGGAGTTTTCATTCACGGCATAAAAAAAGTTTTCAATAGTCGATAACACAGATAATTATAACTATAACAATAACAATAAATGTCAAAAACTTCACAAAATTAAAATAATACACGTATGAAATTAGGCAGAAAGACAGCCAATCCCATAACGGGTATTTGGAAACACGAGAAACAAACCGCTACAAACGATGCCGATCATTAACGGAAAGCTTTGCATAACTTCATCCATTTCCTTTGCATGTCCCGGAAACAGACAATCTGTTACACGATGATCGGAAAGTGCGATTGACATGAAAACCATGGATGACATCATGGCGTGGATAAAATCAGATAACCCGATTTTGTATCTGTCGTCTTTTGGGACTTCGATGTTTGGATTTGGTTTGAAGACTTTTAACCCTGACGGCGTTATGAACCCGTAGTGGATTTTTCCGTCTGGGGAACGGAAACTGTCGGTGAAGTGGAAGAAAAAGCAGGAGAGAGTGCAGATGGTGAGGAGGAGGTTGATCATGAGGGTGGCGACGGCGGAGCATTGGGAGTTGCCGTAGATGGAAGGGAGGACCATTTCGAAAGTGAGGAGGGTTCCGGTGGGGAGGAAGTTTACGAGGAGGGAGGTTTTGGAGAGGGTTTTTTGAACGCCTTTTGAGAGTGTTCGCTGGAGTTTCTTACGTCGGCCGGCGTGTGGTGGAGATAAGGCGGAGGAGGGCGGTGGTGGTGGATCTTGGTTGAGTTGTGGAGATGGGGTGTAGATTCTGATACCGGTTTCGTCGGATTGTTCCATTTTGGAAGTCGGAATTTGGAGAAAGTGGAATGGAAATGGAGATTTTAACTTTTAAGTCTTTACCACGCCACCAAGTGGTGGATTCAAATTTTGTAATGGCGGTTAACGGCGAGGATGATAACCGCCGGTTATTGCCGCCCTGCGGGTTTGCAGATTTTCAATCTTAACCAGAATGTTATTGCGTTTGCTGCATTTAGTCCCTATGGTTTGATGTTTTTGTTAAAATTATATTTTTTTGTATGTTTTATTGTTTAATCGTAAATCCTTTTAATATCACGCGTAATTTATAATATCAAAGATTTTAAAGAATTATATGTATTGAGAGGATAACCGCAAAATTATGATGTTTCTATCAAATTATGTCTAGATTAAGTGAGTGAATGGTTTGTTATTTCCCGTTAAAATGTTGTATATAACTTTTTTTTAATTAAATGAACGGTTTTAATCTAAATAAATGATTATTCCACCCTTTTGAATAAAAATAGTGGCAGATAACAAACGACTGTTTATTAAGAACATAATTTAATTAGCAATTCCTTAACCTTACAAAATAAAAATATAAAACTTTACTAAAAAATGGACTACCAAGGAACTAGCCAAAAACCATAGTTACATAATCAAAGTACTAGAATTGAGTATTGAAGCCACCTACTCGATTGATATCCATTTTATCCCTAGCATTACACCAAAAATACGATTGGATAATATTTTTTATAAAAATGATATGACGCTCTCGGTTGGAGGTTCCAAACAACTGAGAATTCATGGAATTCCAAATATGCCGCCATGAAAGAGTAAAAGATCTCCTCAAGGCATGTCTTCGCTTGACGGGAAAGACGAAGAGCAGTTAACAAATTCAACCGGTCCACATAAGAGTTTAGGGTTGGGCGTCAACAAACCCTACCACCTGAAAACCTAAATCATAACATCTTTCAACACAGGACAACCAAAGATGAATGGCCAATTGTTTTGATACAACCTTAAAAAGAGAGGATAAAGCAAAGAAGGAATGTCCATATGGTGACTATCAAGATTAGTTGTAGTACGGAGCTTAGTTAAAGACAATCATCACATAAAAATGTTAACGTTAATAGCAATCAACAAGACCCATCGAGCAGGAGACGTAGAAACATGTAACGTCTTTTCATCAATAAACACACGTGCTGATGATATGGAAAAGTCACTCACTTTTGATAAAGACCAAATCCATCTGTTTAGGGTAGAAGAAAGAGAAATTGTTTCCAACATAGTTTGGAATTCCTCTCATTATAAGGTGCCCCCCCTCCCCCCCCCCCCCCTACCCCGACCTCCGGGGAGGGGGTGCGAAAAGAAACCAATAAAGTCGACTGATGCAACTTATTCTTGGTCGAAATATGCTTTTCCTCATTCAAGATTAAAGAGTCTTGAAATTGACTAACGAGCACAACTAAGCCACAAGTCTTCCAAAAAAGAAGTAGAAGCTCAGCCATATCTTATTTTTTACTCAACTTAAATGGATTAACATAATTCCCATTAAGGCTCCTCACAAATATAAGAATGTTCAATACAACACCTTTCTGTGGCTTTAACCTTGAGAACCATGAATGAGCTAGATTAAAAAACTTATTCTTTGACCGTATTTATTTTAAATTCCATAGCAATCCATGAACCTCCCAGGTAAGCAAAGTTAATGTTGTTAAAACCTTATTATTACACACATAACTTATAAGCTTGTAAGGGAGTGAAGCCCTTCACAAAACCAACAAGAGTGAGTGTGTGATCTTTAATCACTAATGTTGGATCATCATGAATCAAATAGTTAGTGTGTGATCTTTAATCACTAATGTTGGATCATCATGAATCAAATTGTTCATGCATATGTTAATTTTCTTCTCACCTAAAATTGAAGCATATGATGTAGTCTTTTCTTTTTCATGGTATCTCCATTCATTCCCATCATTATTCACCCTTCTTGTACCCATGTTTACCACCTTATCTCCATTCATACTTTCAGATTATCGAGAGAGGAAATCGCAGATAGGTTGTCCGTTTTAGAGGAAATCTTGGATAGAAGGTCAAAAATTGCAGGTTTGTGGTTCATTTGTGAATGTGCAAGTACATGATTCACAAGTTATGCATCAACAACTTATACATTTATAGTTATATGGCTCCTCTCTGAATATACAAGCCGTTGATGCATGACTTCTTCGTTGGGTACTTGTGTTACCTGTTTGTTTTTTTGTTTTGTTTTTTTTTGTGCAGATCTTCTAATTTGATATATTGTTGTCATATTCTTACCATATGTGATTTCTAAAATCGTTTTTATTATCCGGACATAAAAAGAAATTGTTGTTTTTGCCATATTCTTATAATGGGAACATAAAAAAATTCTCAAAATCCATGAGAAAATCACAGCTATATAAGAGGGAATCACACTTAGATCCGAGAAATCATAGATGGCCCTTGGCCATTGGTGATTTTAAGAAAAAATCTATTTTTTTTATACCGACATCTTATTTTCGGGCCATGGTCAGAAATTGGGGCCAAATCGTAGCCCAAGAAAAGGATATTACATCTAGAGGGTACAAAATCGAGGTGAGTCTAGCCACCTGCGATTTCGATGACTATTTTTAGAAAAAACATGATTATTTGACTATTTCTTTAAAAAAGTCATTAATGAATTATACTAGATTTGTAAGTTTCTTTTAATAGAAATGATGAATTAGTAAAGAAATAACAAATGTTTAAAACTAAAATATAATTAACGGGTAAAATAAGATATTGTTAAAGAAAGAAGGTTAGATGTACCGAACATAAAAATATATTGATCACTTAATATATATATATATATATATATATATATATATATATATATATATATATATATATATATATAGGGTTAGGTTCATGTGAGACGGCCTAATTTTGTGAGACCGTGAGACGCATTTTTTTATTTTATTTTATTTTTTTTAGTTAATTCAAGTTCCGAAAATAATATTTAAAAAAAGAATTTTTGGATTTTTCCATTTATTTTGCATTTTAAAATTATTTTTTAGAATATGTACAGTGTAATATTCTATTAGAATATTTCACGTATTTTTCAGAAAAAATGAGATTTTTTTTTATTTTTTTTAGTTAATTCAAGTTCCGAAAATAATATTTAAAAAAAGAATTTTTAGATTTTTCCATTTATTTTGCATTTTAAAATTATTTTTTAGAATATGTCAGTGTAATATTCTATTAGAATATTTCACGTATTTTTCAAAAAAAACGGGATTTTTTTTATTTTTTATTTTTATTTTTTTTAGTTAATTCAAGTTCCGAAAATAATATTTTAAAAAAGAATTTTTGGATTTTTCTATTTATTTTGCATTTTAAAATTATTTTTAGATTTGGTCTCACGGTCTCACAAAATTAGAATGGTCTCAAATGAACCTGAACTTTAATATATATATATATATATATATATATATATATATATATATATATACATATATATATATATATATATATATATATATATATATATATATATATATTAAGAAATCACAAATAAGTTATGCGTTCAGATGGTTTTCAACGGTTAATAAAAAAACAAATAATAATAAGTTATAAAAAAGCTCCCACACGAAATGCTTTTAAAGCATATAATGTATTTGAATATTTTTATTGACGACTAAGGCGTTGTTTGTTTTTTTTTTCTTAGACAAAATATTTGCAGTCTGCCGACCACATCTGTAGATCTCTACAGTAGAAGAGGTGGATCAAACGTCTACAGTCTGAAAAAAGAAGACTGTTTGTTTTTTTAACATCTGCAGACTACTAAAATAAACTAAAATCTAAATAAACTGACTTTTTTAACTTTAAACTGTTTTTTAATATTTTTGTGACTTTGTTATAAATAATTAAAAATTTTATATCAACTTTTATGTATTATTATATAAAAGTGAAAATAAAAATGGTACGAATTAACGTATATATTTGATAAAAACCAACAATTTTTGTCGTAAAGTTATACATAAACATTATAATTAGGAATCAAAGAATTTGATACATAAATAGATTAAAATAAACTTCGATTTTTTCAATTAAATCAATTAAAAACGTACCATAAAAACTTCACAAGAAATTGATGATACTGTATTAAATAGTGTTTTATAAAATTTGGTACAAAAAATATAAGAATATATTATGATTTTTTTCATATTTATATAAGCAACATCAACAACTATTATTGTAATAAATTTTATTTATAAATTTGTCAAAAATATCATGTTTGTGTCGTCGAATCCTTCTTTTTAAAGTATTGTAGCGGTTTTTTTTTCAAATTGTTTATCATTAATAAAGTTGGAATAAATATAAATTAAAAAAAACTAAAAAAATAAAGATATATGTGTTTTTTTTAGGCTAGAAAATGTCTGGAAATGTTAGAAGACTTTGATCCACATCCGCGCCAAGAAGAGGACACACATACATTTTTAAGTTTGCAGTATTCAAAAAAACAAACAGTCTGCGAAAACTAATGTCTGCGCATGGTCTGCATGACGCAGACAGAAGAGGTCAAGAAGATCTGCAGACAAAAAACAAACAAAACCTAAATATATATTAAGTACTCAATATACTTTTATATTTACTACATTTGCGCTTGTATTCTTTTTTCATATTTCATTTACACCTTTAATTATATTTTAAATTTAAATATGTCACGTCTCAAATTTTAAACCAATTCTTTTCATTTTCAAAAATAGTATATAACATTCATTTCCATTTCCAAGAGCAATGTAAATAGCCTTTCGATCGAAAGAGTAAAGTTATGGTTTTCAAAACAGAGTATCAATCTGAAATCAACGAAAGTCTCAACGTAATAAACAATCGATGCGAATGTATAGTCACGTTGCGTTTTTGCCCCGCTCACTAAAATAACCTGAAAACATTTTTGTAAACAAGTGGACAAACATTGAACGTAACGAGTTTCCAAAATATAACATACTACACATAAAACTATTCCGTTTCAGCCCAACAACCTGTTTCACAAACAATGGCATATAAATATAGTCTGTATAACCTGTCTAGTCCATGCACCAAATATTATTTAAATTGAACGAGAGTAAGACTCCTTTAACCTGTGATGAAAATGAAGAAGATATGATTATTTACCTATAAAATTGATTTATATATACACCATCAAGTTTTTGAACATGTTATCAAAAACTTAAATTCAAGTGGGAAGTACTTGAAGAGCAATTATTATACGATTTTATATTTTTCTTTAATCATTAATGTCTTGAAGATGAAAAATTGTCCAGCCAACTTGATATATCGTGATCCGGTTTTTTTCACAAATCTAAAATCTCATTATACATTACATATTTTATATAAAAAAAATTATTCTATAAATTAAAAAAAATATAAAACATACATTCTAAAATTAAAATGCATTTTCCTTTGTAAAAACTATGAACAACGTGCCACGATAAAGTAAAAAAGAAATAAATAATTGATAATTGTACATATCCGAAATCATGCATGTAATATCAAATATGTATCGTTGATTAAGAAATCGAAGGCTAGAAACTTCTGTATCAAACGAAACCCACCACACTGGATTACTCCACCAAAAATATCATCCTTCATCTTATCCAACGCGTTAACCAAACCCCTTGGCGTATTATAGCAAAAACACCTGTCTACACACAGCATTCGAGATCCTTCTACACCTTTTTCCCCTTCGTTTTTAAGCTCTCCAAAAAATTCCCCAATTCAAATTAAGCTTCCACTTCTACTGTTCTTTTCAATTTTGATCTTTCTCAGTAAGCAGAAACACTCAAACACACACTAACCACTACGAATTTGTGCTCAAATGGCTTCAGAAGGAGAGCTATCAGTATCTCGTTTGATCGAGAGGCTCATGGAGATGCCTTTCCTTTCAGGCTTCACAACCACCAGGCCGGAATCGGATTCCAGTAACGATTCCGAACATCCGGATCATGAATCTACAGACAGTCGTCATCATCAGGGTTCGTCACTCGACCGGATCATCCTGATCAACCCGGTGACGCAAGGAATGGTGGTGATCGGAGGTGGTGCTACTGCTGGTTTCGAATCCCTGATGAACGATCTGATGAGGAAGGACGGACAGCCACCGGCGTCTCAAACGTCGATCGACGCCATGCCGACTGTGGAGATAAAAGGTACGGATGAAATAGAGAGTTTAGGGGGTGAGTGTGTGATATGCTTGGAAGAGTGGGGGGTTGGTGATGTGGTGAAGGAGATGCCATGTAAGCATAAGTTTCATGGTGGGTGTGTGGAAAAATGGTTGAAGATTCATGGGTCTTGCCCTGTTTGTAGGCATAAGATGCCTGTAGATGATTCAGATAAGAAAATTGGGGATGAAAGTGGTGGAAGAAGAAGAGAAATTTGGGTTACGTTTTCGTTTGCTGAAGCGAGATCAACAAGTGAAGAAGAATCAGTAGAATCAAATCAGCAGGAATCAGTGTAGTTTTGGATGAATTATTTTTGTGAATAAATCTTTGTACAAATGGTAAGGGCTCGATTGTTTTTTTCTTTACTGATTTCATGTGAATGCAAATGGTTGAGGATTTTACATGAACTTGCAATTAAAGTCATATTAAGAGTATTTCGATAATTTTAAGGGATAATGATTGAAAAGGTAACAAACTTTCAATTTTGTTCACATTTAATCACTAAATTTTTTTTCCTTATCTATTTGCCATTGAACTACTGAAACTGTTTATATTTTACCCTTATGATCTGTTGTTACCAGTCATAAGGGTAAAATGTGAACAATTTTAATAGTTCAGTGGCAAGTAGATAATAAAAAAATATTTAGTGACTAAATGTGAACAAAATCGAAAGTTTGTTTTCCTCTTCTAAAAAAGTTAAATGACTAAATGTGAACAAACTTATTATTATGTTTTAGCAAATTATTTATTTTTGTTAAAAACCCCGAAAAATATATTAAAAAAACGAAAAACTGAACCGAAATAAAAAAACCAATGGTTTGGTATTTTTCAAAATAAAAAATCATAATTTTCCAATTTGATTTTGGTTTTACAAAAATTCAACTTTCGGATTTCCACATCTAAATATCTCCCCCTTTTTATAATCGAAAAATGATTATAAACAAAAAAGGGAGTGAGAAAACGCTCAATTCGGAATTTTTCTATCCAAAATTCCCTCTTGTGACATTAGAGATAGAGAGACATGTAAACACCTCTATATAAAGTGAGTTCATACCAGATGTAGATGTGTGCTTGAGAGATGTAACATTGGGAGTGTTAGTGTATGTTAATTATGTATATTTAGATGTAGATCCTTTTTTGTAAACACCTTTCATAATCGAATGCATCTCTTAAACACCTAAATCATCATGTTCTTTGTGTGTTATTTAATTCTGCATGCCAAACCAATTGTCATAATTCACATCAGTGAGAATGGTTTATTTTTTTTTTGTAAAACCAAAATCAGATTGGAAATTTTGATTTTTTATTTTGGAAAATGTCAAACCATTGGTTTTTTATTTCGATTTTGGTTTTTCGTTTTTTAAAATATATTTTTGGGGTTTTGTTTTTTTTTATTTCATAGATTTCTTTATCAACAAATGTTGTTAGAATTTAACAAAAATAAATAATTTGCTAAAACATAATACAATAGGAAGTTTGTTCACATTTAGTCATTGAACTTTTTAAGAGGGAAACGAACTTTCGATTTTGTTCACATTTAATCACTAAACTTTTTTTCCTTATCTATTTGCCACTGTACTATTGAAATTGTTCACATTTTACCCTTATGACCGGTAACAACCGGTCATAAGGGTAAAATGTGAACAGTTTCAATAGTTCAGTGACAAATAGATAACGAAAAAAAATTTAGTGACTAAATGGGAACAAAGGAGAAAGTGTGTTACCCTTTCAAGTCATTATCACTAATTTTAACAATAATTGAAGTTCATGACTCATGGGTAGGCATGTACAAACCGGTTCATTTTTCAAACCGAACCGGTTCTTTAAACCGGTTCGGTTCACTCCCTAGCCAAGCAAAACCGGTTCAGCATCAAACCGGTTCACTCAAAAAATTAGTCGAACCTATCTAAACCGGTTACACCGGTTCTAAACTGGTTCGGTTCGGTTCTAAAATTTTGATGGGTTTTAGGTACAACAAATAAACTAGAAAAACAATTCCTAAGTTCACATGCAACCTACTTTGGATCTATGTTTTAACTATTGAACATATAACTTTGAATTGCAAAACAAGAACCCTAGAGGAGAGAGGCTAATTTCGAAATTAACAAACTAGGGTTTAGGGTTTACATACCTTTCAATTGTTATAGCAAACAATTGATAATCCTCTTGATCTTGATCTTGATCTTCTTGGAAGCTTAGCACCACAAATGTAATGCCTCTAATGGAATCACACCCAAGAACTAGCAAGAAGGAAACTTGGAGGAGAGAGGATGGAGAGAGTATGCAATTTCGGCCTTAGGGTTTCTTCCAAAGAAATCAGTCACCAAAAACATGAACCAGGAGGCTCCTTATATAGCTGAGGGATCTAGGGTTTAAGGGAAACCCTAGTTATCCTTTGCTTAGGGCCTAAGCAAACCCAAGGGCCTTATCCAAGCCCCTATGGACGAAATTATTAGGGTTTTCCCCTAAAGATTTCGTCCACCCTCTTCCAAGGAGGTTCTAGAGCCTTCCACTCAACTATTAGATAATTGCAAACTAGTCCCTGCACCTTATAATTAATTCTTTTAACCCCAAAATCAATTCTGATTAATTTCTGGCTAACAATTAATTAAACATAATGATTTCTAATTAATATATTAATCCATTAACATATTAATAAATCATTTATATATATATATTATATTAATTTATTAATCTTATAAATTAATATCTCTCCTTTCATAATTTCCTTGTCCAGTTGCTAGGTTGAGGGCAACCCAAAAGGACTGTGCTGCTGTCAATTCAAGTACATACCAATTATAGTTATGGGCTTAGACACCTAATCCAACAGTCTCCCACTTGGATAAGTCTGTAACTATAATTGCTAGTATGCCTTCTAAATTTGACCAGCAAATTGTAGCTTCCAAAAGCTGCTGCCGAACTCTGACCCAGTCAGTTACGTGTCCTAAGATAAGTGATCATATAACCCTTCGTTCTGCTTGATATCCCCAGACAAAAGACATGGAATGTAATCAATCTGTTTGTCCAGAATCTATGTTTCCCGATTCCTGATTTGTGATGATGTAGGACTTCTAATCGAACACATCAATTTAGTCCTGGCTGGGCCCAGCACATAAGTCAACACCAAATCATCGAGGGGCCCACAGATATCGCTTTTCCTGTTAGGGCAAAAGGAACGAATAAACGTTGACTCATATGCTTGTATCTTTTACTCATCAAATTATGCATGACAATACGTTTTATAACACCAAGTTACTGATGCGTTTTCGTATCACCAATGCACAACCGACTTGTAAATTACAACTCATATATCTTCGTTTCAAGATTATAAGATATTATCGTCTCAGTATTACTCGTGATGAATTCCATGAAGTAATACTCTGAGCGTGGGTTTATCCAATACTCAAATCTCAATTTCTGAGTACTCATGAACATTGCAGCAATTCTATTGCCATGTCTATCCTTAGACAATCTGCAATCCAATTCATGACAGTCTTAATTCACTACTTACTTCCAAGAGTACGAGCGACTGTGGAGTTTGAATAATCTCATTATTCAGGAAGTAAAACATGCAAAATATGAAACACAGTAATAAACAATTGACAAAAGGTAGTAGCCAAACTTATAAATAATACTTTATTATTTAATCACCAAAAGTCAATTACATTTACTTTGTTACAAGTTTCAAAAACTAATCTAACTACTAAAACTAATATCATCTTTCAGTCCTATGCTCCGAGCATGCTGAATATGCTTAGCCCTACTCAGACCCTTTGTGAGGGGATCTGCTGGGTTATCTTCAGATGACACCCTCTTTACTATAAGATGGCCTTCTTCAACTCTATGTCTAATGAAATGGTACTTTCTGTCGATATGTCTGGTCTTACCATGATCTCTCGGTTCCTTTGTCAAGGCAACCACTCCTTCATTATCGCAGAAGAGTTCCATAGGCTCCTGGATGGTTGGAACAACTCCGAGATCCCCGATGAAGTTCCTTAACCAAGCTGCTTCTTTCGACGCTTCACTTGCTGCAATGTACTCTGATTCACAAGTAGAATCAGCCACCGTATTTTGCTTGGAACTCTTCCAAGTAACTGCTCCTCCATTCAGTAAAAATACCCAGCCCGACTGAGAACGGAAGTTATCTCTATCCGTCTGAAAGCTGGCATCACTGTAACCATCTACTCTCAAAGTATCACTGCCACCAAGCACAAGAACCCAGTCCTTTGTCCTTCGCAAATACTTGAGTATATTCTTAACTGCTATCCAATGAGCTCTACCTGGGTTTCCCTGATAGCGACTGACCATGCTCAAAGCAAATGCCACATCAGGGCGAGTACATGTCATAGCGTACATGATCGATCCGACAGCGGAAGCATAAGGTACACGACTCATGTCATCTATTTCAACATCTGTACTCGGGCATTGAGTCTTACTCAATTTGGTATTGCTCTGGATAGGTAGCTCTCCCTTCTTGGAATTTTCCATACTAAACCTCTTTAGTACCTTATCCAAGTATGTGCTCTGACTAAGTCCAATTAGTCTCTTCTTTCTATCTCTCAATATTCTAATCCCAAGAATATAGGCAGCTTCTCCAAGGTCTTTCATTGCAAAACACTTTCCAAGCCAAGACTTAACCTCTTTCAAGGTTGGAACGTCGTTACCAATGAGTAATATGTCATCGACATATAACACCAGAAAAGTTACTATACTCCCACTAGCCTTGATATACACACAAAACTCATCTTCACTTCTAGAGAAACCAAACTCTTTGACTTTCTCATGGAAGCAAAGATTCCAACTGCGAGATGCTTGTTTCAATCCATAAATGGATTTCTCAAGCTTGCACACTCTATTGGGAAACTTTGCATCAACAAAACCCTCTGGCTGACTCATGTAAACATCTTCAGCCAACTTCCCATTAAGGAAAGCAGTTTTGACATCCATCTGCCAGATTTCATAATCATGAAAGGCAGCTATGGCGAGCAATATCCTAATAGATTTAATCTTAGCCACTGGCGAAAAAGTCTCATCATAGTCAACCCCTGGGGTTTGAGTAAAACCTTTTGCAACCAGTCGAGCCTTGAATGTATGCACATTCCCATCCATGTCTGTCTTCTTCTTGAAGATCCATTTGCACCCAACTGTCTTACGACCTGGTGCACTATCAACCAAATTCCAAACTTGGTTGTCATACATGGACTTAATCTCGCTGTCCATTGCCTCTTTCCACTTGGAAGCCTCTGGGCCTGCCATTGCTTCCTTATAAGTGACTAGTTCATCTAAGTTTACCAGTGTTCTGTCACTTATGAATGTGTCACCATCTGAAGTAATATGAAAACCATACAACTCAGGTGGCACACTCACCCTAGTGGATCTTCTAAGAGGTAATGAGTTATCAATTGGTTCAACAAGAACTGTTTCCTTTGGTTGAGTGCTAGTGTCATCTAAGGTTCCTTCATTGGCTGACTCTTGAATTTCTTCAAGGTCAATAGTGCTCCCACTGTCCTCTTTGAATATGAGCTCTCTTTCAAGAAAGACTCCTCTTCGTGCTACAAAGACCACGTTCTCACTAGGCCTGTAGAACAAATATCCAAAAGACTGCTTTGGGTAACCAATGAAAACACATTTCTCACTTCTAGCTGCTAGCTTGTCGTGAGTCTCTCGTCTTACGAAAGCTTCACAACCCCAGACTTTAATATGTGCTAACGAGGGAACTTTCCCTGTCCACATTTCGTGAGGTGTTTTGGCAACCTTCTTTGTAGGGACAAGATTGAGGATGTGGGCGACTGTCTCTAAGGCATACCCCCAGAAGTGAATAGGAAGCGAAGCCCGACTCATCATAGAACGAACCATGTCTAACAAGGTTCGATTGCGCCTCTCAGCTACACCATTTAACTGTGGTGTCCTAGGAGGAGTCAATTGTGAGACTATCCCACATTCTTTCAGATAGTCGTTAAACTCGATACTAAGATACTCCCCGCCTCTATCGGATCTAAGTATCTTTATCTTTCTGCCCAATTGATTTTCGACTTCATGCTTAAACTCTTTGAACTTTTCAAAAGTTTCTGACTTATGCTTGATCAAGTAGATATATCCATATCTGCTATAATCGTCAGTGAAGGTCACATAGAATCGATTAGCATCTCTTGTAGTTGATCTGAAGGGTCCACACACATCCGTGTGTATGAGATCCAACAGACCTTCACCTCTTTCACAAGACCCTGTGAATGGTGATTTTGTCATCTTTCCCAAAAGACAAGACTCACACATATCATCTGACTTTAGGTCAAATGATTCCAACACTCCATCCTTTTGGAGTTGGGCTATGCGTTTCTTGTTAATGTGTCCAAGACGACAATGCCACAAGCATGCCTTGTCTACACTATTAGACAAGTCAATATTAAGTACACTATTTCCTAGGCTATCAACACAAGTCACTGTTTCATACACACCATTACAAGGCAAAGCTTCAAACATAAAAACACCATTCTTATAAACAGAAATTGAACCATTCAAATCATTAAAAGAATATGTAAAACCTTGTCTGAACAATGCATGAAATGAAATAATGTTTCTCGTCATCTCAGACGAATAGCAACAATTTATTAAATCTAATCTAACATCATTACTAAGCAGAAGCTGATAAACTCCGATCTTGGTTACTGGTGAAGACTTTCTGTTTCCCATGATCAGGTTTATCCTTCCTCGCTCTATCTCCTCACTTTCCTTTAGACCCTGCAAATCAGAACAGATATGAAAACCACATCCTGTATCAAGGACCCATGAACGAGAAGATAATGAGTTATTAGCAGAAATAGTGTAAATACCTGCCGAAGATGGCTTCACTTTGCCATCCTTGATATCTTGCAGATACTGTGGGCAAGATCTCTTCCAATGCCCCTTTTGGTTGCAGTAAAAGCAAACTGCCTCTTTTGGATCAGAAACATGGGGAGTGGAACCATTGGGCTTAGCCTTTGGGCCATTACTAGATGACCCAGCCTGAGCCTTGCTCTTCCAGTTTTGCTTGGGAGGACCTTTCCTCTTTTTCCCCTTTCCCTGTCCAATAGCCAAAACAGGGGCACTAGCAGGTGTGGAGGGTATACTTTTACTTTTCATCCCTGCCTCAGCTGTCTGCAACAAGTTGTGCAATTGGGCCAAGGTCTGCTCAGTATTGTTCAAATGGTAAGTTAGAATAAACTGACCATAACATTCAGGAAGTGAGTTCAAGACCATGTCAATGGCCAATTCCTCATCAAAGTGAATATTGAGCTTGACCAAACGCTCTATGTAGCGTTGCATTCTTTGCACATGTGACACAACTGACTCCCCATCTTTCATCTTGCAAGCCATGAGTGACTTGACTACTTCGAACTTTTCTTGACGAGCTCGCTTATGGTACTTTTCCATAAGGTCCTTGTTCATCTCGAAAGGCCAGTAGTCCTCATAGTACCTCTGCAGTTCTGGGGACATAGTTGCCACCATGATGCATGCCACTTTGGTAGCATCATCGTAATGTTTCTTGTAGGCAGCAAGATCTTCAGGAGTAGCTTCATTCTCATCAAGCTCTTTGAGCTCCTTTTCAAGAACATATTCTTTGTTCTCGAAACGAAGAGCCATCTTGATGTTGCGCATCCAATCGTTATAGTTTGAGCCATCCATAACGACTTTGGAGCATATATTGAGCAAAGAGAAGTTTTGGTTGGAGGAGGACGAAGCAGAAGTGTTTCCAGGAGTAGACATCTGAAAAGAAAGAAAGTTTTAGTTAGATTTCAAGATACCTTAATAGAATAACCCAAAGATATAATATCAAGGTTAGGATCCAACTATGAAGATTCACAACTTAGAAATGGGATGCCGAGATCCAAGTGTAAATTTCATAAAGGTAGGTGAATGACGATTCACCAATTCCACCATTAGACGAAACAAACGAAGTGAAATTCCTAATTCTTTTGAGATACATTGAAACTATTCAATGGCATGTTTTATTCTCAGATTATGCTCTTCTATTTGTGACTGGGATGCCGAGGATCACAAACAAGATGTGAATAACCATGCAAATGTGCTTGGTAACCTCATTGTCTTTATCATTAACTATTGATGTGCTGGTAAACCACACACGCTCCATCAAAATGACAATTATGAGATACCCATTGCTACTCTTTATTAGTGCCTTTTAGTGTGCTGGTTAACCACACACGCTCCACTAACGACCAATAAAGCATAATGTGCAATTTCATGGATTAGCATACTTTTCACATTTTTCCTAAAGTAACTAGAGTTGGGATTTTGAAAATAATATTCTAGTACTTTCTTTAATATCATTATACTTTTAATGAGAAGTAGTTGTCCTATCAAATCCGTTCTGCTAACGACCCTCCACTAATCAAGGAAGCGGTGGGTGAGAGTGGACACCCATTCAACTACCATTTTATAGGCAGTTTCCTTATACCCCCCTTATAGATTAGCTTCGTGAATGAGGCATACTAGCGATTTGACTGACCATATTCTTATACATATAATATTAAACCTTTAATTATAATATATATATAAGGTGTGTTTTAAAACTTTTTAAAACTTCAAGGGTTTATATAAATTTCAAAATTTAAGCTATTAAATTCAAATTTAAATAAACCAATTAACTAGATTTAATATTTATCTATTAATTAACTATTAATCAAATTATTAAATCTTGTAAGGATTATCTAATTAAATTAATCAATTAATTTAATCCTAATCCTTATCCCTCTAATTTCGAAAAATAGGGTAAGAATAATTATCCAATTAATCTAATTAAGTAACAATTATCCAAAAAACAAGAAACCCTAGTTATCCTCTAGCATATTTCGAAATTTACAAGGGAGGAGGCTAGGGTTTTCAAAACCCTAACCCTAATTTCGATTAGGGTTCTTTGGAGGCTAGGGTTTTCGAAAAAACCCTTTGATCCAAAACCCTAGAAATCGAAAATTTGGCCTTTAGGGTTTAATAGCTATAAACCCTAATTTGCAATTCAACAATTGTAGCAATTCAATTTAAAACAACAATGGCTCTGATACCACTGATGGGTTTTAGGTACAACAAATAAACTAGAAAAACAATTCCTAAGTTCACATGCAACCTACTTTGGATCTATGTTTTAACTATTGAACATATAACTTTGAATTGCAAAACAAGAACCCTAGAGGAGAGAGGCTAATTTCGAAATTAACAAACTAGGGTTTAGGGTTTACATACCTTTCAATTGTTATAGCAAACAATTGATAATCCTCTTGATCTTGATCTTGATCTTCTTGGAAGCTTAGCACCACAAATGTAATGCCTCTAATGGAATCACACCCAAGAACTAGCAAGAAGGAAACTTGGAGGAGAGAGGATGGAGAGAGTATGCAATTTCGGCCTTAGGGTTTCTTCCAAAGAAATCAGTCACCAAAAACATGAACCAGGAGGCTCCTTATATAGCTGAGGGATCTAGGGTTTAAGGGAAACCCTAGTTATCCTTTGCTTAGGGCCTAAGCAAACCCAAGGGCCTTATCCAAGCCCCTATGGACGAAATTATTAGGGTTTTCCCCTAAAGATTTCGTCCACCCTCTTCCAAGGAGGTTCTAGAGCCTTCCACTCAACTATTAGATAATTGCAAACTAGTCCCTGCACCTTATAATTAATTCTTTTAACCCCAAAATCAATTCTGATTAATTTCTGGCTAACAATTAATTAAACATAATGATTTCTAATTAATATATTAATCCATTAACATATTAATAAATCATTTATATATATATATATATTATATTAATTTATTAATCTTATAAATTAATATCTCTCCTTTCATAATTTCCTTGTCCAGTTGCTAGGTTGAGGGCAACCCAAAAGGACTGTGCTGCTGTCAATTCAAGTACATACCAATTATAGTTATGGGCTTAGACACCTAATCCAACAAATTTTTGGTATCCTCTACCACCATCGGACCTTAAACTTTTGGTACCTCCACCACGACTCCTGCTAGTAATAACTAGAGCTAATACCACACATTTATCCTACCTTGACCTCGTCTCTTTCCCTCCATTACCATCTAGTCATCGCCGGTGAGCCCTCTGGTGAAGCCCACAGTCTGTCACCATAACCACATCCCTTAAAGTCGTCAAAGGAAAGGTGGAATCATCGTTGATCTGTATCTATAGCCTTTGATCACATCTTACCCACCGGAGCGTCACCGATCTGCATCCAAAGGCAAGATCCATCGTCGATCTATATCTAAAATCACCTCTTTAGGTCATATTCCTCTCTTCTCCAGTTACTACTGCTGGACCCCTGAAATGCTAACCACCATTGTCGGGAACGACAACGACGACGTCTTTGTGAAAGAGTGGTGGCATTGACAACCACCTTCTTACCCACCATTGGTTATCGAGCCTTCTTCCTATGAACTTGACTTCTTGCCTCTTACCCTTCAATTTTGACCTTACTGTTCTTGATGATTAGGTTTAGGTTACAGGGAAGGAAGCTGATTGTTTGGTGATGATGATTTATGAGTTTTTATCTAGTGTTTTTAAACAAAGAATCAGAAAAAGATTTTGTGTATTTCCATTACCATAATTCATTTTGAGTTTCGGATTTCAAAAATAAGGTTAGTAAGGGTTTGTTCTTTGAGAAATTAAATTACCTCTTATTTTTTATGGCAACAAATATTTCTACCCACTAATATTATGACACGCGTCATCATCCCCCCCCCCCATTTCCACCCTTTAGACTTTTACGACACAAGTTCTTTCGATTTTACAGTTTTCGTCTGTTAGTTTGAGAAATTTACTCCTTGATCTTCTCTTTACATTTTACGTTGCAAAGTTTTGGTCCACCGCTGGTGTAAGCCAATAAGAATGGGATTGGTGTCTTCTATCTTCCTCAACCGACTCAAATACGTTCGACATCTCTCAATTGTTGGAAAATTGGTGTTAACCAATTTATAAAAATGGTTTTTTCCCATTTTTTTTAACACGTCCAAAATGGATTTATATGAATGAGAAATTAATCCTTAAAGTAAGAGTGTTGAAAGAAGTAAATAAAAGAGTTTAATGGTTGGGAGAAAGAAAAGAAAAGTTTAGGGACATTTCTTGCAAATATTCATTTCCTTTGTAATTGAAATTGTAATTAATATTACAATTTAATTACATATTAACACATATTAATTTTGTGATTAATAGAGGTGTTTAAATTGGAGGTTATAGAATGTGTAGTATAAATACTACTACTATACAACCATTTGAGAAGACCAACAAGAATAAGAAAACTCTTTTCTTCCCCACTTCATCTTTTTTTTCTAGCTATATTGAAGATATAATCCATGCATATTAAGGGTTCGGGTGGTCTAGAAGAACCATTTCAAACTGTTGTATCTTGGGAAACAAACACCCGGTAGCGGACGAATTTGTTTTAAGGACAATGTGTTAAACACATGCTTCAGTTTTTCTATTTTCTTGTTTGTTTTCGTACATTACCGAAATAGCATTCCTACAATCTTAAAACAAATTCGTTTGTACGAAACGAACTAGAAATCGAAAACAATTTACTTGCATTATTTTGATATTGTACGATTTTCATAAGAAAAAAATGGATTTTTTTTTGTTTTTGAAGCATCTTTGGTCATTAAGTCATTAAGACATGCATTTGTTTTTAAGTATCGAATTTTCCAGCTTCGGTACTGATTCTATTAAGTACCTAATGGGTTAAGAAGCTAGCTTAACTAAAAAAACACAATTTACGTGTTACTGTGAAATGCTCTAATCTGTCCCAATATTTGAAAAATCATAACCTAATGATAGATGCTCATTTTTGGTTGAAACCAATTCTCAAAGTTTGTTATATGAGCCTAATTCATTTTATTAATTTTGGCTAAAAGCTGTAAACAACTCTAACTAGGGTGAAAAATACGATTTTCACTGACTGGTTAAATTTTAACTGCTATGATACACAGTTTTGTAAAATTCATAATAAATTGTAGAAAAATCGTGTGCACTTGTGCAAGTAGTCCCTGGAAAGCTAAGAGACAGGGCTACTGGATTATGAAATTAGATTGCATTTTTGTCAGGTTTAAGTGGGGCTAAAGCAGTCTTGAACAGAGTGCATTGTTTTGTGAAAAACAGAAAAGGCTTTGTTTAGTCAAAACGACTTCAATTTTATGTAAAACAGCTTTGGAATTTAGAAAACAACTTGGTTTTACTTAAAAACATCACATTTTAAATAGTTTTTGTTGAAAGAAAACATTAGTTTTCTGATATCATAATTTATGGATCAGTTTTCTGCATGAGAAATCAAATTTTAGAATTCTTGCATCAGAAATCAAGTTTCATAATTGTTCAAATATATATTTTAATTATGTTGAGTTTTGTCCATGCAAGAGGCAAACATATTTTCTGGAAATTATAATTCTAAACATTTATATTTAGTGTATAAATGATTTCAGAAATGTCACCATCCAAAGTGGAATGATTTCCGAAGTAAAATCTAAGGATGCTAACTCCATTGAGTAATGGATTGATATGGGTGCTACAATCCATGTGTGCTCAAAGAGGGAATGACTCAAGAATTACTCTTGAAATTTTGATTCTAAACACGTAAATTTGGTGTTTAAAACATTCCAGAAATGGTATCACATAGAAAAGAGTTAACACTTAATGATGTGTTGTATGTTCCATATAAGAACTTAGTGTTTGGATGGTTTTTGAACAAACATGGATTTTGTTTGGTGTTTGAGTCCAATAAGTTTGTACTAACCTAAAAAAGTATGTTTTTTGGCAAGGTCTATGAGGATGGTGGAATGTTTAAATTCCATATATTGGCTAATGAGCCTAATATCAATGAGTTGGATAACTCTTTTGCTTACTTGCTTAAATTTATAATGTGTGACATGCTAGATTTGTACATGTTAATATTGACACGTTAAGAAGGTTAATCAAACTTGAACACATACCTCACTTTCATATAAGTCAAAATATGGATGCAACACATGTGTTGAGTCAAAGTTAACACACCAATCATTCAAGTTCGTTGAAAGGACGACTAAACCCATTGGATTAATTCACACAAATGTGTGTGATATGAAGTTGAATCCATATAACGGTGATATAAGTACTTTATCACTTTTTATTGACGATTGCATTAAACTTTGTTATGTTAATTTGCTTAAAAGTAAAGATGTACAAGTTTAAATTGTACAAAAGTGAGGTTGAGAATCATCTCAACAAAAAGAGTGAATGTTGAGGTGAATTTGCATCACCATTTGAGAAATTTTTTGCAAGTCATGGTGTTAAACATGAGCTGAAGGCACCTTATTCACCATAACAAATGACATCACCGAAAGGAAACATCATATCTTAAATGAAATGGTGAATGCCATGTTGTTGCTTATGTGTTGGGTTGCCACACTCAATGCGGGGGGAAGTTGTGTTGTCAGCTAATTACCTTTTAAATAAGGCACCCAAAAGAAAATGGAAAAAAAGTTATGGTCAGGTATAAAATCATCTTACAAATACATTCGAATGTAGGGGTGTTTCGCAACGGGTGTTATACCTAACCCAGTGGTTGTAAGGATTGTACACTAGATTGTTGGTTACATCTTTATTGGTTATGCACAAAACAATAGTGTTTATTGTTTTTTTGTACACTAATGGAATCAACGAATGTATCATACTTTGAAAATGTGTTTCCATGTCTTGATAAATAAAACACAACTGCTCCAAAACAATTGGGCACAAAGAATCCTCTCATGAAGAAGAAAATGGAGGAATAAATAGATCATGATGGAGTAAAAGGGGACAAGTGAGAAATCATTTGGAGATGATTTATGCATGTATATGGTTGAAAGAGAGCCTCAAACTTTCAAAAATGAATTCACTACCTTTGACAGATCTTAATGAAAAGAGGCAATTAAAAGTGAAATGGATTCTATCTTGCCAAATCACACATGAGAGCTAGTGGATATACCTCTAGTATGTAAACCACTAGGCTATAAATGGACTTTCAAGAGGAAAATGAAAGCAGATAGCTCCAAAGAATATGAGAATCAGTTAGAACATAGTGTTTTACGATTTCAATAGAAATATACATTGATTTCTTGTTTGGAAATTTAGAATCAAATGATACTTCTATACTCCAAGAAGCTATTTCCATTAAATCCAATAATATTGGTTGGAATTCATCAAAACAAGATAAAGGTTTTGATGAATATTAAGATATTAACATGGATTTGAAAGAACTATGAATGGAAATATGATTATTCTAAGTTTGGAATCAAATGATCGTTTCTTAAAAGATCATATTGGATTAAGTTGTAAAAAATAATAATGGTTCTATCGTTTAAACTATTGAGTTTGAGAAATCATTGCGATTTAGTGGGTTTCCAAATGAGAAGTAAGAGCTGATGACATATTTGAAATATATGTTTGGATTACAAACATAAGAATGTCTTGATTAATTTCATTTGTATGCTCTTATCATTATATGTGGTTGTAACTATTCGAAATTTGGAAGTATATCATTCTGATATGAAACTAAAACTTCTAAACATAGTTTTAGAAGTATAAATCTATATGGAACTGCCAAGCATTTATCTTACCCGAGGGAAAGCAACAAAATGTGTGAGTAGTAAAGTCATTATATGATTAAAACAAACTTTGGAATAACGGGTATCAAAAGTTTGAATATGTCGTTCAACAACAATGGATGTGATAAAATAGATCCATATAATTGGAACTTTAAAGTGATATTCTATTTTATGACATAGTAGGATCCTTGAGATAGGATGCCTAACGAATTTTACATGTAGATGGTTAAAGCAAGAAATTGCATGAGGAAATACAATATTTGCAAGGAAACTCATGTATGAAATATTCATAATCACATATGGCCAATGTTATTGTGAATTCACAAATACATGTAGTATATATGCTTATCGTATTATGTTGACATAATTATGCATATTCAATAGTGGTAACTATGGTGTAGTAATAACCATATTTATAATGTTCAACATTTGTTGGAAAATATAGGAGAACAAATTTGCAAGTTTATCCAAGGTTGGACAATGAACTAAAGGGCTTTGTAAGTTCTTGGGAGACGTCCCATTACGAGCCAATAACTCCTATATATGTACATAATAATGTAAATAATGGTGAGTCTAGAATATTTGTTAAAGACATAACACCATTCAACAACAAACTCTCAAGATGAATGACTGCATAAAGTCAAAATAAGATTGCGGATCCGCTAACGAAATGCTTGAAATGAGAGGTTGTTATGAGGAATGGGACTAAAACCCATAGATTAATAAGTTATTACGAAGGAAAACCCAACCTAGTTGACTGGAGATCCCAAGATCTAGGTTCAATGGGACAACCTACTTGCATATAACATTTGTGAATCACTGTGGGGGTTAACCCAACCCATTCCTAAAACAAACAGTGATGCAGGTTAAGCTTTAGCTGAAGATGATAAGTTGGAAATCATCATGCATTAGCTTTTAATGATTATGATGGAATTACCTATGTGAGAGAGAAGTGTGGTCGCTTCAAATGGAATTGTATGGGCATATTCCTAAGAGCTTTTACAAAACCAGACAAGTGTCCATGACCATAACGGACACATCAATGAGAACCAAACTAGGTCAGGGAGAATCATGTGAGACACATATTGATTATTTACACAAACGACATAACAGTTCAAGGACATCGAGTCTACTGGTTCGCTAGTAAAATAAATATGTATCTTAAGGGAAGGTTCAAAGGGTAACACATACCTATCCTATGCATGATTTAACTATTGGATTTTATCTAGGTAGCTTGAAAATGCTTGATCAATTTTCATTCATGTGGGGGATTGTTGGAAAATTGGTGTTAACCAATTTATAAAAATGTTTTTTTTCCCATTTTTTTAACACGTCCAAAATGGATTTATATGAATGCGAAATTAATCCTTAAAGTAAGAGTGCTGGAAGAAGTAAATAAAAAAGTTTAATGGTTGGCAGAAAGAAAAGAAAAGTTCAGGGACCTTTCTTGCAAATATTCATTTCCTTTGTAACTGAAATTGTAACTAATATTACAATTTAATTACATATTAACACACATTAATTTTGTGATTAATAGAGGTGTTTAAATGGGAGGTTATAGAATGTGTAGTATAAATACTATTACTATACAACCATTTGAGAAGACCAACAAGAATAAGAAAACTCTCTTCTTGCCCACTTCATCTTTTTTTTTTTCTAGGTATATTGAAGATATAATCCAGGCCTATTAAGAGTTCGGGTGGTCTAGAAGAACCACTTCAAACTGTTGTATCCTGGGAAACAAACACCAGATAGCGGGTGAATTTTTTTAAAGACAATGTCTTAAACACATGTTTTAGTTTTTCTATTTTCTTGTTTGTTTTCGTACATTACCGAAATATTATTCCTACGTCAATTTCTTTATCTCTTTTTATTGGTCGACTAAATTCACACTGCCACCACATCGAGCAACAAATTGTTTTTCCATCTCCGATTATTGAACCCTTAAATTTAAGTTCTTATGCATCTTTCGCCTCCTACCTCCCTCTCCGATCTGCAACCTCGGTGTCTATCACTGACTCGATGCTCCTCGATTCTTTAAATAAGCTCTCCACCTCCAATTTCCTTCTCACCGGTCTTTGCTTTTGTCATCGGACGTCTAATACCTCTTGTTTCGAGTCGGCCTAGATTTCCCGTCACCCTCATCGTCCTCCAATAACCTCGAGAGCGTGAGGCCGTGAAGAACGTTGTCCACCGGATTTACATTAACTTCACATTCTACATATCCTTCATGCGACAAGCAATGATCAACATTTTGTTGCAATTTATTTATGAATCAGATAACCGACAAAGTGGGACCGGATAGATTTGAAGATTCATAATCAGAGGGTGAAATTGGATTTGGATTTATTGGGATGGATAATCAATTTAGGATTTTTGTGTTGGAATACGGAACACCGGTGTCTGATGTAAATTGAAAACCCTTTCTTCTTTATCTGGAACTACATACACCTTTTAAAATCGATATCTTCACCACCATCAACATAGTCGTTTACCATCTGGGTTTTCGCTCAATGCTTAATCCATCTGGTATGTTTTCTTTCTAAACAATGATAAAATAAATATGAAGCATATCTATGTTTTTTTCTTTGTTTATTAGTAAGTGCTGAAGTTTATCAGATTTATTGGATTTTTTTGTTTAGTAGCAACTGCTGAGGTTTTTTTAAAGATCGTTACTTGCTTGCATCCTTACTCTATGGGAATTTTACTACCATTTATAGTATATGAAGGTTGATTTCTTGCAAGTTTTGGTGATATCTGTCTCTAACTGATGTTGTCCCTGAGTATTACCATGGGGATTAGTTCACCATCAAGTATATAAGGGTATTTATTATGCACTTTCATAAAAAATTGGTGGTTTAGGCTTCACTTAGGATACGACTTCAATTTTATGAAGTTTTGCATCAACTGTTGTGCATCAAATCTTCCATACAGGTTTGAAGCTTGAAAACACTATTTTAGATGGGATCCCTTCACCATGGCTGAAAAATTGTGATATTGGCATCTCAAAGGTATTCAATTCATTATGTATCTATTGTTAGTCTTATTTTATAAATAAAACCAAATGCTAATAGTTTCATATTTTGCTTATGCACTCATCACTGCTGAACTCCAAACACAAATCCACAGTGGCCAACCTTGCATACATTAATCCTAAGGTTCCTTTTCTTGGAGAATATGATGAGAAGGTAAAGAAAGCATCTTCACTGTCATATATTCTTATTAGCATCAGTGTACCATGTCTATATGATTGCTAGTGGCTAGAATGATCTAAATGCTTACACTTTAAGATAAAAAAGAATTAAAACCAATTTCATTGTGAATTCATTTTAGTATTTCTGATAGAGCAAATAGCAAACGTTATTCGCCAACAATATTTTATGGATTTCATGGGATTTGAAATGATATATTTTAAACAACAAACCTTGCAAATGCCTTAACATGTCAAAATGGTTAATTTAGAATATTTGTAATAAATGGAAAAAAGGAAAACTGCAATAAAGTCCTTACATATTGCCATCATAATCAATTTAGTTCATATATCTTTTTTTTATTCAATTAATTTTCAAAAACTGGTAATCATATTCAATTTAACCCTTTTACCCGGTCAACATGTCATCCAACTTTCAAAAATTATATTTTTGGCACAGATTTCAAAATTTACTAGAAATTTGGTCCAAAATTTACACTTTTTGGCCCATATTTTAAAATTTATTACAAATTTGGTCCCAAATTTACCCTTTTGGCCCAAATTTTAGAATTTTGTTATGAATTCATCATAACTTTAGTTTTTTTAACAATGTTTTTCCCAAAATTTTGTTTCGAATATGTTATTTCCTTATAAAATCATTTATACAAAAAAAAAACATATTTTTACATAAAAAATCTTATATTTTCTATAAAACTTTTTAAAAAAAAAAAAAACTTTTTTGTATACGAAATGGGTGAAGTGATTATCAACTTCAAATGTTATACATGAAAGCAACAAACTAATATATTAGTTTTACAACACTTAACTGTGATTTCCTTATTATAAGTTCACAAGTTTTTTTTGTGATACTAAAAAGACTAAGACGAAGGAGCCACAAAAGTTTTTGGAATATCATGAGTACAACACATTTTTTTACAAGAAGGTTGCTTTACTATCTTCTACATAAGTGTTCAAGTAAACTTACTCCATGAAGAAAATCATGCATTTGATGTTATATGCAACTCTTCAAGTACAAATATTTATGAAACGTGTATTGTATTGAGGGGTTAAAAGTGAACCAACTAAAAATTCAAACATGAAGAAATTATATGGGGTTTGTGCTCATTATTTTACGCATAAAAAGAATCAACACCAATTTGATTAGCTAAAAAATGAAAATAATTTGTTTTGCTAAAATTTCCTTTTCAGCTTGAGCAAGCTGCACCTTCTGAACTTCAATAGTTGAGGCTTGGCGGGCAAGATCTTCCTTCAGAGCGCTCTCTTTTGCTAAATCAGCATGAAGAGATTCAAGCCGAGAATTCACAGAACTGATAAGTGAAGTGTTCTCTGCTTGTATGGAAGAACGAACAGCCTCAAACTTTGTTTGCTCCTCTTGAAGTGACTTGGATAAGGAATCCACATAAGCATTCACCTTGGTTGTATTGGTATCAGCATGCCCTTTGAGTAACTCGAGAAAGATATGAGTACTGTGAACAATTTCAACAACATCAGTAGTGGCCTTCTTGCAAGAAGAAGTAGACTCATTAACAGCCTTTGTGGATTTGTCAATGGAGTCAGTATATTGCTCAAGAGCAGTATCCATGAAAGCTTTGAGCACAACATCATTGTAGGACTTGTTGGCATCAAGCAATTTATCAAGTTTCTCATCAATGCTCAATAATTGTTGGCGTGTGACTGGAGCTTCATCATCATCATCATCCGTAAGAAGCCGATAGGGACTGTAGTATGTTGAATCAAACTCATCATTAACACCACTGAGAGTGACACCTCATTAGAAGTCAGGTTTATTTTTGCTAACTTTTAAGCTGTTTGGAGTCAGTTTGAGTGTTCTAAAGCCTAATACTTCAAGAGGTAATAATAAGAAGTATACTTTAGAGTTTTGTTGTGCATCATTTATGTCTCAAAACTCCAAGAGTTTGGAGTTTACGGCCCCAAACATGGAGATTACGGCCGTAAACTCTAAAGAGTATAAATATGATACTTAGTCATTTTTGGCTCATTCTTCACCTTCCAAGCTCAAGAACACCCACATTCTCTTTCAAGTATCATAAGATCTTCTTCCAAATTTTCCAAAAATGTAAGTGTTTCTTCTCTTGATTTGTTGATACAACACTTCATCTAGTAGTTATACATGATTTCATCCATGAAATCTTCTCTTTTTCATAGATCTTCAAGTGTTCTTCATTTCACCAAGAACACCAAGAACACACACTAGTGTTCTTGGACCTTAAACACTCTTACAAGCTTCCTATAAGTAAGTACACCCCTCTTAACTAGTTATGTGCTTAGATTACTTGTTAAACCATTGAAAAACACCAAGAATCCCCAAGAACACATGGGTTTACGGCCAAGGCAATCTCCTTGGACCGTAAACACCATTAGGTGGTGCATATATGCCACCATTACTTCCTAGGACTTGGATATTGGACTAGAACCTTTCATGCATGGGCTAAGGACCTTAAACCACGAAATGATAGGAGTTACCATGGGTTTACGGCTGTAAACCCACTAGGGCCGTAAACCCTAGACCGTAAACTCCATGGGAGTTGGTCCTTGGGCCGTAAACTCTAATAAGGGGGTCATTATGAGCCCTAGTCCCTTCCGAAGCCTTGGATACAAGTCTAGATCACTTCCTTGAGGAGTATTGGACCTTAAACAAACAAAAGGATCAAGCACACATGAGTTTACGACCGTAAACTCATGGGGAAATGACCATTGGCCGTAAACGCATGTGGTGTTACCATATGGGCAGTAAACTCCAATGTGAGGTCATACACTCTTTAGATGCAACCCTTTTGTACTCCTAGCACTTGAATCAAAGTGTTATCCATGTTTTAGGGTGTCTTAACTTGATTAATTAATTGTTAAAAGACTAATTAGATGCATATATGTGTCATTATATGTTAAATAGGATCCGTGTGTGTGTTCAACTCCTCACTTGACACTTAGCATCCTATACCATCCGTTCATCTGAATCACTCACTGCAGGTGAGTTCATACCCCCTTAATCAACCTTTGAAATGATTTTAAATGCTTTTATGGGGGGGGGGGGGGGGGAATACAAGTTGAACTATTAAGTTATTATATCAATCACATGTGATTAATAACTGTCAATCAAATAGATTTTTGCATGTTAAACTGTTTTATTCAGCTAAAGGTTTTCATATATTACTTTCAAATCTCTTTTAAAGTACTATAATCTCTTTTTAAATTACTAAACTTTTATCAAAGTCTTTTAAACTTATATTCTTGTTAGATTCATGTCTATATAGATATAGTTATATAAGTAGGGTTTGAAGGACTTAGGACTGATAGCCCGCTTTATTTCCTGTTCCTTGTTTGGTTGTGGACTTAGAGTATCCGGTTATTTGTCCGAGTGTCGTTGAAGTCCTAGTTATATATTATGTATATCTGTTTAGACATTAAAACTCTTACTCCAGTTCAGCGCCTTTGGGTAGCAAAGGTACCTAGATAACCTCTCAAGTAAACTATAATATGTATAGTTTAGAAATCAACAATAACTTTTATGAGGAGAAACTAGCTATATCAATATTCTAAAACATGTACTGTTAGTAAAAAGAAACGTATATAGCAATCAAAACACGAGATACATCCTCATGACGCGGATTTCACCGTTGTCAAGTTGGTAACTAGAGTCTCCTGGAGGGAGAGCGGGCATTGTGTGTATAGATCTATACGGGACAGACCATCCCACATCCTGACTGCTAGCTACAGTCCCGACCGACCAAGCCAAGGGATGACAAATGTCACATTTATTTCGACGCCAGCAGGTCGTCGTGTTTATTTCCGTCAATCAGTATGGTTACGAGTATCTTCACATTTACCTTATAATTCATGGCCTTAAGGTAATTAGTAGCACGGTAGTTTCTTCATATAAAACTACGGTACTATAATATTTTCCCTAATACATTAAACTTAGAACGTTTTTGACATAAAATGATAATGTAAAACTATATTTTGATAATGATAGTAACATTTGGGGAAAATGCTCTTTAAACACAAAACAGTCGAGTCTTGTGTGAAAGACTACTTTTAGTAGAGAAACTCATTCTTTAAACCTGAAACAGTCGAGTCTTGGTTGAAGACTGCTTTTAGTAAAGGAACCCATTCTTTTAAATATGAAACAGTCGGGTCTTGGTAGAAGACTACTTTTATCAGAAAATATAGGATTTTCTGGAAGGAATTCAAATACTTTATAAGCTCTTATCACCATCATCTTATGAGATTATTTTGAAGAAAAACATGTATTTATATCAATGTCATTAAAATACTTATGAACTCACCAGCATTAATATGCTGATCCTCTCTTTCAAAATAACTTGTATTCTCAGGTCGTCAGTAGACAGGTACACTCCGGGAGCTTTTGCGAAGTCAGCCTAGTACCGAGCTGCATCTTATGTTATGCTCTATATCTACTTTTGATGTTGTTGTTATATGCAACCTATGTAAAACTTATACTATTAATGCAATGGTTGTTGTACTTTGATTACTATACTGCATGTGTTGTGATACTTGACATGACGTCCTCCACCCCAGAACGTTTCCGCCGTTCCGGTTTTGGGGTGTGACAGATTGGTATCAGAGCATTATTTATAGTGAACTCAGTATATCAAATCATAAAAGATATACAACCTATAAATACAATGGGATAAAAACACTCTGACCAAGAGTTATACTTTAAAATATAACCGTATTTTACAAAAGTATAAGTACATCCAGAATAAATATACTAGAACAAGTATCACAAGAAGAACAAGAATAAAAGTCTTTGGATGTTGAGCATTACCGTCAAACCTGGACAATTATGTAATCGTAAGCTGGAATAAATATAACCTGATCAACTATATTTATTCGAGATGCGACTAACGTGTGTTTGGGAGTGATGGTGGTGTTGCAACAAATCTGAAACTTACCATATAGGAATACTAGAGCCGAACATAAAGTTTAAAATACTATAGGAATATTTTATGATGCTATAGACTAACCATAACCCAGAAAGCATGTCCAGAAATTCTAGAATCAAACATGTAATTAAAATGCTATAGGAGTATTTTAGGAACCATAAATAACCTTGCGTGAAAAACTAAAAAAACCCTTATTGATCGGTCTATGATTACAGAGTGTACGCTCCTAAGGTTATATATAGTGAGGATCTCATAGGCTAAGAATGTGTGGTTTCGCTCTACTTCCTTTTCCTTGTTTGGATGTGGATATAGAGTAGTATCACATATTCGAAGGCCTATTAGATCTAAGTTATGTATGATTTGTGTACACTATGTAATTGTAGGAGGACCCGATATGGATCACACATTAAAATGTTTTAATAATCTCTTAAGATTCTTTAGACATTCCCATTCTCGCATAAACCCCTTTAGAAAACCTTATCCACTTCAGTAATCGGCAGAGGAGTCGACGAAGACCCAGAAGAGGTTCATTGAGAAGATTTCCACTTAGGAAATAAATGAACAATGATGGGACTACTGAAATCACCATGTGCCTATACCTCTTAGGGACATCGGTGGGAAATTTGCCTGAACTTCCGAGATTCCAGTCATCCATTATGAAGTGATGACGATCAGAGTCAGAATTGGAAGTAAAGTGGAGCGGAAATTCAATATGTACACAGGAGAAGAGAACCCTATATAAGTACCCGAAGAAAACCAACGTTTATTCCAGTCAAGAGTAAACGGAGAACAGAAGGAGCCAATGTATGAAACCCGAGAAGTGTTCTACCCCTATAAAAGTCATGCTAATAAACCATAAAATAATACAGTTTAGTGAGCTAGTGATTACACTACTCACACTATGTGTTAGGCAAATCGCCTTTCCTGTCGCGACTAAGATAAATAGATCGGATCACAAAATCTCGATTGAGAGTGTTTAGCCCTAAACTTTCATGAGTCTTTTTCTTGTGTAATCTTCGTTCCGAAGTTCTTTCAAATCTTTTCAAAACCGGAGAGTGAACCTCTCCAGTATAAAGATAACTTGGTTGGAACGACACCCGAATTATGGCTTTCCGATACACTTACTTCTACCCTGTTACCAGGACTGCATCATAGGGATGTAGGTCGACACTTAGATAACCATAGCTCAAAGCGCGGGAAAAATTTATGCCTATTATAATAAAGAAAGATAAGTCTAAGGATAACCATCGTTTCTCATCAACTTGTGTTCCTCATCGTGTAGGAAAAACCATGCCTCCGAAGAAACGTAACCAACCCGCTAGCAAGACACCGACTCTTCAGATCGATGAAGCTACGTTCCAAGCTGCAGTTTCAGCAGCCGTAGCAGCTGTCATGGCTCACCTGAATGCTAACAACGCAAATGTTAGCAGGAGCACTATCGGGAATCCCGATCATAGCAATGGACAGTAGCAACCAGCACCGGTGTGTAAAGCCACCCAAGAACCCCAATCTAATCCCCTAAAAAGGAAGTTTGAGAACGAGAAAGGGAGTACCTCGGCTCAAGGACCTTCCGAAGGGCAACAAGCTGAGGTAGACAATACCCCTGTCAACCCACCTGTCTCGACACCAAGAAGACCATACCTAGGAAACTTCCCTCACTGCAGCAAGTGTAACTACCATCATTATGGAGTCTGTCGACAACCCTTTTGTGTTAGGTGCAACATGAAGGGGCATACCGCTCGCAACTGTAGAACCCCGGTTGAATTCATTACATCAACCACCAATGTTGGGACCAGTCCAATATGCCACCTATGTGGCGAAATTGGGCACCTCAAGAGGGACTGCCTAACTGAAAGAAATGACAAGGACGCAGAAGGAGTTTAACCCTAATACCTAGGGGAAACATCAAGGAACCCGGTAGAATTTTGGTACGCCTCTCAACCTTAAGTAGCTAATCGAAAACTTTAAATAATCAATTCTAATTGAAATTACTTCCTCGTTAAGGCAAAAGTCGCAGCACTGTTGTAAAACGTGAAAACCCATCAGGTAAAGCTATGATGGCTTAGTATATACGTTAAGGCCATTTATAATTAGGATTGATAGACCTCAAGTGAGTGATGTGGCCTTATCTCCTGTTCCTTGTTTGGTTGTGGATTTAGGGCGGAGTCGTAATACCATGGGCGAACCCGAGACGCTAAGAAATTATGTGCCCTGTTCAGTACATGGTCCTATCAATCTTCATTCTATATCGTGTCGATGTTCGTTAATTTCGACACTACCGTCAGTCATGATTCGACTTGGTTCGACCATGCAAGAATTCCTAGTGCTGTGTAAAAAGAACTTTCACCTTATCCTAAGCGTCAAATAAAATCATTTCGAACCTAATAGAAAACCTAATACGAACCATCTGTCGTCTCTCTCATCCAACCTTCAGAAGTACCCAGGAGAGGTACCACGCGCTGTTAACCAACCCTATTAGACATTAAAACCAGAAGCGAAAGGCACTGCAGATATTCCGGAAGACAATAACCTCCCGAGGCCTACTCAGTAGATCCTCCAGAAAGACCACTTGCACCGCACGATTTAGTTCGTGAATCAAGAGAAAGAACTCATGGGATTAACTTACTACTACTGAGTATATGCATTAGAGTGGTATACAATTTAGGTCGATAAGATTTAAGATGTGTGCTTCCGCCCTACTCCCTGTTCCTTGTTTGGTTGTGGGTTTGGGGTGGGGCCACACATCTAAACATCCTGTCAATCTCAATTATATACGACTTGCATACACTGAGTAATAGTGATTGAGCTGAGTATGAGGTCTACCATGAACCTTAAAATAAAACCCTTCATCATATACCCATAGGAAAGGAGCTGAAGTCAAGAGAACCATTGTGGGTTGAGCTACTAAAATGACTACAAATTCGAAATTTGTTGTCATCCCGGTTAAGCCAACATAATAGCTGACACCCTCAGTTAGGAAAAGTAACTCAAGTCGTAAGAGTCAAAAACATTGACTACGACCATCCATTCACGCCTGATCCCACAAATTAAGCATCTCAGTAGTGAGCCAAGAAACCTGAAAAGCTGTGACAGGTTAAACTCTGAGAAGAATGGATGAGGAAATTAGAGGTTCTGAGTGGCAGAGTCTTATGCTATCTAGATTTAATCTAGATAGAGAAACTCGGTAACATCGGAAGAGTAGTTGCAAGGGATGCTCACACTACTCAAGCACTTCGTTCATCCAGATACAGACGAGAAGTGCCTAGGACGGAAAAAGTTGAGATAGTGCCTCATCATGCGAGAAAAGTCACCGTCGCCCTATAGATGATAGTCTGCATTCACTAAAGTTAATACTAGGATGATAAGAACCACATGATTACCTCCGCGACCAGGAATACTTGAGTAATGTAGACGGCAAGTTGCGTTAAGCTTTATAACGAAGGTCATAAAGAGATTGTGGACTCGACACCAGTCTAGGTGTTAGTCGACGGGTTATACAAGATCACGCGCTTCCTACAAACTAGAGGAAACAGACACAATGGAGAAACTAATGGAGCATGTCTTAGAGATTTGTTAGGCTACTAGGAGTTCCAAGGAACATTATCTCTAAGAGATAGTAAAACCACCTCCCGAAATAGTCAATCACTTCAGAAAACCTCTAAGGGCGAAGCTAGCCCTGATCAGAGACTGCTATCCATGAAACCGCAAACCGAGTGAGAGAATGATTCTTTCCAATTAGGGATCATACTGTGAAAGCATCTATTAGACGATGATGAAAATTGGAATTATCTAAGCATCATCTGGTAAAACCCTCTATCATACTAACGTTGAGATATTCCGTTAGAAACACCTCATGAGCCGGAAGTGCAGGTCCTTTCTGCACTGGGCTGAGGTAGATGCTACACAACCAATAGATGCTAGCATATAGTCAGTACCTTCAATGATCCAGAAAACCTCCGAAAGCCAACCAGTAGGAAATACGAATCCGAAGACGACCTGAGCCTCCTAAGAAGGACTACACCTCCAGAAAGAGAGAACTTTTGGAACTTCAGAATGACGATCACACCAAGTGATGATCTCACCATGGAAGTACATTATGTTCTAGGTACTAAAACGTTCTATTTTCCCAAGAACTTAGGACCATCAGAGATTCTTGATAAGAAATGGTCCAGCATCCGTCAGACCCCAACTACTTTAAGAATTCCATAAATTCCACCCTAACCTATCCATGTCTCAGCGAATGAACCAGTGGTACCCGACAAAACTCTCATCATTTTCTCGACTAGATCCATAAAAACCAGAGTCACGTTTGTTAAAAGAAACGGGAGGAATTTAGCACAATATGGACCTGATTCCCCTAAGGAACGGGCGGATCAGCTAGAGCATGAAGTATCCACATCTTTCGTATTTATCCTTGAGTGTTCGTTAAGATTCTAATTTCGGGACGAAATTCCCTCTAACGGGGGGATGATGTGACAACTCGAAATTTCTATCTTGTACAACCATTCACCTCATTAGAAGTCAGGTTTATTTTTGCTAACTTTTAAGCTGTTTGGAGTCAGTTTGAGTGTTCTAAAGCCTAATACTTCAAGAGGTAATAATAGGAAGTATACTTTAGAGTTTGTTGTGCATCATTTATGTCTCAAAACTCCAAGAGTTTGGAGTTTACGGCCCCAAACATGGAGATTACGGCCGTAAACTCTAAAGAGTATAAATATGACACTTAGTCATTTTTGGCTCATTCTTCACCTTCCAAGCTCATGAACACCCACATTCTCTTTCAAGTATCATAAGATCTTCTTCCAAATTTTCCAAAAATGTAAGTGTTTCATCTCTTGATTTGTTGATACAACACTTCATCTAGTAGTTATACATGATTTCATCCATGAAATCTTCTCTTTTTCATAGATCTTCAAGTGTTCTTCATTTCACCAAGAACACCAAGAACACACACTAGTGTTCTTGGACCTTAAACACTCTTACAAGCTTCCTATAAGTAAGTACACCCCTCTTAACTAGTTATGTGCTTAGATTACTTGTTAAACCATTGAAAAACACCAAGAATCCCCAAGAACACATGGGTTTACGGCCAAGGCAATCTCCTTGGACCGTAAACACCATTAGGTGGTGCATATGTGCCACCATTACTTCCTAGGACTTGGATATTGGACTAGAACCTTTCATGCATGGGCTAAGGACCTTAAACCACGAAATTATAGGAGTTACCACGGGTTTACATCCGTAAACCCACTAGGGTCGTAAACCATAGACCGTAAACTCCATGGGAGTTGGTCCTTGGGCCGTAAACTCTAATAAGGGGGTCATTATGAGCCCTAGTCCCTTCCTAAGCCTTGAATACAAGTCTAGATCACTTCCTTGAGGAGTATAGGACCTTAAACAAACAAAAGGATCAAGCACACATGAGTTTACGGCCGTAAACTCATGGGGAAATGACCATTGGCCGTAAACTCATGTGGTGTTACCATATGGGCAGTAAACTCCAATGTGAGGCCATACTTTCTTTAGATGCAACCCTTTTATACTCCTAGCACTTGAATCAAAGTGTTATCCATGTTTTAGGGTGTCTTAACTTGCTTAATTAATTGTTAAAAGACTAATTAGATGCATATATGTGTCATTATATGTTAAATAGGATCCGTGTGTGTGTTCAAGTCCTCACTTGACACTTAGCATCCTATACCATCCGTTCATCTGAATCACTCACTGCAGGTGAGTTCATACCCCCTTAATCAACCTTTGAAATGATTTTAAATGCTTTTATGGGGGGGGGGGGGGGAATACAAGTTGAACTATTAAGTTATTATATCAATCACATGTGATTAATAACTGTCAATCAAATAGATTTTTGCATGTTAAACTGTTTTATTCAGCTAAAGGTTTTCATATATTACTTTCAAATCTCTTTTAAAGTACTATAATCTCTTTTTAAATTACTAAACTTTTATCAAAGTCTTTTAAACTTATATTCTTGTTAGATTCATGTCTATATAGATATAGTTATATAAGTAGGGTTTGAAGGACTTAGGACTGATAGCCCGTTTTATTTCCTGTTCCTTGTTTGGTTGTGGACTTAGAGTATCCGGTTATTTGTCCGAGTGTCGTTGAAGTCCTAGTTATATATTATGTATATCTGTTTAGACATTAAAACTCTTACTCCAGTTCAGCGCCTTTGGGTAGCAAAGGTACCTAGATAACCTCTCAAGTAAACTATAATAGGTATAGTTTAGAAATCAACAATAACTTTTATGAGGAGAAACTAGCTATATCAATATTCTAAAACATGTACTGTTAGTAAAAAGAAACGTATATAGCAATCAAAACACGAGATACATCCTCATGACGCGGATTTCACCGTTGTCAAGTTGGTAACTAGAGTCTCCTGGAGGGAGAGCGGGCATTGTGTGTATAGATCTATACGGGACAGACCATCCCACATCCTGACTGCTAGCTACAGTCCCGACCGACCAAGCCAAGGGATGACAAATGTCACATTTATTTCGACGCCAGCAGGTCGTCGTGTTTATTTCCGTCAATCAGTATGGTTACGAGTATCTTCACATTTACCTTATAATTCACGACCTTAAGGTAATTAGTAGCACAGTAGTTTCTTCATATAAAACTACGGTACTATAATATTTTCCCTAATACATTAAACTTAGAACGTTTTTGACATAAAATGATAATGTAAAACTATATTTTGATAATGATAGTAACATTTGGGGAAAATGCTCTTTAAACACAAAACAGTCGAGTCTTGTGTGAAAGACTACTTTTAGTAGAGAAACTCATTCTTTAAACCTGAAACAGTCGAGTCTTGGTAGAAGACTGCTTTTAGTAAAGGAACCCATTCTTTTAAATATGAAACAGTCGGGTCTTGGTAGAAGACTACTTTTATCAGAAAATATAGGATTTTCTGGAAGGAATTCAAATACTTTATAAGCTCTTATCACCATCATCTTATGAGATTATTTTGAAGAAAAACATGTATTTATATCAATGTCATTAAAATACTTATGAACTCACCAGCATTAATATGCTGATCCTCTCTTTCAAAATAACTTGTATTCTCAGGTCGTCAGTAGACAGGTACACTCCGGGAGCTTTTGCGAAGTCAGCCTAGTACCGAGCTGCATCTTATGTTATGCTCTATATCTACTTTTGATGTTGTTGTTATATGCAACCTATGTAAAACTTATACTATTAATGCAATGGTTGTTGTACTTTGATTACTATACTGCATGTGTTGTGATACTTGACATGACGTCCTCCACCCCAGAACGTTTCCGCCGTTCCGGTTTTGGGGTGTGACAGTCGCCCCCGTATCAGATACGTGGACTCGTACTGTCGGTTCTGGGATAGTGGTGGAAGTTGATTGGGAAATAATAGGAGGAGGGATTGGAGTTGTAGAAATAGGAATGGTAGTAACTGGTGGTGGTGGTGGTGTATAAGTCGTTGTTTGAGATGTGGTAGGTGGGGGAACAGGGGCAACCGAAATAGGAACGGTCCGTTTCGGTGATGGAGGTGGTGTTGGAAGTTTGTCATGAAGAGGTTCGGTTGGAGTGGGGGATCGGGGAGGGGTGTTACCACTCGGTGATTCATGATGAATTTCCTCTTCTTCATCTTCCTCATCGTTTTCTGAACTGGAAGGAGAGGGACTCTTGGATTTCTTCGCTATTTTCTTAATCTTCTTTGGCTTAGAAGAATCCCCTTTCTCAGACTTTCGCTTCCTTGAATTAGCAGACTTAGACTTATCATCCTCGGTTGTCCCTTTCTTGGTAGTAGCCCTTTTTCCTCGGTTTCCAGGCTTCTCCACAGCATCCAAGGCAACCTGCTGTTCAGGAGATAAGACTCTCGGTTCCTTGGGAGGAATCTTGCGATATTCAGCCATGACCTTACTCTCGGCTGAGACACACCTGTACATTGTCTTAGGTATAGAGCCATTGTGAGAGAACTTTGTAGGATCAGAAATGATGATTTTCTTGGTGTGAAACATAGCCACAGACGCGACTAGGGCATCCTTCATTACCGGAATCTGCAAAGAATTAATCGCCCTTCATGTAATGAGAGTCCAGAATCGACCACACGAAATTTCAGAGTGCCTCGTTGAAGTGTTGAGGCTTTGCACCACTTGTGACCAGATAATCGACCCATAGTCGAGATTTATACCATTGTAAAGACCGTATAGAAGGGTCAAGAAACCCTTACTGGTACCATCAGACCCACCGCTCCTCTCCGCCAAACTCTTGATGAGAAGAGTAAGCAATCCATTCCATTGGGGCGGTAAGCATGACTTCTTAACCTTCGTAACCGTGGTAAGCACATCAGTGTAGCCCATCTTGTAGAGCATCGAGAACAATTGAGTAGTGGTGATGAAGTCCGGTGAGATGACAGACGAATCCACAGCAAGTTGCAATAATGAACAAAATCTCCCTTTTGAAATCGAAGCCTTGTGAGAGAAGATTTGGAAGTAGATCCTCTCCTTGTTCTTATCATACAAAGCGGTAGTGTAAACTTGCGATAGGAGGGACATTGGGACGGATTCTACCTGTGTTAGGGCTAAAACCAGAGGTGAATACTTCAAACACTCAACCACTTGTAGCATATACGAATCATACAGAAAAGGGTTGAGTTCAATGATCATGTTCTGGTTTGGCTTGATCGAGAGCAATGTGGACGATGCAGTTTGATCGTGAGCCGATGAAGAAGTCGCCATTGTTGAGTTAAGGAGGAAGATGAACCGTTGTAATTCGCCGTGTATTTAGAGAGAGTTTGTTGTAGGTAAAAGAGACAAATGTAATTATAAACCCTTTATATACCGTTGCCAGGAGAGAGAATGAATCGTCATGATAATGATGAGATCACTAAAACGTCGCCTGAAAAAGCGCGATGTGACAGGGTGGTTTCTCCCAGGTATACGTCAGCACGCGTGGGTTTAGCGACCGTTCGAATTCATGCGCCCAAAAGCTTATCCTCAATTCGTCGTTTGAAATTCAGCTTCGCTCCAAAATTTAGGATAACCCCTGTTGCTCCAAAAGGTAAACAAAAATCGAACCAACAGCAACCAAAATGTTGGAAAATTAAAAATGTTCGTACAATAGGGTGACAAAAGATAAAGAAATAAAGCAAAATGTGTATTGGATGTGAGTGATGTCTATTAAAAGACAGAAAGCAGATGATTCCGGGCAAGAATCGCTTCCTTCAAAGTCAAGAGAGACTTGAAGTGCTTGTGTGGATTCCCGAGAAGATACGATCAAGTGTTTGTAGAGAAACATTGAAAGGCTTCTTTTAAATTATAGGCTAAGGGTAGCTTATCTTCAACCAAACGTCGATTCTTAACATAAGACCGAACGTTGGAAGAAGTACTTGTGAGACCATTGTGGTCTATAGAACAAGTAGGTTGGATATAATTTATAGTGACTTAAGATATGATAGAAATCTCAAAAACAAAAACAAATTGGATCTTTTAGGGAAGAAAAGTCTGGGTGTTAGACAATTTCATAAAAGACCACTCAAAAATAAAATGAGATTTCATTATGTAACAAGTAAGATCTTGAATATAATGATTCACCGTCAATTCATTGTAGGTGTTGGTTTTTGGGTTTCACTCAGCACGTGGTGTACGTATCTAAGATCACAAACACAGATTTTATGCAACCATAAACCTCAGTGGTAAAGACCGAGAGTCTCAAGGGTTACAGTGGTGAACCGAAAGTTGATGGAGAATGTAAGGAGGGTGGTTAAAGAACCGAAAGTACCTTCTGCTCTAAAGACATGACAAAGCAGAAAAACTCTTAACTCATTTGAGAAGAGTAAGGTAGCTCTTGACTTGAGTTGATTTTAACAGCCTGATTGGGAAGAAACGATAGGTATAAATCGAATCATTAAGGCCTTGCTCTTAGTCGTAGAGGCTTCGGTCAACATGCAGTAGCATGCTTCTAGGGACCCTTAACTAGTTCAGATTGAAAAAAAATCATACCTGCCTAAGCTCCAAATTCTGTTGTACTGGTATACTTGGGACTCTGCTTCCATCATTCCCAAGCCTTGTAAAATTTTATTGAAACTCGCTTCAGGTAAGGCTTTAGTGAATATGTCAGCCAGTTGATCAGAGGACCGAACGAAATGTACTTCCATGTTCCCATCTTCTACATGGTCCTTGATGAAATGATATCTAAGTGCAATATGCTTAGTCTTTGAGTGTTGCACTGGATTGTGACATATTCTTATTGCACTTTCTGAGTCACAATAGAGAGGAATCTTCTTCATACTCAGCCCATAATCTCTTAGTTGACTTTGAATCCATATTACTTGAGAAGTACAAGATGCTGCAGCTATATACTCAGCTTCGGCTGTTGAAAGTGACACACAGGTTTGCTTCTTGGACTGCCAGCTAACAAGTTTACCGTTAAGGAATTGGCATCCACCTGTAGTGCTCTTTCGGTCCAGACCACATCCTCCAAGATCAGCATCAGAAAAAGCTTGAATAAAGAATCCAGATCTAGCAGGGTACCAGAGACCGAGAGATGAGGTTCGCTTCAGGTAACGGAAAATATTTTTCACTGCCACCATGTGAGGTTCTCTTGGATTAGCTTGAAACCTGGCACAATAACAAATAGAAAACATAATGTCCGATCTACTAGCTGTTAAATACATAAGGGACCCTATCATTTGTCGATATAGTGTTATGTCAACAGCAGGTTTTTCCAGAGAAGGTGTTAAATTAGTGCCAAATGCCATAGGAACCTTCACTTTCGAATCTCCCGTCATACCGAATTTTGCCAGCAAGTTCTTTGTGTAGGCTTCCTGGTTGATAAATATACCTTCTGGTCCCTGTCTAATATTCAAACCAAAGAAAAAATTAATCAGACCCATTGCGCTCATTTCAAATTTAGTCTCCATCAAGTTCCTGAATACAGCCGTTAAGCTAGGATTCGTGGACCCGAATATGATGTCATAGACATAAATCTGAACTATCATTAGATGTTCGCCTTCTTTCTTTCGGAAGAAGGTTGGGTCAACCGAACCTTGCTTAAATTTCGACATTTTCAGAAAGCGAGTTAAAGTTTCATACCAGGCCCTTGGTGCTTGCTTCAAACCATATACAGCTTTATCCAACACATAACAATGATCAGGGAACTTCTCGTTCACAAACCCGGGAGGTTGCTCAACATACACTGTTTCTTTTAGTTCTCCATTCAAGAAAGCGCATTTTACATCCATTTGGAAAACTTCGAAGTTTTTATGAGCAGCATATGCCAGAAAAATTCTAACTGATTCCAACCTTACTACTGGAGCGAAGGTTTCCTCATAATCTATCCCTTCATCTTGGAAATATCCTTTTACTACCAACCGAGCCTTGTTTCTAATAACATTCCCCTCTTTCTCCAATTTATTCCTGAAGACCCATTTCAAGCCAACCACTGAAGCATCCTTTGGTGTGGGAATCAGCCTCCAAACTCGATTGCGTTTGAACTCATGGAGCTCATCTTGCATTGCTTGTACCCAATCAGAATGATCAAGTGCAGCATTAACTGTTTTCGGTTTGACTTTGGAGACAAACGAATTAAACATACATAATTCAACTTTAGAGAATAATGCAGTTTGTTTCGCTTTCAATTGAGAACGAGTGAGAACTTTCTCAGATGATTCACCAATGATTTGTGCTTTGGGATGATCCTTGGTCCATTTCACTAAAGGAGGATAATTTGGGTCATAGGCTGGATCCAACTCTGCATTTACTTCCTCTTCAAGTTCTGATTGATCACCTTCGTTAGTTGTATTTTCTTTCTCCCCCTCGACTGGCGAAGTGTAACCTGTGTCAGGATCAGAGTTTTCATCCTTTGTGGGAGTCGGATTCTTCCCCTCGATTGGACTATTATTGGGTGGGTTTGGAGTTGTATGCTCCCCCTCGCCTGGACCTTTATGAGCTGGGGATGGAATTAGATTCTCCCCCTCAAAAGACATTTTAGTTGTCTTTGGTGCTGATGAACTTTCCCCCTTGAACATTGAGCCGTTGTTTGGAGAGTCAGTGGAAGGTTGACCACCTGTCGGTTTAGGAGGTTCACTTTCCATTTCTTTGGCAGCTTCATCTATGATCTTTTTGAGATTGTCGATTTTGTTGTCTGCTGCTTTCGCTTCTGAGTGTGCTGCTTTCTCTGGTTCATCAAATAGCCGAATGTATTCTTCAAACAAGTTGGATATTGGAACCGAGACTTGTCCTAATTTAGGAAATATTTCTCCTAAGGCACTTTCGCTCCTTTGAACTCTCTTCATGTAATTATCGTCAAAGGTTACGTAATATGTTTCTTCAATTCGTTTGGAGCGTTTGTTCAAAACTCTGTATGATTTTGAAGTGAGTGAATAACCAAGAAAAATTCCCTCATCTGCTTTGACGTCAAACTTGTTTCGGTTCTCTTTTGAATTAAAGATGAAACACACCTAGAATCGAACACGTGGAAAAATTTGACGTTAGGCTTTCGATTGTTCATGATCTCATATGGAGTGATTGAGAATCTTTTGTTGAGCGAGGATCGGTTCTGAGTGTAACAAGCGGTTGCAACTGCATCAGCCCAAAGAACAGTGGAAGAGAAGCGCAGCTTAGCATGGTTCTGTCTGCTTCACATAAAGAACGGTTTCGTCTTTCAACAATCCCATTATGTTGTGGAGTATAAGGGGCCGAAAAGTTGTGAGATATCCCCTTGTCAGCCACAAAATCCTCAAAATCTTTATTCTTGAATTCTAGCCAATTATCGCTTATGATATTCCTCACCAGCTTTCGCAGCTGCACTTCCACTTGCTTGATGAACGTCTTCAGCTTGGGAGTTGCATCTGATTTCTATTTAAGAAAGAAAACCCATGTGAAGCATGAAAAATCATCTACTATGACAAGAATGAACTTACTACCACCGAAGCTTTCGATAGCCGAAGGTCCACATAAGTCAATGTGCAGAAGTTCAAGAGCTTCAACAATCTTTGTATTGATTCGTGTAGGATGGCTCTTTCTGCTTTGTTTGCCCATCTCACACGCTGCACATAGATGTTCCTTATCAAATTTGAGAAGAGGAAGGCCTCGAACATGATCACCAAGCACCAACTTATTAATGTCTTTGAAGTTCAGGTGCAATAGACGTCGATGCCACAACCAGCTTTCATCAGTGTTCGCCTTTGATAGCAGACATATTGCTGGTTTTCCTCGAATTGGGTTGAGATTTAAAGGATACATCTCTCCCTTGCGTTCAGAGTTCAACAGAACCTTTTTAGATTGCTTCTCAATTATTTCTGAGCCCTCATCATCAAATGAAACCTTCAAACCTCTTCCCACAACTAATTGTGACACACTGATGAGGTTATGCTGCAATCCCTCCACATACACTACTTTTCGAATCGAGAAGTCTCCATTGGTTATCATTCCATATCCTTTGATTGTGCCATATGAGTTATTGCCATACTTCACACATCCACCATCCTTTAGGGACCGAAACTCCCTCAACTCTTCCTTCCTTCCTGTCATATGACGCGAGCAGCCACTGTCTATATACCATTCATCATCGAACTGCTCGTCACATATCACCTGCAAATTCAAGTAGATTTAGGAACCCAAAGTTTCTTGGGTCCTGGTGAGTCTTTCACAGAAAAAGGAATTGCAGTAGAAATATCAACCAAATAAGTTCTTTTTATTAGAGTTGATTGATCTTTTCTTTTGATGGTGTACACCTTGATTTTAGTTTTATCTTGTTTAATTTTTGGTGTTTGCGATGGTGTGTTGTTAGATGGTTTTGGTGTTTTCTTATGAATCCTAGGGTTAGCTGACTTTTTCTTATCATTGAAATTAGAATCAGAATCAAGCTTTCCCTTTCCTTTGATGTCCTTTACTGAATTTGATTTGCTTTGTGAGTGGGAAGGACCAAAACTAGAGTTGGGACCGAAACTTGACTTTCGGTTCTGAATGCCGGTGTTGGAACCGAAAGTAGACGTTCGGTTGTTAGCCTTGACGTTTGGACCGAAAGTAGACGTTCGGTTCTGTGCGCTAGTTTTGGAATAGTAGGAATTTGGACTGAAATTTTCTTTTCCTTTTAGCTTTTCCTTTCCTTTGTCAATTGATTCTTTCTTATGAGGTACGTAGTTGGGATTTTGAGACTGCCAATGATGTTTTCGCTCATTCAGATTTTTCATGTATCTTTGATTTCTTTGGCGTTTCTGTTCAGCTAACTCCTTCTGAGATTTGTGGATATTGAAGCTAGCCTTTGGCTTCTCCTTTTGAGTTTCGGTTGTCTTAGTTGGAACAATCGGTTCGTTCATTGGTTCTTTAGGGATTTCTTTTGTTCCACTTGTGCTTGGTTTGTCGAAAATCGAGGGTTTGTTGATGGGTTCAACAACGTATCTTCCTTTAACCCTCCATGAAGTTTGCTCAAATAAGCCTATGGTTTCGTATGCATTGTCAATAGGGGCTGACCAGAAGTAATCATCGCATCCTTCAGCATTGTCTTTGTCGACTAGGATTTTCAATTCTGCTGTTTGTCTTGCAGTGACTCCTGTAACAGCATAGACCTGATTCGGCACAGTTTGAACCTTTTGATAAACCATAGCTTTCTCTTTGAGTTTCTGTGGCTTGTCTTTTGACAGGCGAGCGAATTCAACCGAATTTTCAGATATGAGGGGTTTCTCATTCTGGGTTTCGCTCTTCATAAACTCAGAGCAATCAACTACGTCTTCTACTGAGATTTCGCTCATCTCACTTTCCTCATCAAATTCAGACGTATTTTCTAAGTTCATTTTATTTTCTAAAATTAATTTAACGTTCGATGAGTCGAATGATTGAATGGTTTCGGGCTAAATTTTTAACCTATCATTTTCGTCTAAAAGATTTTTGAGCATACTTTTATGTTCCTTAGAGTCAATGAAGGTCTCTATCTTGTCCAGTCCGATTTTGTAAGCAATGGATGTTTCTTCTGAGGATATAATTGATTCACATTCAGCGATGACTTCATCCTCCTTAAATTCAAGGAAGGGTAAAATCATCTTATGAATCTTTTTCCCTATTTCACAGCTTAAATGCAATTGAGCAATATTAGTATATAAGCGCTTAGCAATTAAACAAAAAACATTCCTTTGTTTCAAAAATTTTAAATTGTCACGTTGTAGGTAAATACTTTCATCCCTAACCCTATTTAACTCCGCCTCCTTCAGCTCAATCCACATCCTTCTCTCCTCACTTTTTGAAGACACCCTGCTGAGTTGGTCAGTTAGGTTAGAATTCGCTAAGCGAGTTTGTATGAGATTACCACTTAAGTTAGAAAATTTAAATTTTAAGTCATTTAATTCTTCTTCATAATCTGTTACCTGAACTTTAAGTGATTCAAGGATGGATTGTACCTTTTTGATCAGCCGATCACAGTCGTTGATCTTCTCGCTCACGAGCTTGGCTGCAAAGCATTTGTCCTGAATTAGGTTCGGTTCCTTACTGGCACTTTCGGTTGATCCACCTGCTGTGACCATCAAACATCTTCCAGCTGAACCTGCTTCCTTTGCCACATAAGCTCTTCCATGAGTTGGCTTTCTCACCTCTTCATCCTCAGAATCGGTTGACCAAACTTCAACTCCACCGAACTCATCTTCATCTGCATTCTCCTGCACAATCAAGGCATTCATAGAACTGTTAGTTGCCTTCTTTTTCTTGATCTCTTCCAACTTGCGCATGTAGTACGCCTCATCATCTTCACCATCTCTTTTCTCAGCCATCTTCCTCAGCATGCAATCTTTGGCAAAGTGGTTCTTCCCATGACAATAATTGCAGTCGAACCCTGAGTCTCCTGCAAGATTGCTCTCCTTTTTGTCTTCATCCTTTTGAGAAGAATTCTTCGCTTCATCCTTCACCTTCTCAGAACTGTAACTTCCCTGCCAGTTTCGGTTCTTATTGACAGGAAATTTTCTTCGTGCAAACTTCTTTGGATTGGTGACCATCATAGCATATTCTTCGCTTGTAAGGTCACACTCAGACATATTTGACTCCTCTTCTTCTTCTACAATACTTTTTCCTTTTGAGACAAGGGCCAACGATCCTACACCCGAAACTATCTTCGCCTCCTTGGTTACCACATTCTCATGGGACTTAAGTATTCCCATAAGTTTCGCTAGTGAGTAAGATTTAAACTGTTCATGTGCTTTCACTGTTGAAACCACAGCCATCCATTCTGGTCTCAGACCGTTCATGAAGGTTACCTTCTGCTCGATCAGCTTTCTTTCTATTCCATGTTTGATCATCTTACTTAGGAGATGATTGAACCGATCGAAAGTTTGTATCAGTTTTTCTTCTGGTTTCTGTTCGAAAACTCCAAATTCTGAGAGCATCAAGGTTTGAATAGAGTGTTCTAGATCTTCATCGGTTGAGTAAAGTTCTTTCAACCTATCCCAGATTTCTTTGGCCGTCGTGCATGAACCAGCTAACTGAAAAGTGTCAGATTGCAAGGCGAAGCTGATCATTCTCATGGCCTTCACATTACACAGCAACTTGTCCTTCTCATCTTGTGACATCTTGTCTACGTCCGCCACCAGCTTGTTATACTCCTTTTGGGTCTTAACAGTCGTGTTCGTTCCAGAATGAACAAACGGCCCAAGCGTGATGGCTTCCCAGATGAGATAACCATTATCTTCAGATCCGACCACATAATCTTCAAAGTGATGTGCCCATACTTCATAGTCTTGAGTGTAAAGAATGGGAATCCTTGTAGTGGATCCAATGTTGTTAGAGATGTTGATGAGATTTGTCTGAGAATCTTCGTAAGACATGGTGAGCCGCTAGAATCAGACCTGTAAACTTGAGATTAGGGTTTTATCAGAAACAGAGTTACTGTCGACAGGAAGAAGACGGCTTCTTTTATATTCGATAAAAGCGGAAACCCTAAAGAATTCTTAACACAGAAGGGATGTGTATTGATCACACAGTCTCCCGCTCTGATACCAATTGTTAGAACAAAGTTCTATTAGGATCGATAGATTCTATGCAGGCAAAACAAATAAGAACGTAATTATGAACACAAGAATGGCTTTAAATATGTCATATGATTAAAACTTCAACACCTCAGAAGAGCTCGATTAAGAACTTCGACTGTAGAGGTGCTTAGGGTTACAAAACAATAATCAACGATAATTACGAACTTCTCTAATGCATACATGCATGCACTATTTATAGTATAACCCTACTAGATAATCACGGATGGACAGGCCCAATCCAGATATATAAAACAAGCCCATGACGCAACACAATAATACCCAACATATATATATATATATATATATATATATATATATATATATATATATATATATATATATATATATATATATATATATATATATATACTAATAGCATGCCCGCGCGATGCAGCGGCGACAATATGTTTCATTCTGACGATTAATTTGGAATGAAAGTTAGTGTCATTTCGGTGGTCGTCAAATTGTTTCCTTTCAATTTGTTTCATTCCAAAGATTTGTTCCTTTCGGCGATTATATGTCTCTAGACGGACAACAAATAATAATTCCCGTCTATTAATCTTTATCTCGCAACGAACGATGAGTAATTTCATTTCAACGAATAATGTTGAGATGATGATAAATTTCCATTTTATTTATTTCATTTCGAATTGAAAAGGTAAAAATATGTTATATTAAATATATAAATAATTAATTATGTTTAACATAAAAAATATTACCTTTTTTTTGCGAGAATATACATGACATGAACATGTGAAAAGTTAAATATTAAATTATATATCGTTTTTTATTTTTTTTTATTTTTTTTTATTTTTTTTTTATTTTTTTACGTTTTGCTTCTGGTATGTTAAAATTCATTCCTTTTATATTTGTATTACGAATTGTAAGCGTGTAAGACTACTAATATTTAATGGATATTACAAAATCAATACTTCTCTTTTTTGTAAGCACTTCCTCATGCATATCACCATGTTTTTCTTGTTTTCTTCCTCGTACATGCACCAAACACCATTATTTTTATATTTCTTATTTTTTAGATTTAATCATGACTTCAAACATGATAAAGTTTAATAAGGCTTTATTGCAAAAATGGCGTTGGAGATTTATGGTTAATGGAGAATCTTTTTGGGCTAGAATCCTGAAATCAATACATGGTGAAGATGGTGGGTTCATTAGATTTGGTAGAGGGGGGAGAAGGCAAGGAGTTTGGGCCAATATAGTATCTGCAATTCATAAAATGGATGCTAATAGTATTATTCCACTGCAAACTCTTCGAATGAAACTATGTAAAGGGAACATGATAAAGTTTTGGTCCGACGTCTAGTTGGGGAATCAACCATTGCAGGTTAGATTCGATAGACTATTCCAACTTGAAAATGATCCTCTTTGCTTGGTTTGTGATAGATACAGTAATGGAAGTTGGGTTTGGGGTTGGCATATACAGATCAGAGGAAGAATTGAGACACAATTTTCTCAGTTGTTGGAGGAGTTACAAGGAGTAGTGTTCTCAGATGCATCTGATAGGTACTGGTGGTCTTTAGATCCAGAGGGGGTCTTTTCGGTTAAGGCTACTAGAATGTTTATTGATGGTATCACTCTGGTAGATGGAGGCCAAGTGACTACATGGGATACCCCACTTCCAAGAAAAGTTAATATTTTTCTTTGGAGGTTGATTTTAGACAGATTACCTACTAGATTTAATCTTTCAAAAAAAGGTATGGAGTTAGTATCGATTTTGTGTCCATGTTGTGATTCGAGAGGTGAATCAACAAAGCACATTTTCTTTCAATGTGAGATGGCTTCGACTCTTTGGTCTCTTATTGCTCGTTGGTGTGGAATGACTTTCCTGGGTTCATTTTTGATTAAAGAATGGCTTTCTTGGGTGGACGATCAACCAGTTTCTCAAAATAAAAAGTTACAGTTACAAGTGATTTTGGTAACTATGTGTTGGGTGATTTGGAGATTCAGAAATTCCTGTTGATAGTGGTTGTTCCAGGCACATGACAGGAGACATATCCCAACTTCACGACATTCAAAACATTAATGGTGGTTATGTGTTCTTTGCGGGAGGAGGAAATGGAAAGATCACTCAAATGGGGACCATTACAAATGGTCTGTTGAATTTTGAAAACGTCAACTTCGTTCCTGAATTGAAACATAGTTTGTTAAGTGTCTCTCAAATCTGCGATAGAGACTTCTCTACTCATTTCACCAAGAAGGAGTGCTTAACTCTAAAGCCTGGTATTGTCATACCAGAAGAATGGATCTTGCTGAGACCAGAACGTCAAAAGAACGCCTATATCATCGACATGAATCACAACATCCCGGAGAACGTTACTTGCCTATTCTCAAAGACTTCAGAACATAATGCTATACTCTGGCATCATCACCTCGGTCACGCAAATGCAAAGAATCTAAATCGTCTTGCCAAAAATGATCTTGTTCGAGGGTTGCCTATCAAAGATTTTGTCACCTTCAAGAAGTGTGTGGCCTGTACACAGTGAAAGCATCATCGAAAACCGCACAAGCCCAAACTGGTCAACTCAATCGACACACATCTTCATTTGCTTCACATGGATCTCTTTGGACCAGTCAATGTTCTTAGCATCAACAAAAGCTCGTACTGTCTGGTTATAATAGATGATTACTCACGTTTTACCTGGGTATTTTTTCTGAAGAATAAGAATGAGACTGCTGAGCTGATCAAGAGGTTCATCGTCCTGATTGAGAATCAGACCAATGAGAAGGTAAAAGGCATCCGGTGCGAAAATGGGAGAGAATTCAAGAATGCAATTCTAGACGAATTCTGTGCTGAAAAGGGGGTGCAACGCCAATACAGTGCTACTCGCACACCACAACAAAACGGTGTTGCTGAGAGAAGGAACAGAACTGTAATTGACACTGGTAGAACAATGTTGTGTGACTCAAAATTACCGTTGTTTTTCTGGGCTGAGGCTATCAATACGACATGTTATGTTCAGAACCGGATTCTAAGCAACAAACATCAAATGAAGACTCCGTATGAAATCCTCTACGGTCACAAACCAACTGTTGCTCATTTCCGCACTTTTGGATGCCCATGCACCCTTCTTCATCTCGAAGTCATTCCAAAGTTCAATTCAAAGGCTGACGACTGCTATTTCGTCGGGTATGTTGGACACACTGCTTATCGGGTCTACAATAAAGCTACCAAGCAGATCGTGGAGTCCTTTGATGTCCGCTGGCTAGAGGAAAACGAGACAAATGCTCGAGTCGGCCCTTATTGGTTATTTGATTATGCTGAATTGTTTAAACCATTTTATGTGTTTTCTGATAATATTTCAGGTACCCATCCAAACTCGTGTGGACCAAGTAGGGACGATGAAGAAGAGGTGATCATTGCTGAACCTATCAAGCCATTGATACTGCAGGATGAAACTACAACCTTGAATGATGACACTCCGATTTCCCTACCAGTAGATGATGACACATCTGCTGAATCTCCGAAAAAGGGTGACGATTCACTGGTTCTGGAAGAAAATGTCACTTCTACTAAAAATGTCATCTCTGACTCTGCAGAAACCTTTGATTCTACTTTTATAGATTTTCTCTTTCCTGAGAGAATTCCTAATAAGTATGTGGCGAGTACTTCATACGACTTCCGATCATCGGATAGAAGTGATTCAGCCACATGCAGGGTAGAGAACATCACGAATCTTCCAATCTATTCACAAGCGGTGGATCATGAGATTTCTTCAAGGGTTCAGCGCAACCATCCCATCAAAAATGTTATAGGTTCCTTGGGGGATGGAGTCAAAACCAGAAGCCAGAGCGGATATGTTAACGAATGTCTATATTCGTGCTTCATATCCCAAATCGAGCCAAAGAACGTTGAGATGGCTCTTAATGAACCAAGTTTGGTGGATGCCATGCATGAAGAGCTAAATCAATTTGAGAAGCTGAAGGTTTGGCAACTGGTAGAACTTCCTGAAGGAAAGAAGTCTCTTGACACAAGATGGGTTTTTTCGCAACAAGAAAGATGATAGTGGGGTGATTGTGCGAAACAAGGCGCGCTTGGTTGTTCGTGGTTTCAGACAAATAGAAGGTCTTGATTACATAGAGGTATATTCTCCCGTGGCTCGATTGGAAGCAATTCGTATCTTCTTAGCATACGCATCCTACATGGGTTTCACTGTATATCAGATGGATGTCAAAACTGCCTTCTTGTACGAAGAAGTAAAAGAGGAAATCTACGTTGATCAACCACCAGGTTTTGTCAACTCAAAATTTACAAATCATGTGTACAAACTAGACAAGGCACATTACGTTCTTCATCAAGCCTCTCGAGCTTGGTACGCCACTTTGACCGAGCATCTATTAACTCATGGGTACACTAGAGGCAAGATTGATTAGACGTTCTTTATCAAAAGAGTGAAGAAAGACCTCATTGTTGTTCAAATCTACGTGGATGATATCATTTTTGGGTCAACAAATGATGAACTATGCAAAGATTTTGAAAAGGTCATGAAGATGAGGTTTGAGATGAGTTCTCAATGCGAAATGACGATGTTTTTAGGATTGCAAGTGCCCCAGGATTCTTCGGGCATTCTACTGCATCAAGGCAAATATGTTGATGACATTTTGGAGAAATTCGGGTTCAAGGATGCTAAAATTGCTTTTACTCCCATGGCTGATCGACCTCTGTTGACATCAGATCCGGATGGAGAATCAGTTGATCAAACTCTATATCGATCCATGATTGGTTCTCTGATGTATCTGGCCGCTAGCAGACCAGATATACTATTTGCAGTCTGTCAATGCGTGCGCCATCTGGCTAATCCTAAACTTTCTCATTTAACTGTTGTCAAACGAATCTTTAGGTACCTTAAAGGGAGACGTAAATTGGGTCTCTGGTATCCTAAAAATTGTGAATTTGATCTTTATGCTTTTGCTGACAGCAACTATGGAGGTTGTGACATTGACATGAAATCTACAAGTGTTGGATGTCAATTCTTGGGAGACAGACTGATCTCGTGGCAGTGCTACAAACCACAAACTGTGTCCACTTCAACAGCTGAGGCTGAATACGTTGCTGCGTCTGCTTACTGTTCTCAGGTCATCTGTATGCAATATCAACTGCTGGATTATGGTTTGAATTTTCTTGACACTCCTATCTTCTGTGATAATGATGCTGCTAATCAAATTGTTAAAAATCCAGTTCAACATTCTACAACCAAGCACATAGATATTAAAATTCATTTTATACGAGATTCTTTTGAGCGTAAACTTGTTCATTTGGAACAAATCCACACTGATAATAATGTGGCCGGATTGTTTACAAAACCTTTTGGAAAAGCTCGTTTTGATGTGCTTGTGAGTTTTCTTAAAATGATTCGTTTTGAAGACTGACAATAATTTTTTTTTTGTACATTTTGTATTTTGTTTTTGTTTTATTTAAATTTGTTCATATGTTTTCTTTCTTTCTCTTCTATGCACAAATTTAGGGGGAGAATTAAAACCAAACAAAAATCATAAAATTCAAAAATTCCAAAAATATTTTTATTTATGTTTTTATTTCTTTTTCAGAAAAATCAAAAAATCCAAAAATATTTTTATTGCTTTTTGAGCGTATTTTGATTTTAATTTTTTCTTACTTATTTTTATTGTGTGCTAAGTTTATTTTATTTTTATTTTTATCTCAAAATTTCATTCGTCTTAAAACGCGAATTCAAAAGAAGAAGAGACCCAAGGAGACTGTGTCAGAATTTTCTGTGCAAGAAGAGATCTTGAAAGGAATTGACGGAATTACTCACATTACACTCACAAGGAATTGAAGGCATGAAACTGTACAAACTGTCAACCAGGCAGTATCTTTCTAAGAACTGTCGTATTTAAGGAATTAAAAGTTTGAAACTATACAGATTGTCAAAATTGGTCTTGTCAGTTATGTTTACCTAAGAACTATCATGGCACCAGGGCGATTCACCCAACTGGGAAACAGATATCGCTGAACATCCCGCACAGGGTCTTGACATTCTTTTTTTTTTTCACGAAAAACTGCGGTGACTCAAATGTATTCTCGGAAACATTCTCCGCAGGTAAGGAATTAATGGTTATTGGCACTAGGGCGACGCACCTCGCAAGGCACGATTATCGCTGAATGTCCCGCCAAGGTCCTTGACCTCGTGTCATGCTAAACTGTGGAAATATGTCTTCAGATACTTTTTGTCACATGATCGTTTTGTGAGTTATTCCTAATTAACTCTCACTGGCACTAGAATGGTACACTCAGCTGAGATTTAGAAACCATTGAACGTCTCGCCAAGGGCCAAGTTAACTTGTTAACTTGAAAAACGGTATTGAGATCTTTGATCGAAGATATGCATGGGCTAACATTAAAGATATCCATGAGTAGTTCTCCGATACTCAACAAATCGTAGTGCGTTCCTCCGTGTTCACACAGATACTGCGAGTAGTCTCCATCTGAGCCAAGGCCGGGTCCTTAAACAACTGTGGTGAGAAGGGTCTTTATGACTCTGTGATCCACGAGGACTTTTAGTCATGGTTACTTTTCAAGACGCATCTGTGATCGATGAATAATATTCATTCGAAGGAACAAAAAGTGAAGATTATTTTTCAACACACAACCTTTCAACCTCAGAAGCAAGGTTAAGTTATATTTGAAGTTATGTGATGAATTGCATTTGAAGCCTCCTCAATCAATTTGCTTCTATCTATGAACCTACTGAAGTGATACAGAAGAATCGGTCTCTCTGTAATTATCTCTGAAGTATTTTAAAGCTGAAAGTGCTGATTTTCAAGAACCTATACAAGAAGCCTATATACCCAATGTGCGTTTAAACTCAAATTTTAAAGGAAGTCCAACTATTCAAGATGAAGTCATTCATGTAGAAATTAATATGTTCATCTTGAAGTCGTGAAGAAATCGAAGATAAAAGCTGAAAGTCAAGAACAAAGTGAAGATTGAAAAGAAAAGAAAGCTATAAACCAAGGGGGAGATTGTTGGGAAATGATTTGTGGTTTATAATTTACTTTACATAGATTTTAGAGTTCACGGTCTAGGACCGAAAACACCATGAATTCGGTGGTGTTTGGACCAAAATCATTAAGAGATTTCAGTTGGGCTTTGGGCTGGGCCTTTGTAATTAGGTCTAGGTATATATATTGTATTGTTTCAGCCGTGTCAAGTGTTGGTCATTCTAGTTGATTGATATCAATATTTGAGAGAAACAGAGAGAACCGAGAGACGTAGAGAGTCTTATGTACTAGACTATTGATTAATATAGTGTGCATTGAAGATTCAACATTGTTTTCTTAATTCATATTTGCGATTTGTGTCATTCACTTGATTGGAATTCTGCACCAATCTAGTGATTTGGATTGATACCCAGATTGGGGTTTTACAAAAACTCATAAATGGTAGATCTAAAACATAAGCTAGATCCATAAGCTCTTCCTTGATTCCCATCCTTGCACTGTGACATCCCCAAATTCACAGCCAGAAAAGACCGGTTTAATTTATGCTTTTAAAATAATTTCAGAGTAATCAGTTGATTAAAAGAGTTGCGGAATTTGTTCCCAAAACGAAATATGATAAAATAAGATTTATCAAAGCATTTCTTAAAGAAATGTATTTTCATTATATAACAAAACTCGGGATGTCATGTTCCGATACAGACCAAAAGCATAAACGGCACATTATAAACCTTACAACAGTTATATACACTACAGGCCTATAATCAAAATATCTTGATAAGTTGTTCAACTTATGCTCTCGCGCCACTACCTCTAATACAAAGAAAACCGAGTGGGTCAGGCTTGGGAGCCTGGTGAGAATTTAGGGTTTTCAACCCACAATAAATAAATTTATTAATTTCATCAAACAACAATAACCCGATTACCCATTCCCGTTATCCTCACTTTACGTCCCTAAAACAACTATCACAAGGGACCTAGTCTAAGGACTTTCATCGGGGCGACAACACTGCTTTGGGGGTTTCCCAACAATTTATGTCAAATAAGGCAACCATGTGGGGGATGGAGTACAACAAATGAACGCCCAAGCTCATTAACACCTACAGATTGCGAGTCTGCCAGCGTTCCACAGGACTATCTAGAAAAGTCTGTGGTCGTCATCCATACTCCGCTAGATGACTGGATCACAATAACATCGAGGCCTCTCATCATTTTATTTTATCACACATCAACTATCTACCCATGTTTTACCCAACATATTTGTAGATAAAAATACATATATAGTTTAATTTATTTAAAAACCTGTATAAATCATTCATTCATCATCCATCTCAAATAATTAAACAATCTATATTCACATAACACATATTTTATATAAAATACTTCATTTCTATGTGTAAGATGAAAGTGACTATACACTCACTTGATTTAACGATAATCGGGCAGCACTTCGTTTCCTAAAACGATCGTTTCTGATAAAACCGGGTGCAACCGGGCTTTGCGAGGGTTGGGCTTCAAAACCGAAAAGATAAAATTTTTCGGGTCTTCGGGCACTTCAGAACGTATTTTGGGTGTTTGGTATGATATCGGGGCTTTGGGGGAAGTTGAAATGAAAGAAATATTGAGTTTAGGGTGTAAAATGACAATTTTCTAAAATATACCTGGGAGGTCTCCCACCCTTCTATTTATAGGGCCGAGCTTCGGATCCGAGGGCTGAGAAGCGAACACGCGGCAGCAGATGCGAGGGGGCAGGCGACGCGTATGCGAGGCTCGGACACGCAAGGAGGGCACGCGTCAGACGCCTATTGGACCGTGCTTCGGACGGCTCTCCGGATCGGACACTCGTATGCTGACACACCGAGATCGGACACGGGGCGGGTTCCGAGCGAGGGTGACGTGGCCGAACACTAGCCATGCGAAATTCCTCGGTTTTAGCATTTTTCTCGATTTTTGTGTCCCAAACTTCTAAAATCCATAACTTTCTCACACGGGCTCCGTTTTTGACGTTCTTTATATGCACGCGTAGGTAAAATTATGCTCTAAAACTTTTGTTTAGACTCCGTCGGCTAATTTTGAATTTAATTTTAATATTATTATTTTTAACAGACCGGGACAGGTAAATCCGTTAAAAATTCCTAACTTCTTCATCCGACGTCCGTTTTCGTCTGTCTTTTTACCGTTGTACTACTATTGACGAGACCTTCGATTCTTGTTTAGGTTGTGTCGGCTAAAAATCACTCGATCTAAAATTCGAGTGCTTAGCTGTCTACTGCTAAGCTGAAACTTAGAAAAATCATAACTTCCTCATACGAAGTCAGATTTGGGCGTTCTTTTTACGCATACTCTCGGTTTAACGAACACTACGACTTGTATTTATATCACCAAGGCTAAAAAGTAGTTTATCAAAAACTCACTTTTACGTCATTCAGCGAAGTGCCGGTTTTGTCGCGGAACTTCGACAGGTCATAACTTCTTCGTTATAACTCGGATTTCGGTATTCTTTATATATCCGGAATCCTTGTCGCGACCACTACAACTTCCTTCGTAGATATTGGGTTTATCTAATATTTATTTTCGACGCTTATTTTTATTCTTAATTAATTAAATCCTAATAATTTAGCATAAAACACATAATTCACATAATAATCACATAATTCCTCTTTATTTCTTCAAAATGAGTTACAAAGGTTAACCTAGACTATTACGTCAATATTAATGCCTAGCCTAGAAACACGGGTGTTACAATTCTCTCCCCCTTAGGATGATTCCGTCCTCGGAATCACACATCAGCAAACAAATGCGGATAGCGACTCATCATATCACGCTCCGTTTCCCAAGTGAGATTTGGCCCATTTTTTATGTTTCCATCGCACAAGCACTAAATCGACCATCTTGCGTCGCAACTTCTTAGTCTTACGGTCAACGATTGCCTCTGGTTCTTCAATTAACCTCTTGTTTTCGTCCAACCTTAATTCAGAAATTAGAATTATGTCGGGTACATCTCCCGTGAACTTCCTCAAATAACACACATGGAAGGTGTTATGAATACCCTCTACTTCTTCTGGTAATTCTAGCTTGTAAACTTGATTCCCGATCCTCTGAAGAACTTTAAACGGTCCAATAAACCTTGGACTCAACTTTCCCCTCTTACCAAATCTTATAAGTCCCTTCCACGGCGAGACTTTAAGTAAAACCGAATCTCCAACTTCGAATGTTATCGGTTGTCTTTTCTTGTCAGCATAGCTCTTTTGACGATCTTGAGGAGCTAACATCCTTTCCCTAATTACTTTCAACTTTTCAGCAGTCTGATGGACTATTTCAGGTCCCATAAACTATTCAGCAGTCTGACGGCGTTCGACACTTTCGTCCATACAATGCTTGATAAGGTGCCATCTTGATGCTCGAGTGGAAACTATTATTATAGGAAAATTCTACCAGAGGTAAATGTTCATCCCAATTACCTTGGAATTCCAGGGTACATGCTCTTAGCATATCTTCCAACGTTTGAATCGTTCGTTCGCTCTGACCATCGGTTTGCGGATGGTAAGCCATACTTAGACACAATTTCGTACTCAATTCCTCTTGTAGACTTCTCCAAAACCTTGACGTAGAACGACTGTCGCGATCTGACACAATCGTCAAGGGAACACCATGTGCTTTCACTATCTCTTTCATGTAAACCTTTTCAAGCTTTTCCATAGACCACTTCTCATTGGCTGCTATGAAATGTGCACTTTTTGTGAATCGATCAACGACCACCCAAATCATGTCGTGACCGTTCTTTTTTCTGGGCAGTTTAGTCACAAAATCCATGGTGATGTCTTCCCATTTACCCATGGGTACAGGTAAAGGTTCTAAACTCCCATATGGTTTCTGATGTTGTGCCTTCACTCTCGCACATGTCACACACTCGACCACATACTTTGCAACATCAAGCTTCATCGTTGGCCACCAGTAATAGGGTTTTAGGTCCCTATACATTTTAGTGCTGCCGGGATGAATTGAGTACATGGTTTTATGAGCTTCCTCCATCAGAAGATCTCTTAATCCTCCTGTCTTAGGTACCCAAATCCGATCTTGGAATACCTTCAGTCTGTGACTGTTTATACTGAACACTAATGTTTTGCCCAAACGTTCTTCCTTTCGGTCATTCTTCTCTGAAGCTTCTTCTTGAGCTTTCTTTATACTTTCCATAATTGTCGAGACAATTTCTATTCTCAACGCCCTTGGCCTTTTTCTTTCAAGATTGACTTTTCGACTGAGAGCATCAGCAACAACATTGGCTTTACCGGGGTGGTAAAGTATCTCACAGTCGTAGTCCTTGAGTAACTCTAGCTAGCGTCGTTGCCTCATGTTCAATTCCTTCTGATTAAAGAGATATTGGAGACTTTTATGATCAGTGAAAAGTTTGCACTTCGTGCCATAGAGGTAATGCCTCCATATCTTTAGAGCAAATACTACCGCTGCCAACTCGAGATCATGAGTGGGGTAGTTCTTTTCATGCTCTTTCAACTGTCGAGATGCATACGCTATCACCTTTTCTCTTTGGGTCAAAACACAACCCATCCAAACACCAGACGCATCGCTATAGACAGCGAGGTCTTCAACTCCGTCGGGTAGAGAAAGAATCGGTGCTTCACATAATTTCTTCTTTAGCAACTCGAATGCTTCTTTGTGCATATCACTCCAAGTATAAATAGCTCCTTTGTGGGTCAAAGCTGTTAATGGAGTAGCGATCGAAGAAAAGCCTTGGATAAACCTTCGGTAATATCCAGCTAATCCTAGAAAGCTTCGGATCTCCGTGGGACTTTTTGGTTGCTCCCACTTCATCACAACTTCAATATTTGCTGGATCAACCATTATCCCTTCTTGGTTGACCACGTGACCCAAGAATTGGACTTCTTGAATCCAAAAATCACATTTGGAGAACTTTGCATATAGCTTTTCCTTCTTTAAGACTTCTAACACTTCTCGCAAGTGTTTGCCATGCTCCTCTTGGCTTTTCGAGTAAATTAGAATGTCATCTATGAACACTATCATAGATTTATCGAGGAATGGTTTACAAACCCTATTCATCAAATCCATGAATGCTGCTGGAGCATTGGTTAGTCCAAACGACATAACCAAAAACTCGTAGTGTCCATATCGTGTTCTGAATGCAGTCTTCTCGATATCCTGCTCTCTTACCTTTAGTTGATGATATCCTGACCTAAGATCGATCTTCGAGAAATAGCTCGAACCTTGCAACTGATCGAACAGGTCATCAATCCTTGGCAACGGGTACTTGTTCTTTATTGTTGCCTTATTCAGCTCTCTGTAATCGATGCACATTCTCATGCTCTCGTCTTTCTTCTTTACGAATAACACCGGAGCTCCCCAGGGTGATGAACTAGGTCGAATAAAACCTTTGTCCAATAATTCCTGAAGTTGTGTCATAAGCTCTTTCATCTCTGCCGGTGCTAATCGATACGGTGCTTTTGCTATTGGCGTCGTTCCTAGTAACAAGTCGATATAGAATTCTACTTGTTGATCAGGGGTAATCCAGGAAGATCTTCGGGAAAGACTTCCGGATAGTCACAAACCACCGGAATATTCTGCACCTCCTTCTTTTCCTTCTTAGCATCAATCACGAATGCTAGAAATGATGTACATCCCTTGGCCAAACACTTTCTGGCTTTCATTAGGGAAATGATTCCAGAGTTTACTCTGCGTTTGTCTCCATACACCATGAACGATTCTTTCCCTGGTAGGTTTAATTTTACTATCTTTTTCCTGCACAATATTTCGGCATCATTGGTGCTAAGCCAATCCATTCCCAGCACAATATCGAAACCATTTAGCTCAATAGGCAATAATTCCTCGTGGAACTTATTCCCATTCAAGTCAATGAAGATGTTTTTCATACGATGGCTAACAGGTATAAACTTGCCACTAGCAACCTTGACTATTAAAGCATTAACTAGTCTATCAACAGGCAAAGCTAGTTTTCTACCAAATTCATGTGAAATAAAGGAGTAATTGGCTCCAGAATCAAACAAAATTTGGGCAGGCAATTCGTTTACAAGAAAGGTACCTGAAGCGACATCAACTTCTTCTTTCGCAGCTTCAAGTGTCATTTGAAAGGCTCTCGCCTTCGGCTTTGGTGGAAGATTGGGCTTTGCTGTATCCTTCTTCTTCGGACAGTCTTTCAAAACGTGACCTTTCTCGTTACATCCAAAGCATACCCTCTTGTTGGACGGACACTCATTGGCATAATGCCCAGTTTTTCCACATTTGTAGCAAGTCACCTCCTTACTACATTTCCCAGAGTGCTTTTTCTTGCACTTTTCACACCATTTCGCTTCGCCTCCTCCTCTTCCTCCAAACTTCTTAGACTTTGAAAATTTGCTTTTCTTGTTGGAACCTGAAGTTCCTTTAAACTTTCTCTTTTTGCCAACTTCTGCCCTCTCCAGACCCTTCTCTCTGATCTGAGTCTCAACATTCTTAGCAGCCCCGATGGCGGCTTTCAAAGTGGTTGCTTGCTTGACCATCGGACCAAAGTCCGTTGATAATCCGTAGGCAAACTTGTTGCCATTGGAGAGTTCAGTCGGAACTAGATAAGGAACAAGCTTCATCTTTTCCGTAAAACTAGCAGCGTATTCAGTAACGCTCATCTTTCCCTTTTTCAAATTCTGGAACTCATTGTTGATTTCCAGAAGATCCTGCTCAGAGCAGTATTGCATTTTCAGCTGTACCAAAAAATCCTCCCAATACATCTTACTATCTTCTCCCTTAGCCATCGAATCAGCTAGTAGCTTCCACCAGCTCAGTACTCCAGATTTTAACAGAGGAATCGCGAGAGCGGTTTTCTGTCTGTTGCTGCATTCGCAACTTTCAAACATTGTCTCCATTTCGGAGATCCAATTCATGACTTCCACCGATGTCGGGCTTCCAGATAGGCACAGTGGTTTGGATGCCATAAAATCCTTGTATTTACATCCACGTCCGTCATTTCCTTCATTCTGATGGTTTCGTCTAACTATGGGTGGGTTAGCTTGACCAACAACCCCACTGAAGTTTCCTTCATCCGACCGCCCTTCATTCATTTCGGGCTGTTCAACAGGCATCGTAGTCTCTTCCCTATTCTGTTGTAGTAATCGCCTTGTCTCTTCCATTTGGCGATCCAACATCATCTGCATCATTGCTTGTACTCCAACCATTGTCATTGGCTCAGGTGCAGCTGCTTCAACAGGTACTTGGGGTTGAGGTTGTTGATTCCTGTTTCCGTTTGTATTTCCAACTCCACTGCGAGTTCTCACCATTATAATCTATATACCAAATAAGGCGAATTTAGATTTTTCTCCACGATCGATATTTTAAATTCTCCTTATCACTCCAAAACGTTTACATGCTAGTTCTAATATCGTAGTCGTACGCTTATAATCCTAAGCACATAAAGTTTCCAGATCCAGTCGGCAACAAACCATAGATCCGAACAAATAATATCATATATGACAAACATATAACATGTAGCACATAAAAGTATTTTAGGCATCTTTCCTAGAATATACTAATGCTCATGTCTAAAATATGGTAGAAACTCATCTCACGATCATCACTTACCATTCTAAGTTTAAGTTTAGAAATCCTACAAATTCCTAGTTCACATAAACTGATGCTCTGATACCAACTTTGACATCCCCAAATTCACGGCCAGAAAAGACCGGTTTAATTTATGCTTTTAAAATAATTTCAGAGTAATCCTTTGATTAAAAGAGTTGCGGAATTTGTTCCCAAAACGAATTATGATAAAATAAGATTTACCAAAGCATTTCTTAAAGAAATGTATTTTCATTATATAACAAAACTCGGGATGTCATGTTCCGATACAGACCAAAAGCATAAACGACACATTATAAGCCTTACAACAGTTATATACACTACAGGCCTATAATCAAAATATCTTGATAAGTTGTTCAACTTATGCTCTCGCGCCACTACCTGTAATACAAAGAAAACTGAGTGGGCCAGGCTTGGGATCCTGGTGAGCATATAGGGTTTTCAACCCACAATAAATAAATTTATTAATTTCAGCAAACAATAATAACCCGATTACCCATTCCCGTTATCCTCATTTTACGTCCCTAAAACAACTATCACAAGGGACCTAGTCTAAGGATTTTCATCGGGGCGACAACACTGCTTTGGGGGTTTCCCAGCAATTTATGTCAAATAAGGCAACCATGTGGGGGATGGAGTACAACAAATAAACACCCAAGCTCATTAACACCTACAGGTTGCGAGCCTGCCAGCGTTCCACAGGACTATCTAGAAAAGTCTGTGGTCCTCATCTATACTCCGCTAGATGACTGGATCACAATAACATCGAGGCCTCTCATCATTTTATTTCATCACACATCAACTATCTACCCATGTTTTACCCAACATATTTGTAGGTAAAAATACATATACAGTTTAATTTATTTAAAAACCTGTATAAATCATTCATTCATCATCCATCTCAAATAACTAAACAATCTATATTCACATAGCACGTATTTTATATAAAATACTTCATATCTATGTGTAAGATGAAAGTGACTATACACTCACTTGATTTAACGATAATCGGGCAGCACTTCGTTTCCTAAAACGATCGTTTCTGATAAAACCGGGAGCTTTAATGAGAAACCGGGCTCTGCAAGGGTTGGTGTGACAACCCGAAATTTCTTTCGTTCAAATCGTTAAAAATAAATAATTTTGGAATTTATTTCTGCTCTTGCCGTCATTATTTTGAGCTTAATTAAATATCCTAGGCTCGGTCCAATTAAGTTTTGGGTTCAAAATCGAGGTTTCTAAGTCAAAGCATAGCATCCGGGCCAAACACCCCCTTCGAGAGGAGTTTACGGCCGCAAACTCGAGTTTACGGCCGTAACCCCCCCCCCCCCCCCCCCCAACCCCACCCCTTGGCCGTAAACTCACCCCTATATAAGGGATGAGTGGCTTTCATTTCAAGCTTTAAGCGCTCAAGGGACTTTCTCTCTCTACTCTCTCTCTCTACCATTTTCGAGTTTTGCTCAAGGATCTTCAAAATGTAAGTGATTCTTCACTTCTATGGTGTTTCAATCCCTTTTCCAGTGATGAATCCATGTTTCATATCATAAATTTCATCTTTTTCTAGATCTTCTCTCTCACCAAGAACACCAAGAACACACACTAGTTCTTGGTGACTAAAAACCTCATTCCAAGCCTCTTACAGTAAGTATATACTCCCTATGCTTGTTATCTATTAAGAATCACTTGTTTTCACCTAGAAATCGATCTGAAATCATGAACACGAAATGGGTTGACGGCCGTAATCCCTTCAATGGCCGTAAACTCCATTTTTGGTCGATTATTGGCCTTTAAACTCTTCCTTGAGCTGGGCACAAGGCTTAGAACACTTCCAAGAGGCTAGAAAGGACCTTGAAACACTAAAAATCGCACCTTTCACCTAGTGTTTACGGCCGGAAACACATGGGCCGTAAACCCACAGGCCGTAAACCCATGGGCCGTAAACCCATGGACCGCAAACACTTGGGCCGCAAACGCGTAGGCCGTAAACCCTGTTGGGCCACAAACCCCTGACCGTACACTCCTGATTACGGCCGCAAACTCCCCCTCTTCAATCACGTGTGATTCTAACACTTAGTTTCAAGTGTTTCCTAGTCCCTAAGGTGGTTTCCTTCCATAACAAATAGTGTTAGGTCCTCATCTAATGCATATATGTGTTACCATATGTTAATAGGATCCACTTGCGTACGAAACATCAGTTGACACTCAGCATCCGCACCGACCTTACGCTCGGATCTTACGTCAAACTGTGAGTTGATACCCCTACATTTTTTTCCGTATTTTTAATGTTTTCAGGGGGGATACAAGCTAAACATAAATGTTTTCAAAACTCATGCAAATCTCATACTTTAACCCTTTTTGTACTGTGTTGAGCATAAGGGGCGTTTTCACTAAAATTGCATAAGTTTTCCGGACACGCTATTGACTACGTTATACATGCAAACTATAATCGGTATAGTTTGGGATTTTCTAAACACAACAAGTACAAAAACTTTCACTGCTAAACATATGCACTAAGACAGAAATAGTTTACAGTTTACCTCACTGTTTTATCATAGTATTCATAACTATAATTATCACTACATACGGTATACATACGAATTTTCATTACGGTAGAACGCTACTACACTACATGTAAACTAGATTGTACGATACTGTGAGGCGCTACTTCAATACTGTACCCTTAGGTATACAGGGATAAATCCTATCATAGTATAACCAGAGTCTCCTGGAGGGAGAGCGTGAGATTTGTGAATAGATCTATTCGGGACTGACAATCCCACACCTGAACTGCTAGCTACAGTTAGGCGGGCATGCCTGGGGTGTACAAATGTCATTTAACTCGACGCCCGAAGAACGTTGGAAAGGTCTCTAGTCATATCAAGCATGGTTATATGACTCACATTATGTACGAATCATCTTTAGTCTACAACCTGGCACTCTTCAACAGTTTTATTTATACTAAATGGAACTAATACACACTACAACTGGAGAACTTTCAGGGTTTTCAAACAGAACTGAACATACAATGGTTTCACGTACGAAATACTTATACATCATGATTAGCATTAGCTAGTCACATGAAGTATTATTTTCGCACATCACTATAGTTTTCAGTAACAAACATTCATGGTTTTATACAGAATTGAAAACACTACATTCTCATTTAAGAAAATATCGGATTTTCTTGAAACTACACATACACTTTTACAACTCATCAACAAGTTTTCATTACAAACTACCGCTTATGAACTCACCAGCTTTATGCTGATATTCTTTCAAACTGCTTGTATTCTCAGGAAATCAGTAGACAGGTACCTGCTGGATTTTGAGGAGTTGGACCAATAAGAGTTTTATGTTTATACTTTACAAAGCTATTTGATGTAATTCAAACAAGTTTCAGACAAAGCTTCAAACTGATGTAAACATTTTTATTTAAGTATTCACTGTAATGGTTGTGTTGCTATGATTGCTATTATTCATTGTGTTGATGCTACACATGACGTCCTCCACCCCGAAACGATTCCGCCATCATGGTTTCGGGGTGTGACAGATTGGTATCAGAGCCCTTTTTATAGCGAACTAGTATACCGAACCTTACGTGGTATACAACTATAAACACTAAGGGGCCTAAGTGCTCTACGCTAAAAGTATACTTTCAAAAAAAATATAAGTATTTTTATAAAAAGTATACGAGCATGCATACATAACAGAATTCGTGTCACTAGTAGAACATAACAAAAGTATTTGGATGTTGGAGCGCTGTGGTTAAACCTGGGCAGTTATGTAATCATGTCTAGGGTGAATATAGCCTGATCAACTATATTCAGTCGAGACATGACCAACATGTGCTTGGGAGTGACTGTGGTGTTACAGCAGGCCTAAAACTTACCAAAATCATCCCACATAAAATACTATAGGAGTATTTTAGCTAGAGCCAAATTCAGTATACAGATTCACTCCAAGTGTTGCTACCTCTTCTTCCTTAAGCGATAAATTACTTGCATTAGTAATCTTTCTGTGCTTATCGTTTGGTAGAACACTTTTGTTATTAGGATGAGATATATCTTGTTTCATATATCTTGAGGACTTACCATCCTCTTCTTCCTGATTGTTTCTAGAAAAGATGCCTCCCCGGCGAAGACCCATCAGAAGGAACGATAACACACCACCACCACCACCTCCTCAGTTCGACCCTGTCATGTTTCAAGCAGCAGTTACAGCCGCCGTGACTGCAGCAATGGCACAAGTGAATGTTGGTGGGGCTGGAGGTGGAACCGACTACAGAGACAAGATGGAAGTCAGGGACATCAAAAGGAGTGTTCCTACAAGGATTTCATGACTGCAAAACCCAAGTCCTTCGACGAAAATGGAGGTGTCATCGCTCTGACTCGATGGTTCGAGAAGATCGAATCCATCTTCGAAATTTGAGCCTGTTCCAAAACAAAAAAGGTGAAGTTCGCCGCCTGCACTTTCACCGACAGAGTTTTGACCTGGTGGAATGGTCGAGTCAAAACCCTAACCCTGCCAGTGGCTAATGCCATGGGTTGGGAAAGACTGAAGGAACTCATGCTTGCGGAATACTGCCCGAGGGGCGAAGTGCAAAAGTTGGAGCATGAACTCTGGAATTTAAAGATGAAGGGTTCCGACATCGCTGTCTACACCGCGAGATTCTGTGATCTGGCTCTCCTCTGTCTGGGAATGGTCACCCCGGAAAGCAAGAAAATCGAGAGGTACATTTGGGGATTGACGCAACCAACCAAGGGGAATGTCTTGGCTGCTAGACCGGCTACATTCGAAAGCGCCAAGGATCTGGCACAGACTCTGATCGATCATGGAATCTATCTGGATGAGTCATCAGCGGTCGCTGAGCCGCAAAAGGAGAGTGGTGAGAAGAAGAAGAAATTCTGGAACAAACGCAAGGGTCAGTCTTCGCAGGAGCCCTCCAAGAAACAACAAACAGTGGCAGTTCATGCTGTTACTGCTTCTGCTGTTGCTCCAGCTATTGTCCCAACCACCCAATCTCCTACCGGTGGTTATGCTGGAAAACTACCCCTGTGCAACAAGTGTAATTTCCATCATCACGGACCCTGCCGTGAGTTGAATTGCAACAGTTGTGGAAAGAAGGGACACACAGCTCAATACTGTAAGGTGCCAACCCAATCAACCAACCAGGCTGCGGGAGCGGGTGCTGGTCAAGCTTGTTATGGATGTGGAGAGGTTGGGCACTTCAGGAGGAACTGCCCCAAGGCAACAACTAGTGGCAATACAGGAAGAGTTATGGCGATGGGCTAGGAGGAAGCGGTCGCTGATCCTACCGTTGTTACGGGTACGTTCCTCCTTGACAACTCTCATGCATGCATTCTTTTCGATTCTGGTGCGGAGAGGAGTTTTGTTAGTCATGCGTTCAAACACCTAATCAAATGTAAATCCCAATCTCTACCTGAAACATTCACCGTCGAGATGGCTAATGGAAAGAAAGAGAGCACGAACGACATATTCATAGGCTGTACTCTTACCTTAGACAATCATTCTTTTTTCCATTGATCTTATGCCTGTCTCCATTAAGAGTTTCGATGTCATTATCGATATGGATTGGTTAAGCTCTAATCGTGCTGATATCCTTTGCTTCGAAAAAGCCATTCGCCTCAATCTTCCCTCTAGCGAAACCCTCGTGATCTACGGTGATAAGCTTAGTTCGAACCTCCGTATCATTTCGTGCATCAAAGCTCAGAAGTACCTGCGGAAGGAATGCCGTACATTTCTGGCTCATGTTGTTGATGAGACACAAAAGGGTAAAGACCTCGAGAGCATCCCCGAAGTCTGTAACTTTCCTGATGTCTTCCCTGAAGATCTCCCAGGAATCCCTCCCGAGCGTCAAGTCGAGTTTCGTATTGACTTGATCCCCAGAGCTACTCCTGTAGCTAAGTCTCCTTACCGTTTAGCGCCATCGGAAATGAAAGACTTATCCAGCCAGATCAATGAGCTGATCAGCAAAGGATTCATAAGGCCGAGTTCCTCACCTTGGGGAGTTCCGATCTTATTCATGAAAACGAAAGATGGATCCTTTCAGATGTGCATTGACTACCGAGAACTGAACAAGCTGACCATCAAGAACCGCTATCCCTTACCCAGAATCGACGATCTCTTCGACCAACTTCAGGGAGCCAATTATTTCTCAAAGATAGATATGAGATCAGGGTACCATCAGTTACGAGTTCACGAGAATGATGTGCCCAAGACAGCATTCCGAACTCGTTATGGACACTATGAATTTGTAGTAATGCCCTTTGGCCTGACCAACGCACCAACAATATTCATGGACCTGATGAATCGAGTGTGCCGCCCTTTCCTGGACAAGTTCGTGATCGTGTTCATCGACGATATACTCGTCTATTCTCGGAGTGAGAATGATCATAAACAGCACTTGAGACAGGTGCTGGAAACATTAAGGGCGGAGAAGCTATATGCAAAATTTTCAAAGTGTGAGTTCTGGATCAGGAAGATGAATTTCCTCGGTCACGTGGTTAGCAAGGAAGGCATACACGTGGACCCTTCAAAGATCAAAGCGATAGAGAATTGGCCTGCACCAAAGACACCCACAGAAATCCGTCAATTCGTGGGTCTCGCGGGCTATTATCGCCGATTTATCCAGAATTTCTCCAAAATCGCTAAGCCTTTAACTACCCTGACACAAAAAGGTGTAACCTTTAGTTGGGGAGTCAAGCAAGACACTGCGTTTCAAACATTGAAGCAGGCCCTATGCAGCGCACCTATCTTGTCCCTTCCCGAAGGGACGGAAGACTTCGTGATCTATTGTGATGCATCCAATCAGGGCCTAGGCTGTGTGCTCATGCAGCGAGGAAAGGTCATCGCCTATGCCTCGAGGCAGTTGAAAACACACGAGGTCAATTACACAACTCACGATTTGGAGTTGGGAGCAGTGGTCTTTTCACTAAAGATCTAGAGACACTATCTCTACGGAACCAAGTGCACTATCTTCACCGACCATAAGAGCTTGCAGCACATCCTTGATCAGAAGGAGTTAAACATGAGACATCGGCGATGGGTAGAGCTACTCAGTGACTATGAGTGCGAAATTTGTTACCATCCCGGCAAGGCCGATGTGGTAGCAGATGCCCTCAGCCGAAAGGAGTATTCAGGGCGTAGGGTGAAGGCACTAACAATGACCATCCATTCCCACCTGTCCGCGCAGATCAGAGAGGCTCAGCTGGAAGCCTTAAAACCCGAGATCATGGTAGATGAAGCCTTGCGGGGAATGGAAAAGAACTTAGAGGTCAAGGGAGACGGAGTGTACTATTTTATGAACCGGATTTGGACCCCGAAGTATGGCGGGTACAGAGAGGTTGTCATGAATGAGGCTCACAAGACTAAATACTCCGTTCACCCAGGTTCGGATAAGATGTATCTGGATCTCAAACAATTCTATTTGTGGCCAAACATGAAAGCGGAAATTGCTACTTTCGTGGGCAAGTGCCTGACTTGTGCCAAGGTAAAAGTAGAATATCAAAAGCCCTCAGGTTTACTTCAGCAGCCGGAAATACCTGAGTGGAAGTGGGAAAGGATAACCATGGATTTTATCACCAAGTTACCCAGATCTCCGAGTGGGCACGACGCCATCTGGGTAATTGTCGATCGGTTGACGAAGTCCGCTCACTTCTTGCCAATCAAAGAAAACTTCAAGATGGAGAGACTTACACGGATATATCTTCGAGAAATAGTTCGCCTCCATGGGGTACCTGTATCCATTATCTCCGATCGAGATAGCAGGTTTACCTCAAGATTTTGGCAAGCACTACAGAAGGCTCTCGGAACTCAGCTGGATATGAGCACGGCTTATCATCCACAAACAGATGGACAGAGTGAGAGAACAATTCAGACATGTTGAGAGCCTGCGTCATCGACTTCGACACGTCATGGGACACTCATCTTCCTTTGGTTGAATTTTCGTACAACAACAGCTACCATACCAGTATCAAGGCTACGCCGTTTGAAGCCCTCTACGGCCGCAAGTGCAGATCCCCTCTGTGCTGGGCTGAGGTGGGTGACACGCAGCTAGCCAGGGGTCAAGTCCCCGACAGTACTCTCACTGGTCCTGAGATCATCCGAGAGACAACTAAAAAGATCGTGCAAATCCGAGAACGACTGAAAGCCTCCCGAGATAGACAAAAGAGCTACGCCGATAAGAGACGAAAACCCTTGGAATTCCAGGTTGGTGACCGCGTCCTTCTGAAGTTCTCACCCTGGAAAGGCATGATATGCTTTGGAAAGCGTGGAAAGCTAAACCCAAGGTACATTGGACCGTTTGAGATCCTTGCTAGGATCGGTCCCGTAGCATACAAACTCCAGTTACCACGGGAGCTCAGCAACATCCATCCTGTCTTCCACGTATCGAACCTAAAGAAGTGTCTGTCCGATGAGACACTTGTGATTCCTCTCGACGAGATTGAAATCAACGAGAACCTCAACTTCGTGGAAAAACCGGTCGAAATCATGGACAGAGAGATCAAACGAACGAAACAAAGTCGCATCCCGATAGTGAAGGTTCGCTGGAGTGCCAAGCGGGGACCTGAATTCACTTGGGAGCGCGAGGATCAGATGAAACAGAAATATCCGCATCTCTTTCTAAATCCATGATTTGTATTCTATGCTCGAATTTCGGGATGAAATTCCCTCTAACGGGGGGATGATGTGACAACCCGAAATTTCTTTCGTTCAAATCGTTAAAAATAAATCATTTTGGAATTTATTTCTGCTCTTGCCGTCATTATTTTGAGCTTAATTAAATATCCTAGGCTCGATCCAATTAAGTTTTGGGTTCAAAATCGAGGTTTCTAAGTCAAAGCATAGCATCCGGGCCAAACACCCCCTTCGAGAGCAGTTTACGGCCGCAAACTCGAGTTTACGGCCGTAAACCCCCCCCCCCCCCCACCCCACCCCTTGGCCGTAAACTCACCCCTATATAAGGGATGAGTGGCTTTAATTTCAAGCTTTAAGCGCTCAAGGGACTTTCTCTCTCTACTCTCTCTCTACCATTTTCGAGTTTTGCTCAAGGATCTTCAAAATGTAAGTGATTCTTCACTTCTATGGTGTTTCAATCCCTTTTCCAGTGATGAATCCATGTTTCATATCATAAATTTCATCTTTTTCTAGATCTTCTCTCTCACCAAGAACACCATGAACACACACTAGTTCTTGGTGACTAAAAACCTCATTCCAAGCCTCTTACAGTAAGTATCTACTCCCTATGCTTGTTATCTATTAAGAATCACTTGTTTTCACCTAGAAATCGACCTGAAATCATGAACACAAAAGGGTTTACGGCCGTAATCCCTTCAATGGCCGTAAACTCCATTTTTGGTCGATTATTGGCCTTTAAACTCTTCCTTGAGCTGGGCACAAGGCTTAGAACACTTCCAAGAGGCTAGAAAGGACCTTGAAACACTAAAAATCGCACCTTTCACCTAGTGTTTACGGCTGTAAACACATAGGCCGTAAACCCACAGGCCGTAAACCCATGGGCCGTAAACCCATGGACCGCAAACACTTGGGCCGCAAACGCGTAGGCCGTAAACCCTGTTGGGCCGCAAACCCCTGACCGTACACTCCTGATTACGGCCGCAAACTCCCCCTCTTCAATCACGTGTGATTCTAACACTTAGTTTCAAGTGTTTCCTAGTCCCTAAGGTGGTTTCCTTCCATAACAAATAGTGTTAGGTCCTCATCTAATGCATATATGTGTTACCATATGTTAATAGGATCCACTTGCGTACGAAACATCAGTTGACACTCAGCATCCGCACCGACCTTACGCTCGGATCTTACGTCAAACTGTGAGTTGATACCCCTACATTTTTTTCCGTATTTTTAATGTTTTCAGGGGGGGGGGGGGGGGGATACAAGCTAAACATAAATGTTTTCAAAACTCATGCAAATCTCATACTTTAACCCTTTTTGTAATGTGTTGAGCATAAGGGGCGTTTTCACTAAACTTGCATAAGTTTTCCGGACACGCTATTGACTACGTTATACATGCAAACTATAATCGGTATAGTTTGGGATTTTCTAAACACAACAAGTACATAAACTTTCACTGCTAAACATATGCACTAAGACAGAAATAGTTTACAGTTTACCTCACTGTTTTATCATAGTATTCATAACTATAATTATCACTACATACGGTATACATACGGATTTTCATTACGGTAGAACGCTACTACACTACATGTAAACTAGATTGTACGATACTGTGAGGCGCTACTTCAATACTGTACCCTTAGGTATACAAGGATAAATCCTATCATAGTATAACCAGAGTCTCCTGGAGGGAGAGCATGAGATTTGTGAATAGATCTATTCGGGACTGACAATCCCACACCTGAACTGCTAGCTACAGTTAGGCGGGCATGCCTGGGGTGTACAAATGTCATTTAACTCGACGCCCGAAGAACGTTGGAAAGGTCTCTAGTCATATCAAGCATGGTTATATGACTCACATTATGTACGAATCATCTTTAGTCTACAACCTGGCACTCTTCAACAGTTTTATTTATACTAAATGGAACTAATACACACTACAACTGGAGAACTTTCAGGGTTTTCAAACAGAACTGAACATACAATGGTTTCACGTACGAAATACTTATACATCATGATTAGCATTAGCTAGTCACATGAAGTATTATTTTCGCACATCACTATAGTTTTCAATAACAAACATTCATGGTTTTATACAGAATTGAAAACACTACATTCTCATTTAAGAAAATATCGGATTTTCTTGAAACTACACATACACTTTTACAACTCATCAACAAGTTTTCATTACAAACTACCGCTTATGAACTCACCAGCTTTATGCTGATATTCTTTCAAACTGCTTGTATTCTCAGGAAATCAGTAGACAGGTACCTGCTGGATTTTGAGGAGTTGGACCAATAAGAGTTTTATGTTTATACTTTACAAAGCTATTTGATGTAATTCAAACAAGTTTCAGACAAAGCTTCAAACTGATGTAAACATTTTTATTTAAGTATTCACTGTAATGGTTGTGTTGCTATGATTGCTATTATTCATTGGTTGTGATGCTACACATGACGTCCTCCACCCCGAAACGATTCCGCCATCACGGTTTCGGGGTGTGACAGTTGGGCTTCAAAACCGAAAAGATAAAATTTTCCGGGTCTTCGGGCACTTCGGAACGTATTTTGGGTGTTTGGTATGATACCGAAGCTTTGGGGGATGAAAGAACCACTTTTTTGACTTTCATATTTCTGAAACACCCAAACTTTCATACTTGAAAATATAGTTACTCCAAAACATGCTACATGCATATTTATAAAATTAATATTTTACATTGATAAAGTGATTACAAAAGATTGGATACAAACCGACTATGTTTTAAGATTTTACATAACTACCCAGGATATTGTAATTTTATACAAACATAAACTGAAGTACAAAAATACTATTACAAACTATTCTAAGTCTTCCAACTATACTGGGTGCTTATTGCATGCATTAGGTTACAACATTGGGAGGGGTAAGCGATAACGCTTAGTGAGTTCAATAATAGATACAATATAACGTTATGCCATATATATACCAATATGGCAGAAGCAAATAGGAGCAAGGAACAACAAAGGCATACTGCGAAAAGCTTTCCATATAAATCAATGACTCGATTCAAAGATATACAATCAATGAGATATAACAATTTCCATACTTGATAAACATCAATAACGCTTCGGCCTAAATGGCACTGAAGACAAACAATTTCTGATTAACATTAAGGTAGATTTCAGGTTTTCACGCCCTGTCTAACCTTCTGCCAATGCCATAGAATAGAGTCATTCACTTACTGGGGGACATGCTCTACATGGCCAGAGGCTACATATAACACATAACATACAATTGTTTCTATATATTAAACTCACCTTGAAATAAACGGGGGTCAAAATAATAATTTGGGCAGCACTTCGTCTCTAAATATGACTTTCGTCGTTGAAAACTGGGAGTTTTCTTGAAAACCGGGGTCTGCGAAGGTGGAGCTTCGAAACCTAAAAGATAAATTTTTCGGGCTTCTCGGGAATCTCGGGGCGTGTTTCGGGCATTGGAATTAATCCCGGGGCTTCGGGGGATGTCAAAATTGTAAAAATATTGAAAAAGGGTGAAAAAGTGCCAAAATTCTAAAATACCCGGTAGGGTTCGCATGGCTGCTATTTATAGGGGAGGAGGACCGAAGGCTTGGATCCAAGGCTGGGAAGCGAGAGGCTCGTATGCGAGGCTCGGACCAGCTGTCAGCAGGGCGAGCCTCGGTTCGGACAGATGTGCGCTTCGGATTGGGCCTCCTCCTCGGTCGAATCAGGAGCCAACACGCGGGTCGGATCACGTGGGACACATGCGAGATCACGTGGCTTCTTCGGACACCTGTGCGACACGCGTCGCTTCTCGGACATGCCACGCAGCAGCTTCGGACACGTGGCCAGCTCCGAGCGAGGGTGACGTGGCAATCACTATTCATAAGAAATTTCTCGAAAAATGTGCCCAATCTTGTAAAATCCATAACTTTCTCATACGGGCTCCGTTTTTGACGTTCTTTATATGCACGCGTAGAGAAAATTATGCTCTACAACTTTCGTTTGGACTTCGTCGGCAAATGTTGAATTTATTTTTATATTATTATTTTTAACAGACCGGGACTGGTAAATCCGTTAAAAATTCATAACTTCTTCATTTGACGTCCGTTTTCGTCAGACTTTTTACCGTTGTACTACTAATGACGAGACCTTCGATTCTCGTTTAGGTTGTGTCGGCTAAAAATCATTCGATCTAAAATTCGAGTTTTTAGCTGTCTACTGCTAAGCTGAAACTTATAAAAATCATAACTTCCTCATACGAAGTCAGATTTTGGCGTTCTTTTTATCAAAATTCTCGGTTTAACGAATACTACGACTTTCATTTAGATCACTAAGGCTAAAAAGTAGTTTATCAAAAACTCACTTTTTACGTCATTTGGCACCGTGCCGGTTTTATCCCGGATCTTCGATTGGTTATAACTTCTTCGTTATAACTCGGATTTCGACGAGGTTTTCGCCTACATGTTTCTAACGAGATTATCTACAACTTTCAATAATAAAATTTTACATATTTCAAATTTTATATTTTCGCTAAATTTCACTATTTTTCTTTTAATTGGAATCTCATAAGACTTCCAATAATTTATGAGTGATTCTAAACATAGGTTACCTTATTTCTAGTAAAAACTATCTATTAGAACTCAAAACTCAATTTCACATAATATTTCATAATATTTTTAACTTTTTGGATTACATAACACGATTTCAAAACGTGTATGTTACAAATACCTCCTCCTTTTGAGGATTTCGTCCCCGAAATCACAACGATTTAGACAAATGAGGATATTTCGCTCTTATCTCATTCTTATTTTCCCTAAGAATAATTTGAATCTTATCAGTGGTGTCTTGAATCATTTCAGGATCACCAAGGATTTTCTGTCCTACATTATGCCAACATAATGGTGTTCACAGTTACTACCGAACTCTAAGACATATGCACGAAGCATATCTTCTACTGTTTGGATTGTTCTCTCCATCTAACCATCTGTCTGGGGATGATAAGCTGTGTTGGGAGCAACTCGAGATCCCAATTCACTTTTCATACTCGCCCAAAAGTGAGAAGTGAAACGAGTATCACGATCGGAAATAATCTTTAGTGGCACACCATGTCTCGCCACAATTTCGTCTAAGTAAACTTGTGCGTATTTCTCCATTAGAACCGTTGTACGTATGGCGAGAAAATATGCACTCTTAATCAGCCGGTTGATAATTATCCAAAGGCTATCATTCACAATTTTCTTCTCCTCTTTCAAGGTATTAACTGTATAAGCCGGATAAGTAGAATATCCCTTCGATATAAATTTATGAGTTTTTAAGAAAGAAATTTATTATTTTCACCGTAGACATAAAGAATCCTTCCTTTCGGTAGGTATGCATATCATCTCTTCGTAGCACAAGAGATCTGCGTAGTTCTTTGACAATCGATTCATGTCGAGAATAATATCAAAGTTGGGAAATAAGATAGGAATTAGGTTACCAGGAAGATTATAACTTTCAATTCCTATGACACTATTTCTATAGACTTTGTCGGCAAGTAATGATATATTTCCTATGTTATCTATATGAAATGATTGGACAATTGCGTAACAAGCAATTTGAAAAGAATGTGCGAATTTATAAGGCACGAAAGAATCTGAGGCATCACAATCAAATAAGATGTGAGCAGATCTAAAGTTTACGAGAAATTACTAGTCACAACATTCGAGTCCTAACTTACTTCCTCTGTGGTAATCTAAAATGTACGATATTTAACTTTTGGTTTGCCAAAAGATTGTCAAACTCTTTAAACTTCTTAATTACTAGCGGCGCTCAAACCTGCACCCGTTCATCATTCTCTATTGGGCATTCGATCCTAATCTTTGAGTTAAAACTCATTTCTCATTGCAAACTCCTGCTCCTTCTTGGTTTATAGACTAAACCCAAGATAAGGCCTTTACTTTTCCTATAACAACAACTCGTATGGTCTTATTCTAATGACCTTTGATTTTATAACGCACAAGACACATAACGAACCAAACTCTTGAATTAGAATCAGATCGAATAAATCGAGCTGATGGAATAAAGAAAACAAAAATAGTTTGATCAACACGTGGATGCTTTGGAACAAAAAAAGAATAGCACCACGTATCTCTAATTCGTGCTTGCGGACATAAACATCAATTTTGTCAAATGACAGAATATTTCGACTGATTACTAAATCACGGATTTCATACTGTAATCCGTCCATGAATAACTAAATTCTTTATCGCCTTCATAACAGGTAACATCTCTAGTTAAGGGTTGCTCAATTCTTTAATGAAGATCTTTATATTTCTATCGACCATCTCGACCATCTCCTTCTTGACTGAAGTTTCGTCATTACTCAATACATGGCTTTCTAAACCAATCAACTTTATCTTTGCTCCACTCTTTATGACCTTAAGATTTGAACGATAATTATCTTCTTAGTCATTACCGAAACGAAGGTAAAGACACACATGAATAAAACGGAATCATTTATTAGCTTCTTGGTAACCTTGTGACTTTCCCTGATCCAAGCGTGAGTCCTGTGCTTCTAGTAGTATAGGCCTCTACTACTATTCACACCTACTCATACTCGTCCCAAGTATTGTCTCGCAGTTCCCAAGTCACCATTCAAAAGTTTCACAAAGCAAATTTTCACACCTAAGTGTGTTCAAACAAGTACATACAACAATTTCTCCTAGACTCAACTAGGGTTTTCGCGTTTCTATCAAACATATCTTGGATTACTTATACTCGCCTTCTAAAATTCTTCTCATGCATATGCTTGATTTAATATATCCTAATACTTTTCCATAGGTCGATAGAAATTTTACTTCAATTTCTTCATATAAATTCTTTCTCGGGTAGTGTCTACTCTGCAAGACATACTACACCCAAAATTTACTCTAGCAGTATGGAGACAAACGGTCTTCAACTTCTTGCATCTACTTCTAACTCATGCAAACCATCATGCAGATTAGTTGGTTTCATTATCCTTTCATGACATCGTTATTCTTGTATCTGAGTAAGTCTAAGTCTACTTCATAGGGGTCTATCCTAAGAAGTTTGCATTATAGCTGCATCTCAGCAAGCTCTACTAGCTTTAACTTGGTTCTCTGTCATTCCTAACTACAACATTTCTTCTCATATAATAATATGAGTGTATATCTTCTTCAACTAAGTACTCTACCTTACTCTAACAAGTAAGCCACTCAGCCTTTTCACAACCAAATAACCTATTTCACCATCCTAATCATGTATGTTAAAGTCGGCTTAGCACACAATGGAACTTCCATAAGGATGTGATAGAAGTCAATCATCACTCAGTATTATGAAATACTAAGTCTGAGCATCCTGTATAAAGTTACTACTCGAACTACATGCTACATCACAAAGTCTTGGCCTATTGAGTCTGAAAACTTCATTAGCCTTTCCTTTGATCTTCATTTAATTCTTCTAAATCGTGTACAACATAAATTTCGATACTGTCGAAGTATTTATCACCAGCTTCGGTTCTTCCGACTCTATAAACAATCACTGCTTCAATCTGGACAGCGGTGGAACAACTTCATGGATTTGTACCAACACATTTATCTCACCCAAACGTGTTTCAAACGCACATCTTTCTTCCAAATATGTTATTATATATCAAACATACTTTAAATGTATAATACCACTCTATTGGTATTAATACATTATTTACGATAACACTTCATATTTATTATTTTACTATATCCTTCGATCGTTTATCAATAAACTTATCAATGTCAACTATCATAAGTATCTTTATTACTTTGAAAACTTTTAAGTAAATTCTATTACGAAAATTCTTAGAATTCTGAACATAAAATTTTCTAAACCAAGGTCGGCAACAGACCTTAAACTTTCTCAAATAATAGCAATATAGCTAAGCAACTTAAGGCATGCTATATTTATTTATCCTTTAGCACATCTTAGAATATAAGGCATATCCCCTCTTAATATTCTAGTGCTTGTGTCCATTAGGTATCCAACCTAAAGTATACCAGATACATATTGTATCATCACTTAACAATTTATGTTTAAATCTAGAAATTCTCAAAATTCCTAGTTCATATAAACTAATTTTCTAAAATTTTTGAAGTGACTTAATATCTTAGAATACTAGGGTTTATCACTACCCAATACCCCACTTAAGTATTTCCAACGGTTTGTATCCATATATTTACAATGATTCAGTTTATATATTGAACTTCCAATAGTTTAAGTCTAAAAACCAATCCATGGAATTTAGTTCACTTAAACCACTGCTCTGATACCATGATTGAAAGAACCACTTTCTTGACTTTCATATTTCTGAAAGACCCAAACTTTCATACTTGAAAATATAGTTACTCCAAAACATGCTACATGCATATTTATAAAATTAATATTTTACATTGATAAAGTGATTACAAAAGATTGGATACAAACCGACTATGTTTTAAGATTTTACATAACTGCCCAGGATATTGTAATTTTATACAAACATAAACTGAAGTACAAAAATACTATTACAAACTATTCTAAGTCTTCCAACTATATTGGGTGCTTATTGCATGCATTAGGTTAAAACATTGGGAGGGGTAAGCGATAACGCTTAGTGAGTTCAATAATAGATACAATATAACGTTATGCCATATATATGCCAATATGGCAGAAGCAAATAGGAGCAAGGAACAACAAAGGCATAATGCGAAAAGCTTTCCATATAAATCAATGACTCGATTCAAAGATATACAATCAATGAGATATAACAATTTCCATACTTGATAAACATCAATAACGCTTCGGCCTAAATGGCACTGAAGACAAACAATTTCTGATTAACATTAAGGTAGATTTCAGGTTTTCACGCCCTGTCTAACCTTCTGCCAATGCCATAGAATAGAGTCATTCACTTACTGGGGGACATGCTCTACATGGCCAGAGGCTACATATAACACATAACATACAATTGTTCCTATATATTAAACTCACCTTGAAATAAACGGGGGTCAAAATAATAATTTGGGCAGCACTTCGTCTCTAAATATGACTTTCTTCGTTGAAAACTGGGAGTTTTCTTGAAAACCGGGGTCTGCGAAGGTAGAGCTTCGAAACCGAAAAGATAAATTTTTCGGGCTTCTCGGGAATCTTGGGGCGTGTTTCGGGCATTGGAATTAATCCCGGGGCTTCGGGGGATGTCAAAATAGTAAAAATATTGAAAAATGGTGAAAAAGTGCCAAAATTCTAAAATACCCGGGAGGGTTCGCATGGCTGCTATTTATAGGGGAGGAGGACCGAAGGCTCGGATCCAAGGCTGGGAAGCGAGAGGCTCGTATGCGAGGCTCGGACCAGCTGTCAGCAGGGCGAGGCTCGGTTCGGACAGATGTGCGCTTCGGATTGGGCCTCATCCTCGGTCGAATCAGGAGCCAACACGCGGGTCGGATCACGTGGGGCACATGCGAGATCACGTGGCTTCTTCGGACACCTGTGCGACACGTGTCGCTTCTCGGACATGCCACGCAGCAGCTTCGGACACGTGGCCAGCTCCGAGCGAGGGGACGTGGCATTCACTATTCATGCGAAATTTCTCGAAAAATGTGCCCAATCTTGTAAAATCCATAACTTTCTCATACGGGCTCCGTTTTTGACGTTCTTTATATGCACGCGTAGAGAAAATTATGCTCTACAACTTTCGTTTAGACGTCGTCGGAAAATTTTGACTTTATTTTTATATTATTATTTTTAGCAGACCGGGACTGGTAAATCCGTTAAAAATTCATAACTTCTTCATCTGACGTCCGTTTTCGTCAGACTTTTTACCGTTGTACTACTAATGACGAGACCTTCGATTCTCGTTTAGGTTGTGTCGGCTAAAATTCATTCGATTTAAAATTCGAGTTTTTAGCTGTCTACTGCTAAGCTGAAACTTGTAAAAATCATAACTTCCTCATACGAAGTCAGATTTTGGCGTTCTTTTTATCAAAATTCTCGGTTTAACGAATACTACGACTTTCATTTAGATCACTAAGGCTAAAAAGTAGTTTATCAAAAACTCACTTTTTACGTCATTCGGCACCGTGCCGGTTTTATCTCGGATCTTCGATTGGTCATAACTTCTTCGTTATAACTCGGATTTCGACGAGGTTTTCGCCTACATGTTTCTAACGAGATTATCTACAACTTTCAATAATAAAATTTTACATATTTCAAATTTTATATTTTCGCTAAATTTCACTATTTGACTTTTAATTGGAATCTCATAAGACTTCCAATAATTTATGAGTGATTCTAAACATAGTTTTACCTTATTTCTAGTAAAAACTATCTGTTAGAACTCAACACTCAATTTCACATAATATTTCATAATATATTTAACTTTTTGGATTACATAACACGATTTCAAAACGTGTATGTTACAGGGGAAGTTGAAATGAAAGAAATATTAAGTTTAGGGTGTAAAATGGCAATTTTCTAAAATATACCCGGGAGGTCTCGCACCCTTCTATTTATAGGGGCGAGCTTCGGATCCGAGGGCTGAGAAGCGACCATGCGGCAACAGATGCGAGGGGGCACGTGGCGCGCATGCTAGGCTCGGACACGCAAGGAGGGCACGTGTCGGACGCGTATTGGACCGCGCTTCGGACGGCTCTCCGGATCGGACACGCGTCTGCTGACTCACCGAGATCGGACACGGGGCGGGTTCCGAGCGAGGGTGACGTGGCCGAACACCAGCCATGCGAAATTCCTCGGTTTTAGCATTTTTCTCGATTTTTGTGTCCCAAACTTCTAAAATCCATAACTTTCGCATACGGGCTCCATTTTGATGTTCTTTATATGCATACGTAGGTAAAATTATGCTCTACAACTTTCGTTTACACTCCGTCGGCTAATTTTGATCTTAATTTTAAGATTATTATTTTTAACAGACCGGGACAGGTAAATCCGTTAAAAATTCATAACTTCTTCATCCGACGTCCGTTTTCGTCTGTCTTTTTATCGTTGTACTACTATTGAGGAGACCTTCGATTCTCGTTTAGGTTGTGTCGGCTAAAAATCACTCGATCTAAAATTCGAGTTTTTAGCTGTCTACTGCTAAGCTGAAACTTAGAAAAATCATAACTTCCTCATACGAAGTCAGATTTGGGCGTTCTTTTTACGCATACTCTCGGTTTAACGAACACTACGACTTTTATTTAGATCACCAAAGGTCATAACTTCTTCGTTATAACTCGGATTTCGGTATTCTTTATATATCCAGAATCCTTGTCGCTACCACTACTACTTCATTCGTAGATATTGGGTTTATCTAATATTTATTTTCGATGCTTATTTTTATTCTTAATTAATTAAATCCTAATAACTTAGCATAAAACACATAATTCACATAATAATCACATAATTCCTCTTTATTTCTTCAAAATAAGTTACAAAGGTTAACCTAGACTATTACGTCAATATTAATGCCTAGCCTAGAAACACGGGCGTTACATGCACCAAGCTCCATCTTCATAGAAATTGACCAAAACACCAAAAATGGACACCACAAGATCAAGATACCACCATGAAGACTTAAGGACGGATTCTAGGGTTTTAGAGGGTGGAGGTTGACTTAGAATGAAGAAGGAGGCTTTACTGTATGCTTATATAGGGTACAACCCTTGGATTAGGGTTTACAATCTGACCCTCGTACGCCCAACGTACCTTTCGTACGCCCCGTATACGAGGCCGTGCACCCTGACCCAACCTAGCACAAACGCTCCGCGTTCTTCCCAGGTACACCTCGCGTAGTTCCTTCTCCTCGGTACGCCCTGCATACTAGGGTTTTTCCCAAACCCTAATTCTTTCGAAGGCCACAAATCTCTCGATACAACTCCTATTGCAACAATCTGTATATCCCTAAAAAGGTATCGAGACGCTCTACACTAATATCAACTCATACTGGACATAAGATATTCCGGACGGACATCCGCTTTCCATAAAATCCCTAACTGACAAATTACCGGAATTACCTTTGATTCCAAACACAAACCGAATACCCAAACATCCGAATTATAGTATCCAACTCTAACTAGGTCCAAAACTCAATTCTTCAAGGATCCGTAGCCTGCTAATACCCAATCCTTTGATCACCATCTCAAAATGGAAATAATGAGAAATAGGATGTTACACAACAACAGACTGTGCACCAATAATAGAAGGTGCACAACCAATAGATGGCGCACCAACAAAACGTTGCAGCTATAGGGATTCCAGGAGGTGGTTGAACATGCGCTCCCAAACATGCATCAAGCATCCAATTTATTTCTTATCAGTTCTCTTCTTACATCTCTTCTACAAGCCTTTTTATAGCTTCCATGGTAACCGACTGTGGTTCTTGATTCCTCCCAGAACATCCTTCACCTTCATGAAGTTATGATGGACGACTTCTAATTCGCACCATTTTCTGAAACGTTACTTATTATTAAATTGGCATTGTCATATCATCATCATATGTAAAACAAATAACATAATAACCCTTGTACATATCGTTTTAACAATCATGTCACTACCTAATGTTAGTAAAAGTGACCCTACCACACTGTGAATTTTTTAGCCCTCATAGTTTAAGCCTAGGTATGGACTGCCTAAACCTAATACTTTTAACCTATGAATATGATACCAACTTGTAGCACCCAAAATGTTTTACATATATTATAGTGTTATTTTTTTTAAATTTATCAGAGTATTATACAACATCATTCAAAAACCATACAACATTTTCCCATAAAATTATTAAGTGTACAAACCATATCGAAACCATAATTAAAGAAACAAGATTATAATGTACAAAATCTATATCCAATCCATACTCTTGATGCCACTATAATCACCCGTACTAAGGTTTTGCACCTAAACTTGGAACACATGACAAATAACAAAATTATCAGACAACACATCTGGTGAGTTATAATTCAATACAATAATTAAATTACTATAAACCACGGTAACCGAAATATGGTGTCATCAATATCTACCGCTATCCATACTATGGCCCTAACAGTAATCTACAACTATCCATATTTTGGTCCCATCAATAAATTACGACTATTTATATTGGACAACAAATCATCCAAATGGCCCCGTCTTGGTCCATAAGGACCCTTGGGCAAGCTTGTACTATCTTTTTTTTTTTATCTTTTCTTTATATTAGTCAATATGTATGTAACAACACGATACAATTTTACAATCAATAGAACAACACCTTTCAAATTCCAACAAGTTTAATAAGTACTTATTTCATTAAGCACACCATACAAGCCATGTATTCCTACTTCAGAAGGTTTTATAACTCACCTCTTAAATTAGAAATCACTTTTTTCCATCTTGCTTTAGCTCCCGATTTAGTGATCCTTCCCTTTTCTTTATTCTAAGTCTATCAAAATTTCACATTAAGCTCTCTTTAGAACATATCTTAACCACTTAAGAGCTTAATAACACTTAAAATTCAACATAATCAGTCTTTAACTATAAATCAATTTGACAAATTTTTGTTAAAGATCTATTTAAACTTCATGAATTAAGTTTCTCCATAACTTAATTCATCAAGTTCTTAGCCTAATTTCTTGAACTCATCATCTTCCCCAATTAGGGTTTGAAACCATAATTATCAAATATATGAACTGGACCATGAAATAACAAAATCAAGCTTGATTCTAGCTTCTATATACTCACTATAACATCATAATTAAGTTGTCTATGAAATGTTTTTAGCTTCTCACTTAGATTACACAACTACCATGGAAGCTCATAATCTTGTAAGAAGAAGAAGATACTAGCATTTGATGCAATTAGAGGTTGATTCTTAATATCCTTTTTCAAATCACATTTAGACCTTCCCCTGCCTTCAAAATCACCTGAGGATCATTCTAGAATCACCGGGGAAGAATAATGGCCGAATAAATCAGTTTTACATCTTAAATATGGACCTGATGTCGGCGTAGGTGCACCGAGTCTTATTTTGGTAGGTTGTGCCCTATGTATTTTCAGCACTATACTCCTTTCAACTTCAGACAACCATAATTTCCTCATATGGACTCCGATTTTCGCAAACGTTATATCGATGTGACTATCTTGTAGCGAACTACAATTTGTCTTAATTATTTTTATTATAAAACATTACACATTTTTGTTATTATTCAATAAGTACAATTATATACGTGTTGTGTTATAAAAAAATGTTACCATTTAACTACTTGAGCTCATATTTACATAAATTTGGAAAAAATACATGTTGTAACACATAATTTGAGTTTTTACGGTCATTATATATATATATATATATATATATATATATATACACACACACACACACACACACACAAACACACACATACACACACATTGAAAAAAGCTTGAAATTTCGTGTCGGTGGTCAAATCGTAGCTTAACACACGCACCGACCACTTTTTGCCATATCTTCTTAAAAGTTTTATGATTCAACATATGATATCAGATGCTGATGAAAACTTAAAAAATATGTGCCGATGGATATATCATGTACCATGATATATTACATGCACCTAACCATTCTTGCCCTACAAATCTTCTAACAAAGAATTTTATGATTCACTATATAAGTCATACACTGATAAAAATTTGACACTCTATGCAAAATGGTGCATTTCGTACCAGAATGTATTACACGCATCATACTATTATCTCCAATTATTTATTCTAGTAAAATTGGTTAATGATTTTGCATCTAAAACTAGACATTGATGAGACTACATAACACTGTATAAATGATCTATTGTTGCAAAAACATAATAGTGTCATGCACCAAGCTTCTTTCCATTTTTTTCGTTGTAATTGTGATTTCTTCTACAAGATGACTAGATGAATCCACAAACTCTATTTTATGAGGCTACTTCTAAGGGGGAGATTATGTTGTCATTGAATGATGATGCCAAAAAGGGGGAGAAAAGAAAGATAACTAAAGGTACTTCTAATTTACCTCTACCTGATCTCTGAATCTACAAAGACTGATGTTGGCATCGATTGGTGATTGTATCTCTAAGGGGAAAAAAAGAGCGAAAGATAACTGAAAATACACATTAGCCAGAAGTTGAAGATGAAAATGAAAACTTCGGTTTAGGGTTTTGACATCATCAGAATGCGGGAGATTATAAGGTCAATCCTTATAATCTGATGATGTAAACAGTTACACTGACTCTTATCAGTGCCAATCTATAGTAAGGTCAATCGTTATAATCTAATTATATAAACAATCACCCTGACTCTTATCAGTGTCATCGTCTCCCCAACGCTAATGTGAAGCTATGTCTACAAGTCATGTTAGTGTGATATCTATATTAAATGTAAATTGTTGTTGTTGTTGTTGTTGTGTGTGTGTATATATATATATATATATATATATATATATATATATATATATATATATATATGTATGTATGTATGTATGTATATATATATATATATATATATATATATATATATAGTTAGTTAGTTAGTTAGTTAGTTATTTGTAATGCCTGCATTTCCTTCTAGATTAGCCATAGTATGTAATCACCTTGGTCAAATATTTTAACCTTTATATGAATGAATAAGAAAGGGATTAGTCATATATTTATGTGCTTATGTGTTTTATACGATATTTTATGGAAATTCTATAAGTACTTAATAATATAATCAATAAGATTAAAATACGCATCGAAGATAAAAGATTATTTAAGACAAATATCTTAACCTAGTTTTAGTATATGTTATAAGGATTCTAAAGATATAAGGAGCATTAAAATCCGACTTTGTATGAAGAAGTTATGCTTCTTCGAAGTTTCGTGATTAAACCGGTACAACTCTGGGTATCGTAAAAAGTAAATTTTTGATAAATTACTTTTTAGCCTAAGTGATATATAAGAAAGTGGTAGTAGTCGTTAAACTGAGAGCGTGCTTATAGAGAACATCTAAATCTAATTTCATTAGAGGAAGTCATATTTTTCTAAGATTCAACGTAATAGTATACAAGTCAAAAATCGAATTTTTGATTGGTCGATTTTTAGCCAAAACAATATAAACGAGAATGGAAGAGCTCGTTAATAGGAATCCAACGATACAACGTCTGTCAAAAACGGACACTTGATGAGAAAGTGATGCGTTTTATACAGGCTTTAACAGTCTAAGTCTGTGTGAAAAAAATGCTTTCAAAACTACCCGACGAAGTCTAAATGAAAGTTGTAGATCTTGTCAAGCTCTTTCTGGGGATATAAAGAATTTCAAAAACAGAATTCATGTGAAGAAACTATGAAATTTTGAAAAATTGAAAATTGGCACGTGCGTGCGCTACGTGCAACGGGGTACTAGAAGCAGCCACACAGCCCCACCCAATATATGACATGTGTCAGATCCTGGATGGAGCCACATCAGCCTAGTGCGCAGCACGTACCCTAGGATTCATGGCACGCAAATCACTTTTTCATCTATGAATACTCTGCTTCGTATAAACTCCTCACTAATTGTGCCTACGCCCCTTCTCTCGAAGTTCACTCCCCCTTGTAGCCTCTTTTTCCTTTGTTTCATGGTAGCCGACGAAGCTCTGTGACACCCCTGAGTACTCATTTGAGTTGTAACATTCAAGTAAAAGTTCTGGAGCCAGTATTCTACCCGCTTAGATTTCAGTTCTCATCAATAGTACTCTATAAGTGAGCCATGTCATGCCTCCCAACTTTCCTGCCTGACTCATTCTTACTTGATAGATCTTGAAGTAAACTTTGAGATTGTTGAGGAATCTATACCCGTAGGATAATATTTCCATGAAGTATGAAATTATACTATGATATAGTGTTATATACATCTAGGTCTTTTGGAAAAGGTGTAAGGCGAAGCTCTGCCCGATTCAACAATCACCAGACACCTTGTCAGCGGAGTGGGTAGTTATTATCGAGAAAAAAAATCTTAATTTAAAAAGTATTAATACTATTAAGTAATCTTAAATATTTACCTGTATTATATGTGCTATGTACTATTTTTATAAATATGATAATTAGATTATAAACTTTATTTGGAATCGATTGCCTTTAGTTATAAGTCTTGCCTTATGTTTAAGAATATGACTTGTAAAGGTTGCTTAGTTCAAATTAATCTTGATCTCTATTAGGTGTCATAGTTGGGGTTAAATGTGAGATCGGAACGGATTGAAGTCCTCCTCTTTCTTGGATGGCCATAAATGGTGGGTCCGAATCAGACAACTGTAAGTCCCAATACTATGGATCTTATACGATAGCAATCTAAATTTCTTAATGAATGCGGAATGTTAAATAAGCAATGATTCAAGAACACGAAATAACTTCCAATGCACACGATTCTATTAACTATAAATCGCCTGGTACATAGAAACTCTAATGGCGGCCTGTGAACAAAAAAATGGAACAATTAATTCTACTTCACGGCTGAAAACATGTATATATATCAAGCACTAGACAATAAAGGCCCAAGCCCATTGTAACCGAAATCACCATAGTGATTTCGTTCCTTACATCCGAAAACAGAATCAATCCTAATAATATAATACTAACTCGAGCCCAAGAACAAAATCATTATGAGTCCAACATAAACCACAAAGATATGACCCAACAACAACTGGCAAGTATGTCAGGGTCATCGACCAGAGTAGATGACAACCCTTGACTATTCTAGGCGGTCTAGTGAATTACGTTGCTAGCATGGAATTATAACCCATGAACGTAGATAAAATGGGATACCATATTTAATAAATGTATGAACATTGGTTGTCTTTATATGACTTACACTGCCCAAGGAGTCCCCTACAAGTGTAGTTAAATAGTTGCTCGAACGATTTATCAAGTTGAGTGATTCCTCTAGATAAGCGTGCTTTAGGATCCATGAGGAACGGTTCGGTTGGGTAGTTGGTCTTAGGTTAGACTTTGTATATACTATCTGACAACATTGTTTGCAGGAATGATATTACTTAGTATCATTGAATTATTATGGGCTTGAAAACCCTATGCATCTCACCAGGTTTTCCCAAACCTGACCCACTCATTTTATGCATCATTGGTAGCGGTTGTGAGGCTGTCGAAGTCTAGTTACGATGTTGAGTGGAATAAATAGATGTGCCGGTAATAAGTAGTTTCAGGACCTTTTAATATTTATGTTGTAACGTATGTTTGGATATGAACGATGACATTCTCAAATTTTTTAAATAAATGAAATAACTTTTGTTATCTCACAAATGTGTTGTTTAACTGGGAATTTCTGCATCTCCATTTTATAAAGTGTAAAGAAAATGTTTTATTTGGTTCTGAAAAATGGGGGATGTCACAGTTGGTATCAGAGCTTTAGTTTAAGTGAACTAGGAATTTAGGAAAATTCTAGACTTAAAGTTAGAAGCTAAGTATGATCGGTGAGGTGTGCGATAGAATTATTTAGCATATGTGCCTTAGTTGCCTTTGACACTAGCATTAGCATAATATAGGAAGATACCTTAACTGCTAATTATGTTCTAAATGTGTGTGTGTGTGTGTGTATATATATATATATATATATATATATATATACACACACACACACTAAGTAATATATGGCCTTATTAAACTACTCCCCTCTACGAATATAGAACGTCATGACGATCACTTGGAGCGAAAGAGTCGTCTATAGCAAAGGAGGTTCAACACCTCAGAACGCCGTAGCAGTTGTTGTTCAAATCCAGATAAACAAAGCTAGAGCAATGATGCTAGAAATACTCGATCATCAGCGACGTGAGTTAAGGGAGCTTTAGCTCAGGAACTAGGTAATGCTAGGGGAGGAGCGCCAGTGATCAACGAGCCGGTAGTTGTTGAACAAGTCAATAACGGACTGATTCCTTCTCATCCAAAAATTGTTTAAGAAGAAAGTAATGATAACTTGGAAAGTTATCATTGACCAGAGCAACCAGAGGTCCGAAGAAATGATGAAACCAGAGGCTACTATAAGTATAAGTACTTCACTACTTCCAAGCCATCATCATATAACAGGAAAAAGGATCCAGTAGGAGTCATCATCATTTAAAGATGAATCTATAAACTACCTATGATGTAAGTCAGTTCAAGGGAAAACACTTTGTTGGTGGAATACATTGGGAAAGATGTTGAGTCCTAAAAATCCACTGCAGCTGATGTGGGAAGAGTTCTTAACCCACTTTAAGAGGAAGTTATGTTCGGATGAGAGCATGTTGGAGTTGGAGAATCAATTCGTGGCTTTGAATAAGGGAAGCATGGCGGTAGATGAATACACCAATGCTTTCATGGACAAATTGAAGTTTACACTGCGAGTCATCCCTGACGATTTGACAAAGATAGATAGGTATGCAAAGGGATTTCCATGGGAGTATACGGTGCCGGTTAAGCAGACACCTACTTTTCAGGCGGCCATCTGGGCTGCAAAATCTATGGAAGGAATAATTAAAACAAGGATTACCAACATAGCGGAAGTCAGTGAAAAGAGGAAGGATGAGGGAAGCAATAAAAATAACAACAACAAGAATAAGAAGTTCTCAAAGTCAAGAAACAAAACTGGAAGCAAACAGGAAGGGAAGTGGTGCGACCAGTGTAAGAAGAAGCATTACGGTGAATCGTATGAACTTACGACACATTCTAAGAGAGAAGGATCTGAATGTGAGGTAGTAATGTTAATTTGAGCTGCTTGTCGATCATGTTCACAAGATAAGTTACGACCTTGGTAAAGTGAATGTTATAGTTGACACATTGAGTTGCAAGGAATGTAAAGCCTTAAAATATCTCAAATATATGAATATCATGGTTTTTTATATAATTTTAATAGGGTTTGAGAGAAGACTTGATGATGGATGCGGTGATGTTGAAATAAAAGGTTTATTTAGTAGAGGATATCCGATGACTTGAGATCTTTACGGGGCGACTTTGGGTCCCTAAGGTCGGTGAAGGTTTGAATTGATCGGATACACTCAAGTATGAATAATGAAGAACAAAAAAAGAACATATGAACAAGATGATCACAAAGATGCTTTCATTAAGAAAAGGTTCTAAAAAATAGAACAGTCACAAAAAGCACGACACAAAGCTCTATTAGGGTTTAACCTTAATAGTAGAATATGTACAATTACAGAAAAGGAGATCCCACTATTTTAGGTATGTATACTAATCTATGTAAAGGTTTGATCATAACCACTAAGATTACGGATCAGATATTTATTCTATATATAGAGAGAATATATTCCTAATATACAAATAATTTCTAAGATCATGGGGTCACACTGTCGCTGATCAAACTGATGTTGGCGCTGGTATTAATGGATAACTAGTAATGTGTTTGACTCATCATATCATAAGGTGTGGCCATACAATCCCCCTTTCTGATGATGTCAAAACTAATATTCAAAGGAATCTTTAGATTCATCATTGGAGAGCTTTTCAGCTTCTGTAAAAATATCAGGCTTCAACCATTTAAATTCATCAAGATGAAGATTAGCCAAGCGCTTATTGAGTTCAAGAGAGATCAACATAAGGTAGCCTCGTTCTAGTTATTTATGTTGCATGATCTCCAAACGAAGATTGAACAAATGCTCAGTGGAAGGAGCAGGAAGATTTTCAGTGCGTTGAAAGCACATTTGATTCTTACTATCAGATAAAGTATACCATGTTCTGGTTCCCAAATGAACATGTGTTGAATTGGCTAAACACCCATTGGCAGCTTGTTGTTTATGTAGACAATGCCATATGGAAGAAGGAATTTTGTATAGTTAGACATTTTGGGCTTGCGAGTTCTTTCTGAGGTAGATGGCTGATATGGACCAACTGAAGGCACTAAGTTCAGCTACTTGACTTTGTTGATAAATGTTGAATTGCCAATTTTACCTCTTGAGCATGAACACCTTTATGTTTTGAAATTATCTCCTGAAGCTGAATCCACTCGCTGTAGCCGTATTTAGCTAACTCAAAAGCAAAAACAACTTCATTGTATTCACATTTTGCCTTCTTTTTGAACAGATGAATTTTGAGAGATTCATCCTTGGGCTTGGAGAACCTGACTTTAATGATGAGATCAAGTTGATATCTTAAAGCTAGAACATCTCCAAATTTCTTCCTGTTGATTCGATCATTCAACGCAGAAACCCTTTTCATTTGGCAACAACAACGTTGAAGTGTTGAATATTTGTCTCTTGAACATCAGCTGAGGCAAGGATGTGAGCAAGTTTGATGGATAAACGTTCATCTCTTCTTGTGAGAACTAAAGCATTATGCTCCAGCATGACTTCTATGACCTCCTCAATTGTTATTTTCCAGTTTTCAACCAGTTCTTCCAAATTAAATGTTAACTTGGATTTCTTAGAAGTAGGAGGATCTGAAGAATTATCAACGGCTGAGGAACTTCCATCTTTAGCGTCATTTGCTCCCCCTGAGAAGGACGCCTTTCTTTTTCTAGGATGCAGCTGATCATCATCAGACGCAATGTCACTGTGAGTTCCTTGAGGAAGCTCCCCCTCATAATATGCTTAAGGATAAACGACACTTAGAGGAGTAGCAATCTATGTGAAATAGTCCATATCAATAAACCCATCATAATCATCATGTTCATCCTCAGATTGATCATCATCAGCTTCCATATTAGGCTGATCATCATTCATTGGTTCAGACTGAAAGACAACCATTTTTCTTGATTATCCTCCCTTTTTTATTAAGACTATTCAGGATGAAAAGGATTTATAGTCAATGAAGTTGTAGTTATCAACAATTCTTGATCCTCTTCCTTTTTGGCATCATTAGTTTGATAATGGGAGTTATGAGGTGGAGAGGGAGTGCGAGGATGGGGATTTGTTGGTAATGGAGGAATATTATTATCAAATGGTTCTAGAGGTGGATTATTACCAGATGTTGGTGGTGGTGGAGGTGGTTGATCATCACCTAGAGAGCTATGAGGAGTGTCTTCAATCATCACATTATAATCATCAACCAAATCCATTATAGGTTTGATGTCAGCTACATCACTCTCAACTTTGGTTAGCCTTTCTCCAAGTGACTGAGTCATTTGAACCAAGAAGGAGAGCTGAGAGAGAATAGTCATTTGGAAGTTAGAAATAGACTCCCCTAAAAGGTAGTTATAGGTTGTATAGGAGTTGGCATTGGCGGAACAGTTGCAGCTTGAGGAAGAGGAGATGTGGTCTTGTAGAGTTTACAACTTGAATCAGTGGATAAATGGTTTCCACTTGAGGTGGGGATGATCCTTGCTGTGTTATATTTTCCGCAGAAGGAGTTGATGAAGCAGAAGGCAAAGGAAAACGAATGTGTATGTTTAATATTGGAGGAGAATTAATCGCCATTCCCTGAGCAGAGGCTTCTCCCATATCAGTGTCTGATGTGTTAGTATCAGTATCAAATTCACCTTCTTCATCATCAGCATCATCTTCTTCATCATCAACATCATCCTCTTCCTTTTCATTATGATGGGTTTTCGACATTACAAAAAAACTTAAATCATTAAGCGTGCATCCAACCTAAAACAAAAGATCTATGTTTTCTCTATTGAACCTATAACTATGAACATCAAAACAAGATCTCTAGAATACCTAGGTTATTTTGAAATTAGTAAAGAAAAATATTACATACCTTATTCTTGTTATTGTAAACAAGTAGACAAACCTCTTTTTGATCTTTTGGAAGCAAGCACCATAAATGTCGTGCCAATGATGGTTCACACCCAAGCTAACAAGAAGGATATTTAGGAGAGAGGATGTAGGAGTAAAATTTCGTCCCTTGCTTCAATAATAGAGTGGCCGAAATTTCCATGGTGTAGGACTCCTTATATAGTGTTAATAGGAAACCCTAGATAAGCCCCAAACCAATAAAATAACATTATCTTATTTTTGGTAATTATCTAGCTTCCTAATTATCCTCCAAGGATAATTATAAAGAGCCATTTATCTCCTTAAAACCATCCACCCTCCTTCGTGGAAGGTTCTGGAGCCTTTTTCTCAACTATTTAATAATTACACTTTAGTCCCTGCACTTTTAATTTATTCCATTAATCCCAAAATTAATTCCAATGAATTTCTAATTAATATATTATTTTCATAATACATTAATAAATCATTTCTTTCAATTTATTGTTCAAATAATAAATCAACCTCTCTCTCTCTCTCTCTCCAAACTCATCGTGTCCAGTTGCAAGGTTTGAGGGCAACCCAAAAGGACTGTGCTACTATCAATTCAAGTTTATACCAATTATAGTTATGGGCTTAGACACCCAATCCAACACATTATTCCCCTCATCATCCTCTTCCTCAGAGTCGGAGGATTGAACTACATAAGGATTTGCAACTCAATTCTCCATGCTTTGAGTAAGATGAATATGCCCATCAATGAAGCCGACATTGATAATCTTTGATGAGAGGACTGGAAATGGTATGGAGACTCCATGATTGACTTTTTGTTACCAGTTATACATCTAACCAGATGATCGAAGAAAAGCTAAGCAAAGTCCAATATTTTTTTGCAGGCCACAACATATATAATTTGTTGAGCCAGGATTAGTTTAGTTTTACTCACTAAATGTGCATTGGTAGAAAAGTACATTTCATCTAAGTATCATTAATTCACTTTATGTTTAAAGTGGATATTGTTTTGCTTTTAAATATGATGTTTTAATTTGATATGCTTGATTTCTATTTGTCATGCCTAGGGTCTAAATTGATATTTGAATACATTATGATTATTGGCTATGTTATGGTGAATTGTTGATGAACTTGGTGAATATGATGATATTAATTGACTGTATGAAATTGCATGCTTAACATGATGATTTTTTGACTTTTGTGTCAGTGTTACATGGTGATTTTGGTAGTTTATGACACTTTCATTAAACCCTTCCCGAACACTTTTGGTGACATAATAGGTTGAAAGAGGGCCTATAGGAAAGAGCTTAAGCCAATGAGGTGTAAGTATCTTTGTCTATCTAGAAGATCCCATGACACATGGTACATATACACTATCACTACAGTGTCCATAGACTGGAGTGGTGTGGTTCTACCGAGGTGGACCAGTACAAACATCACATAGGATTAGGAGGTGTTATGGATGCACGATACCATTGGTACCATATTCTGAAGGACATCACAAAACACTTGTGTTTCGCATAGTCGGAGTATCAAAAGTGGTGTTGGGGTGGAAGTCATAAGGCACTTAGAGCATTCAACAATGCGGGAACAGGAGTAGTGAACTGGGTAGTTTCCTTGGGATACGATGTGCGTAGAGATTTATGCCTATCATAGGATGCTTTTGGTGCTATCCGATGCTTTTGGTGATATGTTTTTCTTTTAGTGATATGCTTTTGGTGACATACTTTTGGTGATATACATTAAATGATATGTGTTTCCTTTTGTGATATGGGATTCTTTTTGTAATATGTGTTGTTTTTTATGATATGTTATTCTTTTGGTGATACATGATGAATTTGTTGTCATATGTGATTATGTGATATTTGTTGCACAATTTTTTTTGTTCTAAATTGAATTGTTGACCCGTTTGGGCATCGTACGTTTTCTTTACGACTATATGCAACTATTATTGACGCACTCAACATGGGCTGACACTTGTTTCTTGTACTTTGTGCCTTTGGCTCAGTATATGTAACTTAGGAGCATGGATTTTTGATATTAGGAGAATTTATCTTTGGGTAGTATGTTTTTATTTAGATTATACCACTTGGACATATTTGGTTGTTACTTTTTTTCAATAATGGTTTATTTAAACTTAAACGGTTTTAATTGGTTTGTCTTTGAAAGATAGTAATGTATGTTTTTTTTTAAATCATTACATTTTCTGTTAAAAAGATGTTACATAAAATTAAAAATTTCGTGGTAAAAATCATGATGTTACAAGTTAGTCCAAAGAAAATATCTTGGTCTGAACTCTGCTGGAGCTTCCTATTCTTTGAATCAGGATGCATGATATTCGCCACCACCCTTTTTAAAAACGGAGGAAGCGACTTATCTGTCTTACCAGTTGACATCTTTGGATCTTGAAAAACGAAAGAAGGGTTCTCTTTGACAAACCTAAAAAATCTTTTATCAGAAGATAGCCTGAAGAACTTCTGAATCCTCTCTTTGTATTCTCTATTGGCAGGAATAAATCTTCAAAACTTGGGAACTATCACAAAGCAAGAAGTTACTATCTCCCACTTAAGTAATAAAAAGCTTTAATAGTAAGAACCCTACCCTCAGTTATCTATTTAAGAGGAAAATTTTCTCCGTCAACCAGAGACTGCCTATTGATAAAGAAAGATTTCTTTTTCCACCCAACATTGTAAACAAATGTATTAAGAGCTAAATTTTCTATTTCGGGTTTTATTTTAAAAATGACATGAGAATAACCAACAGTCCTAAATCGTAAATACTAGCGATTTTAGGTAAATAAATATCAAGTGTTCCAGTTTTGCTATTATAGTTTATCCAAAACAAGAGAGGTCAAATCATAGGCATAACTTAGGCATAAGGGAAACGTGTCACCTCAAAATATTCAAAAATCACGGGAGGAAAAGGGAAAAAAGCTCAAGTTGCAAGGGAAGATGATAGAAATTGAACCAGGTTGCATATACAAAATCAGGTCTTAATCTTGCATCACACGACTTGAAAATCGTTTGGGAAGGAAATTTTCCTTGAATCCAAAAATAATCAATTTTTCTATCTGTATAACTACTCACTTCCTTTTTCTTTCGAAGGATTTCTGCATCTATAAAATCTTTATAAATAAAAGCCTCCTTATAATTTTTCGAAATAACAAGAGCTTTATCCCTTATCCAAAAGAAAAGACAAGAATTACATGGAAATGGAGATTTTCCTAAGATACTCATCAAGTAAGGGAAGCATCAACAAAGGCATGGTTTAATTTACAGTACCTTGCAAGCAAGATAATTTGAATTCAGATCTCCAAGCGTCCAGTATCTTAGATTGAAGATTCATGAGGGCAACTGTTATGGATAAAACTTTTGAATTACTACTTGTTTTATCTTGAAGTTGTACAAACATCTAGGGAAAACCAAAGATCAAGGGTTTAATTAGTATCTTGGTCTACCATCATATTTCTTGTAATATTTTGCGTAGGGACTTAAGGCTCGATGAAAAAAGAATAGACCAAGTCAACTACACATGGTAATTTCGTAATGAACATTGAATACACTCAAGAAAGACAGGTCAAGAAAAGATTAAGGATAATTTGAAGAATGTAAGAATTTTAGTTATTTTTGTTATGTATATAAAGACTAGCTAATCGATGCACACACAGACACTTTCACTACCACTTCTTCTCTGATTCTTTCAAAACTTGAGCATATTCAGTTCATTAATAATATCAACTAGCATCTGTAGATTTATTTCGATTTAATACATGTTCTAAGCCATGTGATTCCATCACCTCCCAAGGTTTTATGTCACAGATCCAAAAGGATTAAGGGCTTTGCTTGTAATTCGTTGTGTTCTTGCACTTATTTTTGTTTACTTACTATTGGTTGATCAAAAAACATTTACTTCATTGTATACATGGTTGTTAACTTGTTTTCATAGCGAAATTATTAAGATACTTTTAGCTATCTTGGTACCATTTAGAGTAACTTAAAGATTTATTACACATATTCACTTATTAATTGGTTTAACACTATATTCTTCCCAAACACACTCACTTACAAGTCAAAATTACTACACTTTAACTTAATAGACTTTTAAGTACTATTATGTTCTACCCAAGATCTTGGGCACAACCATGATCTTCGACATATTTCAAAATGTTAATCACTCCAGGTTTTAACATTTTATTTCTAACATCACATGTAACATGCTCGGTTATCGTGTTTTGTTAAGTTAAAAATGAATATTATTAAATATTATATGGTTTTGAGCATTGATTTCTAACAAGATAGTATTATGAGATTTGAAGTAAAACTATGTTTAAAATCATTCGAAAAGTATCGGAAGTCTTATGAGATTCCGATCAAAAGTCAACTATTGAAATTAACGAAAATATAAAGTTAGAAATAAGTAAAAATAATGTTATTGAAAGTTGTAGATTATCTTGTTAGAAACATTTAGGCAAAAACCTCATCGAAATCCGAGTTATGACGAAAAAGTTATGACTTATTGAAGTTTCGCGACAGAACCGGCACAACGTCATATAACGTAAAAAGTGAGTTTACGATAAACTACTTTTTAGCTTAAGTGATCTAAATGAAAGTCGTAGTATTCGTTAAACCGAGAATTTTAATAAAAAGAACGTCCAAATCTGACTTCGTATGAGGAAGTTATGATTTTTCTAAGAATTGGCATAGCAGTGTGCAGCTCGAAATTCGAATTATAGATCGAACAATTTTTAGCTGATACAACTTAAACGATAATCGAAGGTCTCGTCAATAGTAGTACAACAGTAAAAAGACAGACAAAAATGGACATCGAATGAAGAAGTTATGAATTTTAACGGACTTTTCCTGTCTTGGCCCGTTAAAAATATAATATTAAAAATGAAGTCAAAATTAGCCGACGGAATCTAAACGAAAGTTGTAGAGTATAATCTCACCTACGCGTGGTTATAAATAACGTAAAAAACGGAGCTCGTATGCGAAAGATATGAAAATTTGAAGTTTATGGCACAAATTATGAGGATGGACCGGAGAAGGACGCCCAACGTACTACAAAGACACGTATCAGCCACCTAGCGCCTTCGCATGATGGACGTGTATCCTAACTCAGCCACATCCGAGGCCCGGGTTCGGATCAGAAGCTACGTCTCACTCTACACCCGGCGTACCGAGGAGTTACGCTCAGCGTAGAGCATCAGAAGCCAGTACGCCCAACGTAATGCGAGCCCTCAGACCACTATAAAAGGGATGCGAGGTTTTCGAATTTTGTTTAGAATTTTGGATTCTCTTTCACCCTCTACTCTCTCTCTCTCTCAAAGTACCCTAACACCCCCCGAAGCCTAGGGAACTACCCTAACACCCGAGGCAAGCCCCGGAGCACCGAAGACCCCGAGAAAATAATATTTTCAGTCGAAACTCTGCCCGTGTAAAGCCCGGTTTTCAACAAAAACTCCCGATTTCATCAAAGAAAGTCATTTTTAGAAACGAAGTGCTGCCCAAATTATCATTTTATCATTCGGTTATTTCACGGTGAGTTCAATATAGGGACAATTGTATGTTATGTATTATATGTGCAATGTGCTTTCCCGTGTTATTATGATAATGGAGCTATACCTTTGACCATGAAGTGAATGACTAAGCATCACTTTGGTAATGGTATGAAGCCTTTGGCCATGTAGAGCATGTCTAGTATCACTTTGGTATTGGCTTTATGCCTTTGGCCATGTAGAGAATGACTCGTATCACTTTGGTATTGGAAGAATGCTAGGTAGGGCTAAAAGCCTGTATATTCTAGCAAATTGATAATCAGAAATCGTTTATTTTCTATGGCACTTGGGCTGAAGTCTTATTGATATATATCATGTTGAAATTATTGTATTTCATTGATTGTAAATCTTTGAATCAGATTATTGGTTGATATGGAAATCCTGTCATATAATACTCATCTGCATTTGTTGTTCTTTGTCCCTCTTTGCTTCTGTCATATTGATATATATATATATATATATATATATATATATATATATATATATATATATATATATATATATATATATATATATATATATATATATATATATATATGGCATAACGTTATATTGTAACTGTTATTGAACTCACTAAGCATCACTCGCTTATCCCTCCTAGTGTTTAATTATTGCAGGTGATAAGCATCCAGTATAGTTATGTACTGTTAGAAGATGTAGAATAGATAATATTATAACTTTTGTATTTAGTGTATAAATTCCTGGGAAATTACGTAATATATAAAACTCTATAAAAATTCTTAATAGTTGGTTTCTATCCAATCTTTTGGTAAATATCCAGACTTCTATAAATTATATTATGAATATGCATGTAGCATGTTTGGAGTAATAATATTGTAAAGTTTAGAGAAGGGGTTCTTTCAATCATGGTATCAGAGCAGTAGTTTAAGTGAACTAAATACCACGGATTGGTATTTAGACTTAAACCGTCAGAAGTTCAATATATGAACAGATTCATTGTGAGTATATGGATACAAACCATAGGAAAAATTTAAGTAGGATATGTATGCCTTAATTTATAATATATGCTAATTGAATTGTTATAGCATGCCTTAGGTTGAATACCTCACTTGCTATAGTATGCACTAGCATACGTTAAGGGAGATGCCTTAAATGCTAATATGTGTTAAAAGATAAATAATATACCCGAAAGCGCAAGCATGACTTAGAGATATGTGGTGCCACTCTTTCTGTTTTGAAGCATCCACGTGTCAATCGAACTGTTTCTGTTTCATCTATTCCATCGGCTCAATCTGCTCGATCTGATTTAGCAGACAAGGACAATCTTATAATACCTTTCGTGGCCGCGGTAGGTCACAATCTTTTTCTCTTCAGTCACCATCGTGTCGAAAATATGGAAAGAATCACCAGGGTCAATGAAGAACAGAAAAGGACCGGGGATTTGCTATGGATGTGGAGAAAAGGATCACACGAAGCCCATTTGACTGAGGAAGAATGTTACATGTTATGCTTGTGGTGTTACTGGCCATAGGAAACGTTTCTGCCCTACTCTTATTAGCCAAATGGCGGGAAATCAAGCTTCCGTTCAACAACCGATGAGTACTTCAACTAAAAAGGAAGAAGTGCCAAAAGCTAAAGGCCGTGCATTCTAGATTACCGCAGAGGAGGCATGCGAGGACCCGAATGTTGTGACTGGTACATTTCTCGTCAATTTTAGACCTTCTCATATCTTATTTGATTTTGGTGCCTCAGATTCTTTTGTGTCATGAATATGCGCATTCTATTCAAATTTCTTACTTTGCACTCGCCCAACCGTTTCATATAAATACCGTGGAAAGTGTGTCATTACTTGTTAGTAAAGTCTACAGAATTTGTGTCATAGAGATAGAAGGATATAAACTTTCTTGTTAACCTGATTCCTATCTCCTTGCCCAACTTTGATATCATTTTCGGCATGAAACTTTTCAAGGTGATAAGGAGACTTACGATAGTTGACATCCATAACTCCATAAATAAACAATCGAGGGATATCGTAAAATAAAACCTATCAAGTGATACAATAAATACTGTATTAATACCTATAGAGTGGTGTTGTACATTCAAACTATGTTTGATGAAACAATAACACTTTTGAAGGGGGGAGTTTTGTGTTTAAAGTACATTCGGACGAGATGAATGTTTTGGCATAATCGATGAAGATGTTCCACCGTTGACCGGGTTGAAGCAGTGATAGCTTACAGAGTAGAAGAGCTGAAAATGGTGATAAATACTTCAATGATATTAAAAATTTATGTTTTGTAAGATTAGGAAGAATTCAATGAAGATTAAAGGAAAGGCAAACAGAGTTTCCAGACTCAATAGGCCAATACTTTGTCTCGTCAATTCTAGACCTACTCACATCTTATTTGATTCTGGTGCCTCGGATTCGTTTGTGTCTCATGAATATGCGCATTCTATTCAAATTGCTTACTTTGTACTCGCCCAACCGTTTCATATAAATACCGTGGAAAGTATGTCATTACTTCTTGGTAAAGTCTATAGAGATTGTATCATAGAGATAGAAGGATATAAACTTTCTTGTTAACCTGATTCCTATCTCCTTGCCCAACTTTGATATCATTCTCGGCGTGAAACTTTTCAAGGTGATAAGGAGACTTACGATAGTTGACATCGATAACTTCATAAATAAACGGTTGAGGGATATCGTAAAATAAAACCTATCAAGTGATACCGTAAATAGTGTATTAATACCTATAGAGTGGTGTTGTATATTCAAACTATGTTTGATGAAATAATAACACCTTTGAAGGGGGGGAGTTGTGTGTTTAAAGTACATTCGGACGAGATGAACATTTTGGCATAATCGATGAAGATGTTCCACCGTTGACCGGGTTGAAGCAGTGATTGCTTACTGAGTAGAAGATCTGAAAATGGTGATAAATACTTCAATGATATTAAAAATTTATGTTGTGTAAGATTAGGAATAATTCAATGAAGATTAAAGGAAAGGGAAACAAAGTTTCCAGACTGAATAGGCCAATACTTTGTCTAACGTCGTGATGTAGTATGCAGTTCGAGTAATGTGGCAAAAGCTGATTTGTACCCTATACAGGATGCTTGGAATTAGTATATAAATATACAGAGTGACAATTGACTTCTATCACATCTTTATGAAATTTGTATAGTGTGTTAACCCGACTTTAACATACAAGATTAGGGTGGTGAAATAAGTTATTGGGTGGTAAAAGGCTGAGTAACTTACTACTCAGAGTAAGGTAGAGTATATAGTTGAAGAAGATATACACTCACAGTATTGTATGAGAAGAGATGTTGCTATCAGGAATGACAGAGAAAGAAGTTGAAGCTAGTAGAACATGTTAAGATACAACTAAAATGCAGACTTCCTAGGATTGAATCTTATGAAGTAGACATGAAAGATATACAAATGAGAAGCAGAACTTCTAAGATTAATGACGATGTCATGGAAGGATGATATGCATGGAAACTTTCATGATTTAGAAAATGATACATATAGTTGGAGATCCTTTGTCTCCACACTGCTAGAGTAAATTCTGGTGTAGTGTACCTTGCAGAGTGGACACTACCCGAGAAAGAATTTATATGAAGAATTTGGAAGTGAAATTCCTATTGACCTAGGAAAAGTATTAGAATATGTTAGATCGAGCATATACGTGAGAAGGATTCTAAAAATGGTGAGTCTAGGAAATCCAAGATGTGTTTAATAAAGACGTGAAATCCATAGTTGAGTCTAGGAGAAATTGTTGTATGTACTTGTTTGAACACACTCAGGTGTGATAAGTTGCTTTGTGAAAACTTTTGAATGGTGACTTGGAAAACTACGAGACAATACTTGGGACGAGTATGAGTAGGTGTGAATAGTAGTATAGGCCTATACTACTGGAAGCACAGGACTCACACTTGGATCAGGGAAAGTCACAAGGTTACCAAGAAGCTAGTAATCGATTCCATTTTTGTTCAAGTATGTCATTACCTTTGTTTCGGTGATGACTAAGAAAATGATTTTCGTTCAGACCTTAGTGTTCATAAAGAATCGAGTCCGACTAATATAGATCAGCGAAGTGAATTTATTGGTTCAGAGAACCATGTTCTGTATAGTGACGAAACTTCAATCGGCAAATTGAAGAAGGTGGTGGTCGAGGTAGTCGATAGAAGTATAACAACCTTCATTAAAGGATTAAGAAACCATTAACTATAAATACTACCTACTGTGAAGATATTATATCACATTAAAATATGAAGGAAGATTTCTTCCGTTATAGTATTAGACTAATAAAGACAAGAGTCTCTTTTGTTGTATGTCTTTTGCGTTATGAAATCTATGGTACTTAGAATATGACCATTCAAGTTGCTGTAACAAAAGTGAAGACCTTATCTCGGGTTGCTCTCAACACAACTTATCATCCCCAGACAGATGGTCAGACGGAGAGAACAATACAAAAAGTGGAAGATATGCTTTGTGCATGCGTCTTGGAGTTTGGCGGTAACTGGGATAAGTACTTACCTCTTGTCAAATTTTCATATAATAACAATTACCACACTTCAATCAAAATGCCACCATATGAAGCACTATATGGACGTAGATATCGTACTCCATTATGTTGGCGTGATATTGTAACACTCGTTTATTTATTAAATAAATAAATAAATTAATGAACGAATAGTGGCCCAAAATAAATAATTTAAAGTTTAGGGTGTTAAAAAAATATATAATCTCCGGATTATTATAAAGATTTTAGAGGTCAAGGGGCTAATGAGTGAATTCTGGAGTTTATTTGTAAAGAATTTTAGAGGATGGGGTTGAAAGGGTAAAATAGGGACTTAGATTGAAAGGAATAAGAGAATGAGGGGCTGGAGATGTAATTATGGGAGAGTTGCAATAAGGACCGGGTATATATGCATTACAATGAGTCATTTGTGACCTAACCCTAACATGAAGGCAGCCGCCATCATCGGAAGACCTCCAGCAGCCACCTTCACCTCGTGCACTCCTCCAGCCGCCACCCACTTCCCTCTCGTTTCCAACCGATGATGTGCCAAACAACCGCCGCCTGCGGTGTCGTTATCGCACCACCACCGTGATACCCTCATATCGGACGTCGTGGATCGTCGGGAGAGCCACTGGGACCCGTAGCAGTAGCCGTTCCGTCATCCTCCTCCTCCTGTCTCTTCTTATTCTGCTTTCTGACACCGTTCGTTGCTATTGTTGTTACACCGCTGCCGACGATGGCAGATTCTCATCGTCACCTGCCGCGTGCAGTTGCCAGCGAAGCGCCGCCATTCCCGTGGCTCTTGGCTGTTGGTGTTGTCGTAAACGAAGATCGAAAAAGGGCTATCTTCAGTTGTTGCTGCTGTTGCCATTAGCGAAGTCTCAACCCTTCCTCCCCATTTCTCCGGTGTAGCGCCATAGTTACGACTGCCGCCGCCCGTAGGGCTTGTTCTTGTTGCTCCGGCCAACAGCCACCGCCGTGAGGAAGGTTGCAGTGGACTTTTAAGTTTGTGGGTCGCATGTATGTGTGTAATCCGATTTTGTTGTTCGTTTTGTTGGTGTTTTGCGTGGCTAGAAAACCTAGAAGGCCACCACCACCATGAACCACCATGTGTGTGTGTGTCTTAGTGGTTGTGTGTGTTTAGTGGAGATTAGCATTGTAAAGTGTAACTGGAAATCAGAATAATGAAAAGAAAAATCAAACCACCACCGTAGGGTGGTGGCAGCCGCCACCGGCCGCCGTGTCGGGTGGCGGTGTGCCTTGTTGGATCGTGACTTGTTTGGATGTTTGGAAAAAGGGACTAACAAACCCTAATGGGCCCAATAAGGCTTAGTGGGCCTAATAAACCCTAATGGGCCTAATGAAGATTAATGGACCTAAAAGCCCAAACAGATTACTAATGGGCCTAGTGAAACCTTAATGAGTCTAGTGAACCTTAATTGATTAAAAGACATATCAATTGGGCCTAATGGGCTAAGATGGGGTTGGAAACCCTAATTAGGGTTTAGAAAACCCTAATATTGGATTCATGGGCTTGGATTTATTAGGACCCACTTTTGGGCCATTGGAATAATGGAATTGTGTGATTAAGCCCAATTACACCATATGACTTATTTAGAAGAATGATGGAGTTAATGGATTAAGTCCTTAATGGGTTATGTGAGAAACACTTAACCCTAATCGTCATTTTATGTGAAACCCTAATTTCACATGGGTGTATTGCTAGGCCTTCTATTGGGCCTTGATGATTGCATTATTAAATGGGCTATCCGAGATCAAGCAAATGGTCTAGAATAATTTAATGGGCCTAGGGTAAGGCCCATGTAAGGGGTTTGGGCCCAATTTGGAAAATTGGGCCATAGATGGGCCATAGTTTCGGCCTTAATGATTATATGATGTTGGGCCTTAGAATGAGACCATGTATAGGCCTAGGCCCAATTTGGAAAATTGGGCCATGTGTTGGGCTTTGATTCCTAATTGACTTTGGGCCTATGGATTGGGCATTGGGCTTGAATAAGCCAAGCTGGGGATAATGTGGTAATTACCCAAAGAATGTACTTATGGTTATGTAGTGGGACCCAATTATTAATTGGATGTTATTTTGGTGTTGACAGTTCGGGAATCTGTCATCCAGCAGCTGGGGTTGAGTCTGCGGGACTTCAGCAGAGTGGGATTGTGTCTACGGGACTCCAGCAGTGTGAGGTGAGTTACCTTCCAGTAGCGGTGGGTCTACGACCACAATGCCGGTCCACCAGTAGGAGTTGTATGTTAGATGATTGTCTTTGTGATATTCATCTAGGTTTGCTACTACCTGATATGTTATATGCTGGCATGATATGTTATATGTGATAGTGGTAGTAGGGGGAATAGTCCCCAAGTTCGGTTGTTAGGACCGATGGGTAGGTCGGACACCCCAAATATGTCCGACAGTATGTTATGATATGTTTATATGTCGGCATGATATGTTATATGTGATATTAGTAGTAGGAGGTGAAATAGTCCTCGCATCTCGGTCGTAGGGACCGAAGAGTAGGTCGGGCACCCCATATATGCCTGACAGTATGTTTATGCTATGATATTATATGGTAGTAGTAGGAGGTGAAATAGTCCTCGCATCTCGGTCGTAGGGACCGAAGGGTAGGTCGGGCACCCCAGATATGCCTGACAGTATGATTATGTTATGATATGTGTGATAGTAGTAGTATGGGGTGAGATAGTCCCCGTAGGTCGGTTGTTAGGACCGAAGGGTAGGTCAGCACCCCAGAATGGCTTGACACGGGTGGGTCAGCACCCCAGAATGGCTTGACACGGGTAGGTCAGCACCCCAGAATGGCCTGACACGGGTAGGTCGGGCACCCCAGAATTGCCTGGCAGTATGTACAGTATGTTATCGTATGGTATGTGGTATGATGGGGGAACTCACTAAGCTCCGTGTTTACGGTTTACAGTTTTGGTTTCAGGTACTCGTTTTCAAAGTTAAGGAGTCGGCTTCATCGTAGCGCATCACACTATGTTTTCCGCACATGAGATCTTTGGGATTACACTCTGATATGGTTTTATGATAATATGTTTTGATTACTGACACTTTGGTTTGACACGAGATATTATTATGAATGTTTTTATACTGATGGTTTTATGTAATAACTTATTTAAAAATGAAATTTTTGGCCTTGAATTTTGGGATGTTACAAGTTGGTATCAGAGCCTTGTTTTGAGGGATTCGGACATACTCCCGGGTGTGTCTGAACTCAAACTAAGGGCTTGGTATGAAAATTTTCAAAAGTAAAACCATTTTATAAAAAGGAGTTTGAAAAGAATCTGAAAAAGAGAAAAGAACTTTGAGAAGAACAAAGTGTGTGATGCGTGCAATCAGCCGAACTCAAGTAAGTTTTCCCCAAGATACCCATACATGTTATGTTATGATATGATATTATATGATTATGAGAATTGCATGTTAGATTAGGGCTAACGATCTAGGAGGATGCCTTATATGCCTATTGTATGTGCTTGTAGACTTGCATGCTAGTACTGACCAGTCAGTAATAGGATAATTTGTTTAGGTTATGCCTGATTGTATGAGCCTTTGAAGTGCATGTACAGATTCCTGAATAGAGGATAGAATGATTTGATTGGAATATGATGGTTAGATTTTCTATTGTCTGAATGCTGCTTGCTTTGTGCTTTGTGAAACTCTTAGTATTGTGAGCTAGCTATATTCATGAGGTAGCTAGTTGGCATTACTAGGAATCTTTCAGCAGCTGAGGACTGGGTGAGTTCGGGAACCTAGGAAAGCCTAGGATGCGTTTAAGTGGGTTAGTAATGAGGTTCAGTGAGACTTGGGTGTACCATTTTGAGGAAGTGATTTGGAGGATTCGGGAGGCTTGCTGAGGAAAGTATGGATAGGTGTGGAAGGTAGTATTGGGCCCGTACTATTGAAAGCACAGGATCCATACTCGAATCAGTGAGAGTCTTGGGGAATCTAAGAAGCTTCGGGGAAGAGTTTGTGACCCAGTTTGGGGACAGAGGATGTTCCAGTTGTTGCAGCTTAGCCATTGGCAAGCGAGCAAGTAAGCGTGATAGGGTGTCAGACCCTCAAGGATATGATTTCCAAGAAGTTGCAGATGCGAGATCGATTTGGAGCACCCTGGAAAGAGAGAGTTGTGCCAGGTACGTATGGTAGAGGGTCCCGGGAAGAGGCCCATGACTTCCGATCATCGGGTGAAAGGCTGGTAGGGCCGGAGTCGGTGCAACGCGTACGAGAAAGTGCACAAGGGAGTTTGTCACTCCAAGGGTTTAGGCTGCTACGGGTGTGGTAGGGTTGGTCGTGTCAGCAGAAGGTGATCAGTATTCCTCCAGATGTTGCGGGTATGTCATCTTCTATGCTACTAGATAAATGTTGGGAATACGTATCGCTTTGGAATTGTGAGCGAGTTTGGATAAGTCGGATCTCGGGTCGGTTTTCTGCTAGTGTTTGGGTTATCAAGGATCATATATGCCATCATGCATGCCGAAAAGTCCTTGATGAACCCACAGAGGGAGGCATCTTGCAGAGTGGGTTCCGCGCGTACCGTTATCATTTCGGATCCTTGTCGGGATTTATGCAGGAGTATTATTTAGAGGTTACTCGGTCAGGGTTGGAGTGATAGTTCTCCAGTGAGGTCAACGTTCAGGGATTTTACCATTGTTCAGGTATGGTCGGTAATTGTTTATGGATGAACTTTGGAGTTCAAGGCACTACCGTTGTTAGGACAGAACTGGTGACAGGAAGAGGGTAGTGTCAGTCGCGGGTGTTAGATGCATAAGTGGTTGGTCATTGGATGTTCAAGAGAATTGTGTTTTCGCATGGGTTGTGTTCGGTTAGAGTTCAGTGGTACTGCAAGATTGGGAGTGGGAACGAGGATTCGTCAGCTAGAGTGAAGATTAAGGTCTTCAATTGACAGCATGTTAGATGGATTGAGGTGTCAGACTGGATCAGATTTCAAGAGTACTCATCGTGATTTCCGAGGATGGGAGATCTCAAGGTTTAATCGGCGATTAAACGCTAGCATTGGCAGGCACATGTTGTGATCAGTGGGATATTAGAAAGCGAGAAGGATTGGGGATCGTTCAATTCTCATGTAATGTGAAGACTTAGTCGAATATAAGTGGGGGAGAGACTTTTTATAAAGTTCTCCAACTGTGAGTTCTGGTTGCGCAAGGTGCAATCTCTTGGCCACCTTGTCAACCAGAAGGGTATTCTAGTTGATTCGGCCAAGATAGAGGTCGTGATGCAGTGGGAGATTCCGAGGTCCCCATCTGAGATTCGGAATTCCCTGGGTATAGCGGGTTATTACCGAAGATTTATACGGGACTTCTCCGAGATTGAGGTTCCTTTGACCCGACTGACCAAGAAGTCGGTGGCCTTTCGTTGGGGGCCTGGGCAGCAGGCAGCCTTCGAGGCTCTTAGATAGCGGTTGTACGAGGCACCGATTCTCACCCTGCCAGAGGGTGTAGATGATTTTGTGGTTTACGGTGACGCTTTGATCACGGGCATGGGTGCGGTACTGATACAGTGGGGTCACGTGATAGCAGGTTTTGGGAACCGGGTTAGAGTTTCAGTTAGGACTCGAGTTCAGTTGAGGGTTAGGTCGAGTGCGTGTTCGACCCGGGTTGGAAAGTGTTGTAAGACTACGGGAGTAGCCGTAGCATTCACTAGCAGTCTGATAGTATGGAAAGTGTTGTAAGACTACGGGGGTAGCCGTAGCGTTCACTAGTAGTCAGATAATATGGAAAGTGTTGTAAGACTACGGGAGTAGCCGTAGCATTCACTAGTGGTCAGATAGTATGGAAAGTGTTGTAAGACTACGGGGGTAGCTGTAGCATTCACTAGCGGTCAGTTAGCACAGAAAGTGTTGTAAGTCTGCGGGTGTAGCCGTAGCATTCACGAGCAGCAGATAGTGTGAGGGGTGTTGTGAGTGTGCGGGTGTAGCCGTAGCATTCACCAGGTTGGCAGATAGTGTTAGGGTGTTGTAAGTCTGCGGGTGTAGCCGTAGCATTCACCAGGTTGGCAGATAGTGTTAGGGTGTTGTAAGTCTGCGGGTGTAGCCGTAGCATTCACCAGGTTGGCAGATAGTGTTAGGGTGTTGTAAGTCTGCGGGTGTAGTCGTAGCATTCACCAGGTTGGCAGATAGTGTTAGGGTGTTGTGAGTCTGCGGGTGTATCCATAGCATTCACCAGGTTGCCAGATAGTATTAGAGTGTTGTAAGTCTGCAGGTGTAGCCGTAGCATTCACTAGCAGCTAGATAGTGATAGAGTGTTGTAAATCTGCGGGTGTAGTCGTAGCATTCACTAGGTTGGTAGATGGCATGAGCGTATTGTTAGAAGGCGGAAGGAACAATAGTACCCACCAGTTCGGGTGTAGCAGTGAGGATATGGAAATCCACATATTGGATTTCGGTATTACCCAGATGGATTAGATCTGGTTAAGCAAGTGATAAGACTGTAGGAACGCCACTACAGTTATGAGATCAGGGAAGTAATGGACTGCTTAAGGGCGTTTGTGATGTAAGGCTACCATTGGTTAGGTAGCAATCACTTTTAGTCTTGGATTGGATGATGATAGGATGCGACGCATGGACCCGATCGGTTAGCTCAGGAGGTTGTTAGAGCCACAGTGGCATGATAACTAGTCGCAACTAGTTTCAGAGAAGGATCACGTTCAGAAGTCGTACGAGACGACTAAGTGGGAGTCTTTTGGATCCACAGCTGGGCAGAAACCCGATATTTTAGATGACTGATGGATGAATTGAGACCAGGAAGGTCTCGATAGATTTTGGGAAGCAGCTATGTAACAGCTTACTGCTTAAGGCAGTTCAGTGTTCGAGCAGTTTCAGCGTTTAGGCAGTATTAGTATTGTGTTTTGGGTTGCAAATACGAACGTAATAGCTGGTTGATTGGGTATTGGCAAGTCACTCGCAGCGGGATAAGCTGAGCCTTGGCCAAGTATAATTGACATGCATAGATGATTGGGCTTGTGACCCTGAATTATAGTGGGACCCTCGATTTATTGAAAGTTGAGTAGTCAGTGGAGGGATAAACAGACTGGATTCGTCGATAATGATTATGTATGAGTGGTCTGTTAGGGATTCAGACCGTCTCAAGACAGCAGATTTTAGACGGAGTAAACGAGATATTATTGCGAGAAACTCGTTCATAAGAGGATTTTAGGTCTTGCGAAGATTGGTCACGGCTACTCTGGGAAGGCTAGGGTGTGCCCAGGATGGTGACCATGTTACTCGAGTGGTTGGGTGAATAAGAAATGGTAAGAGATGATTTCGAGGACGAAATCTAATTTAAGTGGGAGAGAGTTGTAACACCCGTTTATTTATTAAATAAATAAATAAATTAATGAACGGATACTGGCCCAAAATAAATAATTGAAAGTTTAGGGTGTTCAAAAAATATATAATCTCCGGATTATTATAAAGATTTTAGAGGCCAAGGGGCTAATGAGTGAATTCTGGAGTTTATTTGTAAAGAATTTTAGAGGATGGGGTTGAAAGGGTAAAATAGGGACTTAGAATGAAAGGAATAAGAGAAGGAGGGGTTGGAGATGTAATTATGGGAGAGTTGCAATAAGGACCGGGTATATATGCATTACAATGAGTCATTTGTGACCTAACCCTAACATGAAGGCAGCTGCCATCATCGGAAGACCTCCAGCAGCCACCTTCACCTCGTGCACTCCTCCAGCCGCCACCCACTTCCCTCTCGTTTCCAACCGATGATGTGCCAAACAACCGCCGCCTGCGGTGTCGTTATCGCACCACCACCGTGATACCCTCATATCGGACGTCGTGGATCGTCGGGAGAGCCACTGGGACCCGTAGCAGTAGCCGTTCCGTCATCCTCCTCCTCCTGTCTCTTCTTATTCTGCTTTCTGACACCGTTCGTTGCTATTGTTGTTACACCGCTGCCGACGATGGCGGATTCTCATCGTCACCTGCCGCGTGCAGTTGCCAGCGAAGCGCCGCCATTCCCATGGCTCTTGGCTGTTGGTGTTGTCGTAAACAAAGATCAAAAAAGGGCTATCTTCAGTTGTTGCTGCTGTTGCCATTAGCGAAGTCTCAACCCTTCCTCCCCATTTCTCCGGTGTAGCGCCATAGTCACGACTGCCGCCGCCCGTAGGGCTTGTTCTTGTTGCTCCGGCCAACAACCACCGTCGTGAGGAAGGTTGCAGTGTACTTTTCAGTTTGTGGGTCGCATGTATGTGTGTAATCCAATTTTGTTGTTCGTTTTGTTGGTGTTTTGCGTGGCTAGAAAACCTAGAAGGCCACCACCACCATGAACCACCACTTGTGTGTGTGTGTGTCTTAGTGGTTTTGTGTGTTTAGTGGAGATTAGCATTGTAAAGTGTAACTGGAAATCAGAATAATGAAAAGAAAAATCAAACCACCACTTGTCGGGTGGCGGTGTGCCTTGTTGGATCGTGACTTGTTTGGATGTTTGGACAAAGGGACTAACAAACCCTAATGGGCCCAGTGAGGCTTAGTGGGCCTAATAAACCCTAATGGGCCTAATGAAGATTAATGGACCTAAAAGCCCAAACAGATGACAAATGGGCCTAGTGAAACCTTAATGAGTCTAGTGAACCTTAATTGATTAAAAGACATATCAATTGGGCCTAATGGGCTAAGATGGGGTTGGAAACCCTAATTAGGGTTTAGAAAACCCTAATATTGGATTCATGGGCTTGGATTTTTTGGGACCCACTTTTGAGCCATTGGAATAATGGAATTGTGTGATTAAGCCCAATCACACCATATGACTTATTTAGAAGAATGATGGACTTAATGGATTAAGTCTTTAATGGGTTAAGTAAGAAACACTTAACCCTAATCGTCATTTTATGTGAAACTGTAATTTCACATGGGTGTATTGTTGGGCCTTCTATTGGGCCTTGATGATTGCATTATTAAATGGGCTATCCGAGATCAAGCAAATGGTCTAGAATAATTTAATGGGCCTAGGGTAAGGCCCATGTAAGGGGTTTGGGCCCAATTTGGAAAATTGGGCCATAATTTCTGCCTTAATGATTATATGATGTTGGGCCTTAGAATGAGACCATGTATAGGCCTAGGCCCAATTTGGAAAATTGGGCCATGTGTTGGGCTTTGATTCCTGATTGACTTTGGGCCTGTGGATTGGGCCTTGGGCATGAATAAGCCAAACTGGGGGTAATGTGGTAATTACCCAAAGAATGTACTTATGGTTATGTAGTGGGACCCAGTTATTAATTGGGTATTATTTTGGTGTTGACAGTTCGGGAATCTGTCATCCAGCAGCTGGGGTTGAGTCTGCGGGAGTTCAGCAGAGTGGGATTGTGTCTACGGGACTCCAGCAGTGTGAGGTGAGTTACCTTCCAGTAGCGGTGGGTCTACGGCCACAATGCCGGCCCACCAGTAGGAGTTGTATGTTAGATGATTGTCTTTGTGATATTCATCTAGGTTTGCTACTACCTGATATGTTATATGCTGGCATGATATGTTATATGTGATAGTGGTAGTAGGGGGAATAGTCCCCAAGTTCGGTTGTTAGGACCGATGGGTAGGTCGGACACCCCAGATATGTCTGACAGTATGTTATGATATGTTTATATGCCGGCATGATATGTTATATGTGATAGTAGTAGTAGGAGGTGAAATAGTACTCGCATCTCGGTCGTAGGGACCGAAGGGTAGGTCGGGCACCCCAGATATGTCTGACAGTATGTTTATGCTATGATATTATGTGGTAGTAGTAGGAGGTGAAATAGTCCTCGCATCTCGGTCGTAGGGACCGAAGGCTAGGTCGGGCACCCCAGATATGCCTGACAGTATGATTATGTTTTGATATGTGTGATAGTAGTAGTATGGGGTGAGATAGTCCCCGGAGTTCGGTTGTTAGGACCGAAGGGTAGGTCAGCACCCCATAATGGCTTGACACGGGTAGATCAGCACCCCAGAATGGCTTGACACGGGTAGGTCAGCACCCCAGAATGGCCTGACACGGATAAGTCGGGCACCCCAAAATTTCCTGGCAGTATGTACAGTATGTTATCGTATGGTATGTGGTATGATGGGAGAACTCTCTAAGCTTCGTGCTTACGGTTTACAGTTTTGGTTTCAGGTACTCGTTTTCAAAGGAAAGGAGTCGGCTTGATCGCAGCGCATCACACTATATTTTCCGCACATGAGATCTTTGGGATTACACTCTAATATGGTTTTATGATAATATGTTTTGATTACTGACACTTTGGTTTGAAACGAGATATTATTATGCATGTTTTTATACTGATGGTTTTATGTAATAACTTATTTAAAAATGAAATTTTTGGCCTTGAATTTTGGGATGTTACAGATATAGGACAGAAAATCCTTGGAGGTCCTGAAATGATTCAAGACACCACTGATAAGATTAAAATTGTATGAGAGAGAATGAAATCAGCCCAGGATCGACAGAAGTCCTATGCAGAAAAGAGGAGACGACCCATAGAATTCCAGTTTGGTGATTTCGTAATGCTGAAGGTATCTCCATGGAAAGACATTATGCGATTTGGGAAGAAAGGAAAATTAAGTCCTAGATTTGTTGGACCTTTCAAAATCATCCAGAGAATTGGTAAGCAAGCATACCGTTTGGAATTGTCGGAAGATTTGGCAGGTATTCATGATGTGTTTCATGTGAGCTATCTGCGTAAATGTTTGAGCATATATGATGAAACGGTCCCATTATCTGAGGTGAAACTGGATAATAAATTAAGATATGTAGAAGAACCTGAAGAGATTATAAACGAGGGAACGGTGGATCTACGTAATAAAGAAGTAGAGTTAGTGCTTATTAAGTGGAAACATCATCGAGGCCCAAATTATACTTGGAAAAATAAAAATGAGATAAGAGCGAAATATCCCCATCTGTTTAAATCATTATGATTTCGGGGACGAAATCCTCAAAAGGAGGAGGTATTTGTAACATACACGTTCAATTATCGTGTTTTGTTAATTTAAAAATGAATATTATTAAATATTATATGGTTTTGAGCATTGAGTTCTAACAAGATAGTTTTATGAGATTTGAAGTAAAACTATGTTTAGAATCACACGGAAAGTATTGGAAGTCTTATGAGATTCCGATCAAAAGTCAACTATTGAAATTAACGAAAATATAAAGTTAGAAATAAGTAAAAATAATGTTATTGAAGGTTTTAGATTATCTTGTTACAACATTTAGGCGAAAACCTCATCGAAATCCGAGTTATGACGAAGAAGTTATGACTTATTGAAGTTTCGCGACAGAACCGACACAACGTCATATGACGTAAAAAGTGAGTTTATGATAAACTACTTTTTAGCTTTAGTGATCTAAATGAAAGTTGTAGTATTCGTTAAATCGAGAATTTTCATAAAAAGAACGTCCAAATCTGACTTCGTATGAGGAAGTTATGATTTTTTTACGAATCGGCATAGCAGTGTGCAGCTCGAAATTAAAATTATAGATCAAACAATTTTTAGCCGATACAACTTAAACGAGAATCGAAGGTCTCGTCAATAGTAGTACAACAGTAAAAAGACAGACGAAAACGGACGTCGGATGAAGAAGTTATGAATTTTTAACGGACTTTTCCTGTCCGGTCCGTTAAAAATATAATATTAAAAATGAAATCAAAATTAGCCAACGGAATCTAAACGAAAGTTGTAGAGTATAATCTCACCTACGCGTGGATATAAAGAACGTAAAAAATGGATCCCGTATACGAAAGATATGAAATTTTGAAGTTTATGGCACAAATTACGAGGTTGGACCGGAGAAGTACGCCCAGCGTACTACGAAGACATGTATCAGCCACCCTGTGCCTTCGCATGATGGAAACGTGTCCTAACTCAGCCACGTCTCACTCTACGCCCGGCGTATCGATGAGTTACGCTCAGCGTAGAGCATCAGAAGCCAGTACGCCCAGCGTAACGCGGGCCCTCGGACCAGTATAAAAGGGATGCGAGGTTTCCGAATTTTGTTTAGAATTTTGTATTCTTTTTCACCCTCTACTCTCTATGAAAGTACCCTAACACCCCCCGAAGCTTAGGGAACTACCCTAACACCCGAGGCAAGCCCCGGAGCACCGAATACCCCGAGAAAATAATATTTTCAGTCGAAACTCTGTCCGCGTAAAGCCCAGTTTTCAACAAAAACTCTCGGTTTCGTCAAAGAAAGTCATTTTTAGAAACGAAGTGCTGCCCAAATTATCATTTTATCATTCGGTTATTTCACGGTGAGTTCAATATAGGGACAATTGTATGTTATGTGCTATATGTGCAATGTGCTTTCCAATGTTATTATGATAATGGAGCTATACATTTGACCATGAAGTTAATGACTTAGCATCACTTTTGTACTGGTATGAAGCCTTTGGCCATGTAGAGCATGTCTCGTATCACTTTAGTATTGGATTTGTGCCTTTGGCCATGTAGAGAATGACTCGTATCACTTTGGTATTGGCAGAATGCTAGGTAGGGCTAAAAGCATGTATATTCTAGCAAATTGATAATCAGAAATCGTTTATTTTCTATGCCACTTGGGCTGAAGTCTTATTGATATATATCATGTTGAAATTGTTGTATTTCATTGATTGTAAATCTTTGAATCAGATTATTAGTTGATATGGAAGGCATGTCATATGATACTCATCTGCCTTTTTTGTTCTTTGTCCCTCTTTGCTTCTGTCATATATATATATATATATATATATATATATATATATATATATATATATATATATATATATATATGGTATAACGTTATATTGTAACTGTTATTGAACTCACTAAGCCTCACCCGCTTATCCCTCTTAGTGTTTAATTATTGCAGGTGATAAACATCCATTATAGTTATGTACTGTTAGAAGATGTAGAATAGATAATATTATAACTTTTGTATTTAGTGTATAAATTCCTGGGAAATTATGTAATATATAAAACTCTGTAAAAAATCTTAATAGTTGGTTTATGTCCAGTCTTTTGGTAAATATCCAGACTTCTGTAAATTATATTATGAATATGCATGTAGCATGTTTGGAGTAATAATATTGTAAAGTTTAGAGAAGGGGTTCTTTCATCACACCACACTTTCTAATTTGGTTAAGAAATTAGTTTGTTAATTTTTGAACAAAACACTTAGGATGTTGGGATTTTCGGAGGACCATGTCGTGAATATTGCGTTTGTCGCGGCGTGATCAGATCACTTAAGTAGAAACGTGGTAAAATGTACATTATGTCGCATTGGCGTCAAGGCTCGAAACTTTACATGGCAGGCCTTCAACCCTGTATAAAACATGATAACCTTTAGGGTTTCTCCAGACTCCAGTCTCCTCCCTCCCGAGTGAAACCCTAGCCCTCGTTTCATGCTTTCAAGAGTTCTTGGTGTTGTTGGTTTTCACGCCGACTCATAAGTGTACAATTTTGTGTTGGTACCTTATTCTTCTTTATAAGTCTCTAAGATTCTTACTTTACTCGAGTTAATGCATCGATCTAAAGTCTTTTATGGTTTTTGGTCACCTTTAGTTCTTTTTGACATCATGTTATTGGACTTCGAGCAATTCCATTACTCTAGTTAGTAAATGAGTGTGTCTCTGAATTTCTAGAAGAAGAAAAAATTGTTTGAATGTGTTTTATTCATTTATACAAAGAGTGATGGACTTTGATGGACAAAATCAAGTTATGGTTTTAGATTGGGTTTGATCTAGTCATTAGAATGCATAAAGTTGGAAACTGTATCCATTCAGTCACATAATAGAATTAAATATGAGAATCTAAGCCTTGATCTGTAAGGACTAAATGCTTAACGAGTTAAGTGTTCTGCCATAATTGGACTACGATGCAACCAGGATTTGGGTCGCAGTATAATGACCGCTTACCATTAACTTTTAATAGACTGATTTTTGGTTAAATTTATTGTAATTGAGTCCTACTCCATGAATTGAATTGCAAAATGATCATTTGTCCTAAAATGTGAGAAAAAAAATCATTTATGAAGGAAAGCTAAGTATTATACCTTAATTATTAAAATTACGGTGATATTTTTGTGTAATTGTTCGAGGAAGTATTGGTGTCACTTAGCTCGATGTGTGGAACTATCTTACCAGTCAATCAGTTGAATTCTCATGAAAGGTATTATAAAGTGGATTAATAGATGTTAAGATATAAGACCATGAAAAGCCTCTTCGAGGGAAGTGGTCGGGGACTTGTCAACTACACTGATATATTTTTGTTTCATCATATACGATTAATCATATGTGCTTATATAATCTAATATATGATTGATCATATATTAGACTGTATAATCATATATTATTAATTATATGTGTTTATGCGGTGTAATACAAGATTAATCATATATTGAACTATATTATCATATATGGATAAAAAGTTTTTTTTTGTAGAATTATATACGTATAGTTTAATCATATATAATTAATCATATGTGGTTACATGGTTTAACATATGATTAATTATATATTGGATTGGATAATTATATGTGATTATATAGTCTAATATATGAGTAATAATATATTAGACTGTATAATCATATATGTTTATAGATTCTGACACAAGACTAGTCACATATTAATCTCTATAGTCATAATGATTAATCATATGTGTCTGTAAGGTCACACCTTATGATCTGATGAGTCGAAGACTACAAGTTGATCACCAGTGCCAGCGTCAGCACTAGCGCCAATCCTAAGTTATCAGCGTCAGCATGAGCTTCATATTCTGAGCGGTTTTTGTATTTTAGGAAATTATATGTTGTATATATAGAATAGATATTTGATCCGTAATCTTAGTGATTACGATCTGACCTTTACTTAGATAGGTATACATCCCCTAAATAGTGGGATCTTCGTTATTGTGATTGTATTTTTAATCAACATTAGGGTGAAATCCTAATGTAAGCTTTGTGCCGTCTTTGTGACATTGTTCTCTTTGTGAGAAACTTCTTTCTTAGTGAAAGTATCTTTGTGATTATATGTGTTCACGCAAGTTATCGTGTTGACGTCTTTTAATCCCAAATCGTCTGTTGTTGGCCAGATCCCTCCTTTGATGAACTCAACTTTGCTGCATGGAAATCAAAGGGTGTGGATGTTCTAAAAATTATGGAATATGACATACTTGACGTCATTAATAATTGTCTCATCGTCTCTATGCATCGATTGTTGAATGATAATGTATCTGGTAGTGGACTAAGGCAGAAGTCTGTGTCGGGATACAACATGCAAAAGAAAAGAGTTCTAAATCTCGATGTAAAGGTGAGGATTTCTATTAGAAACCCTCTTCTGTATCATGTTTATTGTTTATTTCAAAACTGCTCAACTGCACAAGATATGATGAACACCTTATCAGCCACTTTCGACAAAGAAGACTTTCTTATGATGAAGTTATAAAAGGTAAGTATCTCATGGCTCAAATGATCGAGTCTAATGCTGAAACACCAAGGGACATCATCAGTACTTTTGATGCTGACCTTTCTCAAGCCGCTAAGGACTCTAAGTCTTAGGACTGGGACTCAGCCTCCATGTATTAGGTAAAGAATTTTGTTAGCTACTCCTCTATTGAAAAGGCTGACATGTTTGATCATTTATGTTTTGATGTTTCTATCTCCAATAAAGAAACATCTTCTCTCAAAATTGAGTTGAAAAAGCTTAAAGAAAAACTCTCTTTTTCTGAGAACTCCCTTTCTCTCTTAAAAAAGGAAAACTCTTGTATCTCACTGACCAATAATTTCTTTCACGCTAAAAAGGAAAAAGTTGTCGATCGTGAAAGAAGCATTAATCTTATTTTAAATAATTGGGCTTCTTACCACTGTAATGTCGCGAGTATTATTAATGATCAAATTCCTAATTGGTGTGAGAAAATCCTTATTGGTGATATTGAGGGTGTTGTTTATTTAATAAAAAAAAGTTGAGACTATACAAACTTTTTATAACGTTGATAGTCTCGAGAAAGATTTTAAAACTAGATTTGTTAGTACCTATTACTTAAATCAAACTCTGATTGATAATTATTGTACTACTGACTTAAATAGTAATACCAACTTTATATCTCGTTTATCTACTCTTGAACCTTCTCTTCAACCTCCTCATCATGAGTATGTTTTTCCCTCCAATAAGATGTTGCTGAAATTTCCCATCTATAATGGTGAATTTCATTCCATAAACAAAATTCTCAGCATGTTTACTGAGTGCTCTGTTAGCAAAATTGAATTTGTAGGTCAGTTAAAGTTCTCTACTTTAGATGATTCATCTATCTCATCTGTGACCCATGACCAAGTGGCATCTAAGCACACCATCAATGAAACTCCTTGGTCCAGAACTAAAGCAAGAATTTTCAAATTTAACGATCAAGATTCCTCAACTTCTGTTGTTAAAAGAAATCAAAGTTCTAATGTTAAAAGAAAGAATTCTGGAACAAGAGTTTTTTTATCGATGTGTTGATGCTTCTCACAGAGTGAACGAATGTATATTTGAAGAAAGCTATGTTCATGCTGACAACATCTCGACTCGAAATAATAAATGGATCAAAAAGGGAAACTCATTAAATTGTCTCCTTGACTCTTGTTGTCAAAATTCCTCTTAAGGGACCCGTTGCAAAATAGGTTAGTGTATGTTGATTGTATAATTTAGTTTTTCAGGGTAAAGAAAATATTTAGTAATTAAATAGTGGTTGTTGAAGACATATGACATGATTCAAGTCACTTCTGAATGAGTTCATAAAAAATGATGGTCCAACTGTTACATACGGAGACAATGGCAAGGGAGCTACAAAGGGATATGACACTATTAAATGTAACTTTGTTGTATTCAAGAATGTTTCATACATTAAAGGTCTTCAACACAATATCATCTCAATTTGCCAATTGTGTGACACTGTGTATGAAGTTCGTTTCAACAAGAAGGAGGGAAAAGTTATTGATCAAAATAGTGTCATTATGCTGACTGCAAACCGACAAATGACATCTATGTTCTGGACATATTTTCTGCTGACAATTCTCTTCGACCCTGCTTCTTCTGTCATGCTCAATCTCATGTAAACTGGCTATGGCACAAGAGACTATCTCACTTGAACTTCAAGATAATATCAAAGATTTATGGGAATCAGTTTGTGCGAGGAATTCCTAAGATGCAGTTGGTTAAAGATAAACTATGCTCAACGTTTGAAAAAGTAAAGAAAACCAAGTCATCCTTCAAGCCAAAATCATGTTCCTTTCATCACCAAACCCTTTCCTCTCCTGCATATGGATCTGTTTGGACCGGTTCCATTTAAGTCGAGATCTGGAAAGAAGTTCACCCTTGTCATCATAGATAAATATTCAATATTTACATGGGTGATCTTTTTGAGAAAGAAAAGTCGTGCTGCTGATGAAATCATATCACCCATCAAGCAATGGGAAGTTCTTTATGACTATAAAGTTAGGAAATTAAGTACTGATCATGGCATTAAATTCTGAAATTCCTCCTTAGAAGATTTTTGATCAAATTCAGGGATTTCTCAAAATTTCTCTGCTGTTAGAACTCCCCCCCCCCCAACAAAATCGAATTGATGAAAGACGAAATCGGACTATCATTGAAGTTGGATGAACTATGGTTGTTGAAGCTGGTCTTCTTCTATCCTTTTGGGTTGAAGCTGTCAACACAGCTTGTTACACTCAAAACGTTCAATCATTGTAAAGCGTTATGGGAAAACCGCCTATGAGATGCTTAAGGGGAGAAAACCTAAAATTTTACTTTCATGAGTTTGGATGTGTCTGCTACATTTTGAATCAAATAGATTAGTGCTCAAAGTTCAAAACTAAAGCTGATAAAGGAGTGTTTCTGGGGTACTCTAGTTTATCAAAGCCTTTCAGGGAATTCACTCTTTCAAGGAAAACTGTTGAGGAAATTGCTCATGTCACATTCGATGAAGATTCATTCATTAATGACCGGATTAATCATCCGTCTTCCATTCTAAGTGAGCTCACTCTCATTCCATCATTGAGCATGTTGTTCCTAATATGGATCAAATTGTCAATTCCCATTCCGAATCTGAAGATCATGTTGTCAGCTTTAAAGAATTTGAGCCATCCAACTCCTCAAATCCATAAGATTCAGTTCCGAATAATATGAATGAAAATAATAATCCTAGAATTCTTTGGGATCATCCTGAATTGTAAATATTTGGAGATATAAATTTTGGGATTCTCACTCACAACAGATTCAACATTAACTTTTTCATGTTTTTGAATTTTGTTTCAATGATCGAACTAAAGAACGTTGTTGATGCTTTCAAAGAAACTTACTGGATCAAAGCTATGCATGACGAGCTGAATGAGTTTGAATGTCATCGCATGTGAATGCTAGTTCCTAGGCCTCAAGGAAGGACCATTATTGGTACTCATTGTGTGTTCAGGAACAAGATGGATGAAGATGGAAATTATTAGGAACAACGCAAGACTTGTGGCCCAAGGATTTTGTCAGCTGGAAGGTTTGGACTATGACGAAACCTTCGCCCCTGTTGCTAGACTTGAAGTAATCTATATGTTCCTTGCTGCTTCCTCATTCAATAACTTCAAAGTCTATCAAATGGATGTAAAGACTGCATTTTTGCATGGGAATCTTCAAGAAGAAGTTTTTCTAAAACAATCTAAAAGGGTTGAAAGAGAAGGATTTCCTAATTATGTATAGTGTCACACCCCCAGCCGGCGGCGGACACACTGGGCGGTGTAACTTCATCTTTGTATCACAGTTATATAACATACATTGAACAGTACTAAAGAATTTTAATAACTACATACCTTTATTGATGATAAAAAGTTACATTATTCTAGTCTTCTAGTATTTATTACATAGTATCCGAACTATCGCATACGTCTTTAATTGATATATGTTACATATGAACAGAAAGGATAATAGTAAAACTTCTCATGTTCGAGAAACATTCAGCTTATCAAGTTCCTAAAAACACATGCATTTTTGAAAATACATCAACATAAAGTTGGTGAGTCCACAGGTTTTGACTCCACGTAAAATAGTACTTTTTCCAAGTTCAATAAGTATAAACATAGTTTAAGAGTGTCATCCTGACTCATAATTACCTCTAACATATAGTATATATCCTAGGTATAATAGTTGTAACGCCTGTTCCAGGTATCATTTAATTCTCTAAGTTTTTAGTGTTTTATGCTAGGACTCGACGAGTTTGGGAGCTCCAACTCGTCGAGTAGAGATCATTTATGAGGACCCAGGATGTAGATCCTACTCGACGAGTCGGAAGGCCCCAATTCGACGAGTAGGCGCTGTAAATGAAAACCCTATTTTTTAGGGTTTGCACCCTATATAAACGACTTAATCCGCATTCTTTGGCCTCATTTATCACCTCATTACCCAGAGAAGGAATCCCTAGCTGTTCTTTGCTACTTCTTTGTGCTTGTGAGGTTAAGAGAGTGTTTTTGGTGCATTTGTGGAAGAAGTTTGAAGGTTGGGAAGCTTGGAATGGGAAGGAACTTGCAGATCCATCATCTACTTCGTTTTGGCTTCCATCTGAAGGTAACAAGTTGTTACCTTGATCATTCTATTATTAGATCTCCTTATTCTTGGATTTAAGGCCATTTTTAGTATAAAGTTACTGAAATTACCAAGCTTTGACCTTTCTCTTTGGCTTAGACTTCTCCCTTAGCTTGGTTTTGGCATTTAGGATCTTGCATGCACGTAAAGTTTGCAACTTTACATGGAAACCATGCCGTAGGAGGTTAGATCTTCAATTTGAAGCTTTGGAGTAGCTTAAAAACGACTGAACACAAAAAGGGCGGAAGGGACTCGGCGAGTTGCTTAGCCAACTCGACGAACCGGGTAGGGTTTACCTTTTTTCGGGAATATGAGTGATTTCGGTGAGGGATTAGGATTGTTGGTCTGCATGAGTTTTTGGTCTTCTGGGCATTGAAGGAACTCGAAGAGTTACTCAAGTGACTCGGCGAGTTAACTCAGGATTTTGGTTGTATGGACTCTAAAGGAACTCAACGAGTTGTTGGATGCACTCGACGAGTTGAGGTCAACATGGACTGATGACCTTGACTGTTGACTTTGACTTTGACCAGGGTTGGCCTTGAGGGTATTTGTGGTATTTCAGGATTGTGACAAGTTAATCACATGATGATTATAGGCGGTTGAGTTGGAGTTATGCGTTGGGACTTATCGGATCTTATCTTGTCAATTCAGCATTCACGAGAGGTGAGTCTCATCACCATACCAATGGGTCTAAGGCACCAAGGCCGACCCATTTTATGATATGTGGTACACTAGTTGAAGTTATATTATGAGGCATGATAGTTGGTTATGTGCTAGGAAGTATGCAAGTTGTATATATGGTATGCTTGTATGAAAGACCATGGGAGAGCCCATGGCACTTGGATGTAAGACCATGTGGAGAGCCCATTACTTTCCTACTAAAGACCATGGGAGTACACATGGCACCCGGATTTAAGACCACGTGGAGAGCCCATGGCTTTCCTACAAAAGACCATGGGAGAGCCCATGGAACTTAGTTGTAAGACCATATAGGGAGACCATGGAATCCTGGAGTAAGACCCTGGGGACGAGCCCACAGCATCCCTATATGTTGTATGCATGGCTTATGTGGTTTATGTAGCTTTTATAGATAATATGATTATGTGATTATATGGATTGTGTGGGGTATGCTCTGGGGAACTTACTAAGCATTAGCTTATAGTTTGTGGATTTGTTTTAGGTACATCTGAACCCAAGGGCAAGGGCAAGGCTTGATGACGCGGCATACACTCTCTCTCTCTGGCATTTTTATGGGACACTCTGATGATTACAATACTATTGTTACTGTTATGAATTTGAAAACAAATGTAATTGAGATTTTATGGTTAATGGATAATGTTTTTGACTATTTAAAAATGAAAATGTTCTTTTGCAAATTGGGTCATTACAAGTTGGTATCAGAGCCTTGGTTTGAGGGATTCGGGCACACTCTCGGGTGTGTCAGGACTCAAACTAAGGAAATGCTAAAATAGTTTTCAAAAATAAAACTTAAAATTTTCTTAACTAGAAAAGGGGAGAGTGCAATGCGCGTGATCGGTCGAGCCAAGTAACTAGTTCCCCAATATGTTAGCCATGTTACACTGACATTTGGATTATGATAGTCGGATGGATTTTGTTATGTGTATGCTTTAAAAATTGTATACGGTTAGGAGCTTATAGCCTTAGAATGATTGATTTTGCCTTATTTCCTATTCCTTGTCTGGTTGTGGTCCTAGGGTAGAATCTATTATTCGAAAGTCTATTTGATCATTTTCTGTGTATAACTTGCATGCATAAAGGCAACCTGTTATGATTGGTTTGATGTGGGTAGAGCAAATCTTAGGATGACCTAGGATTTGAGTGATGTTGTAGCTTGTGGGATATGTTTTGTTCTGGGAGGAATTAGAGTTATCAGGTAGAACCTTGGGGAAGGTACAGGTAGGTGTGGAAGGTAGTATTGGGCCCGTACTACTGAAAGCACAGGACCTGTACCCGAACTGATGTTAGATCCGGAAGCTCTAAGGAGAACCGGTGTGGGAGGATCCCCTTTTTGGACATACTGATCATTAAGTTTCGTGATATTTCATTTAGGTATGGTGGTGACATGATTTGGAGCAAGGGGATCAGGATCAGGATCAGGATCGGGATCTGGGTCGGGCGATGGTACTGAGCCCATTGACGAGAGGCTGCACGAGCTCATCGCATCCGAGATTACGAGGGGCATTCTTTACGTTACCCCAGTGATTTTTGGGACGGTCAAGGAGGGTATGATGGAGGTCATGGAGGAGAGGCTCAGGAATTTTAGAGCCGAGATTACTGCGGGCCAGGTCGGGGACCGAACTCCCTCGTTCTGGTAGTTCATGGCATGCGGGGCGCCGAAGTTTTTCGGGGTCAGGGACCCCATTATTAGCCGATGCTGGGTGGAAGACATAAAGAACGCCCAGCGTACGAGTTCTTGCCCTGATGCGGCAAAGGTGGGTTTTGATTCATGAATGCTGAGAGATCGAGCTCGAGACTGGTGGGGAGAGGTGACTAGCCAGGTGGGAGCAGTCGGTGTGGCTGAGATGACGTGAGCAGAGTTTGTTAGGCAATTTGATTTGGAGTTTTCACCACCTATCATGGTGTAACGGCTAGTGAGGGAGTTTCATGAGCTCCAGTAGACCACCGAGACTGTGGCGGAGATCACCGCCATGTTTCGGGAACGAGCACTGTTGATCCCACAGTATGCTACAGACGAGGATATGAGTCAGACGAGGTATCATTCCATGTTGAGGGATGATATCCGGGAGTTTGTGAGTTTTACAGGGTGCAAAACCCTGAATGAGATGGTGGGCGGGAGATGGAGTTGGACTTTCGCACTAAGCGGAAACCCGAGCAGGCACAGACAGTAGTAGGTCAGGCTAAAAAGCCTAAGACCTCAGATTCTTCCAGTAGGGGCCAGCAGGGCCGTGGCCGGTGTGCCAAGTGTGGTAAACCGCATAGTGGGGCTTGTCGAGCAGCAGGCTCAGGAAGCTACGCATGTGGCCAATTGGGCCACGTGATCATGGATTGCCCTAAGAAGGGCTTGATTTGTTTTCACTGCAACCAGACCGGCCACAAACGGGCCGATTGTCCGAGGTTGCAGGGAGGGGGAGGAGCAGTGGCGGCGCCCGCGCCCGCCACCAGGAGGATTACAGATGGCCGCCATGCTAAGGGGGATGCTCCAGCGGTGAAGAGCCGCACATTTCAGTTGAATACCGAGAAGGCTCGGGCAGCGCCAGACGTCGTGGCTGGTACGTGTTGATTCTTTCCCGCTCTATATTTATTGCATTGCTTATGTGTCTATTTGTGCTCATGAATAGGGACCTCTTTAGTCAATGGAATGTCGATTCACGTTCTATTCGATTCGGGTGCTACCCGATCGTTTGTATCTCTTGCACTTAGCAAGAAGTTTCGGGATGTGCCGGGGACTTTGGATTCCCCACTTGAGGTTGAGATTGCGGAAGACCGCACCGTGAGTGCTGCTAGGGTGTATCAGGACTTTGTCTTGAATGTGCTTGGGGAGAGGTTTCATATTGATCTAGTCCCGATACCGCTGTGAGGGCTGAAGGTGATTGTCGGGATGGACTGCTTGGGGGCCAATGGGGCCATGATAGATTGTGAGCACCAATTGGTGAGGGTTCGAACCCCAACTACCCCACTCACGACCTGGAATTGGAGGCGGTGGTATTCGCCCTCAAGATTTGGAGACACTATATGTATGGAGTTCGGTGCACCATCTTCACTGATCACAAAAGTTTGAAGTATTTGATGGATCAGCAGAACCTCAACATGCGACAGAGGAGGTGGTTGGATGTTCTGAAAGATTATGACTGTGAGATCTTATACCATACAGGGAAGGCCAACGTGGTGGCCGATGTTTTGAGCCGCAATACGACAGGTTCCCCGATTGGGAATGTTTGCTTGAGGATGACGGTGATCTCTTCATTATTAGACATGATCAAACAAGCTCAGGTCGAGGGTGTGAAGAAAGAGAATTGCAAGATAGAGCGGATTTGGGGTCAGTATCCCTTGTTTGTTCGGGATATCCGAGGTCTTTAGACACAGTGTGGTCGGGTATGGGTACCGGTGACTGGAGGAGTGAGACGGAATATATTGGAGGAGGCACACAAGTCCAAGTTCTCTATACATTTGGGGACTACAAAAATGTATAGAGACCTAAGACTGAGCTATTGGTGGCCCTGCATGAAGCGGGAGATCACTTGGTTCGTGGAGCGGTGCTTGACCTGCAGGAAGGTGAAGGCCGAACATCAGGGGCCACATGGCAAGGTTCAGCCGCTACCCATTCCTATGTGGAAGTGGGAAGAGATCACTATGGACTTCATCACGAAGTTACCAAAGACAACGAGGGGTGTGGATGCCATATGGGTGATTTTGGACAGGTTGACGAAGAGAGCCCACTTTATTCCGATCTCTGAGAGTCTATCCGCTGAAAAATTGGCGGATATTTATGTGCGAGAGGTGATGGCTAGACACGGGGTGCTAGTGTCGGTAGTCTCTGACAGAGATGTTCAATTTACATCTAGATTCTGGAAGAAGTTCCACGAGGACCTGGGCGCTTAGTTGCATTCCAGCACGGCGTACCACCCCCAGACAGACGGCCAGAGTGAGAGGACGATCCAAACACTTGATGATATTCTTTGGGCAAGCGTGTTGGATATTGGAGGGAGTTGGGATACATACCTCATGCTAGCAGAGTTTTCATATAAGAATAGTTATCATGCCAGTATCGACCGACCTCCGTTTGAGATGTTGTATGGTCGGAGATGTAGGACCCCGGTTAGTTGATGTGAGGTTGGACACCAAGTCATGGGGATCATCGAAGTAGTGCTCAAGACTATCAGATTGATTCACCAGGTGTGTGACCGGCTGCGAGTTGCACAGAGCCGTCAGAAAAGCTATGATGACCGGCGGCGATCGGATCTTGAGTTCCAGGTGGGGGACTTTGTGTTACTAAAAGTGTCGCCACGTAAGGGAGTCATCAGGTTTCGGAAGAGAGGCAAGTTGGGGCCGCGATATATTAGCCCGTTCAGGATTTCGGCCCGAGTGGGCAAGGTGGATTACCGCTTGGATCTGCCGAACGAGCTTAGCCAGATACACAACACCTTCCATGTATCATAGCTTCGGCAGTGTGTCACCGACAAGGCCGCAGTCTTTTCTCAGGACGATATTCAGGTGGACAAGAGCCTGAACTACATTGAGAGGCCTGTTGTAATTTTGGATAAGAAGACCAAGGTTCTTCGGAAGAATGAGGTGAAGTTAGTAAAGGTGCAATTGCAGCACCGAAGGGGATCCGAATGGACATGGGAGCCGAAAGAGGAGATGCGAGATCACTACCCAGAATTATTTGCGTCAACAGAATTCGAGGATGAAGTCTAGTTAAAGTGGGGGAGATTTGTAATGCCTGTTCCAGGTATCATTTAATTCTCTAAGTTTTTAGAGTTTTATGCTAGGACTCGACGAGTTGGGGAGCTCCAACTCGTCAAGTAGAGATCATTTATGAGGACACATGATGTAGCTCCTACTCGACGAGTCGGAAGGCCCCAACTCGACGAGTAGGCGCTGTAAAGGATAAACCTAATTTTTAGGCTTTGCACCCTATATAAAGGACTTAATCCGCATTCTTTGGCCTCCATTATCACCTCATTACCCAGGGAAGGAAACCCTAGCCGTTCTTTGCTACTTCTTGGTGCTTGTGAGGTTAAGAAAGTGTTTTGCTGCATTTGTGGAAGAATTTTGAAGGTTGGGAAGCTTGGAACGGGAAGGAGCTTGCAAATCCATTATCTACATCGTTTTGGCTTCCACCTAAAGGTAACAAGTTGTTACCTTGATCATTATAATATTAGATCTCCTTATTCTTGGATTTAAGGCAAATTTTAGTATATTTATGGATCATTTCGGATATTGGGCATGATCTAAAGTTGTAACTTCAAATCTGGACTCCTCTAAGACCTTAGAGTTATAAAGTTACTGAAATTACCAAGCTTTGGCCTTTCTCTTTGGCTTAAACATCTCCCTTAGCGTGGTTTTGGCATTTAGGATCTTACATGCACGTAAAGTTTGCAAGTTTACGTGGAAACCATGCCCTAGGAGGCTAGATCTACAATTTAGAGCTTTGGAGTAGCTTAAAAACGACTGAACACAAAAAGGGCTGAAGGGACTCGGCGAGTTGCTTAGCCAACTCGACGAGTCGGGTAGGGTTTACCCGTTTTCGGGAATATGAGTAATTTCGGTGAGTGATTAGGATTGTTGGTTTGCATGAGTTTTCGGTCTTTTGGGCATTGAAGGAACTCGAAAAGTTACTCAAGTGACTCGGGATTTCGGTTGTATGGACTCTGAAGGAACTCGACGAGTTGCTGGATGCACTCGACGAGTTGAGGTCAACATAAACTACTGACCTTCACTGTTGACCTTGACTTTGACCGGGGTTGACCTTGAGGGTATTTGTGGTATTTTGGGATTGTTACAAGTTAATCACATGATGATTATAGGCGGTTGAGTTGGAGCTATGCGTTGGGACTTATCGGCTCTTATCTTGTCAGTTCAGCATTCACGAGAGGTGAGTCTCCTCACCATACCAATGGGTCTAAGGCACCAAGGCCGGCCCATTTTATGATATGCGGTACACTGGGTGAAGTTATATTATGAGGCATGATAGTTGGTTATGTGCTAGGAAGTATGCTAGTTGTATATGTGGTATGCTTGTATGAAAGACCATGGGAGAACCCATGGCACCCGGATGTAAGACCATGTAGAGAGCCCATGGTTTTCCTACTAAAGACCATGGGATAGCCCATGGCACCCGGATGTAAGACCATCTGGAGAGCCCATGGCTTTCCTACTAAAGACCATGGGAGAGCCCATGGCACTTAGGTGTAAGACCATGTGGGGAGCCCATGGCATCCTGGAGTAAGACCGTGGGGACGAGCCCACGACATCCCCATATGTTGTATGCATGGCTTATGTGGTTTATGTTGCTTTTATAGCTAATATGATTATGTTATTATGTGGATTGTGTGGGTTATGCTCTGGGGAACTCACTAAGCATTAGCTTACAGTTTGTGGATTTGTTTCAGTACATCTGAGTCTAAGGGCAACGACAAAGCTTGATGACGCGGCATGCACTCTCTCTCTCAGGCGTTTTTATGGGACACTCTGATGATTCGAATACTATTGTTATTGTTATGAATTTGAAAACAAATGTAATTGATATTTTATGGTTAATGGATAATGTTTTTGACTATTTAAAAATGAAAATTATCTTCTGAAAATTGGTTCGTTACAATAGTTTACTTATTAAATAAGTGATATACCTAAAATTTCTATATACTTAAATCAAGGAAGGTTACTACGTATAAATCTTATTTCAATTCTATATGAGTATATATACTAGGTATAATTGTTTACTTAATGAATAAATAAAATACCTATAAATTCGTTGTACCTAGAGTATAAGTGTTGGGGAAACTTATACTAAAAATTAATACTTGTATATCGACAAAGTATAATGTTTCTAAAATTGTGCTACCATGAGTTCGTAACCGCTGCTGTATGATATACAAGACCTCTGACAAAAAGATCCCACCAATGGTTCCACAAAGGATTCCACAATTGATGCCATAAAAGATTATGCCCGGGGTACCATGAAGGTTCCACCAATATAAAAACATTGCACGCTTCATCGACGCCGGATCAATAAAACAAATAAAAGGACAGTTCGTCACTCGTCAAATGTTGGGTTGTAGCTAGCCACCACGAGTGGGGTTGTCAACCTGTATAGTTTCATACATTAATTCCTCGCTCATACAGGATTAACAGTTACAGGTCAGAGGATTTCCCCTAAGATTCCCAATCTTAGTTGATGAATAAAATAGCTCATGGAGACTTTGTCGACCTCCTATAGCTCATGGAGACTATGCTTTTAAACATTACTCCTAATTTCATAATACTTAGGCAGTACAACAACTATAACTTGAAGTAAAACCAAGTTTTATCTAACATAAAACCAATAATAGCAACATACTTAACAAGTATATATAGAACTCCCGAATATAACTTTAGGGCTATATTAGTAACATACAGAGTTTTATCTAACATAAAACCAATAATAACAACATACTTAACAATTAGTATATAGAACTCCAGAGTATAACTATGGGGCTATAACACAAAATAGTATATATAACTCCCGAGTACAACTTTGGGGCTATAACACAACATAGTATATAAAACTACCGAGTGTAACTCCGGAGCTATATCACACATAATATATAGAACTCCCGAGTATAACTCCAAGTCTATATTAGTAAAATCTATAATAACAACATGCTAACAAGTTTAAGATATTTGTATGATTTCAAAATATCAGATATATTCTAGGTACATATGATACAAAACAACTATATCCCGGTTAATATAACTATTTATGTTGATATGAATATACTATCATATAAACATAATATTAACTTGCATACAATATTTAGTATGCATTTTCCCCTAAAAACATTAAAAAGTGGGGTCGTGAAACTCACCCTAGTAGCGTGATTTTATAGAATCTAACTAGAAACGGTCAGCGGTTCGTGATCCTCGGGGTCGAGACGAGGAATGCCTTCAGCAAACGAGAGAAATGAATGAGGTTTTCGTGTAAGGAGGGTTAGGTTCGCACTTTCTATTTATGGAATGCCCAAGACCCTCTCACGTCGTAAGAAATCCAAGCTCACGTCGTGAGGCCAGGCTGCATCACCTCGTAGACTTGCCATTTACGTTCCTAGGTTCGGAAGGTGTCCGTTTGACTCCTCACACCGTGAGAATATATGCTCACGTCATGTGATTTAAACTTCTCACTTCGTAGACTTGCCATATATATTCCAACATTGAGAGGTGTCCTGGAGCACTCTCACTTTGTGAGAATGCATGCTCACCTCATGAGCTATGGCAGATTAGGGTTTCTGCGAAGTGTCATGCTCTTAGACTGCTACATCTTCGGAAGATCATATCTTTTGCATATGAGCTCCATTTTTTGGCGTTCTTTATATCTACACGTAGGTATTTCCGAGTACTAGAACTTTCTTTTAGATTCCAAAAGCTAATTCTCACTATATTTTAATATCTTATTATTAAAGAAATTTATAGTGTTAGAGTTTATCATAACATCTTCACGCGAAGTTAGATTGAGATTTGTTAAAATCTTTTGGAATTGTATGGATGTATACTTTGATTTATACTATAAAGTATGTACAAAAGTTCACACTTGCACTAGAATTTACTACGAACTACATAGTAAGTTTATCACATTACTTGTTTGACATAATCACATGTAAGTGTTGTTGACCTATTTTGACTGGTGTTACATATAACGTCTTGATAAACCTGTCTATGGTTTGAAGCAGGCACCCAGGGCAAGGTATGACACATTAGCTAATTATCTTCTTGAGTGTGGATACAAACGAGGAACAATTGACAACACTTTTCTCATCAAGCAATCAAGATGTAACATCCCAAAATTCATGACCAAAAATTTCATTTTAAATTAGGTAATGTATAAAAATAGTAGTCTGAAAACATCGGTAGTGTCATCTCACATAATAATCAAAACCAATATCTCAATAACCAAAACATGTTATAAAGAAACATCATCAGAGTATAACTCCCAAAGATCTCATGTGCAGAAAATCATAGTGTGATGCACTACGATCATGCCGACTCCTTTCCTTTCGAAGAAGAAGTACCTGAAACCAAAACTGAAAACTGTAAGCACGAAGATTAGTGATTTCCCCCATCATAACACATAATCATATACTGTCAGGAATATTTGGGTGCCCAACCTACCCTGCCAAGCATATATGGGTGCTCAACTTACCCTGTCAAGCATATATGGGTGCTCGACCTACCCTGTCAGCATATTTGGGTGCTGACCTACCTTGTCGAGCATATATGGGTGCCGACCTACCCTGTCAAGCATATTTGGGTGCTCGACCTACCCTTTCAGGAATATCTGGGTGCCCAACCTACCCTCCAGTTTATTTCAACCGGTCACGGGGTCTATCTCACCCCCTACCACTATCACATAATAACATATCACAAACATACTATCAGACATATTTGGGTGCCCGACCTACCCTCCGGTTTATCTCAACTGGATACGGGGTCTATCTCACCCCTCCTACCACTATCACATAATATCATAGCTTACTAACACATAAATCATAACAGATAGTGACATACCATACAATTATCACAAAGACAATCATCGAATTACAAACTCTTATTAGTGGGCTGGCCTTGGTGCCTTAGACCCACTGCTACCGGGAAGGTAACTCACCTCAAATGTTGTAAAGTAGCTGAGCAGTCCTCGGCTCTGAAATCAAGCCAACTCAATCCCCTAAACATAAAATATTTCCTTAAGTACCCTTTCATACTCATAACCCCCTTAAGGGTCAACTTTGGTCAAACTCAAAGTCAATGTCAATGTCAAAGTCAACACTCTGAGTCAACTTGTCGAGTTACCCTTCAACTCGCCGAGTTTCCATGAATCATAGAATCGTGATTTGGCGATCCAACTCGTCGAGTTTTCCTAGTCTTAACTCATTCAACCACTTCCAAGCGAGTCCAATGCCTCTAAACCATAGATCTGGTCCCCTAGGCCTGAGATACCACGTAAAATTGCTACCTTTACGTCCATGCATGGTATCAAGAGGCTAAAAACACTAAAACTAAGCTTCATAAGAGACCTAGGGCATGGAGGAGGGCCAAGACTTGATAAAGCTGGAAACTTTAAGTCTCGTAGGCCATCAAATGACTAGATCTGAAGTCATAACTTCATGGCATTCTCAAATCCAAGAATGACTCTAAAATAAGCTAATAAAGGCCATAAACTTCTCCATGAATTGATCTAGAAACTAATTGTGAAGGTATCGACTTTATACCTTAAGATGGCTGCCACAACAGAGGAATTCCAGGATCCAAAGCTTCTCCCTTCAACTAAGCACCACCCACTTCAAGCTCATTCAATAAATCACCAAAGAAACACTCTCTTTACACTCACACACACTCAAAATGATAGAAAGCATGAATAAGGGTTTTACTGGACTGAGCGAACGGTGAGGGAGGCCACAATTAGACATTAAGGCCTTTAAATAGGGTACAAAACCCTGAAAATTAGGGTTTCATTTCTACCAGCCTACTCGTCGAGTTGAGGCCTCCCAACTCATCGAGTAGGTCTCTTAAACCGCATCTCAAAACATCTCTACTCGAAGATTCTGGGGCTCCCAACTCGTTGAGTTTCTCTACAAAAATGAATAATTTATGGTTTTAAATATATACCTGGAACCAGGCATTACAGATCTCCCCCACTTGTCTCAGACTTCATCCTTGAAGTCTGCTGTCTCAAATAATCATGGGTAGTCATCCCTCATCTCGTCCTCTGGCTCCCACGTCCACTCTGACCCCTTGCTGTGCAGCCACTACACCTTCACTAACTAAACAACCTTGTTCTTCAAGGTTTTTGTATTCCGCTCCAAGATCGCCACTGATCTCTCAATGTAGTTCAGGAGGTCGTCCACCTGAATATCCTCTAAAGGCACAACTGCGAAATCATCCACTAAGCACTTCCGCAGCTGAGGGACACGAAAGGTGATATGGGTCTGACTAAGCTCGGCTAACAGATCAAGTCGATATGCAACCCGGCCCACCCGACCCTAAACCCTGAACGGACCGATGTACATGGGGCCCAGCTTTCCCCACTTCCTAAACCAGATGACACCCTGCCAAGGTGACACCTTCAGGAGAACCATATCCCCCACCTGAAACTCTAGGTCCGATCGGCGCTTGTCGGCATAGCTTTTCTGTCGACTCTGAGCAGTCTGGAGCCTGATCCGGACCTACTGGATCATCTCAGTAGTCTTGAGTACCACCTCGTTACTCCCCATGACCCTCTAACCGACCTCTCCCTAACAGATTGGGGTCCTATATTTCCTCCCGTAGAGCATCTCGAAGGGAGGTCAATCTATGCTAGCGAGATAACTGTTGTTATACGAAAATTCCGCTAACGGAAGATATGTATCCCAACTCCCACCGAAATCTAGTACACATGCGCGTAGCATATCCTCCAGAGTCTGAATCGTCCTCTCACCCTGCCCATCCATCTGAGGGTGAAAAGTTGTACTGAAGTGCGGACGAGCACCCAACTCGTCATGAAATTTCTTCCAGAATCTAGAAGTGAACCGCACATTCCTGTCAGAAATCACAAATTTCAGCACCCCATGCCGAGCTACTACTTCCCTGATGTAGATGTCTGCCAACTTCTCGACCGAAATACTTTCCTGAATCGGTATGAAGTGGGCACTCTTGGTCAATCGATCCACGATGACCCATACTGCGTCAACTCTGCACGCCGTCTGGGGCAACGTCGTAATAAAGTCCACAACGATCTCCTCCTACTTCCACACAAGAATATCCAACAGCTGCATTTTTCCATGTGGTCTCTAGTGCTCTACTTTTACTTTCTTGCAAGTCAAGCATCTCTCAACGTACCAGGCTACATCCCGCTTCATGCAGGGCCACCAGTAATCAGGGCGAAGATCCCGATACCACTTCGTCGCCCCGGGATGGTTGGAGAACCTAGACTTGTGGGCCTCCTCCATCAGAACCTGACGTACACCGCCGAGATATGGAACCCAGACCCTCCGATTCAGGGTCAATAACCCACGGCTATCATAGTCGAAAGAAGCCACCTGACCCATAATGCGCTTAATTTTTCTCGTGCTCTTCCTTCATAGCCTCTACCTGTGCCTCCTGAATTTACTCCAACAATGGAGTAAGCACTGTCATCCTCAAGAATAAATCCCGAATCGGAGTCGCGACCGCCTTGCAGCTGAGAGTATCGGCCACCACATTGGCCTTACCTGGGTGATAAAGGATCTTACAGTCGTAATCCTTCACCACATCCAACCAGCGATGCTGCCTCATGTTTAGATTCAGTTGGTCCTTCAGATATCTCAGGCTCTTGTGGTCCGTGTAAATGGTACGACGAACCCCATAGAGGTAGTATCGCCAAATCTTGAGGGCGAAAACCATAGCCCCCAACTCCAAATCGTGTGTCAGGTAGTTCGCCTCGTGAGGCTTCAACTGGCTCGAGGCGTGAGCGATGACGCGCCCTCTCTGCATCAACAATGCGCCTAAACCGGAGATAGACAAGTTGTAATACACCACGAAATCCTTAACGCCCTCTGGCAGGGTCAATATCGGTGCCTGGCACAACTTCTGCCTTAAAGTCTCAAACGCCTCCTGCTGCTCAGGTCCCCAGCTAAATGTCACCGACTTCTTGGTTAGTCGGTTCAATGGAACAGCGATCTTAGAGAAATCCTGGATAAATCTCCGGTAATAACCTGCCAGACCAAGAAAACTTCGAATCTCGGATGGAGACCTCGGATCCTCCCACTGCATCACGGCCTCTACCATGGCCGGATCGACCAGAATACCCTTCTGGTTGACAAGGTGCCCCAGAAACTGCTCCTCGCGCAACCAGATCTCACACTTGGAGAACTTTGCAAAAAGTCTCTCCCTCTTCAACGTCTCTAGCACCTCCCTTAGGTGCTCCTTGTGCTGCTCCTAAGTCTTGGAATACACCAACATGTCATCGATAAAACTATCACAGACCGATCCAGCATCGGTCTGTACACGTGGTTCATGAGATCCATGAACGTGGAAGGAGCATTGGTGTGCCCAAACGGCATCACCACGAACTCATACTGACCATAGCGAGTCCGAAAGGTTGTCTTCGGTACATCCTTGTCTCTGACTCTCATCTGACGGTAGCCTGATCGCAGATCAATCTTGGAAAACCAAGATGCTCCCTGTAGCTGGTCAAATAGATAATCAATCCTCGGGAGGGGATAACGGTTCTTCGCCGTTACCTTATTCAACTACAGGTAATCTATACACATCCGATGTGACCCGTCCTTCTTCTTCGCAAAGAGGATCGGGGCTCCCCATGGCGAACTGCTCGGTCTCTCACCCTGAATCACCAGCTCTCCCCCACTTGGGGTCCCAACCCGAACCAACTGTTGCTCACAGTCGATCATCGCCCAATGATGGATCAACCAATCCATCCCTATGATGACCTTGTTTCCATGCAAATGAATGGGAACCAAATCCACGACATAACACTCGCCATACATCCTCAGAACACAATCCCTATAAACCTCCAAAGCCCGTACAAATCAATCGTCCGCAATATCGACCTCTAAAGGACAATCCAACGTGCCTGAAGACTCAGCAAAACTCTTGCTAAGTGCAAGAGAAACGAAAGATCGGGTAGCTCCCGAGTCAAATAACACCAACACTGGGATACCGTTCACATGGAACGATCCTAAAACAGAATACATGGAACATAAATATCAAAATTGGCATATAATAAAAGATAGGAAGAAGAAACATACTCGTCACCACATCTGGTGCGACACGTGCCTCCTCGACGGTCAGCTGGAAGGCTTGGCTCCTCACCACTGGAGCATCTGTCTTGCCCTTTCGACCATCTGTGATCCGCAGGGTCACTGGAGTTGGCACCGCCACTGGCGCTCCTGATACCAATCTCGTGCAGTTGGCCTTTTTATGGCCCCTATGACTGCAATGAAATCAAATCAAATCTGATGTCTGAATGGTGGGGGTAGGGGTTGTGCAATCCTTACTAAAGTCCCTAGTCTTGCTGCACTTGTAGCAGCCCGATCCCCCAGCTCTGCACTCCTTCGTATGGCCTGCCACATTTCCCACAGCGGCTCTGGTCCTGGTGGCCCTTCAACCTCGAGTCGAATCCCTTGGGTTTCTTTGCTGAAACCTCAATCGTCTGCCCAGCCTCTGCCTTCCTCTTCCTAACGTGCTCTATGTCAATCTCCCTCTCTCGTGCCCTGGCTATCATGTCATCTAAACTCGGGCACGCCGAGTAACTAACATGTTTCCGAATGTCATCTCTCAACATGTCATGGTACCGAGTTTTCTTCATTACCTCATCACCCGCGTACTGGGGCACCAACAAGGCCCTCTCCCTGAATTTGGCGGTATCTTCGCTACTGTCTCAGTAGTCTGTCTCATATCATAGAACTCCTTGGCAAGCTTCTGAATCTGGACAGCTGGTGCGAACTCTGCTCAAAATCTGGTCACAAATTCCGACCAGGTCATAGCCTCCATGGCTGGGGCTCCCAAAGTATCACCGACTGCCTCTCACCAGTCTCCAGCTCGCTCCCTCAAACAACCAACAACATACCTGACATTTGACACCTCAGGCCATAAACTCGTCAACTGTACAGACTCGATGTCTGCAATCCATCTCCTATCCACAATGGGGTCCTTCACCCCACAGAAGTCTGGTGCTCCACATCCCCTAAAGTCCTTAAAGGAGAGTGTACGAGTCCCAGACTAGCCAAGTGCCATTTCACTCCTGAATGCCCTAAGGCGATCCTCCATCAACTCAATGATACCCTCCTTGATTGACCCGAAAATCACCGGGGTCGCCTCAAGGATGCCTCTCATAATCTCGGATGCAATGAACTCACGCAATCCATCATCGACTGGCTCGGAACTCGTACCCGAACCTGACCCAGACCCTGAACCTCCTGCTCCGTGACATGCCACCACCATTCTGAAACAAAACACACAATTGTCAGGGTCGTACATATCATTGGGAGGCCTCATGCACACTACAAGTTCCCTTGTTTTATCTCAGCTTTCCTTGTCTGAAGTACGGATCCACCGCTTTCAGTAGTACGGGCCCAAACTACCTTCCACATCTATCCGTACTTTCCTCAAGAATTTCCTTGACTCCACCAAGTCCTTTTCACTACTACTACTCTCGGCGCTATTCTCATCCTAGGCTTACCCTAGGGTATTCTCCGACCCACTCTCCTCCATCAGCTGCATAAGAAGTCCCTGCTACCTTTCCCTAAGTAGCTCGCGAATACCATTATATATTACTAAGACTAGATAATTCTTTGAATGAGAGGTCCTACCGTACAACGGTTAGACTCAAACAAGAGCTGTGAAATAGGGCTAAACCTAATCTTCTGAAATTATTTAGTCCTCTTAATATGTAACTTAATGTATTCATTTACTAGTTAGTTAAAGATAACCCGAACTCCTAAAAGCACAAAGCCAGCAACATTCGAGCATTGAGTAACCAAAACCAAGCATATCCTAAACAGGCCATCATTTCACTGATTAATCAGTACTAGCATGCAGTTCAATAAGCTCATATAGTACGCATACAAGGCCTCCTCTCTAGATCCTTAGCCCTAATCTAGCATGCAGTTCTCATACACATATAGTACGCATATATGGCATCCTTCCTAGATCCGTAGCCCTAATATAGCATGTAATTCTCATAATCATATCATATATCATAACAAACATGTATGGGTATCTTGGTGAACACTTATTTGAGCCCGACCAATTGCACGCATCACACTCCTTGTTCCTTATAAAACCCTTAATCTTAATTTTAGAAAATTATCTTTTTCTTGTAAAAATCTCTCAAACCCTCGATTTGAGTCCAGACACCCCCGAAGGTGTGTCCGAATCCCTCAAACCAAGGCTCTTATACCAACTTGTAACATCACAAAATTCATGACCAAAAATTTCATTTTACATTAGGTAGTGTATAAAAATAGTAGTCTGAAAACATCGATAGTGTCATCTCATATAATAATAAAAAACCAATATCTCAATAACCAAAACATGTCATAAGGAAACATCATTAGAGTATAACTCCCAAAGATCTCATGTGCGGAAAATCATAGTGTAATGCGCTGCGATCATGTTGGCTCCTTTCCTTTCGAAGAAAAAGTACCTGAAACCAAAACTGAAAACAGTAAGCACGAAGCTTAGTGAATTCCCCCATCATGCCACGTAATCACATACTGTCAGGCATATCTGGGTGCCCGAACTACCCTGCCAATTATATATGGGTGCTCGACCTACCCTTTCAAGCATATTTGGGTGCTCGACCTACCCTGTCAGCATATTTGGGTGCCGACCTACCCTGTCAAGCATATCTGGTTGCCGACCTACCCTGTCAAGCATATCTGGGTGCTCGACCTACCCTGTCAGGCATATCTGGGTGCCCAACCTACCCTCCGGGTTATTTCAACCGGTCACGGGGTCTATCTCACCCCCTACCACTATCACATAATAAAATATTACAAACACACTGTCAGACATATCTGGGTGTCCGACCTACCCTCCGGTTTATCTCAACCGGCTACGTGGTCTATCTAACCCCTCCTACCACTATCACATACTATCATAGCATACTAAAACATAAATTATAACAGATAGTGGCATACCAGACAATTATCACAAAGACAATCATCCAACTACAATTTCCTATTAGTGGGCTGGCCTTGGTGCCTTAGACCCACTGCTACCGGGAAGCTAACTCACCTCGAATGTTGTAAAGTAGCTGAACAGTCCCCGACTCTGAAATCAATCCAACTCAATCCCCTAAACATAAAAGATTTCCTTAAATACCCTTTCATACTCATAACCCCCTTAAGGGTCAACTTTGGTCAATGTCAAAGTCAACACTCTGTGTCAACTCGTCGAGTTACCCTTCAACTCGTCGAGTTTCCATGAATCACAGAATCGTGATTTCGCGATCCAACTCGTCGAGTTCTTCCATGAACTCATCGTGTTCTTCCATAACAACATAATCGGGACACTTTACTTCAACTCGTCGAGTACATCCTTAAACTCGTCGAGTTCCTCAGTCTTCCAGAAACCGAGAAAACCTTAGCCAACTCGCCGATTCATGTCAACAAGTCGCCGAGTTTACTCAGTAATCAAAAAGGTTGGGGGACCACGATCCAACTCGCCGAGTTGGATAAGCAACTCGTCGAGTTTTCCTAGTCTGAACTCATTTAGTCACTTCCAAGCGTGTCCAATGCCTCCAAACCATAGATCTGGTCCCCTAGGGCTGAGACACCATGTAAAGTTGCTAACTTTATGTCCATTCATGGTATCAAGAGGCTAAAACAACTAAAACTAAGCTTCATAAGAGACCTAGGGCATAGAGGAGGGCCAAGACTTGATAAAGCTAGCAACTTTAAGTCGCATAGGCCATGAAATGTCTAGATCTGAAGTCATAACTTCATGCCATGCTCAAATCCAAGAATGACTTCAAAATAAGCTAATAAAGACCATAAACTTCTCCATGAATAGATCTAGCAATTAAATAGTCAAGGTATCGACTTTATACCTTAATATGGCTGCCATAACAGAGGAATTCCTGGATCCAAAGCTTCTCCCTTCAACTAAGCACCACCCACTTCAAGCTCCTTCAAGAAATCACCAAAGAAAAACTCTCTTTACACTCACACACACACTCAAAATGATAGAAAGAAAGAATTAGGGATTTACTGGACTGAAGAAATGGTGAGGGAGGCCACGACGAGACATTAAGGCCTTTAAATAGGGTACAAAACCCTGAAAATTAGGGTTTCATTTCTTCTAGCCTACTCGTCGAGTTGAGGCCTCCCAACTCGTCGAGTAGGTCTCTTAACCCGCTTCCCAAAACATCTCTACTCGACGAGTCTGCGGCTCCCAACTCGTCGAGTTTCTCTACAAAAATGAATAATTTATGGTCTTAAATACATACCAGGAACCAGGCCTTACAACTCTCCCCCACTTGTCTCAGAATTCGTCCTCGAAGTTCGCTGTCTCAAATAATCCTGGGTAGTGCTCCCTCATCTCCTCCTCTGGCTCCCACGTCCACTCTGACCCCTTGCGGTGCAGCCACTGCACCTTCACTAACTGCACAACCTTGTTCCTCAAGGTTTTTGTCTTCCACTCCAAGATCCCCACTGGTCTCTCAATGTAGTTCATGTAGTCGTCCACCTAAATATCCTTTAAAGGCACAACTGCGGAATCGTCTACTAAGCACTTCCACAGCCGAGAGACACGAAAGGTGTTGTGGATCTAACTAAGCTCGGCTGGCAGATCAATTCGATACGCAACCTGGCCCACCCGATCCAAAACTCTGAACGGACCGATGTACCTAGGGCCCAGCTTGCCCCGCATCCTGAACCGGATGACACCTTTCCAAGGTGACACCTTCAGGAGAACCATATACCCCACCTGAAACTCTAGGTCCGGTCGACGCTTGTCGGTATAGCTTTTCTGTCGACTCTGAGCAGTCCGGAGCCTGCTCCAGACCTGCTGGATCATCTCATTAGTCTTGAGTACCACCTCGGTACTCCCCATGACTCTCTGACCGACCTCGCCCCAACAGATTGGGGTCCTATATTTCCTCTCGTAGAGCATCTCAAAGGGAGGTCGATCTATGCTAGCGTGATAACTGTTGTTATATGAAAATTCCACTAACGGAAGATATGTATCCCAACTCCCACCGGAATCTAGTACACATGCGCGTAACATATCCTGTAGAGTCTGAATCATCCTCTCACTCCACCCATCCGTCTGAGGGTGAAAAGTTGTACTGAGGTGCAGACGAGTACCCAACTCATCATGAAATTTCTTCCAGAATCTGGAAGTGAACCGGACATTCCTGTCAGAAATCACAGAAACCGGCACCCCATGCCAAGCAACTACCTCCCTGATGTAGATGTCTGCCAACTTCTTGGCCGAAATACTTTCCTGAATCGGTATGAAGTGGTCACTCTTGGTCAATTGATCCACGATGACCCCTATCCCTGTTGGGTTTTGAGCATTCTAACACTCCTATGGTGTACATGCAACCCTATAAACCTTGGATCTATGTTTTCTCTATTATACATGCAAATATTAACTATTCCAAGGTTTCATCCTAACTAGGATATTATGAAGCACCTATACTACAAAGTTCTAGTTAGATGACATACCTTTTGATGTAGCTTGATGTCTTCAAGCTTTAAGATCTTAGCCCCAATAGTGTGGAAGCCTCAAATGGAATCACAAATCACCAAAACACCTTGGAAGAACTTGAGAGAATATGTATGCACACTAAAATCGGCCCACTCTTATTTTCACACACTTGTTCCAATTTTGTGAGCCAAGGACCCCTTTATATATTATGGAGGATTAGGGTTACATCCATGTAAACCCTAATACCCATGACCTTTCATTTACATAGGATCCATGGGTTAAAAGCTCCATGGACCATCCATGAAAGCTTAGCCCAACCTAAATGAACTTGGCCCATTCCATATATATAAGAGTCCATATTTAATTAGTTCTTTTTGATCACTTAATTAATTCTAAATTAATTCTTGATCAATACTAATTAAATAATATGATTCCATATTAATATATTAGAACTTATAATATATTAATATAAATCATAAATATACTATTCTCAAAAGACTATCCATATAAATTGTGCCGGTGAAGTGCAACCCAAATGGACCATGGCGGGTCGGGTCAAGTACATACCAAATATAGTTATGGACTTAGACATTAATCCAACAGTCTCCCACTTGGATAAGTCTAAAACTATTATTGAGTATGACTTCAAAACCTAACTGGCAATCGTAGCTCTTAAAGCCGCTGTCGAACTCTGACCTTGTCAATGACTTGTCCATTAGATAAGGGATCATATATTCCTCCATTCTAGATATCATATGGACTGAGACATGGATTATAATCATTCTCTCTGTCCATTTGTTGTTTCCCGATTTTCGATTTATGATGACTGACTGATTGAACAAATAAAATCAGTCCTGGCTTGGCCAAGCACTCACATGTGTCATCGCTAAATCATCGAGGGGCCCACATATATCGCTTTTATCCCGAAGGTAAAAGGAATGGATAAACTTCGACTCATATGGCTTGTTCTACTACTTGTTGAATCATACACAAAGGCACGTTTTATAACATCGAGTTACCAATGCGTTTTCGTGCAATCAATGTATAACCAACTCATAGTAACAACTCATATCTCTAGGTTTTAAGAATATAAGATATTATCGTCTCATGATCACTCGTGATAAAATCCATGAAGTGATTTAAATGAGCATGGGTTGAATCCAATACTCAGAACTTATGAGCACTCATGAGTGTTGTAGCACCACTTTGTCCACCAACTTGGACCTCTACAAACCAACCCACGACAGTCTTGATTCATATCTACTTCCAACATATGACCGACTGTGGATGGTTTGAATAACTTAATCATTCAGGAAGAGCGACTTAGTTATTCTAGAAGTCAAAACATGCAAAGTGAAACACAAGAATAAATGAATCAAATATGGTATCAAACCCTATGAATATAAATAAACACTTTTATTTATCACCATACTGATTACTCATTATTCATTGTTTCGGTTTTATCAACTTTATACTTGAATTAAAAACACTAGTTGTCCCATGCTCCAAGCATGTACACTATGTTTTTCTTAAACAATAGCTTTGCCATACACCAAGTATGCACTCTATGTTTATCTATAATCCTTACTTTGTGAAATAAACCAATTGAACATAATTTCAATGATTCTAATTTCACACTCCTAAATCCTTATCGAAAAATGTGAGAATTTCAAATTCCTATCATTTATCAAAATCTGTTTAGATTTTAAACTTATATGCACTGACCCTCCTGTAATGAATATGTACAAAGTCACAAAGACTTGTCAACAGTCATTATAAGGTATTCCAATGGAGATCAACTCCATGGAAACTAAGTCTCATATTCAAAATACATTGCTTTGGACATGCTTCTTGCATTAAGTTTTCTAATCTTACACAGATAACTTCCACCTATGGAGACAACTCCATATTCTCATTTTGACTATCACTTCTGAATAAGAGATGCCTCTTTTCAGAATATGTCAATATGGTCCTTCCTAAATTAGCACTATACTTCCAACTGTCCCTGAGCAACCGATCTTTGGTAAACCTCAGATTGTCCTCGACAATTGCTTAATCATTTTAGTCATATCCAATTCTAGACCTTTTCCCTTCTTAATGCCTCTGGGCATTTGGAAAAATTTAGAAATGACAAATATTATAGCACATGAAATCGATCCTATACCCAAAGCAAATGGTACACGATTCATGATGTCTCACATAAAGACATGATTCTAGACCAGTCTTTTGCTACAATATTTTTATTTGCCATGTTTTCAAAATTTGACTATAAAGAGGGATGTCGTAATCATAATCGAATTTTGAGAACGCAATATATAGAATTTCCTTAAGTTGAACCAATCCAACATGAAATTCATATATATATTCTTGACTAAAGATGATTAAGGTCTCAATCTAAGCCTTTAGAACTGAAATGAAGTATATCCTCTCCCTTAATTATATCAAAACAACTTTTTCAATCCCTGCAGCCTCACGAATTGAAACTTTTGTTTTCTATAATTAACATTGCTAACTTGCAACACTAACAATAATTATCATGCTCCCACTAACATGATGATTATTAGCATAACACTTATGCTCCCACTAGCTTTGACATGTACTCAGAAATCAGCTGGACTTCTAGAAATCAATACTTTATTGACTTTCTTACCAAAGTTCAGATTTCTGATACGAGATGCTTTGATAAAACTTTATCAAAATCATACACCTTTCCTTAGATAGCATGCATGTGTGTCTCAATTGTTTAGACCTTTTGCCATCTGCTTCAAATCTACTTGGTGGAAGTGTTTCCTCACCATCATTTTCATGAATCGGAGAGAAACCTTATGACCCTTAGATTTTATGGTGTATGTGTTCTTATCCATGTGAATCGTCAAAACCATAGTCACAAGACAAGGATAATGATAAATCCAAACTCATATGGACTGAACTTATGCAATCTTAACTTCTTGCCACCTGGCAGTACAGGGCCTGCCATTGCTTCCAAGTTGTTATGAAACCAATTGAGAACTTTCAGAACTCCTATGCAAAGCCAACTTTAACTGCAATGGGCACAGAATATGTCAACACGATAGGTTATAAACCTCAAGTCGTGTGCTAGTGAAGAACCTCAGGTTTTATTCTTGATTAGTTCTTGAAATTCTTTTTAGGATCTTTAAGACTCCCACTATCCTCTTGACATATAAGACTATCTTGCCAAATATTCAAGAGATAGTGCGGATTCTTTATCAAGACAAACACTTCACACAATTGGCCTTAGTTGGTCTTTGTTTTATCCAAAACATCACAACTTACCAATTTCAAATGTACAAGAGTAGGACATTTTTACTCTTACATTTGACAAGTGTTTTAAACCTTTCTTTAAGATATGTCACTCAAATTACAATCTTGGAGTATGACTCTAAGAATTGTTTTGGAACGAAGTATGACTCATCTTCCTGATCTAACAATTTCAACAATTCATGACTCCTCTTCTTAGTCATAAGAATGCACTAAGATGACCTTTAGAGGACTAATTGTGATATGATTTCTAAATCATTAAGATGATCACAAACATGATACTAAAGTACTCTCCCATCTTTTCAGATTTGAGAAACTTTTATCTTTCTGCCTAATTTGATTCTTCCCATTCGTTCTGCCATACATTGAGACTTTTCCAATGTTTCAGAATTATACTTAAACTTGTAAGTATAACCATATTTACTAAACTTTAGTAAATCAAATAGTCTTAACGAGCTTTGTGGTGGACATGACCAGTGCACAAGAATGTGTACTCGATCCCTTTAGTCCTTCACTTGACTCACACATCCATGTGAACAAGTAATTAGTCTTGATTTTCCAATGCTTGAAAGTTCTCATTCATCATACTATTCAACTTGCATGATTCCAAGTTTCGGTCCAATTGAAACTTGGGTGATGAGGAACTTTCCTGATTTGGTAAATTTAGACACTACCACAAATGAAAGAATCAAATCCATTTTCCAATATTGCTGTCAGTGGAATCATATAAGCAACAATTTTCCACAAATGCCATTGTAAGGATACTTCAAATAAATAAAATTAAACAATTTTCTTTTATTTTAAAACTTTGCGGAAAAACTTATCCTTACAATCCACATGGAAAATTGTTGTTATCTATTCCTTAGCAATATATCATAACTTCTTAAGCAACTGCTCAAAATTCTGATGCGATCGAAATCCACCTTCGCGATTAGAATCAGCATATACTTCCTTTAAGATTTCTCTCTATTCTTTGATTCTTAAAACATCAACATGTGACCCAGTCACATCATGTAATGAGGATCTCAGAATAGAACTTAACAGAGTTAGATAATGGGATCTACCTGATGTAGAGTCAAACTTATTGACTTTAACATCCTTAGGTAAATTTGGCAGCTTTGCAATCAACGCCCCTTCCTTTGGCAAAATAAACATATGGACCCTTTGGTAATGGGACTATCTTAGACTTAGCCTTTCTCCTTACCATTTGGTCAACCGGGTTGATTATGGCCAATCCCTTTCCATTGGGAAGAGAATGCTTTTTCTGGATTTCCAGTGTCACCATTGTCACTGTCCATAAAGTTTTTGGGAAGTTGATCTTCTAATCAAATTTGCTTTACTATCGTTCCAAATCATTGCTGATTCAGCAGCACCAAGCAAATAGATATGATAATTAAGGTTCATGTCATAGTCTGTTTCATAGTAGTCCCAAAGGAACTCACTATGTGACTTAGAAAGTGATTGAACATCCAACTTTCTCAAGACTTTGACACCCAACTCTTCCGGCTTGTCAATATGTGACTTCATCTCTAAGATGTGATCACACATAGACCTTGCTTGCCATTAGGGCTTGAGTGACCTTGAACTTGTGGGTTAGGGAGAATAATTGGAGGAGGTGGAGGAAGAGAAGTATGACTTCCATGAGCCAAACTCGGGAAGTCATATTCATTAGGAAAGCTTGGTTTGGGAAGATCATTGTTGTCTAAACCAGACATCAACAATGGGAGAAATTCACGTAAAGTTCATTTAAGTCCTTAATATAACACCCAATATGATATATTAAGGCTAGGACACAACAAACTATTTTATAACTTGGAAGAGGGATGCCGTAATCCAAGCTATAAAATATTTGAAGGTAGGTGAATGACGATTCACCAATTTCCACCAAGATAAACGAAATGTATTATTAGGTTTTAATTGGTTTTGAAACTCCTAGATTCTTTTGAGATTCATTGAACTTTTCAATGGCATGTTTCAATCTCGAGTGTGCCCTTTAGGTTTTGTGACTGGGATGCCGAGGATCACAAAACAAGGTGTGAAGTAACCATGCAAATATACTTGGTACCCTTAATATTTACCCCTCAATCGATGTGCCGGTTAACCACACACGCTCCAACGATACTATGATAAACATTAAGTTACCCTTTGCCTACCTTGTTAAGTCCAGGTTAGTGTGCCGGTTAACCACACACGCTCCACTAACAGCTTAAACAAAGTGCAAAGTGTAATTTCATGGATTAGCACCTTATTCACATTTTCCTAAGTAACTAAGATTGGGAATTTATAAGTGTTTAGTTACTTAGTATTTATCATTATACTTATAATGAAGGGAGAATTATAGTCCTTGTCCTACCTGTTCGGCTAACGACCCTCCACCGGTCAAGGAAGCGGTGAGTGAGAGAGGACACCCATTAAACTGCCATTTTATAGGCAGTAACCTTATACCCCCTTATAAACCGGCTTCGTGAATGAGGCCTACTAATGGTAAGACGACTTGCTCTTATACATATAATATATTAAACTTTTAATATTATAATAGTATAACAGTGTATTTTAGACATTTAAAATACTTGGTGGTTTAATCTATTAATTAAACTAGACTTTTAATTTAATTAAACTCAAACCATATATTTATGAATTAATAATACTCTTTTAATTAAACGTTTTAATTAACTATTAATAAAGTCCATAAGAGTTAATTTGAACTATTCAACAAAACATCATAATTCCAATTATTAAACTCAAAATTAAAACCATTTAATTAATTGTTTAAGTTATGAACCCAAGAGTTTTAGAATTCAATTCTTTTTTTCATAAAAAACTTTTCTCAAATTCCAAAACTTGAGGGCAAGTTTTGTAATTCTTAAAAACCTTTGGATTCCATAACTTATGGAATTAATGGTGTTTTATGATGAAACTTTCCATATTCCATAACTTAAGAACAAATTATGGAATTCTTTAAAACATTACACCAAATTTTGTCACTCCATAAAAACTTTGAATCAAATTTTTTTTTTATTTTTTTATTTTTTTTTTTTAAAAACTTTCATATCCATAACTTATGGAAGTTTCAAAAACCCTTAAGATCACAACTTAAAAAAAAACTTTTGAGCTCCAAAATTTTATGACAAAATATGTAACTCCTTAAAACATTTAGATCAAACTTTTAAAACTAATAAAATAATCATATCATTTTATCTTTTACTAAATTTGACCTAATTCAATTCATATAACAAATGATTCAAATTTTACAAATAATTCGTTTTTCACAAAACAAGTAATTATCTTAAAATTTGACAAACGTCGTGTTTTTTTTCCTTTTTTTTCAACTTGAAAATAAAACATTTGCATCAATATAACAGAAAACAACCCATGGCTCTGATACCACTGTTGGGTTTTGAGCATTCTAACACTCCTATGGTGTACATGCAACCCTATAAATCTTGGATCTATGTTTTCTCTATTATATATGCAAATATTAACTATTCCAAGGTTTCATCCTAACTAGCATATTATGAAGCACCTATACTACAAAGTTCTAGTTAGATGACATACCTTTTGATGTAGCTTGATGTCTTCAAGCTTTAAGAGCTTAGCCCCAATAGTGTGGAAGCCTCAAATGGAATCACAAATCACCAAAACACATTGGAAGAACTTGAGAGAATATGTATGCACACTAAAATCGGCCCACTCTTATTTTCACACACTTGTTCCAATTTTGTGAGCCAAGGACCCCTTTATATATTATGGAGGATTAGGGTTACATCCATGTAAACCCTAATACCCATGACCTTTCATTTACATAGGATCCATGGGTTAAAAGCTCCATGGACCATCCATGAAAGCTTAGCCCAACCTAAATGAACTTGGCCCATTCCATATATATAAGAGTCCATATTTAATTAGTTCTTTTTGATCACTTAATTAATTCTAAATTAATTCTTGATCAATACTAATTAAATAATATGATTCCATATTAATATATTAGAACTTATAATATATTAATATAAATCATAAATATACTATTCTCAAAAGACTATCCATATAAATTGTGTCGGTGAAGTGCAACCCAAATGGACCATGCCGGGTCGGGTCAAGTACATACCAAATATAGTTATGGACTTAGACATTAATCCAACAATCGCGTCAACTCTACGCGCCATCCGATACAACTTTGTAATGAAGTCCATAGTGATCTCCTCCCACTTCCACTCAGGAATATCCAACGACTGCATTTTTTCGTGCAGTCTCTGGTGCTCTGCTTTTACTTTCCTGGAATTCAAGCATCTCTCAACGTACCAGGCTACATCCCGCTTCATGCAGGGCCACCAGTAATCAGGGCGAAGATCCTAATACATCTTCGTGGCCCCAGGATGGATGAAGAACCTAGACTTGTGGGCCTCCTCCATCAGAACCTGACGTATACCGCCCAGATACGGCACCCAGACCCTCCGATGCAGGGTCAATAACCCACGACTATCATAGTCGAAGGAAAACACCCGACCCACAATGCGCTCACTTTTCCGGTGCTCTTCCTTCATAGCCTCTACCTGTGCCTCCCGAATCTGCTCCAGCAATGGAGTAATCACTGTCATCCACAAGCATAAATCCCAAATCGGACCCGCCTTTCAGCTGAGAGCATCGGCCACCACATTAGCCTTCCCTGGGTGATAAAGGATCTCACAATCGTAATCCTTCACCACGTCCAACCAGCGATGCTGCCTCATGTTGAGATCCGGTTGGCCCTTCAGATACCTCAGGCTCTTGTGGTCCATGTAAATGGTACAACTAACCCCATAGAGGTAGTTTCGCCAAATCTTAAGGGCAAAAACCACAGCCCCAAACTCCAAATCTTGTGTTGGGTAGTTCGCCTCGTGAGGCTTCAACTGCCTCGAGGCGTAAGCGATGACACATCCTCTCTGCATTAACAATGCGCCTAAACCTGAGATAGACGCGTCGCAATACACCACGAACTCCTCAACGCCCTCTGGCAGGGTCAATATCGGTGCCTCACACAACTTCTGCCTCAAAGTCTCAAACGCCGCCTGCTGCTCAGGCCCCAAGCGAAATGTCACCGACTTCTTGGTCAGTCGGGTCAATGGAACAACGATCTTGGAGAAATCCTGGATGAATCTCTGGTAATAACCCGCTAGACCATGAAAACTCTGAATCTCGGATGGAGACCTCGGAACCTCCCACTGCATCACGGCCTCTACCTTGGCCGGATCGACCAGAATACCCTTCTGGTTGACAAGGTGCCCCAGAAACTGCACCTCGCACAACTAGAAATCACACTTGGGGAACTTTTTGAAAAGTCTCTCCCTCCTCAACGTCTCCAACACCTCCCTCAGGTGCTCCTTGTGCTGCTCCTGAGTCTTGAAATACACTAAGATGTCATCGATAAAAACTATCAGAGACCAATCCAGCATCGGTTTGCACACGCGGTTCATGAGATCCATGAACACGGCAAGAGCATTGGTGAGCCCAAACCGCATCACCACGAACTCATAGTGACCATAGCGAGTCTGAAAGGCCGTCTTCTGTACATCCTCTTCTCTGACTCTCATCTGATGGTAGCCTGATCGCATATCAATCTTGGAAAACCAAGATACTCCATGTAGCTGGTCAAATAGGTCATCAATCCTCGGGAGGGGATAACGGTTCTTCACCGTTACCTTATTCAACTCCTGGTAATCTATTGACATCCGATGTGACCCGTCCTTCTTCTTCACAAACAGGATCGGGGCTCCCAATGGCGAACTGCTCGGCCTGATAAATCCCTTGTCTAACAGCTCCTGCATCTGTGTAGACAATTCCTGCATCTCGGGTGGAGCCAACTGATATGGTGCCTTGGCTATCGGAGTCGCACCAGGAACCAGGTCAATGCTTAACTCTACCTGCCTCTCCGGAGGTACCCCAGGCAAATCCTACGGGAACACATCCGGAGACTCCCGCACCACCGATACATCATGCACGGTCGCCTTACCCTTATCCTGGGTATCAATAACATAGGCGACGTAAGCTGCACAACCCTACTGAAGGTAGCGCCTAGCCCTCGGTGCTGAACATATGGCCGGTCCACACTGCGGTCTCTCACCCTGAATCACTAGCTCTCCCCCACTTGGGGTCCTAACCCGAACCAACTACAGCTCACAGTCGATCACCACCACATTAATTATCAACCAATCCATCCCTATGATGAACTTGTTTCCACGCAAAGGAATGGGAACCAAATCCACGAGATAATCTCGCCATACATCCTCTAAACTCAATCCCTATAAATCTCCAAAGCCAGTACAGATCGATTGTCCTTAATCTCGACATCTATAGGACAATCCAACGTGCCTGAAGACTCAACAGACCTCTTGCTGAGTGCAACAGAAACGAAAGATCGGGTAGCTCCCGAGTCAAATAACACCAACACTGGGATACCGTTCACATGGAACGATCCTAAAACAGAATACATGGAACATAAATATCAAAACTAACATATAATAAAGGATAGGAAGAAGAAACATACCCGTCACCACATCTGGTGTGACACATACCTCCTCGGCGGTCAGTTGGAAGGCTCGGGTCCTCACCACTGGAGCATCTGTCTTGCCCTGTTTGGCATCTGTGATCGACAGGGTCGCTAGAGCTGGCGCTGCTACTGGCGCTCCTGATACCAATCTCGGGCAGTTGGCCTTTTTATGGCCCCTCTGATTGCAATGAAATCAAATCAGATCTAATGTTTGAATGATGGGGGTAGGGGCTGAGCAATCCTTGCTAAAGTGCCCAATCTTGCCGCACTTGTAGCAGCCCGATCCCCCAGCTCTGCACACTCCCTCGTGTAGCCTGCCACATTTCCCACAGCGGCTCCATCCATGGTGCCCCTTCGACCTCGAGTCGAATCCCTTAGGTTTCTTTGCCGAAACCCCAATCGTCTGCCCATCCTCTGTCTTCCTCTTCCAAACGTGCTCTATTTCAATCTCCCTCTCTCATTCCCTGGCTATCAAGTCATCCAAAGTCAGGCACACTGAGTAACTGGCATGTTTCCGAATGTCAGCTCTCAACATGTCATGGTACTAGGTTTTCTTCATCTCCTCATCACCCGCGTACTTGGGTACCAACAAGGCCCTCTCCCTGAATTTAGTGGTAATCTCTGCCACTGTCTCAGTAGTCTGTCTCATATCCAAGAACTCGCTGGCTAGCTGTTGAATCTCCACAGTTAGTGCGAAATCTACTAGGAATCGGGTCACAAAGTCCGACCAATCATAGCCTCCATGTGAGGGGCTCCCAAAGTATCACCGACTGCCTCCCACCAGTCTCTAGCTCGCTCCCTCAAACAACCAACAACATACCTGACCTTCGACCCCTCAGGGCAGAAACCCGTCAACTGTGCAGACTCGATGTCTGCAATCCATCTCCTAGCCAGAATGGGTCCTTCACCCCACAGAAGTCTGGTGCTCCACATCCCTGAAGTCCTTGATGGAGAGTGTGTGAGTCCCAGACTGGCCAGGTGCCATGTCACTCCTGAATGCCCTAAGGCGATCCTCCATCAACTCAATGATACCCTTCTTGATCGACCCGAAAATCATCGGGGTCGCCTCAAGGATGCCTCTCGTAATCTCAGATGCAATGAACTCGCGCAATCCATCATCGACTTGCTCGGAACCCGTACCCGAACCTGAACCAGACGGTGAACCTCCTACTCTGTGATGTGTCACCACCATTCTGAAACAAAACACATAATTGTCAGGGTCATACATATCATCAGGAGGCCTCACGCGCACTACAAGTTCCCTGGTTTTATGTCACACCCCCAAACCAGAACGACGGAAACGTTCAGGGGCGGATGACGTCATGCTCAATATCATAACCATAGTGAAGAAAGTAAAATACAAACATCATAGATATAATTTAAAGGATTGCATTGTTTCCAAAATACATGTTCCAAAAATTACATGTTTCCAATTAAATTACATATAATGACAAAATGTAGCAAAAGAATCTACGCCTTAGCGTCTTGACTTCAGAAATCTTGCAGTTACATGTATTACTGATTACCTGAGAATACAAGTTGTTTTGAAAAGAGAGTATCATCATAAAGCTGGTGAGTTCGTAAGTATTTTATAAAAATAAATGTTGTTTCCTTAACGTTTGTTACACGTTTGTTTCCAGAAAATCCAATATTTTCTAAAAGATTTGTTGTAAACTGAATTGAAACAAGGCCTAGTAGATGTAAGTAAGTCGTCATACTTATGCGTGAGTTTTATATTTAAATAAAACTCCTTTGTATAAAACCTTAGAATTTCCGTGATTTGTATGCTGTGTTAAGATTCCATGCGAGATGTTATAATCATACTAAAGACTAGATGGCCTTGAATACGACGTTCTTCAGGCGTCGGAAAGTTATGACACTTGTCACCCCAGACCTGCCGGTCTAGCTGTTGCAAGCAGCTTAGGTGCGGGTTTGTCAGACCCAGTATAGATCTATACACAACTATCACGTTCTCCCTCCCGGATATTCTGATTATAACTACATGACTTTTCTGTGGTACTTAGGAGTACCCCGAAGGAGCATGTCTCGCGAGTATAATACAAGATCACGTAGTGTGCAATGAAAATTTTGTTTTGTAAGTCGATTGAGTTACTGTTTCTTTGTCTAACAAAGTGCCCAAACTATACCTATTATAGTTTATCAAAAATTATTTTATGTGTTTGGATGAAACTTTTTTTATGCAAGTCATTGTATTTCCATAAATCGACATTTGAAATGATAAGTGTAAACCGCATACACACCTTGCTCAGCATGTTACAAGGTGTAGGAAAACTCTTAAACATGTATTAGATAACTTTGGTATTTTGAACTTGTATCCCCCCCTCAAAAACTAAAGAAAACGTAAAAATGTAGGGGTATGAACTCACCGGGAAAGTGCGTGATTTGAAGAAAATGAGATTTTATCGGGCGGCACCTCGACCGGAAAGTGGCGAGTTTTTCGGGAATCTCGGAGCTTCGGATCTTCTTCGGGGCTTAGATATGAAACCGGGACTTCGGGATATTACTTGCACGCAAAACGAGGTAGAAACGTGAGAGAAAGAGAGAAAATGAGCAACTTTGTCTGGAACCCTCGCATGCTATTTATAGGGTGCATTCTCGGGATGCACGTCGTGAACATGGGATAGTTCACGTCGTGAGTCTGGTCTGTAGACGCGACGCCTGGTGGTCTAGTTCTGGCACACATCAGTCATAGACTCACGTCGTGAGTCTCTTGCTCACGTCGTGAGTTTCAGATAAGGTTGGTGTGCGTGCCTCGAACTTCATAAATTCATATCTCTCGCATACGAGCTCCGATTTCGACGTTCTTTATATCCACGCGTAGGTGATAATATACTCTACAACTTTCATTTAGACTCCGTCGGCTAATTTTGATTTTAATTTTTAATATTATATTTTAAATAGGCCGGGACAGGATAATTCCGTTAAAAATCCATAACTTCTTCATCCGACGTCCGATTTCGTCTGTCTTTTTACCGTTGTACTACTATTGTCGAGACCTTCAATTCTCGTTTAGGTTGCGTCGGCTAAAAATCGCTCGATCTTTATTTCGAGTTTTTAGCTGTCTACTGTTGTTCTGAAATTTTAGAAAAATCATAACTTCCTCATACGAAGTCAGATTTGGCCGTTCTTTTTATGTATGCTCATGGTTTAACATAATCTACGACTTTCGTTCAGATATCTAAGGCTAAAAAGTATTTTATTGAAGTTTCACTTTTCACGCTTAACAGCGTTTTACCGGTTTTGTTACGAATCTTTGATTGGTCATAACTTCTTCGTTATAACTCGGATTTGGGTGTTCTTTATATATTTGGAAACCTTGACAATATAACTAGCATTTTATGCAATCCAAATGAGACTTTAGAACACTTTGTTTTTTACGCTAATTTTTATTGATTCAAAATAGTTTATAATATTTGACTTTTCGAACATTACACTGATTCGAAATATCGGGTTATTACATCTTATATCAGCTTTTCTTATCTCAAGTACGGATCCTCTGCTTTCAGTAGTACGGGCCCATACTACCTTCCACATCTATCCGTACTTTCCTCTAGAATTCCTTTGCTCCACCAAGCCCCTTTCACTACTACTGCTCTCTGCGCTATTCTCATCCTTGGCTTACCCTAGGGTAATCTCCGACCCACTCTCTGCCATCAGCTGCATAAGAAGTCCTTGCTACCTTTCCCTAACTAGCTCGTGAATACCATTATATATTACTAAGACCAGATAATTCTTCGAATGAGAGGTCCTACCCTACAATGGTTAGACTCAAACGAGAACTGTGAAATAGGGCTAAACCTAGCCTTCTGAAATTATTTAGTCCTCGTAATATGTAACTTAATGTATTCGTTTACTAGTTAGTTAAAAATAACTAGAATCCTAAAAGCACAAAGCAAGCAGCATTCGAGCATTGACTAACCAAAACCAAGCATATCCTAAACAGGCCATCATATCATTAACTAATCAATACTATCATGCAGTTCAATAAGCTCATACAATAGGCATACAAGGCATCCTCCCTAGATCCTTAACCCTAATCTAGCATGCAGTTCTCATACACATACCGTAGGCATATAAGGCATCCTTCCTAGATCCTTAGCCCTAATATAGCATGCAATTCTCATAATCATATCATATATCATACCAAACATGTATGGGTAACTTGGGGAAAACTTACTTGAGCCCGGTCGATTGCACACATCACAATCCTTATTCCTTATAAAACCCTTAATCTTAATTTTAGAAAATTTTCTTTTTCTTGTAAAAATCTCTCAAACCCTCGATTTGAGACAAGACACCTCCGAAGGTGTGTCCGAATCCCTCAAACCAAGACTTTGATACTAACTTGTAACATCCCAAAATTCATGACCAAAAATTTCATTTTAAATTAGGTAATGTATAAAAATAGTAGTTTGAAAACATCGGTAGTGTCATCTCATATAAAAATCAAAACCAGTATCTAAATAACCAAAAACATGTCATAAGGAAACATCATTAGAGTATAACTCCTAAAGATCTTATGTGTGGAAAATAATAGTGTGATGCGTTGCGATCATGTCGGCTCCTTTCCTTTCGAAGAAGAAGTACCTGAAACCAAAACTGAAAACCATAGGCACGAAGCTTAGTGAGTTCCCCCATCATAACACATAATCACATACTGTCAGGCATATCTGGGTGCCCGACCTACCCTATCAAGCATATATGGGTGCTCGACCTACCCTGTCAAGCATATCTGGGTGCTCGACCTACCCTGTCAACATATCTGGGTGCCGACCTACCCTGTCAAGTATATCTGGGTGCCGACCTACCCTGTCAAGCATATCTGGGTGCTCGACCTACCGTGTCAGGCATATCTGGGTGCCCAACCTACCCTCTGTTTTATTTCAACCGGTCACGGGGTCTATCTCACCCCTCCCACTATCACATAATAACATATCACAAACATACTGTCAGGCATATCTGGGTGCCCGACCTACCCTACGGTTTATCTCAACCGGCTACGGGGTCTATCTCACCCCTCCTACCACTATCACATAATATCATAGCATACTAAATTATAAAACATACATATAGTGGCATACCAGAAAATTATCACAAAGACAATAATCCAACTACAAACTCCTATTAGTGGGTCGCCCTTAGTGCCTTAGACCCAATGCTACCGGGAAGGTAACTCACCTCAAATGTTGTAAAGTAGTTGAACAGTACCCGACTCTAATTCAATCCAACTCAATTCCCTAGACATAAAAGATTTCCTTAAGTACCCTTTCATACTCATAACCCCCATAAGGGTCAACTTTGGTCAAAGTCAAAGTCAAAGTCAACGTCAAAGTCAACACTCTGATTCAACTCATCGAGTTACCCTTCAACTCGCTGAGTTTCCATGAATCACAAAATCATGATTTCGCGATCCAACTCGTCGAGTTCTTCCGTAACATCATAATCGGGACACTTCACTTCAACTCGTCGAGTCCATCCTGAACACGTCGAGTTCCTTAGTCTTCTGGAAACTGAGAAAAGCCTAGCCAACTCGTCGAGTCATCTTAACAACTCGTCGAGTTTACTCAGTAATCAAAAAGTTTGGGGGACCACGATCCAACTCTCTGAGTTGGATAAGCAACTTGTCGAGTTTTCCTAGTCTTAACTCATTTAGTCACTTCCAAGAAACTCCTATGCCTCCAAACCATAGATCTGGTCCCCTAGGGCTGAGATACCACGTAAAGTTCCTAACTTTACGTCCATGCATGGTGTCAATAGGCTAAAAAAACTAAAACTAAGCTTCATAAGAGACCTAGGACATGGAGGAGGGCCAAGACTTGATAAACCTGGCAACATTAAGTCTCATAGGCCATGAAATGTCTAGATCTGAAGTCATAACTTCATGGCATGCTCAAATGCAAGAATGAGTCCAAAATAAGCTACTAAAGGCCATAAACTTCTCCATGAATAGATCTAACATATAAATAGTCAAGGTATCGATTTTATACCTTAATATGGCTGCAACAACAGAGGAACATCCAAAACTTCTCCCTTCAACTAAGCACCACCCACTTCAAGCTCCTTCAAGAAAGCACCAAAGAAACACTTTCTTTACACTCGCACACACTCAAAATGATAGAAAGCACGAATTAGGGTTTTACTGGACTGAGGGAACAGTGAGGGAGGCCACAATGAGACATTAAGGCCTTTAAATAGGGTACAAAACCCTGAAAATTAGGGTTTCCTTTCTGCCAGCCTACTCGTCGAGTTGAATCATCTCAACTCGTCGAGTAGGTCTCTTAACCCGCATCCCAAAACATCTCTACTCGACGAGTCTGGGGCTCCCAACTCGTCGAGTTCCTCTACAAAAATGAATAATTTATGGTTTTAAATACATACCAGGAACCAGGCATTACACAAGATCTCACATCATCCTTGCTCAAGTGTATGTTGATGATATCATTTTCAGATCCACTGATGAAAAATGAGTTCTGAGTTCGCTGAGGTTATGGCCAAGAAATTTGAAATGAGTTTGATGGGTGAACTAACATTCTTGTTTAGTTTTGAAGGTCAAACAACTCACTGATGGGATCTTTTTCTATCAAGCTAAATACATTGTACACATAATGAAAAATTTGGTTTTTCTGTGAGCTGGTCCAGCAAGAAGCAGACGTTAGTGGCCAGCTCTACCTTTGAAGTTGAATCTGTAGTCGCTAGAAGATGTTGTGCTTAGATTTTTTGGATTCAATATCAACTTCAAGATTATATCTTTAAGTTAACAAAGATCACTATTTGATACGACAACAACAATGTAATCCAGATGATTCAAAATCCGGTGCTACACTCTAAGACCAAGCACATCGACATTTATCATCATTTCATCAAGGACATAGTTCAGAAGGGCAAGGTGGAACTATTTTACATTCCATCCAGTAATCAATTGGCTGAAATTTTCACAAAGGCATTAGATGAGAAGACCCCGAATAAATTGATTGCTGATCTCAGCATGCTTACAATGACTTCACTTTTTAGCTTTCTTTGAAAAACCTTGCTTTTATTCGCTTTCTTAAACACAAAAACACAAAAATGTACTTTATTTAACTTACATTCAAAAAAGAAGCTTACATAGCTTGCTTAATTTTTGTATCTTATGTTTACAAGTGCTTTTTTTCTCTTTATTCTCTCTTTCAGGTCTATCAATATTTTATCTATAGTTGATTTGCATCGTTAAATCTGGAGACCAAAAGATCTAGGGTCGTGTAGAATATTCTGAATGCTCTAGTTGTTAAGGAGAATGTTGTCATCATGTCTTCTTCTTGTTGACAATACCCTATTTCTCCTCCACTCACTGTTATGATTGAAAAAAGGCACCATAAATACAACGAGTCTTAGTTTCATCTACTAACTCATAATCTGACAAAACCTCGGGTGTCATCGTGTTGATCTTGTCAACTCTATGGTTACACAGATTAGAGCCCATTAACTCGTTCTTTACAATGACTGGTTCTTGTTCTTCTTTTGTTCTAGGTGAACATGAAACTTGGAATCTATCTTCAAAACTTTAATGGTTAAAGGCATTTTCTCTCTTGGTTTGTTGTGAATTGTGCTTTATGTTGATGTATTTGATCTTGCTTGTGTATTATTTTATAGACAGTGTTAAGAGGGAGATTTCTCAATGAAAGGAAACTGGTTCACGAGCTTCTAAATCAAAAGATTTTCTAGCATCAGTTTTACAGGTCCTCTAAAAAAGTTGTATATTCTTTTTTTTTAACTATTCATCCATTGACCATCTCTTACATTATTATCTTCTTACCATTTTTGTCTTGTACCATATTAAATGAATTGATGGTGAATTTTAAATTATAGACTGAAACTTATCTTCATGATACAGATAATGAACCACTTCTTGTTGATAAGTTTACACTATTTATGATTCACACTGATTCCACCTCAGCGTGAGTGAAACATTTCATTCTCTCCCCAAAATCTTATTTATAAAACTTAATGTTTCACTGTGATATACCGCACACTGATAAAAGTTTGAAACTCTATGCCGATGGTTAGTCTATGTAACATAGGCTATCACACACACTAATCCCTTCTTGCCCTTAAATTCTTCATAAAAGCCTTATGATTCAAAATAACATACCATTACTCTAATGAAAGCTTGAAAAATATGTATTGATGGTTAGGCTATGTAACGTAGCTTACCACACGCACCTCATTCTCACCTTACTTTCTTATTTAGAATTTTATGATTCAGCGTATGAAACCTGGCGCTGTTGAGAATTCGAAAATTTTGTGCCGATGGGTATATCACGTCACGTGATGTATTACACACACCTACCCATTCTCTCCCAACAAATCTTTTATTAAAGAAGTTGACGATTCACTGTATTATCCATGCACTGATAAAACTTTGACACTCTATGTCGATCGGTACATTTCGTACTGGAATGTATTACACACATCATCCCAATCTCTTTCTTTATTTTTCTAATAAAAGAAGCTGATGATTCAGCGTATGAAACCATACGCTGATGAGATTTCACAACACTATGTCAGTAAATGATAGTTTAAACCTATGCTATCAAGAGACATTACAATGTTACTCGGTTGACAAATATAACCTTGATTCGCTGATACTTTGATCGCTTCCGCTAGTACAACAATGTTGCTGGTGTCAAAAGGGGGGAGATATTCATATTCTCAGGAGGAGATACCCTAAATACCCTTCATTTTCTTAGGGGGATATATGTTCATTCATGTCCAGTCAATAATCTCTAAACGAAGATTAGACTTTATCATCAAATTGGGGGAATAATGCAAATACCAAAAGTGCTTTGAATGAAAAATGTGTTGGATGCGAAAAGAGTTTTGGATGTGAAAGGGGTGTTGGATGAGAAAAGGAATCAGGTTGCGATTAGATGCGACTGGCTACGAACGATCGCAAGCTATTGTTGTCTCTAGTATTTGGATGTGAACAAGGTTACAAACCATTTCATACCCAGTCGCAACGCATTACAGCCAATCGAAGTTTTCATTTTCAGCAGGAAAAAATGCTGAAGAACTTGTTTTGAAATCATCAGACAGGGGGAGATTCTAAGGTCACACTGTATGATCTGTTAACTCAAACAATACAAACTGACAACCAGTGCCAACGCCAATCCCAGCTTATCTGCGTCAGCGTGATCTTCATAGTCTTAGTGATTTTTGTATACTAGGATGTTATATGTTGTATCTATAGAATAGATATCTGATTTGTAATCTTAGTGATTAGGATCATACATCTACTTAGATATGTATACATCCCCTAAATAGCGGGATCTTCGTTATTGTAATTGTATTTAATCAACATTACAAAGTCTGATAGTAGACTGTATAGTTATATATGATTATAAAGTCTGATACATGATTAATCACATATTAAACACTATATTCATATATAAATAAAAAGTTTTTTTTACAACATTATATATGCTTGGTTTAATTATCTATGATTAAACATATGTACTTATAAATTCTAATATATGATTAATCATATATTAGAGAGTATAATCATACATGATATATATATATATATATATATATATATATATATATATATATATATATATATATATATATAGTGTTCTAACTATATATTATGTGGATATAAGATTGATTAATGTGGACCAATCATTTTAGTTATTTTAAAAAAGTAATTAATTCATATTAAATGCTAAAGATTTAATAAGTATTTATTAAATGTTCAGCATTTAATATGCATTAATTACATTCTTAAAATAAGTAAAATGATTGGTCCACAATCGATGATACTAAATGCACACAATATATAGTAGAAACATTTAATCTTTCTCTCTCTCTCTCTCTCTCTCTCTCTCTCTCTCTCTCTATATATATATATATATATATATATATATATATATATATATATATATATATATAAAATGAAACGTTAAAACATTATTTGTATGTTATTATTCGGTTATGAAGTTTGTATATGTTTAGTACCCTAGTAATTCTAATATAAAATATCTAAACTAAAATACACAAAAACTTTTAAAAGCTATTTAAAATCTTTTAATATTTATTTATTTTTTGTTTAAAATAAAAGTTTTAACATTTAAGGACCAAATTTTTGGTTCATTTACCAAGTGGTTTTTCAAATATGTTCAAAGTTGTAACTATCTTTTTTTTTTTTTTAAATTTTTTGAAACGGCAAATCTAACCTACTCCTAAACTACACCTCAAATCCACCTATGTCCACGACGAGATTTGAACCATCAACCTGAATGAGGGAGTGCAACACCGGATACCGCTGGGCTAGAAGCCCTTTGGTAGTTGTAACTATCTGAATGTGAAAAATAACTCTAGCTGAATTGGAAAGAGAGTTTATGTTTACTCATTATACGTTGAATTACGATTTTTGTTTCTTTTGTTTGGTAATTTACATTTTTATATAAAAAATGTAATTAAAGGTCTATATTAATTTTTCGTACATGCTTTTTCAAATCGTACTAACCTTGTCAAAAGCTTGTTGCGATCAGCCGATCATCCCTTTTATGATAGCCTTATAAACATACGATTGATGGTCCCTTTTATGATAGCCTTATAAACATACGATTGATGGTATTTTCTATAGTTAGATATTCATAGAAATCCTACAATAAAAACTATTTAGTTTGAAGTCAAAACGACCATAAACGAACAACACTAATGTTCATATTCGTTTGTTTAACTAAACTAACAAAAAAAATTGTTCATGTTTATTCATTACTAAAAAAACGAATATAAACGAACTTCCCTTCAAACTAATCACGAGCGATTCGTTAAATGTTTAGTTCGTTTACATCCCTACGTAAATATACTCAAATCAAATTAAAAATGTCCCTAATTAGAACTTTTAAACTCCATATAAGAAACATATATTTTTTAACAGAACCAAATTAAGAGTATCCTTGATTAGAACTTTTAAACTCCATATAAGAAACATATATTTCTAAACATAACAATCTAGTAAGAATTTTAGATTTTAGAACCTACCAACCACATTTATACGTTGATTTTTCTAAGTTGACATATAGGAAAAGTACTCTTTCTATGGTTAAGAATACATATGTCGGTACTTTTTTAAAGAGTGTTATCGAAAAGTCAATTTATAAAGATATAGGTTCTTTTAAAACCAAGCATGCATCCATCGTCTTTATTATTTGATTCATTATTCCTATAGTTTCACGAAGTCCAATGGCATATAGAACCGCTAGGACCATATAGATTCATCTAGGTGCAAAAATTTGAGATCACACTACAGATGTTTTAGAAATACTTAACATTCTTCTTTTTTTTTTTTAATTTCGTTAAGTAGTAATTTTCGCACATCAAAAAACCGAAATTGTAAAAAGTAGACTACAGTGGATTGCATACCATTTATTGCAGATACTATACGACAGGTCTTGCATAATTGATTACAACTCAACAACGTCATAGGTTATATATATATATATATATATATATATATATATATATATATATATATATATATATATATATATATATATATATATATATATATATATATATATATAATGATTAAAATTAAACAAAATTATAAAAATGGTCCTTGTGGTTTGCCAAAAGTAACAAACTTAGTCCCTATCTATTTTTTTGATGCGTTTGGCCCTTGTGGTTTGTAAAAGTTGCATTGGAGGTCCTTTTTCATAACTCCGTCAGTTTGTAGCCCTTTGGGGTCATTAATGTGGGGTATATCCGTCTTTTTATGTTTGACGCTCATTTAAGATGGGATTAGGCAGTGATACGTCATTAACCTATCATCTGATTAACCAGAGTCCAAGAAACCCCCATTCATCTCCACTTCACATTAGCTTACTGATCATCTTGACGATCTTCATCATTCATCCCTCGCATCCGATTTTAGGGTTTATCAACTAAAAATGGTATTGTGTATGTGGAATTTATGTGGTCCACATACGATTGCACCCGACCTTGATAAAGATTACAATAAGTTGTTTAATTTTTTTTGGTGTTTCTTGGTTTGTATATTCAAAGCTCATCGATTTTTCTTTTTCAGATGGTCACAACAATTTCTTCACTTTAAAGATACATCATGGTGGATTTTTTACAAAGTTCCCAAGAAGAAAGTGCGTTGAGGGAAGGTTGTCATTCTTTGACTTTGTTGACACTGATCTTTTTTCAGTTCATGATCTAAATTACATGATTCGTGAGATAGGGTATTATGCGGATGACACAATGTACTATCATTATAGAATTCATAATCTAGACATAGATTTTGGATTGAAGGCTCTAGGAAATGATCAGGGCATTATATCTATGGCTCAATATATCCCTCAAAACAGAGTGATTAATGTGTTTGTTGAACATGGTTCTACAAGACTTCACACTTACTTCATGTCCCCAAGTAAAGTTGTTATTAAGCAACTGGATGATGATCCTTCTCCTGAACTTAATAGGATTAGGCCTAAGAAGAAGGGAATTGGTTCTTGTAGCAAGAATTAGACATGCATGTCCCACTTAAAGAATCAGCTAATCAAGCATAGAGAGAAGATGGTGTGTATGATTTTTCCATGTCCCAAGTTCCTTTTGAGCCAAACAAACAAGATGTGGTTAATGAGTTTAAGGATGATTCGTATTTCCTTGTACCAAAAGAAACTGATACAATGCAAGAAATTACAGTTGATATTAATTGCCTGGATCATAGGGAAATACTAGATGATTTTGAGCCTTTTAGTTGTGATGGATATCAGAATATGGGTGAGTTTGAAAGAGAGGTTGAAGTTGAAGAAGAACATGATGAAGAAGATGAACAAGGGCATGCAGAGGATTCAAAAGATGATTCAGAAGAGCATACAAAAAAAGAGGATGATTCTGACGACATTGTTGACCCAGAAACTATTTTAGGACTGGGAGGTTGATATGAGAGAGTTTAACAGTTGTGTGGATGAGGTTGAATGGTTTGGACAAGGACCAAACATAGAATTAGATTTAAACCAAGATGATGATTTAGGTGTGATCAACAATGATGAGTTTGAAAGTGCAGGATATGAGGAAGACCTAAGGAAGAGAATGTTAAAAAAAATGAACAAGAAGGTGCCTTGTTCTTCTGGGGTAGTTCATGTTACACATTTTTTGTGGGTTAAGATTTTAAAAACAAAAAATATGTACAGGGTCACATGAAGATGCTTTCAATAAAAACAAGGAGGGCCCTACACATTGCCAAAAATGAAAAAGTGAGAGTAAGAGTAAAGTGTAAAGGGGTGGATCCAGATTCCACTGATGGTGGGCCCTCCACTGTAAGTAAAGTCACATCGAAGGACAAAACTATAATTTCACAAAAAGATTCTTGTCCTTTTGCTATTCAGATATCTAGATCTACAGAAGAGGAACAATGGTTGGTGAAGACCGTTATTGATGAGCATTTATTCTTACAAAGTAGAAATGTGAAGGCATGTATATCTAGATACCTGGCAAGCGCTATTCTCCAAAAAGTGGATTTCGACCCTCGCATCGCAGTAACAACCTTATAGGAGGAGCTTCAAATGGATTTGGAATTAAGCATATCAAGAATGAAGGTGTTCAGGGCTAAATCAATTGCAAAGGAACAACTGTATGGTGACTACGAAAGGCAATATAATTTGTTGAGAGATTACTGTTTGGAGTTACAAACCAATAACCCAGGTACAACAGTGAAGCTGGAAGTGTGTAATGAACCAAATCCTGATGTTCAAACTCGTATTTTCAAGAGGATATACATTTGTCTTGGAGCACTTAAGTTGGGATTCAAATCTGGAAAAAAGGAATTACTGGAATATATCAACTAGCTTATGTAGTTGTGGGTCTTGATTCCAACAATGGAATATATCAACTAGCTTATGTAGTTGTGGAAGCTGAGACAACAAGTTCATGGACATGGTTCTTGGAATGTCTTGGTGGTGATTTGGATTTGGGTGCATCATGCAACTTCACTTTTGTATCTGACAGACAAAAGGTATGAATACATATAACATAAGTCTCTTTTGAAGCTTGTAACAATACTAACTATAAATTACATTATATGTAGGGAATAATACATGCAATAGCAAAAGTGTTTCCAAATGCAGAGCATAGATGGTGTTTGAGACATATACATGAAAACATGAAGATGCAATGGAGGGGAGAAGAGTTTAGAGATCATTTGTGGAGGTGTGCTAAAAATACAACCATTAGGCACTTTGAAAGCGCAATGAATGAGTTCAAAGATTTCAGTGCGGAGGCTCATGAATGGCTAAGTAAGATTCCTCGAGTTCATTGGGCTAGGTCTCATTTCACAGGTAGAGCACATTCAGATTGTATGTTAAACAATCTGTGTGAAGTATTCAACTGTAAGCTAGAGCATGGTATGGACAAGCCTATCATTACCTGTTTAGAGTACATTACAGTGTACTTGATGAAGAGACATTACATTGTAAAAAAGAAATTGATAAATGCAAAAGTATATTAACCCCTACTGCAACTACTATACTTGACACAATCAAAACAGCTGCAAGCAAATATAGGGCACTCTTCTGTGGTTCTGGAAAATATCAAGTGGCTAGTATGATGTTTGATCAGTATGTAGTCAACTTGAAAGAGGGGACATGTAGTTGTAGGTATTGGGAGATAACAGGGATAGTCTATAGACATGGAGTTTGTGCAATATGGGAACATATTCAAAATGGTGAAAACGCCCAACAACCTGAATAGTGGGTGCATCCCTGTTATAAGCTAGAAACATGGAGGGAAATATACTCTAACAAAATAGATCCAATCAATGGCATGAGCATATGGCCAAAATCTATATGTCCAACCACTCTTATACCCCTACACATCACACACAAGTAAGTTGAATATTAGTTAACATAGTTTCATATTCATCCAGTTTTATGATTTCCTTAATATTTTTGTAGGCTGGAAGGCCCAAGAAAAAGAGGAGGAGAGCTATAGATGAGCCTACTAACCAGTCAACAAACCTATCTAGGAAATTATTGGCTGTTACTTGTTCCAAGTGTCATAATAAAGGACCTAACTCTAGGACATGTAAGGGGCAAGGGGGGTCAACTCAGAGAGCAGTTGATGGATCAAGTCAAGGTGGTGTGGGTCGATCAAGTAAAGATGCAGTTGGTGGAACAATTCAAGGTTCAGTGGGTGAATCAAGTGAAGCTGTAGTGGGTGGGTTAAGAGCAAAGAAGAGGGACAATGGAAAAAAATCCTCAAGTGCAGAAAGTAGGACCTAAGTGAAGTTGGATACACATGAAAGCATGACTAATCAAGTTATTTGGCTACCTTTTGTTTAAGATTATAAACTTGTAATGATGCCTTTGTTCAAACATGTTTAATCTAGATAATTACATCTTTTGCAACTACCTAAATTAGAGATGTAACTAAGTTGATACTAGCCATATGTCATGCTGCATTTATGGTTGTAATGATCAATGTGACGAACATTTCCAGTTACTTATCATGTTTTGATCTTGTGTGTTTCTCAGTCTATTCCATTGTTTGATAAATGACCAAAACTCATTCCATTCCATTATTTAATAAATGACCAAAACTCATTCCATTCCATTTTTTACTTATAGTGTTTTGATCTTGCATTTTTCTCATTCCATTCCAATGTTTGATAAATGGAAAAAACCCTTTCCATTCCATTCGAACATTCCTGTTCAATGACAAAAAAAAACAATGTGTTATAATTAACATAATACAAAATACCATTAAACTGATTAACAAAAACCATACATTACATTAAGATTATAATACATCACATTCCATCCCAAAATCAACCGGTAATATCCCATTCCAGTTCTATACACCCATCCGACATTACATATCCAAAATACACTGACCAAATACATCCCCAAATCTAACTCCTACTTAGTGGATACATATATAAATGAAAAAAAGAACCAAGACAGAAGAAGCATCCACTTCAGCTTTACAGCATCTGCACGAGCTTGACTCAACATCATTTGAACATTGTTCAGTTTCCTTAGCAAGCTAGGAATCACCTCCACAGCTCTATGGCACATCGAATCGTCCACCCACCCAAGAAATGGTCAGCTTCGACCGTTTCGAGCACAAGACCAAAATCGCCTTCCTGGGTTGAGGATCGTCCAAGATGTGACTCTAACAGAAACACTTCCACACGTACAAATTACCATTCTTGGAAGAGAGGAGATCTTTGATTTTTCAGAGATGGTTGCTTGATTTTTCTGAACGTTGGCTAGGGCCTTTTATAAGTGGTGGAGAAGCTAATTTGAAAATACCAAAATACCCCCATATTTTTTGAACTTAATCACCCAAATGGCTACAAACTGACGGAGTTATGAAAAAGGACCTCCAGTGCAACTTTTGCAAACCATAAGGGCCAAACGCATCAAAAAAATAGATAGCGACTAAGTTTGTTACTTTTGGCAAACCACAGGGACCATTCTTGTAATTTTATCTTAAAATTATTATCATAACGGTTAAGTTCACTAGGAGTAATAAAATTCAAATTGTAGGAATTAAACCCTAAAAACCATCATCCATGACTAGCCATAAATTTGAAATTTTGAGCGGATTATAACCGATGAAGTTTTAGGCATTATATAGAGCTATGTATGCTCGTTTCTCAGGTAGGGTTTCCTACTGTCGAAATTAAATAAGCTTGGGATGTTGGGGTTTTTGGAGAACCATGCCATGAATGTTGTGTGTTTTGTGGCGTGACCACGCCACTCAATTAGAAACGCGGTCAAATGTAGACCGTGGCGGATTGGTAGATGGGCTCAAAACCCTAGATGTCAAGCCTTAAGACCTTTATCATGCACGCCAACCTCTACAGTTTATCAAGATTTTAGTCTCATCCCTCCTAAATGAAACCCTAGCCCCACCTTCTAGTACCTTCTTCTGCTCTGTAAGTCTTTATGATCCTTACTTAGGCCGAGTTAATGCATAAATCTAAGGTTTTCTTGAGATTTTTGTCAGCTATGGGTCATTTTGACTTCATCTTCTTGGAGTTTGAGCAATTACAGAACTGTAGTTATTAAATTAGTGTGTCTCTGGACTTCTAGAACAAGAAATATGAGTTTGCCTATGTTTTATTCATCCATGCAAATACTTATCAACTTTGATGGACTAAATCAAGTTATGGTTTTAGATTGGATTTGATCTATCCATTAGAATGGAAAATTTTAGAAAGTTTATCCAGTCAGTAAATAAGTAGAATGAGTTATAAGAATCTAAGCATTGATTTGTAATGATTAACTCCTTAACAAGTTAAGTGTTCTTCCATAAGAACCTTGGCGCAGCAACCAAGTACTGGTCACGATGTGGAAATTAAGTGAGACACGCAACTATTTTGTCGTAATTGGATTGCGACGAGACCAGGAGCTGGGTCGCGGTATAGTGACCGTTACCGTTAACTTTTTGACAGTTTGAATTTTGGTCAACTTTATTGTAATTGAGTCCAAGGCCATGAATTGAATGGAAAAATGATCTTTTGCCCTAAGATGTATGGTGAATACACATTTATGATACGTAAATGCATCAGTAACTTGATGTTATAAAACGTATTGTCAAAAGCAGTCCCTAAGGTTTGTTGGCTATGGCACCGGAAACTTGCTCACCTTAACTTTTGGTATATCAATAACTTGGTTACTGTAGAAATGGTATGATTATTGCCTCACCTCAAATTTTACAACGACGCTTTATGCCCTGGATGCGAATGTGGAAAACAAGCCAAAGGAAGTCATCTACTGAGCCATACTTATTCACATTGATCTTTACGGCCAATCTATAATTGCAAGTCTTCCTCATAAGAAATACATCATTGTTATTATTGATAATTACACTCAATTCACTTGGTCTTTTTTTTAAGACTAAATTATGAGACACCGTATATCAATGATAAACTTCATCAAAGAAATTGAATTGCAGATCAAGCTACTAATCAGAAAGATGAGAGGGGAAAATGGAACATAATTCACCACTAAACTTCTGAATGATTTCCTCGCATCTAAAAGCATCTACAACAACTTCTTGGCACCATATACACCACAGCAGAATGGCGTGGTAGAAAGAAGAAACAAAAACCTGGTGGAAGCTGCAAGATAAATGCTCAACTTCGCAAATTTGCCTCTATATTTTTGGACCGAATCCGTATCAACTACCTACTTCGTTTAGAACAGAAGCATCATCACAAAGCGCCTAAAACAAACTCCATACGAAGCTTTTAAAAATCGTATACCTAATGTTTGTCTCTTTCATATTTTTGGTTGCATGTGTTTTAGAGTAAACAAAAAAGAGCATCTCAACAAATTCAGACCGAAATCAGATAATGCCACACCCCCAAACCAGGCGGCGGAAACGTCCGGGGGTGGATGACTTCATTTGTAGTATCACAACACATGTATAATAGTAATCAAAGTACAAACAACCACTGTATTTAAAAAGTATAAGTATTTACATGTGTTCCATCATTGTATATTGAAACCAAATAGTTATACAAAAGAAGAAGACAACACTCAAATAGCTCCATCTTCTCAAAAGCTCGGGGAGTACCTGTCTACTGGTTCCCTGAGAATACAAGTAATTTGAAAAGAGAGTATCAACATAAAGTTGAGTGAGTGCATAAGTGTTTATGTTTGAAAGAATGTTTTCTGTTTCTTGAATATGTAAACTGTTTCCAGAAAATCCTATATTTTCTGATGTATATGAAAAGTAGTTTTAATCACATAAAACCGTTATGTTTGTAAACCAATGTTATGTATTTCTATTCCCTTTGTAAAGCTTGTAACTGTGAGTGTGCCTGGTGTCACCAGCTGTTATTGTAACTTGTAATGTAATACTGTAAATTGTATCTTGTAAAACTAGTACTTTGAAAATGTACTTATGTTTTATTAATTATACACTAACGTATTGTTAATATCTTTTGAATGAGTTATTATAACCATACTGACTAGATGGCCTAACCCAACGTTATGAATGCATTGAAAGCTGTTGATAACAACTGTCACTCGTAGGCGTGTATGCCTGACTGTAGCTAGCAGTTTGAGTGTGGGGTTGTCAATCCCAATATAGATCTATACACACATTGTTTCGATCCCCGACTGGAGATTCTGGTTATAATGTTAGGACTTAAACTATATTGTTTAAAATAAATTAAACAACATGTATCAAATGACTCATAAAAAGCATATAAACGTTACATGTATAATAGTTATGAAAACCCAATCATTCTGAAATAAATGATTGACAGTATGTTCTTGAATTAGTATTCTTAACATGTATACTCTTGATTAGTTTTGAATCAAACCTTTGTTCTTGTAAGACAATGTACTTTAGTATACTTGAATCGTGAATTAATGTTCTATGAAACATAAATTATACCTATTATAATTTATATGTACTTTTTGAATCGATACTGAGTATTCATGAATGCAACCCCTTGCTCAACATGTTACAAAGGGTAATTGAACTTAATGAACTAACTTTTATACTTATACATATATATATATATATATATATATATATATATATATATGTATATATAAGTAAAATTTAAATGATACTCGGACAAATAACTGATACTTATAATCTCACATCCAAACAAGGAAAAGGAACCAAAGTGGGTTATCAGTCCTAAGCCTTTTAAATCTTATATATATATATATATATATATATATATATATATATATATATATATATATATATATATATATATATATATATATATATATATATATATATATATATGATTTCTGGGGAAAATATAAGTTTATAAAAAGAAACATTTAAAAGAAGTTTAATTCTTTGAAATACTTTTGATGACTTAATGTCATTTTAACACAATCTTTGAAAACCAATTGAATTGATGATAACTGAAATCCAATTTGTTAAGATATTTGAAACCTTATGTTTGTAACACAAAATATTTGTGTTAGACTTGTATTCCCCCCTTAAAACTGTAAAAATTATGAAAATACGGGGGTATGAACTCACTTGATAGCCGTAAAGAAATGTGTAGCACTTCGTTGCTAAAAAGGCTTTATTTCTGAAAATTGGACCTTGCGAGGGTTCGTATTTAGAAACCGAAAGACTCTATTTTCGTTGACTTCTTGTGTCTCGGGATGTCTTTTAAGTGTTGAATATGATATCGGGGCTTTGGGTGGTTGTAAGTAGGTTTGTGGAGTTGATATATTGAAAAAGATGTGAAAATGAGCTAAAAGCGGAGAGGGAACTGAGAAATCTCGCATATATATATATATATATATATATATATATATATATATATATATATATATATATATATATATATATATATATATATATATATATATATATATATATATAGGGCTGAAGCCTCGGATCCGAAGGGAGGGGGGGAAAAGGGACGTGTGTGTCGGTTCGCAGGGGGCCACGAGGCCGAGCTAGGAAGCAGCCAGCGCGATGCCACGCGTCGGAACAGGAGTGGGTCGCGCCTTCGGTCGAATCAGCAAGCGGACACGAGGCGACATGCAGCAGCTTCGCATGCGAGGGAACGTGGTCGGCTGTACACCATGCGAAATTCATAACGTTTGCATCCAAGCTCCGTTTTCAACGTTCTTTATATGCACGCGTAGGTGAAATTATACTCTACGACTTTCGTTTAGACTTTGTCGGCTATTTTTTACTTTATTTTTAATATTATTATTTTGAACAGATCGGGACAGGAAAATCCGTTAAAAATTCATAACTTCTTCATCCGACGTCCGTTTTTGTCTGTCTTTTTACCCTTGTACTACTATTGACCAGACCTTCAATTCTCGTTAGAGTTTTTAGTTGTATACTGCTATACTGAAAGTTAGTAAAATCATAACTTCCTCATACAAAGTCAGATTTTTCCGTTCTTTTTATGAAAGTTCTCGGTTTAACATATTTTATAATTTTCATTTAGATTGTTAAGGCTAAAAAGCCTTTTATTGAAAACTCACTTTTTACGTTGAACATTGTTTTGTCGGTTTTGTTGCAGATCTTCAATTGGTCATAACTTCTTCGTTATAACTCAGATTTTAGTGTTCTTTATTATGGATTAGTTTCTAAGTCCATAACTATTTTGGTATGTACTTGACCCGATTATGAGCATGGTCCTTTTGGGTTGCCTTCACACGGGTGACTAGACAGGATGACAGTTGAGGAGAGAGGTTGATTAGAGCATAAATATGATTTATTTATTATATTATATGATTAATGTAATAATTTGGAATCATATTATTAATTAGTATTTAATCAGAAATTAATTTAGAATTAATTTTGGGATTAAAGGAACTGATTAAAAGTACAGGGGCTATTTTGTAATTATTCGATAGTTGAGGCTTTGGGCCATTGGATCACCTTTATTAAGGCTTGGCCGAAAATCTTAGAAGTGTCTAGGAGTTTTCGTCCAAGGGCTTAAGGAAAGGAGTCCATGGATTTGCTTAGGCCCTAAACTAAGGGATTAGGGTTTCCACCTTGAAACCCTAGTTAGCCTTAAGTATAAATAGCACCCTAAGGCACTAAAATTCGGCGAACCCTTGGAGAAAACCTACTAGGGTCGAATTTTGGAGCCTCTTGCCTCCTTTCCTCTCTATCATATTCATCCAATCACCCAAAGTGTGTTTGTGAGCCATTAGAGGTACTACACTTGTGGTACTTGCTTTCAAGAGCTAAGGAAATTCAAGGAACTAGTTGTTATTGCTATATAACAACAAAAGGTGTGTATTCTATTCTCCTTTGTGGATTTCGAAAATCATAGGAGTATTCCAGGTTTCTTTTTGTGTTCATGAAGTTGTATGTCTAATAGTGAAAACATAGATCCAACTAGGGTTGCATGCACACATAGGATTGTTTGTATAAAACCTATCAGTGGTATCAGAGCCTTAGGTTTTTGTTTTCAATTACATTTGATACAAATGTATGAATATGACAATTAGGGTTTATGGCTAATAAACCTGGAGGCTTGATTTTCGTAATTAGGGTTTCTAAACACTTTTCTTTGGCCCCAAGAATTCGATTTTAGGGTTGTCTAACCCTAGAATTTCGAAATTTGTCTTGTCCCATAGATAGGATTCCCAAATTTTAGGGATTTGGATAATGTCATATCTTGTAATTATCCTTGATTCCTTAGATAATTAAAGATCTTATGGATTATCTCATTCCATAAATTTTCAAATCTTAGGGGATATGGGATTAGATTAAATTAATTGTCTAATTTAATAGATAATCCTACAAGATTTAATAATTTTAAATTAATTGTTTAATTTTGGATAATTATTAAATCAATATTTTTTAATATTTAATAGTTTAAAATTAAAAAGTTTTAATTTTTCGAAAATGTTAAATATGATTAAAACCCTAGTATTTTGAAAAGTTCAAATTACACCCTTATGGTTTTATTAATTAATTAAAGTGTATAATTAAAAGAGAGTTAATAATTCCATAAAGTTTTGGTTTAAATTTAATTAAATTAAAAGTATAATTTATCAAATTAGACCACCTAGTATTTTAAAAGTATAAAATACACCTATACTATATATAACATTAAAAGTCTAATATTATATATATATATATATATATATATATATATATATATATATATATATATATATATATATATATATATGTATGAGTAAACAGTCAGTCTTACCATTAGTAGGCCTCATTCACGAAGCTGGTCTATAAGGGGTGTTTAAGGAAATTGCCTATAAAATGACGATTGAATGGGTATCCACTCTTACCCACCGCAGTCTTGACTAGTGGAGGGTTGTTAGCCGAACGGGTAGTATAGGACAAAACCTTGCATTATAAGTATAATGAAGTACAAAGTAACTACATGCTTTTACAAATTCCCAAATTCTAGTTACTTTACGCAAAATGTGAAATTGTATGCTAATCCATGGAATTACACTTTGTACCCTTGTCAAACGTTAGTGGAGCGTGTGTGGTTAACCGCACACTAATTTGGGGTTGACATTGGTGGCGAAGGGTGGCTCGATGTTTATCATAGATCAATGGAGCGTGTGTGGCTAACCGGCACATTGATTAGGTGATAGTAGCATTGAGTGCACCACGTGATTCGTATGGTTATTCACACCTTGTTTGTGATCCTGGCATCCCAGTCACAAATATGAAGGGCATAATCGAGATTAAACATCCCATTGAAAGGTTCAATGAATCTCAAAAAGATCTAGGAGTTTCAATTCATTTAAAACTTAAACTTCATTTTTCGTTTTTCATGGTGGAAATTGGTAAATCGTCATTTACCTACCTTCAAATATTATGCAACTAGATTACGGCATCCCTCTTCTAGGTTGTAGAGTATTGTGTTGGATCCTAGCCTTAATATCTCATTTGGGTGTTTTATTAAGGACTCAATCAACTTAACTTGAATTTTCTCCCGTTTTGTAGATGTCTAGTTCTGACAATCATGGTCTTCCCAAATCCCATGGAACAAGCTTTCCAAATGAAGATGATGTTCCACGATATGATCGAGGAACAACGCTTCACTTCCTCCACCTCCTCCAATTATTCTCCCTAACCCACAAGTTCGAAGGCTTGAAAAGTTCAAGCTCACTCAAGCCCTTTTGACAAGTAAACACGAAGATGGGAAACCTATGTGTGCACACGTCTTAGAGATAAAGTCGCACATTGACAGGTTAAGAATGTTGAGTGTCGAGATTCTAGGTGAGTTGACTGTTGACTAGGTTCTTCAGTCACTTCCTGAATCATATAGTGAGTTCGTTAGAGAGTACTATATGATGTAACACGACGTGATCCTAATTGATCTCACATATTTGCTTATAGCTGCTGAATCAGCAATGATTTGGCGTGCTCGTCAAGCAAATTTGTCTGGTGAATCAAACTCCCAAGCTTTAATGGACGCTGGCAACATTGGAAGACCAGAAAGGACTAAATATGAGATTGTCCCATGTAATGTGACAAAGGAGTCCATTTGCTTTTATTGCCAAGAGATGGGGCATTAGAGACGAAGTTTCCCTATTTACCTGAGAGATCTAAGAGATGGGAGAGTCAAGACGTATGGCTCTACTTCAGGTAAACTCCACTATCTAACTCTTTTAAGTTCCTATTCTAGATTCTTAATACATGATGTGATAAGATTACATTTTGATGTTTTGTAGGATCGAAGAAAAGAAATAAAGCTTAAGGAAGAAGCATGCTAAATCTGATCATGAAGAAATGGATTTGGATCGCATGGATTCGAGGATCGGATTTTTGAGCTGCTACTTTAGAGTTAGGAAAGATTGCTAAGAAATATGTAATAGCATAGTTTTCAGTTAAATTGCATTGTAAGGACACCTTTTTTCCGCAATAAAATAAATTTTGATTTTATCTTATTTATTTATCCTCGCAATGGCGTGTATGAAAAATTGATGTTTGAATGTTTCTATTATTAGCAATGATGGATTTGATTCTTAATTATGTTATTTGTAGAAATGTCGAGAAATTACCAAATAAGGAGAGTTTCTCATCGCCTAAGTTCCAATTGGACAGAAACTTGGAATCATACAACTTGGTTGGGTGATGAATGAGAAACTTCATATTTGGAAATTAGACTAATTCTGTGGAAAAGTGTCAAGTGAAGGACTAGAAGATCGAGTACACTAGGTTGTGCGGGTCCACCACAAGAGTGATAAAGATATTCGTCATGACTTACTAAAGTTTAGTAAATATGGTTATACTTATAAGATTAAGTATAATTCTGAGTTGATTGAAAGAGTTTCAATCAATAGCAGAACGAATAAGAAGAATCAAGCAGGAAGAAAGATAAAAGTTTCTCTATTCTAAGAAGAAGGGAGAGTACCTTTTATTATGTTTTATGATAAGTCTTAATGATTAAGAACCATATCTCAATTGATCCTCTAAGTGAGTCTTACTGCATTTGTATGGCTAAGAAGAGGAATCGAGAATTGAAAAAATTGGTTAAATCAAGAAGTCAATCATACTTCGTTCCAAAATCAAGTCTTAGAGTCACACTCCAAGACTGTGACTTGAGTGACAAGTCTTAAGTAGGTTTATAACACTCATCAAATGTGGAGTTTGGAAAAGGTTTTCTCATTCTTGCACATTTGAAATTGGTAAGTTTTGATGTCTTGGGTAAGACAAAGACCAATGGAACCAATTGTGTGAAGTGTTAAACTTGATGAAAAGCTACACTAACTCTTGAATATTTGTTTGTCAAGAAATGTTTCTTGGCAAAAGAAGCTTATATGTCAAGAGTCTTAATGGTCTTGAAAAGTTTCAAGAACAAATCAAGAATAAACCTAGTTGATCATCACTAGCGCACGACTTGAGGTTTATAACCTATCGTGACTGACATACTCTTGTATCTGTGCCATTCTAGTTGAGTTGATTATGCATATGAGTTCTATGAGTTCTCAATTGATTGCATAAAGGCAAGGCACCCTGATCAATGGAAAGTACGTTGATAGGTAAGGGTGAGCTCCTTGACAACCTGGAAGCAATGGTGGGCATTCGTGCTACCATAAGGCGAGAAATCAAGATTGAACAAGTTCAGTCCATATGAGTTTGGATTTGTCGCAAACCTTGGTTTTGGCAGATTCACATGGATAGGAACACATACACCATAAAATCTAAGTGTCATAAGGTTTCTCTCCATTTCATGAAAATGATTGTGAGGAAACGTTTTCACTAAGAGAGATTTTAAGAAGATAGCAATTGTGAAAATTGTATTCTCAAATTCGATTATGATTACGGCATCCCTTTTCATAGTTCGAATTGTGAGATTTGGCAATTAGTCTGAACATTTGGGACTTAGTAACATAAGTTCTGAATTTGTCTGAGATACACATGTGAGCTTTCTAAGGCAAAGGTGTATGAGTTTAAGAAGCTTAGATAAAGGCTTATCAAAGCATCAAGTATTAGAAATATGAACTTAAGGAATTCAATAAGCATTGTTTTCTGGAAGTTCAACTGTTTTTTGAATACATGTCAAAGCTAGTGGGAGCATAAGTGTTATGCTGATAAGGAAATAATCATCATATTAGTAGGAGCATGATTATTATGGTAAATATTGCAAGTTAGCGATATTAATTATAGAAAACAAGAGTTATACTTTGCAAAGTCGCAAGGGTTGAAAAGTTGTTTTGCTATAATTAAGGGAGAGAATATTATACTTCGTTTCAAAATCTAAAGCTTAGATTGAGAAATTTTAATATTTTAGTCAAAGGATACATAGTGTGAACTCAAATTTCGATTATGATTACGGCATCCCTCTTCATAATTCGAATTGTGAGAACGTGACACATAAAATATTATGGCAGAAGATTGATAAAGTATCATATCTTTATGTAAGACATTATGCATCGTGTCCCATACGCTTCGGTATAGGATCGATTGCAAATGCTATAATATTTGACTATTCTAAAATTTTCCAAATGCCTAGGGCATTAAGAGGGAAAAAGGACTAGAACTGGATTTGACTAAATAATTAAACAACTATCAAAGGACGATCTAAGGTTCGCCAAGGATTTGTTGCTTGTGAATAGTTGGAAGTATAGTATTGGATGGACCATATCGACATTATTATGAATAGATAAGATTCTATTTAGAATAAGTTGTCATATGGAAAATATGGAAATGTTTCCATATTGGGAGTTGGAAATTGAGAATTTATGTCTAGATTAGAAAATTTTATGCAAAAAGGATGTTCAAAGGAATGTACTTTGAGTGAGAGACATCACATCTATAGAATTGTTTTGTAACAATTTCTGATAGAGAACCTTGTAATTTCATTCGCCAAGTCTTGGTGACTTTTGTGCTATGACTTTACGAAAGGATCGTTGCATAAAATGTTAGAATCTAACATATTCTAATAGTGGCAAGAACCTTGTATTCTTACACTAACGATGAGGATTAGGAATTGTGAAATGAGCATCATTGGAAAGGTTTTCAGTTGATCTATTTCACAAAGCATGGACCATAGGAAACATAGCGTGCATGCTCGGAGCATGGGACAGCTATTGTTGTAATTCAAGAAATAAGTTGGTTATCTGAAACATTAAACAAATGAATAATGAGTAATCAATATGGCGTTTAAATAAAAGTGTTTTATTTACACTCAAAAGTTTTGGGGGCATAAAGGATTAAGTATTATTATTGTGTTTCAGTTTGCATGTTTTGACTTCCAGAATAACTGGGTTATTCGAACCTCCACAGTCGGTCATACGTTGGAAGTAGGTATGAAGGAAGATTGTCATGAATCTGACTGTAGATTGTCTAAAGTGTTTAGACATAGCACAAGTTTGCTGCAGAGTTCATGAGTACTTTGATAAGATTAGAGTATTGTATTAAACCCACGCTCACGTGAATCACTTCATGGATTTTATCGCGAATGATTGTGAGTCGATAATATTGTATATTCTTGAAACCAAGACGTGTGAGTTGTTATTTGTTGGTTGGTTACACATTGATAATAAGTAAACGCACCAGTAACTTGGTGTTATAAAACTTATTGTTGTGTGTGATTCGATCAGTAAATGCAAGCGAGCATTTGAGTCGAAGTTTATCCATTCCTTTTACCCAAAGTGGGATAAAAGCGATATATGTGGGCCTCTCGATGATTTAGTGATGACACCCTAAGCGCTTGGCCAAGCCGGGACTAAGTTGATGTGTCCAATTGTAGTCTGTTGTCAGTCGTCATAAATCGGAAGTCGGGAAACAGTATAGAGAGAATGATTAAGATTCATGTCTTGTGTCTATACGATATTTTGAGAATGGATGAATATATAATCCCTTATCTAAAGGACACGCGTATCTGATAAGATCAGAGTAGACAGCGGCTTTTGAAAGCTACGATTGCTGATCAGGTTCTGAAGTTATGCAAAATAGTTATTAGACTTATCCAAGTAGGGGACTGTTGGATTAGTGTCTAAGTCCATAACTATTTTGGTATGTACTTGACCCGATTGTGAGCATGGTCCTTTTGGGTTGCCTTCACACGGGTGACTAGACAGGATGACAGTTGAGGAGAGAGGTTGATTAGAGCATAAATATGATTTATTTATTATATTATATGATTAATGTAATAATTTGGAATCATATTATTAATTAGTATTTAATCAGAAATTAATTTAGAATTAATTTTGGGATTAAAGGAACTGATTAAAAGTATAGGGGCTATTTTGTAATTATTCGATAGTTGAGGCTTTGGGCCATTGGATCACCTTTATTAAGGCTTGGCCGAAAATCCTAGAAGGATCTAGGAGTTTTCGTCCAAGGGCTTAATGAAAGGAGTCCATGGATTTGCTTAGGCCCTAAGCTAAGGGATTAGGGTTTCCACCTTGAAACCCTAGTTAGCCTTAAGTATAAATAGCACCCTAAGGCACTAAAATTCGGAGAACCCTTGGAGAAACCCTAATAGGGTTGAATTTTGGAGCCTCTTGCCTCCTTTCCTCTCTATCATATTCATCCTCTCACCCAAAGTGTGTTTGTGAGCCATTAGAGGTACTACACTTGTGGTACTTGCTTTCAAGAGCTAAGGAAATTCAAGGAACTAGTTGTTATTGCTATATAACAACAAAAGGTATGTATTCTATTCTCCTTTGTGGATTTCGAAAATCATAGGAGTATTCCAGGTTTCTTTTTGTGTTCATGAAGTTGTATGTCTAATAGTGAAAACATAGATCCAACTAGGGTTGCATGCACACATAGGATTGTTTGTATAAAACCTATCACTTTATATCTTTGGAAACCTTGTTAAAATCTCTACCACTTTGTTCATCCCAATCGAGATTATTTAATACTTCATTTTTGAGGGTCGATTTATGTAAATGTACATAGTATGCTAAAATTTATCTTTATTATTTTAAAAAAAAAGTACAAATTGATTTGTACTATTACATAGATTTGAAATAACGGTTTGTTACATTATCCCCCCGTTAGAGAGAATTTCGTCCCAAAATTAGGACTATAGCATTATAGAAAGACTAGGGAAAAAGATGTGGATATTTCTATTGCATTTGATCCTCCCGCTCCCAAGTGAATTCAGGTCCCCGTTTTGCATTCCAGCGAACCTTCACTATCGGGATACGACTTTGTTTAGTTTTCTTAACTTCCCTGTCTAGAATCTCTACGGGTTCTTCCACAAAGTTGAGGCTCTCGTTTAACTCGATTTACTCGAGTGGGATCACAAGAGTCTCGTCGGATAGACACTTTTTCAAGTTCGAAACGTGGAAGGTAGGATGAATGTTACTTAGTTCTTGGGGTAGTCGAAGTTTGTAAGCTACAGGACCGATTCTGGCAAGAATCTCGAATGGTCCTATGTACCTTGGATTCAGTTTGTCACGCTTTCCAAAGCATATCATGCCCTTCCAGGGTGAGACCTTTAATAATATGCGGTCACCAACCTGGAATTCCAAGGGTTTTCTCCTTTTGTCAGCGTAGCTTTTCTGTCTATCCCTGGAAGCTTTAAGTCGCTCCCGAATTTGTACGATTTTCTCCGTAGTTTCACGAATGATTTCCGGACCAGTGAGAGTACTGTCAGGAACTTGACCTCTAGCTAGTTGCATGTCACCCACTTCAGCCCAGCATAGAGGTGATCTGCACTTGCGCCCATAGAGGGCTTCGAAAGGAGCAGCCTTTATGTTAGTGTGATAACTATTGTTGTAAGAGAATTCGACAAGGGGCAAATGAGTATCCCATGCCTTTCCAAAGTCTATCACGCAAGCTCGCAACATATCTTCTAGAGTTTGTATCGTCCTCTCACTTTGTCCGTCAGTCTGTGGATGGTAGGCTGTACTCATGTCCAGCCTAGTTCCCAAAGATTTTTGTAAAGACTGCCAGAAACGAGAAGTGAATCTACTATCTCGGTCCGAAATAATAGATATTGGCACACCATGCAGTCTAACGATCTCCTCGATATAAGTTCTTGTTAGTTTCTCCATTTTGTCGGTCTCTTTGATTGGTAAGAAGTGTGCGGATTTGGTTAATCTATCCACAATTACCCAAATAGTATCATAACCACCCGATGTCTTGGGTAACTTATTTATGAAATCCATTGTAATCCGCTCCCACTTTCATTCAGGGATTTCAGGTTGTTGCAATAAAACTGAAGGTTTCTGGTATTATACCTTGACTTTGGCGCAAGTAAGGCACTTGCCCATAAAGGTAGCGATCTCGGCCTTCATGTTAGGCCACCAGTACAGTTTCTTGAGGTCCATGTACATCTTGTCTGAACCCGGATGAATAGAGTATCGGGTTTTGTGTGCTTCATTCATAACCACGTCTCTGCAACAACCGAACTTTGATGTCCAGATCCGGTTCATGAAATAATAGACTCCATCATCCCTGACTTCGAAGTTCTTATCCATTCCTCTCAGGGTTTCACCTGTCACGTTTTCGGGTTTTAAGGCCTCGAGTTGAGCCTCTCTGATCTGTGTGGACAGATGTGAATGGATTGTCATGGTCAACGACTTCACTCGGCGTCCCGAGTATTCTTTTCTGCTAAGGGCGTCAGCTACTACGTTAGCTTTACCAGGGTGATAAAGAATCTCACATTCGTAGTCGTTCAGTAGCTCCACCCACCGTCGTTGTCTCATGTTTAGCTCTTTCTGATCGAAGATATGTTGGAGACTTTTATGGTCCGTGAATATTGTGCATTTTGTGCCATATAAGTAATGTCTCCAAATCTTTAGAGGAAATACTACTGCTCCTAGTTCAAGGTCATGTGTTGTATAGTTCACTTCATGTGTCTTTAGTTGTCTTGAGGCGTAGGATATAACCTTTCCTCTTTGCATAAGAACACATCCAAGACCTTGATTAGAAGCATCACAGTACACTACAAAATCCTCTGTCCCTTCAGGAAGAGACAGGATCGGTGCACTACATAGAGCTCGCTTCAGCGTTTGGAATGTTGTTTCTTGCTTTTCTCCCCAGCTAAAAGTTACACCCTTTTGCGTCAGGGTGGTAAGAGGTTTAGCTATTCGAGAGAAATTTTGGATGAATCTGCGATAGTAGCCAGAAAGACCTAAGAATTGACGGATTTCTGTAGGTGTTTTGGGTGCTGACCAGTTTTCAATTGCCTTTATTTAGGAAGGGTCGACGTGTATTCCTTCTGAACTGACCACGTGACCTAGGAAATCAACCTTCCTGATCCAAAATTTACACTTTGAAAACTTCGCATAGAGTTTCTCTGATCTAAGAGTTTGCAATATTTGACGAAGATGTTGGCCATGTTCCTCTTTACTTCTTAAGTAGATAAGGATGTCATCAATGAAGACTATGACGAATTTGTCCAGGAATGGACGACACACTCTATTAATTAGATCCATGAACACAGCAGGTGCATTCGTCAATCCGAATGGCATCACTGCAAACTTGTAATAACCATAACGAGTTCTGAACGCGGTTTTGGGAATGTCTTCCTCCAAAATCCGTAACTGGTGATACCCGGATCTTAATTCTATTTTCGAGAAGTAGTTCGCACCCTGAAGTTGGTTGAACAGATCGTCAATGCGAGGCAGAGGATATCGATTCTTTATGGTAAGTTTATTCAGCTCATGGTAGTCTATGCACATGCGGAATGATTCATCCTTCTTCTTTACGAACAAAACCGGTGCTCCCCAGGGTGAGAAGCTTGGTGTTATGAAACCTTTGTTAAGGAGTTCGTTAAGCTGGCTGGATAATTCCTGCAACTCAGAAGGTGCAAGACGATAGGGGGATTTGGCTACAAGAGTAGCCCCAGGGATTAAGTCGATTCTGAATTCGACTTGTCGTTCGGGAGGCACTCCAGGAAGATCATCGGGAAAAATGTCGAGAAAGTTGCAGACCTCAGGAATGCTCGTGATGTCTTTCGCTTCTTGCTTTTTGTCTACCACGAGAGCTAAGAAAGCACAGTACTCTTTACTATGGTACTTCTGTGCCTTGATGCAAGAAATGATTCGAAGGTTCGTTCCGGGTTTGTCACCGTAAATAACAAGAGTTTCGTTAGTTGGCAAGTTCAGACGAATGGATCTTTCATAACATAGGATGTCAGCGTGGTTAGAACACAACCAATCCATACCTATTATGATGTTAAAACTTTTGATAGAGACCGGCATAAGGTCTATTGGGAAAGAAACGTTATTCAAGGTAAGGGTACATCCTATGTATATATCGTTGGTGGATTCGGATTTCCCGCTAGCCATTTCGACTGTTAAAGTTTCATTTAGTGGTTGGGAGTTTTGATTTATAAAGTGTTTGAAATTATGGCTCACAAAGCTCTTCTCAGCACCACAATCAAATAGAATGCATGCATAAGTGTTGTTGAGAAGAAATGTACCCGTGACCACCGCAGGGTCTGCCACTGCTTCTACGTGACCCAAAGCTAAAATTCTCCCAACTCCTCCAGAATTTCCATCTTTTAGACAATCTCTCTTGAAATTCCCCACATCACCGTATTGATAGCATGCTTGATCTACTCCAATGGCAGGTACTTGGTTGGGGTGGTGATCTACAAAATCGGGCAGTATGCCCTTTTCTGTTGCAGTTACAACACTGCATTTCTCGGCAATTTCCATTATGGTGAAAATTGCACTTGTTGCACTTGGGAAGATTACCAGCATAAGGCTTAGCTGGTGCAGGGTTAGCAGGAACAGCAGCAGGTACAGTAGCAGCATTAACTGTCACTAGCTGTTGTTTCTTTGAGGATTCTTGTGAAGACTTATCCTTCCTCTTGTTCCAACCCTTCTTCTTCTTGTTGTTGTTGTTATTGTTGTTGTTGTTTCCCTTCGGTTGTTCTGGTGCAGCAACCACTGAGTTTTGACGGGCTCCATGGTCAATAAGAGATTGTGCCAGCTCTTTGGCACTGTCAAAGGTAACAGGCCTTGAAGCTAAGACACTTAATTGAATCTGGGGCGACAGTCCCCAAATATATCTCTCGATCTTTTTGCTCTCCATAGCAACCATTTCTGGACAAAGAATTGCCAAGTCACAGAATCTATTGGTATAGGTTGTTATGTACGAACCAACCATTGTAAGACCCCAGAGTTCTTGCTCGAGTTTCTGAATTTCTCTTCGCGGGCGGTATTCCCGCATAAGCATAGTTTTTAAGTTATCCCAACTTATCGAGTTAGCCACTACCAGAGTCAGTGACTTAACATGGTCATTCCACCATGTTAGGGCTCTATCCGAAAAGGTACAAACAACGAACTTAACCTTGCTACCCTCCGGACAGGATCAGATTACGAAAATAGCTTCTGTCTTCTCAATCCACTGTCTTAACGCCATAACTCCTCCAGTCCCGTTAAAGGTCTTGGGTTTTGCGTTAGAGAAATCTTTATAAGTACACTCTCGCGAGTGCCCATGACTCTCGCCATGGCTAGAAGGATGTGCACCAGCTCCTGACCCACTAGCACTAGGAGTATTGATATGAAACATGGCAGCTGCAACGGCTGCGGTGACCGCCGCTTGAAACATAGCAGCATCGAATTGAGGAGGTGGTGGCGGAGATGGTGTCGGTGCTTCATTAACATTTTTACGTCTTGGATTTCTCCGAGGAGGCATCTTTTACTATAAAAGTTAAAAGATAAAAAGATGGTAAGATATCAAGAGTGAATATGAATTTGATATCTCTGAACTAAAACATTTAGTTCAACATGAATCTTGTAATGAATTGGAAATAGAAGTCTACTACAAGTACAACTTGCAACAGGATAATATGAAATTGAGTGGTTATTTTTCAAGGAGTATGAAAATGCATGTCGATTATATTGGCATATTGAATACATAAAGTCTAGAAAACTTGACCCTAAACAGGTCTACAATACACCAAATTTTGTGAAAAAACATCGACATCATACTGACCTACCGAAAATGAAATTTTCATGGTCGTACTGAAAAACATGAAAAATAACGCTAGAACATATCCGTAGACTTAACTATAACCAAAAGAGTAAACAGAGAACGAGTAGAGTATAATCCATTTCTTAAACCGAAAGAAAGGATAAGTAGAGTATCTCCTACTGGCGACGGGCATCACTCGGACGAACCCTCAACTCAGCCAGCTGACGCTCCACATCAAGTAGATGTCTTTCATACACTGTCTGGCGTACTCGGAGCTCTATGACTTCAGCTCGAGTTACAGCTAGCTCTTTCAGCAGGGCCTCATTGTCTCCCATTGCTCTGTTATGAGCAAGTTCAAGATTGTGAATATGATCCGTATTGGCATTCGTTTCAGCATCTAGCTCTATGGTTTGCTAAATGGCTGTCACTCCTAGCTCAACATGTCGAGCCACTCGGCGAACCAAAATAGGAAGAATTCTGTCTACAGAGCCTCCCTCGCTTAGGTTGTAGAAGCTTCGGTCTCCGTTGTATGGTAAGGGTTGACCTTGCTCTCGACTCTACCTACCCAAGTTCTCAGCCCACGAAGGCGTCAGGCCTTGGAAATTTTGTCGTGGATTAGGATTCTGGGCAACTGGTTGTGGACTATAAGTTTCTGATTCGGAATCAGTGTCTTCAGGAAAATTTTCTGCAAAATCATCATCTAAGGGAATTTCATGATTTTCTTTTAGCTCTGCATCTTACCCTTGATTGGGAAAGTAAGGGTCTCCAGGTAGAGGAACTCCAGTCATTGTTATCTAAGCGAGAATAGGGATAAGAGATATAGAATATAGTTAGTAACGATAGATTAAAGATACAAGTTTCTACGAGAGAGACTTACAGTTAACAAGTAATGTATTCTGTATGACTTGTTCTAGGTATTACTATAACTATAAAGTGTATACTAATTATATATAACTTGAGTATAATCGACCTTCGATTAAATGACCCGACTCTAAATCCACAACCAAACACGGAACAGGAAATGAAGCTAGATCACATATTCTAAGTCTATATAACTTTACTTATATATAACTGTAATATACCCTTAATATTTATAATTCTATCCACAATTGTTCTATTGTTTTCACATGTTTGTTATTAGTACATAGTGCCTAAAATACCCATATAGCATTTTAATCTTTATGTTCTGTTCTAGAGTTCTTCTGAATATGTATGGTTGGTAAGTTTTAGACATGTCGCAACACTACTATCACTCCCAAACATATGTTGGTCATATCTCAAATCAATATAGTTGATCAGGCTATATTAATCGCAGATATGATTACATAACTGCCCAGGTTTGACTATAATGTTTAACATCCAAATACTTTTAAGTTTTTATGACTGTGATACTGTACTTGTAGGTATGAGTGTTAGTATACTTCTCGTAAAAATACTCAAATTTTAAAAAGTACACTTGTAGTCAGAGATCTTAGCCCCAAATGTATTTATAGTTTGTATATATTTTATGGATTGATATACTAAGTTCACTATAAACAATACTATGATACCAATCTGTCACACCCCCAAACCAGACGGCGGAAACGTCCGGGGGTGGATGACTTCATTTGTAGTATCACAACACATGTATAATAGTAATCAAAGTACAAACAGCCACTGTATTTAAAAAGTATAAGTATTTACATGTGTTCCATCATTGTATATTGAAACCAAATAGTTATACAAAAGAAGAAGACAACACTCAAATAGCTCCATCTTCTCAAAAGCTCGGGGAGTACCTGTCTACTGGTTCCCTGAGAATACATGTAATTTGAAAAGAGAGTATCAACATAAATTTGAGTGAGTGCATAAGTGTTTATGTTTGAAAGAATGTTTTCTGTTTCTTGAATATGTAAACTGTTTCCAGAAAATCCTATATTTTCTGCTGTATATGAAAAGTAGATTTAATCACATAAAACCGTTTTGTTTGTAAACCAACATTATGTATTTGTATTCCCTTTGTAAAGCTTGTAACTGTGAGTGTGCCTGGTTCCACCAGCTGTTATTGTAACTTGTAATGTAATACTATAAATCGTATCTTGTAAAACTAGTACTTTGAAAATGTACTTATGTTTTATTAATTATACACTACCGTATTGTTAATATCCTTTTAATGAGTTATTATAACCATACTGACTAGATGGCCTGACCCAACGTTATGAATGCGTTGAAAGTTGTTGATAACAACTGTCACTCGTAGGCGTGTACGCATGACTGTTGATACCAGTCTGAGTGCGGGGTTGTCAATCCCAATATAGATCTATACACACATTGTTTCGATCCCCGACTGGAGATTCTGGTTATAATGTTAGGACTTAAATTATATTGTTTAAAATAAATTAAACAACCTGTATCAAATGACTCATAAAAAGCATATAAACGTTACATGTATAATAGTTATGAAAACCCAATCATTCTGAAATAAATGATTGACAGTATGTTCTTGAACTAGTATTCTTAATATGTATATGAAAGATGTATACTCTTGATTAGTTTTGAATCAAACCTTTGTTCTTGTAAGACAATGTACTTTAGTATACTTGAATCGTGAATTAATGTTCTATGAAACATAAATTATACATATTATAATTTATATGTACTTTTTGAATCGATACTGAGTATTCATGAATGCAACCCCTTGCTCAACATGTTACAAAGGGTAATTGAACTTAATGAACTAACTTTTATACTTATATACATATACAAATATATATATATATATATATATATATATATATATATATATATATAAGTAAAATTTAAATGATACTCGGACAAATAACTGATACTTATAATCCCACATCCAAACAAGGAAAAGGAACCAAAGTAGGTTATCAATTCTAAGCCTTTTAAATCTTATTTATATATATATATATATATATATATATATATATATATATATATATATATATATATGATTTATGGGGAAAATATAAGTTTATAAAAAGAAACATTTAAAAGGAGTTTAATTCTTTGAAATACTTTTGATGACTTAATGTCATTTTAACACGATCTTTGAAAACCAATTGAATTGATGATAACTGAAATCCATTTTGTTAAGATATTTGAAACCTTATGTTTGTAACACAAAATCTTTGTGTTAGACTTGTATTCCCCCCCCCCCCCTTAAAACTATAAAAATTATGAAAATACGGGGGTATGAACTCACTTGATAGTCGTGAAGAATTGAGTAGCACTTCGTTGCTAAAAAGGCTTTATTTCTGAAAATTGGGCCTTGCGAGGGTTCGTATTTAGAAACCGAAAGACTCTATTTTCGTTGACTTCTTGCATCTCAGGATGTCTTTTAAGTGTTGAATATGATACCGGGGCTTTGGGGGGTTGTAAGTAGGTTGGTGGAGTTGAAAATATTGAAAAAGATGTGAAAATGAGCTAAAAGTGGAGAGGGAACCAAGAAATCTCGCATATATATATATATATATATATATATATATATATATATATATATATATATATATATATATATATATATATATATATAGCCGAAGCCTCGGATCCGAAGGGAGGGGGTGAAGGGACGCGTGTCTCGGTTCGCAGGGGGCCACGAGGCCGAGCTCGGAAGCAGCCAGCGCGATGCCACGCGTCGGAACAGGAGTGGGCCTCGCCTTCGGTCGAATCAGCAAGCGGACACGAGGCGACACGCGGCAGCCTCGCATGCGAGGGGGACGTGGCCGGCTGTACACCATGCGAAATTTCCCAGTTTTCTAGAATATTTCGGTTTTTGTGCCCAAATCTTCCAAAATTCATAACTTTTACATACAAGCTCCGTTTTTGACATTCTTTATATGCACGCGTAGGTGAAATTATACTCTACGACTTTCGTTTAGACTTCGTCTGCTAATTTTGACTTTATTTTTAATATAATTATTTTTAACAGACCGGGACAGGAAAATCCGTTAAAAATTCATAACTTCTTCATCCGACGTCCGTTTTTGTCTGTCTTTTTACCATTGTACTACTATTGACCAGACCTTCAATTCTCGTTTAGGTTGTGTTGGCTAAAAATTAATCGATCTTTATTTCGAGTTTATAGCTGTATACTGCTATACTGAAAGTTAGAAAAATCATAACTTCCTCATACGAAGTCAGATTTTGCCGTTCTTTTTATGAAAGTTCTCGGTTTAACATATTTTATAACTTTCATTTAGATTGTTAAGGCTAAAAAGCCTTTTATTGAAAACTCACTTTTTACGCTGAACAATGTTTTGCCGGTTTTGTCGCGGATCTTCGATTGGTCATAACTTCTTCGTTATAACTCGGATTTTAGTGTTCTTTATATTTTTGGAAACCTTGTTACAATCTCTACCATTTTGTTCATCCCAATCGAGATTATTTAATACTTCATTTTTTAGGGTCGATTTATGTCAATGTACATAGTATGCTAACATTTCTCTTTATTATTTAAAAAAAAGTACAAATTGATTTATACTATTACATAGATTTGAAATAACGGTTTGTTAGAGATAAAGGTATCTTTTTGGGTTAGTCTACCAACAAAGTTGCCTATAGAGTTCTCATCAAAAGAACAATATTAATAAAGGAAAGTTTTGACGTGAAATTTGATGATTTTTATGTCCAAAAAGGATATCAATCCAATGAGACAAAGTTTATTATGGAATGCGACATTCCAATCCAATCCGGACCTCTCAACATAGTTGAAGTTAGTTATAAGCCCTCTTTGATCCTCCTGAGACTGTTAGACTATCTGAAGTTCAAGCTTCTCCTGCTGCTCAATTACAACATACCAAGGCATTTGGAATTACTCTTTCAGAAGACTCTATAACTGAGACTTCTACCTTGCCGATTGAGGGAGAAAGTGTAACTACTAATCCCATTGTAGGTATAACCATCGAGGTTCCAGTCATTGCATAAACTAATTTGGTAATACAAAGGAAACACACAAATACTTCATAACAATCCGAGGTTCCAGTTATTAAGGAGATTCAACCTTTAGTTCCACAAAATTGATTTCAAATCTATGAAGATTCCAAGGATGAACTTGTTGAGGAAAAAGAAATAGAACCATAAGTTTCCAGAATTACTGCTAATGTCGGGGGGAGGCATCAACAATCGAAGGGAAACCTTCAACATCCTAGGAGAAACATCCATCATCATCTGCTGCTCAAGATTTATCTACAGGATGTTCACAACCCGAAGGAGAACCACTTTAAGGCATCTAAAGATATTAACCTCCTAAAGTTGAAGGCATTCCATCAAATGCAACTGCAGAACATCATCAAGCACGTCTACACATATGGTCAAGAGATCATCCATCCGGCTAGATCATAGGAAGTCCATCTACTTGTATTCGAACTTGATCATTCAAAGATCTAACCAAACACTTTCACTATTCAGTATTCATGTCATTGATTAAACCCAAATCAATCAAAGAGGCTCTACTGGAACATGAACGGATTGTTTCAATGCAAGATGATCTTGCGGAGTTCGAAAGAAACAATGTACGGAAACTTGTTCATAAGCCAAATGGACATACCATTTTAGGAACTGATTAGGTATTTCGCAATAAATTGGATGCTACAGGTATTGTAATCAGAAAAAAAGGCCGATGGGCAGCCAAAGGATTTAGTTAACTTGAAGGAACTGACTACGATGAGACATATACTCTAGTTACGAGGCTTGAGGCCATACATATATTCCTGGCGTATGTGGGGCACAAGAATGTGAAAGTGCATCAAATAGATGTGAAAAGTGCTTTCCTCAATGGCGAGCAGAAAGAAAAGGTATACTTACAGCAACCTTCAGGGTTTGAGAACGACCGATTCCCAAGTTATTGCTACAAACTGGAGAAACTTGTGTATTCCTTGAAGCAAGCACCATGATCCTAGTATGAAACTCTTTCAACGTTTCTTATCAACTTTGGATTCAAGTGTAGGGTCATTGATCCTAAACTCTTAAGATGTTCAAATGAAAAGCATTTAATTCTTGTGAAAATGTATGTGGATGAAATAATTTTTGACTCTATGGATCAAGTCGTGGTAGACGACTTCGCAAAACTTATGGCATGCCGGTTTCAAATGATTATAAATAGGGAAATCAGTTTCTCTCTAGGAATACCAATCAAGCAAGTCCTGCAAGGAATTTTCATTCACCAAGAAAAGTATACTAGAAAATTGTTAAAGAAATATTCTATGGAGAATTGCTCATCAGCCAAGGTCCCAATGGCCTTTGGTAACAAAATCTCAATTGATCGCACCGGAGAACCATTTTGTAACATCCCAAATTCCAGACTAATTTTTTCATTTTTAAAATAGAATAAACACACTATATTATTAAAGTTACATTCAAGTCAAACCAATTGTTCATAAACCATTATTCAAAAATCAAAGCTATAAGGAAGACAATGTGGAATCTCGAATCATAAAACTACAGATGTGTGTGTACAGTCTCGCCTTCACAAACCGATAAGTACCTGAAAAACATTTAATCCACAAATGTAAGCATAAAGATTAGTCAGTTCCCCAAAATATCACATATAACACATCAAAATAAACACCTATGAGTTATCAGCAACCCAGGGGACTATCAGCAGTCCCAATGGGCTAACAGCACGCCCAGAAGGATAACAACACACCCTATGGGTTATCAGCAACCCTTGGTAATATCATCAGTCACAATAGGTTAATAGCATGTCCTTTAGGCTAACAACACGCCTTGTGGGTTATCATCAACCCTAGGGACTATCAGCAGTCCCAATGGCCTAACACCATGCCCTGGAGCTATCAGCACCTCAATAACACATAACAACAATCAACAAATAAGACCTAGCTGGTCAACATGCAAACACACTATGGAATAAGTAATACAGTGAAAAGACTCGCTTGAATGAAGAGCTGAAAATCTACTACTCGAAGTCCCACAGAATCAACTACACGAGCCTTCTAAACCATCCACAAGCAAAACCTCAACCTATAGCTTAACACCTCTCAAAGTTTGACCAAAAGTCAAAGTGGTCAAAGTCAACCGTCAACAACCAAAGTCAACCCCAAAAAACTCCCACGTTGTGACCACTCACTGATCACATCATGGCATCTTCACAACAAAACAGTCGCAATGGCACCAGCCATCATGTCGTGGCAAGAAAACAGTCGTGTCATGAAAGTTGAACTCTCACAGGTTAATAGGTTAAGCTCTTAATCCTTCAAGCCACCCATTCATACTTTCCAGAAGGCTTTCTTACTTCTTTTCCAACATAAAAATCATAGTTTTACAGTCATGCATGCCTAATGCAAGTCTAGAACACAAACTAGGTCAAAATGGGGAAATAAGACTAAGATCTCATGCACGGAGCTCAATGCATAATCAAACTTCAGATCCATAAGATATAGAGACCAAGGGACCAAGATGAGTTATAAAGTTGCAAACTTTATCTCATCTAACAACCCCAAACTCGAAAATGAGCCAATAAATGCAATAAATTCTAGATCTATGTAGAGAGAACCAAAAAGGTGGATGCTTTTACTCTCCATGGTCCAGAAATGAAGTCCCTTTGCCAGATCTACACTTGATCTCTTCACCAAAACACTTTGCAAGAAACTTGGTCTTCAAGCACCATACCAAAATTTGAGAATTGAGTCTTCAATGGCCAAGAACACCAATAACACACAAAGGGGATAGGGTTTTCGAAATGGGGAGGTTGAAGGCTAAAAAGGTTGCCATAACTTGAAGTTAAGGTGCTTAAATATGGGAGAAAACCCTAAAAATCATGGGCTTGGGCTGCAATTGTTGTCACGTTGTAACCTCCCTTTCGTTACGTCGTGACAGCCATCCCGGATATGCGTTCTTCATTTGGTATGCCACGTTGTGACACCATTCATGTCATGTTGTGGGATATGATTTTCCTCAAAAGTCATGCCTTTGACTCCTTTATACCCTTCACTGATCCATTCTGGAAAACATGTGTTACACATTTGATCAACATATATATTGAGGAATGATAGGTTCTTTACTTTACCTGAGCATAAGTACAATGTATACACTCTTTGTAGCAAGTGTGCGTGCCCTATATTAGGTTTATCCCAAGGTATCACATCTGACCGTAGCCAAACAGATTTTTAGATACCTCAAATGGAGTAAAGACTTAGGTCTTTGGTACTCATCAGGAAATGACTTTGTTTTCGATGCTTTCACAGATGCAGACCATGCGGGATCCAAATTGGATCGAAAAAGCATGTCCAAAGGATGTCAATTCCTCGGTGGAATATTAGTAAGTTGATCATCCAGAAGGCAGAAACTGTGTATCTCTATTCACCGCAGAAGCAGAATACGTTGTAGCCGACATTTGTTGATTGCAAGTTCTTTGGATGAAAACTCAACTTTTGGATTATGGCTACAGAATGCTTCGCATACCGATTTCTTGTGATTGCAATTTCAATATCGCATAATCCAATTCAACACTCAAAGAGTGTGACAACCGTCAAAATTCGAGTTGGTTCTAGACTTGAATAAACTTAGTTGCACGTATAGGCACGACACATGCTAGATTTAGTAGCTAGAAGCTAAGCTATAACCTACTAGGAACTTGGAAACAAGTAGACTCGAAGGATAGTATACTTAGATTTCACATTGATATGTGTATTCTACAACTACTTAACTGTATGAACATATTTGCATGAATCATGTAGACACATCATGCACTTGACCTACTAGTATAATTAGGTCTGAGTCTCATAGGACCTTAAGTCAAAGTTGAAACTAGAACTAGTATACTTGATTCTTCACTTTTACTTGAATCTCGGAATCACTACATAGAATGCCAATACACCGCCAAAAACAAATCTCCAACATTTTTATAACTATAAAAGAGTTATAATACCATAATAATTTCAAGTCTCAACAAACAAAATTAGTTTATTTTGATATCCAAAGAATTATTAAACCCCAAAACCCTAAAAGTCAAAAAAACTCAAACTTATAAGGTTTAACATCAAGAATTCTATAAAAATGGTTATGAATCTTATAACATCATCTTGAAATATTTAAAATTTGGAAAATATAATTAAAGAAAATAAAATAGAAGTCATTAACATTTAATCTTATTTTTATAAGTCAGAAATCCAAGAATTTTGAATTAATTTTTATTCAAGTGCATAATTTTATAAAAGTGGGGAATTTTTATAAAAATTCATGGTTTAATATTTTAAATAATGTACGGGAGAGGGATCCTCTCTAAAATTTCTGCCATTCCCCTCCCTCCTCCCTCTTCCCAAAAATTTGCACTCATTTTACTCACTATTTCATTCTACCTCTCTACTTTTCTCTCTCTAAACTTCTCTCTTCTTGTTCTCTAAACATGACAAACTTAGAAGCAGAATAACTGGGAGAGATTTTTACATTCGATTCTTCATGCTTTATCATATGTATCTGCATTTTGGTGGAAAGAAACCCCAAAGAGATGATGAGAGAGATTGGGTATCTAGAGAGATGAAATCTCTCTTTTCTCTCTTTTCTTCTCTCTAAAATCCCCATTCTTTCCCACTATGAATTAGCTCCGAAACCCACGAAATTTCTACCAAATATCCCTTATTTTACTCAAAAATCTTCATCATTTGAAGTTGCTATTCAAGGTAAAATTAATTTCCTTATATTTTCTTTACTTTTCTTTCAAAAATTTCACGTTTTCTTGAATTTTCTCCCTCTTCTACACTTTTCTTTGAGATTATTCACATGCATGTTCATGCATGTCGAATTAGCTCCAAAACCCACGAAATTTTCAGCAAATATCCCTCATTTTACTCAAAAATCTTCATCATTTGAAGTTGCTATTCAAGGTAAAATTAATTTCCTTATATTTTCTTTACTTTTCTTTCAAAAATTTCATGTTTTCTTGAATTTTCTCCCTCTTCTACACTTTTCTTTGAGATTATTCACATGCACGTTCATGCATGTCGAATTTGATAATGACGGTGGTAGGATTTCACCCAAAAACAACATGCATGTTATTAGAAGGTGAAATCCAATGATCAAAACCTAAATCAAATCCATCAACTTGAGTTTTACAAGTTTTAAAGATCCAAAACCACATGCATTCAAGTTTTTCATTTAGAAACGACATTTTGAACAAAATAAATTCATTCATGGTTTTCAAATCAAAATGCATGTGATGAACATCAAGCTTAAAGGCTTGATGATCAAAGTACATTGTTAAGAATGATTATAAAGGATTTATTCATAAAAAAATATCTAAAACTTAGTTTCTGATCAAATCTGATTTTTCCCAGAATCCAAACATCAACATAAAACAATCTGGAGATTTTCGGAAAAAAAAAATCAATTTTCTCGATTTATTGCAATGTTTGCAAGAAAATAGAGCAATATTTCACATAAAATAATTTTATAGTCAATAAATTCTGGTAAATTTTTTATATGACCTATGAACTTATTAAAGACGTTTCAAAAAGTAGCATGCATTTGTATGACTGTTTTCTATTGATTTCAAATTTATTTTTGTTGAAGAGAAATAAATTGTAAAATATAGTTATGAATGTCCAAAACCATAAAGACTCATAAAGACTCCATGAAAAAGAATTCAGATTTTGCCAAGATAATTTCTTCTTTTTCCAGATTTAATGAATATTTAAGGGATTAAATTGATTAGAAATAGCAAAACTTGTCCAAAAATTATAAAACATTTTCATAATATCTTACAATATATATGAACCGTAAATAAAAAGTTTAATGAATTTACCTTACTTTTTAGTAATTTTTCATGAATTAATTCTTATTTATGAGAATAAAACAAGGAAAAATAGTTAAACTGTTCCAAAAATCACAAGAAATTATCATAAAATTTTGTATTACAGTTTAACCACAAATAAGTAGTTTTGGAAATTTTCTAAACTATTTATTATTTATTTACATTTTTGCTAGAATAAATACTCATAAATCATGAAATCGGGTTAACTAGTTTAAAAACCACTTTTGACATTTTTTACGGTATAGATACACTGTATACAAGTTTTACAAAAATATTGGAAATTTGTATTAACTGGTTTCTATTTTTCTTGAATTTTTGAGTATTCAAGTGGTTAAATAAAGGAAAAATAGCTATATATATCTAAAATTTATGGAACATATTCTAGAATTCTTTGACCTAAGTTGGAATACAAATAAAACGTTTTGTGATTTTTAATTACTTTTTGATATTTAAGTAAAGTTTCTTGGTGCAAAACATATTTAAATTCTGAAATTGAGTTTTAGTTGTTAAAATTGACATTTATTAATTTTCCCAGTTTAGGGAAACTGTGAAGCAGTAACACAAAAATTCTAAGAATTTTTCATGATCATTTACTGTTTTCCCCAATTTTATGATATTTTCAAGGAATTAAATTGGTGCAAAATAGTTAGACAAATCATAAATTCAAGAAAATTTATTTTAATGTCTTTGACTTCAATTAAAACTGAAATACAAAGTTTGGGAAATTTTATAACTTATTTGATTTAGTTTTGAATATTTAACCATTTGAAACACCTTCCAAAATGTTATAGTTACACTACAATTGGCATTGCCAAAAATGAGATTTTTCACTTAAATTTTTTATTTAACAACTGATCCATGGAAATCTGAATTTACAGAAAAATGTTTGTAACATATACAAAACCTAATTTTGACACAATATTAGCGTAATTCTATTGTAGAAATTAATTATACTAGTGTTAGATTTTCGACTAGAGACTTACTAGTGTGTAACATTATCGTAGGGAATCAGAAGTATGACGTTAGGGAAGTTAGCTCAAGGCATCACAAATACCTTCACGCACCATTGTGAGTATTCACGTCTCTCCCTATTTTTAGTTTTTAAATGTTTTGGGGTGGAAAAGCATGTCCTAAACTATTTATGTCTGTTGTATTTATTTTGACTCGTATCAAACTTGGTTGCTATATTTTGCATGTATGTGCATGTTACTTTAATTCATGAGGCATGTATCACCGTTAAGTCCCTGGAAACATTTGACACAACTCATTAACTCTTTTGAGCCCATCATCATTATGGATAACGTTATTAGGAGGTAGACAACTCCTCACTCGCACGATTCGCTTGAGTGCATTTTACCATATCTTATACACTATGTTGGCGATACACATAGTAGTCAATGGGTCATGATTCGTTCATTAGGCTTGGGTTATGAACTCATGAATGGAAACTTGATGCACATACGAATCTTGTATACTCATTTTAGCAATGAATCTTGTATACTCATTTTAGCAACGGAACTTGTACACTCATTTTAGCAATGAAACTTGTATACTCATTTTAGAAATGAAACTTGTGTACTCATTTTAGCAATGAAACTTGTATACTCATTTTAGCAATGAAACTTGTATACTCTTTTTAGCAACGAAACTTGTATACTCATTTTAGCAACGAAACTTATTTACTCATTTTAGCTACGAAACTTATTTACTCATTTTATCAATGTACTTTTATTTATGGAAACTTATGTCAAAACTTTGATGACGATTCATGAAACCAATATTTTTGTAAACCTGTGAACTCACCAACTATTTTTATAGTTGACGCTCGTTTTACATGCTTTTTCAGGAATTATCTAGTAAGATGCGCCTAAGGAAACATCACTTGTAGGAGCATTCATATGTGTTCTATTTTAAATACATTGTAATTTCTTTTAAAAAGTTATTCAAACTCATTGTAAATTTATCATGCTTTTTATTAATATGGTTGGTGTTGTCTTTTAACTTTTGCTATGAGACCCCGTTGTATTGTCGCGTCCTGTGTTTCCGATTTTGCGGGGTGTGACAAAGACGAAGTACATGGAACTAACACATCACTTCATCAAGGTTCATATTATTAAAGGTAACATTGAATTAATTTTTTTTCATTCTTATAAAGAAATATTCGGTATGTTCACTAAAGCACTTGATTTCACAAAGCTAAATGGTTTTCTTGAAATGTTAGGAATAATGAATCCTGACCCTTGGTTCTTCTTGAATCGATAATCATCATATACTAAAATATTTTCATAAATTATACCTTAGTAAACATTGTTTTTATGTCTAACCACGTAATCAAGTTTTCTTTTTGTGCTAATCCAATCTGCACTGATGATGTTGTTGGATATAGTGTCTAAGTCCATAACTATATTTGGTATGTACTTGACCCGACCCGGCATGGTCCATTTGGGTTGCATGGCATTGCAATACTTGGATAGACCAAAATGAGAGAAAGGACACTTAAGGTTTATTAATATATTATAATTACTAATATATTAATAATATTATTTAATTAGTATTGGTTAAAGAATTAATCTGGAATTAATTAAGTGATCAAAAAAGACTAATTAAATATATGGGGTTGATTGTGTAAATAATCTATTCTTGTATAGTGGGCTAATGATCCATGGTTTGTATGGATTGGGTTAAAACCCATAAGGTGCTCCATGGATAGTCCATGGAGATACAAACCCATGGATCATGGAATATGGAAATCCATGACAATTAGGGTTTACATGGTGTAACCCTACTTGTGCCACAACTATATAAAGAACCCCATGCAAGCAAAATCGGACTACTACAAGCAAGTAAGAGGGCTAGCCGATTTTTGAGTATAGTGAACTTCTCTCAAGGTTATTCCAAGTATTGTAGTGTTGTGTGAAGCATTTGAGGCATCACATTTGGGGTGCTAGGCTCACAAAGTCATCAAGGAATCCAAGCTACTAAAAGGTATGTTATTCTACTTGAGTTTTGTATTACAAGTTCCCCATAACATGCTAGTTAGGAAGTAAACCTTGGAAAATCAAATTTGCATGTATTTTAGAGAAAACATAGATCCAATGTTTCTAGGGTTGCATGTACACCATATGAGTGTTAGAATGCTCAAAACCCAACAGTGGTATCAGAGCCTAGGCTTGTTTCTTGATAACTGATGCAAACTTGTTGAAAAAGCTCAAAAAACTGCTTTCTGCAGCATGAACTCGCCGAGTCCATGGGGGGACTCGACGAGTCCTTGTGAAAATTCATCCTACTCGTCGAGTAGGTTCTTGCACTCGACGAGTAGGAGCCCCTGAATGCAGTTTTTCGAGTTTTGCTGCTGGAAATGGACTAGAAACATTACCATAAACTGTTTTGGTGTTTTAAAACTTGTTTTAGATGGTGTAATGCTTATGCTAATCCATTTACAATGGCTAATATCAAAATTCCATGTTTTATATGTGTTAATATGATTCTTGAAATTTTGATATGAATGTTCATGTTCTTATGAGTTTTAGAAGATCATAGGAATTATGTGTAACTTGCTTGTAAGTATGATTCTTGATCTTAATGGCTAATGATGGAATCCATAACTTGTCCTCAAATTATGGATAACCAAAAGTCACTTCTTTAAAAGTGTCATTAAAGAATAAGAGGTTACATAAAATGAAGAGTCTTCATTTTAATGGACCATTAAACTCATAAGTTATGAAATGAAAAGTCTTGAATACTTTCAATACTTGCCCTCAAGTTTTGGAATTTGTAAAGTCTTACTCCCTAATACTTTAATTTACAAATTGAACCTTAGAATTTAAAAAGTTTAAAATTCAACCCTTATACTATTATTATATTAAAAGTTTAAATATATAGATATGTATAAGAATAAGTCAGTCTTACCGTTAGTATGCCTCATTCACGAAGCCGGTCTATAAGGGGGGTATAAGGTTTTTGTCTATAAAATGGCAGCTTAATGGGTGTCCACTCTCACCCACCGCTTCCTTGACTGGTGGAGGGTCGTTAGCCGAACAGGTAGGACAAGGACTTTAAATCCTCATTAAAAGTATAATGAAATTATAAAGTAACTATACTTTAATAATTCTCAATCTTAGTTACTTTAGGAAAATGTGAAATAGGTGCTAACCCATGAAATTACACTTTGTACCTTACCAAGTCATTAGTGGAGCGCGTGTGGTTAACCGGCACACTAACAAGGACTAGTAAGAGTGTCAAAGGGTAACTTAATTTTATCATAAATCGGTGGAGCGCGTGTGGTTAACCGGCACATCGATTAGGTGATAAAAGTTAAGGGTACCAAGTCAATTTGCGTGGTTATTCACACCTTGTTTGTGATCCTCGGCATCCCAGTCACAAACTTGAGAGGGCACAATCGAGATTCAAACATGCCATTGAAAGTTCAATGTATCTCAAAAAGATCTAGGAATTTCAAATCCAATAAAACTTAATAATCTATTTCATTTTCATGGTGGATATTGGTAAATCGTCATTTACCTACCTTCAAATATTTTATAGCTTGGATTACGGCATCCCTCTTCCAACTATAAATAGTTTGTTGGGTCCTAGCCTTAATACTTCATTTGGGTGACTTATTAAGGACTCTTTATCTAATAAAACTTGTATTTCTTTCTTTTTAGATGTCTTCCAACACTGCTACTGGCTCAAACCCTACATGCTCCTTTTTCCCTAATGAACTTGTGTGGGAAAGTCACTTTTCATGGTTCCAATTTCAATGAATGGATTAGGAACATCAGAATGATTACTCGCTATGAGGGCAAAGAGTATGTCCTCGATAAGGAGCTAAAGGTTATCGATGAGTCAACTGCTACTCCTGAGGAGATTGCTGAGTACACTACCCATGAGAAAGATGCCACTAAGGTGTCTTGAATCATGTTGGCCACAATGACAACAGAACTCCAGAAATCCTATGAAGATTTCTACCCTTTTGAGATGCACCAGGATCTGATGGATAGGTACCATCAGAGTGCTCGTCAGGAGAGGTATGAAATCATTTCCTGCATGATAACAGCTAGGATGAAAGAGGGAGAATCCCTCACCAGTCACTTGCAGAATATGTAAAGGTTTGTGGACCGATTATTGAAGCTTAATGTGGACTTTCCTGAGGACATGGCGATTGACATCATTCTTCATTCCTTACCTCCAATTTATGATCAGTTTCGTATGACTTATCATATAAACAAGGAGGAAGTCACACTAAGTAAGCTTCAAGGACTTTTAAGGACCGCTGAAAGTGGCCTTAAAAGTAAATCAGTTGTTACTCCTACTCCTACCATGTCTTGGCAATTGGGCAGGGAAAGGGGAAGAAGAGAAATACCCCTTCGAAGGGTACCAATGGAAAGTCTCTTGATGGCTCCTCTTCAAGTGGAACCAAGAAAGGTTCCATTCCTCCTTCTTCAAACCCAAAGGAAGCACAATGCTTCTATTGTCAGGAAAAGGGGCACTGGAAGCGAAGCTGCCCCCAAATACTTGCAGGATGTAAAGGATGGGAAAGTTAAACCCACCCATGCAGGTATTTACACTATATTGTCTAATAACTCATTGAATACTAACTCTTGGGTTCTTGATACAGGTTGTGGTATTCACATTTGTACTGATTTGCAGGGCCTAAGAAGAAGTGAGAAAGTGGAGCACGGGAAGATAAACTTAATCATGGGGAATAGGAAAGAATCACATGTTACCAAGATAGGAGTTTATTCTTTATTGCTTAATAATGGGTTAATGTTAGATTTGAATAAATGTTGTTACTCATCTGAAATGGCGAGAAATATTATTTCCTTTCGTGGCTTGTACAAACAAGGGTTTTCCTTTTCATTTGATAATGATAATGGTGTTATTAATGTTTATTACAATGATGTATTTTACTTTAAAGCATTACCTTGTAATGGTGTATATGAAGTTGTGAATGTTGTAGATAATCGAGGAAATAATGTGTTGTGTATTGATTCTTCAAATAGTTTAAACAAAACATCTTTGTGGCATTGTCGTCTTGGACATGTTAACAAGAAGCGCATGGGCCAACTCCAAAAGGCTGGAGTTTTGGAATCATTTGACCTAAAGTCGGATGATAGTTGCGAGTCTTGTTTACTTGGAAAAATGATGAAGTCACCTTTATTGGTTCTTGTGAAAGGGGTAAGGGTTTGCTGGACCTCATACACACTGATGTGTGTGGACCCTTCAAAACCGCCACAAGGGATGCTAATCGCTATTATGTGACATTTACTTATGATTATAGTAGATATGGATTTATCTACTTAATCAAGCATAAGTCATAAACCTTTGAAAAGTTCAAAGAGTTTAAGCAGGAAGTGGAGAATCAACTGGGCAGGAACATCAAGATTCTCCGATCCGATCGGGGAGGAGAGTATCTTAGTATCGAGTTCCTCGACTATCTTAAGGAATGTGGGATTGTCTCACAATTGACACCTCCTAGGACACCACAACTGAATGGTGTGGCTGAGAGGCGCAATCGAACCTTGTTAGATATGGTTCGTTCCATGATGAGTCGAGCTTTGTTACCAATCTCATTCTGGGGGTATGCCAAAGAGACTGCCGCCCATATCCTGAATCTAGTCCCTACTAAAAAGGTTGCCAAAAAACCTCATGAGATGTGGACTGGGAAAGTTCCCAATTTGAACCACATCAAGATTTGGGGTTGCAAGGCTTTCGTGAGACGTGAGTCTCATGATAAGCTCGAACCTCGAAGTGAGAGGTGTATTTTCATCGACTACCCACAAAGATCCTTTGGTTACCTCTTCTACAGACCTAGTAAGAATGTGGTCTTTATAGCTAGAAGAGGAGTCTTTCGTGAGAGAGATTTCATAAGCCAAGGAAACGGTGGGAGGCAAATTGACCTTGAAGAAATTCAAGAGTCAAGTGGTGAAGGAACCTCAAACCCTAGTAATCAACCTGAAGAGGAAACTCCTGTTGATCCGACTGACGAGCCCATACCTCTGAGGCGTTCCACGAGAGTTAGGAATGCACCTGAGCATTACTATGGTTTCCATATTACTGCAGAAGGTGATACACTTATCAATGATAGTACACGTGTAAGTCTGGATGAACCTAACAGCTACACAGAAGCCATGGCAGGCCCTGAGGCTGCTAAATGGAAAGAGGCTATGGACAGCGAGATACAGTCCATGTATGACAATCAAGTTTGGAACTTGGTTGACAATGTACCAGGTCGTAAGACAGTCGGGTGCAAATGGATCTTCAAGAAGAAGACCGAAATGGATGGTAATGTACACACTTATCAGGCGCGACTGGTTGCAAAGGGCTATTCTCAAACTCCGGGAGTTGATTATGATGAGACCTTTTCACCAATAGCAAAGATTAAGTCTATTAGGGTTATGTTAGCCATTGCTGCATTTCATGACTATGAAATATGGAAAATGGATGTCAAAACCACTTTTCTTAATGGAATGTTGGCTGACGATGTTTACATGAGTCAGCCAGAGGGTTTTGTCAGTATAGAGTACCCTAATAAGGTGTGTAAGCTTGAGAAATCCATCTATAGATTAAAACAAGCACCTCGCAGATGGAATCTTTGTTTCGATGAGAAAGTCAAAGAGTTTGGCTTTTCGAGGAATGAGGATGAGTCATGTGTATATCTTAGGGCTAGTGGGAGTACAGTTAGCTTTTTGGTGTTGTATGTGGATGACATACTACTCGTAGGAAATGACATCCCAACCTTGCAGGAGGTTAAGTCCTGGCTTGGGAAGTGTTTCGCTATGAAGGACCTTGGGGAAGCTGCCTATATCCTAGGGATAAGGATATTGAGAGACAGGAGTAAGAGACTAATTGGACTTATTCAGAGTTCTTACTTGGATAAGGTACTGAAGAGGTTCAGTATGCAGGATTCCAAGAAAGGGGAATTACCGATTCAGAGTAACGCCAAACTGAGTAAGACTCAGAGTCCGAGTACAGAGGCTGAGATAGTTGAGATGAGTCATGTACAATATGCTTCCGCTGTGGGCTCAATCATGTATGCTATGAATTGTACTCGCCCTGATGTGGCCTTTACTTTGAGCATGGTCAGTAGATATCAAGGGAACCCTGGCAAGGCTCACTGGACTGCGGTAAAGAACATTCTCAAGTATCTGCGAAGGACTAAGGACTGGGTCCTTACCCTTGGTGGCAGTGATGACTTGAGAGTGGTAGGGTATAGCGATGCTAGCTTTCAGACTGGTAGGGATAATTTCCGCTCTCAGTCAGGCTGGATCTTTATCCTGAATGGAGGAGCACTTACTTGGAAAAGTTCCAAGCAGGAGACGGTAGTTGATTCAACTTGTGAATCAGAGTATATAACAGCAAGCGAGGCAACAAAGGAGGCGATATGGCTAAAGAACTTCATTGGAGACCTTGGATTTATACCAGCTATAAAAGAGCCAATGGAAATTTTCTGTGACAACGAAAGTGTGGTTTCCTTAGCTAACGAACCAAGGGATCACGGGAGATCCAGACACATTGACAGAAAATACCATTTCATTAGACATCGAATAGAAGAAGGACTCCTCGCGGAAAACAGGGTATCATCAGATGAGAACCCAGCAGATCCCTCACGAAGGTACTGAGTAGGGTTAAGCATTTACAGCATGCAAGGCGCATCGGGCTGAAGGATGATATTAGTTTTAATAATTAGATAGGTTTTGAAACTTGTAAAATGTAATTGACATTTGATGATTAAATAAAAGTTGTTGTTTATTTATGAGTAAAGTGTTACTATCTTATGTTAATCGTTTACTATTGTTTCAATTTTGCATGTTTTGACTTCCAGAATAATTATATTATTCAAACTCTCCACAGTCAGTCATACTTTGGAAGTAGGTATTGAATTAAGACTGTCATGAATTGGGTTTGTAGATTGTCTAAGGTGTATTATACATAGCAATGGTTGATGCAACATTCATGAGTGCTCATAAGTTCTGAGTATTGGACTCAACCCACGCTCACTTGTATCACTTCATGGAATTTATCTCGACTGATCGTGAGACGGTAATATCATATAAATCTTCAAACCTAGAGATATGAGTTGTTGACTACGAGTTGGTTATACATTGATTGTACGAAAATGCATTGGTAACTCGATGTTATAAAACGTGCTTTTGTGCATAATACAATAAGTAGTCAGTACAAGCATATGAGTCGAAGTTTATATGTTCCTTCTAGGATTAGAAGCGATATCTGGGCCCCTCGATGATTTTGTTTTGACCTATGTACCAGGCCCGGTCAAAACTTAATTGATATGTTCAATTTAGTTCTATGTCAAATAGATCAGAGATCGAGAAACAAATGTTGGACAATAAGTAAGACCATGTTCCATGTATTTTTCCGGCTGATATCTTGAGAGCAGAGGATTATATGATCACTTATCTTAAATGACGTATCATCATCATCATCTTAGTTCCAAGAGACTTTGAAAGAGCCACGATTGCTAGTCAGATTCTGAAGTCATATCTGCAACTATAGTTATTAGACTTATCTAAGTGGGAGACTGTTGGATATAGTGTCTAAGTCCATAACTATATTTGGTATGTACTTGACCCGACCCGGCATGGTCCATTTGGGTTGCATGGCATTGCAATACCTGGATAGACCAAAATGAGAAAATGACACTTAAGGTTTATTAATATATTATAAGTACTAATATATTAATAATATTATTTAAATAGTATTGGTCAAAGAATTAATCTGGAATTAATTAAGTGATCAAAAAGAGACTAATTAAATATATGGGGTTGATTGTGTAAATAATTTATTCTTGTATAGTGGGCTAATGATCCATGGTGTGTATAGATTGGGTTAAAACCCATAAGGTGCTCCATGGATAGTCCATGGAGGTTTAAAACCCATGGATCATGGAATATGGAAAGCCATGACAATTAGGGTTTACATGGTGTAACCCTACTTGTGCCACAACTATATAAAGAACCCCATGCAAGCAAAGTCGGACTACTACAAGCAAGTAAGAGGGCTAGCCGATTTTTTAGTATAGTGAACTTCTCTCAAGGTTATTCCAAGTATTGTGGTGTTGTGTGAAGCATTTGAGGCATCACATTTGGGGTGCTAGGCTCACAAAGTCATCAAGGAATCCAAGCTACTAAAAGGCATGTTATTCTACTTGATTTTTGTATTACAAGTTCCCCATAACATGCTAATTAGGAAGTAAACCTTGGAAAATCAAATTTGCATGTATTTTAGAGAAAACATAGATACAAGGTTTCTAGGGTTGCATGTACACCATAGGAGTGTTAGAATGCTCAAAACCCAACAGATGTTTCATACCATAGTTCTTCCTTCAAGAATATTGAAGTTGTTCTTCCTGTTTGGTAAAATATAAAGTTTCAAAAGGGTGTGCTATTTAATGAATTAGAACAAATCAATGTGATCCCGAAGGAATCTTTTAATTCCAATTCATGAATGTACTTTGTCCTTTAGTGTCTTTTCAAAAACTAGCATGGATACTTATGTGTTCTTATTGAATAAATCAAGGAACTTTTCCTTTTCAATAAAAGATCATTTCTACCAACTCGTCTGTGATATGACATGTTGCATATCAACCATCAGATGGTCTTCGCTCCACACCCCCTCGTTTTATCCAAAATCATCAATGTTTATTAAATGCTCCCATGTCCACATTTAATGCCCATCATTTCCCCAAATTACTTTTTAATTAAAAAGCTTTCAAATGGATAAAAAAACCTTAAGTTTTACAGCTTTCAAAAGGTAAATACATTTGAATTACATTTTGAGATTTGTATGTATAAAACCTTTCTTTCTTCTCCAAGAAAGTTTACGCTTTATGAACTATCTCTCTCTTGACCTTCATCTTCGTCATCTTCTTGCTAAAACAGTTTTCTATAAGTTCTTCAAACCTTTTTCCTATAAAAATAACAAAGTATGGTATCTCAAAGAAACAAAAAAAGAAGTTGGTTCCACCTCCACCATCAAGAACATGGTTCCAATAATTGCTTCAAGCAATTACCGTGCAATCTTCAACGATTGTCATAAATACGATGAAGCCATCAAACTTATGCTTATATTTCTACCAAAACACCCACTTTTTGGTATATTCGATGCATCAACAGACATTATTCCATTTTATGTTCTTTTCAAGAGCGTTTTCTCTGCATTCCGACCTGAAGAAGATACAGAACAAGTTTGATTTCAACTATAAAATGACACCATTTTCGTTCTCACCAAAGAAAAGTTTGTTGAAGCAATCAATATGAGGCTACCTTCAAACGTTGTGTTCAAAAACCAACAAATGATGAAGTATTTAGGCTTCTTTAAAAAATGGGATATCAATCAAAATGCAAAGGGGTAGCAGTCTTCAAAAAGGGCAAACTACCAACCGTGTGGGATTTCTTGTGTCATTACATCATCGGATGCCTGTTAGGAAGAACGGGCGGCACCAATTAAATGGGCAAGCAGGATCTAGATATTCTTTGGAGGATCTTCACCGGAAACACAGTTGATTATGGAACCATTCTTTAGGATGATTTCATTTATTATATTAGAAGGAACCATCGAAGAGAAGGCCTCACTGAAGTAACCTTTGTGAGATTTTGGTCTCTCTGCATTAGAGACTTGCATTACGAGGAAGGAGTTAGCATGTGTAAAGACATTAATCTCTTCGCAACCATGGATATTGAAAGGTATTCACTTCCCAAAGATAAATCTTGTTTTCGACCTTTAAGAAAACTCCCCAATGCATATCTTATCTGCTATTGGCCAATTTGACAATGCGGCCGCCAATCACATAGATGCTACAAACGATATAGCACCATATCATTCTACCCCGTCTAGTCCCATTGCATAGACCACAAACAGACCTATAACAGAAAAACTGTCCAAAAAACTCAAGTCCTTTTATGAAGAAGAAATCTACCCCCAAGAAAATTATAAAAAAAGGGTATCAAATAAGCAAAGGGTGTCGAAGAACCAAAGAATACCGATGAGCACATGGGTGCTAAGGAAACAAATCCATCTGGTTCTTAAAATGTTTTCAGAAAAAGGAAATTGTAAATCTCAACCCACCTTGGCTAGGCGAACTAAATAGATACCGACCTCTCACAAAAGACTCCAGTTAATATTCGATCTAACGTTGGATCATCCGAAAGAACCCAATCCGTCCATTATGGTGCAAAACTTGCTTCAACTTCAAATGAAAGTGGAGATATAACCTAATGGGGATTCCAAAGGAATCATGATGTCAAATCATCTCCTAAGGTCTCCAGGAGAAAGAAACTGCACGTTTTCACTACCAAGGAGCTACTCTCCATCTTTATTTTAGTTACACATACACATCAAACAGTTAATGCACCGCAGAATCCTTTTTCAATGACCCATGGTAGAGTAGGACAGAGGCCAAACTTGGTTTCAGAACAAGGAGCCCGAGGAAGTCCTGGAAATATTATATCGCTGACATTACGAACAAGAAGATTAGGCATGAGGAGCATAAATGTGCAAGGATCCGTGAACCCGGGAGGGACACCCCAGTGGTAACTAGTTTGGATTCGAATGTTTCAAGTGATAGTTGGCCCAATTACCAACCTTAAACAGAGCAAGAGAGAAGAAAATTTGAACGGTTTTAGAGAGTTATCCCTGAAAGAAAAGTAAAGTCTATGTTGGTCCAACAACAAAAAGAAGAAGCAACTCGCAATGTTCTAGTCTACTTTGCCACTCGGTTTAAAAATATGAAGAATGCACATGATCTAGAGAAAACACAAGCTCGGATGGAGATGATAAAGGAAACCCTACAAATAGAAAATGAGGGTACTAGACCTCAAGTAGTAAGATTCAATGAAAACATTGAGCCAAAGAAAAACGAGGAAGGATTGAATGGCACCGAGGTGCAAATCAATCTGGAACCAATCTTTGGCTATAATCTATGCTAAGAAGAATTTCATCAAGATGATCAAGATGGTGAGTTTCAAATGTTACTTTCTAATGAGGAATCAAGTGCCTCATAAAAATCTACCACTATGGAACCGAAGAAGGTTGGGTTATCAAGGAAAGAATTCCTTGAACTACAAGACAAGGTCGATCAGATTCTAACTGTTGTGACTAACCTCCAAAGACTTTAAAAGCCAATCGTAATCCCTCCCAATGTCGAATCAATTGCTTAGACGGTCACAAAAATTGAAGCAGGAGAAAGGATATTAGACCAATGCTTACAAGTTTTCATTGAGTTTGGGATACAATCGCTTGATGAACAGATAACGAAAGATCATTGTGCGTTTATCAAGAAAGAGGGGGAGCTAGTGAAGGAAATGAAGGAACTTAGAGAAAAATTGGCTGTTGTTTCTATTGAAAGTGAAAGACTTAGTGCGCAGACAAGGTTTGAAAACTCAAACCTTGAATTAACTTAAGATGAATGTTTGTTGCTAATATTTTGGTCCAGTCAAGTCTGGTAAACCAGACTTGTCTTGAAGTATGAAAATCAAAAAAGTATTCAAAAAAATATTTAAGTAAAGTAAAGTGAGTATGAGAAAAGTAAAGATAACTTAAGAACAAGAAGAATGATGGAGAAAGAGATTTGACTTGCAAGATATTGAGTAATTGATGTAAAGTGAATACTGTTTCTTAAGGATTACAATGCATGGATAAATCATCTCTTTAAATAGGAAAGGAGAGAAAATAACACAAAATACCAGACTTTCATGGAGAATATAAATCTAATAAGTCAGAAAAGCTGACACACACGATTTACTCGATTTTTTCCTATGAACTGTACAATCAATAAAAACGACAAGGGGCATTAAATGATTGTACGGACTCTATAACAGCAAAAACTAGGAATGTCTCGGATAAGACTTCATCTCGGAAGACGCTTGACATCATAATTCTTCACATCTCGGAATGCACTTAAACTATGTTCTGGTTTGGCTTCGGAATGCTATAGGTTCACTTTTATGTATCAACATCTATGGCAATCAATCAACTCCTCAGTTGGCTTCATCAAACACAAAGAGATAGGCACTGTGTAGCCAGGGTTGGACTTCCAGATACCATTTGAGATGTTCGATGAACTTCTTCTTGACATGCTCAGGAGAATCACTTTTTGCAGAATTGGAAATGAACTTCTGAAGGATCTTTGTCGGAACAAGATGTTTGTCAAGAACTCTAATTCTTTTCGGTTAGTCTTCTTTTTGAGATAGACATAGCCTAGTTCCGATTCTTCAATCGGGTCTCCTGCCAAGATCCGTGATTCAGGTAGTTCGAAAGTGATTTTTGTCAAAACTTTCTCGGTTCCGAACAGGTGAGAAAATTCGATGTGGGACCTATAAAATTCCGCAACGTAGTCCTTCAAGAAATTGATTACAACACTGTAAGCTCTGATGCTCGAGTGACTTGTTTGGCGATCTAGGAAGTAAGCAGCAATGGTAAGAATGTCATTTGGGTTGATTGAAGGAAAGTCGGCATCTGTGAGGGTGATGGTTGATTCTTTGTTCCGAGAGACATAATATATGTACATCATATAGTTAAGATCGAACTTGCTCTGAACCTTGTTACTGTATCCAACGATCTTGGTAATCCGCTTCCGACACCACACTTCCTTTTGGGGTCGTGCGTTGACAGATTAGCAGGTTCTCAAACTCTCACACTCTGTCCTGATGATTATTTGAAGATCATCATTCGGATGAAGAGGAGCGTAGTTGATGTTAAATTGACCGTGATGAGAGATTGGCACATCAAGTGATCGACATCCTGTGTTGGAAGATCATAATATATGAAGGGCACCAAGGGTATATCATGAATAACTCCTTCTTAGAAAAGAGGAGATATGCCCAGCATCAGATTCAGATCGTCTTTCAGCGCTTGAATCCTGATGCTTTCTTCCAAAGATTGATCTATTTGTTCTTGAGACCAGCCCTCAGACTTTTTCATCTTCTTCACTGGGTGTTCGATTTAGTAGCAATCTTCTTGCCTTTGTCTTGTGGATGCACATTCAAGTCAGAGATGATTTGATGACCGGATTCGGTGATGATGAATACTGGTGGAGGAGGAAACAGAGGCTCTTCAAGGAAATCATTAGGTTTCCGGGTTCGAGAACCTTCATCGATTTGAACGATCCTTAGAGAATGGATTGGTGGAAGCATAGATTGAGTAGCTCAGAATGCGTCGATGGTTAGATTTGTCTTGATTTTTTCCATATCTCGGCTTCGTCTGAATTTTTCTGCTAACGATGATGGCCACGTAACCGAGGACCATTTGAGCTTATCTGCATCTGAAAGGACCTTCACAGGTTGTTCCCTGATAGCTTGAAGTCCTAAAACTCCATTTTCAACCAGGCCTTCATCTTCTTCATCACCAGACTCAAGAGGTTCATGAGTTTCAACCTCAAGTATTTCTTCATCGGCCGACTCATCTCGGAGCACAAATTCCGAGATAGGTTTCCATTGAATTTGTCTTTCTCCTTCACTAGATCCTTCTCCCCCTCTTGCATTGGAAGGCTCTGCATCCGATTCAAGTCTGGTACTACTTTGAAGTTCACTCAATCGTTCGAACACCCGTTGAAAGCTCATATTGATCTGTTTGGAAAGAGAGTTGTAAGCTTCGACCGTGGGAGCTTGAGCTTTAAGATGGGAAAAAGTTTCATCAATAATGTTAAGAATCTCATCGAATTTATAATTCATAACATCAACAATATTCCAGGTGGCTCGGATTAGCTTGATGAGAACTTCTTGCACAATCATATTCATTTCATCCTTTTTCCGAATCTCATTTTCCAACCTTTGAATTTGTTTTTCATGACGAACATGAGTTTTCTTGATGAGTTCGTTGCTAGCACTAATCATGTCGTCATGAATCTTGAGTATAATGGTGGTGGTGGAGATGTGATGATCGAGACTGTTGTTGTACTTTTGTTCGACTTCTTCAAGAGTGTGCTTGAACCGGAGGGAAATGAGTTGGTCGAGTTGATTTGACCGATCGAGTTTCGAGGGAGTAGCATCTTTGATCTTGGAGAGATATTTAAGAATGAGTTCAAGATTGGAGTCGAGACTTGCAACCTTCTGATCAATCTTGGAATCAAGTTGTCCAACGGTCTCGTCAAGACAGTCAGCCTTGAAACAACAAATGCAACATTGTCTCGGAGTTCTAACAAGCCAAAAGGATCTACAATGTTTTCATCTGAAGATCATGTGTACGAGGTAGAACTCTTAGACTTCTTATCATCTTGATCACCATGAGCATCATCTTGAGGTTCGGATTGCTTGGGATTATCAACTGGATTGGCTAGATCTTCATTGCCTTGATTGCCTTGTCTTTTGGCATCAATATCTACTTCTTCTTATGTGGTTTCTTTTAAGGAGGAGAAAAGCCCAAAAATCATACGATGGTTTGAAGGAGGAAGGCCTCAGTAATGTCTTGAAAGATGTGAGGATCAGAATGGCACCAACTGATGTGTTGTCATCGTCAAACATTACATTATCTGAATGTTGTTCGTTAGAGGGAGGCTTAGGAGTTTCTTCGCTTGAGAACGTCGGAGGAGGATCATCTGAAACAATTGTGGGATCGGGAACATCTCCTGTAGCGGTTTGCTAAGCTTCTTCGGAAGGATTGAACACTTGATCAGTCTCTTGATCGGATGGAAAACTAAATGGAGTACGACTTTGAAGAGCTCTTTGATGCATTGAGATAAGCATATACTCCACTTGTGCTCTTGTTAGCTCCAAATATCTTGAGTGAGCCCTGTCAACAAAATCATACTAGTCTTTGTCAAAAATACCCGATCGTCGTTTACCTGAACCAGGTATCAGATCGGTTGGGACTTTCGAAGTAGGAGAGACTGCTCCAGCTTCGGAAAGCTTAGAATCAGAGGCAGGGGCCCCTGATTGTACATGTATAGAATCAAATTGGATTTCCAAAAAGACTCGTGGGTATGTTCCATGGGGTTAAAGGGACTATTTTCAATACCAGCACCATCTTTTTGGGAAGATGGGGGTAGATTATGTGTTGACTCCCCGTGAGTGTGTGCATGTGATATTGAAACTCCGAAGGGTACTTCGGAAGAGTAGACAGGAAGGGTAGGCAGTGATCCGTAGTCAAATCGAATGCCAATATTTGAATCCTACTGAGAGGATCCACTGGCTTAAGTTCTCTTTTTGGCTCTAACTTTTGAGGTTGAGGCCTTTCGTTTAGCCATTTTCTTCTTTCGTCCACCAGTAGAAACTGGTTTGTTCACATCCGAAGGCTGATCATCCGAGACTGGGATAGATTGTGTAGGGTCATACACAATCGAAGTCTCATGATGGTGTTTGAGATATAGTGAATCAGATGGAACTGCAGCCAACATATGTTCTGGAAAACGATGAATAGGTCTGAAAGCGTATTGCTTCGGTAACTTATAAGTTTTAATAGCCTTAAAGGAACAGTATACCTCTTTGAGATCGGAATTGAGAGGAATAGCTTCTAATATTTCATCGTACAGTTGTTGAAGTATCAGATCCCATAATCTTGTACTTAAGATCTCGTTAGGATTCCTTTTAATGGCAAACTTCTGAAAGTCCTGCCAGAGCACCTCGGTCAGATCAACAACGTTGTCTCTTCCGAATAGATACTATACACAACGTACAAACAGTCCTTCCTCATGGTGTCAGTATCACCATGCTTTCCGTACAATCATCGAAGGATTAGGTGCATCAGAACAGTCCAAAGACCAGGAATAGCAGACTTCTTAAACTCATTTGCCTTGAATTACCCATTATACCCGATTTTATTATGAAACGTCTAAAACTCTTCAGTTGTGGATTCTTGAACATGAAAACTCTTGGGGTTTTCTGGAATGTCGATAGCCTTGAGGAAGGTGTTCTTGTGGAGATGAACGATTTTGTCATCAGCGATTTTCACTTCCAGTACGTCGTTTTCGATCTTAATCCGTTCAAAGGCTTTGTGAAGAATGCGAAGAGGAAGTTTAGGGTTGGGGATTTTGGTTAGAGGAACTGCTATAGGATGATGGGAGATGAACTCGATCATGATGTGGATGGATTCATCATAATCCATGGGATCTAGTGAGAACAGTTGAGTGGTTTCCCTAAGGACAAACTCAATGGATGAAGATGAGGCAGAACCCTTTGAATATTTTTTCTTCGATGCAAGATTGGAAACTTGAGGAATGGCTTGGGAAGACACCATTGATGATTGTTTGAGAGCTCGAAGAACAGAGTACAGAGAGAATGGATCTATAAGACGATAGCAAAAGTAAAAGTGAGAACAATTAGGATTCAAAATCCTTTTATAGGTTGGATATTCCAAGTTGGGTCGAAGAAAGTAATGATGACACCCGAACACGAAACGAGTTACCTTTAATGCATTGCCAAAAACAGCATCCTAAACAACTGTAGCACACAAAAGATGGGACGTCCGTTTGTTCCAAAGGAGAAAATTGTCGTTTCAGTTCTGATTTGTAATGCACTTTATTGGAACGTGTGCCAAACCACGTTTATCGAGAATTAAAGGATAATCATCAAGAAAAATTATCGTTAATATATAAATGAGAAAAATTTTTGGATTAAAAACTTTAATGAAAACCTTAAAATTCTTTTACTGTTGAGGATCTCGGAACAATTGGATTCCGAAATGAGATGTCATAAGATACTTCGGAAAGAATATGAACACATAATTAGTACATAGTATAGAGTTCAAGATGGCATAGTCTCAAACTAAATATCAGAGGTAAAAATGCATGAAGATCTTAGAGGACCAGTTTCAAAAGATTGAGATTCCGAAAATTGGTAGAAAAACTCGAATTCAATCATTTCTTTAATCGTGTTTTTCGTTTTTGATTGTAGATCGTTTTGATTCCTTGGATCTATTTCGTTTCAATCCCATTTGATCCAATTATTTTTAGTTTAGATCAAGACCAAAACAAAATCCATTACGGTTCATTATTTGTTAATCCAAATTCAAGCCCAATCTTCGAATCTTTACTGTTCATGATCCATATCAACTATTTGTTCGTATTTGAATGTTGAGCCGAAAATGAATTTGGACATTGTTCATCAGTTGAGTCCAATTCTACATCGATCATATATTATTCCCTTTCGCATCGTTACATCATGTATTACATTCAATAGATGAGATTCAATTGTAAAGTCAAAAATGAAAATTCAAAATTCGATTTTGTTCATATCTGGAAACTGATTTGGTGTCGAGATTCATTGCTTGGAGTTTATTGATGAATCAAAATCGAGTTGGGTTAATGATTGAATTGGGTTAACATTTGATTTCGAAAATGACTGGTGGTTTCTTTTAATCGTTCGCATCGAACAAGCATTGTTTTTGGATTGAGTTCGCAATATACAATCGTGGTTTGTGATCTTGGTAGTCGATGTGCGAATGGTTTTTTATGAGTGACCTAATATCGAATGACGGGTGTGTATAAGGAGAATGCGAACTTGACTGATGTAATTTGATTTTGAAGTGTGTTTTGAATTCATTGGAGTCGAAATCAAGTTTGATTAGTGTTCGTTGATAGAATCCAAGTCATGAATCTTTAGCTTGGGATCGAAATAAAGGTTAAGAATATGGAGATTGTGAATTTGAATGGTGACTATATTTTGTTTGACTGGTATGGTTTGGGTCGAAAGCTTATAATTGAATTTGATTGTTGGCGTTTGCATCGAATGTACCAGGAATCAAGTTGAATTTGACAGGAAAGTGATGTTTGGTCAAACTCAATTTTGAATTATCTTTATGAGGTCTGGAAACGAATTGGAGTTTGTGGTTGCAGTGGAAATCAAGGAGTTAATCGTGTGTTGGGTTTAGAGGACGAACAGGTTGACTTTGATATGTAGATGAATGCAAAATTGGTTTCTTAGAATCGTTCACATCAAACACGGCTTCACTATGTGTTAATTGGTGTAATATCAAAGACGATTTCGCATCTATGGATTGTGTATTCGACGAGAGATGGTCAAAATTGTGTTTGCATATCTGATGTTTGGAGTCATTCGCATACTGGAAAATGAATTGGGGAAGAAAGAAAATGTTTGCTTCGCATCCTTCAACTTTCAAAGAAGTAGCAGAAAACATCCACTTTCGCAATGGGAGTAAAGTATTGTGAAGTATGCAAAATGTTCGATTCGCATCCCTACAGTTTCTGCGAATTGGCAAATTTTACCCAGTTTCGTATTTAGGGTAAAATTATGAGAAATGGGAATATTTTTGAATCGGGTCCCTGAAGCTTATGCGAATTGTCCCTTTATGCCCAGTTTCGCATTTGGGATAAATTTTCGCATTTGAGGCTGTTTTGGCGCAACGGGTCTCTCCAAAATTACAAAATTGACAGTTTATACCCTAATTTTGAAATTCTTGCAACTCTCACCCAAAACTCGAAAATTTTCACAAAATTTGGAAATTTTTCTTGGCTTTTCGTGATTGTTTTTCGTGCAAGATTTTTGCGGTTTCATTTTTGGCACACATCGAGGGGGAGATTCATCAAGTTTATTCCTCGAGCGCTTCTCATCCTTTGTCGGTTTTATAATCACTTTTTTATTATAAAAAGGGGGAGAATATAGATATGAGTATTCGAAGCTTCTCAGTTATCCATTTACGGATTTGAAGATCGGTATTACTTTGAGGGGGAGTTGGTCTTGATCGTGCAGGCTTGTTTGGAAACTAAAGCGGGGACATCCAATCCTAACTTTGAGGGGGAGAATGTTAGGGTGTAAAGTTCTCCTTGGATGTGGCTTACCCTCTTGTATATGTAAATGGGTTGAGTCTTTCCTATAAATAGGAAGTGAGTGACTCCCATTTAGTTAAGAACTTGTAAGACCCATTTGTGAGTGTTAGTTTAGTGAGAGAAATAACAAAACCCACTTGTACTCTTACTATTCTAATGGAGCTTAAATGATTTTATTTATTCCTCGTGTTCTTCATGTTTGTATGATTCACTAGATCTTTATAATTCCACACATGTCATCATAATCAGGGTCACTACAATTGGTCCAGTCAAGTCTGGTAAACCAGTCTTGTCTTGAAGTATGAAAATCAACAAAGTGTTCAACAAAATATTTAAGTAAAATAAAGCGACTATGAGCAGAGTAAAGATAATTTAAGAACAAGAAGAATGATGCAGAAAGAGATTTGACTTGCAAGATACTGAGTAATTGATGTGAAGTGAATATTGCTTCCTTATGGGTTACAATGCATGGATAAATCATCTCCTTAAATAGGAAAGGAGAGACAATAAGACAAAATACAAGACTTTCATGGAGAATGTAAATCTGATAAGTCAGAAAACCTGACACACATAATTTACTCGATTTTGTCCCATGAACTGTACAATCAATAAAAACGACAAGGAGCATTAAATGATTGTTCGGACTCTATAACATCAAAAATTAGGAATGCGTCGGATAAGTCTTCTGTAATGCCCGTAGATCTGGGCTAGTCAATTTAGAGACAATGAGCATCAAAAATGAGTTTTTGATGGAAGATTATTTAGAAGGAGTAATCTTAACCAAGTGGTAGTATATGTTCTAAGGGTTCCGTACATATAAAGAACGCGGAAATCTGAGTTATAAGGAAGAAGTTATGGTCCGTCGAAGTTTCGCTGCAAAACCGGCACGGCACCGGGAGACGTAAATAGTGAAAGTTACCGGGTTTAGAAGTCGGCAGGGTGCTGCTGCAAAAGGGGTGACATAGCTGAATATGGGCCAAGGCTTTCTCCCCAAGAAAAGCCATCAGGTAATGACACGTGGCACCGACTCGGCGAGTCAGTGAACCGACTCGGCGAGTCCATCAGGATTTCACCCTATAAATAGAAGTGTCGGGTCATGCCATTTCCTCACACCTTCAAATCCTTCTTTCTCTCTCTAGAACCTCTCTCTAAGCCTCCCTAACCCCTCAAAGCCTAGGGTAACTCCCTATCACGAGGCGGAAGCCCCGGAGCGCCTGACGGCTCCAAAAAGGAGAGCCCTCGGCTCAGAAACTCTGCTCCGGCGGAGCCCGGTTTTCGAGAAAACCCGCTGTAAGTGAGCTACGACTACCCTATCTTTAGTATAGCTTATGTTTTAATATAGTAACATTATTAGGACCTTAAAATAATTATTTGGGCTATTATTTTGAGTTATATAAGAGTGTTGCTTAACGCTTATATAATAGTAATAATAGCTATACTATTAATTAGTCGCAGTTAACGTTAGACTAAACCCTTGTGGTATTGATACTAGGTTTTGTCAAGGGAAAATTGTTTTAAGATAACGAAGTGCTGTCCGAGTACCGAGTCACCACCTTTTCAAGTGAGTGCATAGTTACTTTCATCTTACACATAGATATGAAGTATTCTATATAAATTACGTGCTATGTGTGCATATTATCTGAATACTTGTTGTCTATGTTGGGTGAATGATTTTATACATGTTTTAAATGATTCAAACTGTATATTTATTTTATATCTACAAATATGTTGGGATAAAACATGGGTAGATGAAATAGTTGGTGTGTGATGAAATAAAATGATGAGAGATAGGTGATGATAGGAAGGTGATGATAATTAGGTGAGGATAGATAGGTGATGATGAATCGGTGATGTAGGATGAAAGATACCATAACCTTGTCCGGCAATATGGAGATGTAGTCATCTACCAAAGTCTAGATGGCGACCACAGACTATTCTAGACAACCCCGTGGAAACACCAGCAGACTCATAACCTGTAGGTGATGAATTACGAGTTCAGGCGATGTTGTAACTACGTATTCATGTGATGATACTCTAGCCCTTACTATGAATTACGAGTTCAGGCGATGTTGTAACTACGTATTCATGTGATGATACTCTAACCCTTACTATGAATTACGAGTTCAGGCGATGTTGTAACTACGTATTCATGTGATGATACTCTAACCCTTACTATGAATTACGAGTTCAGGCGATGTTGTAACTACGTATTCATGCAATGATACTCCAACCCTTACTAAGCGCGTATTGAGGGGGTAATCCCTGAATCATTACTGTCTATGCGTTGTAGGCAATGATCCTTAGGAAAAGTCCTTAGGAACGAACATATAAGGAAATGTGATGTAAAGAGATGAGAGGTAAATACGATATAGGAGATAACCCTTAAGATAATTCTCTAGGGCATATTAAATGAAGAAAATGGGGATGTGCAATCGGGTTAATTGTTTGACATGTATTATGTGAAGAAACAAATTAACTATATTATTGTGGGTTGAAAACCCTATGTACTCACCAGGTTTCCCAACCTGACCCACTCAGGCTTATTTGTATCACAGGTGTCGATACGAAGCCACTTTACACTGAGAGACTTAAAAGAGATGTAGATCACTACAGTAAATGAATGTAAGTTTTGTTTATGCTTATGTTTTTGTATTGACAATGACATCCTAAGGTTTTAAAAGGAATAAAAATACATTTCTTCGGAAATGCTTTGATAACACATTTATCATGTTTTTCTGGGAACAAATTCCGCAAATGGGGATGTCACATCTTCATCTCGGAAGAATCTTGACTTCGGAACTCTTCACATCTCGGAATGCACTTGAACTTCGGTTCTGGTTTGGCTTCAGATTGCGAGAGGTTCACTTTTATGTATCAACATCTATGGCCCTTGAAAACAAGATGAGATCACTGATTGATGACCCACAAGGCATATGATGTGGGATACGTATAGCTCGAATCCATCATCAAAAATCTCCAAAAGAACAATCTTGTTTTATTGCAGGTTCTTTCCACGACAATATCCTAAGTTGCCAAGTCGATGAATGCTCCAAAAGAAACTCAGGATGAAATCCTTCAAGTTTCTAAGGACATTCTAGATCACTTGAAGAATCCTTTTATCCTCACCAACAATGATGTTAATGCAAAGACCCAAATTGGCTTTGCAAAGGTGATCATGCTCCTTCATGAGTTAAAAGATCGAAAGTTTGTGGAGAAGCCAAGGCCATCGTCCGCAAAAGGGGGACAAGAACCCGAAAGGGAAAATGTTCACCAGGAGGAAGATGTTCAAGAAAATGTTCAAACACAAATTTAATAACCTCCACCGCAGACCAAATCTCCTCGTGACCCGCCACCACCGTCGCCATTGCCACCACCACTACCACCATCGCCACAACCACTACCATCACCCACCACCGCTAGCACTGCCGCCGCCACTACTTCCACCACTACCACTACCGCCACCACCACTACCTATACCCACCACCACTACCATTGCCACCACCATCTCAACCGCCACCACCTCCATCACCATCGCCTCTGTCGCAACCACCACCACTACTATTATTACCACCGCCACCACCACTACCATCACCCACCACCATCGCCACCACCACCGCGACTACCATCGCCACCACCACTACTATCATCACCACCACCACTACCATCATCCAACACCAATACTATAACAATTGGTAAAAATTGGTCAGAGTTCGACAGTCAAACCACCGCGAACTGTTATGTACTAATGAACATTTGTTTGTAACTACATGTTTATAATGTCTATTAAAGATATTATATTCATAATTACCTTAGAACATCTCAAATCATCTATCGTTGAAGATCCAATCGAATATCACCAAAAATTAAATTTATTTGTGACATTAAAAATAATTTTTTGCATTAAGTATATTTGAGAGTTATGGATAAGAAATTTGGACCGGTTATATTCTCCTGATTCCGTGGATATAAATAACGTCCAAAACGGAGATCGTATGAAGAAGTTATGCCTCTTTAAAGTTATAAAATCAGTATTTATCTGATTTTCTTGAAACGAACTGTGCACTGCTTCGTTTGGGATAGCTACAAATCTCGTAAACTGTTTTTGAACTCAGACTATGGTCCATTACTGGATTTCATTTTTATGATATTTTTAATCTCGACAAAAATCAGATTCGAAAAATCTGTCGAATCCGAAGCAATTAATCGTGAAGCCTTAAACATTGATTCCCGGAGTTTAATATATCAGAATTGAATTTTGTTTGAATTTTTGGAAACACCACGACCAGGACAATCAATAGGCAATTTCATAAAATTTTATGAAGTCGAGATCGATGGCATGAGAATCGAGGATCGGAATTTATACCATAAAATACATTAGATAGATATTAACCCTCAAAATATCTGGTAGAAGTCAATTCTTGACTTTCAATAATGCAGAAAAGCTTATCATAAGTTGCATTTGTTTTCTTTCATTCATCCATTTTTTGCATCTCGTTCTCTCTTTCCTCCCTCTTTGTTTCGTCGATCGCAACTCACAAACGACCCCCACTTGTTGTTGAGCTTGTTGCTGCCATCAACACCCGACAACAACTCCACCGGCGAGCCAACGGGCTGCCATCGCCACCACCAACACCTCCCTCATCACCAGCTGCCGCCTCCATTCATGCTTCCTTCTTCTCGGATCAACAGAGGACCGAAGACCTCCCTCCTCTTTTCTGTTTTACTGTCGATGGAACAAAAAGGGAATGAAGGCACCGAAGATAGCCTTCTACTGGCACCCCTCTCGTAACTTCTAGCCACCACCAATCCACCCTATTCATGCTTCCGTCCATTTTCATCTTTGATCAGACGATAAATGGAGGTTTCGTTATCCCTTACTCCCTCATTCTTTATGTCGAGACTCAACCTCAAAAACTCACTTCGATCGTTGTCACTACTGCACGAATCCGTAGCCGGTGACGAAAAGGAAAGTAGTGAAAAGGGCCACCAGAACTGCCCCTGCAACGACCTAATCGAAGATGAAGGCCCACTGGAGATTACTGCCCTCGTGTTTCTTTCTCTACCTTTGATCTTCTCTCTTCTCCGGCCAAGCTGAGCACCAACGATGCTCCTCCGGTTCACCACTGCCCCGCCGATACTACCAATTGACTGCTTCGTTCACCTGTTTCCTTGGTCGATCTGATCAAATGAGGAAGACGAACGATCCCTTTTTGTACATTTGGAGATTGTGTCAAAATCAGTCCCTGCAGTTATAGTCTTAAATAAAAGCCAACCATTTCACATAAATCTTTACAAGTCGGGTCCCGTTTGACTTAGTCGTTATGAAAATGGTCCCTATACTATTTTAAAAGATCAAAATTGTCCTTTTTAATTAATTTATCACAAATCAGTCCTTGTGTTAGATAAATTACAAATTAGCTTTTTTTAAATATAAAGTATTTAAAAACAATTCTCTTTGGTTTAAAATATTACAAAGCAAACCTGGAAATGTTTTAAAGTACAAGAACGGTTACTTTGTGGTTATTCACGAAAAGCTTCACCAAAACGAATCGGGATCGAGATCACGCATCGAATGTGAGTTTCTACGGCCCCTCTTTTACGGTTTTATTATTTAGGGGAGAATATATGCTTGTCTATTAAAGTTTTGATGATTTACAAGTTTTATATACGAAATAGCATCATACTTTATTATTGGTCAAAAGTTTATGAAATATAAATTAAAAAATGTGATAAATCATCAATAAACCTATTAAGTTAAAGTAGATTGTTAAAAGATGATATATTTATAATTTATGTGAAACATGAATATAGTTATTAAGAAAAATTACAAGATTATATTAAACTGCTATAATAACACAAGTTGATAGTATAAGTCTAAAAAATGATGATTTTATATGTATAAGTTATACTGTCTCATGGAAGCATGGAAAGATATAGAAATGACGAAAAATGTTATTCGCGTATAAAACGAAAGTACATTGTCATATTTGATGGAAATACCAAGTTTATGAAATTATGTAATTATTTGTTAAAATTATCAAATTTAACCTTTAATATATAAGGTTATGAAAAATGAATCGAAATTTATTAATGTAATTTTATATTAATTATAAAAATATAATTCAATTTACTAGGTTATGGATTTTTATTGCAATAAATAACATAATCAACTTAAATTATTAAGAGTCGTTAATTGTGAAATATTATTCTGTACTGATCACATGAATTATAAATTATCATGGGAATTGTTGGTTTCACGTTGGTTAAAACCTAGAAAATATTATAAAAACAGTCGTTACGCTGCCTAAATTTTGTCATAACAACCAATAAAAATTTGGAAATCCATTAAGTGTTACGTAACTAAAATACTAAAAGACTTCAATCAAATATTATTTCTAAACAACAAAATTATAAGTATTCAACAATCTTATAACAGGAAGTTTAGGACTATGATGCCTAGACACATTTTTAGGATCCAACACATCAGGGTCTCCCTGTAGGTGTCACGTTGTTTCTAGAGCCATATGAGTTAGGTTCGTTTCCTAAGCCATTTGTGCTATGTTGTTGGGTATACTAAGACTGTGTCTTGGTGGAAAACCCTTTATTTCCATAATCGTTAATCTGAAGAGAACGACTAACGACAGGTATAAGTGTCATACTATTGATCTTGTACGGATAGACCCCCCGCCTGGAGTTGCTAGCTACAATTGCGTCTGACGAGACGAATTTTGGCGTTGATGTTAGTACCATTGTATATTACCACATGTTATAACGGGGTAAGGGACTTAAGCATGCCCTCCTGTGGAGCGGGTGCAAAAAGTGTAGGTGTCATAAGTTCGGTTATGAGTTCATCATAAAATCCTAGTTTTTTTTCGTTACCATATAGAATCGACATTTGGTTTATACGGTGTTTTTGTTCACTTATTCTAGTTGAAAGAGAATGCATGTAGTGGGATAGTTTGGAACTCAAAGTGATAAGTGTCAATACCAGAAATTAAGTAAGAAAATACTTAATAATTACTACAACACAATCTTACAAGTTTTAATAACTTAAAACCCATGAGTTTACATATAAGTCATACTAATTCATGTACGAGACTTTAGGAGTAAAATTCGTTATTTTATGTTCTCACAAATGGTAATATACCTTATTTTTATATAACTTGGTATTCAAAATCTTTAAATAAAGACACATATTTTTTATATAAGTTTGACTTACTTATATGTATTTTGCCAAATTTTGTACTTTTAGATTTGAACGCATGATGTTTCTAAATGAGATCAAATACATTTTTATAATTCAATTATTTTATACTTTTGATAGAAATGTATGTATTTATAAAAGCTGGTCAACCAGCTAAATTTTGTAAAACGTTTTTTATTATAAAAATACTTCGTGTCAAAACCTGCAGAACTCACCAACAATTTTGTTGACGTATTTTAAATGCATGTATTCTCAGGTTATTTGGCATATCGGAAGTGTTCGTTCAGAAGACTCTCCGCTAATTATATTATACATTTGTAAACGCTGGATTGTTAGTCGTGTGTCACGATTTAGCAATAGTCATTCTCAATGTAATTTCTATTTGGGTAATAATAGATGATTATATTTGTACTCTTCAATGTATGTTTAATATATGTGATTACAGATTTACTTCGCGCACCTCAGCGTTTCCGCTGACGGTCGGGGGTGTGACAAATTTCGCTGCCACCACCACTACCTTCACCCAACACCACTACCACCGTAGCCACCACCACACATCGCCACCTCCATCACCACCAACGCTACCATCACCTCTATAAAGATTTTACTATTTTTATAATTTATATAATTCATCTCTAGATATAAGTTAGAAAATAAAATAAAATTAAGCAAAAAAGACAAAAAAAAATGTAATTCCATCTTTTCACATTGAATCCAGTTTCATTTCTACAAAATTAAATAGAATCTGGAACTAATTCTAATTCTATTTCGTGTCAACCAAACAAGATATGAAATTGGATTCAAATTCCTAACATATTTCTTTTCCAATTCCAATTTCATTTTCTTCTGAAACATTGTACGAACCAAACTGCACCTATAAGTTTTTTTTTTTGCCATTTCAGTGTCACATCAAATTCGCTACAATCCATTGTATTTTTACTAACTTTTAGAAATATCAATCCCTTCATGTCATCTATATATCTTCATTTTTTTATTTATGTTAAATAAATATTTTATTACACAATAAAAAATTTCTAAAACAAAATGAAAATTTAATAAGATAAATATTGGATTGTTTTTTTAATATATTTTCTATGCTCTGACGATATATTAAAAAATTGTCAATTGATGCTCATTCACTCCTTTGTAACGTTATGAGGTACATTTCTAAGCGTGAAATCCGACGTAGAGGAGATTTTTACACATGAACACCGACCTCTTAGTGTGTAGGTGTATTGTGGATCAGGGCTATCCACAGTTGAATACGGAAGCTCTAACTAGTTGCATGAAAACATTCCCATATCCTTCTATGTTCTTGAAGGAAGTTCGCCAGAAATCTCTCGAATAAAGCTCGAAGGAAAAAGAATTGCAAAAATAAATGGTGGCTACAAACGAGAAAGAAGAATAAGAAGAAATAGGGCATTTAATTTATTATTCAAAGGTTGAGCTTTGTTAAATTTAAGCGGACTGTGTATTGGACTAATTTTTTTTGTGGGTTAAACTAGGTTTAATTGGCGTACACAGTAATTTTTGAGTAATTTTTTGGTTTCTTGGTTTAATTGTGCTAATTTTACTTATGTGAGTTAAGAAAAGAATATTTCAACTTTATTTCTTGATTGCTATTTGTTTTGGTGTGTGTGTGTGTATATATATATATATATATATATATATATATATATATATATATATATATATATATATATATATATATATATATATATATATATAGAGAGAGAGAGAGAGAGAGTGAGTGAGAGAGAGAGAGAGAGATAGGTTCAAGTGTTCTAACTAATTATTGTGTGGATGTAGGAATGATTGTGGACCAAGCAAAATTTAAAAATAAAATAAATAATTAATAAATTAATAAGGGCAAATTAGTAATATTACACATATATATTAACTAATATCCAAAATTAGTCATTGATATCCCTTTATTTTAGGACCAGTTTTCTATTTACCTATTAAACCCTAAAGCCGACTCCAGCAGTGGCCATTCATCCGACCGATGCCTCAAGTATTGTCTTCCTCGTTTCCCCTCCCCTGCGTGTTTTGCTACCAAACCAGTCAAGAAGCGGCCGGAAATAGACCATCACCACCACTGCCTTCGCCTTCTCCTTCTTAAAAAAAATTCGGGCACCAAAGGTGCTTTTCCGATCCTTCCCGTCGTTGTTTCCATTCTTCTTCCTCCTTTCCGTTGAATAGTATATATGTGTTCTTTCATTGGACCCCTTTCAGATTATACTATACATCAAGTATTGGAGACGTTGATTTGAAGAAATTCGAGCCATTGGACCCCTTTTAGATTATACTATACATCAAGTATTGGAACTATCTCCAGGCTTCGGGTTTCATCCTACTGACGACGAACTCATAATTCACTACTTATATCGGAAGGTGTTTGATGATTCTTTTGCAAGTCGAGCCATTGGAGACATTGATTTGAACAAATTCGAGCCATGGGAACTTCCATGTAGGTTTTTTTTATCATGATCATGAACCCTGTTTTGTTTTCTAAAACTTTTTATTATTTGATTACTGATTTTGGTGTCATAATTGAATTCAAGTGAGGGCAAAATTTAGGGAGAAAGAATGGTATTTCTTTTGTATTAGAGATAATACCCAACTGGTTTAAGATCGAATAGAGCTACAGAAATGGGGTATTGGAAGGCCACAAGGAAAGGTAGAGAAATTTATAAAGCAAAAACACTTGTGGGAATGAAGAAAACTCTTGTTTTTATAAGGGTAGAGCTCCAAAAGGTGAAAAGACGAATTGGATCATGCATGGGTTTAGATTAGAAGGAAGATTAAAGAATCTCTCTGCATCATCAAAGGTACCATTTTTATGAATTTCTTTACTCTGTTTCAATGATTCTTGTTATGTTTTAGCTTTTTACGATTCTTGCTCTGGTTTCCAAACTATTTTGATGATTATGTCTTTGCTTTTGTATTTTTTATAATTAATTCTTTGTTTTTACAATTATTTGATGCATTTTTATGATTGTTTCTCTCATAATGTATTAACACTCAGATTGAGCATCGTTTTGGTTTGTTTAACATTCTAAATTTTCATTTTGCATTGATATATAATATTGGTGGGGGGTTATTCTGCCAGAATTGAATTCAATTCTGTTGGAATGGAATCAGTAATTTCAATTCTGTTAGAATAGAATCATGATATTTAATCACTAACTTGTGCATTTTCTACAATTATTGGTTATGGATTTTGGTGCAATTCACAGGTCTTCAGATTTGTACAAAAGACTTGGAATCAAGTTCAAGAACATACAAACACATACAAGAGAAAGAATTCAAATCAAATGGAATAGCAACAATAGTCTCTCATAATGTATTAGTGTTTTATTTAGATTTCAATGTTTTTATTTGATTTTTAACCATTCCCAATTTTAATCTTTATGAATAAATGTAATTGTTAACCATTATCAGTCGTGTTATTTCAGAATGAATGTAATTTATGTTCATAGTTGTATTCTTTAAGAATGAATGTAATTACTGATTCTGAAATTCATTAAAATTTATTTATCTTGATAATATATGTTTATAGTATTCTGTCAGAATATAATGTTTTTTTCAAAATAATCATGAACTATTTCTTTTAGAATGTCCGAATTAATAAAACAATTATCCATAAAAAATCATATTTTTAAAGTTAAGAGAATCAGTTATTCCCTAAAATCCGCAATTTTTCCTTTTTGAATTTATGTTAATTGACTAAAATACCTTTATAATGAAATTAGATGATATTTTTTAGTTATTTTTAATTCAATAATATCTATTAATCACTTTCTTAAAATAATTAAAATGATTGGTCCACAATCATTCTTATATCCACACAATAATTAGTTAGAACACAATAACCTAAACCCATATATATATATATATATATATATATATATATATATATATATATATATATCTTATACTATATTATAAAACATATTAGTCATATCTTGAAGTTTAAGAGGTATAAGATACAAAACTTTTTGTACAAATCAATTATGCATAAAAAACATTAATACTTTCCAAAAGTTTGAAAAACTTGAATTAAGGAAGGTTATTAAGAGATTTAAATTTAAACAAAATGACAACTTTAAAATATTAAATTCATCTATATAAATTAATTTACATTTCTTAAACTAAACACCAAATAATTAATTTACATAAATATATAAACAACCAATACAAATATAAGTTCTAAACATAAATATTTTAATTAAAAGTGGTAATTTTTTTATTACATAATAACTAATAATAAAATCTAATAATTATTTTCCCGAAAAAAATATTCGCCAAAATGAGTTATTTATCGTCGTTGCTTTGCGCGTGACACATCTAGTGTCTCTCTCTCTCTCTCTCTCTCTCTCTATATATATATATATATATATATATATATATATATATATATATATATATATATATATATATATATAAACCCTAAAAATCAAAAATATGCATAAAAAACACTTAAAGATCACAAATATTTTTCTTTATATTATGAAAAATCGCAACTTTTTTTTATAAATTCGTTTAAAAAAATTAAAAATTGATTTTTTTTTTGTTTTTTCGTTTGTTTTCAAAAAAACTTTCAACGAATTATATAAAAACCTGCGATTTTTCATAATATAAAGTCAAAAAAAAAAAGATTTGTGATCTCTAAGTATTTTTTTTTATTTTTAGGGTTTTTGTTTTCCATAGAACCTAAACCTATATATATATATATATATATATATATATACACACACACACACACACACACACACACACACACAATGTAGAGTGGTAATCATTTACAAGGGTTAGTGGTGTGGAAATAAGGATATCTTATGCTATATTATAAAGCATATGCGTCATATCTTGAATTTTAAGAGGTATAAAATACAAAGTGTTTGTACAAATCAATTATGCATAAAAAATATTAGTAATATTTATCAAAAAATTGAAAACTTGAAGTAAGAAAGGTTATTAAGAATTTTAAATTTGAGCAAAATGACAACTTGAAAATATTAAATTCATCTATATAAATTAATTTATATTTCTTAAGCTCAACACCAAATAATTAATTTACATCAATATATAAACAGATAATATAAATATTAGTTCTAAACATAAATATTTTAATTAAAAATGGTAATTTTTTTATTATTTACTAACTAATAATAAAATCTAATAGTTATTTCCCTAAAAAAAACTATTCGTCAAAAAAGTTATTTATCGTCGCTGTTTTACGCGGGACACATTTAGTATATATATATATATATATATATATATATATATATATATATATATATATATATATATATATATATTGGTGATCATTTTCAAGAGTTAGTGGTATGGAAATAAGGATCTAGTGAAGATGATGTGGTGTCACTTTTCTAATGAACATTTTGTAACAATACCCTTTAGCCTTGAGTCTACTCGGAGTACTTCAATTTGTTACACATTAGGTGTGGCAAGTCACGCATGAGTTGCTTCTAGACACGACCCTCAATCTCTTGTATTGTGAGCTAGCTCTCGTGATTGTGGCTATGCCCTACACAATCTTTTTCCTTTCTCCCTTACTCTTTATCTCACTCTTCTTGTCCCCTCTATCTCTCTTCCCGCTCGTGAGAATATATGAACACTATTTTTTAATCTTGGTAAGAATCATATTTGGAGGGTGCTTAGATGATGTGGCCCTCTCTTTGGTTGGAATTATGTGTAAGAATCTCCAAAGCACTAGTTTGTATAGGCTAGTGCTCCGTAGAACCACCTACACCACTTAACAATTACCGAGCATGGTTACGAACTTACGTGTGGTGAAAAATCAAAAATACCACCTTATTGTTAATTACTCATGTATACTATAAAGCCCTATAGAAAAATGACATCTTGGATGTAAGGCTAAATGGAGTGGTCACCACTAGCCCATCGGAAAAGTGGTGCCACCTGTGCACCACATCAGCTTTACTACCAACCCACTACACCTAAATGGTCACCACTAACAATATTCATTTTTTTATTTTTATTTTTATTTTTTGTAACATTTTTATAAAATAAAAAACATAATTTATAGCATACATAATTTTTTTTGTAACATTATATTAAATAAAAAACAAAATTTATAACATAATTAAATATTTTTATATTTTTTTATTTTTTGTAACATTGTAGTAAATAAAAACTATAATTTTTAACACAAATAAGTTTTTTGAAAACACAAAAAAAATAAAACCACATTTCATTAATTAAAAACATAGATTTAAAACCTAAATTACTAAAACAAACATAAAACATAACAAATCAAACATTACACTACATAATTAAAAAACAAAAAAAAACATAAAACATAAAAACCATAGATAAATACTACTCGTCGTCGTCATCGACCTCACCGCCCTCACCCGCCTCGTCGTCACCTTCTGCATTCGCCTCGTCATCATCGCCCTCATCATCGCCCTCATCCTCTTCGTCTTCATCGTCATTTCCCCCTTCTAGTTGTCTCCCCCATATGTGCTCGGTCAAATCGTGATGTAGATTGTGATGTGTTTCACGATTATGAATTTCCAAAACTCTAGAGAAGTATGTCGGGCTGCCAACTTGTATCACTGTAGGTGGATTAAGTATATCGTTCCTGGTATATGAACATATAGCCCTGCCCTCTTCTTCTATTATCATGTTATGTAAAATAACATAAGCAGTCAACACCATTGTTAGTTTTGTCATATCCCATGTTCGTGTCGGATGCTTGATTATGTGCCACCTTTGTTTTAGGACTCCAAACGCTCGTTCCACGTCCTTCCGTGCAGATTTCTGTGCTAACTTAAACAATTTTCTTTTTTCATCGGCTGGAAATGAATATGACTTGACAAATGTAGCATACTCTGGATATATCCCATCACCTAGGTAATACCCATACTTATATTCATTTCCATTCACAACGTATGACATGTCTGGGGCTTTACCCTGCAAAATATTGTTAAATAACGGAGACGCTTGAAGCACATTCAGGTCATTGTTGGAGCCCGCCATACCAAAGAATGCATGTCAAAACCATAGGTCATGTGAAACGACCGCCTCCAATAGAACAGTCGGGACCCCATGATCTCTTCGCGTGAATTGACCACACCACGCATCGGGACAATTTGTCCACTCCCAATGTGTACAATCAATACTACCAAGTATCCCTGGAAAACCATGTTTAGCTTGATGCGCGACATACAACTATTCGACATCACTTTTAGTCGGATGTCGCAAGTATATGTCACAGTAAAGCTCTATAACATACTCACATAAAAGATATGTACACTCTCGACCCGTCTTCTCAGATATTTTCAGATACTTATCTGATGCGTGTGCGGTTATACCATATCCCAACTGTCTAAGAGCGGCCGTACATTTTTGTATTGTAGTAAAACCGCGTTTACCTCTAGCATCCAATCGTAATTGGAAAAACTCATAATTACGTTCCAAATCTCTAGCTATACATAAAAATAAAGTTCTACTAATACGAAAACGATCTTCGAATTTCGCTAGGTCGTATAAACTATCAGGGGCCAAATAATCACGTACCAAAAGTTCATGTGTCGCCTCTCCATCCCGGTTGATCCATTTTCTATGCTTCTTCTCACGGTGTCAGCTTTCGCCTCTCTCATTAATCAAGTCTTGTGCCGCAGACAATAGTGTGTGCAAAAGCAACTCGTCATCAGAACCGCTATCTATTTTTTGTTGAATGTGTGTGTTTGATTTGAGAGAGTATTTGTGTTTGTTTTGAAAAATTTTGTATAAAAATAGATGTATATATAGAGAGAAAGATATAATGGTAGGTATGATAATTAATTAATTATTATGTTTTTTTTATATCGTTTATGCAAGCAAACGGTTAAAAAAAGAAATAAACCAATCACAATCCGCGTCTTATTCCGTCTCCAGCTCCACGTCACAAGCAACCCACCGGAAGGTGGGGCGGTGTTCATGCGTGAAGGGAGCTAACACGTCAGCTCCCTCGCGTCTCTTTGCCCTCCACTCCGGGTAGCCTAACAATGTAACCATATCTCCCTATTCTAATAAAAGAATAATTTTATTCTACTTTTGACATGTGTCACCATATTAGGCTTTCATAATTAATGCATATTTTATTTTTCTTTTGACATGTGTCACCCTATTATGTCTCCTAATTAATGCATGCTACTTGTCAACCTATTGATTATCCATTTCAAATTTTAATATTGCTCACTATAATTATATTAAATTAATAACATTAGAATAAAAATTAAAATAAAATTAATACAAATTATAAAGTGATATAATTTTAGATATTTAAATTAATGATTATAATTTTATTTAATTAAAAATATCTCTTAATTAATAATTTATTTAAAATAAGTAATAAATAATTTTGAATTTTTTAACTATTAAAGTTTAATTAATTTTGTAACTGTGAGTTCCACAGGTTATAAACTAGTATAACCTAGTCAGTAAGTCAATCAATTGGAAAGATTACGGTATATTTTAGGTTGACACGTGTCACGATTTGAAAAACTAAGACGAACGAACGGTCCAAGTTGTGTACCAAAACGAACTTTTCACTAACTTTTTATTGTGGACCCATAATTGGCTGTTTGACTTTAATGCTGGGATGAAGCAGTACAATGTAGACAGTTTCTCCAGGTGTCAGTACTTGAATGGTTGTCAAGTGCTAAATTGAATAAGATGCCTTATGTGGGCTTCTTGGATTATGATATTTTTAAAGCCCAATTCAGTGAACTAAAATAAACTATATAAAAGGAGAGGTGCATACATTATTTCTAATTTATATCCTAGTCATTTTCATGGTTTTGAATTTGATTCTGAGTTTTGATCTTGTTTGTGAATAACATAGCATATTATATGGTTTTGTAACCTTATGGTATGGAAATATTCGCTTGGAGTCATTTAATTGATCTATGGTTGTGATATTAGTGTCAGTATCGTAAAAATAGTATTTTTTAAGTAATTTCAAATGATTTTGTATTTTTTAAAAATAATATTTTTTAAGTAATTTCAAATGATTTTGTATTTCGTTTTACTTATACACTAACACTTTCAGTCATGTTCGTTTCACTTTATACACTTTCCACTGTTCTATATTGTAGCACAAGTCACTCGGAGTTCAAATTACATTTACAACACAAACACTATATTCATATCATAACTTATATCATAACTTGTACAATGGAAAATTTCCATGATTCTTATTGTTGGATTTTTATTGCACGCATTACAAAAGAATTCTTTCACTCTCTATTTAGGGGGTGTTTGGATTAACTTATTAGCTTATTTGTGGTGGGAATAAGCAATAAGCAATAAGCAATAAGCAAGAGGGAAGATGCTTATTAAAATTAGCTTATTTAGCTTATTCCTAATACAATAAGCTGATTTTTAAGGATTTTATCCAAACACTTAAACTTAGCTTATTTTGATAGGAATAAACAATAAACAATAAGCATTTTTTTTTCCTATCCAAACACCCCCTTAATTCCTTTGTTCACCTAAATAAACACAACATGGTGTTTATGACTTCATGTTGTTAATATGAACTCTAGTATTAGAGAGCTCGAATATAGTTGTAACCAAAGATAACGTCAATATGCACCACATTCATCCCAAAATAATGAATAACAGTAAAGGAGTATCAAACCTAAAATTAATAAAGTTGCTATACAATTATAATATTAAAAAAAAAAAAAGAAAGAAACTAACTGAAGTTGTAAGTACAGTAAAATATCAAACCTAAAGTTAATAAAGTTGATGATGATACTAAGATTCCGTTTCTTTTAGGAGAAAAAAGAAAATTTTAGAAATGATGATATATGACATGTGTATTGTATAGTTTCTTATAGAGTACAGGAAATTAATTAAATAACAGTTGGATTACTCTTTTCAAAGTACAACAACCGTGATTCATCATAAAGTTAATTAGCTTATCTTCATAACCCAAAATTGATATATGGAGTCATTCTTTCATTTCTTATTATTAAAAAGGAAAAAATCACAATATCAACTTATTTGATTTTTCTAGCATATTAAGTTTAAATCTATTGTCACATACTCCCTAGCATCCACGCAGTGGCATTTTCCGGAGTTCGAGTTAGACTTTATTGGCTTTGATCAATATACAGGTTAAGTTTATTTTCAAAATATAGATCTCGTAAATATCATGATTAAACTCATTATATTTTTTTATTATAATATAATTTCTTTTATTAAGTTTAAGATAATATTGATATTGTAGTATACTAGTATAGGTCGACAATGCCACTACTAATAGGAACGTGTAAACATCTTCATATAGGAAGAAACTAATCAAGTAATTTATTTATTTTTTTATAAAAAAACAATTAAGAATATAAATTATATTCTAAAAGACTTAAAGTGAAACCCCCACTTTGTTGAGTAAAAAGAATATATTTTTAAGAATAAAAATGTCGATCAAAAAACTTAACCAAAAAGAAAGTAGGCATACCCCACTTTGCTCCAAAGAAAATCTCACAAGCCACAAGAACTTGTGGCTCAAAAATTTCCACCATTGCCGACGTGTCATACCCTCGCCTCACCTTTTTAACCCTCACTACTACTGCCGCAAAATTCAAACAAAAAGTTTTTACGTTACAAACTTCGATAGACAATTCGTAATGTCGGAACTTAAAGATTCAGCGATTAAGCTTTTCGGGAAGACGATTCAGTTGCTTCATGTTGATGATGACGATGTCGTTCTTGGTAAAGCTGATGATGAACAACAACAACAACAACAGTGTTCTTCTTCCGAAGACATCAAGGTATTATAGTATACGAGTTTTTCGAATGATTTGTTGTTTGATTTGGGTTTTCGTTTTTGTTTGTAAAGTTTCGTGGGTTTTCATGGTTGAGTTTTAGCGACTTGAAGGTTTTTGAGGAAATGCATGTGCAGATAATATGACTTTTGAGTTGAATGCGTTTTATGAAATTTCACGATCAACCCTTTTCTCAGGGTTTCAAAAGGAAAGTCGGGTCGATGTTACTTTTGGAAGTTATTAACTTTTTGCTTTCATTATAATGTAATTTACAAAATTTTCAATATCCAAAAATCATAGATTCATACATACAAAGGCTTTTATGGATTTTCTTATGTGGCGTCCTCTGTTTTTTTTTTTTCTTTTGGAGAAAATAAGGTTTTATATTAGATCTATTTCATTCGTTCACTCATCGATCTCGATTATATATACAAAAAATACGATAGAAAATTACAATCTGTATGATCAAATCTGTTAATTTTCGTATCACATAAATAGAAAGCATCTTCTTTTTACATATAAATATATCAAGATCTTGAAACAAAATTATTCTTTTTCTTGACGATTTAAATTATAATTTTCAGCAAAACACTACAACAACTCAAACAGAAGACACATGTTCCAATCCAAGTACATCATCTGAAGGAATCAACGATGATCCAAGAACACCAACCGCCGACAATGAACCTTCATCAAAAAACTCCACAAAAAAAGAAAACCAAAATTCAGAAGAAAAACCTCAAAAACCAGATAAGATTCTTCCATGTCCTCGATGTAATAGCATGGATACTAAATTCTGTTACTACAATAACTACAACGTTAACCAGCCACGTCACTTCTGCAAAAACTGTCAAAGATATTGGACAGCTGGCGGAACAATGAGAAACACACCCGTAGGTTCTGGAAGACGAAAGAACAAAAGTTCATCGTCTGCTTCATATTACCGCCACCTTATTGTCTCCGAAGCTGCTTTCCAACCTTCTTGGAAAACCAACGGCAGTGTTCTTAGTTTTGGATCTAATGTCCCCCTTTGTGAATCTATGAATTCAGCTTTAAACTTTTCTGATAAATCCCAGAAATCGGAAGATGACCTTTCTTCGAATTCTGTACAAAGGAATTTCCAAAAATACCCTTGCCAAATCCCATGCTTCCCTCATCCACCACCTCCTCCTCCTCCTTGGCCTTACCCATGTAATTTCCAAGAATTTCCAAGAATACCCTTGCCGAACCCTGCGCAATATCGACCTCCTACCACCAATCTTTCAGGGTTTCCTGTGTCTTTCTATCCAACACCGCAATACTGGGGTTGTACTGTACAACCACCCCCATGGAGTATACCATGGGTAACCCATCCAAATGACCAAATTACCCCTCATTCTCTTCTCGGAAAGCATTCTAGAGATGGGTATATGCTGTCTCAATCGATAACTTCTTCAAATTCAAGAAACGAAGAGTTTTCAAGAGAAAGAGATTCAGAAAGTGGCGTTTTCACCCCCAAGACTTTGCGAGTTAACGATCCAAATGAGGCTGCAAAGAGCTCTTTATGGTCAACTCTAGGGATCCTAAAGGGTGAAAATGGTAATAATATTGATAATAATAACAATGGCGGAAATCTTCATAAGGCCTTTCAATCGAAAAGTAACGAGAAGAATGAAGTTGTTACGAGTTCTTTGGTGAATTTGCAAGCAAACCCTGCAGCCTTTTCAAGATCACTTAATTTTCGGGAAACTTCATAGATTTTGGAGCGAAAAGATTTGAGTTTTGAAGGGAGGTTAGAGATTGTAGAGGGGTGGTTTTAGTTTGTCTTTTGTGATAAGAAAGGAGTTGTAAAGTATGCAGCTTTTGTTGTACATGACTATAAAGAAATAAGTGAATTTAGTAAAGGGGAATTAGATAGAGAAAGAGAGATTTCTTGAATGTCCCAAAGTGCATTGTGATGATGATGATGAATTAATGATGAATAAACTAAAATAGCATTCAAGAATTTGTCTTAATGCTTTAATTATCTGTCATTAACTTTTTTATAAAGTTTAAAACTTTAATTCAATTCAGTATATTTGTCTAAAAGGATTTAGATTGATGAATGTATAAAGTCTTAAGTTTAAATCTTAATTATATTTATAACATTTTTATGATAAGTTATTTGGAATATATCGAAAAAAGATCATAAAAGTTTACTCTTTGATTTGATTTTATTCTCGTTATAAGCCCCTTTCATTTCTATTGTCGCCATGTGTATGATATCAATCTACATCTACATTACATTTTTCCATTTGGAACAAATACTTTAATTTTAAAATCATATATATATATATATATATATATATATATATATATATATATATATATATATATAAACTTTGCTATTATGTTCGTTTTGTGGGTATCCCTTTTAAACACACAAGTGGAAAAAGATAGCGACGCAAATCATAAAATTATGAAGTTTCCCGACAAATGGCATTTAATTAGGTTTTCTTTTAATATTTTGAATTAATATGTATAATATTTAACTCTACACAAATTTACTAGTGTATTAAATAAACAAATATATATCCTTAACAATAATAAAAGTTTCAACATATAGGTTCACATGGTTTCTTTGTCTTTGATTTCAAAGAAAACGTTTTAACTTTACGATTACAAGATTCTAATATTATATGTGCCAAATATGCATGGAAATATCCTGTTGACAGGAAGGTTAGAATTGGAATATCATATTAAAGAAGGGGTAAATTTGGGAAACAAATTGGGGATTCGGGGGGGCCTTTTGGCAGAGGATAGGTTTGAATCCAATTCAAGAAAAGACCAAACAACCGCGTCTCTTTCAACCAAAAAGCTGGAAAAAGAAAGTGTGCATAAAGTTTTCATTTTCCCTCGCTTTACATTTTCTATTACTTTTCTATATATATATATATATATATATATATATATATATATATATATATATATATATATATATATATATATATATATAGACAAAACTGCACAAATGGTCCTTGTGGTATGTCGAAAATTGTCACTTTAGTCCAAAAAGATTTGGACTAGCACAAGAGGTCCAAAGTTTTCATTTTATTTCAAGTTTTGTCCAATTTGTTTTGAATTTTTTTAAAATACCGATTTTGCCCTTTGTATTTTCTTTTTTTCAATTTTTTTATTATAGAAAAAAAAATACCCATCTCTCTCTCTCTCTAACAAATTCAAAACACTTTATGAACAATACTTGCTACCACCATTATCCGCCATCACCACCACCTGTCCGCCACCAGATTCTGCCACCACCACTTGTCGGAATATCAGAATGCCACCAACACCACCGTTGGCCACCAGTCTCAAGAACTACCACAAACATTTGATGAATTCAAATATAATTTTTCTAGATCTAAAGAACAAAACATTCCATTTTTTTCTAATCTGCAAACTCAAACTCCAGAACAATCAATTTAATCTGATATCAAACTCAAGAACAACCGGACACAACAACAATCATATTTTTAACAACAAAACATTACTAGATTTGTAAACCTCAAGAACAACCCGATTTGTAAAAGCACAAAGAAAGGCCTGATTTGGAAAGACAAAGAAAGGCCGTCTGAGCTCTGATAACGAACAGATTTGTAGCTCCAAAAATGAACACCTTTTCTAAGCTCTTCAATGGTGATGAAAACCTTTCGATGGAGCCACCAGTGTTCAGATCTTGAAAGAATAAGTTGGGATTTTTTCAAACTTCTTCACAACAAACCTTATCTACACCATGGCATGATAAACAGATTTGGATTCCACCTAGCTGAAACCTCGACAAAGACGGTAGTTTAGGGTTTTTAGAGGTATTCATATCTGAAACCTCCATGGCAGCGGCTGTAACTCGATGGTGGCGCTAAAAATCGTCGTTCGTTGCCATTCTGAGCTAGGGTTTCGAAAATTCTAATCCAAATGAGATAGGTGGCGATGCTAAATGATCTGCTGAAAACCTAAATCACTGGCGGCTCGCCGAATAAGGAGAAGACGAAGGTAATGGAGAGAAGGCGTCGATTTGAGAGAGAGGAGAGAAGGGTGGTGGTTCGAGAAGGTGAAGCTGGGTAGGCTGGGTTATTGGTGCATCTAAATTCATAGTCATCGGTTTGTGGGGGAAGGAAGGAGAAGTTGGGTGAGCGTGTGAGTACGAGAGAAGTCGGTTCCGGAAAAAACGAGGGTGGAGTTCATATTTTTCCGGCAGTAGAGAGAAAAGGAGTTGGGGGAGGGAGTATCGGTGGGGTAGGGTTATATTTGTTTTCTTTTTTCTTTAATTGTTAATCGGAAAAAATCAAAATTAATAAAAAAAAGGGAAAATCAAATAGAGAGGGCAAAAAGGTCATTTCATATACTTCCAGTTATGAAATGGACCAAACTTGCAACAAAATAAAAACTTTGGACCTCTGGTGCTAGTCCAAACCTTTTTGGACTAAAGTGTCAATTTTCGACATACCACAGTGTCACACCTCCAAACCGGAGCGGCGGAAACGTCCGGGGGTGGATGACTTCATGTTAAGTATCACAACACATGCATCATAGTAATCAAAGTACAACAACCATTGCATTAATAATGTATAAGTTTTACATAGTGTTCAAGTCATTGTATATATGACATCAAAAGTTATATATATAGCAAAAGATAGAAGACATGACTCTATACTGCTCCATCTTCTCAAAATCCTGGGAATGTACCTGTCTACTGGTTCCCTGAGAATACAAGTATTTTGAAAAAGAGAGTATCAACATTTAAGTTGGTGAGTTCATAAGTATTTATGTTTAGAAGCTTGTTATTCGTTTCTTGAAATAGTAATCATGTTTATTGTTCCAGAAAATCCAATATTTTCTAATATAACTGAAAAGTAGTTTTAATACCATAAAACTGTTCTGTGTAATTGTTGTTGTACTACAAAATAGTATAACATAGTTTTAGTTCACAATAAAACTATACAAAAAATATTTTATGTATTATTTATGTTTCTCTTTATTGTAACTAGTATGATGTAATTGTATTATTTGAAAACCCTGTAATCGTGAGTATGCCTGGTTCCACCAGCTGTAATTGTAAGCCGTAGTATTATACTGTAAATTGTATTGTTGTAAAACCAGTACGTTGTATTTGTACTCTTTGGTTTAATTATTCATACATTAATCGTATTGTTCATATCTTTTTGTGAGTTATTATAACCATACTAAGACCAGTAAGCCTGATACAACGCTTTACGAGCGTTAGAACTGTAACGACAGTTGTCACTCATAGGCATACCAGCCTAACCGTAGCGAACAGTCTGAGTGCGGGATTGTCAATCCCGTATAGATCTATACACATTTGTCTCGCTCTCTGTCGGGAGATTCTGGTTATAATTATCAGGTCTTTAATAGTATTGCTTAAATAATTAAGCGAGTGAAGTTTGTCTCACAAAAACCATATTGACGATTACGTGTATAATAATGATGAAAAAGTCATTCTGAAATAAATGAAATGATAGTATGCTCCTTCTTTAGTATACTTGAATGTAAAGCATTTGTACAAGAGTATATAGTTAAACTATGTATACTTGACTAATGAAAATAGTTTGAGAGTTCCATAAATTATACTTATTATAATTTATATATTTGTATTCTGTTTGATATGATTTGTTCGTGAAATTACCCCCTTTGCTCGTCATGTTACAAAGGGTAATGAAACTGATTGAAATACTTTTTATATTCATATATATATATATATATATATATATATATATATATATATATATATATATATATATAACTTATATAATTAAAATTTAAATGACATTCGGACAAATAATTCTACCTAAGCCCGCATCCAAACAAGGAAAATGAAATAAAGCGAATTATTAGTCCTAAGCCCTTTAAATCTTATATATATATATATATATATATATATATATATATATATATATATATATATATATATATATATTATTTTGGCAAAATATAAGCTAATAATAGTTTATAAAACATTTAAAGTCGTTTTAGAAATATTTAGAAATCATTTATTTGTAAACACAATATTCTTGTGTTAGACTTGTATTCCCCCCTAAAACAGTGAAAAATAGTAAAAATGTAGTGGTATGAACTCACCTTTTTGTGAGTTTTCGGTTGAAGATACGGTGTAGTAGAGCTAAATCCACAAGTTAGAACTCGTGACAAAACCGAATCCTAATTTATATTAACATCATATTAAGTATAAATTAGATAATCTAGTAATGTTTAAAGTGTTAAACAACACTTAATTATTGTAAAAAGACTTACAATAATCCTTAGAATATGGTGTGGGTGTTTTTCGTGTTCTTCGCGTTCTTCGTGAAAACTAGTGAATTTTAGTGTTTTCGGCCCAATATAAGGAGATTGGAAGATGTTTATGGATGATATCAAGAACAAAAGATGATACTTTGCAATATTCTAAGAAGATACAAAGGATTTTTGCATGGAATTCATGAGAAGTAAGTGATTTCGCATGTTCTTGAGAGGAGAGATGAGTTTTCGGTTGAAGTTGAGAGAAAAGATGAAGTTTTCGGTAGAAATGTGGAAGGATGATGTGACAACCCGAAATTTCTATCTTGAGAAGTCTGACTTGTATCTGTTACCTTTTAGCCGTGCTAAGGGTTATTCTGTGAGTTTTTAAGCCTCATACACTTAGGACTTGATGCTATGATGTGTGAGTAACGAATCGATGACTTTCAAATTGAGCCAAGAACATTCATCAAGGGTGTTCACGGCCCAAAACTAGGGTTTACGGCCGTAAACCCATGTTGGTCGTGAACCCCTCATCATAAGTATAGATTTCCTTCACTTTTCTTCATTTCTCACTTCTTTCATCCAAGAACACTCAAACTCTCTCAAGTATCATCAAGGGAATCCATCCTCTCTCTTCAAAACCGTAAATAATTCATCCTTTTTACTAGTTAATCTTCTTGATCATATGAATCCTATGAATCACATCCTTAAATCATCACTTTTCCTTCAAGAGCTTCAAGTCTTCATCTTTTCACCAAGAACACACACTTGTTTTTGGAGCCGTGAACACCTTCAACACTACCAAAATGTAAGTATCCTTTCCATATACTAGTTATCCATTAGAAGCTCTTGATTAACAACCAAGAAACAACCACTTTGTGCATAAACTTCAAGAGTTTACGGCCGTAAACCCTTCTTGGGGCCGTAAACCCTTCTTAGTTCATGAGGTGGTCGTGAACCCTTCAACCCATGGCCGTGAACCCTTCAAGTTCATGTGTTAGCCGTAAACTCCTTGGCCGTGAACGCTCCTTGGCCGTGAACACATCATTGTATGGCCGTGAACACCCTTTTATACAATCATATGTGATTGTAACACTTCATTCCAAGTGTTTCCTAGCACCTAAGGTTGTTCCCTTACATGATTAGTTGTTATATACACTAATTATATACATATATGTGTCATTATATGCTTAATAGGATCCGTTTGTGCTTGAGACTTCACTTGGTATACTTAGCATCCTAATCGATCTTACATTCAAATCACTCACTACAGGTGAGTTCACACCCCTAAACTTATCTTTTAATGATTTTAAATGCTTTTATGGGGGGAATACAAGTAGAAAACAATATAGTTATAGTATCAATCACATGTGATTTATAACTATCAAACAAAAGGATTTCTTAGACTTCAAAACTGTGTTATCAAACAAGCTGTTTCAAATCATTTTATAAACTTCTTTTATATCAAATCATATCCGTCTATCTATTTACGTATAAGTGTGCTTTAATTGACTTAGGACTATTGCTAGATACCTTGACTCCTGTTCCTTGTTTGGTTGTGGGCTCGGGGTAGGATCACTAGTCCGAATGTCGGTTAAATCATAGTTATCCTTATTAAATAGATATGTGAATATTAAACCCATTTTAAGGATTAAACTTGACTTAGTTGCTTGGTAAGTAATTGAGTCTTTCTATACATCAATAGTAGTCAAACAACAGTACTAGTAAACTATAATAGGTATAGTTTAGGAAGTTACTAGTTACTATTTCTATAACAATGAAACTTACAAGAGTCAGTTCATACATGAGTCAGTTCAAACATACAATAACTAGAAACAGAAAGGAACATACATTAACTAGAACAGGAAGGAACATACAATAACTAGAACAGAAAGGAACATACAATAACAAGAACAGAAAGGAACATACAATAACAAGAATAGAAAAGAACATACATTAACAAGAACAGAAAGGAACATACATCCTTTTACAAGAACAAGATAACATTAATGTGAAACCACTACTTCACGGCTTAGCAATATACTTGTTAGGTCATGTTTTGTAACCAGAGTCTCCTGGAGGGAGAGCGGGCATTGTGTGTATAGATCTATACGGGACTGACAATCCCGCATCCCGACTGTTCGCTACAGTTTGGCAGGCAAGCCAAGGGGTGACAAATGTCACATTAGTTTTGACGCCAACAGGTCGTCGTGTTAAACACTCGTCAATCAGTATGGTTATAACCTCATCACATTTTAACTTAATTAAACAAATTGGTTTTAAGGTAGTTAGTACTTCAGTAGCTACTTATTATAACATTATTGTACACTGTCATTTTCCCATTACATTCATACAATGATCTTCTCACATAAAAGGTAATGTAAACTATTTTCTGGTAATAATAGTCATATACTTGGGAAAACACTTTCTTTTACAAAAAAACAAACATACAGAACAGTCGGGTCTTGGTAGAAGACTACTTTCCATTTTTAGTAGAAAATATAGGATTTTCTAGGATGTATACAAACATTTACATCAAAACACTTACAAACTTTACAGCAAACACTTACAAACATTTACTTCAAACTTATACAAATATTTGACACTAAAATACTTATGAACTCACCAACTTAAATGCTGATCTACTCTTTCAAAATAACTTGTATTCTTAGGTCACCAATAGACAGGTACACTGGACTAGGTTTTGAGAAGACGGAGCATGTTCAAGACTCGTCTTTTATTTTGATATATATATATATATATATATATATATATATATATATATATATATATATATATATATATATATATATTCAGAACACACTTGTATTAATTATATTATTAATGCAATGGATGATGTTGTTGCTTGTTTTACTATTGTGCATTGTTATGATACTAAACATGACGTCCTCCGCCCCCGAACGTTTCTGCCGTTCTGGTTTGGGGGTGTGACAGATTGGTATCAGAGCTTTGTTTATAGTGAATTGAGTATATCAACCCATAAAAGATATACAACTATAAACCCATCGGGATTAAAATACATTGACCAAGAGTTAATACTTTTAAAAATAATAAAATATTTTAGTAAAAGTATACATATAAGCATTCATACTAGGATCCGTGTCTTACTAGAACAGAACAAAAGTATTGCGGTTGTTGGACAACACAAGTAGGCTTGGGGACATATAATCAGATGTGGGAGTGATATAGCCTGATCAACTATAGCTTTCCGAGAAGTGATTAGCATGTGCCTAGGAATGGTTGTGGTGTTGCAGCAAGTCTAAAAACTTACCAACACTAATACAATGAAAACTTTAGAACAAAACATAAACTTAAAATACTATAGGAGTATTTTCTGGTACTATAATTACTTGTGTGAAAACTAAAAGGTCTTTACTAGTATGTCAATAGTCGCTGAGTGGATACGCTAAGGTTATATGTGACTAAGGTGTCATAGACTTAGAATCTGTGATCTTTGCTTTACTTCCTGTTCCTTGTTTGGTTGTGGACTTAGAGTTAGGGTCACTTATTCGAATGCCTATTCTATCTTGGTTACATATGATTGGTATACACTACGCAAATATTGGAGTAACTAGTAAGGATCATCTTATAATTATCGATAGCAGTACGTCTATTAACTATCTCTTTTACCCCTATTCTTGCGTAGATATCATGGCAGGATTTCATCCTCATGGAGATCCGTACTTCCCTAACCAAGGAAATGGTGGATGGCTCGATGCAGAGCCAGAAGAGAATCATGCAATTCCTTTAGATGATGACTTCGCAGAAAACTTCCTAGAGGATTCTGACCCAGAGCCAGAATTCAATGATCAACCCCTGGTGGCTCAAATCCCAAATCCTAACCCTCGTCCGACTTTTCAAGGCCCGACGCCTTTGTGGGCTGAGAACTTGGGCAGATGGAGTCCAGAGCAGGGACAACCCTTACCCTACAACTGAGACCGAAGCTTCTATAATCTGAGTGAGGGAGGCTCAGCAGATAGAATTCTTCCCATCTTGGTTCGCCGAGTGGCTCGAAATGTTGAACTAGGAATGACAGCCATTCAGCAAACCGTGGAGCTTGATGCAGATACGAAAGCTAATGCGGATCGTATTCACAATCTTGAATTTGCTCATGGGAGAGCTATGAGAGTCAATGAGGCTCTACAGCAAGAATTAGCTGCAACTCGAGCTGAAGTCATAGAGCTCTGAGCACGCCAATGAGTGTACGAGAGACACTTGCTTGATGTGGAGCGTCAGCTGGCCGAATTAAGGGTTCATCTGAGGGATGCCCGTCCCCAGTAGGAGATGCTCTACTCATCCTTTCTTTTGGTTTAAGGAATAGCCTTCTTATCTATGCTCTAAGTAGCACTTATCCCTGTAATTTTCCAGTTATGTTAAGACCTTGAACTTCTAGTCTGTTAGGTCTCTGTTCTGTCAAAATTTTTTTCTTTATGGTTTGATGTAAGACCTACTCCAAGGTCATTTTTCCCGAACTTATTACATCTTTAAATACCAGTGTTATTGACAGACATCTAATCTCAGAGGAAAACCACGTGTATTCCATACAAGTATTTGAGTGCCTTTTCGTCATAGTAATAACTAATAAACTAATGCAACCTAGTGAGTTAGTGAATACATTACTCGCATTAGGTTTTAAACTTATCGTCATTTGCGGTCATGGCTAACAACAATAAATCAGATCACGACATCTCAGTTGAGAGTGATTATTTCTCAAATTCATAAGTCTATTTTATGTAGACTCTATTATGAGCTACTTTCAAATCCTTTCGGAAGTTGGAACCTGTTATCCTCCAACCAAAGATAACTTAGTTCGGATAACACCCGCCTTGTGACCATTCTGGAAACTTACTTCTACTCTTTACCAGGACTACATCATAGGGATGTAGGTCGAATCATCGAAAACAGTATAACGAAACGAAAAAGTTACATTCACATAAATGATTAGAATACACCTAGAGCCAACCATAAACGCTCACGAACTCATTTTCTTATCATATAACAGAATCATGTCTCCGAAGAAACAAAACCAACCCGCTGGCAAAACACCAATCCTTTCAGATAGATGCGGTTACTTTTCAAGCTGCGGTCACAACTGCCGTAACAGCTGTCATGACTCACCTTAATGCTAATAACGCAAATGGTAGTGGAATTGTTATCGGCAATCCCAATCAAGGTGATAACCAAGTACAACGACGAGTGTCTACTCGTAACGACACTCTGAACCTCAAATTTAAGAACAAGAAACGGATGTTCTGGGATAAAAAGAAGGGCAAATCACCTCAAAATTTAGCCAAGAGACAACAACCAGTGGCAGCCTCTGCGGCCACGACATCTGTTACTCCTACTGCCGTTTCTACTAGCATTCCGGTTACCCTTACCACAGCAAGGCAGTATGCTGGAAATCTACCCAAGTGCAAAGAGTGCAGCTTCCATCACCTGGGAGTCTGCCGAGTGATGCATTGCAAGAACTGCAACAGGAACGGGCACACTACCCGTTTCTGCAGAATTCTAATCTGACACATTACTTCAACCACTAATGTTGGAACCAGTCCAATATGCCACCTTTGTGGCAAAATAGGACATTTCAAGAGGGACTGTCCAACGGAGAAGAATAGCGGGGGAGCAGGAGGAGTTTGACCCCAGAATATGGGGAAGCATCAAAGAACCCTGCTATAATTTTGGTACGCTTCCAAACCCCATTAATTAATTATAAATATAATTACTCTCTCGTTCGAGCCAGATCACAGCACTCGTATAAAAACTCGGAACCCTAACAGGTAAAGCTATGATGGCTTAGTGTATGCATTAGGGTCATCTATAATTAAGATTTGTAGACTTCGAGTGAGTGATTTCGCCTCATTTCCTGTTCCTTGTTTGGTTGTGGATTTAGGGCAGGGTCACTCAGTCAACAGTCTTTCCAATCTTAATTATACATGACTGGTGTACACCAAACACTTATAGAGAGACCTAGCAGAGGTCATTTCATGAAAGTTCATTGTTTCAATTCCTCAGAACCCTCCTTTAGTTGTATTTGTTAATTTTGATAAAATAAGGTTCGTAGTAATCATACCAAGGTTAGTTCGTCGTTCTAGTAATTATTTCTTCTTCCAGACCAACATAATATCTAATTCATCAAGAAGTTCTGACATCATCTTCCGACATGGTTTGGCTTGTTCCTTACCATGAAAAATTTCTGTGTTGTGTAAAAAGAAATCTTCCCTTAATCAACCGACAGATGAAATTCTTCTGATCCATAACACAAACCCTTATATCATCTCTCACTTCAGAACTTCAGAAGTACCCATGTGAGGGGTACCGCGCCCTTCTAGCCTACCCAGTAGTTAATAGCCTTGAAGCGAAAAACACCAAAGAAGTCTCAGAAGTCAGTAACCACCCGAAGTATACCCAATAGATCTCTGAGAAAGACCACTCGTACCGTAGGCTCACTACAAACAACCGGAGAAACCAGAGTGGAAGTTGTAGCGGATTACAAAGAGCTTCATAATCAAGTTAACCAAGGCAACAGGTGGAATTGATTGCTATTTTGGGTGATCGTCGTCAGATTAGCCAAATCCGCACCCTTCCTACAATTTTAAGGAATCAGGAAAAATAGAGAAGTTAACTAGGACGTGTGTCCGAGAAATTAGTTAGACTGCACGGTGTTCTAATATCTGTTATCTCCGTTTGAGATAGTAGAATCATCTCCCAGTTCAGGCAGTCACTTCTGAAATTTTTGGAAACTAGGCCAGTCATGATGCATAGCCTACCATCCTTAAAACCAACAGACATAATGAGAGAACAATTCAATCACTAGAAGTTGTGCGAAGAGCATATGTGATAGACTTTGGTAGAACAAGAATCCCCACTTATCAACTAGTCGAGTCCTTTATTCCGACTAGCATATAAGGTTGCTCCAGTCGAAACCTTCTGTGGTCGCAAGTGCAGATCCACTCTACGTTGGACTAAATTAGGTGACAAGCAACTAGCTAGAGGTCAAATTTCCAGACAGCATCTTCGCTGGTCTGAAATTCATCCGAGAAACCACTGAGAAGAGAGTACAAATCCAGGAGCAACCTGAAGCTCCCAGGGTCAGACAGAAAAGCTAACGCCTTCGATAAGAGAGAACCCTTGGAATTCCAGGTTGGTGACCTCGTCAGGTGAAGGTCTCACCTGGAGGGATAGAATACGCTTCGGAAAGCGTGGAATACTAAACCCAAGGTATGTAAGATCATTCGAGATTCTAACTAGAGTGGACCCAGTAGCTTATAGACCCCGGCTACCTCGGAAATCCAATAGCATACACCCTACTTTCCACGCCTCTAATTTAAAAACTGGTCGTTCGACGAGACTTTTGTTATTCCACTCGCTTTGATCGAAGTAAGCGAGAACCTCAACTTTGTGGAAGAATCCGTAGAAATCCTAGACAGCGAAGTCATTAGGACAAATCGGATCCCTATCCCGATAAGTGAAAGTCCGCTTAAAATGCATAGCAAGGACCTGAATTCGCTTAGGAGCGCGAGGATCAAATGAAACTGAAATATCCTCATCTTTTCCCTTAGTTTACCTATAACTGTTTAAACTCTAATTTCGGGACGAAATTCCCTTTAACGGGGGGATGATGTGACAACCCAAAATTTCTATCTTGAGAAGTCAGACTTGTATCTGTTTCCTTTTAGCCGTGCTAAGGGTTATTCTGTGAGTTTTTAAGCCTCGTACACTTAGGACTTGATGCTATGATGTGTGAGTAACGAATCGATGACTTTCAAATTGAGCAAAGAACATTCATCAAGGGTGTTCACAGCCCAAAACTAGGGTTTACGGCCGTAAACCCATGTTGGCCGTGAACCCCTCATCATAAGTATAGATTTCCTTCACTTTTCTTCATTTCTCACTTCTTTCATCCAAGAACACTCAAACTCTCTCAATTATCATCAAGGGAATCCATCCTCTCTCTCTTCAAAAACGTAAATAATTCATCCTTTTTACTAGTTAATCTTCTTGATCATATGAATCCTATGAATCACATCCTTGAATCATCACTTTTCCTTCAAGATCTTCAAGTCTTCATCTTTTCACCAAGAACACACACTTGTTCTTGGAGCCGTGAACACCTTCAACACTACCAAAACGTAAGTATCCTTTCCATATACTAGTTATCCATTAGAAGCTCTTGATTAACAACCAAGCAACAACCACTTTGTGCATAAACTTCAAGAGTTTACGGCCGTAAACCCTTCTTGGGGCCGTAAACCCTTCTTAGTTCATGAGGTGGCTGTGAACCCTTCAACCCATGGCCGTGAACCCTTTAAGTTCATGTGTTGGCCATAAACTCCTTGGTCGTGAACACATCATTGTGTGGCCGTGAACACCCTTTTATACAATCATATGTGATTGTAACACTTCATTCCAAGTGTTTCCTAGCACCTAAGGTTGTTCCGTTGCTTGATTAGTTGTTATATACACTAATTATATACATATATGTGTCATTATATGCTTAATAGGATCCGTTTGTGCTCGAGACTTCACTTGGCATACTTAGCATCCTAATCGATCTTACATTCGAAGCACTCACTACAGGTGAGTTCACACCCCTAAACTTATCTTTTAATGATTTTAAATGCTTTTAGGGGGGCAATACAAGTAGAAAACAATATAGTTATTGTATCAATCACATGTGATTTATAGCTATCAAACAAAAGGATTTCTTAGACTTCAAAACTGTGTTATCAAACAAACTATTTCAAATCATTTTATAAACTTCTTTTATATCAAATCATATCCGTCTATATATTTACGTATAAGTGTGATTTAATGGACCTAGGAATATTGCTAGATACATTGACTCATGTTCCTTGGTTGGTTGTGGGCTCGGGGTAGGATCACTAGTCCGAATGTCGGTTAAATCATAGTTATCCTTATTAAATAGATATGTGAATATTAAACCCATTTTAAGGATTAAACTTGACTTAGTTGCTTGGTAAGTAATTGAGTCTTTCTATACATCAATAGCAGTCAAACAACAATATTAGTAAACTGTAATAGGTATAGTTTAGGAAGTTACTACTTACTATTTCTAGAACAATGAAACTTACAAGAGTCAGTTCATACATGAGTCAGTTCAAACATACAATAACTAGAAACAGAAAGGAACATACATTAACTAGAACAGGAAGGAACATACAATAACTAGAACAGAAAGGAACATACAATAACAAGAACAGAAAGGAACATACAATAACAAGAATAGAAAATAACATACATTAACAAGAACATAAAGGAACATACATCCTTTTACAAGAACAAGATAACATTAATGTGAAACCACTACTTCACGGCTTAGCAATATACTTGTTAGGTCGCGTTTTGTAACCATAGTCTCCTGGAGGGAGAGCGGACATTGTGTGTATAGATCTATACGAGACTGACAATCCTGCATCCCGACTGTTCGCTACAGTTTGGCAGGCAAGCCAAGGGATGACAAATGTCACATTAGTTTCGACGCCAGCAGGTCGTCGTGTTAAACACTTGTCAATCGGTATGGTTATAACCTCATCACATTTTAACCTTAATTAAACAAATTTGTTCTAAGGTAGCTAGTGCTTCAGTAGTTACTTTTTGTAACAGCCATAAAATTCAGGCCAATTTAAAACATTTCAAACCATTAAAAATCATTACTACTTTGTTTTCAAAATGTATAATATAAGAGTTTCCCAGAAACATAAACAATTCATGAGGAGCTGTACGATCATGTCTTCGCCTTGCCGCGATCCCCTGATGTACCTGAAACAATTACCTGAAACTGTAAGCTCGAAAGCTTAGTGAGTTCCCCCAAAATACCCATACCCACAATAATACACATATAATCATAAACATCATACTATGGGTCCAGTCAACCATCGGGTTGGAATAGCCCAGGCCCACAACCATCAGGTTGGAATGCCAACATACTATGGGTCCAATCATCCTCGGGATGGAATACCCCAGGCCCACAACCACCAGGTTGGAATGCTCAGATACTATGAGTCCAATCATCCTCGGGATGGAATACTCACGACCCACAACCAACAGGTTGGAATGCCCAGTCTATTGGCTTTTGCACAAAGCAAATAAGCCTCAACCGCCAAACAAATATGTGCATATTTATATAACAGATAATCACATAACAGTCCATAAACAACAACTGATCTAACGGATCATACCACATAGCTCATAATACCATCCTATCTACCAGGATACCGATCTAACAGATCATACCACATACTACATAATATTATCCTACCCTCTAGGATACTGATCTAACAGATCATACCGCATAACATAACCAGATAAAAATCCAAAGGGCTGGCCTTGGTGCCTTATACCCTTGAGTATAGTGAGGATAACTCACCTCGCACTGTCGACTCAGAGATAAACCCAAGCTCTTGGATTGCCGGTACAACTCCACCACCTGAATGCACCATAGAACCATGCATGTAAATTTCCAATTTCCCAAAATGCCCCAGAAGTCCAATAGTCAACCCTTGGTCAAAGTCAAAGTCAATTTTCAAGGTCAACAGCCCATGTTGACCTCAACTCGTTGAGTACAACCAAGCACTCACCGAGTTCCTTGCATAACTTGCTAACTCGCCGAGTCACTTGAGAGACTCATCGAGTTCCTAATGTCAGTGGCAGCAAACTCTCTTGGCCAACTCGTCGAGTTTCCCCTTTACAACTCGTCGGGTTCATACGTGTCCAAAGGTCGGGAAAACCGTAGCCGACTCGCCAAGCAATCGACTGACTCGCCGAGCCCAAGGCAATCTTCATCGGACTCGCCGAGTTGTTCATGCAACTCGCCGAGTTCCTTCATTCCTTCATCCATACAGAGGCTTTTTAAGCCATGCTAAGGCTCCAAATTGCAGATCCAGCTTCCCAAGGCATGTTTATCACGTAAAGTTGCAAACTTTACGTGCATGCAAAGCTCTAAAGCCTTAAAATGACAAAAACCAAGATTGCAAAGAAGTCTCACACTAGAGGGAAGGTTCATGCTTGCCAAGGCTGAAAGTTTATGGACTTAGAGTCGAAGGAAAGTTCAGATCTAAAGTTACAACTTCAGATCTTAGCTTATACCCATGAATGGCTTCTTATTATGCTAGAAAAGCCCTAAAATCCACCCAAAAGAGATCTAGAATGAAATGGGGGGTTAAGATAACAACTTAATACCTTCCCAAAAGATGCCAACTGAAGTAGATCTTGATTCCCACGAGTTCCTTGCTTCAATCCACTTGTTTTCCCCAAGCTCTTCTCCCCAAGAATCCTCTTCCAAAGCTTAATACACACAATGGACCACACACACACGTATTAGGGTTTTGCTAAGCTCTCAAGGGACTGTAAAGAGGCTGAAGGAGGCTTATAATTCTTTAAATAAGGTGCAAAACCCCAGAAATTAGGGTTTCACCCTCCAGCTCCAACTCGTCGAGTCACTCTTCCGACTCGGCGAGTTGGTCACTTAAACACGTGTCCCAAACCCGCTACTACTCGACGAGTCAGGGCATCCAACTCGTCGAGTAGACCTTGAAACTTGAAAATTAAAGCCACAATATTAATACCTGAGAATCGGGGCATTACATTATTATAACATTACTGTACATTGTTATTTTCCCATTACATTCATATAGTGATCTTCTCACATAAAAGGTAATGCAAACTATTTTCTGGTAATAATAGTCATATACTTGGGAAAACAATTTCTTTTACAAAAAAAAAACAAACATACAGAACAGTCGGGTCTTGGTAGAAGACTACTTTCCATTTTTAGTAGAAAATATAGGATTTTCTAGGAAGTATACAAACATTTACATCAAAACACTTACAAACTTTACATCAAACACTTACAAACATTTACTTCAAACTTATACAAACATTTGACACTAAAATACTTATGAACTCATCAGCTTAAATGCTGGTCTACTCTTTCAAAATAACTTGTATTCTCAGGTCACCAATAGACAGGTACACTGGACCAGGTTTTGAGAAGACGGAGCATGTTCAAGACTCGTCTTTTATTTTGATATATATATATATATATATATATATATATATATATATATTCAGAACACACTTGTATTAATTATATTATTAATGCAATGGATGATGTTGTTGCTTGTTTTACTATTGTGCACTGTTATGATACTGAACATGACGTCCTCCGCCCCCGAACGTTTCCGCCGTTCTGGTTTGGGGGTGTGACAGATGAGGAATGTTTTCGTGCAATATATATATATATATATATATATATATATATATATATATATATATATATATATATATATATATATATATGTGTGTGTGTGTGTGTGTGTGTGTGGATTTTCGGCTGAGAACACAAACCAAGGTGAGAGTTTGCGTTCCGAAGAGGATAAGATGTCGAGGATTTCGGCGGTAAACCCTATGTCGGCTTCGCATGTTTTCGGTCCGAAGAGGAAACCCTCCGGGGTAGTTTTCTGTTATCTCGCACGTTTGCGGTCCGAGGGTTTTCGGCCGTAAATGGTTTGTGGGCCTCCGGGTTTGCGGTCCGAAAAATGAAGAGCAATCCGAGGATTTTTAGTCTAGGCGAGAATCCTCGGTTTCTTGGGTAATTTTCCTTCTAAAATTTACACACTTTAACACAACATTTATCCTAACCAAAATCATTAATTTAACTTTAATAAATTAATCAAAACACAAACTTGACTTTAATTTGATATGTTTGACTTTGGTTGAGTTTTATAAGATAGAAATTAACGAGTTGTCACATTATCCCCCCGTTAAAGGGAATTTCGTCCCGAAATTTAGACTATAGAGATACAATAAGACTAGGGAAAGAGATGCGGGTATTTTTGTTTTATTTGATCCTCCCGCTCCCAAGTGAATTCATGTCCCCGCTTTGCATTCCAACGAGCCTTCACTATTAGGATACGACTTTGTTTAGTTCTCTTTACTTCCCTGTCTAGGATTTCTACTGGTTCTTCCATGAAGTTGAGGATCTCGTTTATCTCGATTTCATCGAGTGGGATAACAAGAGTCTCATCGGATAAGCACTTATGTAGGTTAGACACGTGAAAGGTAGGATGTATGTTACTGAGTGCTTGAGGTAGTTTGAGTTCGCAAGCTACTGGACCGATTCTAGCAAGAATTTCAAACGGTCCGATGTACCTTGGATTTAGTTTTCCACGCTTTCCGAAGCGTATCATGCCCTTCCAGGGTGAGACCTTCAACATGATGCAGTCACCAACCTGGAATTCCAAGGGTTTTCTCCTTTTGTCTGCATAGCTTTTCTGTCTGTCTCTGGAAGCTTTAAGTCGTTCTCTGATTTGTACTATCTTCTCAGTAGTTTCTCGAATGATCTCCGGACCAGTGAGAGTGCTGTTAGGAATTTGACCTCTATCCAGTTACGTGTCACCCACTTCAGCCCTGCACATAGGTGATCTGTACTTGCGACCATAGAGGGCTTCGAATAGAGCAACCTTAATGCCAGTATGGTAACTGTTATTTTACGAGAACTAGACTAGTGGTAAATGGATATCCCATGCTTTTCCAAAGTCGATCACACATGCTCTCATCATGTCTTCTAACGTTTGAATCGTTCTCTCACTTTGTCCATCTGTTTGAGGATGGTAGGTTGTACTCATGTCCAACCTAGTTCCTAGAGATTTCTGAAGTGACTGCCAGAATCGTGAAGTGAATCTACTATCTCGGTCAGAGATAATAGATATTGGTACACCGTGCAGTCTAACTATCTCTCTGATGTATGTTCTAGTTAGCTTCTCCATCTTGTCTGTTTCCTTTATTGGTAAGAAGTGTGCGGATTTGGTTAATCTGTCGATGATTACCCAAATGGTATCATGACCACCCGTTGTATTGGGTAACTTAGTTATGAAATCCATTGTAATATGCTTCCACTTCCATTCGGGGATTTCCGGTTGCTGTAGTAGACCTGAAGGCTTTTGGTACTCTACCTTGACTTTGGAACAAGTCAGACACTTGCTCACATAAGTAACAATCTCAGCCTTCATGTTTGGGCACCAATAAAGTTTCTTAAGGTCCAGATACATCTTGTCTGAACTCGGGTGAACAGAGTATTGTGTTTTGTGTGCTTCATTCATGACAACCTCTCTGTAACCACCAAACTTTGGTGTCCAGATTCGATTCATGAGATATCGGGCTCCATCACCTTTGATGTCTAAGTTTTTGTCCATTCCTCTTAAAGTTTCACCTGCCACATTCTCGGGTTTCAAGGCCTCAAGTTGAGCCTATTTGATCTGTGTGGACAGGTGTGAATGGATTGTCATGGTCAACGACTTTACTCGACGTCCCGAGTATTCTTTTCTGTTAAGGGAATCAGTTACTACATTGGCTTTACCGGGATGATAACGAACTTCGCATTCATAATCGTTTAGTAGCTCCACCCAACGTCGTTGTCTCATGTTCAGATCTTTCTGGTCGAAGATATACTGAAGACTTTTATGGTCCGTGAATATTGTGCATTTAGTGCCATACAAGTAATGTCTCCAGATCTTCAGAGCAAATATCACTGCTCCCAGTTCAAGGTCGTGAGTTGTATAGGTGACCTCATGTGTCTTAAGCTGTGTCGAGGCATATGATATGACCTTTCCTCACTACATAAGAACACAGCCTAGCCCTTGGTTAGACGCATCACAGTATACTACGCAGTCTTTTGTCCCTTCTGGAAGAGACAAGATAGGCGCACTGCACAGGGCTCGCTTCAGTGTTTGGAAGGCGGTTTATTGTTTCTCTCCCCAGCTAAAAGTTACCCTTTTTGTGTCAGAGTAGTAAGCGGCTTAGCAATTCGGGATAAATTCTGAATGAATCTGCGATAGTAGCGAGCAAGGCCTAAGAATTAGCGGATTTCTGTAGGCGTTTTGGGTGCTGACCAGTTCTCGATTGCCTTTATTTTGGAAGGGTCCACGTGTATTCCCTCTTCACTGACCACATGACCTAGGAAATCTACTTTCCTAATCCAAAACTCGCACTTTGAGAACTTTGCATACAACTTCTCTGCTCTCAATGTTTGCAAAACTTGTCGGAGATGTTGGTTATGTTCCTCTTTACTTCGTGAGTAGATAAGGATATTGTCTATGAAGACTATCAAAAATTTGTCTAGGTAAGGATGGCACACTCTGTTCATCAAGTCGATAAACACTGTGGGCACATTAGTTAATCCGAAAGGCATCACTACAAACTCATAGTGACCATAACAAGTTTGGAAGGCTGTTTTGGGAACATCTTCCTCTAAAACTTGTAACTGGTGATACCCAGATCTTAAGTCAATCTTTGAAAAGTAGCTTGCTCCTTGAAGTTGGTCGAACAAGTCGCCTATCCGCGGTAGAGGGTATCGGTTCTTGATGGTAAGTTTATTTAGCTCGCGTTAGTTTATGCACATGCGGAAAGATCCATCCTTCTTCTTCACGAACAAGACCGGTGCTCCCCAGGGTGAGAAGCTTGGTCTAATGAAACCTTTGCTAAGAAGTTCGTTCAGTTTGCTGGATAGTTCCTGCATTTCTGCTGGTGCAAGACGATAAGGTGATTTGGATACAGGGATAGCTCCAGGGATTAAGTCGATTCTGAATTTGACTTGTCTTTCAGGTGGGACTCCTGGAAGATCATCGGGGAAAATGTCGGGGAAATTACAGACTTCGGGAATGCTCTCGAAGTCTTTCACCTCTTGTTTCTTGTCACCACGTGAGCTAGAAAAGCATAGTACTCCTTACGAAGATACTTTTGCACCTTGATACATGAAATGATTTGGAGGTTCGCGTCGGCTTTGTCGCCGTAAATGATAAGGGTTTCATTACTTGGCAGGTTAAGGTGAATGGCTTTCTCGTAACATAGGATGTCGGCACGATTAGGACTTAACCAATCCATACCAATAATGGCGTTGAAAATTTTTATGGAGACCGGCATAAGGTCGATTGGGAAGGGAAAGTTATTTAGAGTAAGGGTACACCCTATGTATATATTGTTAGTGCTCTCAGTTTTCCCGTTGGCCATTTCTACAGTGAAGGTATCTTTTACTGGTTGAGAATTTTTTTTAAGTAGGTGTTCGAATTTATGGCTCACGAAGCTTTTCTCTGCACCACTATCAAATAGAATGCATGCATATGAATTGTTGAGAAGAAACGTACCCGTTACCACCGTAGGGTCTGCAATGGCTTCCTCGTGACCAATAACCAGTATTCTTCCCACACCACTGGCATTCTTCGCCTTTGTACAATCCTTTTTGAAGTGTCCAGTTTCACCGCACTCATAACATGCCCGACTTACTCAAACGCCAGGAATTTGAGTGATTGGTTGTGCAGGTGACCTACGAAAAACGGGCAGTGTTCCCTTTTCTGTTGCAGTTCTTACAGTGCATTTCGCGACAATTTCCTGTGTGATGGAAATTACACTTGTTGCACTTCGGCAGATTTCCAGCATACTGCTTTGCTGGGGTAGGGGTAACAGGAACAGCAACAGGAACAGTAGCAAGAATAGTAGCAGCATGAACTGCCACTATCTGTTGCTTCTTGGAAGGCTATTGGGAAGATTGACCCTTCCTTTTGTTCCAGGACTTTTTCTTGCTGTTGTTGTTGTTGTTGTTGTTGTTGTTGTTGTTGTTGTTGTTGTTGTTGTTGTTTTGGGTTGTTCTGGAGCAACAGTCATGAAGCCTTGACGCACTCCATGATCTACTAGTGACTGTGCCAGTTGTTTGGCACTATCGAATGTAACAAGTTTTGAGGCTAACACACTCCCTTGAATCTGAGGTGATAGTCCCTAGATATACCTTTCGATTTTCTTGCTCTCCAGAGCAACCATTCTAGGACATAGGATCGCTAGATCACTGAATCTATTGGTGTAAGTTGCTATGTCTGAACCTATCATTGTAAGGCCCCAAAGCTCTTGTTCGAGCTTTTGTACTTCACCCCTTGGCCAATACTCTTGCATCATCATCGATTTCATATTTTCCCAGCTCATTGAATTAGCCACTATAAGAGTTAGTGACTTTACATGGCCATTCCACCATGTAAGAGCTCGGTCAGAAAAGGTGCAGGCAGCAAATTTCACCTTGCTCCCTTCAGGGCACGAGCAGATTTCAAAGACTGCTTCGGTTTCCTCTATTAATTGAGTTAGAGCCATGACTCCCTCATTCCCATTATAGGTTATAGGTTTGCCATTTGTGAAGTCCTTAGAAGAACACTCTCGTGGGTGTCCATGACTTTCACCATGATTTAAGGGATGAGAACCACTTCCAGATCCACTGGTACCGGTTGTATTTATGTGTGACATGGCGGCTGCCACAGCTGTAGTGACCGCTGACTGAAACATAGCAACGTCAAACTGTGGAGGTGGCGGCGGACGTGGAGGTGGTATTGGTGCTGCATTGACATTGATACGTCTTGGATTTCTTCTTGGAGGCATCTTTTTCTTTAAGATTCAAAAGATAGAAAGGTAGTAAGACATCAATAGTGATTATAAATCAGGTGTCTTTCAACTAATTACACTAGTTCAGCATGTATTATGAAAGGAGTTTATATAGAAGTATACCACAAGGAATAACTTTCAAAGCGATAATGTGAAATTGGATAGTGATTTTTCAAAGGAAATAAGATGCATGTCAATTTCATTGGTATATTAGATACATAGAGTTCGGAAAATTTGACCTTGAAGTAGGTCTACAATATACCAACTTAACGGAAAACTTTGACAGCGTATCGACCTATCGAAAAGTGAAATTTCGAGGTCGTACTATGTACATGAAAACATCACTAGTGTATATACGTAGACTTAAACTATATTCAAAAGAGTGAGTAGAGTATGCTCTACTCGCGAGGAGTGTTGTTTGGTTTCCTACTAGTTTCAGCCTTGGATTTAGCCAACTGGCGTTCTGTTGCAAACATACGGCTTTCTAGTGTCCCTTGACGTTCTCGAAGTTCTCTAACTTCAGTTCGGCTTGTATCCATTTCACTTTGTAAAGCTTCGGTGTAATTTCTGGTTAACTCTTGGTCTTCGCTCCAGTGACGGAGGCGAACTGTGTTGACTACTGAGGTAGTACCGACCTCCACAACTCGATGGATGGTTGCCTTTGCTTGCTCGTCGTTACGAGCAACTCGACACACTATCACAGGGAGGGCTCTGTCTGCTGAGCCTCCCTCATCAAGGTCGTAGAAGCTTCGGTCTCCATGGTAAGGACGGTCTTGACCCTGCTCATGACTCCACCTATCTAAGTTCACTGCCCACTGTGGTGTCGGACCTTGGAAGTTCTGTCGGGGATTGAGATTTTGGGCAATTTGAGGTGGATTATAGACTTCTGGTTCTGAGTCAGAATATTCTGGAAAATCTTCTTCGAAGTCTTCTTCAATCCAACCATAGTTTCCTTGATTAGGAAAGTACGGGTATCCCGATAGATGAAATCCATCCATGTTATCTATGCGAGAATACGGATATAAGAGATATCTAATAGATTTAGTAAAGAAAAGTAAACAATTTCAAGTTTCCATGTAAGAAACTTACAGTTAACAGTTAATGTATTCTGTATGGAATGACACATACTGGGTCCCCCTATAACTACATAATGTATACTAATTATATATAACTCAGGTCGAATAGACCTTCGAATAAATGATCCTACTTTATATCCACATCCAAACAAGGAAAAGGAAGTAAAGCTAAACCACAAATTCTATGTCTATAAAACCTTAATTATATATAACCGTAATGTATACACTTAGTACTTATAGATCTACCAGCAAGGGTCCTTAGTTTTCACATAGTTGCTTCTTAGTATTATAGTGCCTAAAATACTCCTATATTATTTTAAATTTTATGTTATGTTATAGAGTTCTTCTGTATATGTAGAGTTAGTAAGTTTTAGACTTGTCGCAACACTACCATTACTTCCAAACACATGTTGGTCGTATCTCAAATAAATATAGTTGATCAGGCTATATTTATCCCATATATGATTACAAATCTGTCCAGGTTTAACTGCAGTGTCCAACATCCAAATACTTTTATATTGTTACGACTGTGATACTGTTTCTGGTATGTATGAGTTGTTAGTGTACTTCTTGTAAAATACTTATATTTTTAAAAGTATACTTGTAGTCAGAGGTCTTTAGCCCCAATGTATTTATAGTTGTATATCTTTTATGGATTGATATACTGATTTCACTATAAACAATGCTCTGATACCTATCTGTCACACCCCCAAACCGGAGCGGCAGAAACGTCCGGGGGTGGATGACTTCATGTTAAGTATGACAACACATGCATCAAAGTAATCAAAGTACAACAACCATTGCATTAATAATTTATAAGTTTTACATAGTGTTCAAGTCATTGTATATATGACATCAAAAGTTATATATTGAAAAAGAGAGTATCAACATTTAGGTTGGTGAGTTCATAAGTATTTATGTTTAGAAGCTTGTTATTCGTTTCTTGAAATAGTAATCATGTTTATTGTTCCAGAAAATCCAATATTTTCTAAAATAACTGAAAAGTAGTTTTAATACCATAAAACTGTTCTGTGTAATTGTTGTTGTACTACAAAATAGTATAACATAGTTTTAGTTCACAATAAAACTATAAAAAGAATATTTTTTGTATTGTTTATGTTTCTCTTTGTTGTAACTAGTATGTTGTAATTGTATTCTTTGAAAACCCAGTAATTGTGAGTATGCCTGGTTCCACCAGCTGTAATTGTATGTCGTAGTATTATACTGTAAATTGTATTGTTGTAAAACTAGTACATTGTATTTGTACTCTTTGGTTTAATTATTCATACACTAATCGTATTGTTCATATCTTTTTATGAGTTATTATAACCATATTAAGACTAGTAAGCCTGATACAATGCTTTACGGGCGTTAAAACTGTAACGACAATTGTCACTCACAGGCATACCAGCCTAACTGTAGCGAACAGTCTGAGTGCGGGATTGTCAATCCCGTATAGATCTATACACATTTGTCTCGCTCTCTGTCGGGAGATTCTGGTTATAAACTCAGTGAAAAATAGTAAAAATGCAGGGGTATGAACTCACCCTTTTGTGAGTTTCCGATTTAAGATATGGTGTAGTAGAGCTAAATCCACAAGTTAGAACTCGTGACAAAACCGAATCCTAATTTATATTAACATCATATTAAGTATAAATTAGATAATCTAGTAATGTTTAAAGTGTTAAACAACACTTAATTATTGTCAAAAGACTTACAATAATCCTTAGAATAGGGTGTGGGTGTTTTTCGTGTTCTTTGTGTTTTCGCGTTCTTCGTGAAAACTACTGAATTTTGGTGTTTTTGGCCCAATATAAGGAGATTAGAAGATGTTTATGGATGATATAAAGAAAAAAAGATGATACTTTGCAAGATTCTAAGAAGATACAAAGGATTTTCGCATGAAATTCATGAGAAGTAAGTGATTTCGCATGTTCTTGAGAGGAGAGAGGAGTTTTCGGTTCAAGTTGAGAGAAAAGATGAAGTTTTCGGTTGAAATGTGGAAGAATGAGGAAAGTTTTTGTGCAATATATATATATATATATATATATATATATATATATGTATATATATATATATATATATACATATATATATATATATATATATATATATATATATATATATATATATATATATATATACACCTAAACAAAAGTTGTAACATACGTTAAACTGAGATCGTGCATAAAAAGAACGTCCAAATCTGAGTTCGTATGAGGAAGTTATGTTTTTTCTAAGATTCGACACAGTAGTATACAACCCGAAATTCAAATTATAGATCGAGTGATTTTTAGCTGACACAACCTAAACGAGAATCGAGGATCTTGTCAATAGTAGTTCAACAGTAAAAAGACAGACGAAAACGGATGTCGGATGAAAAAGTTATGAATTTTTAACGGACTTTTCCTGTCCCGGCCTATTAAAAATATAAGTTTAAAAATAAATTCAAAATTAGCCAACGGAGTCTAAAAAAAGTTGTAGAGTACGGTCTCACCTACACGTGGATATAAAGAACGTTGAAAACGGAGCTCATATGCGAATGTTATGAATTTTTACAGTTTATGGCACACATTTCGAGGCTTATCCGAAGGGAACGCACCGCGTCTGAGGGATCGCCCCGCGTTCGCAGCCACCTGGTCTGGAGTTGGCCACTCAACCACCTCGCATGGATGACACGTACGAATCTCGAATCATTGAACATGCGTCTCGCACCTACATGCTGCGTCCGAAGGAACGCGCTGCGCTCCTAGCATGTACGCCCAACGTACCGAAGATCAGAAGCCTCCTATAAATACCCTGCGAGACCTCCCGGTTTTGTTTACTAAATTTCATACTTTTACACCCTAAAATCTTTCTCAAGCTATCCTAACACCCCCCGAAGCCTAGGGAACCTCCCTAACACCCGAAGAAAGCCCGGAGCACCCAAAGTCCCCGAGAAAATAGTCTTTTCGGTTTGACACTCTGCCCGCGAAAGCCCGGTTTTCAACAAAAACTCACGGTTTCGTCAAGGAAAATCATTTTTAGAAACGAAGTGCTGCCCGAATAACCACCTTATAAAGTGAGTTCATACCCCTACACTTTTCCAAACGTTTTATATGTTTTAGGGGGGGGGGGTGATACAAGTAAAACACAAGAAATCTTGTGTTTATAAATAAAAATCGTTTATGATGTTCTCTTTTAATTTATAAACACTTTATGCGAAAATACTAAATAAACGTTATTGCTAACTTTTAAAGTTGTTAAAATTACGAGGTGTTTATTATATTACTTACATGCATATAAACTATAACAGGTATAGTTTATGAAAATTTCAAATTATTTTACTACATAGGAAAAACGATATGAAAACAAGCATATAAATTATAATAGGTATAATTTATGAGTCAATCCACAATTTTTATCGTAAACAGGTATAAATAAAAATTTCATTTTTATTTATTAAAAGATTTTTCACCGTATTATTCGTGAACACGTTGAGGCAATAGATTTGTGAGACATGGCTTTGCGTACTTACCTAAGTACCAACGAAAGTCCCCACTTATGAACCAGAGTCTCCTGGAGGGAGAGCGTGAGTTTGTGTATAGATCTATACGGGACTTACAATCCCGCACCTAAGCTGCTTGCAACAGCTAGGCCGCCAGGCCTGAGGTGACAAACGTCATTAACGGTAAAGACGCTTAAAGAACGTCGTATCTGGATATCTGTCATATTAGTATGGTTATAAGAACTCACATAGCGAAAACAATGATTTATTTACCCAGTAATATGCTTTTCAAACAATATTAAGGGGTTATAATTATATGATGACTTCGTATATACATCAGGGTTATATATAGTTAATATCCGATAGGCAGTGGAATGTGTGATTTCCGCATTACTTCCTGTCCTTGTTTGGTTGTGGGCTTAGGGCAGAATCACCCAATCGACTGTCTGTTCGATATCGATTATATATACCTCGTATATACTAAGTAATCATGGTACGGTTATAACAAAACATTCAGCTTACAGGGCAAGCACGTCTTCAACTAGTTTTACTTAATAAAACGACAAGTTATCAAACGAAGTATGGCATTTATACTTATACTTTTTCGGTCTTGTTACATTAAAGACTACAACTCATCTTTATGGAAAATATAGGATTTTCCAGGATAAACATCATCATTTGACAAGCAAATAGTTTACAATTCAACTTTCTGGAAACAAATACGATTGATTACATGTCGATGTGAATACTTAGTGGATACGTTTGTGTTATATACAATGAAGATCTGATAGGCAGTGGAATGTGTTATTTCCGCCTTACTTCCTTTTCCTTGTTTGGTTGTGGGCTTAGGGCAGATCCACACATTCAACTGTCCGTTCGATCTTTGATTATATATAATTTGTATGCACTATGTAATCATGGTAGGAACTAGTATTGGTCACTTTACTTATACGAATTTAAAGCGTTATATGTCTTTCTTTAAGCATGAGAAATAGATATATTTTGGTCTTAAGGCCTAAGACTACATTCCATTTTCCTAAGAAAATATAGGATTTTCTAAGGGAACACACTCATCATGTCTAAAACAACCTTTATTGTTAACTCTGTGATTACCTAGTGAATACATTAGGGTTATATATAATGAAGATCCTATAAACAGTGGAATGTGTGCATTCCGCCTTACTTCCTGTTCCTTGTTTGGTTGTGGGCTTAGGGAAGATTCACACATTCAACTATCCATTCAATCTGGATTATATATAACTTGAATTCACTAAGTGATCAAAGATGGAACTGGTATGGTCACATTATTTATCATTACTCATTAAGAAAATATAGGATTTTCTGAAGGAACACACGAACATTTTCAAGGAACAAAGAACTTATTTTCTAAAACAAAATGCTTATGAACTCACCAACTTAAATGTTGATACACTTTCAAAATCACTTGTATTCTCAGGAAACTAGTAGACAGGTACACGTTCAAAGTCCGAGAAGATGCAGCATAGTAGCTTCAAGTCTTTGTTTTTGCTATTTACTTTTGGAGTCAATCAATCTATGTTATGAACACGATGTAAATACTTAATTATCAATATAATGGTTGTTTTTGCTTTGATTACTATTATACATTTGTTGTGATACTGTACATGATGTCCTCCGCCCCCAAACATTTACGCCGTTCTGGTTTAGGGGTGTGACACTGGAAGGGCGTGATTCGCTTCAAGAAGAGGGGGAAGTTGGGTCCCCGATGCATCGGGCCATTTAGGATCATTGCCAGGGTTAGTAAGGTGGCATATAGACTAGATCTTCCGGAGGAGCTCAGTTAGATTCACAACACTTTTCACGTCTCGTAATTACGGAAGTGCATATTAGATGAGGAGGCAGTGGTGTCATTAGATGATATACAAGTCGATGAGCGTCTGAATTACGTGGAGAGGCCAGTGACCGTTCTGGAGAGGAAAGTGAAGGTTCTACAGAACAAGGAGGTACCTTTGGTAAAGGTACAAGGGGAGCATCGGAGGGAATCCGAGTGGACTTGGGAGTCGGAGGCCGAGATACGAGAGCATTATCCAGAGTTGTTCACCGTAGCAGACTTCAAGGATGAAGTCTAGTTCAAGTGGGGGAGAATTATAACATCCCGACTCCCATGTATAAATTTAAAGCTTTTATATTCATATTATTAGGATAACTCGACGAGTTGGAGGACCTAACTCGTCGTGTAGAACCTGTTCAGCCCGCGTGAATTTTAGAACCTACTCGACGAGTTGGAGGACCCAACTCGACGAGTAGAGGCTATACTTGGAAACCCTAATTTTTAGGGTTTGCACCCTATTTTAAAGACCTTAATTCCTTCCTCCAGCCTCCCTTACCACCTTGACGTCAAGAAGCAAGACCTAATAGAGCTAACCTTCTATTTTTAGTGTGTGAGGCTAAAGAGTGTGTGTTTATTGCTTTTCTTAAAGAGACTTGAAGATTGAGAAGCTTGGAATGAGAAGGAGCTTGTAGATCCAGTATCTACTTCGTTTTGGCATTCATTTGAAGGTAAAAAGTCGTTACCTTGATCATTCTCTTGTTAGATCTCTCCATTCAAGAGTTTAGGGTCTTTTTAGCCCACTTTGGATCCATTTTTGGATGTTGAGCACGATTTGAAGTTGTAACTTCAGATATGGACACCTCTTGAAGCCTTGCATGCACGTAAAGTTAGCAACTTTAGATGGTAACTACACTCTAGGAGGCTAGATCTACAGTTTGGAACCTTGGTTTCGCTTAAAAGCGTCTGAATGAGAAAGGGTTGAAGGAACTCGATGAGTTGGTTAGGTTTTTCCCGAACCTTCTAAACACTGCATAGACTCGACGAGTTGTTTGGTAACTCGTCGAATTGACTCGAGTTTTCGGTCTCTGAGTTCTGAAGGAACTCGACGAGTCAGTAGATGAACTCGACGAGTTGGGTCAACATGGAATGTTGACCTTGACCGTTGACTTTGACTTTGACCAAGGGTTGACCAAGTTTGACTTCTGAGGGTACTTTGGTAATTTAGGTCTTGCTAGAATTGGTCCTATAATGATTGTAGGTGTTTGAGTTTGGAGCTGTGTTTGGGGAGCTTGACATTATCATCCACTGCTACTCGCAAGGTGAGTTTTCCTCGCCATACTGAAGGGTCTAAGGCACCAAGGCCAACCCATTGGATTGTTATCCTGCTGTATTAATGTTGTGATATGTTAGATCGGTATCATGGTAGATAGGATGTTTCTATGTGGTTATGATCTGTTAGATCAGTATCCCGGTAGATAGGATGTTGCTATGCTTAGTGATCCGTAGATTTGTTTGATTTTATGTAGACTGTTATGTGATTATCTTATATATGTGCACATGTTTGAAAGGTGGTTGAGGCTTTTCTGCTTTGTGCATGAGCCAACAGACCGGGGCATTCCAACCCGATGGTTGTGGGCCGAGAGTATTCCATCCCGAGGATGATTGAACTTATAGTATATGGGCATTCCAACCTGATGGTTGTGGGCTGAGGGTATAGCATCCCGAGGATGATTGGACCCATAGTATGTTTGCATTCCAAACCAATGGTTGAGGGCCTGGGGCATTCCAACCCGATGGTTGATTGGGCCCATAATATGTTGTTATTGTATGTGTGTTATTTGTTGTGCGGGTATTTTGGGGGAACTCACTAAGCTTTGGGCTTACAGATGTTGATTTTGTTTTAGGTACTTCATATGATCGCAGGAAGGCGAAGACGTGATCGTGCACCTCCTCATATTTTATGATTTGATTTATGGGATACTCTGACATGAAACTATTTTGAAAACACTTTGTAATAATTAATGGTTTTTGAATGGTTGAAATTTTTTTAAATTGGCTCGAATTTTATGGATGTTACACGTCCCAAAAGGAGACGGTTCTAGAGGGGGGGGGGGGGGGGGGGTTCTAGAGGTTCTCTTGGGTTTTAAAAAGCTTAGAATGCCTTAGAGAGGAAACAATGGGGTAAGGATTATCTAAAAGGAAACCTACGTTATCTACAACTTCCCTAACACCTATATAAACCCCGAAGGGTTTAGAATTTCATATTCATCATTCTAAGAGCTTTAAATCCAAAACTACTCATAATCCTCCTCTCTCCTCCTGAGCTTCCAATTTCTAGGGTTTGGGTGTGAGCCATTAGAGGCACAAGACTCTTGGTGATTGGTTTCTAAAGACCAATCAAGAAGGAATACTAGTTTATTTCTTATACTAAACTAAAGGTATGTAATTTCTAATATCCCTGACTTAATTTCGAAAATAGCAATGTACTTTTAGGGTTCTTGATATTCAATTATTTATTGCAAATCATGGTGAGAACATAGATCCTTTAGGTTGGTGAACTTAGGGTTCAAGTTTTTCCACTAAAATAAGATTTTTGTAACCTATAAAACCCATCAGTGGTATCAGAGCCATTGTTCTCATTGATCTTGCACAAAGTTGAATAAATGAAAATTAGGGTTTATATAAACTAAACCCTAAGGAGGCAATTTTCGAAATTTACTAGGGATTTTGAAACCCTAGCGTCTACCCTCATATGTTTGATTTTCACAAGGGTTTTAGAAATCCTAGCCTTCTTAGCCATTTCGAAAATTGAGGAGTCCCTTTTAGGGTTTACCTTGTTTCCTTATTTGTTATTTTAAAAGTCTTAAAATATGAACAATTAAAACCTGATAAACCCTAGCCTATTTTCGAAAATTAGGAGGCTTAGGATTAGGATTAAATTTGAATTATTTTATTAATTGGTTAATTGTAAATAATTCATTAATCCATAATGATTTAATTAATTGTTTAATTAAAAGATAAATATTAAATCAAAATTGGTTTATCTTTAAATTAAATTAATTTTTTATATTAATTTTGAAAAAATTTAAATTTAAAACTAGTATTTTAGAAAAGTTTTAAAATACACCTTGTACTATATATAATTAAACGATTAATATATTATATGTATAATACAAGTTAGTCAAATCGCTAGTACGCCTCATTCACGAAGCCATACTATAAAAGGAGTTTAAGGAAGCGGCCTGTAAAATAACCCCCATTGAATATCCACTCTTACCCACCGCTCTCTTGTATGGTGGAGGGTCGTTAGTCGAACATATTTGATAGGACATAATATTATTAATAAGTATAATGATATAAAGTAACTAAACCATTTTTTAAAATCTCACTCTTAGTTACTTTAGGAAAAATGTAAAAAGTATGTTATTCCATAAAATTTCACATTATGCTTTATATGCAGTTAGTGGAGCGTTGTGGTTAACCGACACAATAATAGTGAGTATGAAGAGTAATAATAGGCATCTCAAAAATTATCATTGTTAACGGAGTGCATGTGGTTAACCGAGACATTAATTGAAGATGATAAATGACATCGAGAGTACCAAGCATATTTGTATGGTTATTCACATCTTGTTTGTGATCCTCGTCATCCCAGTCACAAATAGAAGAGCATAATATGAGATTAAACATGTCGTTGATAAGATTCAATGAATCTAAAAAATTATAGGAATTTCATAGTTCGAAGTTGTTGAATTGCTTTTACCTACCTTTCATAAATTCACAATAAGATTACGACATCCCTCTTCATAGTTGTGAATTGTTATATAGGATCCTAGCCTTAAATATTAATTATGGGTTAAAATATTAAGGATTTATATCATCTAACTAAAACTTCTTTTTCTCTATAGATGTCTACTCCTGGTGATGCTTCTGCTTCTCAAAACTCTTCCCACAACTTTTCACACCTCTCGATCTTGTCCAAGGTGTCATTGGATGGAACCAACTACAATGATTGGATTTGAAACATCAAGATGGCTCTTTGATACGAGGGAAAAGAGTATGTTATTGAGAAACAACTCGTTGAGATCGATGAGGCCACTACTACTCCTAAAGAAATAGCCTCCTACAAGAAACACTATGACGACGCGACTAAGGTTGCTTGCATCATGGTTGCCACCGTGATTCCTGAGTTGAAAATGTTCTATGATGATTATTGGCCATACGAGATGGACTTGGATCTTGTGGAAAAGTTTCACAAAAGAGCTCTTCAAGAAAAATATGAGGTCGTCAAAGCTCTAATGGCTTGCTAATTGAAGGAAGGAGAGTCTGTTTGTAACCATGTGTAAAGAATGTAAAGATACATGCAACGCCTTAAAAGACTAAATGTGAATTTCGATGAGGAGTTAGCCATAGACATGGTCCTTAACTCTTTGCCACCTTGTTATGATCCGTACATTTTGGCTTATCATTTGAACAACATAGAAACTACATTAGCCCAACTCCACAACCTGTTGCTAATGGCTGAGACATGAATGAAGAAGAATCAAACTCCTACCTCTACTAATGCTCCTGTCCTTTCCATTAGGAAAAGAAAGGAATGAAAAGGAAAGGTACTCCTAAGTAGAACTAGAAGGTCAGGGCCCATGTTGGGTCATCTAGCAATGACCCGAAAGCGAAGCCCAGTTCTGACATTCCTTCTGTTAGTGATCCCAAAGAACCCATTTGCTTCTATTGCAATGATAAGGGACATTGGAAACGATGTTGAACGAAGTACTTGCACGACATCAAGGATGGCAAAGTGAAGCCATCGTCAGCAGGTATTTACACTATTCAAACTAATAACTCACAACCTGCTTGTTCTTGGGTCCTTGATACAGGACGTGGTTTTAACATTTGTTCTGATTTGTAGGGACTAAAAGAAAATGAAGAGGTGGAGCATGGAAGGGTGAATCTAACATGGGCAATAGGTGATCTTCTTTTATTACCAAGATTGGAACTTATAGTCTTATGCTTATTAGTGATGTTAGATTATATTTAGTTAATTGTTTCTATTCGCCAGAAATGACACGAAACATTATTTCTTTTCATGCACTTTTCAGACAAGGTTTTCGATATTCGTTTAATGACATGAATGGATCGATTTTGGTTTATAAAAATGAAATTTTTATGTTTGAAGATTTACCTTGTAATGGTGTATATGAAACTATGATTTGTGTTGATAGCTTAGGTAATAATGTATTTCCTATTGATTCGTCTAATGGTTTAGACAAGGCATTATTGTGGCATTATCGTCTTGGGCACATTAACAAGAAACACATCGCCCAACTCCAAAAGGATGGAGTGTTGGAATCATTTGACTTAAGGCTAGATGATGAATGTGAATCTTGTCTTTTGGGGAAGATGACAAAATAACCTTTCACTGGATCTTGTGAAAGAGGTAAGGGTTTGTTGGATCTCATACATACATATGTGTGTGGGCCCTTCAGATCCACCACAAGGGATGCTAATCGATTTTATGTGACATTTACAAATGATTATAGCATATATTGTTAGATCTACTTAATCAAGCATAAATCAGAAACCTTTGAAAAGTTCAAAAAGTTTAAACATGAAGTCGAGAATCAATTAGGCAGGAAGATAAAGATGCTCTGATCTGACAGAGGCAAAGAGTATCTTCGTATCGAGTTTATGACTATCTCAAGGAATGTGGAATTGTTTCATAATCGAATCCTCCTAGGACACCACAACTTAATGGTGTGGCTGAGAGGCGTAATCAGGCCTTGTTAGACATGGTTTGTTCCATGATGAGTCGAGATTCTCTTCCCATTTCTTTTTGGGGGTATGCCTTAGAGACAGCCACCCATATTCTCAATCTTGTCCCAACCAAGAAGGTTTCCAAAACAACACATGAGATGTGGATATGGAAAGTTCCCTCATTAGCACATATCAAGTTTTGGGGTTGTGAAGCTTTTGTTAGATGAGAGACTCATGACAAACTAGAACATAGAGGTGAGAGATGTATTTTCATTGGCTATCCACAAAATCCTTTTGGATATTTGTTCTATAGACCTAGTGAGAACATGGTCTTTGTAGCATGAAGAGCAGTATTTTGAGAGAGTGCTCATATGAAAAGAGGACAGTAGGAGTACCATTTACCTTGAAGAGATTCAAGAGTCAACTAGTAAAAGAACCTTTGAAAATACTAGTGCTCAACCAGAGGATGAGCTCCTATTAAACCCATTGACAAATCATTACCTCTTCGCCGATCCAGTAGAGTTAGCATGTCACCTGAGTTCTATGGCTTCAATATAACTATAGAGGGTCGAAAGATACTTGCTTGCAAATGGATCTTCAAGAAGATGACCGATATGGATGGAAAGGTACTCACTTTCAAGGCACGACTGGTTGCGAAGGGCTTTACTCAAACCCCAAGGATTGACTATGATGGGACCTTCTCACCAGTGGTCAAGATAAAGTCTATAAGGATAATGCTTGTCATAGCTGCCTTTCATGATTATGAAATATGGCAGATGGGTGTCAAAACTATTTTCCTTAATAGGAAGTTGGTTGAAGATGATTACATGAGTCAGACAAAGGGTTTTGTGGATGCAAAATTTCCTTATAGAATGTGTAAGCTTGCAAAATCCATTTTTGGATTGAAACAAGTGTCTCGTAGATGGAATCTTTGCTTCCATGAGAAAATCAAAGAATTTGGTTTTGCTAGGAGTGAATATGAGTCATGTGTATATGTCAAGGCTAGTGGGAGTATAGTAACCTTTCTAGTATTGTATGTTGATCAAATACTTCTTATAGTAAATGACATTCCAACTTTGAAAGAAATAGTATCTTGGCTTGGAAAGTGTTTTGCTATGAAGGATCTAGGAGAGGCAGCATATATTCTTGGGATAAGAATGTTAAGGGATAGAAAGAAAAGACTAATTGTTCTTAGTCGAAGTACATACTTGGATAAGGTACTAAATGGTTTTTGTATGGAAAACTACAAGAAAGGAGAGCTACCTATTCATAGTAATTCCAAGTTGCGTAAGACTCAAAGTCTTAGTACATATGAAGAGATAGCAGAAATGAGTCGAGTCCTATATGCTTCGGCTGTAGGATCGATCATGTACGCTATGACATGTACTCGCCCTGATATGTCTTTTGCTTTAAGCATGGTCAATCACTTTCAGGGAAATCCTAGCATAGCTCATTGGACAGCAGTAAAGAACATTCTCAAGTATCTGTGAAGGACAAAGGATCTGATCCTAGTCCTTGGTGGTAGTAATACATTGAGAGTAAGTGGGTATAGTGACGCCAAATTTCAAACAAATAGAGACAATCTTCATTCTCAATCTGGCTGGGTGTTTATGTTAAATGGATGATCAGTCACTTGGAAAAGTTCCAAGCAGGACACGGTGGCTGATTCTACTTGTGAATTAGAGCACATAGCAATGAATGAAGCATCAAAGGAAGCGGCTTGGCTGGATAATTTCATCGGTGATCTCGTAGTAGTTCCGACCATTTAGGATCCAATGGAACTTTTCTGCGAAAATGAAGGAATAGTTGCTTTGACCAAAGAATCGAGAGATCATGGTAAATTAAGACATATCGACATAAAATACCATTATATCAGACATAGAGTTGAAGAAGGTCATCTCATAGTAAAGAGAGTTTCGTCAGAAGACAATCCTACAGACCCTCTCACAAAGGCTCTGAGTAAGGTTAAACATAGTTAACATGCTAGGCGTATTGGTTTGAGAGATGACATTAGTTTTAGTAGTTAGATGAAACTTGTAATAGAATAAATGTAATTGATTTTGATGATTGAATAATAGAGATTATTTATGAATTTGTTTACTGCCTTTGTCAATTATTTATTCTTGTGTTTCATTTTGCATGTTTTACTTCCTGAATAATTTGATTATTTGAAGCTCCACAGTCGCTCATACTTTAGGAAGTAATTAGTGAATGAAGACTATCATGAATTGGATCGTAGATTGTCTAAGGAGTTTAGACATAGCAATTGTGTTGCTACAACGTTCATAACTACTTAGAAAATGGAGATTTGAGTATTGGATAAACACACACAGATAATTACTTCACGTATTATATCACGATTAATTTTAAGACGATAACATCTTATATTCTTAAAATGGAGATATATGAGTTATTATTTACAAGTTGGTTGTACATTGGTATTGCGAAAACGCATCAGTAATTTGACGTTATAAAACGTAGTGTCATGTACAATTTGGTGAGTAAAGGATACAAGAATATGAGTCAAAGTTTATTCTTTCCTTTTTCCGTGACAGGAAAAGCAGTACCTTTGGACCCCTCGGTGATTTGGTGTTGACTTATAGTGTTGGGCCCATCCATGACTAAGTTGATATATTCAATTAGAAGTCTTATGACGTCATCAAAAATCAGAAATCGAGAAACAAAGTTTGGACAATGAGATTGATTCTGATCCATGTCTCATGTCCACATGATATCTTGAAGAACGGAGGAATATTTTATCACTTATCTAAGGACCAATATTTGATCAGATCATAGTTCGACAGTTGCTTTGGAAAGCACACTTTGCTGTTTGATTTAGAAGTTATGCCTATAATTTAGTTAAAGACTTATCCAATTGGGAGACTATTTCATTAGGTGTCTAAGACAATAACTAAATTAATATAATCTTGAATTATTAGCATGGTCCTTTTGGGTTGCCCTCAAGTCTAGTAATTGACTGGAATGCTTTTTAGAGAGAGGGGTAATTTATTAACTTATTATATGATTAATAAATTAGTTAGAAATCAAAAAAATGATTTATTAATATATTATGTGAATAATATATTAATTAGAAATAGTATTGTTTAATTAAGAATTAATCAGAAATTAATTGGAATTAACGTTTGGATTAATTGGATTTATTAAAGTAGAAGGACTCAATGTGACAATGTTCAAAAGTTAAACATTCACCAATTCTAGAACTTCCCAAAAGGTGGACAGTTCTAGAGGGGGATTCTATAGGTTTTATTGGGCTTTAAGGAAGCTTAGAATGCCTTAGGTAGGAAGCAACGGGGTAAGGGTTATCTAAAAGGAAACATGCCTTATCAACAACTTTCCTAACACCTATATAAACCCCTAAGGGTTTAGAATTTCCGATTCATCATTCTAAGAGCCTTAAATCCGAATATACTCATTCTCTCCCTCTCTCCTCTTAAGCTTCCAATTGCTAGGGTTTGGGTGTGAGCCATTAGAGGCACGATACTTCTGGTGCTTGCTTTTTAAAGACCAATCAAGAAGGAATCCTAGTTTATTTGTTGTAATAAACTAAAGGTATGTAATTTCTAATATCCCTTTCTTAATTTTGAAAATAACAATGTACTTTTAGGGTTCTTGATATTCAATTGTTTGTTGCAAATCATAGTGAGAACATAGATCTTTTAGGTTGCATGTGAACTTAGGGTTTAAGTTTTTCCGCCAAAATAAGATTTTTGTAACCTATAAAACCCATCAGATTTTATAATACAGAGTTTTACATTAATAAAATGAAAATTTTTTATTGTGAAAATAGGACGTTACAAGTTGGTAACAGATCCCTGGATTGAGGGGTTTAGAGGAACACTTGTGTGAATCCAAACTCAAACTTGAATCCGAGAATTTTCACAAAACGTTTTTGAAAAATAAATTTATAATAAAAGGGTTATGTTAGAGACACGATCTCGATCTCTTGTCATGTTCTTGTTTGATTGTTGGCTTGAGATCGGGAACGTGGGCTTTTGAATTAACCTTAGTTTTTACAGGAATATGTGATGTGTGCAGTCAGCTAGAGCCCAACATGAAAGTGGTTTCCAAAATACCCATACTTGTTATTAGTGCCGAATTTGAACTTACTGATATGTTAATTCTTAGAAAAGCATGCTAGAGGATAAGCTAAGTTCATTTAGGGACTGTTGGATAGTAATGTCTTATTTTTGTGAGGCCTTGTGGTATAGGGAATTGCTTGATATATGATATTTGATTGTATGATTGCTAAGTGTATCTTGTATAGTTGTATACGATCGGGATTAAATAGCCTTGAAATGATTGATTTAGCCTTATTTTCTGTTCCTTATTTGGTTGTTGATTTGGGTTAGAGTCAATTATTCGACAGTCTATCTGACCCCGTATTATGTACAACAAGCATGCATAAAGCAACCAACAGTGTGGGAGCGAGGACAATCCTAGGAAGAGTGCCAAGGAAGTTAGTTATGGCTCATAGGAGTATGTGGGTGTTAGCACACCAAGTAATGATATTGTGCAGTGACTTAGGACCTTGGGATGAATTCTGAACCGACTACAGATAAGTGTGGAAAGTAGTATGGGCCTATACTACTAAAAGTGCAAGATACGTATGAGAGTAAAACGGACTCTCGAGGCTACTAAGGAACTTTTAGGTGGATTCATGGTGTGTTGAGCACTGTGTTTTGATGTCTGATATTTCCGTTGTATATTTTCAGCATGGCGGCTATTAGAGGTTCAGGATCATGTGTTGCTGGAACTGTGAGGGCAGGTATGAGTGAAGAGGATATCTACGGGATCATTGCTGCTGGAGTGTCCGAGGCGATCAAGGAAGCAATATCAGAGTTGTTTGGGTCGGTGAAGACAGCGTTGATCGAAGAGTTTGACCAGGATTATGTAGCCGTTGCGTAAGCTGCTCCTGCCGCAGCCACATCAGTCGTCGCTATTGTAGGTTCTCATAGAGGCAGGGTAATACAGTACCGGGAGTTCAGTTATACGAAGCCTCTAGAGTTCAGAGGCGATAGGGACCCAATTATTGCTCTGAGTTGGATTTCCGACATAGATGGATGTTTCTACACATCTTCGTGTCCCAAGGATCAGAAGGTGAAATTTGCCTTGAACCTTCTTCACTGGGGTGCGAAGGATTGGTGGGAGTTTGTGACCCATATATTTTCGCATGCAGAGAAATCCGTAATGACTTTGGAACAATTTTTGGATATCTTCCGAACGGAGTATGTTCCTCTTGTAGAGCGAGAGCTACTGGCACAGGAGTACCTGTCGCTCAAACAGACGAATGAGTCTGTGACGGAGATCACCAAGTTGTTTATAGAGAGAGCTCTTTTCTGCCATGAGTATGCCGCTTCAGAGCAGGTATCAATCTTTTCTGGAACTCCAACTCAATCTCCCTCCTCCTGCCATGAGTATGCCGCTTATGAGTCTGTGACGGAGATCACCAAGATGTTGCAATACTTAGGTATGATCAAGACGGAGATTCGAGAGTTTGTATTGACTCAGCAGTATCAGATCTTGACCGAGTTGTATTCAAGAGCCAGGAGGAGGGAGATTGAGTTGGAGTTCCAGCAAAAGGAAGAAGGGATAGCTTCAGGGCAGTATCAATCGACGACCAAGCGGTTCAAGTCATTCGAATCGAGTTCAGATCCAACTGAGGGTAGGAGAACCGAGTGTGGTAGGTGTGGGAAGTTTCATACTAGGAGGTGCCGATCTTTTGCATGTCGTAGGTTTGGAAAGGAGGGGCATTTTGGTAGGGACTGCAGGCAGAGTATCCGAGCTTGCTTCCATTGTGGACAGGAGGGCCACATCAGAGCTCGTTGTCCTTTTCTCGTCTTTGGTGAGGTTTTGGACCCTACAACCCAAGCATGGCAGTTTCCCAACGGTCGTTGTGGGACGGTCGAAGTTCCAAAGACTGAGGTTTGAGTAT